>NC_092008.1:5738304-7225596 GCF_044704955.1 Pristiophorus japonicus
CCTCTCTTACTCTGTCTCCCTCTCTCTCTCTGTCTGTCTGTCTCTCTCTCTCCCCCCTCTCTCTCAATCTCCCTCAGTCTCTCTCACCCTCTCTATCCACCTCACTCTCTCTGTCGCTCACTCTCCCTCTCTCTCTCTCTCTCTCTCTCTCACTCTCTGTCTCTCTCTCTCTCACTATCTCTCTGTCTCTCTCACTCTCTCTCTCCTTCTCTCCATCTGTCTCTCTCCCTCTCTCCATCTGTCTCTCTCTCACTCTCTCTCTCACTCTCACTCCCTCTCTCTCTCCGTCTCTCTCTCTCTCTCTGCCTCTCTCTCTCTCTGCCACTCTCTTTCTCTCTGTCTCTCTCTCTGTCTAGCTGCCTCTCTCACTCTGTCTCCCTCTCTCTCTCTCACTCTCTATCTCTCTTTCTCTCGCTCCCCTTCTCTGTCTCTCTCGCACTCTCTCTCTATCTCACTCTGTCTCTCTCAATCTCTCTCTCCCTCTCTCCATCTCTCTCTCTCTCTCTCTCTCTCTCTCTCTCTCTCTCTCTTTCTCTCTGCCTCCCTCACTCTGTCTCGTTCTCCGTCTGTTTGTCTCTCTCGCTGTGTTTAACTCCCCCTCACTCTCTCCGTATCTCTCCCTCTCACTCTCTCACTCTCTGTCTCTCTCTCTCTCACTCTCTCTCGCTCTCTCTGTCTCTCACTCTCTCTCTTTCTCTGTCTGTCTCTCTCTCTCTCTCTCTGTCTTTTTCACTCTCTCTGTCTCTCTCACTCTCTCTCACTCTCTCTCCCTCTCTCTTCCTCGCTCCTTATCTTTCTGTCTTTCTCTGTCTGTCACTCTCTCTCTCACTCTCTCTCTCTCTCTGTCTCTCTCACTCTCTCTCTGCCGCTCTCTCTCATTGTCTCTCTCTCTCTCGCTCTCTCTCTCTCACACACACACACACTCTCTCTTTCTCTCTCTGTCTCTAAGTGTGTGTCTATCACCCTCTCTCTCTGTCTCTCTCTCTCGATCTCTCTCTCTCTCTGTCTCACTCTCTCTCTCCCACTCTCTCTTTCTCTATCTCTCTCTCCCTCTCTCTCTCTCTCTCTCTCTCTCTCTCTCTCTCTCTCTCTCCCTCTCTCTCGCTCTCTCTCTCGATCTCTCTCTCTCTCTGTCTCACTCTCTCTCCCACTCACTCTTTCTCTGTCTCTCTCTCTCTCTTTCACTCTCTCTCACTCTCTCTCCCTCTATCTCTCTCTCTCTCTCTCTCTCTGTCTGTCTGTCTCTCTCTCTTTCTCTGTGCCTCTCTCTCTCTGTCTCTCTCACTCCCTCTCTGCCGCTCTCTCTCACTGTCTCTCTCTCTCTCTCTCTCTCTCACACACACACACTCTCTTTCCCTCTCTGTCTCTATGTGTGTGTGTCTCTCTCCCTCTCTCTCCGTCTCTCTCTCTCTCGATCTCTCTCTCTCTCTGTCTCACTCTCTCTCCCACACTCTCTTTCTCTGTCTCTATCTCTCTCTCTTTCTCCCTTTCTCTCTCTCTCGCTCTCTCTCAATCTCTATCTCTCTCCCTCTCTCTCTGACTTTGTATCTCTCCCCCCTCTCTCTATCTCTCTCTGTATCTCTTTCTCTCTCTCTCGCTCTCTCTCTGTTTCTCTGCCTCTCACTGTCTCTCTGCCTCGCTCACTCTGTCTCTCTGTATGTCTGTCTGTCTGTCTCTCTCTCTCTCCCCCTCACTCTCTCTGTATCTCTCTCTCTCTCTCACTCTCACTCTCTCTCTCTCTCTGTCTCACTCTTTCTCTCACTATTTCTCTGCCTCTCTCACTCGCTCTGTCCACCTCTCTCTCTCTCTCTGTTGCTCTCACTTTCTCTTCCTCTATCTCTCTCCGTCTCTCTCCCTCTCTCTCTCTCTCTCTCTCTCTCTGCCTCTCTCTGTCTGTCTCTCTCTTCCTCTCTGTATCTCTCTCTGTCTCGCTGCCTCTCTCACTCTCTCTCTCTCTCTCTGTCTGTCTGTCTCTCTCTCCCTCTCTCTCTCCCTCTCTCTCTCTCCCTCAGTCTCTCTCACACACTCTCTCATTCTCTCTTTCTCACTCTCTGTCTCTCTCTCTCTATCCACCTCACTCTCTCTGTCCCTCTCTCTCCCTCTCTCTCTCTCTCTCTCACTCTCTGTCTCTCTTTCTCTCGCTCCCCTTCTCTGTCTCTCTCGCTCTCTCTCTCTCTCTCTCTCTCTCTCACTTTCTGTCTATCTCACTCTCTCACTCCCTCTCTCCATCTCTCTCTCTCTCTCTTTCTCTCTGCCTCTCTCACTCTGTCTCTTTCTCCGTCTGTCTGTCTCTCTCTCTCTCTCTCTCTCTGTCTCTCTCTCTCTTTTTCTCTGTCTCTCTCACTCTCTCTCTCTCTGCACATCTCTCTCTCTCTCTCTCTCTGCCTCTCGCTGTTTCTCTGTCTCTCTCCCCTCCTCTCTCTCTCTCTCACACTCTCTCTCTCTCTCTCTCTCTGTCTCTCTCACTCTCTCTCACTCTCTCTCCCTCACTCTCTCTCTCTCTGTCTTTCTCTGTCTGTCTCTCTCTCTCTCGATTTCTCTCTCTCTCTGTCTCACTCTTTTTCTCTCCCACTCTCTCTCACTGTCTCTGTCTCTGTCTCTCTCTCACACTCTCCCTTTCTCTCTCTCTCTCTCTCGCTCAATCTCTATCTCTCTTCCTCTGTCTCTCTGACTTTCTATCTCTCCCCCCTCTCTCTTTCTCACTCTGTCTCTCTTTCTCTCTCACTCTCCCTCTCTCTCTCTCTCTCGCTCTCTCTCTGTTTCTCTGTCTCTCGCTCTCTCTCTGCCTCTCTCACTCTGTCTCTCTCTGTCTGTCTGTCTCTCTCTCTCTCACCCTCACTCTCTCGGTATCTCTCTCTCACTCTCATTCACTCACTCCCTCTCTGTCTGACTGTCTGTCTGTCTGTCTCTCTCTCTACTTCTCTGTCTCTCTCACTCTCTCTCCACCTCTCTCTCTCTCTCTCTCATTCTCTCTCTCGCTCTGTCTCTCTCTCTCTCTCTCTCTCTCTCTCTCTCTCTGCCTCTCTCTCTGTCTCTCACTTTCTCTCTGTCTCTCTCTCTGTCTCACTGCCTCTCTTACTCTGTCTCCCTATCTCTCTCTCTGTCTGTCTGTCTCTCTCTCTCCCTCCTCTCTCTCAATCTCCCTCAGTCTCTCTCACCCTCTATATCCACCTCACTCTCTCTGTCGCTCACTCTCCCTCTCTCTCTCTCTCTCTCTCTCTCACTCTCTGTCTCTCTCTCTCTCTCTCACTCTCTCTCTCTGTCTCTCTCACTCTCTCTCTCCTTCTCTCCATCTGTCTCTCTCCCTCTCTCCATCTGTCTCTCTCTCACTCTCTCTCTCACTCTCAATCCCTCTCTCTCTCCGTCTCTCTCTCTCTGCCTCTCTCTCTCTCTCTGCCACTCTCTTTCTCTCTGTCTCTCTCTCTGTCTCGCTGCCTCTCTCACTCTGTCTCCCTCTCTCTCTCTCTCACTCTCTATCTCTCTTTCTCTCGCTCCCCTTCTCTGTCTCTCTCTCTCTCGCTCTTTCTCTCTGCCTCCCTCACTCTGTCTCGTTCTCCGTCTGTCTGTCTCTCTCGCTGTGTCTCACTCCCCCTCACTCTCTCCGTATCTCTCCCTCTCACTCTCTCACTCTCTGTCTCTCTCTCTCTCACTCTCTCTCGCTCTCTCTGTCTCTCACTCTCTCTCTTTCTCTGTCTGTCTCTCTCTCTCTCTCTCTCTGTCTTTCTCACTCTCTCTGTCTCTCTCACTCTCTCTCACTCTCTCTCCCTCTCTCTTCCTCGCTCCTTATCTTTCTGTCTTTCTCTGTCTGTCACTCTCTCTCTCACTCTCTCTCTCTCTCTGTCTCTCTCATACTCTCTCTGCCGCTCTCTCTCATTGTCTCTCTCTCTCTCGCTCTCTCTCTCTCACACACACACACACACACTCTCTCTTTCTCTCTCTGTCTCTAAGTGTGTGTCTATCACCCTCTCTCTCTGTCTCTCTCTCTCGATCTCTCTCTCTCTCTGTCTCACTCTCTCTCTCCCACTCTATTTTTCTCTATCTCTCTCTCCCTCTCTCTCTCTCTCTCTCTCTCTCTCCCTCTCTCTCGCTCTCTCTCTCGATCTCTCTCTTTCTCTGTCTCACTCTCTCTCCCACTCACTCTTTCTCTGTCTCTCTCTCTCTCTTTCACTCTCCCTCACTCTCTCTCCCTCTCTCTCTCTCTCTCTCTCTCTCTCTGTCTGTCTGTCTCTCTCTCTTTCTCTGTGCCTCTCTCTCTTTGTCTCTCTCACTCCCTCTCTGCCGCTCTCTCTCACTGTCTCACTCTCTCTCTCTCTCTCTCTCTCTCTCACACACACACTCTCTTTCCCGCTCTGTCTCTATGTGTGTGTATCTTTCTCCCTCTCTCTGTCTCTCTCTCTCTCTCGATCTCTCGCTCTCTCTCTCTGTCTCACTCTCTCTCCCACACTCTCTTTCTCTGTCTCTATCTCTCTCTCTTTCTCCCTTTCTCTCTCTCTCGCTCTCTCTCAATCTCCATCTCTCTCCCTCTCTCTCTCTGACTTTGTATCTCTCCCCCTCTCTCTATCTCTCTCTGTATCTCTTTCTCTCTCTCTCGCTCTCTCTCTGTTTCTCTGCCTCTCACTGTCTCTCTGCCTCGCTCACTCTGTCTCTCTGTATGTCTGTCTGTCTCTCTCTCTTTCTCTCTCCCCCTCACTCTCTCTGTATCTCTCTCTCTCTCTCACTCTCACTCTCTCTCTCTCTGTCTCACTCTTTCTCTCACTATTTCTCTGCCTCTCTCACTCGCTCAGTCCACCTCTCTCTCTCTCTCTGTTGCTCTCACTTTTTCTTCCTCTATCTCTCTCCGTCTCTCTCTCTCTGTCTCTCTCTCTCTCTCTCTCTCTGCCTCTCTCTGTCTGTCTCTCTCTTTCTCTCTGTATCTCTCTCTGTCTCGCTGCCTCTCTCACTCTCTCTCTCTCTCTCTGTCTGTCTGTCTCTCTCACCCTCTCTCTCTCTCTCTCTCTCCCCCTCAGTCTCTCTCACACACTCTCTCATTCTCCCTTTCTCACTCTCTGTCTCTCTGTCTCTCTCTCTCTATCCACCTCACTCTCTCTCTCCCTCTCTCTCCCTCTCTCTCTCTCTCTCTCTCTCACTCTCTGTCTCTCTTTCTCTCGCTCCCCTTCTCTGTCTCTCTCGCTCTCTCTCTCAACCTCACTTTCTGTCTCTCTCACTCTCTCACTCCCTCTCTCCATCTCTCTCTCTCTCTCTCTTTCTCTCTGCCTCTCTCACTCTGTCTCTTTCTCCGTCTGTCTGTCTGTCTCTCTCTCTCTCTGTCTCTCTCTCTCTTTTTCTCTGTCTCTCTCACTCTCTCTCTCTGCACATCTCTCTCTCTCTCTCTCTCTCTCTGCCTCTCGCTGTTTCTATGTCTCTCTCCCCTCCTCTCTCTCTCTCTCACACTCTCTCTCTCCCTCTCTCTCTCTCTCTCTCACTATCTCTCACTCTCTCTCCCTCACTCTCTCTCTCTCTGTCTTTCTCTGTCTGTCTCTCTCTCTCTCGATTTCTCTCTCTCTCTGTCTCACTCTTTCTCTCTCCCACTCTCTCTCACTGTCTCTGTCTCTGTCTCTCTCTCACACTCTCCCTTTCTCTCTCTCTCTCTCTCGCTTAATCTCTATCTCTCTCCCTCTGTCTCTCTGACTTTCTATCTCTCCCCCCTCTCTCTGTCTCACTCTGTCTCTCTTTCTCTCTCACTCTCCCTCTCTCTCTCTCTCGCTCTCTCTCTGTTTCTCTGTCTCTCGCTCTCTCTCTGCCTCTCTCACTCTGTCTCTCTCTGTTTGTCTGTCTCTCTCTCTCTCCCCCTCACTCTCTCGGTATCTCTCTCTCACTCTCATTCACTCACTCACTCTCTGTCTGTCTGTCTGTCTGTCTGTCTGTCTGTCTGTCTCTCTCTCTACTTCTCTGTCTCTCTCACTCTCTCTCCACCTCTCTCTCTCTCTCTCTCTCATTCTCTCTCTCTCTCTGTCTCTCTCTCTCTCTCTCTCTCTCTCTCTCTCTGCCTCTCTCTCTGTCTCTCTCTTTCTCTCTGTCTCTCTCTCTGTCTCACTGCCTCTCTCACTCTGTCTCTTTCTATTTCTGTCTGTCTCTCTCGCTCTGTCTCTCTCCCCCTCACTCTCTCTGTATCTCTCCCTCTCACTCTCACTCTCTCACTCTCTGCCTCTCTGTCTCTCTCTCTCTGTCTGTCTCTCTCTCTCTCTGTCTCTGTGTCTCTCTCTCTCTCTCTCTCTCTGTCTCTCTCTTTCTCTCTCTCTCTCTCTCACTCTCTCTCTCTGCACATCTCTCCCTCTCTGTCTCCGTCTCTCTCTCTCTCTCCCTGTCTCTCTTTCTCTCTTTCGCTCTCTGTCTTTCTCACTCTCTCTCTCTCTCCCTCTTCCTCACCGTCTCTCTCTCTCTGTCTCTCTCTCTCTCTCTGTCTCTCGCTGTCTCTCGCTGTCTCTCGCTGTCTCTCTCCCTCGCTCTCTCTGTCTCTCTCGCTGTCTGTCTGTCTTTCTCTCTCTCTGTCTCTATGGCTTTCTCTCTCTCTCTCCCTCTGTCTGTCTCTCTCTCTCTCTCTCTCTCACTCTCTCTCTCTCTCTCACTCTCTCTCTGTCTCTCTCTCTCTCTCGCTCACTCTCTCCCCCGCAGAAACTTTCAATTACCAGCCTGCGATGATCCAGATAGGACAGCTGGAATCTCCGGGGTCAGGAGCAGGACCCTAAACACAGGCCCCGATGTGTCTCACGCCGCTTGTCACTGTCCCGGTTCCTCCACCAGGTAAAACTGTCCCTCCTCATTTCATGATAGTCAGAGATTTACTTTGTATCTAAACCGTGCTGTGCCTGCCCTGGGACTGTTTGATGGGACAGTGTAAATGGAGCTTTACTCTATATCTTTCCCGTGCTGTACCTGCCCTGGGTGCATTGGATGGGACAGTGTAGAGTGAGCTTTACTCTGTATCTAACCCCGTGCTGTACCTGCCCTGGGAGTGTTTGATGGGACAGTGTAGTGGGAGCTTAACTCTATATCTAACCCCGTGCTGATGCTGCCCTTGGAGTATTTGATGCGACAGTGTAGAGTGAGTTTTGCTCTGTATTTAACACCGTGCTGTACCTGCCCTGGAGGTGATTGATGGGACAGTGCAGAGGGACCTTTACTCAATATCTAACCCCGTGCTGTACCTGCCCTGGGAGTGTTTGATGGGACAATGCAGAGGAAGATTTACTCGGTATCTAGCCCTGTGCTATACCTGCCCTGGGTATGCTTAATGGGACGGTGTAGAGGGATATTGACTCTGTATCCAACCAATACTGTACCTGACCTGGGAGTGTTTGATGGGACAGTGTAGCGGGACCTTTACTCTGTATCAAACCCCGTGCTGGATCTGCCCTGGGAGAGTTTGATTGGAAAGAGTAGAGGGAGCCTTACTCTGTAACTAAGCCATACTTCACCTGCCCTGGGAGTGTTTGATGGGACAGTGTAGAGGGTGCATTACGCTGTATCTAACCCAGTGCTATATGTGATCTGGGAGTGTTTGATGAGACAGTGTAGAGGGAGCATTACTCTGTATCTAACCCCGTGCTGTACCTGTCCTGGGAGTCTTTGATGGGACAGTGTAGAGGCAGCTTTATTCTGTATCTAACCCCCTGCTTTACCTGACCTGGGTATGCTTAATGGGACAGTGTAGAGTGACTTTTACTCTGTATCTAACCAATACTGTACCTGCCCTGGGAACGTTTGATGGGACAGTGTAGCGGGAGCTTTACTCTGTATCAAACCCCGTGCTGTATCTGCCCTGGGAGTGTTTGATGGGACAGAGTAGAGGGAGCCTTACTCTGTAACTAAGCCATACTTCACCTGCCCTGGGAGTGTTTGATGGGACAGTGTAGAGGATGCATTACTCTGTATCTCACCCCGTGCTATACGTGATCTGGGAGTGTTTGATGAGACAGTGGAGATGGAGCTTTACTCGGTATCTCACCCCCTGTACGGGCCTGGGTGTGTTTGATGGGACAGTGTAGATGGAGCTTTACTCTGTATCTAACCCCCTGCTATACCTTACCTGGGTGTGTTTGATGGGGCAGTTTAGAGGGACTTTTACTCTGTATCTAACCCATACTGTACCTGCTCTGGGAGTGTTTGATGGGACAGTGCAGCGGGAGCTTTACTCTGTATCAAACCCCGTGCTGTATACACTGAAATAAAAAGGAGGCATAAGCAAAATATAGAAAGGAAAATAGTAAAAGTGGAGGGCAAAGAAACCCAAGACAAAAAAATGCCACATTACAGCAAAATTCTAAAGTGGCAAAGTGTGGAAAAAAAACAAGCCTGAAGGCTCTGTGCCTCAGTGCGAGGAGTATTCTGAATAAGATGGATGAATTAATTATGCAGATACCAGTTAACGGATACGATGTGATTAGCATCATGAAGAAATGGCTCGAGGGGGACCAAGGCTGGCAACTCAACATCCAAGGCTATTCAACATTTAGGAAGGATAGAGAGAAAGGAAAAGGAGGCGGGGTGGCGTTCCTGGTTAAAGATGAAATCAATGCAATTGTAAGGAAGGACATTATCCTGGATGATGTGGAATCGGTATGGGTGGAGCTGCGGAAAACCAAAGGGCTGAAAACGCTAGTGGGTGTTGTGTACAGATCACCAAATAATAGTAGTGAGGTTGGGGACGGCATCAAGCAAGAAATAAGGGACGTGTACAATAAAGATACAGCAGTAATCATGGGCGACTTTAATCTACACGTTGATTGGGCTAACCTAACTGGTAGCAATGCGGTGGTGGAGGATTTCCTGGAGTGTATTAGGGATGGCTTTCCAGACCAATATGTCGAGGAACCAACCAGGGTGCTGGGCATCCCAGACTGGGTGATGTGTAATGAGAAGGAACTAATTAGCAATCTTGTTGTCCGAGGCGCCTTGGGGAAAAGTAATGATAATATATAGACTTCCTTATTAAGATGGAGAGTGACAAAGTTAATTTGGAAACTAGGATGCTGAACTTAAGGAAAGGTAACTTCGACGGTATGAGGCGTGAATTGGCTGGAATAGACTGGCAAACGAGACTAAAAGGGTTGATGGTGGATAAGCAATGGCAAACATTGAAAGATCACATGGATGAACTTCAGCAAATGTACATCCCTGTCTGGAGTAAAAATAAAGCTGGGAAGGTAGCTCAACCGTGGCTAAGAAAGGAAAGTAAGGATAGTGTTAAAGCCAATGTAGAGGCATATAAATTGGCTATAAAAAGCAACAAACCTGAGGACTGGGAGAAATTTAGAATTCAACAGTGGAGGACTCAGGATTTAATTAAGAGGGAGAAAATAGAGTACGAGTGGAAGTTTGCAGGGAATATAAAAACTGACTGCAAAAGCTTCTATAAATATGTGAAGAGAAAAAGATTAGTAAAGCCAAACGTAGGTCCATTGCAGTCGGATTATAATGGGGAACAAAGAAATGGCAGACCAAGTGAACCAATACTTCGGTCCTGTCTTCACGAAGGAAGATACAAATAACTTTCCGAACGTACTAGGGAAAAGTGGGTCTAGTGAGAAGGAGGAACTGAAGGATATCCTTATTGGGCGGGAAATTGAGTTAGTGAAATTGATGGGATTGAAGGCCGATAAATCCCCAGGGCCTGATAGTCTACATCCCAGAGTGCTCAAGGAAGTGGCCCTAGAAATAGTGGATGCAGTGGTGATCATTTTCCAACAGTCTATCGAATCTGGATCAGTTCCCATGCACTGGAGGGTAGCTAATATAACACCACTTTTTATAAAAGGAGGGAGAGAGAAAATGGGTAATTATAGACCGGTTAGCTTGACATCAGTAGTGGGGAAAATTTTGGAATCGATTATGAAGGATGAAATAGCAGCGCATTTGGAAAGCAGTGACAGGATCAGTCCAAGTCAGCATGGATTTATGAAAGGAAAATCATGCTTGACGAATCTTCTGGAATTTTTTGAGAATGCAACTTGCAGAGTGGACAAGGGAGAACCAATGGATGTGATGTATTTGTAATTTCAGAAGGCTTTTGACAAGGTATCGCACAAGAGATTGTTGTGCAAAGTCAAAGAACATGGTATTGGGGTAATATACTGATGTGGATAGGGAACTGGTTGGCAGACAGGAAGCAGAATGTCGGGATACACGGGTCCTTTTCAGAATGGCAGGCAGTGACTCGTGGAGTGCCTCACGGCTCAGTACTGGGACCCCAGCTCTTTACAATATACATTAACGATTTAGATGAAGGAATTGAGTGTAATATCTCCAACTTTGCAGATGACACCAAACTGCGTGGCGATGTGAGCTGTGAGGAGACGCTAAGAGGCTGCAGGGTGACTTGGACAGGTAAGGTGAGTGGGCAAATGCATGGCAGATGCAGTATTATGTGGATAAGTGTGCGGTTATCCATTTTTGGGGCAAAAACACGAAGGCAGAATATTATCTGACTAGTGGCAGACTAGGAAATGTGGTGGTGCAACGAGACCTGGGTGTCTTGGTACATCAGTCATTGAAAGTGGGCATGCAGGTACAGCAGGTGGTGAAGAAGCCAAATGGTATGATGGCCTTCATAGCTAGGGGATTTGAGTATAGGAGCAGGAAGGTCTTACTGCAGTTGTACAGGGCATTAATGAGGCCTCACCTGGAATATTGTGTTCAGTTTTGGTCTCCTAATCTGAGGAAGGACATTGTTGCTATTGAGGGAGTGCAGTGAATGTTCACCAGACTGATTCCAGATACGGCTGGGCTGTCATATGAGGAGAGACTGGATCAACAAGGCCTTTATTCACTGGAGTTTAGAAGGATGAGAGAGGATCTCATAGAAACATATAAGATTCTGATGGGACTGAACAGGTTAGATGCAGGAAGAATGTTCCCGATGTTGGGGAAGTCCAGAACCAGGGGACATAGTCTCAGGATAAGGGGCAGGCCATTTAGTATGAGATGAGGAGAAACTTCTTCACTCAGAGAGTTGTTAACCTGTGGAATTCCCTGCTGCAGAGAGTTGTTGATGCCAGTTCATTGGATATATTCAAGAGGGAGTTAGATATGGCTCTTACGGTTAACGGGATCAAGTGGTATGGAGAGAAAGCAGGAAAGGGGTACTGAAGGAATGATGAGCCATGATCTTATTGAATGGCGATGCAGGCTCGAATAGCCGAACGGCCTACTCCTGCAACTATTTTCTATGTTTCTATGTTTTTATGTTTCTGTATCTGGAGAGTCCAGAGGGAGCTTTTCTCTGTATCAAACCCCGTGCAGTACCTGCCCTGGGAGTGTTTGATGGTGCAGTGTAGAGCGAGATTTATTCTGTAGCTCATCCCTTGCTGTACATGCCTTGGGTGTGTATGTTGGAACAGTGTAGAGGGAGCATTACTCTGTATTTAACTCCGTGCTGTACCTGCCCTGGGAGTGCTTGATGGGACAGTGTCGAGGGAGCTTTACTCTGTATCTAACTAATACTGTACCTGCCCTGGGAGTGTTTGATGGGACAGCGTAGAGGGAGATTTACTCTCTATCTGACCCCCTGCACCTGCCCTGGGAATGAGTGATGGGGCAGTGGAGAGGGACCAGTTACTCTGCATCTAACCCCGTGTTCTACGTGCCCTTGGAGCGTTTGATGGGACAGTTCAGAGGGAGCTTTACTCTGTATCTAACCCCCAGTACCTGTATTGGTAGTGTTTGATGGTACATTGTAAATGGAGCTTTTTTCTAAATCTAACCCCGTGCTGTACCTGCCCTGGGAGTGTTTGAATGGACATTGTAGAGGCAACTTTACTCTGTACCTAATCCCGTGCTGTACAAGATCTGGGAATGTTTGATGGGACAGTGGAGAGGGAGCTTTTCTCTGTAACTATACCCCAGCACCTGACCTGGGAATGTGTGACGGGGCAGTCTAGATGGAGCTTTACTCTGTATCTAACCCCCTGCAGCTGCCCTGGGAGTGTGTGATGGGAGAGTGTAGAGTGAGCTTTATTCTGTATCTAACCCCTGTAGCTGCCCTGGGAATGTGCGATAGGACAGTGTCGAGGGCGAATTACTCTGTATTTAATCCCGTGCTGTACCGGCCCTGGAAGTGTTTGATGGGACAGTGTAGAGACAGCTTTACTCCATCTCTAACCACGTGCTACAACTGCCCTCGGAGTGTTTGATGCGATAGTGTAGAGGGAGCATTACTTTGTATCTAACCCCGTGCTGTACCTGTCCTGGGAATGTTTGATGCGACTGTGCAGAAACAGCTTTATTCTGAATCTAACCCCGTGCTATACCTGATCTGTGTGTGTTTGGTGGGACAGTGTAGATGGACGTTTACTCTGTATCTAACCCCGTGCTGTACCTGCTCTGGGAGTGCTTGATGGACAGTGTAATGGCAGCTTTACTCTGTCTGTAACCCCCTGCTGTACCTGTCTGTGAGTGTTTGATAGGATACTGTAGATGGAGATTTACTCTCTATCTAACCCAGACTCGACGTGCCCTGGGAGTGTTTGATGGGACAGTGTCGAGGGAGCTTTACTCTGCATCTAACCCGTGCTGTACCTTCCCTGGGATTGTTTGATGGGACAGTCTAGAGGGAGCTTTACTCTGAATCTAACCCCCTGTACCTGCCTGGGAGCGTTTGGTGGGACAGTGTAGAGCGAGCTTTACTCTGTATCTAACCTCTTGCTGTACATGCCCTGGATGTGTATGTTGGGACAGTGTAGAGGGAGCATTATTCTGTATTTAACTGCGTGCTGTCCCTGCCCTGGGAGTGTTTGATGGGACAGTGTAGAGAGAGCTTTACTCTGCATCGAACCCGTGCTGTACCTGCCCTGGGAGTGTTTGATGGGAAAGTGTAGAGGGGGCTTTACTCTCTATCTAACCCCCTGCACCTGCACTAGGAGTTTGTGATGGGGCAGTGGAGAAGGACCGGTTACTCTGTACCTAACCCCGTCTTCTAAGTGCCCCGGGAGTGTTTGATGGGGCAGTGGAGAGGGAGCTTTGCTCTGTATATAGCCCCCAGTACCTGCCCTGGGAGTGTTAGATGGGAGGGTGCAAAGGGAGCTTTACTCCGAATCTAACCCCGTGCTGTACCTGCCCTTGGAGTTTTGAATGGATATTGCAGAGGCAGCTTTACTCTGTACCTAACCCCGTGCTGTACATAATCTGGGAGTGTTTGATGGGACAGTGGAGAGGGAGCTTCTCTCTGTATCTATCGCCCAGCACTTGCCCTGGGAATGTGTGAGGGCAGTATAGAGGGAGAATTACTCTGTAGCAAACCCCGTGTTGTTAGTACCCTGGGACTGTTTGATGAGGCGGTGTAGAGGAAGCTTTACTCTGGATCTAACCCGTGCTGTACCTGCCCTGGGAGTGTTTGATGGGACAGTGTAGATGGAGATTTACTCTGTATCTAACCCGTGCTGTCCCTGCCCTGGGAGTGTTTGATGGGAGAGTGTAGAGTGAGCTTTATTCTGTATCTAACCCCTGTAGCTGCCCTGGGAATGTGCAATAGGGCAGTGTCGAGGGCGAATTACTCTGTATTTAATCACGTGCTGTACCTGCCCTGTGAGTGTTTGATGGGACAATATAGAGGGCGTTTTGTTCTGTACCTAACCGCCTCTACCTGCCCTGGGAGTGTTTGCTGGGACAGTGTAGAGGGAGCTGTACTCTGTATCTAACCCCTTGCTGTACATGCCCTGGATATGTATGTTGGGACAGTGTAGTCGGAGCATTACTCTGTATTTAACTGCGTGTTGGACCTGCCCTGGGAGTGTTTGATGGGAAAGTTTAGAGGGAGCTTTACTCTGTATCTAACCCATACGGTACCTGCCCTGGGAGTGTTTGATGGGACAGTGTCGAGGTAGATTTACTCTCGATCGAATCCCCTGCACCTGCCCTGGGATTGTGAGATGGGGCAGTGGAGAGGGACCGGTTATTCTGTACCTAACCCCGTCTTCTACGTGCCCCGGTAGTGTTTGATGGGGGAGTGGAGAGGGAGCTTTGCTCTGTATCTAACCCCCAGTACCTGTCCTGGGAGTGTTTGATGGGAGAGTGTAAAGGGAGCTTTACTCTGAATCTAACCCCGTGCTGTACATGCCCTGGGAGTGTTTGAATGGATATTGTAGAGGCAGCTTTACTCTGTACCTAACCCCGTGCTGTACAAAATCTGGGAGTGTTTGATGGGACATTGCAGAGGGAGCTTTTCTCTGTATCTATCCCCCAGCACTTGCCCTGGGAATGTGTGATGGTGCAGTGTAGAGGGAGAATTACTCTGCAGCTAACCCCGTGCTGTTCGTGCCCTGGGAGTGTTTGATGAGGCGGTGTAGAGGAAGCTTTACTCTGTATCTAACCCGTGCTGTACCTGACCTGGGAGTGTTTGATGGGACAGTGCAGATGGAGATTTACTCTGTATCTAACCCGTGCTGTCCCTGCCCTGGGAGTGTTTGATGAGGACAGTTTAGAGGGAGCATTAGTCTGTATCAAACACCCTGCAGCTGCCCTGGGAGTGAGTGATGGGAGAGTGTAGAGTGAGCTTTATTCTGTATCTAACCCGTGCAGCTGCCCTGGGAATGTGCGATAGGGCAGTGTAGAAGTTGTTTTACTGTGTATCTAACCCCCCTGCACCTGCCCTGTTACTGTGTGATGTGGCATTGTAGAGGGAGATTTACTCTGTATCTAACCCCGTGCTATACCTGCCCTGGGAGTGTTTGATGGGACTGTGCAGAGGCAGCTTTACTCTGTATCTAACAATGTGCTGTCCCTGCCCTGGGCGTGTTTGATGGGACAGTGTGGAGGCAGCTTTACTCAGTTTCTAACCCCCTGCACCTGTCCTGGGAGTGTGTGATGGGCCAATGTAGAGGGAGATTTACTCTGTATCTAACCCGGTGCTGTTCCTGCCCTGGTTGTGTTTGAAGGGACAGTGTCGAGTGAGCTTTACTCTGTCTCTAACCCTTTGCTGTACCAACCCGGGGAGTGTATGATGGGATAGTGTATCTGGAGCATTTCTCTGTATCTAGCCTCCTGTAAATGTCCTGGGATTGTTTTATGGGACAGTGTAGAGGGAGCTTTATTCTGTATCTAACCCTGTGCTGTACCTGCCCTGGTAATGTTTGATGGGTGCGTACACGTATGGTGGATTGAGTGTGGGCCCCGCCGAAGCGACTCTGTGTCGGCCGCTTCTGTCAACAATACCGCCAGCCAGCTGGAAGTGGAGACCACCCTCCAAGAATTCCCGGCGGAGACACCGAGAGAGCAGGGGCCCCAGCCCAGCGGAGACACTGAGAGAGCAGAGTCATCTTGCCGGCCGAGTGGTCTCCGCTACGACCTGCCAAAGGGACTCGAGGACGTGCTGCCGGCTGAAGGGACTCCAAGACCGGCGTTCAATCCGCCAAAGGGACTCCAAGGCCGGCGCTGAAGCGGCTGAAGGGACCGAGGCTTCACGTCCTCTCATACTGCCAACCAACTTTTAATTAATTTTTAATTTTTTGAACTTTTAGCCAGCTTTTAAACTAATTAAACAATTTGGGAGAACTTTACATGTTAGATTCTCAACCGAAATACTGTTAAACATTTATTATTAACTTGCATCTTTGACTTTTAACAACTTTTAGAAACTTTTAAAATTGGTTAAACTTTTATAATCTATTATTGATTTACATCTTAGATTTTTAACAATGTTAGAAAATTCTTAAAACGTTTTAACAACTCTTAGAAACTTTTGAAATAAATTGGGAACCTTTATCAACTTTTAATCCTTTAAAATAACTTTGGAAGTCACTTTCCTAATGCCTGCCCCTCCCAACCTAGCCTCGGACCATCTACCATCAATGGCACTACCCGACGCTGAGCTTGCGGCCAACACTTCGCCGTAGGCAATGAGGCTTATCGAGCTGTGCCTGTTCTCCACTTGTCTTGGACCCTCTTGCCACTGGACCAAGACCTTGTTCAGCTAAGCCCGTGTGGTTGCCTGTGTGCAGTGGCCACCCCACATTCAAAAAAATCATGCAGAGGCATTTTCCATTCCGTCAGTATGAAGTTCGGGACCTGGAACACCTGGACCTTCATGGAAAATCCCAACAGCAAAACGCCGGAACGCCACTCCACCATAGTTGTCCGGGAACTCAGACGCTTTGACATTGACATCGCCACCCTAAGCGAGACTCAGCAGGCAGGGGAAGGCCAGTTGAAGGAAAATGGTGGAGGTTACACCTTCTTCTGGAAAGGGAAACCAGAGGCAGAACACCGCCTTCATGTAGTCGGCTTTGCCATCAAGAAGGAGCTGGTCGACCGCCTCAAAGACTCCCCCTGTGGGATCAACGAACGCCTCATGACTCTCCGTATCATCCTATCTCGGAACCAATGTGCCACAGTCATCAGTGCGTACGCCCCGATACTTTATGCAACGGATGAGGCTAAAGAAAGTTTTTATTCTAACCTCGAGACATCCCTGTCCCATGTCCCCACGGGTGACAAATTGATCCTCCTGGGTGATTTTAATGCCAGGGTTGGCAAGGACACAGCCCTCTGGGGAGCCGTGGTTGGCACAGAGGGGGTAGGGAAAGCCAATTCCAGGGGTACCCTACTCTTGACAAAATGTCTAGAACATGAACTCCTCATAACCAACACCCTGTTCCGCCAGAGGGACAAATACAAGACATTGTGGCAACACCCTCACTCCAAACACTGGCACCTGCTTGACCACGTCATCGTCTGAGCCAGGGATTGCAACGATGTGCACATCACCCACGCTATGACAGGAGCTGATGACTGCTGGATGGACCACCGCCTAATCCGATCCATCATCAACATTAACATTGCCCCAAAGCAGAGGGATCAGCAGAAGCAGTTCCACAAAAAAGTTAATGCCAGGGCACTTAGAGACCCAGCTAAGAGAGCCCTATACAGCCAGCGCCTCACAGCCAATTTGGCATGCCTTGATGACCCTGAGATGTTGAATCCCCATAGCGCTTGGTCTGCCCTCCATGCCTCTACAACCAGTGCCTGTGAAGAGACACTTGGTCACTCAACCAGAAAACATCAGGACTGCTTTGATGAAAATGATCAGGAGATCGAAGAAATAATAGTTCGCAAGTGAAGTGTATGCATGCCCATTCACAGTGTGATGTCTGTAATACTGTATGCAACATTGAATGTACCCTTATACTGGTACACTCGAGGGTGCTGTTGCTGGAGACCCAGGGGTTGCCTGCACACGGCAGGTAATCCAGTATAAAAAGGAACACACAGCTTGTTGTCAGCACTCAGGCGTTGTGAATAAAGGATGGCAGGTCTGTACAGTTTCAAATGATACCCTGCCTCGTGGAGTCATAACGAAAGGTGCCTATATACACTACAGCAAGGGAAAAGCATTTCTGAGCCTCAAGCAACAGCCCAACTCGGGAGATGCAAAACAACATTACAGGCAGTTGAAGGCTCAAGTCCAACAAAAAACTCGGGACCGAAAGAACAGATGGTGGATGGAGAAAGCACAGGAGATACAACAATTGGCCAACAGCCCTGATATGTGAGGATTTTTTGCTGCAGTCAAGGCCACCTACAGTCCAAACTAACAAGGCCCCACCCCACCCCTGGCCAAGAAAGGGGAGACACTCATCAAGGGCACCGAGGCTGTCAGCGCACGATGGAAAGAGCACATTGAAGATCTCCTCAATCAAGATTCTGCCTTTGACAGGAGTGTTCTCGATTCCATCCCGCAGCATGAGACCCGCCACCAACTCAGTGAAACATCAACGTTGCAAACCAGAGGCTGGATGCTACCATCATGGAGTCGGCTTTGCCATCAAGAATGAGCTCGTCGACCATCTCAAAGGCTCCCCCTGTGGGTCAATGAACGCCTCATGACTCTGCGTATCATCTTATCTCAGAAAGATTGGATCAACATATCAAGAAAAATTGGATCAACTGGGCTGGTATTCACTGGAATTCAGAAGAATGAGAGGGGATCTCATTGAAACATTTAAAATTCTGACGGGTTTAGAGAGGTTAGATGCAGGAAGAATGTTCCCAATGTTGGGGAAGTCCAGAACAAGGGGTCACAGTCGAAGGATCAGGGGTAAGCCATTTAGGACCGAGATGAGGAGAAACGTCTTCACCCAGAGAGTGGTGAACCTGTGGAATTCTCGACCACAGAAGGTTGTCGAGGCCAATTCACTAAATATATTCAAAAAGGAGTTAGATGTAGTCCTTAGTACTAGGGAGATCAAGGGGTATGGCGAGAAAGCACGAATGGGGTACTGATGTTGCATGTTCAACCATGAACTCATTGAATGGTGGTGCAGGATCGAAGGGGAAAATGGCCTACTCCTGCACCTATTTTCTATGTTTCTATGTTTCTCGAACCAATGTGCGACAATCATCAGTGTGTTTGACCTGACACTCGATGCAACAGATGAGGCTAAAGAAGATTTTTATTCTAACCTCGAGACATCCTTGTGAGGTTGGCAAAGCCATAAAACAGCTTAAGAATAACAAGACTATGGGGGCGGATAAAATCCCTGCTGAGGCGTTAAAATATTGTTCGGAGGCACTGTTGGCGTAGATACATGACCTCATCTCTCTCATCTCGAGGGAAGAGAGCATGCCGGGAGATCTGAGAGATGCAGTGATTGTGACTATTTTTTTAAAAGTGGACAAGTGCGATTGCGCCAACTACAGGGGACTCTCCCTACTATCAGCCACTGGGAAAGTTGTCGCTCGAGTTCTCCTCAATCGTCTTCTCCCTGTGGCCGAGGAGCTCCTCCCAGAATCATAATGCGGATTTCATCCCCTACGGGGCAAAACAAACATGATCTTTGTAGCGCGACAACTGCAGAAAAAATGCAGGGAACAGCGCCTGCTCTTGTACATGGCCTTTCTCGATCTTACAAAGACCTTTGACACTGTCAACCATGAGGGTCTATGGAGCCTCCTCCTCTGTTTCGGATGCCCGCAAATGTTTGTCAACATCCTTACGCCTGCTTCACGATGACATGCACGCCATGATCCTTCCCAATGAATCTATTACAGACCCAATCCATGTGCGTACCGGGGGCAAACAATGCTGCGTTATCGCTCCAACCCTCTTCTCAATTCTCCTCGCTACCATGCTCCCCCATTCAGCAACAATCTCCCAGCTGGATTGGAAGTAAACTACAGAACCAGTGGGAAGCTGTTTAACCTGCGCCGTCTCCAAGCCAGGTCTAAGATCATCCCAACCTCTGTCGTTGAGTTGCAGTATGTGGACAACGCCTGTATCTGTGCACATTCAGAGGCTGATCTCCAGGATGTAGTCAATGTATTCACTGAGGCATATGAAAGCATGGGCTTTACGCTTAACACCCGTAAGACAAAGGTCCTCCACCAGCCTGTCACCGCCACACAACACTGCCCCCCAATCATCAAGATCCACGGTGTGGCCCTGGACAACGTGGACCATTTCCCATGTCTCGGGAGCCTCTTATCAACAAAGGCAGACATTGATGCGGAGATACAGCATCGCCTCCATGCACCTGCGCAGCCTTCAGCTGTCTGAGGAAAAGAGTGAATGAAGACCAGGCCCTTAAATCTACCACCAAGCTTATGGTCTACAGGCTGCAGTAATACCCGTCTTCCTGTATGGATCTGAGGCATAAACGATGTTTCGAAGGCACTTCAAGTCGCTGGAGATATATCATCAATGATGTATCCGCAAGATCCTGCAGGTTTCCTGGGAGGACAGGCTCAGCAACATCAGTGTCGTCGACCAGGCTAACATCCACAGTATTGAAGCACTGACCACACTCGATCAGCTTCGCTGGGCAGGCCACATAATATGCATGCCAGATACGAGACTCGCTAAGCAAATGCTTTATGCGGAGCTCCTTCATGGTAAATGAGACAAAGGAGGGCAGCGGAAACGTCTTTCTTTCTTTCTTTCAAGGACATCTGCAGATGGGCAATAAATGCCGGACTTGCCCACAGCCAGGGAATGTATTAATGGTTTACTGGGCACCATTGGAACAGGGTCTCTGAGCAGGTTGCCTAAACGCACCGCCCTGTGGACAGGGACAGTCCGGCTGAGCACAGGTTTTGGGGGCGGGAGGAAAGGAGGGAAATGCGCGGACAAATCTCTCCATCACCAGGGTCCGACCGGCGTTTACAATTCAGGCTCCGCTTTCACATGGAGCTACTTGCGCTTGACGTCGAAATCGTGGATCCGAATGTAGTCCACAAGGACCGCGAAGGGGCCGTCGGCCAACTGTGTGGTGGACTGCCGCAGAATCTGGTTCAGCACGGTTCGATGGGTTTCTGAAAAACGGCAACCACCGACGTTCAGACAGTCAAACCGGTTTGCATCTACATTTACAATCTGAATCCGGGGACTTTTAAAGTCGGGGGGACAAATTAAACACCACGTACAGCACGGGGTTAGATACAGAGTAAAGCTCCTTTTACCCTGTCCCATCAAACACTCCCAGGGCAGGTACAGCACGGGGTTAGATACATAGAAACATAGAAAATAGGTACAGGAGCAGGACATTCAGCCCTTCTTGCCTGTACCGCCATTCAATGCGTTCATGGCTGAACATGCAACTTCAGTACACCATTCCTGCTTTCTCGCCATACCCCTTGATCCTGCTAGTAGTAAGGACTACATCTAACTCCTTTTTGAATATATTTACTGATTTGGCCTCAACAATTTTCTGTGGTAGTGCATTCCACAGGTTCACCACTCTCTGGGTGAAGACGTTTCTCCTCATCTCGGTCCTAAATGGCTTACCCCTTATCCTTAGACTGTGACCCCTGGTTCTGGACTTCCCCAACATTGGAAACATTCTTCCTGCATCTAACCTGTCTAAACCCGTCAGAATTTTAAATGTTTCGATGAGGTCTCCTCTCATTCTTCTGAACTCCAGTGAATACAAGGCCAGTTGATCCAGTCTTTCTTGATATGTCAGTCCCGCCATCCCAGGAATCAGTCTGGTGAACCTTTTCTGCACTCCCTCAATAGCAAGAATGTCCTTCCTCAAGTTAGGAAAACAAAGCTGTACATAATCCGCCAGGTGTGGCCTCACCAAGGCCCTGTACAACTGCAGTAACACCTCCCTGCCCCTGTACTCAAATCCCCTCGCTATGAAGGGCAACATGCCATTTGCTTTCTTAACCGCCTGCTATACCTGCATGCCAACCTTCAATGACTGATGTACAATGACACCCAGGTCTCGTTGCACCTCCCCTTTTCCTAATCTGTCACCATTCAGATAATAGTCTGTCTCTCTGTATTTACTACCAAAGTGGATAACCTCACATTTATCCACATTATACTTCATCTGCCATGCATTTGCCCACTCACCTAACATATCCAAGTCACTCTGCAGCCTCATAGCATCCTCCTCGCAGCTCACACTGCCACCCAACTTAGTGTCATCCGCAAATTTGGAGATACTACATTTAATCCCCTCGTCCAAATCCTTAATGTACAATGTAAACAGCTACGGCCCCAGCACAGAACCTTGCGGTATGCCACTAGTCACTGCCTGCCATTCTGAAAAGTACCCATTTACTCCTACTCTTTGCTTCCTGTCTGACAACCAGTTCTCAATCCACGTCAGCACACGACACCCAATCCCATGTGCTTTAACTTTGCACATTGATCTCTTGTGTGGGACCTTGCCGATAGGCCTTCTGAAAGTCCAAATTCATCATATCAACTGGTTCTCCCTTGTCCACTCTACTGGAAACATCCTCAAAAAATTCCAGAAGATTTGCCAAGCATGATTTCCCTTTCAAAAAACCATGCTGACTTGGACGTATCATGCCACCTCTTTCCAAATGCGCTGCTATGATATCCTTAATAATTGATTCCATCATTTTACCCACTACCGATGTCAGGCTGACCAGTCTATAAATCCGTGTTTTCTCTCCCTCCTTTTTTTAAAAAGTAGGGTTACATTGGCTACCATCCACTCCATAGGAACGGATCCAGAGTCTATGGAATGTTGGAAAATGATTGTCAATGCATCCGCTATTTCTAAGGCCACCTCCTTAAGTACTCTGGGATGCAGTCCATCAGGCTCTGGGGATTTATCGGCCTTTGATCCCATCAATTTCCCCAACACAATTTCCCGACTCATAAGGATTTCCGTCAGTTCCTCCTCCTTGCTAGAACCTCTGACCCCTTTTATATCCGGATGGTTGTTTGTGTCCTCCTTAGTGATTACCGAACCAAAGTCCTTGTAAAGAGTAAAGCTCTCTCTACACTGTCCCATCAAACACTCCCAGGGCAGGTATAACACGGGGTCAGATACAGCTAAAGCTCCCTCTACACTGTCCCATCAAACACTCCCAGGGCAGGTACAGGGGGTTGGATCCTGAGTAAAGCTCCCTCTACACTGTCCCATCAAACACTCCCAGGGCAGGTACAGGGGGTTAGATACAGAGTAAAGCTGACGTTCGAAGGACGCTGGTCACCCGGCCGTTTCACCTACCTGTCAAGCACAGGAAATTCTGCGTATCCGGAGGCAGGTTGGAGGAGATGTGCATGGACGAGGGCTCGCGGGAGAAGAAGGGGTCCAAGGAAGAAGGCGTGGCAGGGGTGACGGGGGCCGGCGAGAGGGGCGGCGCCTCGTCCTTGATGTGGGCCAGCTGGCTCTCCCGCGTGTCTCGCACGGGCGGCTTGCTCTCGCACTCCGTCGCGTGGACGAGGAAAAAGGCCTCAACTGCAGGCTGCAACACTGCGGAGAGAGAAGAGAGAGAGAGAGAGAAAGAGAGAGTCACAACACGGACCGTGCAAACGTGTAGAACTGAAGTTCCTGCTTAAATTAGTTGTATACATGAATGATGTAGACTTCAGTATAGGGGGCATGATTTAGAAGTTTGCAGATTTTACTAAAATCAGCTGTGGTTGATAATGAAGAAGAAAGCTGCGGACTGCAGGAAGATATCAATGAACTGGTCAGGTGGGCAGAACAGTGGCAAATGGAATTCAATTCGGAGATGTGTGAGGTGATGCATTCGGGGAGGGCTAACAAGGCAAGGGAATACACATTAAATGGTAGGACACTGAAGTGGAGAGGAACAGAGGGACCTTGGAGTACAGATCCACAGATCCCTGAAGGTAGCAGGCCAGGTGGTTAAGGTGGTTAAGATGGTATATGGAATGCTTGCCTTTATTAGCTCAGGCATAGAATATAAGAGCAGGGAGGTTATGCTTGAACTGTATAAAACATCAGTTAGACCACAGCTGGAGTACTGCGTACAGTTCTGGTCACATTACAGGAAGGATGTGATTGCACTGGAGAGGGTACAGAGGAGATTTACCAGGATGTTGCACTCGAGAGGGTGCAGAGGAGATTTACCAGGATGTTGCACTGGGGAGGATACAGAGGAGATTTACCAGGATGTTGCACGAGAGAGGGTACAGAGGAGATTTACCGGGATGTTACACTGGGGAGGGTACAGAGGAGATGTACCAGGATGTTGCACTAGAGAGGGTACAGAGGAAATTTACGAGGATGTTGCACTCGAGAGGGTACAGAGGAGATTTACCAGGATGTTGCACTCGAGAGGGTACAGAGGAGATTTACCAGGATGTTGCACTGCGGAGGGTACAGAGGAGATTTACCAGGATGTTGCACGAGAGAGGTTACAGAGGAGATTTACCAGGATGTTGCACTTACAGAGATGTACCAGGATGTTGCACTATAGAGGGTACAGAGGAGATTTACCAGGATTTTATCAGGACTGGGGAATTTTAGCGATGAGGAAAGATTGGAGAGGCTGGGGTTGTTTTCTTTGGAGCAGAGGAGGTTGAGGGCAGACCTTATTGAGGTGTGTGGGGCCTGGATAGAGTGGATAGGACGGACCTGTTTCCCTTAGCAGAGGGGTCAACAACCAGGGGGCAAAGATTTAAAGTAATTGGGGGGGGAGGTTTCGAGGGGATTTGAGGGGAACTATCTTCACACAGAGGGTGGTGGGGTTCTGGGGTGGAACTCGCTGCCTGAAAGGGCGGTAGAGGCAGAAACCCTCACCACATTTGGACATGCACTCGAAGTGCCGTAACCTACAGAGCTATGGACCAAGAGCTGGAAAATGGGATTAGGCCGGGATGGCTCTTGGTCGGCCGGCACAACGGGGACACGATGGGCCGAGTGGCCTCCTTCCGTGCTGTAAATTTCGATGATTCATTACTTTAATGATGTGAAATTCTGATTTGCTGCCGCTCCCAGTCGAGTATCGAGCCCCTCCCACTCTCACCTCCAGTCGAGTAAAGAGCCCCTCCCGCTCACCCCTCCCGGTCGAGTACCGAGCCCCTCCCACTCACCCAGTACTGCATGCTGGCCGTGAGACTCCTCCAGCTCCTTCAGGCACTCGCCCAGCATGTCCCACAGCTCGTCCAGGCTCAGCTGCTCGCTCAGCAGCGGCAACTCCGGCAGCTTCTCCTCTTCCTTCTCCTGCTCGCTCACCTGGCTTCCTCCAGAACCTGCCCCACCAGGAAAGAAAAAAAAAATACAAAGAAGAGCCGTTTTGAGTCGTGCAAGACAAAAGTGCGGGAGTCATCGCATCGGAAGGCAGCGAAGAGTCGCTCTCGGATACACGCAGTGTCCGACCCAACCGTGGCCAACACCAATAAATACCAGCGAAGAGTCACTCTCGGATACACGCAGTGTCCGACCCAACCGTGGCCAACACCGATAAATACCAGCGAAGAGTCACTCTTGGATACACGCACCGTCCGACTCAACCGTGGCCAACACCGATAAATGCCAGCGAAGAGTCACTCTTGGATACACGCAGTGTCCGCCCAACGCCGCTAGACAAAGGGACGATTTGCTTTCTCGTCTTTTGCCCTCACTTCTTTTCTTCCTTCTCCCTCCGTTGCTCGCTCTCTCTCTCCGTCTCTCTCCCTGACTCACCAGTCTTGTCTGACCCCCTTGAATACTGGCAGATGGACAAAAATTAGATGTTGGCTTGAAGGATTGGGGGGTGGGGTGGGGTGGGGGTGTGGGGGAGAGAGCATAAATTACCAGAGAAAATTATTTTTGTAATAAAAAAATTAAGGAATTTGGTTGCATTCAAAATCTCAAAAGCAAATGCACTTCGAATATTGTCAGCAGTGGAACCTTAAGTTGGTTTCTGTCATGTTCTTGACATTTGCAGGGCAATGGGGAGTGGGACTAATTGGATAGCTCTTTCAAAGAGCTGGCACAGGCACGATGGACCGAATGGCCACCTCCTGTGCTACATCATTGTGTGTTAAGCAAGAAGGGTACATTGCACAATTCTTGTGATCTCCTCGCTCTTTCTCCCCCCTCATACACAAGAAATAGGAGCAGCAGTCGGCCATTCGGCCCCTAGAGCCTGCTCCGCCATTCAATAAGGTCATGGCTGATCCGATCATGGACTCAGCTCCACTTCCTCGTCCGCCCCTTCACTCCCTTATCGCTCAAAAATCTGTCTCTCTCCACCTTAAATATATTCAATGACCCAGCCTCCACAGCTCTATGGGGCAGAGAATTCCACAGATTCACCAGAAGAAATTCCTCCTCATCTCCATCTTAAATGGGCGCCCCCTTATTCTGAGACTATGTGCCCCCTAGTTCTAGATTCCCCCACGAGGGGAAACATCCTCTCTGTATCTACCCTGTCCAGCCCCCTCAGAATCTTATACGTTTCAATAAGATCACCTCTCATTCTTCTAAACTCCAATAAGTATAGCCCAAACCTTCTTCATAAGGCAACCCCCTCATCTCAGGAATCAACCGAGTGAACCTTCTCTCAACAGCCTCCAATGCAAGTATATCCTTACTTAAAAACAGAGACCAAAATTGTACACAGTACTCCAGGTGTGGCCTCATCAATACCCTGTACAGTTGCAGCAGGACTTCTCGGCTTTTATACTGCACCCCCTTGCAATAAAGGCTAAACATCCCATTCTTGATTACTTGCTGTGCCTGCCTGCAATGGAACACGTCAATCTCAAACCCACACGATTGCGACAGTTTTCACTTCTGTAGACAACTGGTACAAGGGGGAATCCTGGGGAGCAACCCGGACCGACCCGACGGCAGGGAAGCAAAGCCTCAGCTCCAAGGGGAGTTCCCGATCACATCGGCCACTGGCTGTTGCAGGGTGGTTTTTGGGGGTTGGGTTGGTGGGGCTCCCCCAGTGGTGAATACTTGGCGCGTTACCCACCAGTCTCTTCACACGTATCCAATGACAGCGACTCCTGGGCAGTGGGCGATGGTTGATCCACGTTCATGGGGGACTGGCCCCTTCGTGAGGCTCGTTCGGCCGGGTTCGACTCGGACTTTTAGAAAAGAGAAAAAGCAAAACTAATGGAATGAATTACCAAACATGGAGGGGAAGGTTTTTTTTTAAATGACCTGTACTGGGAGAGCAGCGTAGTTTTACTAAGAGTGTCGGCTTGATCTCAGTTGAGCCGGGAGCGACCATCACTCCCAGGCAAGCTACACCAAATCCTAGGGGCGCCCCAACCTTCTCACCTCTAAAACAGACTTGGAACAACTTTAGCAGTAACACCTTCTGCGATTTCTGGAGCTTTCCCCACCCTCGCTGCACACACTCTCCCAACTCTCTGCGTTAAAATACAGGCTCATCGTCGCCTCCCCTCCCAGCCCACGACAGGCGATTAAAACTCAAAACCTGGCGTTAGCCAGATCTCTGCCTCCCGACCTACTGCTCTCTCGCTTCTCCACCTAGCCGCTGTCCGTCACTCTAAGCCGTCAGCTAGATTTCTCGAGGTGAAAGGGCAATGCAACCAGAACTGGCACTTAAAGGGCTTGCATTTCTATAGCTCCTCTCTCCTCCTCAGGAGATCCCAAAGCACTTTACAGCCAATGAAGTGATTTAAAAAAAAATGTGCTCACTGTTGGAAACACGGCAGCCAAATTACGCACAGCAAGCTCCCACAAACGGCAACATGGTGATGACCCAGAGCATCTGTTTTAGTGCTGTTGATTAGGGGGTAAATATTGGCCCCAGCACACCTCCCAACCCCCTTGCTCTTCGAAATGGGATCTTTTACGTCCACCAAAGTGGGCGGGAGGGGGCCCAGACATAAAATTGGTTTGTCACTCGCAACGAAGTTACTGCTTTGGTCCACGATTTTCCTTCCATCTCTGAAACTGGCATCAACCAGGGGAAAGAGTACCTCGATAAAGGTGCAAGGCTCTCGTGCGGGCGGAAGATCTCCGGAGTTGTACGAATAAAAAGCTCGACAGGCCAGCTGATCTTTCCTGCCGTATTTCTGAGTTGCCAGTTGCTACTGCCTGACCTTCCGCTCAAACGCAAACTCAGCTGGGGAGGAGTGAGTCCTCACGAACGGCTGTGCAAACTGCAATACCCCGTTCTAATCTGCACGTTAATCTGTAAGTCAGAGTTCATCCATCCTCCCCATATTCCCACGAAAGAAAAGCTGTCCGCGGGAGTCCGAATGTTAGAATCAGGCTGAAAAGGCAGACTTGACAAATGGTAGAAAACTTTGCAAAACCGTGCAGGCTAGCTGGACTTGCAATGACACCCAGCCTCGTCAGGTACAAACAGACAAACGCAAAAGTAAAGAGAGAGAGAGAGAGAGAGGGAGTGCCCGTTAACAGGAGTGGCGCACAACGAGAGATAGAATGGCATGGCAGCCCAGCAACACACAGGCCCCAGGAACAGGCTTCCTGTTGGGAGATTCAGTGCAGGCGAAGCAAGCACAGCACACACTCCCCGGCAGCACTTGAAGCCGATTTACCATTGGGCGTGGACATGGCGCTGGCAACAAGGTGCAGAGCGCAGAGACTTTACCAGTCGTGGGGAAGAGGGGGCGAGAGGGGGCGAGGAGGGGGCGAGGAGGGGGCGAGGAGGGGGAGAGGAGGGGGAGAGGACTCTCTGGTCAGTTACTGTAACACGTTAATCGCGACAAGGTGGGAAGTAGAGTAGGGAGCAGGCTTGTGGACAAGGACCACTGTCGGGGAGAGAATGCCCAGATTCCAGGTGAAGCGTGCGATTGGCAAAATCTCCCCCCCCACCCCCCGCCCCACCTCGGTGCCTTTTGGGCACTATACCGAGCTTTTGGAGGGCGAGGCCCCCATTGGGTCCCTCAGTGCTGCACACCACTGTCTATGCCTCACAGGCAGCACAGTGTAGAAAGTGTGTGAGCGAATGTGTTAATATTGACTCTGATCACTGGCCCCTCACAGTGAGCCCAGTATACACAATGTGTGAGTGAGCGTGTTGTCATTCACCCTTATCACTGCCCCCTCACAGCGTGCCAAATGTAAACCTTTTTTATGCGGGCCTCTTAGTATTCACCTCGATCACTGGCCCCTCACATGGAGCCCAGTGTAAACATTGTGTGAGTGAGTTAATTGAAATACAGCAGGAGCACTTGGCCTGTCACAGGGAGCCCATAGGAGAAAGTGTGAGTGAGCGTGTTAATATTAGCTGGATCAGCGGTATTCACTGGGAGACCAGTATACACAATATGTGAGTTAGCGTGTTAATATTCACCAGGAGCACTGGCCCGTCACAGGGAGCCCAGTGTAGATTGTGGGAGTGAGCGAGTTAATATTAGCTGGATCACTGGTGCCTCACAGTGAGCCCAGTGTACACAATGTATCAGTGAGCCTGTTAATATTCACCTGGATCACTGGTCAGTAATAGGGCGCCTAGTGTAGACGCTGTTTGACTGAGCTTATTAAAATTCACCCGGATCACTGGCCCCTCATGTGAGCCCAGTGGAAAAACTGTGTGGGTGAGCGTGTTAATATTCACACTGATTACCGAACCCTCGAAGGAAGCTGGTGTAGAGGGTGTGAGAAGGAGTGTGTTAATATTCATCCGCATTACAGGCCCCCCACCGGGAGTCCAGTGTAAAGAGTGTCCGAGTAAGTCTATTAATATTCACCCGTATCACTGGCTGCTCAAAGCGAGCCCAATAGACAGTGTGTGAGTGAGCATTTTGTTATTCACTCGGATCACTGGCCACTCTAAGTGAGTCCAGTGTCGACAGTGTGTGAGTGAGCATATTAATATTCACCCTGATCACTGGCCCCACACAGCAAATGTAGTGTAGACAATGTGTGACTGATGATATGAATATTCACCCTGATCACTGGCCCCACACAGCGAACGTAGTGTTGACAGTGTGTGAGTGAGTGTGTTAATATTCACTCTGATCACAGGCCTCACACAGGGAGCCCAGTGTAGACAGTGTGTAGTGAGTGTGTTAATATTCACTCTGATCACAGGCCTCACACAGGGAGCCCAGTGCAGACAGTGTGTGAGTGAATGTGCAAAACATTCATCCAGATCACAGGCATCACACACGGAGCCCAGTGTAGACTGTGTGTGAGTGAGTGTGTAAATATTCACCATGATCACAGGCCTCACAAAAGGAGCACGGTGTGGACAGTGTGTGAGTGAGTGTGTTAATATTCACCCTGATCACAGGCCTCACACAGGGACCCCAGTTTAGACAGTCTGTGAGTGAATGTGTTAATAGTCACTGGGATCACAGGCCTCACAGAGGGAGTGCAATGTCGATAGTGTGTGAGTGAGTGTGTTAATATTCACCCTGATCTCAGGCCTCATCACAGGGGGCCCAGTATAGACAGTGTGTGATTGAGTGTGTTAATATTCACCCTGATCTCAGGCCTCACACAGGGACCCCAGTTTAGACAGTGTGTGAGTGAGTGTGTTAATATTCACAGGGATCACAGGCCTCACAGAGGGAGTGCAGTGTAGATCGTGTGTGAGTGAGTGTGTTAATATTCACCCTGATCTTAGGCCTCATCACAGGGAGCCCAGTGTAGACAGTGTGTGAGTGAGTCTGTTAATATTCACCCTGATCACAGGCCTCACACAGTGAGCACAGTGTAGACAGTGTGTGAGTGAGTTAATATTCACCCAAATCACTGGCCCCTCACAGGAATCCAAGTGTAGTGTGTGCGATTGTCATTATTCACCCGGATCACTCGCCCAGTGGACGGGCGTGGGAGAGCAGCTCGCTAACAATATCACGCCACATGGAGTCTGAGGCTCCAAAATCTCTGCTTCTTCTCATCGTTTAATGAATTTCACAAGCACAGTAAAGGGATATTTTGCCAAATTCTTGAGCTGCACTCTGAACTTTGCCTGGGTCACGGCATAAATACCAGTGTTTGTGCAGCAACTCAGCATCTGCAGCATGAATCCAAGTGCACTTACATAATCAGGTATATTGACAGACTTATACCCGAACCACCACATCCGGTAATATATAGAATACAACATAAATACCGCCCATAACAGGATGAAATTTCCAGAGATAACAAACAGTGAAATTATCGATTTTTTGCGGCTCGCCATCTCTGGATCCCTGGGCCTCTCCCCACTGCTGGGACCCCGGAGTCTCCTGCGGGATCTGCTGGCCACTAAAATGTGTCTGACGGTGAGAGCATTGAGCAGCAGAATCAGAACAAACGGGACACCCGGGGTTAGGATATTATGTCGAAACTCGATTGCTGTCCAGACCGGTGAATACAGATCAGCCGCTGATACAACACAAAACCAGGGGACGTTCATAAGCAAATACCAACGGTTCAGAATAAAATACCAGAAAATGTTCTTTAAACCGCTCAGTACAGTCACTGTTCCCAGAATCACAGCCGCTGTTTTCTCGGTGCAATACTTAGTTTTCAGCTTCTGACAACAAATGGCCACAAATCGATCAAAGGTGAAAGTGACGGTGAACCAGACAGAACAGTCTGTGACTGCATACAGCAGGACGGCGTGGATATTACACACGGGGAGGGACCGCACAAATTGAAACTGCCGCCAATAAACAACCGGAATGTGCCTTAATATCAGATCGAGGATAACAACCAGTAGATCGGCCGCTGCCATGGCCACCAGGTAGCGAGTTACATATTTGGAGAGACCGCACTTTCCCCGAGACAGGATCACAATCGTCACTAAGTTCACTGTGAGGGAGGGGAAAAAAGCAGGATAATTATATATCAGGCTGGGAGCAAGAGCAACAGTTTAATTAGATTTGGGGTGAAGTCTGTAATGCATTACCATTATTCATTGATATCGTCAAGTATATTACCCGTGGAGCGGAATACAGGGTTTATTTAAGATAATGGTGGAATACATTGTGGCATCAATAAAGGAAATAGCGATAAACGTTTCATGAAATTAACAGATGTTTGATCAGTTAGAGATTATATGATAGATCTACCTTTAGCCCAGCAGGCAAAAACACCGGCCGAGGTCCCAGGAACGCAAAGGACCAGCATCTCCCACGAAGCCTTGATGTCCCGGGACCAGTCGAGCGGTGCAGTTCGCTTCTGTCCCACTGTGTTAGGGAGGGGGAAATCCAGTTGGGATGCCTGCTCCTGGTTAGAATATTCATTATACTTAGAACAGAAACTGAATGCAACAGCAAAATACAAAAACTGCAAACTTGGCGTGCAATAATTACAGACAATTGTATTTAAAATATATGGATGTAATTTGACAATGCTAAGATAATAAATGCTAGCGCACTGCAGTTATAAATATAACTAGTTGTAAGAAGGTGTTGAAGGTTGAGCTTTCGGCATTTTTGTTGAAATACACAAATTGTACCTGACTGAAGGGAAGATTTTCCAAATTACATTGCAAAGAATAGACATGTATTGTAATAAGTAGATATCGTTGAGCAGGTAATGCCCCACTAAATGCATTTATTCACATCAAAATCAGATGTCTTATCTCACAGGCAAAGAGCCGCCAAATGATTTTGTAAAGTATCTGGAGTCAAATGGAAGATTTATCCGTGCACTTTTTCACCTGTTGGTGTTCACGTGTTCAGAGAATATTAGACGGGAAAATATGAAAGTACTTTCTTATCCTCAGTACTTCAGTTAAAATCTGCAGGGATTGTGTATTTTGAAGTGCAGCAGGAGCCAACAGAGCATCTGTAAGAACTATATGAGGGCCTAGAATTTACGCTCTGAATTACCGATCCAAAAGTATCTGTTCTGTGCGGCCACCTCAGAGGGAATTGAGTTTCATGGGTAGACTGGAGAAGCTGAGGTTGTTCTCCTTGGCACAGAGAAGATTGGGAGGAGATTTAAAAAAGGCGATCAGAATCAGGAGACGAATTTCAAGCCCGTCTTTTTAGAGTATATTCTCCGTAGAAAGCATGTATGACTTTTCCTGTCTCTTTCAAAAGCATGTGAGACTTGTCCTTTCGCTTTTATAGCCTGTGCGGCATAAGAAGATAAGAAATACGATCTGGACTCATCATCATAGGTCGTCCCTAGAACGAGGATGACTTGCTTCCACAGCAGAAGGATAAATTCAGAGATGTTTCAATGCAGCACCCGATGTTCCAGTCCTGAACTCCAGGGTTGGAAGATGCCTGTGCGTGGATGTTTTAACGTGTGATGACCGTGGCACATCAGCCATCACACGGGCTTGACAGAGCTAGGCCTTTAACCAGTGGCAAGGGTTAACCAGGCCGACTGGAAACCTGCTCTGCTGCATGGACCTAGTCCGCACACAAATTGCAGTGCAGTCAGGCCGTGCTGCCCCTAGCCCATTTGTCACATTCTGCCTGCTCTGCCATTCAACAAGATCATGGCTGATCTTCTAACTCAACTCCACTTTCTGGCACTATCCTCATATCCCGTAATTCCCCTAGTTCCAAAAATGCATCGAACTCTGTCAGGAATGTACTCAAAAAGTCAGCATCCATATGCCCCTGGGATAGAAAATTCCAAAGATTCACAACCATTTGAGTGAAAAGATATCTCCTTATTTTATTCCTAAATGACCGAGCCATTCTTCTGAGACTGTGACCCCGTGTTTTAGATTGCTCAGCATTAACCCTGTCAAGACCGTTAAGGGTTATATATTTTTCAATTAGATTACCACTCATTCTTCTAAACTCTATGAAATATAGGCCTAATCTACTCAAACGCTTCACATTGGGCAATGCCCTCATGCCAGGTTCCAATCTAATGAACCTTCACTTCACTTAGGTAAGGTGACCAGAAAAGGACACAGTACACCAGAGTTGGCTAAATTGGACTGGGGAAATAGATTAAAGTTTAGGACGGTTGATAAACAGTGTCATAAATATAAGGAGATATTTCACAACTCTCAAGAAAAATATATTCCAGTGAGAAGAAAAGGGTGTAAAAGAAAAGCGAGCCATCCGTGTTTAACTAAAGAAATAAAAGACGGTATCCAATTAAAAACAAAGGCATACAAAGTGGCCAAAACTAGTGAGAGGACAGAAGATTGGGAAGCTTTCAAAAATCAGCAATGAATGACAATAAAATGAAGAAGAAAGGGATGATAGATAACTAAATTAAACTAGCACTAAATATAAAAACAGATAGCAAGAATTTCTACAGGTATCTAAAAAGGAAAAGAGTGGCTGAAGGTAATCCGGGTCCCTTAGAGGATGAGACTGGGCAATTAGTAATGGGAACATGGACAAGACAGAAACTATTAACAAATATTTTGTATCAGTCTTTACGGTAGAGGATACAAACAAATTCCCAACAGTGGATAGTCAAGGGGCAAATGGGGTGGGAGGAACTTAACACAATCACAATCACTGAGGAGGTGGTACTCAGTAAGATAATACGAATAAAGGCGGATAAACCCCCTAGACCTGATTGCTTGCATCCTTGGGTCTTCAGAGAAGTAGTGGTCGGGATTGTGGATGCATTGGTTGTAATTTAGAAAAATCTCCTGGATTCTGTGGAGGTCCCAGAGGATTGGAAAACTGCAAATGTAACGCCCCTTTTTAAAAAAGGAGGCAGACAAAAAGCAGGAAACTATAGACCAGTTAGCCTAACATCTGTGGTTGGGAAAATGTTGGAATCCATTATTAATCAAGCAGTAGCGGGACATTTGTAAAAGCATAATTTGGTCAGGCAGAGTTCGCATGGATTTATGAAAGGGTACTCATGTCTGACAAATTTGCTGGAATTATTTGAGGATGTAACGAACTGGGTGGATAACGGGGAATCTGTGGGTGCAGTGTATTTGGATTTCGAGAAGGAATTTGACAAGGTGCCAAATAAAAGGTTACTGCACAAGCTAAAAGTTCACGTTGTTGCGGGTAATAGAGTAGCAAGGATAGAGGATTGGCTAACTAAAAGAAAACAGAGAGTCAGGGTAATTGGTTAATTCTCGGGTTGGCAATCAGCAACTAATGGGAACCCAACTATTTACACTCTATATTAACGGCTTCGAAGAAAGAACCGAGTGTAATATATCCAAATATGCTGATGATATAAAGATGGGAGGAAAAGCAATGTGTGAGCAGGATTCAAAAAATCTGCCAAAGGACATAGGCAGGCTAAGTGAGTGGGCAAACATTTGACAGATTTAGCATAATGTTGGAAAGTGTTGAAGCAGAAAAATGTCAAAGAGAAAGTTAGTGTTTAAATGGAGAAAAAATGCAAAGTGCTGCAATACAGCGGGATCTGGCGTTACTTGTGCATGAAACATCACAGGTTAGTATGCAGCTACAGCAAGTGATGAGGAATGCCAAAGAAATCTCGGCTTTATTGCAAAGTGGATGAATTAGAAAAGCAGGGAAGTCTTGCTACAGTTCCACAGGGTTTTGGTGAGGCCACGCCTGGAATACTGCGTGCAGTTTTGGTTTCCATATTTATGAAAGGATATAATTGCTTTGGAAGCAGTTCAGAGAAGGTTCACTAGGTTGATTCCGGAGATGAGGGGGTTAACTTATGAGGAAAGGTTGAGTAGGTTGGGCCTCTACTCATTAGAATTCAGAAGAAAGAGAGGTGATCTTATCGAAATGCATAAGATTATGAGGGGGCTTTACAAGGTGGATGCAGAGAGGATGTTTGGGGGATACTAGAACTAGCGGACATGGTCTTAGAATAAGGGGCCGTCCAATTTAAACTGAGATGAGGAGGAATTTCGTCTCTCAGCGGGTTGTAAATCTGTGGAAATCACTGCCTCAGAGAGCTGCGGATGCCGGGACATTCAATACAGTTAAGACAGAGATATATAATTTCTTAAACGATAAGTGAATAAGGAGTTATGGGGATCGGGAAGAGAAGTGGAACTGATTCCATCATCGGATCAGCCATGATTGTATTAATTGGCGGAGCAGGCTCTAAGGGTAGCATGGCCTACTCCTGCTCCTATTTCTTATGTTTTTATGTTTGCCAAGTGTGGTCTCACAAATGCCCTGTATAATTGTAAAGATGTGTCCTGTCTCATTAAAGCGCCTATGTCACTGCTCCTGGCTCGTTAAACAGCCTGTGTGACTGGTACTGTGTCGGCAAAAAGCCTGTGTGACTAGCCCTGTCTTTAAAAACGCCTGTGTGACAGGTCCTGTCTCGTTTAAAATCCTGTGAAACTGGTCCTGTCCCTATACAAAGCCTGTATGACTTGTGTAAAAATCCGTATTACTGGTTCTGTCTCTTTAAAAATCAAATGTGACTTGTCCTTTATCTTTAAAACGACAGTGACAGTGTTTCTGTGTCACGCCGCCCTGCTGTTTAGGGGCTCACTGCATGTTGTACAATTACTGGCTGTTTGTCCGCCCTCCTGTTTAGAGGCACATTGCATGTTATACAATGAGAACCTTATCTCGAGTAATGTTTTTTTTTTAAAGAGAACGATGAATTTTGGGACGACGGGTGTGTCGATGGTGCAGAATTACTGAGATTAGTTCTGTGACACAGAAGTGGCTTCACAGTGTTGGGAAGAAACCTTTGCTGGAAAATAGTGTTGATAATTGAAGACCTATGCCTACAAATCCGTCATTCACTGCAGTACAACTAAATATCCGGTGCTGAGTGTAACGGGCGCCGGATCAGATACCGCCCGTTCAGCTCTACTGCCCGGGACAAATGTCTCCGTCATTGTCTGCAGACTCGGCAGATATCAAACATCATAGCGTGCTGATGAATTGGACTAAGATTTTGCCTCTCAAAGGCTTGGCTTGAAACCAATTCACAGTCATTTGTTATCCTCCGAGACAGATTGTTCCAGGTGTGGGGAGATGTGAGTTAAATCTAAAAGTAATTACAACCATTTCTGTCTCAGCCAACACTCTGCTGCCCGTGTCCTAACTCACTCCAAGTCTCTCTCACCCAACCACCCCGCCCGTTGCTCGGTGACCTACAACGGTGCCCAGTCCGATAATGACTCGATTTTAAACTTTTCATCCTCGTGTTCAAGGCCCAACTCATTGCCAAATGTCCAGTGAAGGATTTGCATCCCGAAAATGCAAACGGTAGTTTTTTTATGTTTAGTATTTTACCATAAATTCTTTTCACCCCCCGCCCCCAGGCAGCAATTGCATGCTTACAATTAGCATCAAGGGGATGAGGCACACAGGAGGGGATAAAGTTCAGCCCAGACATCGACTTTTCCTTAAATCCATTCATGGGATGAGGGCATGACTGGCAAGACCAGCGTTTATTGCCTATCCCTAATTGCTTTCAAGAAGATGGTGGTGAGCCACCATATACAATTGAATGGCTTGCTCGACCATTTCAGAGTCAAGCACATTGCTATGGTCTGGAGTCACATTTTGGTCAGAATGGGTAAAGACAGCACATTTCCTTCCCAAAAGGACGTTAGTGAATCAGATCGTTTTTTTTTTTACCACAATCCTTTAGTTTCATGGATACCATGACTGATTTTACTTTTTATCCCTCATTTGTTTACTTAATTTAATTAAAATTCCCCCGAGTATGTGATTACTCTGATTCATTCATCCACGTATCTGGATTACTAGTCAAGCATCATAAGCACTATGCTACCATATGCTTCAAATCTCGCGTCGTTCCTTCATCGTCACTGGTTCAAAATCGTGAAATTCCTTCAGCATCAGCATTGTGTGAGCACCTTCACCACATGGACTGCAGCAGCTCTAGATGAACGCCAGCCATTTTCTCATGGGTAACTATGCATGGGCAAGTAATACCGGCTTTAACAGCATCACACCTAGTCTGCAAGCAAATAAATCTAATAATAAAATGAGAATAAAATCAATGATTCTGAATTTCAGGAGGTCACAGACAGACTGTTGAATTGGGCAGACACAAGGCAGATGCAATTTGGCACAGAAAAGTGTGAAATGATACATTTGGTAGGAAATATGAGCAGAAGCAAATTAAACTAAACGGTAAAAGTTTAAAGTGGGTACAAGATCAGAGAGACATGGGGAATCCCTACAGAAATATTTGAAGGTGCTAGTACACGTTGCAATAGCTGTTAAAAAAGCATACGGAGTTCTTGGCTTTAAAACAGAGACACAGTGTAACACAAATCCACTACCGAACATCAAACTTTTAGAAATCATTTGCTTGGCCCCAGCTGGAGTGTTGTGTCTAATTCTGAGAATGACACATTATGAATGATGTCAAGGATTAGAGTGGGTGCAGAGGATGTTAGCAGAATGGTACATGGGATGTGAGAATTCATAGAATCATAGAAATTTACAGCACAGAAACAGGCCATTCGGCCCTTCAAGTCTGCCACTGTCGACGAAGAGTTATCAACCTAATAACGTTTATAGTGGTTTTGGTTCATACCCATGCAGGTTACCGCACTTCAAATGACTATACAAGTACGTTTTAAATGTAATAAGATTATCTGCCTCCACCATCATTTCAGGCAGTGATTTCCAGACCCACACCACACACTTGGTGATATAAATTCTGTTCAACAGCCCTCTAATCCTTCTATCAATTACCTTAAAAATATGGCCACTGGTTACTGACCTCGCTGTTACTGGGAATCGGCCCTTCCTATCCACGCTACGTCGGCCCCTCATCATTGTGTACACCTCAATTAAGACTCCCTTCACACTCCTCTGTTCCAAAGAAAACAGCGCCAGCCTGTCCAATATTTGCTCATAGATATAATTTTCTAGTCTTGGAATAATCCTTGTAAATCTCGTCTGTACTCTCACCAATGCAATCACATATTTCCTGTAATGCTCTGACAAGAATTGTACGCAGTACTGAAGCGATGGCCTAGCTAATGATTTTTACAGTTCTAGCATAATCTATCTGCTCTTATATCCTTGGCTCGGCTAATAAGGGCACGCATTCCATAGGTCGTCTTAACCACCTTATCTGCCTGACCTGGTACCTTCAGGGATCTGTGGGATGCAAAACATGGTTCCATTGTTCCTCCGCATTTCTCAGTATCCTACCATTGACTGCCTATTCCCTTGCCTTGTTAGCATTCCCCAAATGTATTACCTCTCACTTCTCCAGATTGAATTCCATGTGCCACTGTTTTGCCAACCTGACCAGTCCATTGATATCGTCCTGCAGTCGACAGCTATCTTACTCACTATCAATGACAAGGGTGGCGCTGCTGCAGTTTGACGAACCGACCTCTATCTTGCAGAGGCTGATCTCCAAATCTCTGACACCTCCTCCTACCTACTCCTGCACCATGACCACTACCGATCATCAAGCCACCATTTCCCAGTCCATCACTGACCTCATCTCATCTGGAAACCTTAATCCACAGCCAGCAACCACATAGTTCCCCAAACCCGCTCAGCCCACTTCTACCTCTTTCCCGAGATCCACAAACAGGACTGACCTGGTAGACGCATCGTTGCAGCTGTTCTTGCCCCATGGAATGGATTGCTTCCTATGTCGACTCTACTTTTTCCCCCTTTGCACCCTCTTCTCATCCACATTTGCGACTCTTCCGACGCCCCCTGTCGCTTTAACAGTTTCCAGTTTTGCGGGAGCAACCATCTCCTTTTCACCATGGACGTCCAATCCCTCTACACTTCCATCGCCCACCAGGATGGCCTGAGAGCGCTCTGCTCCTTCCTCAAGCAGCGGCCCAATCAGTTCCCCACCACCAACACCCTCCTCCACCTGACTGAACTTGTTGTCATCTTGAACCTGCATGGGTCCTTGCTATGCCTTCCATTCACGGGAGATGTGGAACATTTTTTTCCAGTCCAACTCGGATCCCCTCCCACACCGCGTTTTCTGATAGATTGATGACCTTTTCCTGCTCTCGCCCTAAACTTGAACATTTTGTTCACTTTGCATCCAATTTCCACCCTTCCCTCAGCATAACATGACCCACCTCCGACTCTTCCGTTCCATTCCTCGACTTCTCTGTCTCCATTTCTGGTGATAGATTATTGACAAACATTCACTTTAAGCCCACTGACTCCCACAGTTACCTGGACTACACTTCCTCTCACCCACATCCTGTAAGGACTCCATTCCATTCTCCCAGTTGCTCGATCTCCATCGCATCTGCTCTGACGTTGCGACCTTCCACACTATTGCCTCTGAAATGTCTTCGTTTTTTCTCAACCAAGGATTCCCATTCCCATGGATAACATGGCTCTCTACCATGCCTATTCTACTTCGTGCAACTCTGCTCACACACTTTCCCCTCCCTCTTGGAATCTTCGCCTCCCTCTTAGAACCATGACAGGTCTCCCTTTGTACTCACATTTCACCCCACCAGCCTCCATGTTCAAGGGATCATCCTCCACCATTTCTGCTAGCTCCAGCGTGACCCACCACCAATCACATCTTCCCCTCCCACTCTCAGCATTCCGAAGGGATTGCTCCATCCGCAACACCCTGGTCCATTCCACAATCACGTCAAGCACCATCTCCTCTTCCCATGGTACATTCCCGTGCAAGCACAGGAGATGCAATGCCTGCTGTCTTACCTCTTCCCTTCCTACTATCCAGTGCCCCAAATATTCCTTCCAGGTGAAACAGCGATTTACATGTACTTCTTTCAATTTAGTATACAATATTTGCTGCTGACGATACGGTCCCCTCTATATTGGGGAGACCAAATGCAAATTGTGTGACTGCTTTTTGGAACACTTCCCTTCAGTCTGTAAGTGTGACCCCAAACTTCATTTCGCCTGTCAATTTAATTCTCAACTACAGTCCCACCCTGATATGGCCATTCTCTGACTCCTGCACTGTTCCAATGAAGCTCAACGCAAGTTCGAGGAACATCACCTTTCCTTTAAGAACTTTTATGCCCTCTGGATTCAAAATCGAGTTCAACAATTTCAGAGCTTAACCTTTACCCATATTTTACTCTGATGTATTTTTTCTCTCTCTCTGTTTCCCACGGCAGCTTATAATTATCCTCCCTTTTTGCATTCTATCTCAGCTAAACTTTTTCTAAATTCCGATACTACCATTTCAAGTTGGCCCATCATCCCTTTTGTCTCTCACATCTCTCCTGTCTTCCACCCCATTACGTACCATCCATTTTGTTCTTTCCTCCCCTCCTCCTTTCAGTGCTCCTTAACAATTTGTTCATTTTGAACATTTGCCACTTCTGACGAAGGGTCAACGAACTGATATGTTACATCTGCTTCACTCCACATATACTGCCTGACCAGCTGAGGTTTCCAGCATTTTCTGTTTGTATTTCAGATTCCAGCATCTGCATTGTTTTGCTTTCATCTGATATGAGTTCGGAACTCTGCCCAGGTTCAAATAGATTGCTCAGGTTTCGAACAGTCTTGTTCAGCCTCAGACATTTACCAGTGAGGGGGCTGAGTTGGTAGATAGATAACAGAGTTTGTGACCAGGACTGAAGACAATGACTTGGGTGCTCCAAGATTTAAATGACACACACTGTAACACAGTTAATCATGGTTTACAGATCTACTAGTCGGTTATAGAGAATTACCAGGGGCACCACGAGCAGCAAAGAGGGGAGAGTAAATTACAAGGACAGTAATACAGTTAACAAAGGGTTGCAGAGTTAATAGTTGGTCACAGAGACTTACCAGCAACACCAACAGCAGCAAGGGACGGATAGTAAAGGTGTTGAATACTCTTAAGTACGCCACTGATTCGCAATTCTAATGGCAATCTATCATAATATGCAACAAGATAGTTAAAAAGCAAGATGAAACTCCTATCCATCGGTGTAACATTCCAATCCACTGTTTTCAGATTCCGATCCATTGCTGTAACATTCCTATCCACTTTTTTTCAGATTCTGCCTCCCTTTCTGTGGAGCAGCACGCAAATCCCTGATAGTGCTATAGGTGATGCTCTCACTGACACTGTGGGAAAACACATTGAAAGGAGTCCTTTTTTAATAGAACAAGTAAAACCTGCACTGATACAATTCGTCTCTGTGGAGACTGACATTAGGTACAGTCACTGAACAAACAGCTTCTGTTACCCCGTGGAGACTGATATTAATTCTAGTGAGTGAACAACCAGTTTCAGTTAACCCCTTTCAATCAGGTTTCTATATTAATGACAGGGCTTCTTTTGATCAAGCTTGATGGCCTGGACATGTCTAAAGGCATAATCTCAAAGTTTGCAGATGATACAGAATGCAGAAATGTAGTAAACAATGAGGAGGGGAGCAGAGTTCAGGGGAACATAGAACGTCTGAAATGGACGGACACACGATAGGTAAAATTTAACAAGTGTGAAGTGATACATTTTGGGAGGAAAAATTAGGAGTGGCAATATAAACTGAATGGTGCAATTTTAAATGGGGTGCAGATAGACAGACTTGATTGTTTACGTATACTACTTCTTGAAGGACAACTTGATAAGATTGCAAAAAACGCATGCAGGATCTTTGACTCTTTAAATAATCAGGTACGGCAGCATGGTGGTTATTTTACAGGACTAGTAATCCAGAGGCCCGGACTAATGATCCAGAGACTTGAGTTGAAATCGCACCAGGGCAGCTGTGGAATTTAAATGCATTAAATAAACTGGAATAAAAAGATAATATCGGTAAGGGTGACCGTGCACCTACTGGATTGTAGTAAAAACCCATCTGTCCTGCACTATCCCCATATCCCTTGATTCCCTTAATATCCAAACATCTAGCGATCTCTGTATTGACTATACTCAACGGATGAGCTTCAACAGACCCCCGGGGTAAGAATTCCAAACATTCACCATCCTCTGAGTGATGACATTTCTGCTCATCTCTGTCCCAAATGGCCGACCCCTTATTCTGAGACAGTGACCCCGTGTTCTAGGAACCTCAGCCAGGGGAACCATGCTCCCTGTCTATGCTGTCAAGCCCTGTAAGAATTTGGTATGTTTCAATCATTCTTCTAAACTTTAGAGAATATTGGCATAGTTTACTCAATCTCTCCACACGTGACAATCCCGCCATCCCAGGAATCAGCCTGGTGAACCTTCGCTGCATTCCTTCAATGACATGTATGTCCTTCCTTTGGTACCTGCATGTTATCTTTTAGTGATTCGTATAAAAGAGCATCCAGGTCCCTATGAACACCAACTTTTCACAATCTCTCACCATTTAAATAACCCTCCACTCTTCCATTTGTTTCCCAAAGTAGATACATTCCCATGTCTCCACATTATCTTTCAATTACCGTGATCTTGGCCACTTGCTTATCTTGTCTATATCCCTTTGAAGCCTCTTTGCATCAACGTCACGGCTTACTTTCCCACCTAGCTTTGTATCATCAACAAACTTGTATATAATACATTTGGAAGTCTCATCCAAATTATTGATATAGATTGTGAATAACTGAGACCCAAGCCCTGATCGTTGTGGTACACCATTAGTTACATCCTGCCAACCCGAATATGACTTGTATTCCTGCTCTCTTTTTTTTTCCCGTTAACCAATCCTCAATCCATGCTAGAATATTACGACCAATCCCATGGGCCCTAATTTTTGTTTGATAACATCTTGTGCGGTACCTTATCAAATGCCTTCTGAAAATCCAAATATATCACATCCACTGCTCTCCCCCTTATCTATTCTGCTACTTACAACCTCAGAAATCTCTAACAGATGCGACAAACCTGATTTCCCTTTCATAATGATTGGAGGCCTAAATAGGAATGAGTATCTCGTCTGTCTACTGGTTGTGAGGGGGTTTTCATGATTAAGAACTGTACAATATTCCTACAGGGTACGGTCCACAATGAAAAGAAAGACTGGTAGCTGTAAGCAAAATGGAATGGAAGGGATTTGTGTTTAGGAACAGGAAGGTCTCACTGCCATTGTATACGGCCTTGGTGAGGCCTCACCTTGAATACTGTTCACAGTTTTGGTCTCCTAATCTCAGGAAGGACATTCTTGCTATTGAGGGAGTGCAACGAAGGTTCACCAGACTGATTCCCGGGATGGCAGGAGTGACATATGAAGAAAGATTGGATCGACTAGGCTTATATTCACTGGGATTTAGAAGAATGAGAGGAGATCTCATAGAAACATATAAAATTCTGACGTGATTGGACAAGTTAAATGCAGGAAGAATGTTCCCGATGTTGGGGAAATCCAGAACCAGGGGATACAGTCTAAGCATAAGGGGTAAGTCATTTAGGACCGAGATGAGGAGAAATTTCTTCACTCAGAGAGTTGTTAACCTGTGGAATTCTCTACCACAGAAAGTTGTTGATGCCAGTTCGTTAGATATATTCAAGAGGGAGTTAGATATGGCCCTTGCGGCTAACGGGACCAGGGGGTATATAGAGAAAGCAGGAATGGGGTTCTGAAGTTGCATGATCAGCCGTGATCTTATTGAATGGTGGTGCAGATTCGAATGGCCGAATAGCCTATTCCTGCACCTATTTTCTATGTTTCTCTAAACCCTGTGTTCGCTCTTCCCAATCCTATTATTTCTTTCTAAGTGCCCTGTTACCAAGTCCTAACTCATATATTCTAGCTTACTTCTACTGATATCAGTGTAACTGCTTTGTAGTTCCCCGTTTTCTCTCCCCTCCTTTCTGAAATAGGGGGGGTTACATTTGCTACCTTCCAATCCGCAGGAAACATTCTAGAATCTATGGCATTTTAGAAGATGAAAACCAATGCAGCCACTATCTCTATAGCCATCGAATTCAAAACCCTAGGATGTAAGCCATCATGTCCACGGGATTTATCGGCTTTCAGTCCCACTAATTTCTCCAGTATTATTTTCTTTCAGTTACTCATTCTCGCCAGAACCTTGGTTCGCCACTATTTCTGTGTGGTTTTTTGTACCTTCTTCCATGAAGACACAAAGTATGTGTTTAATTATTCTGCCATTTCTAATTACACTTTATAATTTCTCCTGTCTCACCCACTAAGGGACCCATTTATACTTTCTCTAATCTTTTCCTTTTTGCATACTTATATAAGATGTTACAGTCTATCCTCCTGTAATTTGTTGCTGGTCTTCTCTCTATTGACTATGCCCCACAATGAGGTGTCATCAGCTAATTTAAAAATTCTGTTTTGGTTCCAAAGTCTAAATCTTTAACAGAAAGTGTGAACAACTGTGGTTTGAGGATTGATCCTTGTCGAACACCACGTCCTGACTACTGCCACTATGAATCGCTACACTTTACCCCCATCCTCTGCTTTCTGTCTTGAAGCCAGCTAACTATTCATTCTGCTATTTGTCCCGAAAGTCCATATTCTCTGACTTTATTCACTAATCTATGATGTGGTACTTTATCGAATGACTTTAAAGCTATGTATATTACATCTACTGCATTACTATTGTCAACTGCCTCTGTCAGATCTTCAAAAAATGCAGTGAGGTTGCCCAAGCAAGTCTTCCCATTTTAAAATCCTTGCTGACTTTTCATTATTAAATTTGTGGGTTCTAGATGATCTTCTAATTTCTCCTTTAGTAGGGATTTCGTTGTTTTTTTCTACCTCTGATGTTACGTTGCCTGCTTTACATTTCCCTGAACATAATCTTTCTTCCTTTTTAATAGAAGTACTACGTTAGCTATCTGCGAGTCCACTGGCACTATAACTTTTTCGAATGAGTTATTTAATGTGTAGAGTAATGCCTCCACAATTTCTTTCCTGGATTATTTTAAAATGCGATAATATAATCCTTCCAGACCAGGGGTTTCGTCGTCTTTGACTATGATTAATTACATAAGAGCATGACATAAGAAATATGAGCAGAAGTAAGCCACCCAGACCCTCGAGCCTGCACCGCCATTCAATAATATATCCACTCATTTTATTTTAAATGTACTTATCTAATTACTAATCTCATCATCAATGTTGCGTCAAAATGTTCTAGCTCCCTGGTAAATACTGCAGCAAAATAATTATTTAATATGTCATCCAGCTCTCTATCGTTACCTGTGGCATTAAGCGGTCTATTACTTCGTTATCCTATTCATATCCCTATTTTTTATTGATGTGCCTTTTAAAATAGTTTATTATATTGTTTTATGTTCCTTAATAATTTTAATTTCATACTTCCTCTTTTCCTTCCTCAGTACTTTATTGACCTTTCCTAATCTCTTCATATTCTCCCTGATCATGCTATCCATGTGCTTAGTTCAGGATTATTTCCTTACCTATGTTGTTCCTTTATGTCCATTGTATCATTCGTCCATGATGTCTAATTCGTGTTTAGCATGTTCGTGTTTTTAACGGAGTAAATTGTTCTCGAACGCTGCTGAACAACATTTTAAATATTTCCCATTGCTAGATTCTGTCATTGTTTGCCAATATTGTTGTTAATTTTATTTTGCTATGTTCCATTCTCAGCCGCTCAAAATCAGCTTTTCACCAATCCTTTACCCTGGTCTCATACTTTCGTCGTTCTGAATTATTATCTTATTATATTATGGTCACCTTTGCCTTGATTCTCCCCAATTTTGCTTCTCGTATCTGCTCTGTTTCATTCCAAAAGCGAATCCTCTACTATTGTGCTTTTTAAATAGTGGGTTAGAAAGGAGTCGTGTCCAAATGGTCAGAACTCCATTCCCTTAACCCCGTTACCTAACTCTTCTGTACAATTAATATTGGTGGAGTTGAAATCACATAGTTACTATTTTGTGTGTTTTACTCTTCCATCATTTGTTGGCATATTTCTTCTACCATCTCCCTTCCACTATTGGGTGGTGTGTATACTGCACCTATTAGTGTGTTTGATCCTTTATTATCTTTGATCTTTTTCACATGTAGTCTATTTCTGTCTTGCTTATAGCGGGCAACACTTTTTTCTACTACAATTATGTTACTGCTAATAAGTACAGCTATTCACACCTCCCACTTTCCCCTATCTATTATTTCTTAACCTGTTCTACCCTGCAATGTGTAATTCCCAGTCATTGTTTTATAGGGACTTTCAAAGCATTTGCTCATCTGCAATTCCTAATCTCTCACCATTTAGTAAATATTAGGTTTGTAATTCTTGGACTGCAATGATGAACAACTCACACTTTCGCAGATTCAGCAACAGTTTTGCCCAAGCACTGGATCTGTCAATGTCCCAATAAGACCTCCAATTTCCACCTCTGTACATCAACCATCTCCGCCCTTGCCTCAGCTCACCCGCTGCTGAAGCCCTCATTCATGCCTTTGCGATCTCTAGAGTTGTCTACTCCAAAGCAATCCTGGCTCACTTCCCACATTTTACCTGCATAAACTAGAGGTGATCCAAAACTCAGCCGCTGGTGTCCGAACTCACACCAAGGCCGACTCACCCACCACAACTGTGCTTGCTGACCAACAATGCTACCGGTTAAGCAACACCTCGAGTTAAAAATCATATCCTTTTTTTTCAAATCGCAACATCGCCTCGCTCCTTCCTATCTCTTTAATCCCCCCCCCCAGCCCTACAACACCCCGAGATGCCTGCACTCCTCTAATTCTGCTCTGGTGGGCATCCCCGCTTACAATTGCTCACCCATTGGTGGCCGTGCCTTCTGTTGCCTGGGCCGCAATCTCTGAAACTCGCTGCCCAAACCTCTCCGCCTCTTTACCTCTCTTTCCTCCTTCAAGAAATTCCTTAAAACGTAATGCTTTGAACAAGCTATTGACCACCTGTGTTAAGTTCTACATATGCAGTTCGCTGTCAATTGTTTAGCGCATTATAATCCTTGAAGCACCTTGGGGCGGTTCATAACGTTAAAGATGTCTTATCAATATGTGTTGCTGTTTTTTTGTTATGTGCAAAGCAGATAAACACATTTCTATTCCTTCATTCAAGTTGAAACATATAAGACAATGAGGGTGCTCGACAAGATAGATACAGATGGGACGTTTCCACTCATGGTGGAATATCGCGCTTAGGTGCATAGTTTCAGAATAAGGGAGCACCCATTTAATACTGAGATGAGGAGGAATTTATTCTCTCAGACAGTTGTAAATCTATGGAAATTTCTGCCCCAGAGAACCATGGAGGCTGAGTCGTTGAATATATTTAAGGCAGAGTTAGACAGATAAATTCTGCAAATGATTATCGGTTAATTAACAGTGATTAAATGAATTTTTATTTTTTCACATTAGCTGAATTTCATCAATTTGTAAGGGTTTGAATTTTAAAACAACGTTACAAAAGTTACCGCCCTGACCTGGAATCGAAGCTGTTTTACTGTGGTATAAGGAGTTTTATCGAATCATTTAAAGGTGATTTCAAGGAATCATGTGGCGTTAAATTCAGATCACGTTTACAATTTGTTTGGGTGTGAAACAAGTGGATTGAAAAGGACAATAATGACATCAAGCATTACGATGCAGCAATGCAGCGTTCCCTGGTGGTCCAGTGATTAGGAATCGGCGCTCTCACCACCGTGGCCCTGGGTCGAATTCTGGCCAGAGAAATTGCACTTCCATCAAAATTATAACCTGATAAGAAAGAGTTACATGTATCTCATGTGGAAAAAAGATTCATTGATTTAAACATCGTTAATTAATCCATTGTAGAACTTCAATCATTTATTTTGCTCTGAGTATGTGAGGAACTTTTATCCCGACCTCATTGTATTTTGGGAACATGGTCCAGCTCCGGTATCTCCACCTGTGAAAGTAGGAAACTGCTGGAAATACACAACAGGATGGGTAGCCTTTGACAAACAATTAAACCGAGGTTACACACTCTCTTCCTTCCCCTGTCCTTTGTGGGACACTTGTTCCCCTTTAATTTTACAGACTGACTGAGTTCACGAACTGCGGGGAGAGAGGAGCTGCCTCCGTGGCCCCACTGTGCTAACATGGAAGATAACACGATAGGGATGTGGGGTGGTGGGGTGGTGGTGGGGATCAGTGACATGTCTCTGTAAACGGCAGCGGAGGAGAAGGATTGACAGCTGTCAGTGAGGGACAGAAGTTGTTTATGGTGAGCCAACACATTCCCGATCAGCACAGAAGGCATTCACTGGTCAGCTGCCCTCTGCTGTACTTCTGGTCAGAGCGGTTTCCGCAGTGGAGCCGTTATCACGTTTGCTTTCCACGTGAAAGGATCCCGTGCAGGAAGATTATGTTTAAACTTGCTCTGGATGAACAGCCTTGGGCGAGTTTATTCTCCTGTCAAAAGGGTGACAGTGGCTTCTCCCTTATTCTTTAATTGCTCTTTATTTCACTTCACTAAATAGATATGTTTGACTGAGAGAAATTGCTCCAGAGTGTCGCCCACTCCAACTTTTGTTCCCTTTTAAACACGTACAATGAGGCCGGGGAATAAATAGAGAAAACAAAGCAGCGGGATTCAGACAAGAGGAAGAGAGAAGGGGAAAGATACGGTCTCCACCCAGAACTAATGCAGAAACCCCTCTGCTGCGCTCGGGGTGGCCACCCGCAGCCTGGATACACTAATATCCCAACAGCTCATTGACTGTCGGTGTGGGACCGTGCGGCGCTTCAGAAGATTGGTCGAAAAAGCAAAGTCACTGATTCGGTCTCATGTGCTCCTCTCATCAAAATAGTTACACACAAAAAATGCTCTTATAGTGGTTACACCTTATCTCGACATTTGTTCAACCGTTGGTTTCTTGTTCTGCGGGCATGATTCTTGCTTAGGGGAATTGTTAATTCAAAAATGGCCAGAAGTCCTCGGTTCAAATCCTGGACGAGCTCATAATATTGAAATTTACAAAGAAGGACTTGCTTTTCTGCAGAGCCTTTCGGGAACTCATGACGCCCCAAAGCGCTTTACAGCTGTTGAGTTATGTTTGATGTGTTGCATTGTGGGGAAAAATGTGCCCAAATCACTCCATACGATCCTCAACTCTTTGCGATGGAGTTCGGTGCAAAAAATCAGGTGCTTCAGGGATTGGACTTTCTTTGAATGAGTTCTGCTTCTACCTGCATTCAAGCTTGAAACAGCAACTGGGCTTCCATCTCACGGGAGCAGCGTGTAGCAGTTAGCGAGTAGGTGACGAAGTTTGGGGTTGATGTGTGTCACTTTGAATTTTTGAATTCTCACCAATAAAAGAACCGGTGAATCCAACTGTCCCTGTAAACATTGTGTTCGTGTTTAATCACAGGAATATCCGCATTCAGGCACTGAAAAGGAATTAAAACCTAATACCGGCTTCGGGACAATCAGAATACTTCATCACAGACAAGGCACCGGAAGGCTGGAAGTAGATCACTCTGGTTGCACGAGTGCTGGTTGGTGGTGACATGAAAGTGTCTGCAGTGTGCGGGACCAGATTGCTTCCACATATTCTATGCAGCCACTGTCCCTTTAATACCATGGGCTTGAATATTGGCAGCAAATCTGCTATGCGGTACCTCATCAAGTGTCTTTTGAAAATTCGTCAAGTTAGTCAAGCATAATTTGCCTTTGACAAATAGGCTAGCATGAGCAGTTAAGAGCACAAATTTACAACACCAGATGAATCCTTTGCAGGTGAAGAACTTTCAGTACCACTCGCAAGGACACTGCAATTAAAGAGTTCCATAAATTATTTGACAAATAAAGTGTATTAATGTGACGCCTCAATTCTGAAATTTGGGTTAAGCGTAAGTATGATTAACTATCCCATAGACCGAACATAATTGGCGACCGTGTCAACACTGGGAATAATTAAGTCTTTCATTGTCTGATTTGTTGACTAACATCTCTAGTCAGACAATCCCATACAGAGCAGATTCGACGTAGCATGGCGGGATAACTATGAGGGTTAGTAATCTCACGGGAAATAGATCCATGATTGAGTTAGACTGGACCCTGGGTACCGGAAAAACCAAGGTTCCTGTGTTACAAGGGATGGTTTTCAAGCCTGAGATTCTATCCGAATCTGATCAGCATCACAGAAAGGAGAGCAGCGCCAGAGAGGCGAGCCTGGGGAGGCCTATAAAGGCCCATCGTCGGTGGGAGGCGGCATTCTGAGCAGCGTCGGAGAGGCGAGCGTGTGGAGGCCGATAAAGGCCAGCTGGCGCAGCTGCAGCAGGGTGAGATGGCAAAAAAGAAGTCGAAAGACATCGAAAGGTGACGAGACAGCCAAGGGGGTAAGTGATTGGCTGGAGATTGGTAATATATATTCTTGTTCCTTTCTTTATCAGTAATTAACCTATAACATTGTTGATGCCAATTTAAGTTTATCTAAGATTTAAGTCATGGCAGGACAGCTCGGACACGTGTTATGCTCCTCCTGTCCAATGTGAGAAGTCAGGAATGCTTCCGATGTCCCTGACGACTCAGTTTCATCTATGTATATTGTAAACAGTTGTACATAAGAACATAAGAACATAAGAATTAGGAACAGGAGTAGGCCATCTAGCCCCTAGAGCCTGCTCCGCCATTCAATAAGATCATGGCTGATATGGCCGTGGACTCAGCTCCACTTACCCGCCCGCTCCCCGTAACCCACAATTCCTTTATTGGTTACAAATCTATCTATCTGTGACTTGAATATATTCAACGAGCTAGACTCAACTGCTTCCTTGGGCAGAGAATTCCACAGATTCACAACCCTCTGGGAGAAGAAATTCCTTCTCAACTCGGTTTTAAATTGGCTCCCCCGTATTTGGAGGCTGTGCCCCCTAGTTCTCGTTTCCACGACCAGTGGAAACAACCGCTCCGACTCTATCTTGTCTATCCCTTTCATTATTTCAAATGTTTCTATAAGATCACCCCTCTTCCTTCTGAACTCCAACGAATAAAGACCCAGTCTACTCAATCTATCATCATAAGGTAACCCCCTCATCTCCGGAATCAGCCTTGTGAATCGTCTCTGTACCCCCTCCAAAGCCAGTACATCCGTCCTTAAGTAAGGTGACCAAAAATGCACGCAGTACTCCAGGTGCGGCCTTAGCAGTGCCGTATACAATTGCAGCAGGAACAACCTGCTTTTGTACTCCATCCCTCTCGCAATGAAGGCCAACATTCCATTCGCCTTCCTGATTACCTGCTGCACCTGCAAACCAACATTTTGGGATTCATGCACAAGGACCCTCAGGTTAGCATGTTGTAATTTCTCCCTATTCAAATATTATTCCATTTTACTGTTTTTTTTTCCAAGGTGGATGACCTCACACTTTCCGACATTGTATTCCATCTGCCAAACCTTAGCCCATTCGCTTAACCTATCCAAATCTCTTTGCAGCCTCTCTGTGTCCTCTGCAAAACCCGTTTTCCCAATAATCTTTGTGTCATCTGCAAATTTTGTTACACGACGCTCCGTCCCCTCTTCCAGGTCATCTATGTATATTGCAAACAATTGTGGTCCCAGCACCGATCCCTGTGGCACGCCACTAACCACAGATTTCCAACACAAAAAGGACCCATTTATCCCGACTCTCTGCTTTCTGTTTGCCAGCCAATTCTCTATCCATGCTAATACATTTCCTCTGACTCCGCGTACCTCTATCTTCTGCAGTAACCTTTTGTGTGGCACCTTATCGAATGCCTTTTGGAAATCTAAATACATCACATCCATCGTTACACCTCTATCCACCATGCTCGTTATATCCTCAAAGAATTCCAGTAAATTAGTTAAACATGATTTCCCCTTCATGAATCCATGCTGCGTCTGCCAGATTGCACTATTCCTATCTAGATGTCCCGCTATTTCTTCCTTAATGATAGTTTGAAGCATTTTCCCCACTACAGATGTTAAACTAACCGGCCTATATTACCTGCCTTTTGTCTGCCCCCTTTTCTAAACAGAGGCGTTACATTAGCTGCTTTCCAATCCGCTGGTACCTGCCCAGAGTCCAGAGAACTTTGGTAGATTATAACGAATGCATCTGCTGTAACTTCTGCCATTTCTTTCAATACCCTGGGATGCATTTCATCAGGACCAGGGGACTTGTCTACCTTCAGTCCCATTAGAATGACGTGAATAGCACGTTTAGTGAGTTGGTCTTACTGCAGGTAAAGGGTGCACAGCCAGATACGGAATTGCTGACCAACAGGAAGAGCAGTGCAAGGAAGGAAGTGCAGGGGTCCCCTGCGGTCATCCCCCTGCAAAACTGATAAACCACTTTGGGTAATGTTGACGTGAATGACTAATCAGGGGAATGCAGCAGCAGCCAACGTCATGGCACCATGGGTGGCTCTGCTGCACAGGAGGGCAGGAAAAAGAGTGGGGGAGCTATAGTGATAGGGCATTCAATTGTAAGGGGAATAGATAGACGTTTCTGCGGCCGCAACCGAGACTGCAGGATGGTATGTTGCCTCCCTGGTGCAAGGGTCAAGGAGGTCTTAGAGCGTTTGCAGGGCATTCTTAAAAGGGATTGTGAACAGCCAGTTGTTGTGATGCATATAGGGACCAAATATATTAGTAGAAAATGAGATGAGGTTCTACAAGACGAATTAAGGCAGCTAGTAGCTAAATTAAACAGTATGACCTCAAAAGTAGTAATCTCAGGATTGCTACCAGTGCAACGTGCTAGTAAAAGCGGGAATCGCAGGATAGCTCAGATGAATACGTGGCTTGAGAAGTGGTGCACAAGGGAGGAATTGAAATTCCTGGGACATTGGAACCGGTTCTGGGGGAGGTGGGATTAATACAAACCGATCTGCACCTGGGCAGGGCCAGAACCAATGTCTTACGGGGAGTGTTTGCTAGAGCTCTTCGGGAGGAGTTACACTGATATGAGGGGGATGGGAACCTATGCAGGGAGACAGGGGGATGTAGAATGGGGGCAGAAGCAAAAGATAGAGAGAAGAAAAGTGAAAGTGGAAGGCAGAGAAACCTAAGGCAAAAAGCAAAAAGGGCCACATTACAGCAAAATTCTAAAGTGGCAAAGTATGTTAGAAATACAAGCCTGAAGGCTCTGTGCCTCAATACGAGGACTATTCGGAATAAGGTGGAGAAATAACTGCGCAGATTGCAGCTAACAGGTATGATGTAATTGGCATCACGGAGACATGGCTCCAGTGTGACCAAGGCTGGGAACTCAACATCCAGGGATATTCAACATTTAGGAAAGATAGACAGAAAGGAAAAGGAGGTGGAGTGGCAATGCTGGTTAAATAGGATAGCAATGCAATAGTAAGAATTGACATTAGCTTGGATGATGTGGATTCGGTAAAGGTGGAACGACGGTATACCAAGGGGAAGCAAACGCTAGTGTGAGTTGTAAACAGAGCACCAAACAGTAGTCGTGAGGTTGGGGACAGCATCAAACAAGAAATTAGGGATGCATGGAATAAAGGTACAGCAGTTATCATGGGTGACATTAATCTACATATTGGTTGGGCTAACTAAACTCGTAGCAATGCGGTGGAGGAGAATTTCTTGCAGTGTTTTAGGGATGGTTTTCTAGACCAATATTTCGAGGAACCAACTCGGAAGCTGGCCATCCTAGACTGTGTGATGTGTAGTGAGTAAGTACTAATTATCAATCTTGTTGTGCGAGGCCCCTTGGTGAAGTTTGACCATAACATGGTCGAATTCTTTATTAAGATGGAGAGTGACACCGTTAATTCAGAAACTAGGGTCCTGAACTTAAGGAAAGGTAACTTCGATTGTTTGAGGCGTGAATTGGCATGAATTGGCTAGAATAGATTGGCAAATGATACTTAACGGGTTGACAGTGGATAGGCAATGGCAAACATTTAAAGATCACATGGATGAACTTCAGCAATTGTACATCCCTGTCTGCAGTAAAAATAAAATGGAGAAGGTGGCTCAACCGTGGCTAACAAGGGAAATTTAGGATAGTGTTAAATCCAAGGAAGAGGCATATAAATTAGCCAGGAAAAGCAACAAACCTGAGGACTGGAGACATTTAGAATTCAGCAGAGGAGGACAAAGGGTTTAATTAAGAGGGGGGAAATAGAGTACGAGAAGAAGCTTGCAGGGAACATAAAAACTGACTGCAAAAGCTTCTACAGATATGTGAAGAGAAAAAGATTAGTGAAGACAAACATAGGTCTCTTGCAGTCGGATTCAAGTAAATTTATAATGGGGAACAAAGAAATGGCAGACCAATTGAACAAGTACTTTGTTTTTGTCTTCACGAAGGAAGACACAAATAAGCTTCAGGAAGTACTAGGGGACCGAGTGTCTCGTGAAAAGGAGGAACTGAAGGATACCCTTATTCGGTGGTAAATTGTGTTAGGGAAATTTATGGGATTGAAGGCCAATAAATCCCCGGGACCTGATAGTCTGCATCCCGGAGTACTTACGGAAGTGGCCCTCGAAATAGTGGATGCATGGGTGATCATTTTCCAACAGTCTATCGACTCTGGATCAGTTCCTATGGACTGGAGGGTCGCTAATGTAACACCAATTTTTCAAAAGGGAGGGAGAGAGAAAGCGGGTAATTATAGATCGGTTCGTCTGACATCAGTGCGAAAAATGTTGGAATCACTTATTTAGGATGAAATAGCAGCGCATTTGGAAAGCAGTGACAGGATCGGTCCAAGTCAGCACGGATTTATGAAGGGCGAATCATGCTTGACAAATATTCTGGAATTTTTTGAGGATGTAACCAGTAAAGTGGACAAGGGAGAACTAGTGCATGTGGTGTATTTGGACTTTCAAAAGGCTTTTGACAAAGTACCACACAAGAGATTGGTGTGCAAATTCAAAGTACATTGTATTGGGGATAATATACTGACATGGATAGAGAACTGGTTGGCAGACACGAAGCAGATAGTCAGGATAAACGGGCCCTTTTCAGAATGGCAGGCAGTGACTCGTGGCGTGCCACAGGGCTCAATGTTGGGACCCCAGCTCTTTACAATATACATCAATGATATGGATGAAGGAATTGAGTGCAATATCTCCAAGTTTGCAGATGGCACTAAACTGGGTGGCGGTGTGAGTTGTGAGGGGGGCGCTAGGTGGCTGCAAGGTGAATTAGGCAGGTGAGGTGAGTGTGCAAATGCATAGTAGATGTAGTATAATGTGGATAAATGTGAAGTTATCCACTTTGGGGGCAAAAAACCGAAGTCAGAATATTATCTGAATGGTGTCACTTCAGGAAAAGGGAGGTGTGTCATGGTTTAGCAGTCATCGAAATTTGGCACACAGGTACAGCAGGCGGTAAAAAGACAAAAGGTATGTTGGCCTTCATAGCTATGGGATTTGAGTATAGGAGCAGGGAGGTCTTACTGCAGTTGTACAGGGACTTGGTGAGGCCTCACCTGGAATATTGTGTTCAGTTTTTGTCTCCTAATCTAAGGAAGGATGTTCTTGCTATTGAGGGAGTGCAGTGAATATTCACCAGACTGATTCCAGGGATGGCAGAACTGATATATGAGGAGAGACTAGATCAACTGGTCCTTTTTTCATTGGCGTTTAGAATGATGAGAGGGGATGTCATAGAAACATACAAGATTATGACGGGATGGGACATGTTAGATGCGGGTCGAATGTTCCCGATGTTGGTGAAGTCCAGAACCAGGGGTCACAGTCTTCGGCTTAGGTGTAGGCCATTTAGGACTGAGATAAGGAGAAACTTTTTCACTCAGAGAGTTTTAACCTGTGGAATGCCCTGCCGCAGAGAGTTGTTGATGCCAGTTTACTGGATATATTCAAGAGGGAGTTAGATATGGCCCTTACAGCTAAGGGGATCAAGCGGTATGGAGAGAAAGTAGGAAAGGGGTAATGAGGGAATGATCAGCCATGATCTTATTGAATGGTGGTGCAGGCTCGAAGGACCGAATGGCCTATTCCTGCACCTTTTTTCAATGTTTTCTATGTTTCTATGTGACAGATTGGAGGAAATTATTTGGGCGAAAACTTGGCAAACAGTGATCATCGTATGATAAGGTTTAAATTAATAGTGGAGAAGAATAAGGAACAATCTAGAGCAGACATTTTAAATTGAAAGTGGGAAAACTTCAATGTGAGGAGAGCGGATCCTGCCAAGGTAAAATGGAACCAATGATTGTTTGGATCATCTGTAACAGGACAATGGGTGATCTTTCAGGAGTAGATGTATCAGGTGCAGGCTAGGGACATTCCAACACGAGGTAACGGAAAGTGAACCAAAACCACGGCTGCTTGTATGACGAGTGGGATGGAGAATATGATTCAACAAAAAAGAGGGTGTACGATGCATGTGATGAGAATTCTTCAAATGAGAATCAGCCCAAATGCCATAGCTTACGAGGGGAACTGAAGATACTATAAGAAAAGAATGGCAGTTAACATAAGTGTGAACCCAATATCTTCTACCAGCAGGGAAATTATATGCGGGTAGTAAGCGATGGGGTGGGGTTTATAAGAGCAAAGAAGATGACATATGTTTAGAGGTGCAGGGCAATGCTGGAATACTTAATGAGTATTTGTATCAGTGTTTACGAAGGAAGAGGATGCTGGCAAAATATCGGCAGAGGTGGAGATTGTAGAAGCAATGCATGGTATGAAAATTGATAGGCAGGATGTACTAGAATGGTAAGTGCCCTGGTCCGGATGATTTTCATACCAAGTTTCTAGGTGAAGCGGGGTTGGAGATAGCGGAAGGGATTGGCACAATCTGCCAATCTACCCTCGATGCGGCGGTGGCGCCAGAATGTTGGAAATGGCAAATGTGACATCCTTGTTCAAGAAATGGTGTAAGCCAATCCTGGTAATTACAGGCCGGTCAGTATAACATTAGTGCCGGGTAAGGTTTTCGAAACAATAATGAAGGAATACATTAACAATCACTTTGGAGAGATGTAAGTTAATTAAGGATAGCCAGTACTGATTTGTGAAAGGCAGATCGTGTTTGATTGAACAAATTGATTTTTTAAATTAAGTAACAGAGAAGGATGATGAAGGAAATTCACTGGACTTTGTCTGCATGGCTTTGAAGAAAGCTTTGGACAAAGTACCACATAAAAGGCTGGTTAACAAAATTGAGGCTCTTGGAATAAGAAGGCCTGTTTCAGCTTGGATAAGAAATTGGCTTAAGGATAGAAAACGGCGAGTCATTCTAAATGGTCGTTTTTCAGACTGCGATCAACAGCCTGCTGGTCGCCATTGAGAAGAGACTTACCTGTTCCAGCCACGTATATAATGTGGCGACAAGAGCAGGCTAGAGACTGGGTATTCTGTGGCGAGAGGCGCACAAACTGACTCCCCAAAGCCCTTCCGCCATGTACAAGGCAGAAGTCAGGGGTGTGTTGGAACACGCTCCCCTTGCGTGGCTGAGTGCAGCTCCAACAACACTCAAGAAACTCGGTACCATCAGGAAAAAAGCAACCCCATTGATTGAAACTCCAACCAGTGCACTTAACACTCACTCCCTTCTCCACCTCTACAAATGCACTGCAGCAACGCTTCAAAATCCGCTACCGCTACTGCAGAGAACTCCCGAGTGTTACTGAGCCTCATGAAGGATGAAAGGACCACGCTCCAGCCCAGACCTGCGTTATGTAAGTTCACCTGACTCGGGAGGCGACTGATCACCACACAGACCAGGATGGGCCCAGGAAACATCCCCGGTCTGTGTTGAGTTATCTGATCTCACCTGGTGAGGTCGGGAGCGCCATAGCAGAGGGCCGTCCGAGGCTTGATTCCCGCCCTGTGCTGAGATCTATTATCTCACCCAGTGTGATTATGGGACCCTCAGAGAGAAGCCAAGGCCCAGGATACAAAACTGGCTTGTGGTGCATTAGCTGGTCTCACCCGGCAGGGCACTGAGCCACAAAGAGCAAGTTGGGTTCGGCTTCATTCCCGCCCTGTGGTACGTTAGATCATCTCAGGAGGTCCGCAACTGAGACAGAACAACACAGGAAATGCCCAGACTTCATTGCTGGCCTGTGCTGTGTCAGCAGATATCACACGGCGTGGTACTGAGCCCCACATTGAACAGTTTGAGCCCATGATCATTCCACGTTACGTGTTGTGTTAGCTGATATCTGTTGGTGTGGTACTAAGCCAAAACCTACAGGAAACGCCCAGGTTTCATCTATGGTATATGCTGAACTCTCTGATCTCATCTACTGCCTGGGCATCAGCTGGGCAACTGTCAGATTCTCAGTAGAAGGTCCAGGCTCTGTGCAACAGCTGTCTGAGTTTGTGTTGTTGATCGCTGGGCTGTGCAAGATGTATTTGTGTGAGGGTTGGAGCTGTGTGGGTCTATATCTTATATTCGGTTCAGTATAGTTCAGCTCTAGGTTTGTGTTTGAGCAACCAGAGTCCATGAAGAAGCTGAAAGGTCATCGACCTGAAAAGTTCAATCTGTTTCTCTCGACTGAGACACTAAGTATATATACACCATTTTCCATTTTTCGTTCAGATTTCCAGCATTTGCTTTATTTTGTTTTAATTTCTACGAATAAGATGTCAGGATCTGTACAGGAGATGGCTGGCTCTGTCTACATTCTACCTGGGTCTGTGCAAATGCTGCCCGGGTCGATGTAGGAGCGCACTCGCTGTGCATAGGAGCAATCTATTATGCAGCTCGCTGTGCCAGGACTGGAGCTGACTGCGTCGGTGCAAGTGTTGCCTGCGACTATGCAGCAGCTGATCCTGTCTGCGCAGGAGCGTCTGCTTCGCTGTGGAATGTCTCGGTCTGTGCTGGAGCTCACTGGGTCAGTGTGGGAGCTGCCTGGATCTCTGTTGGAGCTTTGGATTCAGTGTCGTTGCTGTCATTGTCTGTGAAGTGAGCTGTCTGGGTCTCCCAAAGAGGCTGTTTAGGAACATGTTGGAACTGTCTGGTCCTTTCTATAAACTGTCTCCGCTAGGGTTGGAACTGTTTATTTCAGTTTAGAACCACTTGGAACTGCATGGTAGGAGCTGTCTAGTTCTAACCTGGACCGAATGGATCTGTGTAGCAACTGCCGGTATCTGTGAAAGGAGCTGCTTCCTTCCATGTAGGAGCTGTCTGTGGTTGTGTTGGAGCTGTATTGACCTGTGTAGGAGTTGTTTGGGGTTGCCTATGGGATGTTTGTTTCTGTGTAGGTGGTGCTGGGTCTGTGCAGAAGCAGTCTGTGACTGTCGGATCTTTAGCGTCCCGCAGAGAAGTGTCTGGGTCTGTGTAGTTGGTCTCTGGGTCTGTGTAGGAACAGTACCTGCCTGCATGGGAGTTCGTTGGCTCTGTGTAGGAGCGTCCTGGATCTGTTGGATCTGAGTAGGAGCATTCTAATTGTGTTTAGCGACTGTCTGAGACTGCGCAGGAGTTGTCTGGACCTGTGTAGTAGCAGTTTCTTTTGGAGCTCTCTGGCTCTGCGTAAGAGCTGTCTGAATCTGGGTAGGCTCAATCTGCGTCTGTGTAGGCAGAGTCTGGATCTGTGTCGACACAGTCTGGGTCTGTGCAGGCAGAGTTCTGGGTCAGTGGAGGGACAGTCTGGGTCTATGTAGGCAGAGTCTGGGTCAGTGTAGGCACAGTCTGGTTCTGTGGAGGAACTGCCTGTTTCTGTGTAGGCAGAGTCTGGGTCAGTTAGTCAAAGTCTGAGTCTGTGTGCGAACATTCTGGTTGTCTGAATCTGATTGTTTCCGCCCTCTCTTGGTCTGTTTCGCAGTTGTCTGGCTCTACTCCGGAACTGGTTTGATCTTTATCGATCGGTACACCTGTGTCCTTGGGCTGAGATTTGGTCAGTAATTACAGTCTCCCCGTCCGTTCCTGCACTGTACGGTTTTTCATGTTTACATTTACCGACTGGGGAAGTTGGTGATCAGGGGAGCTGGAGCATCAGTGAACCCGGGTGAGACAGGGGAACATCTGCCCGGCGCCGGCCCCTCATGTGAGGATGTGAGGAAGACACGATGGGGCCGATATTGCTTGGGGCTATGAACTGACAGTAAACCCCTCTGATCCAAACAACACTGGCAGCAGTCGCAGATTCCAAAGGTCACTTCCGGGGCGGCTGTTCCCTCACATGCAGCCTCTATGTCTACTCAGTGCCATTGCTGATAAACTGTCCAAATCTGAAGCCTCACACCAAACTAATCGACCAACTCTGCTGCTGCACTCGATGGGTACCTGGTGCTTCAATGCATTACTGTCCACAGTGCTCAATAATTGCCCGAGTGGCACTGTGCGGCATTTCAGCAGACAGGAAGAAAAGGCAATCAGGGCAGTCTCAGTCTCAATCGCTATGTTTGTCACGAATGGCCAACACATGGTTTGATTATGGGTACATATTGAGTGGGCTTGGTTCCAGCATTGGTTCCGAGGTAGGACTCTCGCTTTCCCTTTATTGGCTGGAAAATGCGAGAGGCCCCGGTTTCAAATCCCAGAGAAAGTGCTCCTTTACTCTCCATTTTTGACAATTAACTGCCTTTGCTTCTTAGAAATATAGAAAGTTACAGCGCAGAAGGAGGCTATTCCGGCCCACCGTATCCGTGCCGGCCGACAAAGAGCCGCACAGTCCTTCATCAGCAGCGTTAAAATTACATACCAACCCATAAACAATGATAGAAATACAAAGAGTACCCAGCCACACAACTCCGACACTCTTTAAACTAAAAACATCTAAACTCCGCCTCAACAGAAGCCATGTGAGCTCCTGGGAGAGGCAAAAAACAGGTAAAGACCCAAGCCAATTAAGGGAGAAAACATCTCGGAAGATTCCTCTCTAACCCATCCAGGCGATCGAAACTAGTCCAGGAGATCATCCTGGTCGTATTCTATTCCCTGCAGTGCTTACCATTATATCTGCTCCGTGCAACAAAAGCTCATCCAGTCTAATCCCAATTAGCAGCTCTCGGTCCGTAACCCTGCAGGTGGGGTGATGGTGTGAAAAGATGGTGAAGTTCCCAAGTAAAACTGCATGAATCTGAAGCGCTGTGGGAAGACGGTCAGTGCAAATAATTCCCAGTAATGGCTCCTCAATAACATACAATTTGTGTCAGCGAGTTTGGTTGGAATATGAATTCGATATTTAACCCGCACTACACTTTCATCTTACTGAGGCAGATGCAGCACTTGCACGTTTTTGCGCAGTTCACGACCCCCGGACATCCGAAAGTGCATTACAGCCAATGCAGCATTTCAGAAGTGTAGTCACTGTTGTATTGTCGGAAACACGGCAGTCAATTTGCGCACAGTAAGCTCCCACACACAGCATTATTCAATGACCACGTAATTTGTCCTTTGTTATGTTGATTGAGGCATAAATATTGATCAGGGTGATTGGCGTCACAGTCTTATTCAGTTTGCAGACAGTCATTCATATACATAATGACGCAATTGGGGAGGGCAGACACCTTTCTCACACCTTCCCGTACTGATCCCATGATTCTTACTCGTGAGGAAGCCCATTCTTCCCAATCTAATTGAGCTCTCCTGAACAACGGCAGGTTTAACCTCATTGCTCATTCCAGTTATTTCCTAAATCATGTCCTTGACTTCACCATCACCACTCTGCCTGGAATCCACTCTAAGTGCTGATCATTCTCCTGATGTCAGTCCTCACGAGTTCACTATTAATTTTGAGCATGCTCCACCTTGGTCTTTCTCCCACAATGTAAGTTCAACTAGTATTGCACAAAAGTTACTAACTTGTATATCTCTGTAATGCCATGCTACGATGCCTACATTGTAAACTGTCCAAGATATCGATTTGGACACCCTGCGGTTGGATTAAAATCGCTCCTCCCACCACGTATGTTCTGCAGGATCGGCGAGTGTTGGGTACTGGTGCTCCCTCCACTGGCCACTGTGCAGTATTGCAACACCTTGTGCAGCTGCTCCCTCCTCTGGCTCCCTGAAGATAACAGGCCAGGAAGACAAGGTACTTCAGAATGTCAATGGAATATTTGCCTTTGTTAGTCGAGGCATAGAACACAAGAGCAAGGACGTTATGCTCGAATATGTAAAACACAGTTTAGGCCGCAGCTGCAACACTGTCTGCAGTTCTGGTCACCACAGTAGAGGAATGATGTGATTGCACTGGAAAGGGTGCAGAGGAGATTGAGAAGAATATTTCCTGTACTGGAGAATTTTGGCCATGAGCTAAGGTTGGAGATGCTGGGTCTGTTTCCTTTGTGACAGAGTAGACTCAGGGGAGACCTGATTGAGGTATATAAAATTATGAAGGGCCTGTATAGAGAGGATTGGAATGACCTATAGATAGGATTGGAATGACCTATTTCCCTTGACAGAACGGTGATCCAGTAGGGAGCATAGATTTAAAGTAACTGGGGGGAGATGTAGAGGAGATATGAGGGGAAATGTCTTCAGTAATAGGGTGGTAGCATCTGGAAAGCACTGCCTGAATGAATGCTCGAGGCAGAAAGCATCACCACATTTTAAAAACACTTGGATGTGCACTTGAAGTGTCGTAACGTACAGGGCTAGGGACCAGATTTGCAAGGTGGCATTAGGCATGATAGCTCTTGGTCGACCGGTATGGAAACTATGTGCTGAATTAGCCTCCTTCTTGATGTAAACTTCTCTGATTCTATGATTCTGTACAGTACTACACCATCTGCAACAGTTGCTCCGTCCTTTGGCCGCTGTCCAGTATTGCACCACCTGATACAGCTGCTCCCTCCTCTGGGTGCAATACAGTACTGCAACACCTGTTACTGCTGCACCATCCTCTGGCTGCTGCGCAGTATTGCAGCACCTGCTCCTTCCAATCCTTGGCGTACTGGGAACATTATACTGAAAATCCAGCCCATTTGCACAGATCATCAGTGTTGTAAATGAACTGTCTCCTTCTGTTGGAGAAACCAGTTGTTGTATTAGCATTACATCAGGTTAGAGAATTTCTGAAACTGTCGGGTGTACAAGAGATCCCTCCCGCGCAGGAGACATCCTCACCCAGTGTGTAAAATGCCCTGGGGTAGATCTCAAAACTGCCATCATGTGATAACAACACGATTTACACCTAACCCAGTCTTCACATCCTTTGGGCCACGACCACTTACTGAGGGAGGGTGAACTGGATCGCTTTTGTTATCAGTGTCCATTTTTATAATAGATATTTTCTTGCTTCATTGAGCAAGTTGGTCCTTCAACGTCCAGGTCAGCACGAATCGGACAAGTAAACTAATTCAAATGAACATAGCCCCAGTTTGGACGATAAATGCAGCATTAGGATTCACAGGCAAATAGACAAGTGTAGCTGACGGTCTAAATCTGCAACAGAGAGTAGCGGGTAGCTGCTAGATACTTGTGAGAGGCTGTGAGATTTGATTTTGAATTGGTTCAATGGCTTAATTGGTTAAAATGCTTTTCGGGCAAGGAGCCGCTCCCAGACCCTATTCTCAGCGGGCGTGTGTTGAATTTATGTTGTTTCTGTTGTCTGCGAATTTCAGCAACAAATAATAAACCAATGGTGGAGCGATTAAACTCCGGATACTCAAGAGACTAAAATTAGAGAAGCGCAGATATCTTGCGGGGTTGTGGGGCTGGAGGAGATTATAGAGATAGGGAGGGGCGAGGCCACGGGGGGGATTTGGAACCATTTATTTGAATTTTAATATAGAGACATTGCTTAACCACGAGTCAATGTTGGTCAGCAAGCACAGGGGTGAAGGGTAATCGCGACTGGGTACTAGTTAGGAAATGGGTGGCAGAGTTTTGGATGACCTCAAATTTAAGGAGGATAGAACGTGGGCAGCCGGTAGGCATCGCATTGGAATAGTCAAGTCTAGATGTAAAAAAGGCATGGTTGAGGGTGTCAGCAGCAGCTGAGCCGAGGCAGCGGTGCAGTCAGATGGAAGTGGAAATAGGTGATCTTGGTGAAAGAGTGGATGTGTAGTTGGAGGCTCATATTGGGGTCAAATGTGACACCAAAGTTGCTAACCGTCTATTTCAGCCTCAAAATGTTGGCAGGTGGAGAACTGGTCTGGATGGCGAGGAAACAGAGCTTGTTGCATGGACTGAAAACAATGGCTTCAATATTCACAATATGTAGTTGGAAAAATTGTTAGCTCATGCAGCACCGGATGTAGGACATCTGATCATTTGGAGACAGTGGAGGGTGGAGAGCGCTGGTGGTGATGTAAATCTGGGTGTCACCAGTGTACATGTGGAATCTGATGCTGTGTTTCCAGATGATGTCGCCAGGGTGCAGCAGGTTGATGAATAGAGGAGGGGGCCAAAGATTGCTCCTTGGTGGACACCAGAGTTAATAGTGCCACAGCGGGATGAAAAGCTATTGCAGGCGATTCTGTGGCGACTAGACGTTAAATGAAAATCGAACGAGGGGATTGCAGTCACATCCAGCTGGATAGCGGTGGAGACGCGTTGGAGAAGGATGGAGTGTTCAACACGGCAACTCCCGCAGCTAAGTTGGGAAGGACGGCGCGGGAGAGTTTACCTTTTGTCACAGTCACACAGGACGTTATGTGTCACTGTTGCAAGAGTCGTTTCGGGACTATGGCAGGTGCGCAAACCTGATTGGACGGATTTAACCTTTGAGTTCCAGGAAAGATGGGCCGGGATTAGGGAGCCGACAACACTTTCAAGGGCTTTGGAGAGAAAAAGGAGGTTGGAGGTGTGGTGGTAGTTTGCACGGTGGAGCAAATGCACAAAAAGGATGGAAATTATTCATTTTAACAAAGAGCATTCCTTGGAATGATAGCTTCACTTGCGGAAAATGATAACTAGCGAGGTTTGGTATTCATTGAATTTCACGATAAATCAACCGACGATTCATTTCACTGATGGATATTTTATTCCCAGTGTGAAGAACAACCGTGGCAGGGAATCGAAGCTGAGAATACCATCAATGAAATTATTATCCATTAGTGCACGAGGCTGCTGTGTTCTTGGTCAAGCAACTGAGCTTAAATATTCAAACAGTGTGATTGTATCTGTTTCAGCTCTGTTATCTGCGCGGTACAGTTACCCGCTGCTCCTGGGTCTCAGGGTCTGGTTGTTGCTTTGGACTTTTACTAATCTAAATGTGTGAGGCCCCGTGTTCCTACCCCATTCCCTGCGCTTCCACCTCGCCGGCTCTGCATCTAACCCATGCTGTACCTGCCCCTGGAGTGTTTGATATGACAGTGTAGCGGGAGATTTACTCTATATCTAAACCCCTGTACTTGCCCTGGGAGTGTGTGATGGGGCAGTATAGAGCGACGTTTACTCTGTATCTTACCCCCTGCACCTGCCCTGGGAGTGTGTGATGGGACAGTGTAGAGGGAGCTTTATTTTGCATCTAACCCCTGCACCTGCCCTGGGAATGTATGGTGGGGCAGTGTAGAGGGCATATTACTCTGTATTTAACCTAGTGCTGTACCTGCCGCGAGAGTGTTTGATGCAACATTATGGAGTGAGCTTTACTCTCCATCTAATGCCCTGCACCTGCCCTGAGAGTGTTTGATTGGGCAGTGTGCAGGGAGATGTACTCTGTATCTATCCCGTGCTGCACCTGCTCTGGGAGTGTTTGATGGGACAGTGGAGCGGCAGCTTTACTCTGTATCTAACCCCTTGCTATACCTGCCCTGCGAGTGTTTGATGGGACAGTGCAGAGGGAGCTTTACTCTGCATCTAACCACGTGCTGTCCCTGCCCTTGGAGTGTTTTATGGGACAGTGCGGAGGCAGCTTTACTCTGTCTAACCCCCTGCACCTGTCCTGGGAGTGTGTGATGGGGCAATGTCGATTGAGATTTACTCTGAATCTAACCCGGTGGTGCTCCTGCCCTGGTTTTGTTTGATGGGACAGTGTAGAGTGAGCTTTACTCTGTCTCGAACCCTTTGCTGTACCTTCCCTGGGAGTGTTTGATGGGACAGTCTATCGGGAGCATTTCTCAGTATTGAGCCCCCTGTAACTGTCCTGAGAGTATTTGATGGGACAGTGTTGATGGAGCTTTATTCTGTATCTTACCCTGTGCTATACCTGCCCTGGAAATGTTTGATGGGTGCGTGCACGTGTGGTGGATTGAGTGTGGGCCCCGCTGAAGGGACTCTGTGCCGGCCGCTTCTGTCAACAATACCGCTAGCAAGCTGGAAGTGAAGACCACCCTCCAAGAATTCCTGGCGGAGACACCGAGAGAGCACGGGCCCCAGCCCAGCGGAGACACTGAGAGAGCAGGGTCATCTGGCCGGCCGAGTGGTCTCCGCTACGACCTGCCAAAGGGACTCGAGGACGTGGGGCCGGCTGAAGGGACTCCAAGGCCGGCGTTCAATCCGCCGAAGGGACTCCGAGGCCGGTGCTGAAGCGGCTGAAGGGACCGAGGCTTCACGTCGTCTCATACTCCCAACCAACTTTTAATTAATTTTTAAAATGTTTTTAAACTTTTAGACAACTTGGAAACTAATTAAACAATTTGGGAGAACTTTACATTTTAGACTCTCAACCGAAATACTTTAAAACATTTATTATTAACTTACATCTTTGACTTTTAATACATTTTAGAAATTTTTGAAATTGGTTAAACTTTTATAATCTATTATTGATTTACATCTTAGATTTTTAACAACTCTTAGAAAATTCTTAAAACGTTTTCACAACTCTTAGAAACTTTTGAATAGAATTGGGAACCTTTATCAACTTTTAATCCTTTAAAATAACTTTGGAAGTCACTTTCCAAATGCCTGCCCCCCGCCAACCTAGCCTCGGATCATCTACCATCAATGGCACTACCCGACGCTGAGCTTGCGGACAAAACTTCGCCGTCGGCAATTAGGCTTATCGAGCTGTGCCTGTTCTCCAGTAGTCTTGGACCCCCTTGCCACTGGACCAAGACCTTGTTCAGCTAAGCCCTTGAGGTTTCCCGTGTGCAGTGGCCACCCCACATTAAAAGACCTCACGCAGAGGCATTTTCCACTCCGTCAGTATGAAGTTCGGGACCTGGAACACCAGGACCCTCATGGAAAATCCCAACAGCAAAAGGCCGGAACGCTGCTCCACCATAGTTGCCCGGGAACTCAGATGCTTTGACATTGACATCGCCACCCGAAGCGAGACCCAGCAGGTAGGAGAAGGCCAGTTGAAGGAAAATGGTGGAGGTTACACCTTCTTCTGGAAAGGGAAACCAGAGGCAGAACGCCTCCTTCATGGAGTCAGCTTTTCCATCAAGAAGGATCTGGTCGACCGCCTCAAGGACTCCCCCTGTGGGATCAACCAAGGCCTCATGACTCTCCGTATCACCATATCTCGGAACCAATGTGCCACAGTCATCAGTGCGTATGCCCCGATAGTCGATGCAACAGATGAGGCTAAATAGAGTTTTTATTCTAACCTCGAGACATCCCTGTCCAATGTCCCCACGGGTGACGAATTGATCCTCCTGGGTGATTTTAATGCCAGGGTTGGCAAGGACACAGCCCTCTGGGGAGATGTGATTGGCACAGAGAGGGTAGGGAAAGCCAATTCCAGGGGTACCCTACTCTTGACAAAATGTCTAGAACATGAACTCCTCATTACCAACACCCTGGTCCGCAAGAGGGACAAATAGAAGGCATTGTGGCAACACCCTCGCTCCAAACACTGGCACCTGCTTGACGATGTCAACGTCCGAGCCAGGGATTGCAAGGATGTGCACATCACCCACGCTATGACAGGAGCTGATGACTGCTGGATGGAACACCGCCTAATCCGATCCATCATCAACATTAACATTGCCCCAAAGCAGAGGGAACAGCAGAAGCAGTTCCACAAAAAATTTAATGCCAGGGCACTTAGAGACCCAGCTAAGAGAGCCCTATACAGCCAGCGCCTCACAGCCAATTTGGCATGCCTTGATCACCCTGAGACGTTGAATCCCCATAGCGCTTGGTCTGCCCTCCAGGTCTCTACAACCAGTGCTTGTGAAGAGACACTTGGTCACTCAACCAGAAAACATCAGGACTTGTTTGATGAAAATGATCAGGAGATCAAAGAACTAATAGATCGCAAGTGTTGTGTATGCATGCCCATTCGTAGATGCAAGTTTCACCAGTTGCGATGGGTATTGAGCATGTTTGTTCAGCCATGAACTCATTGAATGGCGGTGCAGGCTAGAAGGGCCGAATGACCTACTCCTGCACCTATTTTCTATGTTCTATGTTTCTATGACAGAGGCCTAAGACCAGTCGCTGCTGTTGCATGAACTTGTCAACATTTCCGGTTTTTGGGGTATATCCCAGGGTTTTCATTTGTCTCTCAATGCAGAAGATCCACGGAGGTTAACAGACAGGTGGACATGCGTATGTGAGTAGGAGATATGAGGAATAGATCGCATCGTCTACCGAAAGGGCAGGAATAATATTATTCTCAGTCGTACTTTGTAACTTGCTGCTTAAATATTGTAAGGTATTAAGTCTTGCTTATGCTAAATAAAGCCATATAATTATAACGAATATGGTGTCAATGTTGAACAATTGAACAGACAGACAACGACAACAATGGGTGGTTCTTGAAGTAAAGGTCGGCCTTCTCTTTTACTGGTCAAATCCTGACGTGATGGTGGACCTTATTTAAATGGGCAATCCTATTGGTGATGAAGGGCCTTCTCGTTAACTGGTCAAGAACTGAGGTGATGATGGACCTTATTTAAACGGGCAGTCAGAATGGTGATCAACGGCATCCTCTTTAACTGGATGAGCCTTGAGTTGATGATGGGATGTCTCCTTAAACGGGAGAGACTTGAGGTGATGATGGAAATTTTCTTTCACCGGGCAGTTCATGAGGTGATGGTGAGCCTTCTTTGCCAGGAAGGCTTTGATGTGATGGTGGCTCTGTTTTTAAATGTGCAGTTAACATGTGCACCAGGAAGTGAAGTTCGGATGTCAGAGTTTGTATTAATTGGATTCACTATAGCAGAAGGTCTGCCTCATTGACTCGATGAGCTCGGATAGGACATGAGGGGAAATATTTGAAAATCTAGCGAAGAATCATAATTCAGAGCTAGAGCAGGAGATGTTTTCCTTGATGGGGATGGGGAAGGAGATGAGCCAAAAACAGGTGAATAGATAATTTCAGTATTTGTGACAAATAATTACATCAGTTCCTCGGAGTTGATTTTGGAGGTGTGTGTAGCGGGGCAGGGCAGAGGTGTTTAACAATATGGTTGTTAGTTTTGAATGGAAGCCGGGGTCCATGTTTGCTTTCCATGATAATATTGGATATTGGATCTGCTTAGGGTGAAAGATGCATGATCTGATAGGCCTGTATTTGAAGAGCCAGCTTCCACATTAAATGAGTAAACCAGATGTGGGCCAGATACGATTAAATAATGGCCTTGGACCTATGGGAGCTAAAATGGGTCTTATTCCTGAGAAAATAACCAGTGTAGGAGAGGTCAGAGTTTTACCGGGGACAAGGACATCAAAACTGTCAGTGAGTGAGTGGTGGAGCTGATCGACAGCTGCAGAACTACCTTGGAAAATGGAGAAGTTAGTCAGACTGCAGTGCCCAAAAGTAGTAAGTGAATTGTGGAGAGATTTTTCACATGCGTAGATGCAGCTAGAAGTGGTGTTGGAATGCAATAGGGGCTGTGGAAAGTGATCGATTCACGAAGCTGCCGGAGATGGCCTTGTATGTGACCGCAAAAAGCGAGCCAACTAAGTTGGCAAGCTTGAAGAAATCAAGTTGACAATCAGTGTGCTCAGACTGTTGATTTAACATTTTTGTTCTTGCTCATTACTAAAGTACTTTTACAACAATGGGTCATTCTACCGTACATCCATAAGTGCATTTAGTGGTGCGAGGGGTGTTGGTTTGAAAGGGGTTAACTGAATGTGTTTGTTCATTGACTGTAATTGATATATACCCCATAGATTAATTAAATGTGTTTGTTCGGTGACTGTAATTAATGTACCTCTCCATGGACCATAATTGTATTACTGGAGAGGTTATCTCTTCTATTAATACGGTGAACATCTCAATGTGTTTTACCACAGTACCACAGTCTCGCAGCGAGCATCAACTCCGGCATTCACAGCAATCAGCGGCTCTAACGAGAGGAGAAGAATGTATTTATGAATCAGTGAGTTTACAATACTAGGGTTCGTTTTTGAGATACAAAAGATATACTAACCGCTTCTGGCTGTGGTCGGAGTCCCTGGTAAGTCACTGTGTCCAGTTCTCATGTTGTAGATCATGTTTAACTGTGTGACTGCATTACCTCATTGAGGTCAGAATATCCAGAAATTAATTGACACCACATATTGTCTCTGGATGTGGGGCTGACAATGCTCTGTGATTCCCGAATGTGACGGTGTCACATTCACCCATTGACTGATCTGAGTGCAGTGAATAGCAAATATCACCTTTTCATCTTTTGTCCATGTGATAGGGTCTGACAGAGAACTGACTCGTTTGTTAATTTCTAGCATACGCAATCTCACTGGATGATTCTCTTAGAGTCTGTGTGTGTAGAGCGCATTCTATTCAATCGGACAGATGTGTTCATGGGTTTCCAGAATCGATCACCGTGCACTGGGAACAGTGAATTATACCAAGTTCGGAAACCAGTCGTGGCAGAAAGCTCAGAAACACACCGTGAATGTTCGATAATGTCCATCTTGATCCAGATCCAGTCTGATGACCCCCTTTGTACAATCTCTTTCCCAGCATAAGTCAGTGTTCTGGGAGGTTAGGATGGGATTACAAATTAATTCGTGATTGAATGTGTCTCCCATTATAGATCAATGGATTGATTTCCGATCATATCTGTGAAGAAGGAATCCCCACCCCGTGTCCATCAAGCACAGTTCAGGAGAATCTCTCAATGAGACCTCTTCTGACTCTGCCCCATCTCTTGCTCTGCTTCCGTGCAACTGATTCTTGTTGATTGGCAGGGAGTACAATGAATGGTGAAATCACTTTATTGATGCAAATTCACCGCGTCAATTGGAGTTCCATCAAATCTCAACCACAGATAAAGAACTCTGGATTAGCGCTGATCTAGTTGGATTCGGATATTTAATTAAATCTCAACCACAGATGTAGAACTCCGGGTAAACAAATCATTTAATTGGATGCAGAGATTTTAACACACCACAAGGTGCTAAATTTAATCTATGTTATATTAAACACAATCACAAAAATGTCTAATCACACAGCAGTGGACAGTTTGATCTTTGTGCGATTTTTTAAATGGAGCGATTAGAATTAGCCCCCAGTTATACACCACCGCCCATTGCCTTCACATTAATGCGGGATGTAGAAGGCTGGATTGGTTCCATATTGCCCATTTTACACCAGCACAGATAGATATAAATCGACTGAGCATCAGCAGTGAGAAGGAAACGTCAGGTGCGGGCCATCCTCAAAACAGGACTGGTCACAGCATTAGAACATTTATAGTCGAGATTATTTGAAACCTTTTGGAGGATCGGTGAGTTGAAAGTCATCTAAAATGTTATTTAATAATGTGTTATTTTCATGGGATGTAATATGTCAGATTTAAGTGCATGTGGAAGTATTGCTCTGTTTTATTACATGCTTTCACACCAGATTAAAATGTTAAATATTTTTCTCTTCCTCACCTCAATCAAATGATCCTTTTTGTGCCCTGATAAGGCGTAGGATTGCCCTAAGCATTCGGCTCAGAGGGAATCACAGACGAGTTTAAATACAATACCCAAAGTCGCTTTGCTCCCGTATATTTTGTTCATGCTCTTCCAGGGTCTATCTCAAGGGTCAATTACTCACTCTCCGCCAGTCACTGACTCACTCTCCCCTGGTCACTGACTCACTCTCCCCGGTCACGGACTCACTCTCCCTGGTTACTGATTCACTCACCCCCGGTCAGTAACTCACTCTCCCCGAGTCACTGACTCACCCCCCGCTGGTTACTGACTCCCTCTCCCCGGTCACTGACTCACTCTCCCTGGTCACTCACTCACTCTCCCATGGTTACTGACTCACTCTCCTTTGTTGCTGATTCACTGCCCCTTGTCACTGACTCACTGTCCCCGGTCAGTGACTCACTGTCGCTGGTTACTGATTCATTCTCCCCCGGTCACTTACTCACTCTCACCGGACGCACTCCTGCAATTTCTGCCGCTGAATTACGGCCCATAATGACTTACCAAGACATTTCAGCCACAGTCCAATTACCCAAACTAACTCCTGATTGGGTGCAGACTGGGAACAGAATCCCAGAAGGTCGATGGTTCCAGGTTTCCTGCAGCAGTAGGCAATGATTTAACAAACCTGGAGATGAGGGCTAATGCCACTTCAATATTGATCCACTGATTGGATGGCACATTACTCTTGCAATATTAAATCCCATGCCCCGGTTCCAGTTACTATTCTTTGCTGATTGGTGAGTTGCACAGTTAGCATTGTGCATCCAGTCTCCAGCAGAAAGCACTTTCTCTGGAACATTATTAAATTCCATCACTGGAAGCAGTAATAAATGTAGAAATTTTACCCGAACCCCTTCAACCCGCTGAATTCACTTTCGTCCTGTTGTGTTAATTTCCTTTTGATGTCCCTTCCTCACAGCTAACTCAATGACGATTGTGATCCTGTCTCGGGGAAAGTGCAGTCTCTCCAAATGCGTCACTCGCTACTTGGTGGCCATGGCAGAGATGGATCTAATGGTTGTTATCACTGACCTGATATTGAGGCAGATTCCAATTGTTCATCGTCTGTATTTTGTGCGAGAAATCCGCATGTGTAATATCCACGCCGTCCTGCTTTATGTAGCTACAGACTGTTCTGTCTGGTTCACCGTCACTTTCACCTTTGAGCGATTCGTGGCAATTTGTTTCCAGAAGCTGAAAACTAAATATTGCACTGAGAAAACCGCGGCTGTCGTTCTTGGAGCAGCGACTGTGCTGAGCTGTTTAAAGAACATTTTCTGGTACTTTATGTATTTACCTTGGTACAGGTTTGCCAATACCCCCTGGTTCTGTTACGTGAGTGTTCTTGTTATGATTTCACGTTTGTGGGGAACACTCGAGCTTCTTCATTCTATTCTCACCCCTTGCATCCCATTTGTTCTGATTCTGCTCCTCAATGCTTTAACCATCAGAGATATTTTAGTGGCCAGCAGAGTCCGCAGGAGACTCCAGAATCACAGCAGCGAGGGGATTGCCAGTGACATAGAGATGGAGCGACGAAGGAAATCCATCATTTTACTGCTTATTATTTCAGGGAATTTCATTCTGTTATGGGCTGTGTTTATGTTGTTTTCTATTTGGAACCGATTGTTATACTTACTTTATGCTCCAATACATCTACCTGCTTACATGAAAGAAATAGGATTTATGCTCCAGCTCCTGAGTTGCTGCACAAACACTTGTATTTATGCCGTGACCCAGAATAAGTTCAGAGAGCAGTTGAAGAATGTGGTGAAATGTCAGTATCTCCGAATTATTAAAATCATTAAATGGTGAGACTGAATGTAGAAGATGCAGCATCAGAAATCAACATGATGTACGGAAAGGAGCGAAGCAGGAGAAGGCCATGGTGAATATCCACGGTTTCTCATGTAGAAAACAAAATAAACTCAATATAGATGACATTGCGGCAGAAAGGAAACGTTACCTGATGTGGGGACGTCGAGGTTTAACACAATCACATATTACACAGACGTAGTTAGCACGGGTTGACAGAATAGTATCACGTTACGAGGACATAATTAACCTGATAAAATACACAACACACCCGAACCTTTCAGGGATTTTGATCTAGATAGCATGAATATTCAAGACGATAAGGTTCGGACATGCGCTGAAATAGTTCGTAGGATTACATAGCACATAAGCAGATAATTCGGGCCATCGTGCATTTTCCAGCTCTTTGAAAAAGATATGCAATTAGTCCCACTCAGCTGGTCTTGCCCCATAGTTTTGGTAATTTTACCTATCAAATATTTATCCAATTCCTTCGTGACTGTTAGTACTGAAGCCGGATTATCCACCCTTTCAGTCTCGTCATTCACGACAATAATTAGAGGTGTCCAAACAACTCTTTATTTCCCCATTAGATTTCTTGTCAGGAATTTAAATCTGTGTCCACTGGTTAGCAAGCCTCCAGCCAATGGAAACAATATTCCTCGATCTACTGTGCCGAAACCATTGATGATTAAATCTATTTAAACCTTCTCGGTACTGTGAAGTAACAGTTCCGAGAATTCTGACAGCCTCTTTTTAATTGTACCATTTAATTCATGTTGCATCTCCTCATTTGTACCTACAATATGCTTCAATGCACAATTCTCTGCTTCAAATGTCCACTGCCATGTTTCTGTTGAAGTCACTAGCCTGACTATGTACACCTGGATTCTGGTACGTTCCTCCCATTTTACTTAATTCGCAACTTTGTGACATTTGCAAACTTGGATATTATGTTCTGTGTACTCAGTTCCAGGACATTAATATATATCCTAAAGGACCAGTGATCCCAACAGCGCTACATTGCTGACACCATCGGGTACTTATCCGCTGTCTGAATAACAAAAGTTCGCCAATACTCTCTGCTTTCTGCTTCTCAGCTGATTTCGTATCTCGGCAACCACTGTCCCTTTAATACCATGGGCTTCAATTTTGCCAGCAAATCTACTATGCGGCACTTCAGAAAGTGTCTTTTGAAATTTCGTCAAATAAATTAATCAAGTTAGTCAAGCACGATTTGCCTTTGACAAATTATACGAGCATGAGCAGTTTAGGCCACATGTTTACAACACCAGCTGAATCCTTTGCAGGTGAAGAATTTTCGGTACCACTCGCAAGGACAATGCAATTAAAGAGTTGTATCAATTATTTGACAAATAAAGTGTATTAATCGGATACCTCAATCGTGAAACTTGAGTTAAGTGTAAGTATGATTGACTATCCCAGAGACCGAACATAATTGGCGACCGTGTCAATACTGGGAATAATTTATTCTTTCATTGTCTGATTTGTTGCCTACCATCTCTCGTCAGACACTCCCATACAGAGCAGATAATGGAATATAGAGTATCTGGGCGAATATATAGATGCACATTGGATGTAGCATGAGGGCTAGTAATCTCACGGGAAATACAGATCCATGAGTGAGTTAGTCCGGATCCTGGGTAATGGAAAAAACAAGGTTCCTGTGTTACAAGGGATAGTTTTCAAGCCGGAGATTCTATCCGAATGTAATCAGCATCACAGAAAGCAGTGTGACAGATTGGAGGAAATGATTTGTGAGAAAACTTCGGTAAGAGTGATCGTCGTATGATAAGATTGAAACTAATAAGGGAAAGGATTAAGGAACAATCTAAAGCAGACATTTTAAATTGGAAGGTGGAAAACTTCAATGGGAGGAGAGCGTATCTAGCCAAGGTAAAATGAAACCAATGATTGGGAGGATCATCTGAAACAGGACAATGGGTGATCTTTCAGGAGTATCAGGTACAGGCTAGGGACATTCCAACACGAGGTAACGACAAGTGAATCAAAAATACGGCTTTTTGGATGACGAGGGAGATTGAGAATATGATTCAACAAAAAAGAGGGTATATGATGCATGTCAGGAGAATTCTTCAAGTGAGAATCAGCCCAAATGCCATATGTTACTCGTGGAACTGAAGAGGAAAGTGAGAGTGTCAACTTGATACTATGAGAATAAAATGGCAATTAACATAAAAGTGAATCCAATATCTTCTACCAGCAGGGAAATAATAAGCGTGTAATAAGCGATGGGGTGGGGCTTATAAGAGCAAAGAAGGTGACATGTGCTTAGAGGTGCAGGGCAATGCTGGAATGCTTAATGAGTACTTTGTATCACAGTTTACTAAGGAAGAGGATGCTGACAAAATATCGGCAGAGGTGGAGATTATAGAGGTAATGGATGGTGTGATAATTGATAGGCAGAATGTACTGGAAAGGCTGTATATAATTAGAATGGATCAGTGGCCTGGATCAGATGGCTTTCACACCAAGTTTGTAGGTGAAGCGGTGTTGGAGATAGCGGATGTGATTGGCATGATCTTCCAATGTACCCTAGATGCGGGGGTGGTGCCAGAATGTTGGAAATGGCAAATGTGACATCCTTTTTCAAGAAATGGTGTAAGTCAGTTATGGTAATTACAGTCCAGTCAGTATAAGATCAGTGGTGGGGAAGGTGTTAGAAACAATAATGAAGGAATACATTAACAATCACTTTGGAGAGATGTAAGTTAATTAAGGACAGCCAGTACTGATTTGTGAAAGGCAGATCGTTTTTGACTGAACCTTTTGATTTTTTAAATGAAGTTACAGAGAAGGTTGATGAAGGAAATTCACTGGATTTTGTCTGTATGTCTTTGAAGAAAGCGTTGGACAAAGTATCACATAAAAGGTTGGATAACATAATTGAGGCTCTAGGAATAGGACGGCCCGTGTCAGCTTGGCTAAGCATTGGCTTAAGGACAGAAAACGGTGTCATTGTAAATGGTTGTTTTTCAGACCGCCTTCAACAGCCTGCTCGCCATTGTCAAGAGACTTAACTGTTCCAGCCACGTTTATAATGTGGCTACAAGAGCAGGGCAGGGGCTGGGTATTCTGTGCCGAGAGGCGCACATACTGATTCCCCAAACACTTCCACCATGTACAAGGCAGATGTCAGGAGTGTGGTGGAATATGCTCACCTTGCATGGATGAGTGCAGCTCCAACAACAGTCAAGAAACTGTACCATCAGGGAAAAAGCAACGCCATTGACTGAAATTTCAACCAGTACAGTTAACATTCACTCCCTTCTCCACCTCTATAGATGCACTGCACCAACGCTTCAAAACCCGCTACCCCTACTGCCGAGAACTCCCGAGTGTTACTGAGGCCCAGTAAGGGTGAAAGGCGCAGGCTCCAGGCCAGACCTGCACTATGTAAGTTCATCTCAGGAGGGAAGCACCGATCACCATACAGACCAGAATTGGCCCAGGAAACATCCCCAGTCTGTGTTGAGTTATCTGATGTCACCTGTTGACGTATGAGCGCCATAGCACAGGGCAGCCCGAGGCTGCATTCCCGCACTGTGCTGGGATCGATTATCTCACCCAGTGTGATTCTGGGACCCTCAGAGAGAAGCAAAGGCCCAGGATACAAAACTGGCTTGTGGTGCATTAGCTGGTCTCACCCGGCAGGGTACTGAACCACACAGAGCAGGTTGGGCCCGGGCTTCATTCCCGGCCTTTGGTAGGTCAGATCATCTCAGGAGGTGTCCAACTGTGCCAATACAACACCAGAAATGTCCAGGCTTCATTGCTGGCCTGTGCTGTGTCAGCAGATATCACGCGGCGTGGTACTGAGCCCAACACAGGGCAGTTTGAGCCCATGATCATTACACGGCACGTGTTGTGTTAGCTGATATCTTTTGGTGTGGTACAAAGCCATAAACCTACAGGAAACGGCGAGGTTTTACCTCTGCTATATGCTGAACTCTCCGATCTCACCTATTGCCTGGGCATGAGCTGGGTAACTGTCAGATTCTAAGTCGAAGGTCCAGGCTCTGTGCAGCACCTGTCTGGTTTTGTGTTGCAGATCGCTGGGCTGTGCAAGATTTATTTGTGTGAGGGTTGGAGCTGTATGGGTCTTTATGTTATATCTTGGTCAGTGCAGTTTAGCTCTATGTTTGTGTTGGTGCAACCAGAGACTATGAAGAAGCTGAAAGGTCATCGAGCTGAAAAGTTCACTCTGTTCCTCTCGACTGAGTATATATACACCATTTTCCGTTTTTCGTTCAGATTTCCAGCATCTGCATTATTTTGCTATTTTTCTACAAATAAGCTGCCAGGATCTGTAAAGGAGATGCCTGGCTCTGTGTAAATGCTACCTGGGTCTGTACAAATGCTGCCCGGGTCGATGTAGGAGCGCACTCGCTGTGTATAGGAGCAATCTATGTTGCAGCTCAGTGTGTCAGGGCTGGAGCTGACTGCGTCGGTGCAAGTGTTGCCTGCGACTATTCAGCATGTGGTCCTGTCTGCGTAGGAGCATCTGCTTCGCTGTGGAATGTCTCGACCTGATCTGGAGCTCACTGGGTCAGTGTGGGAGCTGCCTGGATCTCTGTTGAAGCTTTGGATTCAGTGTCGTTACTGTCCTTGGCTGTGAAGTGAGCTCCAAAAGAAGCTGTTTAGGAACATGTAGGAACTATCTGCTCCTTTCTATAAACTGTCTGCGCTACGGTAGGAAATATTTATGTCAGTGTAGTAACACTTGGGACTGCATATATACTCCCTGGGTCACGGTAGGAACTGTCTAGTTCTAACCTGGATGAATGGATCTGTGTTGCAACTGCCTGTGTCTTTGAAAGTAGCTACTTCCTTCCATGGCTTCTGTGGCTGTGTTGGAGATGCATTGAACTGTGTAGGAGTTGTCTAGGGCTGTTTGTGGGATGTTTGGTTCTGTGCAGGTGATGCTGGGTCTGTGCAGAAGCAGTCTGTGACTGTGTCGGATCTTTGGGGGCCCGCAGAGGAGTGATTGGGTCTGTGTAGTTGATCTCTGGTTCTGTGTAGAAACAGTACCTGCCTGCATAAGAGTTGCCTGGCTCTGTGTAGGAGTGTCCTGGGTCTGTTGGGTCAGAGTAGGAGCATTCTACTTATGTGTAGCGACTGTCTGAGACTGCGTGGGAGCTGTCTGAGCCTGTGTAGTCGCAGTGTATTTTGGAGCTGTCTGGCTCTGCGTAAGAGCTTTCTGAATCTGTATAGGGACAGTCTGGGTCTGTGTAGGCAGAGTCTGGGTCAGTGTAGCTGCAGTCTGCGTCTGTGTGGGCAGAGTCTGGGTCAGTTTCGGCACAATCTGGATCTGTGTAGGCAGAGTCTGAGTCAGTGTAGGCACAGTCTGGTTCTGTGTAGGAACTGCCTGTTTCTGTGTGGCAAAGTCTGGGTCAGTTCGGCAAAATCTGTGTCTGTGGTGGGAATATACTGCTGATCTGATTTTGATTGTTTCCGCCCTCCATTGGTCTGTGTAGCAGTTGTCTGGATCTACTCCGAAACTGCTTTGATCGTTATCGATCGGTAAACCTGTTTGTGTGTGCTGAGATTGGTCAGTAGTTACAGTCTCTCCATCCGCTCCTGCACTGTGTGAGTAAGTTTTTCATGTTTACATTTACAGGCTGGTGATCAGGGGCGCTGGAGCATCAGTGAACCCGGTTGAGAAAGCGAACAATCTGCCCGGCCCCGGCCCCTAATGTGAGGATGTGAGGATGACATGATAGGGCCGATCGTGCTTGGGGCTATGAACTGATAGTAAACCCCTCTGATCCAAACAACACTGGCCACAGTCGCAGATTCCAAAGGTCACTTCCGGGGCGGCTGTTCCCTCACATGCTGCCTCAATGTTTACTCAGTGCCGTTGCTGATAAACTGTACAAATCTGAAGCCTCACACCAAACTAATCCACCAACTCTGCTGCTACATGCGATGGGCTCCTGGTGCTTCGATACATTAACTGAGTTCAATAACTGCCCGAGCGGCATTGTGTGGCACTTCAGCAGGCAGGTAGACAAGGCAGTCAGGGCAGTCTCGGTCTCAATCGCTTTGTTTGGCACGAATGGCCAACACATGGTTTGATTGTGGATACAACTTGAGTAGGCTTAGTTCCAGCATTGGTTCAGAGGTAGGATTCTCGCTTCCCGTTTATTGGCTCGAATATGCAAGAGGTCACGTGTTCAAATCCCAGAAAAAGCGCTCCTGTATCCTCCATTTTTGACAATTGACTTTGAATCTTAGAAACATAGAAACATAGAAATTTACAGCGCAGAAGGAGGCCATTTCGGCCAACCGTGCCTGCGCCGGTCGACAAAGAGCCGCACGGCCCTCGGTCAGCAGCCCTGAAGGTTACATATCAACCCATAAACAATGACGGAAAGGCAAAGAGCACCTATCCGAACCAGTCCACTCCACACCACTGCAACACCCCTAATACTAAAAACATCTACACTCCACCCCAACCGAAGCCATGTGAGCTCCTGGGAGAGGCAAAAAAGAGGTAAAAACCCAGTCCAATTTCGGGAGAAAAAAGCTGGGAAAATGCCTCTCCAACCCATCCAGGCGATCGAAATTGGTCCAGGTGATCACCCTGGTCGTATTCTATTCCCTGCAGTACTTACCATTATATCTGCGCCGTCCAACAAAAGGTCATCCAGTCTAATCTCAATTACCAGCTCTCGGTCCGTAACCCTGCTGGTGGGTTAATGGTATGGACAGATGATGAAGTTGCCAAGTAAAACTGCGTGAATCTGAAGCGCTGTGGGAAGACGGTCAGTGCAAATAATCCCCAGTAATGCCTCTTCAATAACATACACTTTGTGTCAGCGAGTTTGGTTGGAATATGAATTCAATCTTTAACCCGCACTACACTTTCATCTTACTGAAGCAGATGCAGCACTTGCACGTTTTTGCGCAGTTCACGACCACTGGACGTCCCAAAGACAATGCAGCATTTTAAAAGTGTAGTCACTGTTGTATTGTGGGAAACGCGGCAGCCAATTTGCGCACAGCAAGCTCCCACATAGAGCATTATGCTAATGAGCACGTAATCTGTCCTTTGTTATGTTGATTGAGAGATAAATATTGATCAGGGTGAGTGGCGTCACAGTCTTATTCAGTTTGCAGACAGTCATTCATAGAAATAATGATGCAATTGGGGAGGGCAGACACCTTTCTCACACCTTCCTATACTGATCCCATGTTCCTTATCTGTGAGAAATCCCATTTTTCCCAATCTAATTGAGCTCTCCTGATCAACCGCATGTTTCACCCCATTGCACAAGCCAGTTATTTCCGAAATCATGTCCGGGATTTCACCATCACCACTCTGCCTGGAATCCACGCCAAGTGCTGATTATTCTCCTGATGTCAGTCCTGAAGAGTTCACTATTAATTTTGAGCAAGTTCCACCTTGGTCTTTCTCCCACAATGTAATTTCAACAAGTATTGCACAAGAGTTACTGTCTTGTATATCTCTGTAATGCCTACATTCTAAGCTGTCCAAGATATGAATTTGAACACCCCACGGGTCGGCTTAATATTCCTCCCCACCCTGCATATGTTCGACAGGATCAGCGAGCGTTGGGTAATGGTGCTCCCTCCACTGGCCGCTGTGCAGTATTGCAATACCATGTGCAGCTGCTCCCTCCTCTGTCTCCCTGAAGTTAACAGGCCAGGAATACAAGGTAGTTCAGAGAGTCAATAAAATATTTGCCTTTGTTAGTCGAGGCATGGAACACAAGAGCAAGGACGTTATGCTCGAATATATAAAACACTGTTTAGGCTGCAACTGGAGTAATGTGTGCAGTACTAGTCACCAGATTACAGGAATGATGTGATTGCACTGGAAAGAGTGCAGAGGAGATTGACAAGAATATTGCGTGTGCTGGAGAATTGTGGCCATGGGCAAAGATTGTAGATGCTAGGTGTGTTTCCTTTGTAATAGAATACACTGAGGGAATACCGGATTGAGGTACATAAAGTTATGAAGGGCCTGATTAGAGAGGATAGGAAGGACCTCTTTCCCTTGACAGAGCGGTGATCCAGCAAGGGACACAGATTTAACGTTACTGGGGGGAGATTTAGAGGAGATATGTGGGGAACTTTATTCCGCCAGAGGGTGGTAGTGTCTGTTCGCACTGCCTGAAAGAATAGTACAGGCAGAAAGCATCACCACATTTTAAAAAACATCTGGATGTGCACCTGAAGTGCCGTAATGTACATCGCTAGGGACCAGAGTTGGAAGGTGGCATTAGGCTAGATAGCTCTTGGTCGGCCGGTGTGGAAACTATATGCTGAAAAAGCCTCCTTCTTGATGTAAATTTCTATGATTCGATGATCCTGTACACTACTGCACCATCTGCTACAGATGCTCCCTCCTTTGGCTGCTCTCCAGTATTGCACGACCTGGTACTGCTGCTGCTTCCTCTGGGCGCAAAACAGTACTGCAACAGCTGATACTGCTGCACCATCCTCTGGCCGCTGCGCTGTATTGCATCACCTGATACAGGTGCTCCCTCCTCTGGCCGCAGTACAGTACCACAACACCTGTTACTGCTGCATCATCCTCTGGCCGCTGCGCAGTATTGCACCACCTGATACAGCTGCTCCCTCCTTCGGGCACAATGTAGTACTGCAACACCTGATACTGCTGCACCATCCTCTGGCCGTTGCACCGCATTGAAACACCAGCTTCTTCCAACCCTTGGCGTCCTGGCAACATTATGCTGAAAATCCAGCCCGTTTGCACAGATCATCAAAGTTGTAAATTAACTGTCAGCTTCTGTTGGAGAAACCAGTTTTTGTATTTCGATTACATCAGGTAAAAGAATGTCTGAAACTGTCGGGTGTGCAAGAGATCCCTCCCACGCAGGAGACATTCTCACCCTGTGTGTAAAATGTCCTGGGGTAGAACTCGAACCTGCCATCATGTGATAACAATACGATTTACACCTAACCCAGGCTCTACATCCTTTGGGCCACGACCACTTACTGAGGGAGGGTGAACTGGTCCGCTATTGTTATCAGTGTCCATTTTTATAATAGATATTTTCTTGCTTCAGTGAGCAAGTGGGTCCTTCAGCATCCACGTCACTACGAATCGGACAAGTGAATTAATTAACTTCAACATAGCCCCAGTTTGGACGATAAATGCAGCATTAGGATTCACAGGCAAATAGACAAGAGTAACCGACGGTCTGAATATCCAACAGAGAGTGGCGGGTAGCTGATAGATATTTGTGAGAGGTTGTGAGATTTGATTTTGAATTGGCTCAATGGATTAATTGGTTAAAGTGCTTGTCAGGTCAGCAGGAACTCCCAGGTCCTATTATCAGCGGGTGTGTGTTGAATATATGTTGTTTATATTGTCTGCGAATTTCAGCAACAAATAATAATCCAACGGTGTAGCGATTAAAGTCCGGGATACTCAAGAGGCCAAAATTAGAGAAGCACAGATGTCTTGCGGGGTTATGGGGCTGCGGGAGATTATTGAGATAGGGAGTGCACGAGGCCACGGTGGGGGTCTTGGAACCATTTACTTGAATTTTAAAGTAGAGACATTGCTTAACCACGAATCAATGTTGATCAGCAAGCACACGGGTGATGGGTGATCGCGACTTGGTACAAGTTAGGACCACGGGTGGCAGAGTTTTGGATGACCACACATTTAAGGAGGATGGAACGTGGGCAGCCAGCCAGCATCGCATGGGAATAGTCAAATCTAGAGGGAACAAAGGCAGAGATAGGGTTTCAGCAGCAGCTGAGCCGAGGCAGTGATGCAGTCAGATGGAAGTCGAAATAGGTGAACTTGGTGATAGAGTGGATTGGTGGATGGAAGCTCATCTTGGTGTCAAATGTGACGCCAAAGTTGCTAACCGTCTGTTTCAGCCTCAAAAAGTTGGCAGGTAGAGGACTTGACTGGATGGCTAGCAAAAAGATCTTGTTGCATGGACTGAAAACAATGGCTTCAATATTCACAATATATAGTTGGAAAAAATGTTCGCTCATCCAGCACTGGATTTCGGACCTCTGATCATTTGGAGAGCGCTGGTGGTGGTGTAAATCTGGGTGTCACCAGTGTACATGTGGAATCTGACGCTGTGTTTCCGGAAGATGTCGCCACGTTGCAGCAGGTGGATGATATAGGAGGGGCCAAATATTGCTCCTTGGTGGACACCAGAGCTAATGGTGTCAGAGCGGGATGAAAAGCTATTGCAGGTGATTCTGTGGCAACTACACGTCAGATAAAAATCGACCGAGGGGATTGCAGTCACATCCAGCTGGACGACGGTGGAGAGGCGTTGGAGGCGGATGGAGTGTTCAACATGGCAACTCCTGCAGATAAGTTTATCAGGTCGGCGTCGGATCGTTTACCTTTTGTGGATCGGAATAGGAGTGCGGTCTGCCGCATTTCAGCAGTTATCGGCAGCGGTCACGATGGTGGGCCCAGGGACCATCCATATGGTCAGGAGGCAATGACTGCCGGTCCTCCGGCCTGGGCATTCTGCTGTGGGGAGGCCACTTCACCATCATTGAAGTTAAGGAGATGGTGGGCGGCCGCCTCCTCGTAGCGGATGTAATGTACAAAAGCTTCCCTCTCAGGTTAATTAACGTTTATGCCCCAGCTCTCAAGAAAGACAGGCTGGCCATTTTCCAACAGCTCCCACTGCTCCTGGCAACGTCGAGGCCGGTCATTCCGTCCCTGACTTCAACTGCATCGATGCGGCTGGACAATCCAGCAGAGCCGACAGCAAACTGGACGCCACGTCCAGACTCCTGATGGATGCGGTAAAAGATGCCAAGCTGTGCGACGTCTTCAGCAACTCTGCAGATGGAGCACCGTGCAGATGCACCTGGTTGAGACCAGACGCATCTGTCCGTTCCAGAATAGACTTCATGTATGTGTCCCACACGCTCAAGGTCAGATCCAGCGACGTCACGCCGGTGTTCTTCTTTGACCACTGCCTCCGACTTGCCGACTGTCACACACAGGAAAACCAGAAAGTTGGCAGTGGGATATGGAAGCTGAACGTGAAACTGTTGACTCTGGAAAACGTTGAGGTACTCAAGAGGGATTACAAAGGTTGGAGAACCGTAAAGCCCCTCTGCGATTCCCCGATGCACGGGTGGGAAACAATCAAGACGAACATCAAGAGGTTCTTCATCCTCAAAGGTGTTCAGGAGGCGAGAGGGAGACAGAGGGAATTGTCCCAACTCCAGAAGAGTATGCAAAACCTACTCCTGCTGCAGTCGATGGGGGTCGATGTAACGGAGGAAGTCGAAATGGTGAAGGGTCAGCAAGCCTCGGTCTTTGCCTCAAATTCCTCCAAAATAATCTTCCGCTCCAGAGTCCACTCCGTCGAGCAGGATGAGACGTGTTCGCGTTTCTTCTTCCAAAAGGTACACAGGGGGAGCTCTGCGATCACCAGCCTAAAGGAGGAAGACGGTTCTGTAACGTCTTCGCAGCCTGACATGCTGAGGATCAGCAAATCCTTCTATCATCAGGCTATATGACGTTAAGTACACAGAACGCGCGGCCTCCCAGTCATTCTTGTCATCAAAGTCGGAGGTCTTAAACGACAGCGAGCAGGAGATTCCGGACCATATGCTAACTCTGGATGAGCTTACAAAGGCCATCCGGTCCTTCGAGACGAATAAAACTCCCGGAAGCGGCAGCTTACCAGTCGAGTTGTATTCGGCTCTGTGAGACTGGATGAGCCCAGACCTGCTGGAAGTGTCTGCTTCTGGCCGGCAACGTGTCAGAATCGATGAGGAAATGCATCATCACCCTCATCTACAAGCAGAAGAGGGAGAGGGAAGAAATCAAAAACTGGCGGTCCATTTCGCTGCTCAATGTGGACTATAACATCCTGTCAAATGTCATCGTCAACAGGATCAAGTCTGCTCTTGAGCTGGTGATTCACCCGGACCTGATCTGCGCTGTCCCTGGCAGGAAGATGTCTGATAGCCTCGCGCTACTCAGGGATACGATCGCCAATGTGCGGGTCAGGCGGGTGGACACCTGCTTAATCAGCTTCGACCAGGCGAAGGCCTTTAACAGGATATCACACACGTACCTGATTGACGTGCACTCCAAAATGGGGTTTGGGGAGGGGATCTGCAATTGGATCCAAGTGCTCTACACAGTTACCAGTAGCACAGTTCTAATCAACGGCTGGGAAACTGAAAGCTTTCCAATCAGATCTGGAGTCAGGCAAGGCTGTCCTCTCTCCTCTGTCTTGTTTGTGTGTTGTATCGAGTCCTTTGCCGAGTCCATCAGGAAGGATGCGCGCATTAGAGGCGTGACGATGCCAGGTATCGGAGGTGCTCAGTTTAAGACCTCCCTGTACATGGACGAAGTCGCTATATTTTGCTCGGATCCGCCGGCGGTCCACATATTGCTCACAATCTGCGAATAGTTTGAACTGGACTCGGAAGCGAAGGTCAATCACAGCCAAAGCGAAGCCATGTTCTTTGGCAATTGGACCGACCGATCCTTTATTCCCTTCACCGTTAAGCCAGATTACCTGAACGTGTTGGGAATATGGTTTGGAGCAGACGGGGCGTGCGCCAAAAACTGGGAAGAGCGTGTTGGGAAGTGAAACAAAAACTGGGATGGTGGAATAAGGACCTTGCCCACAGAGACACAATGTACAAATCTCTGGACAGTGGAGGAAAGGATGTTCCGAACGTGGCCCTCATCCTGATGGCCACCTTTGAGTGTGGCTGCATCAAGCTGTGCACAGACCCCCGGTACGCAAACACCATGTGTCACCCCGTGCTCAGGTTCTACCTGTTCCTGGTGTTGCGAAGGATGGGTCTGGCCATGCTGCCATGTAACGCCCCCATCAGTTGGACCATGCCTGTCTACCTGTCCTTCGTGGAAATGTTTTTCAGAAAAATCCCTTTTGACCACAAGGCCGTAAAGCAGTGGTCCGCACATAAAGTCCTGGACCCCCTACGAAAGTAGGAGATTGTGGACCCTATCGGGTGGTTCCCCGAGCAGACTGTCGAACTCGTTTGGAAGCATGTCTCATCGCCAGAGCTTTCACACAAGCACCAAGATGTAGCTTGGTTAGCGGTGAGGAGGGCCTTTTCGCGTCAGATCCTTCATGCACAGCCGGCATCTCAGCAGCACGGCACGGTGTCCCCGGGTCAGCTGCGGGGCAGACGAGACTGTCACCCATCTCCTTCAGGATTGCACCTTTGCAAGGAAGGTCTGGAAAGTGATGCAGTGGTTGCTGATGAGGTTCATCCCAAGCAGCTCCGTAACACAGGACTCTGTGCTCTACGGGCTGTTCCCAGGGACACACATCGTGACAGACATCATCTGTTGCTGGAGGGCCATCAGCTCGGTGAAAGATGCACTTTGGTCTTGCCAAAACTTGCTGGTCTTCCAGAGCAAGGAGATGTCCATGTCTGCATGTTGCAGACTGGTGCAATCCAAAGTCCAGGAGTACGTGCTGAGGGACGCATTGGAAATTGGTGCAGTCGCCGCAAAGGCACGGTGAGGAAGAGCCGCAGTTTAAAGCCCTTCTGCCAGGGTAGACCCAGGGCCTGGAATCAGTATAAAAATCCCCTCTGGCTGTACTTGTAAACGTTTTGTATACAGAGAGCGCCATGATCTGAAAACACCAATGTCGTGCCATTACTAATGCAAGTTTTGTTTAGTTATGTATCTTGCAAAGAAATGTAACTGTACCCTCACCCATTCCTGTGCCGTATGTAACGTAATTTTATAAATGTATTACAATGTATCCTGAATTGTACTGAATTGTACATGAAATGTAAAGGAAGCAAATGTATTGAACAGAACTGCCGTCAGCATCCACATGTATAATATGGAATTGCTGGCCGCATCCAAATGTACTGAACTGCTTTCCAATGTATCGTGCAAAATTTTATATGAATAAAGTATATTTTGAAATTTTTTTAAACTATGTATTTTAATAAAGAGCATACTTTGGAATGATAGCATCACTTGCGGGTAATGACAACTAGCAAGGTTTGGTATTCATTGAATTTGACGATAAATAAACCGACCATTCATTTCATTGTTGGATATTTTATTCCCAGTATGAAGAACAACCGTGGCAGGGAATCGATGCTGAGAATACCATCAAAGAAATTATTATCCATTAGTGCACGGGGCTGCTGTGTTCTTGGGCATGCTACTGACCCTTAAATATTCACACACTGTGATTGGATCTGTTGCAGCTCTGCTATCTGTGCGGTACAGTTACCCGCTGCTCCTGGGTCTCAGGTTCTGATTCTCGCTTTGGGCTTTTACTGATTCAAATTTGTGAGGTCCCGGGTTCCTGCGCCATTTCCTGCGCTTCCACCTCGCCGGCTCTTCACTCAGCCATTTTCTCCTGCCCTCTGGAAATCTCTGACTCTCAACCGCCCTTCAAACCCACAGCACAATATAAAATTATACCGCAGCGACGGGCGCTCCCTACGTTTAACCGAATGCTGCCACCCAATCCTTCTCCTTTCTCGCTCGGGGCCCACATTTCTCTCTTGTGGAAGCTCCGAGCAGTTTCGTGAGCTTTGTGCCACGGGTGTGAGAGGATTGAGTTACCTTCCTCCACTCATTCTTTTCTCTGGAAATCAAATCGATGGAACGTTTGATACAGTGTCTTAACATTGTCTTTCTTTGCTCAGCGGTTTGTGTAACTTCTTGAATTTAATACGTTTACTGAAATAATTTAATGAGACACAACAGTGCATTGGCCGTGAATCGAACCCGGGTATCCGGACCAGGTGCCGACAATTCGACTCCTGAATACCAAGACTCGCACTGTCAAGGCCACTTTCTCTTCAATTTTCACTTTATTTTCTGCGCTTTTCGTTACACAAGGAGCAACTTCATAAAACGCAACGCAAAATACCGCAGAAGCTGAGAATGGAATTATTCAGAACATTCTGGAAACACTCTGAAGATCCAGGGCTCACAGTCTAAGGATAAGGTGTAAGCCATTTAGGACTGAGATGAAAAGAAACTTCTTCACTCAGAGAGTGGTTCACCTGTGGAATTCTATACTGGAGAAAGTTGTTGAGGCCTGCTCGTTAGATATATTTAAAAGGGAGTTAGATATGGCCCTTACGGCTAAAGGGATCAAGGGGCATGGAGAGAAAGCAGGAAAGGGGTACTGAGGTTGAATGATCAGCCATGATCTTCTTGAATCGTCGTGCAGGCTCGAAGGGCCGAATGGCCTACTCCTGCACCTAATTTCTATGTTTCTGTGTTTCTTTGACCATCTGTGGAGAGGGGAACACAGGTTAACCTTTCAGGTCGATGAGCCAAATATTGCAGATACGTAAATTAAAATTATTTTTGCATGTGCTGAGCCGTTTGAATTTCCCTCCAAACTTTATATTTTATAAGTTGCCCACAGGCAATAAAAAGTTAATGAACTACCCTCAGCCTGGGAAGCCTCATAAAGCGTTCAACACTGCAACGACACGGATATGACTCAAAACCTCACGTGGTGAACAATGGATCAGTAGTCTATCGCCTTATTTTGTTCAATTTCGAGTCCATAAATCTTCATCATTATATTGTATCATCCAAATCCATTCTGCCACGCCACACAGTCACCCCTCCACCACTTATGAACGACAAAACCTGAAGTTTAATTTGTCTCCTGTGACATTCACCAATCTATTGTACATTAAAAACTGATCATTATCTATTACTTAAAATTCCTTTCCACAGAGTCTTCTAATGATGTTTTAGCATATATTTGAAATACTCGTTCATGTTTATTCTCCTCCCCTTATCAAGAATGAGATTCCTACTTTGCACAATCACTAATCCAGCCAAACTGAATATTAAATGCATCGCTGCATTGCCAGACTCGAGCAGACCCTGCTGCTATCTCCATCTCAAAATTTAATAGATATGGAAATCCCATTCCCATTCTTTGTACCCCACCCAGCAAGGAAACCTCACACAACTGTCCAACATAGTATCAGAATCACTTAACTGAGGACATATCACCAGTAAATGGGACAGTCACATCCCGTGTCCCACAGCACTGGGCAAGTTGCCACCTCCACTCGCCCAATTTACATACAGTAATCATCGTAAAAATCCGGTTATGGACCAATTTAAAATCCATTTCAATCCACTCTGGATATTTAAAATTCACCCACTCCCCTATCTAAATCGTGTTGTCGTCCAGCTGTGTGGACATACTCTTCCAAAACTCCTGATCAGCTGGGGCCTTGAAACTTCATTGCCTAAATATCCCAAAGAAACCATGAGTGTTGCAGGTGTCTAATTGGACCGACTCCTCTGCTCTCTCCAGCAGAAAGCTTGGAAATGCAGGACGCGTTTGACGTCCTCTGGAGATTTTCACGTTTATTTCTTCCATCGAATCCTGTGGCATTGCCCTCACAATCTTCTCATACATTGTCCCCATTGCGTTTTCCTCTACTTCCTTATCCTCCTCACAAACCATATTCGTCACGACCGCTTCTGGCAACTAAACTGGAATCTTCTCATATTCCACGAGTAGAATATCAGATTTTATCAAAGCTTTATTAAATAATACCCCTTCTTCTTCTTAGTCAGTCCCTCGGAGTCGAGGATGACTTGCTTCCAAATTAAAGATGAGTTCTTATGTGACTGATGACTGCGATGTGGGATCTCCAGTCTCTGTCACAGGTGGGGCAGACGGAAGTTGAAGGGATGCTGGGAGAAGGGACAGGTGGGTGGCATGCTTGGGTTGTCATGCACTCCATCCACTGCTTCAACTTGGTTTCCGCTTTCTCCTGGCGAAGAGACTCGGAGTGTTCCGTACCTTCCCAGATGTTTCTCCTCCACTTTGAGCGTTCTTGGGCCCAGGATTCCCAGGTATCGGTGGGGATGTTACATATTTTCAACATGATTTTTTGGGTGTCCAAGAAGCATTTCCTCTGCCCATCCGGGGCTCGCTTGCCGTGTCGCAGCACCGCGTAGAGCGTTTGTTTTGGAAGTCTCGTCTCGGGCATGCAGCTGATGTGGCCCGTCCATCAAAGCTGATCGAACGTGGTCAATGCTTCGATGCTGGGGATGTTTGCCCGAGCATGAACACTGACGTTGGTGCGCTTATCCTGCCAATGGATTTGCAGGATCTTGCGGAGCCAGATTGGGTGGAACTTCTCCAGTGCTGTGAGATGCCTGCTATACATAGTCCATGTCTCTGAAACATAAAGCGCGGTGGGTATTACTATGCGCTCTTTACCATGAGCGTGTTGCCGGGTTTGACATCCTGGTTGTCAATCACTCTCTTCCTCAGGTGAACGATGGCTGCGCTGTTACACTGAAGGCGGTGTTTGACCGTCATTGAAGTCTACCCTTGTTGGCAGTAGGCTCCCGAGGTATGGCAAATGCTCCCCGTTGTCCAAGTCTTCATCGTGGATTTTTATCATCTGCAGCCGGTACTGTGTGGCGATTCCAGGTTGGTGGAGGACCTTTGTCTTACGGATGCTTACTGTAAGGCACATGCTCTCCTATGCTTCTGTGAAAGTATTGACGATGGTTTGGATTTCGGCCTTATCTCAAAATTATCGAAGTTAACTCTTATCTCTGTTCTTTGACTGTGGATAAGCCCACTATGTACTCTTGATAGCTGTTGAAATGTAATCAGTCATAATCCCCTGTTATAATTCTTGAGTATTATGTCATGCTGGATTGCAGATTAATATGAAGTTTGCTAGTCCACAATTGTATTACTTTAGTTTAATTTTCCTCTGTTTCAATTAGTGGAAGTAATCATCTTGTACCTAGGTTTTATTTACAGTTAAAAGTCTCATTGTCTTCAAAATCCACTGGTTTCATCATCAACAAAAGCATTATGACAGAGGCCTAAGACCAGTTTCTGTGGTTGTATGAACTTCTCCACGTTTCCGGTTTTTGGGGTATATCCCAGGGTTTTCGGTTCTCTCTCAATGTGGAAGATCCACGGAGTTAACAGACAGGTGGCCATGCGTATGTGTGTAGGAAGTCTGAGGAATGGGTCGCTTCTTCTACCGAAAGGGCAGGAATAATATTATTCTCAGTCGTACTTTGTAAACTGCTGATTAAATATTGTAAGGTATTAATTCTTGCCTATGCTAAATAAAGCCATATAATTACACCGAATATGGTGTCAATGTTGAACAATTGAACAGACAGACAGACCCAAAAACGACAACAATGAGCGATCCTTGTGGTGAAATCCTGACGTGATGATGGACCTTATCTAAACGGGCTGTCCTATTGGTGATGAAAGGCCTTCTCGTTAACTGGTCAATAACTGAGGTGATGGTGGACATTATTGAAACGGGCAGTCAGAGTGGTGATCAACGGCATCCTCTTTAACCGGATGAGCCTTGAGGTGATGATGGGCTTTCTATTTAAACGAGAGAGACTTGAGGTGATGATGGAAATTTTCTTTCATCAGGCAGTTCATGAGGTTATGGTGGGCCTTCTTTACCAGAAAGGCTTCGATGTGATGGTGGCTCTGGTTTTAAATGTGCAGTTAACATGTGCACCAGGAAGTGAAGGTCGGATGTCAGAGTTTGTATTAAATGGATTCACTATAGCAGGAGGTTTGCCTCATTGACACAGTGAGCTCGGATAGGTCATGAGGGGAAATATTTGAAAATCTAGCGAAGGATCATAATTCAGAGCAAGAGAAGGAGATGTTTTCCTTGATGGGGATGGGGAAGGAGATGAGCCAAAAACAGGTGAACAGATAATTTCGGTATCAGTGACAAATAATTCCATCAGTTTCTCGGATTGATCTTGGAGGTGTGTGTAGAAGGGACAGGGCAGAGGTGTTTAACAATATGGTTGTTAGTTTTGAAAGGAAGACGGGGTCTACGTTTGCTTTTCATGATAATATTGGATATTGGATCTGCTTAGCGTGAAAGATGCATAATCTTACAGGGCTGTATTTGAAGAGCCTGCTTCGACATTAAATGAGTAAACCAGTTGTGGACCAGATACGATCAATAATCACTGACTCACTCTCCCCTGGTAACTGACTCACTCTCCCCGGTCACTGACTCACTCTCCCTGGTTACTGATTCACTTTCCCCTGGTCAGTAACTCACTCTCCCCCGGTCACTGACTCACCACCGACCCTGGTTACTGACTCACTCTCCCCGGTCACTGACTCACTCTCCCTGGTCACTGACTCACTCTCCCCTGGTAACTGACTCACTCTCCTTGGCTACTGATTCACAGTCCCCTGGTCACTGAATCACTCTCCCCTGGTAACTGACTCACTCTCCTTGGCTACTGATTCACTGTCCCCTGGTCACTGACTCACTCTCCCCGGTCACTGCCTCACTCTCCTTGGTCAGTGACTCACTCTCACTGGTTATTGATTCACTCTCTCCTGGTCACCGACTCACTCTCCCCGGTCACTGACTCACTCTTCCCGGTCAGTGACTCACTCTCCCTGGTTACTGATTCATTCTCCCCCGGTCACTTACTCACTCTCACCGGACGCACTCCTGTAATTGCTGCCGCTGAATTACGGTCCATAATGACCTACCAAGACATTTCAGCCAAAGTCCAACTACCCAAACTAACTCCTGTTTGCGTGCAGACTGGGAACAGAATCCCAGAATGTCGATGGTTCCAGGGTTCCTGCAACAGCAGGCAATGATTTAATAAACCTGGAGCTGAGGGCTAATGCCGTTTCAGTATTGATCCTCTCATTAAATGGCACACTACTCTTGTAATATTAAATTCCATGCCCCGGTTCCGTTTACCATTCTTTGCTGATTGGTGAGTTGCACAGTTTGCATTGTACATCACGTTTCCAGCAGAAAGCCCTTTCTTTGGAACATTATTAAATTCCATCACTGGCAGCAGTAATAAATGTAGAAATTTTACCCCAACCCCTTCAATCCGCTGAATTCACTTTCGTCCTGTTGTGTTAATTTCCTTTTGATGTCCCTTCCTCACAGCTAACTCAATGACGATTGTGATCCTGTATCGGGGAAAGTGCGGTCTCTCCAAATGCGTCACTCGCTACTTGGTGGCCATGGCAGCGGCGGATCTACTGGTTGTTATCACTGACCTGATATTGAGGCAGATTCCAATTGTTCATCGTCTGTATTTTGTGCAGCGAATCCCCGTGTGTAATATCCACGCCGTCCTGCTTTATGCAGCCACAGACTGTTCTGTCTGGTTCACCGTCACTTTCACCTTTGATCGATTCGTGGCAATTTGTTGCCAGAAGCTGAAAACTAAATATTGCACTGAGAAAACCGCAGCTGTGGTTCTTGGAGCAGTGACTGTGCTGAGCTGTTTAAAGAACATTTTCTGGTACTTTATGTATTTACCTTGGTACAGGTTTGCCAATACACCCTGGTTCTGTTACGTGAGTGTTCTTGTTATGATTTCACATTTGTGTGGAACACTCGAGCTTCTTCATTCTATTCTCACCCCTTGCATCCCATTTGTTCTGATTCTGCTCCTCAATGCTTTAACCATCAGACACATTTTACTGACCAGCAGAGTCCGCAGGAGACTCCGGGATCACAGCAGTGAGGTGATTGCCAGTGACATAGAGATGGAGCGACGAAGGAAATCCATCATTTTACTGCTCATTATTTCATGGAATTTCATTCTGTTATGGGCTGTGTTTATGTTGTTTTCTATTTGGAACAGGTTATCGTATTTTGTTCTTGATATTTTCCATCTACCTGCTTACATGAAAGAAATAGGATTTATGCTCCAGCTCCTGAGTTGCTGCACAAACACTTGTATTTATGCCGTGACCCAGAATAAGTTCAGAGAGCAGTTGAAGAATGTGGTGAAATGTCCGTATCTCCGAATTGTTAAAATAATTAAATGGTGAGACTGAATGTAGAAAATGCAGCATCAGAAATCAACATGATGTACGAAAAGGAGCGAAGCAGGAGAAGGCCATGGTGAATATCCACGGTTTCTCATGTAGAAAACAAAATTAACTCAATATAGATGACACTGCGGCAGAAAGGAAACGTTACCTGATGTGGGGACGTCGAGATTTAACACAATCACATATTACACAGACGTAGTTAGCACGGGTTGGCAGAATAGTATGATGTTACAAGGTCACAATTAACCTGATAAAATACACAACACACCCGATCCTTTCAGGGATTTCGATCTAGATAGCATGAATATTCAAGACGATAAGGTTCGGACATGCGCTGAAATAGTTAGGAGGATTACATAGCACATAAGCAGGTAATTCGGGCCATCGTACATTTGCCATCTCTTTGAACGAGATATACAATTTTTCTCACTCAGCTGGTCTTGCCCCATAGTTTTGATAATTTTACCTGTCAAATATTAATCCAATTCCTTCGTGTCGGTTGGTACTGAAGCCGGATTATCCACCCTTTTAGTCTCGTCATTCACGATAATAATTCGAGGTGTACAAAAAACTCCGCATTTGCCCACTAGATTTCTTGTCAAGAATTAAAATCTGTGTCCGCTCGTTACCAAGCCTCCAGTTAGTGGAAAACATTTTCGTATAACTACTATGCCGATACCATTCATGATTAAATCTATCCAAACCCTCTCGGACCTGTGAAGTATAGGTCCCCGAATTACTACAGCCCCTTTTAAATTGTGCCATTTAGCTTATATTACTTCTCCTCATTTGTACCGACAATATGCTTCACTTTGCAATCCCCTGCTTTAAATGTGCACTGCCATGTTTCTGTGGAAGTCACTCCTCATGACTTCTGGTATGTTCCACTCGTTTTACTACATTCGCAACTTTGTGACATTTGCAAACTTTGCTATTGTGTCCTGAGTACTCAATTCCAGGACATTAATAAATATCCTCAACGAGCAGTGGTCCCAACAGCGCCACCTAGCTGATAACATCGGGGACTTAACCGCTGTCCAAATCACAAAGTTCGCCATTATTCTCTGCTTTCTGTCACTCGGCGGATTTCGAATCTATGCAGACACTGTCCCTTTAATGCCACGGGCTTCAATTTTGCCAGCAAATCTGCTATGCGGTACTTCATCAAGTGTCTTTTGAAAATTCGTCAAATTCGTCATGCACGATTTGCCTTTGTCAAATTAGACTAGCATGAGCAGTTAAGACCACAAGTTTCTAACACCCAGGTGAATCCTTTGCAGGTGAAGAACTTTCAGTACCACTCGCAATGACACTGCAATTAAAGAGTTGTATCAATTATTTGACAACTAAATTGTATTAATCTGATGCCTCAATCCTGAAATTTGGGTTAAGCGTACGTACGATTGACTATCTCACAGACCAAACATAATTGGCGACCGAATCAATACTGGGAATAATTAAGTTTTTCATTGTCTGATTTTTTGACTGCCATCTCAAGTCAGTCAGTCCCATACAGAGCAGATTCTGGAATATGGAGTATCTGGGCGAATAAAAAGATGCACATTCGACGTAGCATGGAGTGATAACTATGAGGGTTAGTAATCTCACGGGAAAAAGAACCATGAGTGAGTTAAATTGGATCCTGGGTACCGGAAAAACCAAATTTCCTGTGTTACAAGAGATGGTTTTCAAGCCTGAGATTCTATCCAAATCTCATCAGCATCACAAAAAGGAGAGTCGAGCGTGGGGAGGGCTAAAAAAGGCCCACCGTCGGCGCGAGGCGACAGTCCGAGCAGCGTCGGGGAGCTGAGTGTGAGGAGGCCTATAAAGGCCAGCTGGTGCAGCTGCAGCAGGGTGAGAAGGCAAAAAAGAAGTCGAAAGACATCGAAAGGTGACTTCACAGCCAAGGGGGTAAGTGATTGTCTGGTGATTGGTGAGTGGATTTTGTTTTTCTATACTTTATCAGTAAGTAACCTTTTGCATTGTTGTTGCCAATTTAAGTTTATAAGAACATAAGAACATAAGAACATAAGAATTAGGAACAGGAGTAGGCCATCTAGCCCCTCGAGCCTGCTCCGCCATTCAACAAGATCATTGCTGATTTGGCCGTGGACTCAACTCCACTTACCCGCCCGCTCCCCATAACCCTTCATTCCCTTATTTGTTAAAAATCTATCTATCTGTGACTTGAATACATTCAATGAGCTAGCCTCAACTGCTTCCTTGGGCAGAGAATTCCACGAATTCACAACCCTCTGGGAGAAGATATTCCTTCTCAACTCGGTTTTAAAATGGCTCCCCCGTATTTTGAGGCTGTGCCCCCGAGTTCTAGTCTCCCCTACCAGTGGAAACAACCTCTCTGCCTCGATCTTGTCTATCCCTTTCATTATTTTAAATGTTTCTATAAGATCACCCCTCATCCTTCTGAACTCAAACGAGTAAACACCCAGTCTACTCAATCTATCATCATAAGGTCACCCCCTCATCTCAGGAATCAACCTTGTGAATCGTCTCTGTCCTCCCTCCAAAGCCAGTATATCCTTCCTTAAGTAAGGTGACTAAAACTGCACGCAGTACTCCAGGTGCGGCCTTATCAATATCCAATAGAGTTGGAGCAGGACATCCCTGCTTTTGTACTTCATCCCTCTCGCAATGAAGGCCAACATTCCATTCGCCTTCCTGATTACCTGCTGCAGCTGCAAACTAACATTTTGGGATTCATGCACAAGGAACCCCTGGTCCCTGTGCACCTCAGCATGTTGCAATTTCTCCGCATTCATATAATATTCCCTTTTACTGTTGTTTCCCAAGGTTGATGACCTCACACTTTCCGACATAGTATTCCATCTGCCAAACCTTAACCCATTCACCTAACCTATCCAAATCTCTTTGCAGCCTCTTTGTGTCTTCTGCACAACCCGCTTTCCCACTAATCTTTGTGTCATCTGAAAATGTTGTGACACAACACTCTGTCCCCTCTTCCAGGTCATCTATGTATATTGTAAACAATTGTTGTCCCAGCACCGATCACTGTGGCACACCACTAACCACCGATTTCCAATCCGAAAAGGACCCATTTATCCCGACTCTCTGCTTTCTGATCGCCAGCCAATTCTCTATCCATGCTAATACTTTTCCTCTGACTCAGCGTACCTTTATCTTCTGCAGTAACCTTTTGTGTGGCACCTTATCGAATGCCTTTTGGAAATCTAAATACACCAGATCCATCGGTACACCTCTATCCACCATGCTCGTTATATCCTTAAATTATTCCAGCAAATTAGTTAAACATGATTTCCCCTTCATGAATCCATGCTGCGTCTACTTGATTGCACTATTCCTATCCAGATGTCCCGCTATTTCATCCTTCATGATAGTTGCAAGCATTTTTCCCACTACAGATGTTAAACAAACCGGCCTATTGTTACCTGCCTTTTGTCTGCCCCCTTTTTTAAACAGAGGCGTTACATTAGCTGCTTGCCAATCCGCTGGTACCTCCCCAGCGTCCACAGAATTTTGGTACATTATAACAAATGCATCTGCTATAACTTCCGCCATCTCGTTTAATACCCTTGGATGCATTTCATCAGGATCAGGGGCCTTGTCTACCTTGAGTCCCATTAGCCTGTCCAGTAGAACCCCCCTAGTGATAGTGATTGTCTCAAGGTCCTCCCTTCCCACATTCCCGTGACCAGCAATTTTTGGTTTGGTTTTTGTGTCTTCCACTGTGAAGACCGAAGCAAAATAATTATTAAAGGTCTCAGCCATTTCCACATTTCACATTATTAAATCCCACTTCTCATCTTCCAAGGGACCAACATTTACGATAGTCACTCTTTTCTGTTTCATATATCTGTAAAAGCTTTTACGATCTGTTTTTATGTTTTGCGCAAGTTTACCTTCGTAATCTATCTTTCCTTTCTTTATTGCTTTTTTAGTCATTCTTTGCTGTTGTTTAAAATTTTCCCAATCTTTTAGTTCCCCACTAACCTTGGCCACCTTCTCCGCATTGGTTTTTAATTTGATACTCTCCTTTATTTCCTTGGTTATCCACGACTGGTTATCCCTTCTCTTACCGCCCTTCCTTTTCACTGGAATATATTTTTGCTGCGTGCTATGAAAGAGCTCCTTGAAAGTCCTCCACTGTTCCTCAATTGTGCCACCGTTTAGTCTGTGTTTCCTGTCTACTTCAGCCAACTCTGCCCTCATCCCACTGTAGTCCCCTTTGTTTAAGTATATTATGCTCGTTTCTGCCACAATTTCCTCACCCTCAATCTGTATTACAAATTCAACCATACTGTGATCACTCATTCGAAGAGGATCTTTTCATTGGAGATCGTTAATTTTCCTGTCTCATTAAACAGGACCAGATCTAAGATAGCTTGCTCCCTTGTAGGTTCTGTAACATACTGTTCTAAGAAACAATCCCGTATGCATTCTATGAATTACTCCTCCAGGCTACCCCATGCGATTTGATTTGACCAATCGATATGTAGGTTAAAATCCCCCATGACTACTGCCATTCCTTTTTCACATGCGTCCATTATTCCCTTGATTATTGCCCGTCCCACCATGAAGTTATTATTTTTGGGCCTATAAACGACGCCCTCCAGTGACCTTTTTCCCCTTACTATCTTTAATCTCCACCCACAATGATTCAACATTTTGTTCATTAGAGACAATATCGTCTCTCACAACTGTTCTGATATCATCCTTTATTAACAGAGCTGCCCCATCTCCTTTCCCTTCTTGTCTATCTTTCCAAATCATCAGATACCCCTGTATGTTTAATTCCCAGTCTTGGCCACCCTGCAACCATGTTTCTGTAATGGCCGCCAAATCATACCCATTTGTAATGATTTGTGCCATCAACTCATTTACTTTATTTCGAATTCTGCGTGCGTTTAGGTAGAGTGTTTTAATCCTAGTTTTTAAACGATGATTTTTAGTTTTGACCCCTCCTGCAGCCCCTTTATATTCAGTGGCCCCTTTTGTTTTTTGCCTTGGGTTTCTCTGCCCTCCATTTTTGCTCATCTCTTTTCTGTCTTTTGCTTTTGTCTCCTTTTTGTTTCCCTCTGTCTCCCTGCATTGGTCCCCATCCCCCTGCCATACCAATTTAACTCCTCCCCAACAGCACTAGCAAACACTCCCCTTAGGACATTGGTTCCGGTCCTGCCCAGGTGCAGACCGTCCGGTTTGTACTGGTCCCACCTCCCCCAGAACCGGTTCCAATGCCCCAGGAATTTGAATCCCTTCCTACTGCACCACTGCTCAAGCCACGTATTCTTCTGAGCTATCCTGCGATTCCAACTCTGACTAGCACGTGGCACTGGTAGCAATCCCGAGATTACTATTTTTGAGGTCCTACGTTTTAATTTAGCTCCTAGCTCCTTAAATTCGTCTCGTAGGACCTCATCCCTTTTTTTACCTATATCGTTGGTACCAACGTGCACCACGACAACTGCCTGTTCACCCTCCCTTTTCAGAATGGCCTGCACCCGCTCCGAGACATCCTTGATCCTTGCACCAGGGAGGCAACATACCATCCTGGAGTCTCGGTTTCGGCCGCAGAAACGCCTATCTGTTCCCCTTACAATCGAACCCCTATCACTATCACTCTCCAACTCTTTTTCCTGCCTTCCTTTGCAGCAGAGCCAGCCACGTTTCCATAAACTTGGCTGCTGCTGCCCTCCCATGATGAGTCATCCCCCTCAACAGTACTCAAAACGGTGTATCTATTTTGCAGGGGGATGACCGCAGGGAACCCCTGCACTACCTTCCTTGCACTGCTCTTCCTGCTGGTCTTCCTTTCCCTAACTGGCTGTGGACCCTTCACCTGTGGTAAGACCAACTCGCTACACGTGCTTTTCACATCATTCTCAGCATCGTGGATGCTCCAGAGTGAATCCACCCTCAGCTCCAATTCCACAACGCGGACCGTCAGGGTTACATCATGGCAGGAGAGCTTGGACACGTTTTATGTTCCTCCTGTACTATGTGGGAAATCAGGGACACTTCCGGTGTCGCTGATGATTACGTGTGCGCGAAGTGCATCCACGTGTAGCTCCTGACGCACTGCATTGCAGAACTGGAGCTGCGGGTTGATTAACTCTGGATCCACGACGCTGAGAATGATGTGATTAGCACGTTTTGTGAATTGGTCTTAATGCAGGTAAAGGGTACACAGCCAGATCGGGAATGGCTGATCAACAGGAAGAGCAGTACAAGGAAGGTAATGCACGTGTCCCCTGTGGTCATCCCCCTGCAAAACAGATACACGGCTTTGGTACTGTTGAGGGGGATAACTCATCAGGGGAGGGAAGCAGCAGCCAAGGTCATGGCACCGTGGGCGGCACTGCTGCAGAGGAGAGCAGGAAAAAGAGTGGGAGAGCTATAGTGACAGGGTCTTTAATTGTAAAGGGAATAGATAGATGTTTCTGCGGCTGCAACCGAGACTCTAGGATGGTATGCTGCCTCCCTGCAGCAAGGTTCAAGGATGTCTCGGCGCTGGTGCAGGGCATTCTGAAAAGTGAGGGTGAACAGCCAGTTGCTGTGATGCATATAGGTACCAACGATATAGGTTAAAAGTGGGATGAGGTCGTACAAGACGAATTTAGGGAGCTCCGAGCTAAATTAAAATATAGGACATCAAAAGTAGTAATCTCAGGATTGCCACCAATGCCACGTACTAGTCAGAGTAGGAATCGCAGGACAGCTCAGATGAATACGTGGCTTGAGGAGTGGTGCAAAAGGGAGGGATTCAAATTCCTGCGACATTGGAACTGGCTCTGGGGTAGGTGGGTCCAATATAAGCCAGCCGGTCTGCACCTGGGCAGGACCAAAACCAATGTCCGAGGGGAAGTGTTTCATAATGCACTTTTGCGAGGAGTTAAACTGATATGGCAGGGGGATGGGAACTTATGCAAGGAGACAGGGGGATGTAGAATGGGGGCAGAAGCAATAGATAGAAAGAAGAAAAGTGAAAGTGGAGGGCAGAGAAACCAAAGGCAAAAAGCACAAATTGCCGCATTATTAGCAAAATTCTAAAGGGGCAAAGTGTGTTAGAAAAACAAGCCTGAAGGCTCTGTGCCTCAATGCAAGGATTATTCGGAATAAGGTGGACGAATTAACTGTGCAAATAGCAGTAAACGGGTATGATGTAATTGGAATCATGGAGACATAGCTCCAGGGTGACCAAGGCTGGGAACTCAACATCCAGGGGTATTCAACATTTAGGAAGGATAGACAGAAAGGAAAAGGAGTTGGAGTTGCATTGCTGTTTAAAGAGGAAATTAATGCAATAGTAAGAAAGGACATTAGCTTGGATGATGTGATGTGGAATCGGTGTGGGTGGAGCTACGGAATACCAAGGGGCAGAAAACGCTCGTGGGATTTGTGTGCAGACCACCAAACAGTAGTAGTGAGGTTGGGGACAGCATCAAGCAAGAAATTAGGGATGCATGGAAAAAAGGTACAGCAATTATCATGGGTGACTTTAATCTACATATTGATTCGGCTAACCAAACTGGTAGCAATGCGGTGGAGGAGGATTTCCTGGACTGTATTAGGGATGGTTTTCTAGACCAATATGTCGAGGAACCAACGAGGGAGCTGGCCATCCTCGATTGGGTGATGTGTAATGAGAAAGGACTAATTAGCAATCTTCTTGTGCGAGGCACCTTGGGGAAGAGTGACCATAATATGTAGAATTCTTTATTGAGATGGGGAGTCCTGAACTTAAGGAAAGGTAACTTCGATGGTCTGAGGCGTGAACTGGCTAGAATAGACTGGCACATGATACTTAACGGGTTGACGGTGGATACGCAATGGCAAACATTTAAAGATCACATGGATGTACTTTAGCAATAAAACGGAGAAGGTGGCTCAACCGTGGCTAACAAGGGGAATTAAGGATAGTATTAAATCCAAGGAAAAGGCATGGAATTTGGCCAGAAAAAGCAATACACAAGAGGACTGGGAGAAATTTAGAATTCAGCAGAGGAGGACAGAGGGGGAAAATAGAGTACGAGAAGAAGCTTGCATGGAACATAAAAGCTGACTGCAGGAAGTTCGACAGATATGTGAAGAGAAAAATATTCGTGAAGACAAACGTAGATCCCTTGCAATCGGATTCAGGTCAATTTATAATGGGGAACAAAGAAATGGCAGACCAATTGAACAAACACTTTGGTTATGTCTTCACGAAGATAGACACAAATAAGCTTCCAGAAGTACCAGGGGACCGAGTGTCTAGTGACAAGGAGGAACTGAAGGATCTCTTTATTCGGTGGGAAATTGTGCTAGGGAAATTGATGGGATTGAAGGCAGATAAATCCCAGGGGCCTGATAGTCTGCATCCCAGAATACCTAAGGAAGTGGCCTGAGAAATAGTGGATGCATTGGTGATCATTCCCAACAGTCTATCGACTCTGGATCAGTTCCTATGGACTGAATGGTAGAGAATGTTACACCACTTTTTCAAAAGGGAGGGAGAGAGAAAGCGGGTAATTATAGATCGGTTAGCCTGACATCAGTACTGCGGAAAATGTTGGAATACATTTTTAAGGATGAAATAGAAGTGCATTTGGAAAACAGTGACAGGATCGGTCCAAGTCAGCACGGATTTATGAAGGTGAAATCATGCTTGACAAATCTTCTGGAATTTTTTGAGGATGTAACGAGTAAAGTGGACAAGGGAGAGCCAGAGGATGTGGTGTATTTGGATTTTAAAAGGCTTTTGACAAGGTCCCACACAAGAGATTGGTGAGCAAAATCAAAGTACATGGTATTGGGGATAATATGCTGACTTGGATAGAGAACTGGTTGGCAGACACGAAGCAGAGATTCTGGATAAACGGCTCCTTTTCAGAATGGCAGGCTGTGTCTCGTGGAGTGCCAATGGGCTCAGTGTTGGGACCCCAGCTCTTTACAATATATATCAATGATTTGGATGAAGGAATTGTGTGTAATATTTCCAAGTTTGCAGATGACACTAAACTGGGTGGCGGAGTGAGCTGTGAGGGGGACTATAGGAGGCTGCAGGTTGATTAGACAGGTTAGGTGAGAAGGCAAATGTGGATAAATGTGAAGTTATCCACTTTGGGGGCAAAAACGCGAAGTCACAATATTATCCGAATGGTGGCAGATTAGAAAAGGGGAGGTGCAATGAGACCTGGGCGTCATGGTTCGTCAGTCATTGAAAGTTGGCATACAGGTACAGCAGGCGGTGAAGAATGCAAATGCTATGTTGGCCTTCATAGCTCGGGGATTTGAGTATAGGAGCAGGGAGGTCGTACTGTAGTTGTACAGGGCCTTGGTGAGGCCTCACCTGGATTATTGTTTTCAGTTTGGTCTCATAATTATGTGCAAGGATGTTCTTGCTATTGAGGCAGTGCAGTGAATGTTCACCAGACTGATTCTCGGCATGGCAGGACTGACATATGAGGAGAGATTAGATCAACTAGACCTTTATACATTGGCGTTTAGAAGGATGAGAAGGGATCTCATCGAAACATATAGGATTCTGACGGGATGGGACAGGGTAGATGCGGGTAGAATTTTCCCGATGTTGGGTAAGTGCAGAAGAAGAGGACACAGTCTTAGGATTAGGGGTAGGCCATTTAGGACTGAGATGAGGAGAAACGTCTTCACTCAGAGAGTTGTTAACTTGTGGAACGCCCTGCCGCAGAGAGTTTTTGATGCCAGTTAATTGGATATATTCAAGAGGGAGTTAGATATGGCCCTTACGGGTAAGGGGCTCAAGGGGTATTAAGAGAAAGCAGGAAAAGTGTATTGAGGGAATGATCAGCCATGATCTTATTGAGTGGTGGTGCAGGCTTGAATGGCCGAATGGTCTACTCCTGCACCTATTTCAAATGTTTTCTATGTTTCCATGTAACAGATTGGAGGAAATGATTTGGGTGAAAACTTGGGTAAACATTGGATGATGAGGTTTAAATTAATACTGATGAAGAGTAAGGAACAATCTCGAGCAGACATTTTAAATTGGAAGGGGGAAAACTTCAATGGGAGGAGAGCGGATCTCGCCTCTGTAAAATGAAACCAATAGTTGTTCGGATCATCTGTAATAGGACAATGGGTGATCTTTCAGGAGCAGATGCATCAGGGACAGGCTAGGGACTTTCCAACACGAAAAGAGAACCAAAAACACGGCTCCTGAGATGACAAGGGAGATAGATAATATGATGCAACAAAAAAGAGGGTGTATGATGCATGTCAGGAGAATTTTTCAAGTGAGTATCAACCCAAATGCCATAGATTACTAGGGAAACTGAAGATGCTATGAGAATAGAATGACAATTAACATAAAAGTGAACCCAATATCTTCTACCAGCAGGGAAATAATAACCGGGTAGTAAGCGATGGGGTGGGGTTCATAAGAGCAAAGAAGGTGACATATGCTTAGAGGTGCAGGGCTATGCTGGAATACTTAATGAGTATTTGTATCAGTGTTACCAAGGAAGAGGATGCTGGCAAAATATCAGCAGAGGCGCAGATTGTAGAAGCAATGCATGGTATGAAAATTGATAGCCAGGATGTAATGGAAAGGTTGTATATATTTAGAATGGATAAGTTGCCTGGTCCTGATGGTTTTCATACCAAGCTTCTAGGTGAAGCGGGGTTGGAGATAGCAGAAGGGATTGACATAATCTGCCAATCTACCCTCGATGCGGGGGAGATGCCAGAATGTTGGAAATGGCAAATGTGACATCTTTGTTCAAGAAATGGTGTAAGACAATCCTGGTAATTACAGGCCGATAAGTATAACATCAGTGGTGGATAAGGTTTTAGAAACAATAATGAATGAATATATTAACAATCAGTTTGGCGTGATGTAAGTTAATCAAGGATAGCCAGTACTGATTTGTGAAAGGCAGATCGTGTTTGACTGAACAAATTGATTTTTTAAATTAAGTAACAGAGAAGGTTGATGAAGGAAATTAACTGGATTTTTTCTGTATGGCTTTGAAGAAAGCGTTGGACAAAGTACCACATAAAAGGCTGGTTAACAAAATTGAGGCTTTTGAAATAGGAAGGCCTGTTTCAGCTTGGATAAGAAATTTGCTTAAGGACAGAAAACGGCGAGTCATTGTAAATGGTTGTTTTTCAGACCGCCATCAACAGCCTGCTGGTCGCCATTGACAAGAGATTTAAGTGTTCCTGCCACGTATATAATGTGGCTACAAGAGCAGGCCAGAGGCTGGGTATTCCGTGGCGATAGGCGCAAAACTGACTCCCCAAAGCATTTCCACCATATACATGGCAGAAATCAGGGGTGTGGTTGAAGACGCTCCCTTTGCATGGCTGAGTGCAGCTCCAACAACACTTAAGAAACTCGGTACCATCAGGGAAAAAGCAACTCCATTGATTGAAACTCGAAACAGTACCATTAACATTCACTCCCTTCTCCACCTCTTTCAAGGCACTGCAGCTTTGCTTCAAAACTAGCTACCCCGACTGCCGAGAACTCCCGAGTGTTACTGAGCCCTATGAAGCATGAACGGACCAGGCTCCAGCCCAGACCTATGCTATGTAAGTCCATCTCACAAGGGAAGGGACTGACCACCACACATACCAGGATGGGCCCAGGAAACATCCCCGGTCTGCGATGAGTTATCTGATCTCACCTGTTGAGGAACTGAGCGCCATAGCACAGTGCAGTCGGAGGCTTCATTCCCGCCCTGTGCTGAGATCGATTATCTCACCCAGTGTGATTCTGGGACTCTGAGAGAGAAGCAAATGCCCAGGATTCAAAACTGGCTTGTGATGCATTAGCTGGTCTCACCCGGCAGGGTACTGAGCCACACGGAGCAGGTGGGGCCCGGGCTTCATTCCCGGCCTGTGCTACGTTCGATCATCTCTGGAGGTGTGCAACTGAGACAATACAACACAGGAAATGTCCAAGCTTCATCGCTAGCCTGTGCTGTGTCAGCAGATAGTACACGGCGTGGTACTGAGCCCCACACAAAGCAGTTTGCGCCCATTATCATTCCACGGCACGTGTTGTGTTAGCTGATACCTCTTGGGGTGGTACTAAGCCAAAATCTACAGCAAACGCCCAGGTTTTAGCTCTGCTATATGCTGAACTCTCTGATCTCACCTCCTTCCTGGGCATGAGCTGGGCAACTGTCGGATTCTCAGTAGAAGGTCCAGGCTCTGAGCAGCAGCTGTCTGGGTTTGTGTTGTTGATCGCTGGGCTGTGCAAAATCTATTTGTGTGTGGGTAGGAGCTATATGGGTCTGTATGTTATATTCGGATCAGTGTAGTTTAGCTCCAGGTTTGTGTTGGAGCAACCAGAGTCGACAAAGAAGCTGAAAGGTAATCGAGCTGAAAAGTTCACTCTGTTTCTCTCGACTGAGGTGTTACCTGATACACTGAATGCATATACACCATTTTCATTTTTCGTTCAGATTTCCAGCATCTGCTTTATTTTGCTTAAGTTTCCACGAATAAGTTGTCAGGATCGGTACAGGAGATGCCTGGCTCTATGTAAATGCTTTCTGGGTCTGTGCAAATGCTACCTGGGTCTGCGCAAATGTTGCCCGGTTCGATGTTGGAGTGCACTGACTGTGTATAGGAGCTATCTATGATCCAGTTCGCTGTGTCAGGGCTGGAGCTGACTGCGTCGGTGCAAGAGTTGCCTGCGACTATGCAGCAGCATATCCTGTCTGCGAAGGAGTGCCTGCTTCGCTGTGGAATGTCTCGGTCTGTGCTGGAGCTCACTGGGTCAGTGTGGGATCTTCCTGGATCTCTGTTGAAGCTTTAGATTCAGTGTCGTTGCTGTCGTTGTTTGAAGTGAGCTGTCTGGAAGCTGTTTAGGAACATATAGGAACTTTTTGGTCATTTCTATAAACTGTCTGCGCTAGGGTAGGAACTGTTTATATCAGTGTAGGACTACTTGGGACTGCATATATGCTCCCTGGGCCATGATAGGAGCTGTCTAGTTCTAACCTGGACTGAATGGATCTGTGCAGCAACAGCCTGTGTCTGTGAAAGGAGCTTCTTCCTTCCATGTCGAAGCTGTCTGTGGCTGTGTTGGAGCTGTATTGAACTGCGTAGGAGTTGTCTCGGGCAGCCATGGGATGTTTGGTTCTGTGTAGGAGATCCTGGGTCTGTGCAGAAGCAGTCTGCGACTGTGTCGGATCTTTGGGGGCACGCAGAGGAGTGTTTGGGTCTGTGTAGTTGATCTCTGGGTCTGTGTAGCAACAGTACCTGCCTGCATGGGAGTTGCCTGGCTCTGTGTAGGAGCGTCCTGGGTCTGTTGGGTACTGAGTAGGAGCATTCTAATTCTGTGTAGCGACTGTGTGAGACTGCGTGGGAGCTGTCTGAGCCTGTTTAGTCGCAGTGTCTTTTGGAGCTGTCTGGCTCTGCGTAAGAGCTTTCTCAATCTGGATATTCTGAGTCTGGGTCTGTAAAATACATTCTAGGTCTGTGTAGGCAGAGTCTGGATCTGTGTAGGGACAGTCTGGGTCTGTGTAGGCAGAGTCTGGGTCAGTGTAGATACAGTCTGCGTCTGTGTGGGCAGAGGCTGGGTCAGTGTAGGCACAATCTGGATCTGTGTAGGCAGAGTCTGAGTCAGTGTAGGCCCAGTCTGGGTCTGTGTAGGAACTGCCTGTTTCTGTGTCGGCAAAGTCTGGGTCAGTTAGGCAAAATCTGAGTCTGTGGTAGGAATATACTGCTTATCTGATTCTGATTATTTCCGCCCTCCATTGGTCTGTGTAGCAGTTGTCTGGCTCGATTCTGGAACTGCTTTGATCTTTATCGATCGGTAAACCTGTTTGTGTGTGCTGAGATTTGGTCAGTAGTTACAGTCTCCCCGTCCGCTCCTGCACTGTGTGAGTAAGTTTTTCATGTTTACATTTACAGACTGGTGATCAGGGGCGCTGGAGCGTCAGTGAACCCGGGTGAGACAGTGGACAATCTGCCCGGCCCCGGCCCCTAATGTGAGGATGACATGATAGGGCCGATCGTGATTGGGGCTATGAACTGAGAGTAAACCCCTCTGATCCAAACAACACTGGCCACAGTCGCAGATTCCAAATGTCACTTCCGGGGCGGCTGTTCCTTCCCATGCTGCCTTGATGTCTACTCAGTGCCTTTGCTGATAAACTGTCCAAATCTGACGCCTCACACCAAACTAATCCACCCACTTTGCTGCTACATGCGATGGGCTCCTGGTGCTTCGATACATTAACTGATTTCAATAACTGCCCGAGCGGCACTGTGCGGCACTTCAGCAGGGAGGTAGCCAAGGCAGTCAGGGCAGTCTCGGGCTCAATCACTTTGTTTATCACGAATGGCCAAAATATGGTTTTGATTGTGGGTACATCTTGAGTAGGCTTAGTTCCAGGATTGGTTCAGAGGTAGGATTCTCGCTTCCCATTTATTGGCTGGAATATGCGAGAGGTCCCGTGTTCAAATCCCAGAAAAAGCGCTCCTGTACCCTCCATTTTTTACAATTAACTGCCTTTGAATCTTAGAAAATAGAAATCTAGAAAATTACAGCGCAGAAGGAGGCCATTTCGGCCCACCGTGCCTGCGCCGGCCGACAAAGAGCCGCATGGCCCTCGGTCAGCAGCCCTGAAGATTATATACCAAACCATAAACAATGACGGAAAGGCAAAGAGCACCTATCCGAACCAGTCCACTCCACACCACTGCAACACCCCTAATACTAAAAACATCAACACTCCACCCCAACCGAAGCCATGTGAGCTCCTGGGTTAGGCAAAAAACAGATAAAAACCCAGGCCAATTTATGGAGAAAAAATCTGGGAAAATGCCTCTCCAACCCATCCAGGCGATCGAAATTGGTCCAGGAGATCACCCTGGTCGTATTCTATTCCCTGCAGTACTTACCATTATATCTGCGCCGTCCAACAAAAGGTCATCCAGTCTAATCTCAATTACCAGCTCTCGGTCCGTAACCCTGCAGGTGGGTTCATGGTCTGGAAAGATGATGAAGTTCCCAAGTAAAACTGCATGAATGTGAAGCGCTGTGGGAAGACGGTCAGTGCAAATAATCCCCAGTAATGCTTCTTCAATAACATACACTTTGTGTCAGCAAGTTTGGTTGGAATATGAATTCGATCTTTAACCCGCACGACACTTTCATCTCACTGAAGCAGATGCAGCACTTGCACGTTTTTGCGCAGTTCACGACCACTGGACGTCCCAAAGCGCATTACAGCCAATGCAGCATTTTAAAAGTGTAGTCACTGTTGTATTGTAGAAAACGCGGCAGCCAATTTGCGCACAGCAAGCTCCCACAACAGCATTATGCTAATGAGCACGTAATCTGTCCTTTGTTATGTTGATTGAGAGATAAATATTGATCAGGGTGATTGGCGTCACAGTCTTATTCAGTTTGCAGACAGTCATTCATATAAATAATGATGCAATTGCGGAGGACAGACACCTTTCTCACACCTTCCCGTACTGATCCCATGTTCCTTATCTGTGAGAAATCTCATTTATCCCAATCTAATTGAGCTCTCCTGAACAACCGCATGTTTCACCCCATTGCACAAGCCAGTTATTTCCGAAATCATGCCGGGATTTCACCATCACCACACTGCCTGGAATCCACTCCAAGTGCTGATCATTCTCGTGATTTCAGTCCTGAAGAGTACAATATTAATTTTGAGCATGTTCCACCTTGGTCTTTCTCCCACAATGTAATTTCAACTCGTATTGCACAAGAGTTACTGTCTTGTATATCGTTGTAATGCCATGTTACAGATGCCATCATTCTAAGCTGTTCAAGGTATCAATTTGAACACCCCGTGGGTTGAGTTAAAATCCCTCCCCACCCCGCATATGTTCGACAGGATCGGCGAGCGTTGGGTAATGGTGCTCCCTCCACTGGCCGCTGTGCAGTATTGCAACACCATGTGCAGCTGCTCCCTCCTCTGTCTCCCTGAAGTTAACAGGCCAGGAGGACAAGGTAGTTCAGAGAGTCAATAAAAATTTGACTTTGTTAGTCGAGGCATGGAACACAAGAGCAAGGACGTTATTCTCGAATATGTAAAACATTGTTTAGGCTGCAACTGGAGTACTGTGTGCGGTTCTAGTCACCAGATTACAGGAATGATGTGATTGCACTGGAAAGAGTGCAGAGGAGATTGACAAGAATATTGCCTGTACTGGAGAATTTTGGCCATGGGCAAAGATTGGAGATGCTAGGTGTGTTTCCTTTGTAATAGAGTACACTGAGGGAAGACCGGATTGAGGTATATAAAGTTATGAAGGGCCTGGTTAGAGAGGATAGGAAGGACCTCTTTCCCTTGACAGAGCGGTGGTCCTGCAAGGGGCACAGATTTAACGTTACTGGGGGGAGATTTAGAGGAGATATGAGGGGAAATTTCTTCAGCCAGTGGGTGGTAGTGTCTGGAACGCACTGCCTGAAAGAATGGTAGAGGCATAAAGCATCAGCACATTTTAAAAAACATTTGGATGTGCACCTGAAGTGCCATAACGTAGATCGCTAGGGACCAGAGTTCGAAGGTGGCATTAGGCTAGATAGCTCTTTTTCGGCCGGTGTGGGAACTATATGCTGAAAAAGCCTCTTTCTTGATGTAAATTTCTATGATTCTATGATTCTGTACACTACTGCACCATCTGCTACAGATACTTCCTCCTTTGGCCGCTGTCCAGTATGGCACCATCTGGTAATGCTGCTGCCTCCTCTGGGCGCAATACAGTACTGCAACACCTGATACTGCTGCAGCATCCTCTGGCCACTGTGCAGTATTGCATCACCTGATACAGCTGCTCCCTCCTTCGGGCACAATGCAGTACTGCAACACTTGACATTGCTGCACCATCCTCTGGCCGTTGCACAGTATTGCAACACCTGCTTCTTCCAACACTTGGCGTCCTGGCAACATTCCACTGAAAATCCAGACTGTTTGCACAGATCATCAATGTTGTAAATTAACTGTCAGCTTCTCTTGGAGAAACCCGTTTTTTATTTCCATTACATCAGGTAAAAGAATTTCTGAAACTGTCGCGTGTGCAAGAGATCCCTCCCGTGCAGGAGACATTCTCACCCTGTGTGTAAAAAGTCCTGGGGTAGAACTCGAACCTGCCATTATGTGATAATAACATAATTTACACCTAACCCAGGCTCTACATCCTTTGGGCCACGGCCACTTACTGACGGAGGGTGAACTGGTCCGCTATTGTTATCAGTGTCCATTTTTATAATAGATATTTTCTTGCTTCATTGAGCAAGTGGGTACTTCAGCATCCACGTCACTACGAATCGGACAACTGAATTAATTAACTTAAACACAGCCCCAGTTTGGACGATAAATGCAGCATTAGGATTCACAGGCAAATAGACAAGTGTAACTGACGGTCTGAATATCCAACAGAGAGTGGCGGGTAGCTGATAGATATTTGTGAGAGGTTGTGAGATTTGATTTTGAATTGGCTCAATGAATTAATTGGTTAAAGTGCTTGTCAGGAAAGCAGGAACTACCAGGTCCTATTATCAGCGGCTGTGTGTTGACTAAATGTTGTTTATATTGTCTGCGAATTTCAGCAACAAATAATAAACCAATGGTGCAGGGATTAATGTCCGGGATACTCAAGAGGCCAAAATTAGAGAAGCATAGATATCTTGCGGGGTTGTGGGGCTGGAGGAGATTATAGAGATAGGGAGGGAATGAGGCCACGTTGGGGGTCTTGGAAGCATTTACTTGAATTTTAAAGTCGAGACATTGCTTAACCACGAGTCAATGTTGATCAGCAAGCACAGGGGTGATGGATGATCGCGACTTGGTACTAGTTAGGACACGGGTGCAGAGTTTTAGATGACCTCACATTTAAGGAGGATGGAACGTGGGCAGCCGGCCAGCATCGCATGGGAATAGTCAAATCTAGAGGGAACAAAGGAAGAGATCGGGTTTCAGCAGCAGCTGAGCCGAGGCAGCAATGCAGTCAGATGGAAGTGGAAATAGTTGATCTTGGTGATAGAGTGGATAGGTGGATGGAGGCTCATGTTGGGGTCAAATGTGACTGCAAAGTTGCTAACCGTCTGTTTCAGCCTCAAAAAGTTGGTAGGTAGAGGACTTGACTGGATGGGTAGAAAACAGATCTTATTGCATGGACTGAAAACAATGACTTCAATATTAACAATATATTGTTGGAAAAAGTGTTCGCTCATCCAGCACTGGATGTCGGACCTCTGATCATTTGGAGACAGTGGAGGGTGGAGAACGCTGGTGATGATGTAAATCTGGGTGTCACCAGTGTACATGTGGAATCTGACGCTGTGTTTCCGGATGATGTCGCCACGTTGCAGCAGGTGGATGATATAGGAGGGGCCAAAGATTGCTCCTTGGTGGACACCAGAGCTAATGGTGTCAGAGCGGGATGAAAAGCTATTGCAGGTGATTCTGTGGCAACTACACGTAAGATAAAAATCGACTGAGGGAATTGCAGTCACATCCAGCTGGACGACAGTGGAGAGGCGTTGGAGGAGGATGGAGTGTTCAACACGGCAACTCCTGCAGATAAGTTTATCAGGTCGGCGTCGGATAGTTTATCTTTTGTGGATTGGAATAGGAGTGCGGTCTGCTGCACTTCAGCAGTTATCGGCAACGGTCACGATGGTGGGCCCAGGGACCATCCATATGGTCAGGAGGCAATGACTGCCGGTCCTCCGGCCTGGGCATTCTGCTGTGGGGAGGCCACTTCACCATCATTGAAGTTAAGGAGTTGGTGGGCGGCCGCCTCCTCGTAGCGGAAGTAATGTACAAAAGCTTCCCTCTCAGGTTAATCAACGTTTATGCCCCAGCTCTCAAGAACGAGCGGCTGGCCCTTTTCCAGCAGCTCCCACTGCTCCTGGCAACGGCCAAGCCGGTCATTCCGGGCCGTGACTACAACTGCATCGATGCGGCTGGACAATCCAGCAGAGCTGACAGCAAACTGGACACCACGTCCAGACTCCTGATGGATGTGGTAAAGGATGCCAATCTGTACGACGTCTTCAGCAACTCTACAGATGGAGCACCGTGCAGATACACCTGGTCGAGACCAGACGCATCCGTCCGTTCCAGAATAGATTTCTTGTTTGTGTCCCACACGCTCAAGGTCAGATCCACCGACGTCACGCCGGTGTTCTGCTCTGACCATTGCCTCCTACTGGCCGTCTGTCACACACGGGAAAACCAGAAAGTTGGCAGTGGGATATGGAAGCTGAACGTTGAACTGTTGAGTCCGGAAAACGTTGAGGTACTCAAGCGGGATTACAAAGGTTGGAGACCGTAAAGCCCCTCTGCGATTCCCCGATGCACTGGTGGGAAACAATCAAGACGAACATCAAGATGTTCTTCATCCTCAAAGGTGTTCAGGAGGCGAGAGGGAGACAGAGGGAATTGTCCCAATTGCAGAAGAGTATGCAAAACCTGCTCCTGCTGCAGTCGATGGGGGTCGATGTCACGGAGGAAGTCGAAGTGGTGAAGGGTCAGCAAGCCTCGATCTTTGCCACAAATTCCTCCAAAATAATCTTCCGCTCCAGAGTCCACTCCGTCGAGCAGGACGAGACGTGTTTGCGTTTCTTCTTCCAAAAGGTACACAGGGGAAGCTCTGTGATCACCAGCCTAAAGGAGGAAGACGGTTCTGTAACGTCTTCGCAGCCTGACATGCTGAGGATCAGCAAATCCTCTATGCCAGGCTGTATGACGTTAAGCACACAGAACGCGCTGCCTCCCAGTCATTCCTGTCGTCTATCACGGAGGTCTAAGACGACAGCGAGTAGGAGATTCTGGACCACATGCTAACTCTGGATGAGCTTACAAAGGCCGTCCAGTCCTTCGAGACGAATAAAACTCCTGGAAGCGGCAGCTCCAGACGAGTTGTATTCGGCTCTGTGGGACTGGATGGGCCTAGACCTGCTGGAAGTGTACGGGGGTCTGCTTCTGGCCGGCAACGTGTCAGAATCGATTAGGAAAGGCATCATCACACTCATCTACAAGCAGAAGAGGGAGAGGGAAGAAATCAAAAACTGGCGGCCCATTTCGCTGCTCAGTGTGGACTATAAGATCCTGACAAATGTCATCGTCAACAGGATCAAGTCTGCTCTTGTGCTGGTGATTCACCCGGACCTGACCTGCGCTGTCCCTGGCAGGAAAATGCCTGATAGCCTCGCGCTACTCAGGGATACGGTCGCCTATGTGCGGGTCAGGAGGGTGGACACCTGCTTAATCAGCTTAGACCAGGCGAAGGCCTTTAACAGGATATCACACACGTACCTGATTGACGTGCTCTCCAAAATGGGGTTTGGGGAAGGTATCCACAATTGGATCCAAGTGCTCTACATAGTTACCAGTAGCACAGTTCTAATCAACAGGTGGGAAACTGCAAGCTTTCCAATCAGATCTGGAGTCAGGCAAGGCTGTCCCCTCTCCTCTGTCTTGTTTGTGTGTTGCATCGAGCCCTTTGCCGAGTCCATCAGGAAGGATGTGGGCATTAGAGGCGTGACGATGCCAGGCATCGGAGGTGCTCAGGTCAAGACCTCCCTGTACATGGACGAAGTCGCTATATGTTGCTCGGATCCGCAGGCGGTCCACAGATTGCTCACAATCTGCCACCAGTTTCAACTGGACTCGGGAGCGAAGGTCAATCGCAGACAAAGCGAGGCCATGTTCTTTGGCAACTAGACCGACCGATCCTTTATTCCCTTCACCGTTCAGCCAGATTACCTGAAGGTGTTGGGAATATGCTTCAGAGCAGATGGGGCGTGCGCCAAAAACTGGGCAGAGCGTGTCGCCAATGTGAAACAAAAACTGGGATGATGCAAAAAGGACCGTGTCCACAGAGACACGATGTACAAATCTCTGGACAGTGGAGGAAAGGATGTTCCGAACGTGGCCGTCATCCTGATGGCCACCTTTGTGTGCGGCTGCATCAAGCTGTGCACAGACCCCCGGTACGCAAACACCAACTGTCACCCCGTGCTCAGGTTCTACCTGTCCCCGGTGTTGCAAAGGATGGGTCTGGCCATGCTGCCATGAAACGCCCCCATCAGTTGGACCATGCCTGTCCACCTGTCCTTCGTGGAAAAGTTTTTCGGAAAAATCCCTTGTGACCACAAGGCCGTAAAGCAGTGGTCGGCACGTAAGGTCCTGGACCCCCTACGAAAGTAGGAGAGGTTGGGCCCTATCGGGTGGTTCCCCGAGCAGACTGTCGAACTCGTTTGGCAGAATGTCTCATCACCAGAGCTTTCACACAAGCACCAAGATGTAGCTTGGTTGGCGGTGAGGAGGGCTCTTCCCGTCAGATCCTTCATGCACAGCCGGCGTCTCAGCAGCACGGCACGGTGTCCCCGGGTCAGCTGCGGGGCAGACGAGACTGTCACCCATCTCCTTCAGGATTGCACCTTTGTAAGGCAGGTCTGGAAAGAGATGCAGTGGTTGCTGACGAGCTTCATCCCAAGCAGCTCCGTTACACAGGACTCTGTGCTCTACGGGCTGTTCCCAGGGACACACACCGAGAGAGACATCATCAGCTCGGTGAAAGATGCACTTTGGTCTTGCCGAAAGTTGCTGGTCTTCCAGAGCAAGGAGATGTCCATGTCTGCGTGTTGCAGACTGGTGCAATCCAAGGTCCAGGAGTACGTGCTGAGGGACGCACTGAAAATTGGTGCAGTCGCCGCAAAGGCACGGTGGGTAAAAGCCGCAGTTTAAAGCCCTTCTGCCAGGGTAAACCCAGGACCTGGAATCAGTATAAAAATCCTCTCGGACTGTACTTGTACACTTTTTGCATACAGAGATCGCCATAATCTGAAAACACCTCTGTCGTGCCATGTATAATGCAAGTTCTGTTCAGTAATGTATCTTGAAAAGAAATGTAACTGTACCCTCACCCATTCCTGTGCCGTATGTAATGTAATTTTATAAATGTATTACAATGTATCCTGGATTGTACTGAATTGTACCTTGAAATGTGAAGCAAGCAAATGTATTGAACAGAACTGCCTTCAGCATCCAAATGTTTAGTATGGAATTGCTGGCCGCATCGAAATGTACTGAACTGCTTTCCAATGTATCTTGCACATTTTTATATAAAAAAAGTGTATTTTGAAATTTTAAAAAAGTATGTATTTTAATAAAGAGCATACTTTGGAATGATAGCGTCACTTGCGGGTAATAACAACTAGCGAGGTTTGGCATTCATTGAATTTCACGATAAATAAACCGACCATTCATTTCATTGTTGGATATTTTATTCCCAGTGTGTAGAACAACCGTGGCAGGGAATCGAAGCTGAGTATACCATCAATGAAATTATTATCCATTAGTGCACGGGGCTGCTGTGTTCTTGGGCAAGCTACTGACCCTTAAATATTCACAGCTCTGTTATGTGTGCGGTGCAGTTACCCGCTGCTCCTGGGTCTCAGGTTCTGATTCTCGCTTTGGGCTTTTACTGATTTAAATTTGTGAGGTCACGGGTTCCTGCGCCATTCCCTGCGCTTCCACCTCGCTGGCTCTTCACTCAGCCATTTTCTCCTGCCCTCTGGAAATCTCTGACTCTCAACCGCCCTTCAAACCCACAGCACAATATAAAATTATACCGCAGCGACGGTTGCTCCCCACGTTTAACCGAATGCTGCCACCCAATCCTTCTCCTTTCTCGCTCGGGGCCCACATTTCTCTCCTTGTGGAAGCTCCGAGCAGTTTTGTGAGGTTTGTGCCACGGGTGTGAGAGGATTGAGTTACCTTCCTTCACTCATTTTTATCTCTGGAAATGAAATCGATGGAACGTTTGATACAGTGTCTTAACATTGTCTTTCTTTGCTCAGCGGTTTGTGTGACTTCTTGAATTTAATACGTTTACTGAAATAATTTAATGAGACTTGCAACATTGCATTGGCCGTGAATCGAACGCGGGTATCCGAACCAGGGGCCGACAATTCAGCTTCTGAATTCCAAGACTCACACTGTCAAGGCCACTTTCTCTTCAATTTTCACTTTATTTTCTGCGCTTTTCGTTACACAAGGAGCAACTTCATAAAACACAAAGCAAAATATCGCAGAAGCTGAGAATGGAATTATTCAGAACATTCTGGAAACACTCTGAAGGTCCAGGGGTCACAGTCTAAGGATAAGGGGTAAGCCATTTAGGACTGAGATGAAAAGAAACTTCTTCACCCAGAGAATGGTTTACCTGTGGAATTCTAAACTGGAGAAAGTTGTTGAGGCCTGCTCGTTAGATATATTCAAAAGGGAGTGAGATATGGCCCTTACGGCTAAAGGGTTCAAGGGGCATGGAGAGACAGCAGGAAAGGAGTACTGAGGTTGAATGATCAGCCATGATCTTCTTGAATCGTGGTGCAGGCTCGAAGGGCCGAATGGCCTACTCCTGCACCTAATTTCTATGTTTCTGTGTTTCTTTGACCATCCGTGGAGAGGGGAACACGGGTTAACCTTTCAGGTCGATGAGCCAAATATTGCAGATACGTTAATTAAAATTATTTTTCCATGTGCTGAGCCGTTTGAATTTCCCTCCAAACTTTATATTTTATAAGTTGCCCACAGACAATAAAAAGTTAATGAACTACCCTCAGCCTGGGAAGCCTCATAAAGCGTTCAACACTGCAACGACATGGATATGACTCAAAACCTCGCGTGGTGAACAATGGATTAGTAGTCTATCGCCTTATTTTGTTCAATTTCGAGTCAATAAATCTTCATAATTACATTGTATCATCCAAATCCATTCCGCCACGCCACACAGTCACCCCTCCATCACTTAATAACGACAAAACCTGACGTTTAATTTGTCTCCTGTGACATTCACCAATCTATTGTACATTAAAAACTGATCATTATCTATTACTTAAAATTCCTTTCCGAACAGATCATCCGCAGAGTCTTCGAATGATGTTTTAGCACATATTTGTAATAACCCTTCATGTTTATTCTCCTCCCCTTATCAAAAAGGAGATTCCTACTTTGCACAATCACTAATCTAGCCAAACTGAATATTAAATGTATCGCTGCATTGCCTGACTCGAGCAGACCCTGCTGCGATCTCCATCTCAAAATTTAATACATACGGGAATCCCATTCCCATTCTTTGTACCCCACCCAGCAACGAAACCTCACACAACTGTCCAACACAGTATTAGAATCACTTAACTGAGGACATATCACCAGTAAATGGGATAGTCACATCCCGTGTCCCTCACACCGGGCAAGTTGCCACCTCCACTCGCCCAATTTACATATAGTAATCATAGTAAAAATCCGGCTTTGAACCAATTTAAAATCCATTTCAATCCACTCTGGATATTTAAAATTCATCCACACCCCTATCTAAATCGTGTTATCGTCCAGCTGTGCGGACATTATCTTCCAAAACTCCTGATCAGCTGGGGCCTTGAAACTTCATTGCCTAAATATCCCAAAAAAACCATGAGTGTTGCAGGTGTCTAATTGGACCGGCTCCTCTGCTCTCTCCAGCAGAAAGCTTGGAAATGCAGGACGCGTTTGACGTCCTCTGAAGAATTTCACGTTTATTTCTTCCATCGATTCCTGTGGCATTGCCCTCACAATCTTCTCATACAGTGTCCCCATTGCGTTTTCCTCAACTTCCTTATCCTCCTCACAAACCATATTCGTCACGACCGCTTCTGGCAACTAACCTGGAATCATCTCATATTCCAAGAGTAGAATATCAGATTGTATAAAAGCTTTATTAAATAATACCCCTTCTTCTTCTTAGTCAGTCCCTCGGAGTCGAGGAAGACTTGCTTACAAATTAAAGATGAGTTCTTATGTGACTGATGACTGCGATGTGGGATCTCCAGTCTCTGTCACAGGTGGGGCAGACGGAAGTTGAAGGGATGCTGGAAGAAGGGACGGTGGGTGGGGTGCTTGGGTTGTCATGCACTCCATCCACTGCTTCAACTTGGTTTCCACTTGCTCCAGGCGAAGAGACTCGGAGTGTTCCGTACCTTCCCAGATGTTTCACCTCCACTTTGAGCGTTCTTGGGGCCCAGGATTCCCAGGTATCGGTGGGGATGTTACATATTTTCAACATGGTTTTTTGGGTCTCCAGGAAGCATTTCCTCTGCCCATCCGGGGCTCGCTTGCCGTGTCGCAGCACCGTGTAGAGCGTTTGTTTTGGAAGTCTCGTCTCGGGCATGCAGCTGCTGTGGCCCGTCCATCAGAGCTGATCGAACGTGGTCAATGCTTCGATGCTGGGGATGTTTGCCCGAGCATGAACACTGACGTTGGTGCGCATATCCTGCCAATGGATTTGCAGGATCTTGCGGAGTCAGATTTGGTGGAACTTCTCCAGGGCTGTGAGATGCCTGCTATACATAGTCCATGTCTCTGAAACATGAAGTGCGGTGGGTATTACTATGCGCTCTATACCATGAGCATGTTGCCGGGTTTGACATCCTGGTCGTCAAACACTCTCTTCCTCAGGTGAACGATGGCTGCGCTGTTACACTGAAGGCGGTTTTGACCGTCATTGAAGTCTAACCTTGTTTGCAGTAGGCTCCCGAGGTATGGCAAATGCTCCCCGTTGTCCAAGTCTTCATCTTTAATTTTTATCATCTGCAGCCGGTACTGTGTTGCGATTCCAGGTTGGTGGAGGACCTTTGTCTTATGGATGTTTACTGTAAGGCACTTGCTCTCCTATGCTTCTGTGAAAGTGTTGACGATGGTTTTGATTTCGGCCTTATCTCAAAATTATCGAAGTTAACTCTTATCTCTGTTCTTTGACTGTGGATAAGCCCACTATGTACTCTTGATAGCTGTTGAAATGTAATCAGTCATAATCCCCTATTATAATTCTTGAGTATTATGTTATGCTGGATTGCAGATTAATATGAAGTTTGCTAGTCCACAATTGTATTACTTTAGTTTAATTTCTCCTCTGTTTCAATGAGTGGAAGTAATCATCTTGTATCTAGGTTTTATTTACACTTAAAAGTCTCATTGTCTTCAAAATCTACTGGTTTCATCATCAAGAAAAGCTTTATGACAGAGGCCTAAGACCAGTTTCTGTGGTTGTATGAACTTCTCCACGTTTCCGGTTTTTGGGGTATATCCCAGGGTTTTCGGTTCTCTCTCAATGTAGAAGATCCACGGAGTTAACAGACAGGTGGCCATACGTATGTGTGTAGGAAGTCTGAGGAATGGGTCGCATCTTCTACCGAAAGGGCAGGAATAATATTATTCTCAGTCGTAGTCTGTCAACGGCTGATTCAATATTGTAAGGTATTAATTCTTGCCTATGCTAAATAAAGCCATATAATTACACCGAATATGGTGTCAATGTTGGACAATTGAACAGACAGACAGACCCAAAAATGACAACAATGAGCGGTCCTTGTGGTGAAATCCTGATGTGATGGTGGACCTTATCTAAACGGGCTGCCCTATTGGTGATGAAAGGCCTTCTCGTTAACTGGTCAATAAATGAGGTGATGGTGGACATTATTGAAACGGGCAGTCAGAGTGGTGATCAATGGCATCCTCTTTAACCGGATGAGCCTTGAGGTGATGATGGGCTTTCTATTTAAACGGGAGAGACTTGAGGTGATGATGGAAATTTTCTTTCATCAGGCAGTTCATGAGGTGATGGTGGGCCTTCTTTACCAGAAAGGCTTCGATGTGATGGTGGCTCTGTTTTTAAATGGGCAGTTAACATGTGCACCAGGAAGTGAAGTTCGGATGTCAGAGTTTGTATTAAATGGATTCACTATAGCAGAATGTTTGCCTCATTGACACAATGAGCTCTGATAGGACATGAGGGGAAATATTTGAAAATCTATCGAAGGATCATTATTCAGAGCTAGAGAAGGAGATGTTTTTCCTTGATGGGGATGAGGAAGGAGATGAGCCAAAAACAGGTGAACAGATAATTTCGGTATCAGTGACAAATAATTACATCAGTTCCTCGGAGTTGATCTTGGAGGTGTGTGGAGCGGGGCAGGGAAGAGGTGTTTAACAATATGGTTGTTAGTTTTGAAAGGAAGACGGGGTCTACGTTTGCTTTCCATGATAATATTGGACATTGGATCTGCTTAGGTTGAGAGATGCATGGTCTGACAGGGCTGTAATTGAACAGCCTGCTCCGACATTAAATGAGTAAACCAGTTGTGGATCGGATACGATCAAATAATGGCCTTGGAGCTTTGGGAGCTACATTGGGACCCATTCCTGAGGAGAGGGTAAGAGTTTTACCAGGGACAAGGACATCAAAACTGCCAGTGAATGAGTGGTGGAGCTGATCGACAGCTGCATAACTACCTTGGAAAAAGGACAAGTTAGTCAGACTGCAGTGCCCAAAAGTCGTCAGTGAATTGTGGAGAGATTTTTCACGTGAATAGATGCAGCTAGATGTGGTGTTGGAATGTCATAGGGGCTGTGGATGGTGATCGATTCACGAACCTGTCGGAGATGGCTTTGATTGTTACCGCAAAAAGCGAGCCGACTGAGTTGGCAAGCTTGAAGAAATCAAGTTGACGATCAGTGTGCTCAGACTGTTGCTTTAATATTTTTGTCCTTGCTCATCACGAAAGTACTTTTACAACAATGGGCCATTCTACTGTACATCCATAAGTGCATTTAGTGGTGCGAGCGGTGTTGGTTTGAAAGGGGTTAACTGAATGTGTTTGTTCATTGACTGTAATTGATATCAGACCCCATAGATTAATTAAATGTGTTTGTTCAGTGAATGTAATTAATGTGCCTCTCCATGGACCATAATTGTCTCACTGGAGATATTGTCTCTTCTATTAATGCGGCAAAAATCTCAATGTGTTGTACCACTGTTTCGCAGAGAGCATCAACTCCGGCACTCACAGGGATCAGCGGCTCTATAACGAGAGGAGAAGAATGTATTTAAGAATCAGTGAGTTTACAATACTAGGGTTCGTTTTTGAGATACAAAAGATATACTACCCGCTTCTGGCTGTGGTCGGAGTCCCTGGTAAGTCACTGTGTCCAGCTACTCATGCTGTAGATCATGTTTAACTGTGTGACTGCATTATCTCACTGAGGTCACAAAATCCAGAAATTAATTGACACCACATATTCTCTCTGGATTTGGGGCTGACAATGCTCTGTGATTCTCGAATGTGACTGTGTCACATTCACCCGTTGACTGATCTGAGTGCAGTGAATAGAAAATATCACCTTTTGATCTTTTCTCCATGTGATAGGGTCTGATAGAGAACTGACTCGTTTGTTAATTTCCAGCACAAGCAATCTCACTGGATGATTCTCTTAGACTCTGTGTCTGTATAGCGCATTCTATTCAAACGGACAGATGTGTTCATGGCTTTCCAGAATCGATCACCGTGCACTGGGAAAAGTGAATTATACCAAGTGGGGGAAACCAGTCGTGGCAGAAAGCTCAGAAACACACCGTGAATGTTCGATAATGTCCAAGTTGATTCAGATCGAGTCTGATGACCCCCTTTGTACAATCTCTTTCCCAGCAAAAGTCAGTGTTCTGGGAGGTTAGGATGGGATTACAAATTAATTCGTGATTGAATGTGTCTCCAGTTATAGATCAATGGATTGATTTCCGATCGTATCTGTGAACAAGGAATCTCCCACCGCGTGTCCATCTAGCACAGTTCAGCAGAATCTCTCAATGAGATCTCTCCTGACTCTGCCCCATCTCTTGCTCTGCTTCCGTGCAACTGATTCTTGTTGATTGGCAGGGAGTACAATGAATGGTGAGATCACTTTATTGATGCAAATTCACAACGTCAATTGGAGTTCCATTAAATCTCAACCACAGATACAAAACTCTGGGTTAGCGCTGATGTAGTTGGGTTCGGATATTAAATTAAATCTCAACCACCGATATAGAATTACGGGTAAACAAATCATCTAATTCGATGCAGAGATTTTAACACACCACAAGGTGTTTAGTTTAATCTATGTTATATTAAACACATTCACAAAAATGTTCACACAGCAGCAGACAGTTTGAACATTACGCCACCTTTTAAATCGAGCGCTTAGAATTAGCCTCCCGTTATACACCACCACCCCTTGCCTTCACATTAATGCGGAGTGTATAAGGCTGGACAGGTTCCACATCGCCCATTTTACACCAGCACAGATAGATATAAACAGACAGAGCATTTGGCGAGTGAGGGAAACGTCAGGTGCGGGCCAACCTCAAAACACGACTGGACATAGTATTAGAACATTTATAGTCGAGGTTATGTGGAACCATTTGGAGTATCGGTGAGTTGAAAGTCGTCTAAAATGTTATTTAATAATGTGTTATTTTCACTGGATGTAAAATGTCAGATTTAAGTGCATGTGGAAGCATTGCTCTGTTGTATTACATGCTTTCACACCAGATAAATATTTTTCCCTTCCAAACCTTAAACCATATCTTTTTGTGCCGTGATACCGCGTAGGAATGCCTTAAGCATTCGGCTCAGAGGGAATCACAGCCCAGTTTACACACAATATCCAAACTCGCTTTGTTCCTGTCTATTTTGTTCAGGCTCTTCGGGTCTATCTCAAGGGTCAATGACTCACTCTCCGCCGGTCACTGACTTACTGTCGCCTGGTCACTGACTCACTCTCCCTGGTTGCTGATTCACTTTTCCCCCGGTCACTGACTCACTCTCCCCGGTCAGTGACTCACTCTCCCTGGTTACTGATTCACTCTCCCCCAGTCACTGAATCACCCTCCCTGGTCACTGATTCATTCTCCCCCAGTCACTGACTCACACTCACCGGAAGCACTCCTGTGATTTCAGCCGGGGTGCTCCGAATCATTCGCTGTATTACGGCCCATAATGACCCACCCAGACATTTCAGGCACAGTCCAATTACCCAAACTAACTCCTGATTGGGTGCAGACTGGGAACAGAATGCCAGAATGTCGATGGTTCCAGGGTTGCTGCAGCAGCAGGCAATGATTGACAAACCTGGAGATGAGGGCTGATGCCACTTCAGTATTGATCCTCTGATTAGATAGCACATTACTCTTGCAATATTAAATCCCATTCCCGGGTTCAGTTTAAAATTCATTGCTGATTAGTGAGTTGCACAGTTTGCATTGTACATCCTGTCTCCAGCAGAAAGCCCTTTTCGCAGGAACATTATTAAATTCCATCACTGGAAGCAGCAATACATGTAGAAATGTTACCCCAATCCCATCAACCCGCTGAATTCACTTTCATCCTGTTGTGTTAATTTCCTGTTCATTTTCCTTCCGCACAGCTAACTCAATGACGATTGTGATCCTGTCTCGGGGAAAGTGCGGTCTCTCCAAATGTGTCACTTGCTATTTGGTGGCCATGGCAGCGGCGGATCTACTGGTCGTTATCACTGACCTGATATTGAGGCAAATTCCAATTGCTCATCGTCTAGATTTTGTGCGGGGAATCCCCGTGTGCAATATCCACGCCGTCTTACTTTATGCAGCCACAGACTGTTCTGTCTGGTTCACAGTCACTTTCACCTTTGATCGATTCGTGGCAGTTTGTTGCCAGAAGCTGAAAACGAAATATTGCACTGAGAACACCGCAGCTCTGGTTCTTGGGACAGTGACTGTGTTAAGCTGTTTAAAGAATATTTTCTGGTACTTTATATATTTACCTTGGTACTCGTTTACCAATGCCCCCTGGTTCTGTTACGTGAGTGTTCTTGTTATGGTTTCACATTTGTGGGCAACACTCGAGCTTCTTCATTCTATTCTAACCCCTTGCATCCCATTCGTTCTGATTCTGCTACTCAATGCTTTAACCATCAGATATATTTTAGTGGCCAGCAGAGCCCGCAGGAGACTCCGGGATCACAGCAGCGAGGGTAATCTCAGTGACATAGAGATGGAGAGACGAAGGAAATCCATCATTTTACTGCTCATTATTTCAGGGAATTTCATTCTGCTATGGGCTGTGTTTATGTTGTTTTCTATTTGGAACCGGTTGCGGTATTTAGGTTATGATACTCTACACCTACCTTCTTACATAAAAGAAATAGGATTCATGCTCCAGCTCCTGAGTTGCTGCACAAACACTTGTATTTATGCCGTGACCCAGAAAAAGTTCAGAGAACAGTTGAAGAATGTGGTGAAATGTCCGTTTCTCCGAATTGTTAAAATCATTAAATGGTGAGAGTGAATGTAGAAGATGCAGCATCAGAAATCAACATGATGTACGCAAAGGAGCGAAACAGAAGAAGGGCATGGTGACTATCCATGGTTTCTCTTGTAGAAAACAAAATTAACTCAACATGGATGACATTACGGCAGAAAGGAAACGTTTCCTGATGTGGGGACGTCGAGGTTTAACACAATCACATATTACACAGACGTAGTTAGCATGGGTTGACAGAATATTATCACATTACGAGGACATAATTACCCTGATAAAACACACAACACACCCGAACCTTTCAGAGATTTCGATCTCGATAGCATGAATATTCAAGACGATAAAGTTCGGACATGTGCTGAAATAGTTAGTAGGGTTACATAGTGCACAAGCAGGTAAATCGGACCATCGTGCATTTGCCAGCTCTTTGAAAGAAATATACAATTAGCCACACACAACTGGTTGTGCCCAATAGTTTTGATTTTTTTACCTATCAAATATTTATCCAATTCCTTCGTGACTGTTAGTTCTGAAGCCGGATTAACCACCCTTTCAGTCTCGTCATTCACGATAATAATTCGAGGTGTACCAAAAACTCCTCAATTGCCCACTAAATTTCTTTTCAAGAATTTAAATCTGTTTCCGCTTGTTACCAAGACTTCAGCCAGTGGAGACAATTTTCCTATAACTACTATGCCGACACCGTCTATGATTGAATCTACCGAAACATTTTTCGACCTGTGAAGTAACAGGTCCCCGAATTCCTACAGCCCCTTTTAAATTGTACCATTTAGTTCACATTACTTCGCCTCATTTGTACCGACAATATGCTTCACTGGGCAATTCTCTGCTTTAAATGTCCACTGCCATTTTTCTGTTGAGGTCATTGGCCTGTCTATGTCCTGCTGACTTCTGGTACGTTCTTCTACATTCGGAACTTTGTGACATTTGCAAACTGTGATATTATGTCCTGAGTACGCAATACCAGAACATTAATAATTATCCTCATGGAGCAATGGTCCCAAAAGCGTCACCTGACTGATACCATCGGGTACTTATCCGCTATCCAAATAAGAAAAGTTCGCCACTAATCTCTGCTTTCTGTCACTCGGCGGATTTCGAATCTATGCAGCCATTGTCCCTTTAATATCATGGGCTTGAATATTGCCAGCAAATCTGCTATGCGGTACTTCATCAAGTGTCTTTTGAAAATTCGTCAAGTTAGTCAAGCACGATTTGTCTATGACAAAGTAGACGAGCATGGGCAGTTAAGACGACAAATTTACAACACCAGATGAATCCTTTGCAGGTGAAGAACTTTCAGTACCACTCGCAAGGACACTGCTATTAAAGAGTAGTATAAATTATTTGACAAATAAAGTGTATGAATGTGACGCCTCAATTCTGAAATTTGGGTTAGGCATAAGTATGATTGACGATCCCATAGACCGAACATAATTGGCGACCGTGTCAACACTGGGAATAATTAAGACTTACAATGTCCGATTTGTTAACTGCCATCTCTCGTCAGACAGTCCCATACAGAGCATATTCTGGAATATGGAGTATCTGGGCGAAAATATAGATGCACATTCGACGTAGCATGGTGGGATAACTATGAGGGTTAGTAATCTCACGGGAAATAGATCCATGATTCAGTTAGACTGGACCCTGGGTACCGGAAAAACCAAGGTTTCTGTGTTACAAGGGATGGTTTTCAAGCCTGAGATTCTATCAGAATCTAATCAGTATCACAGGAAGGAGAGCAGCGCCGGAGAGGCGAGCGTGGGGAGGCCTATAAAGGCCCACCGTCGGCGGGAGGCGGCATTCCGAGCAGCGTCGGAGAGGCGAGCGTGTGGAGGCCTATGAAGGCCAGCTAGTGCAGCTGCAGCAGGGTGAGATGGCAAAAAAGAAGTCGAAAGACATCGAAAGGTGACGTCACAGCCAAGGGGGTAAGTGTTTGGCTGGAAATTGGTAATAGATATTCTTGTTCCTTTCTTTACCAGAAATTAACCTATAACATTGTTGTTGCCAATTTAAGTTTATCTAAGGGTTAAATCATGGCAGAACAGCTCGGACACGTGTCCTATGTGAAAAGTCAGGGATGCTTCCGATGTCCCTGACGACTATTTGACATCGATGTATATTGTAAACAGTTGTACATAAGAACAAAAGAATATAAGAATTAGGAACAGGAGTAGGCCATCCAGCCCCTAGAGCCTGCTCCGCCATTCAATAAGATCATGGCTGATCTGGCCGTGGACTCAGCTCCACTTACCCGCCCGCTTCCCGTAACCCTTAATTCCCTTTTTGGTTAAAAACCTATCTATCTGTGACTTGAATACATTCAACGAGCTAGCCTCGACTGCTTCCTTGGGCAGCGAATTCCACAGATTCGCAATCCTCTGGGAGAAGAAATTCCTTCTCAACTCGGTTTTAAATTGGCTTCACCATATTTTGAGGCTGTGCCCCCTAGTTCTAGTTTCCCTGACCAGTGGAAACAACCTCTCTGCCTCTATCTTGTCTATCCCTTTCATTATTTTAAATATTTCTCTAAGATCACCCCTCATCCTTCTGAACTCTAACGAATAAAGACCCAGTCTACTCAACCTATCATCATAAGGTAACCCCCTCATCTCCGGAATCAGCCCAGTGAATCGTCTCTGTACCCCCTCCAAAGCCAGTATATCCTTCCTTAAGTACGGTGACCAAAACTGCACGCAGTACTCCTGGTACGGCCTTACCAGTACCCTATAAAATTGCTGCAGAACCTCCCTGCTTTTGTACTCCATCCCTCTCGCAATTAAGGCCAACATTCCATTCGCCTTCCTGATTACCTGCTGCAACTGCAAACTAACATTCTGGGTTTCATGCACAAGGACTCCGAGGCCAGCGTGTTGTCATTTCTCCATATTCAAATAATATTCCCTTTTACTGTTTTTTTCTCCAAGGTGGATGACCTCACACTTTCGGACATTGTATTCCATCTGCCAAACCTTAGCCCATTCGCTTAACCTATTCAAATCTCTTTGTAGCCTCTCTGTGTCCTCTACACAACCCGCTTTCCCACTAATCTTTGTGTCATCTGCAAATTTTGTTACTCTACACTCTGTCCCCTCTTCCAGGTCATCTATGTATATTGTAAACAGTTGTGGTACCAGCACCGATCCCTGTGGCACGTCACTAACCGCTGATTTCCAACCCAAAAAGGACCCATTTATCCCGACTCTCTGCTTTCTGTTCGCCAGCCAATTCTCTATCCATGCTAATACTTTTCCTCCGACTCCGCTTACCTCTATCTTCTGCAGTAAACTTTTGTGTGGCACCTTATCTAATGCCTTTTGGAAATCTAAATACACCACATCCATCGGTACACCTCTATCCACCATGCTCGTCATATCCTCAAAGAATTCCAGTAAATTAGTTAAACATGATTTCCCCTTCATGAATCCATGCTTCGTCTGCCTGATTGCACTATTCCTATCCAGATGTTCCACTATTTCTTCCTTAATGATAGTTTGAAGCATTTTCCCCAATACAGATGTTAAACTAACCGGCCTATAGTTACCTGCCTTTTGTCTGCCCCCTTTTTTAAACAGAGGCGTTACATTAGCTGCTTTCCAATCCGCTGGTACCTCCCCAGAGTCCAGAGAATTTTGGTAGATTATAACGAATGCATCTGCTATAACTTCTGCCATTTCTTTTAATACCCTGGGATCCATTTGATCAGTCCCATTCGAATGACGTGAATAGCACATTTAGTGAGTTGGTCTTACCGCAGGTAAAGGGTGCACAGCCAGATCCGGAATTGTTGACCAACAGGAAGAGCAGTGCAAGGAAGGAAGTGCAGGGGTCCCCTGCGGTCATCCCCCTGCAAAACTGATACACCGCTTTGGGTACTGTTGACGGGGATGACTCATCAGGGGAGTGCAGCAGCAGCCAACTTCATGGCACCATGGGTGGCTCTGCTGCACAGGAGGGCAGGAAAAAGAGTGGGGGAGCTATAGTGATAGGGCATTCAATTGTAAGGGGAATAGATAGACGTTTCTGCAGCCGCAACCGAGACTGCAGGATGGTATGTTGCCTCCCTGGTGCATGGGTCAAGGAGGTCTCAGAGCGGGTGCAGGGCATTCTGAAAAGGGAGTGTGAACAGCCAGTTGTCGTGATGCATATAGGGACCAAATATATCGGTACAAAATGAGACGACGTTCTACAAGACGAATTTAGGCAGCTAGTATCTAAATTAAAAAGTATAACCTCAAAAGTAGTAATCTCAGGATTGCTATCAGTGCCACGTGCTAGTCAGAGCGGGAATCGCAGGATAGCTCAGATGAATACGTGGCTTGAGGAGTGGTGCACAAGGGAGGGATTCAAATTCCTGGGACTTTGGAACCAGTTCTGGGGGAGGTGGGATCAATACAACCGGTCTGCACCTGGGTAGGGCCAGAACCAATGTCTTACGGGGAGTGTTTGCGAGTGCTCTTCGGGCGGAGTTACACTGATATGAGGGGGATGGGAACCTATGCAGGGAGACTGGGGGATGTAGAATGGGGGCAGAAGCAAAAGATAGAGAGAAGAAAAGTGAAAGTGGAGGGCAGAGAAACCTAAGGCAAAAAGCAAAAAGGGCCAAATTACAGCAACATTCTAAAGTGGCAAAGTATGTTAGAAAGACAAGCCTGAAGGCTCTGTGCCTCAATGCGAGGAGTATTCGGAATAAGGTGGAGAATTAACTGCGCAGATAGCAGTTAATGCGTATGATGTAATTGGCATCACGGAGACATGGCTCCAGGGTGACAAAGGCTGGGAACTCAACATCCAGGGATATTCAACATTTAGGAAAGATGGACAGAAAGGAAAAGGAGGTTGAGTGGCAATGCTGGCTAAAGAGGATATCAATGCAATAGTAAGAAATGACATTAGCTTTGATGATGTGGATTCGGTATGGGTGGAGCGTATGGGGGGACAGCATCAAACAAGAAATTAGGGATGCATGGAATAAAGGTACAGCAGTTATCATGGTTGACATTAATCTACATATTGGTTGGGCTAACTAAACTTGTAGCAATGCGGTGGAGGAGGGTTTATTGCAGTGTATTAGGGAGCTGGCCATCCTAGACTGGGTGATGTGTAATGAGAAAGGACTTATTAGCAATCTTGTTGTGCGAGGCCCCATGGGGAAGAGTGACCATAACATGGTCGAATTCTTTATTAAGATGTTGATTGACACCGTTAATTCAGAAACTACGGTCCTGAACTAAAGGAAAAGTAACTTCGATGGTTTCAGGCGTAAATTGGCGTGAATTGGCTAGAATAGACTGGCAAATGATACTTAGCGGGTTGACGGTGGATAGGCAATGGCAAACATTTAAAGATCACATGGATGAACTTCAGCAATTGTACATCCCTGTCTGGAGTAAAAATAAAATGGAGAAGGTGGCTCAACCGTGGCTAACAAGGGAAATTTAGGATAGTGTTAAATCCAAGGAAGAGACATATAAATTAGCCAGGAAAAGCAACAAACCTGAGGACTGGAGACATTTAGAATTCAGCAGAGGAGGACAAAGGGTTTAATTAAGAGGGGGAAAATAGAGTACGAGAAGAAGCTTGCAGGGAACATGAAAACTGACTGCAAAAGCTTCTCTGGATATGTGAAGAGAAAAAGATTAGTGAAGACAAACGTATGTCCCTTGCAGTCAAATTCAGGTACATTTATAATGGGGAACAATGAAATTGCAGACAAATTGAACAAATACTTTGGTTCTGTCTTCACGAAGGAAGACACAAATAACCTTCAGGAAGTACTAGCGGACCGAGTGTCTTGTGAAAAGGAGGAACTGAAGGATATCCGTATTCGGTAGGAAATTGTGTTAGGGAAATTGGTGGAATTGAAGGCCGATAAATCCCCAGGACCTGATAGTCTGCATCCCGGAGTACGTACGGAAGTGACCCTCGAAATAGTGGATGCATGGGTGATCATTTTCCAACAGTCTATCGACTCTGGATCAGTTCCTATGGACTGGAGGGTAGCTAATGTAACACCAATTTTTCAAAAGGGAGGCAGGGAGAAAGCGGGTGATTATAGATCGTTTAGCCTGACATCAATGCGGAAAATGTTGCAATCAATTATTAAGGATGAAATAGCAGCGCATTTGGAAAGCAGTGACAGGATCGGTCCAAGTCAGCACGGATTTATGAAGGTCGAATCATGCTTGACTAATCTTCTGGAATTTCTTGAGGATGTAACCAATAAAGTGGACAAGGGAGAAATAGTGCATGTGGTGTATTTGGACTTTCAAAAGGCTTTTGACAAAGTCCCACACATGAGATTGGTGTGAAAAATCAAAGTACATAGTATTGGGGATAATATACTGACGTGGATAGAGAACTGGTTGGCAGACACGAAGCAGAGAGTCAGGATAAACGGGTGCTTTTCAGAATGGCAGGCAGTGACTCGTGGAGTGCCACGGGGCTCAGTGTTGGGACCTCAGCTCTTTACAATATACATCAATGATATGGATGAAGGAATTGAGTGCAATATCTCCAAGTTTGCAGATGGCACTAAACTGGGTGGCGATGTGAGCTGTGAGAGGGACGCTAGGTGGCTGCAAGGTGAATTAGACAGGTTAGGTGAGTGTGCAAATGCATGAAAGATGCAGTATAATGTGGATAAATGTGAAGTTATCCACTTTGGGGGCAAAAACGCGAAGTCAGAATATTATCTGAATGGTGGCAGATTAGGAAAAGGGGAGTTGTGTCATAGTTCATCAGTCATCGAAATTTGGCACACAGGTACAGCAGGTGGTAAAGAAGTCAAAAGGTATGTTGGCCTTCATAGCTAGGGGATTTGAGTATAGGAGCAGGGAGGTCTTACTGCAGTTGTACAGGGCCTTGGTGAGGCCTCACCTGGAATATTGTGTTCAGTTTTGGTTTCCTAATCTGAGGAAGGATGTTCTTGCTATTAAGGGACTGCAGTGAATGTTCACCAGACTGATTCCAGGGATGGCAACACTGATATATGAGGAGAGACTAGATCAACTGGTCCTTTATACATTGGCGTTGAGAAGGATGAGAGGGGATGTCATAGAAACATACATGATTCTGACGGGACGGGACAGGTTAGATGCGGGACGAATGTTCCCGATGTTGGGGAAGTCCAGAACCAGGGGTCACAGTCTTCGGCTTAGGGGTAGGCCATTTAGGACTGAGATGAGGAGAAACTTCTTCACTCAGAGAGTTGTTAACCTGTGGAAATGCCCTGCTGCAGAGAGTTGTTGATGCCAGTTCACTGGATATATTAAAGAGGGAGTTACATACAGCTAAGGGGATCAAGCGGTATGGAGAGGAAGCAGGAAAGGGGTACTGAGGGAATGATCAGCCATGATCTTATTGAATGAAGGACAGAATGGTCTACTCCTGCACCTATTTTCAATGTTTTCTATGTTTCTATGTGACAGATTGGAGGAAATGATTTGGGCGAAAACTTGGAAAAGAGTGATCATCATATGATAAGGTTTAAATTAATAGTGGAGAAAAGTAAGGAACAACCTCGAGCAGACATTTTTAATTGAAAGTGGGAAAACTTCAATGGGAGGAGAGCGGATCCTGCCAAGGTAAAATGGAACAAATGATTGTTCAGATCATCTGTAACAGGACAATGGGTGATCTTTCAGGAGTAGATGTATCAGGTACAGGCTACGGACATTCCAACACGAGGTAACGAAAAGTGAACCGAAACCACAGCTGCTTGTATGACGAGGGAGATAGAGAATATGATTCAACAAAAAAGAGGGTGTATGATGCATGTCAGGAGAATTCTTCAAGTGAGAATCAGCCCAAATGCCATAGGTTACGAGGGGAACTGAAGATACTATGAGAATAGAATGACAGTTAACATAAAAGTGAACCCAATATCTTCGACCAGCAGGGAAATAATAACCGGGTAGTAAGCGATGGGATGAGGTTTATAAGAGCAAAGAAGGTGACATATGATTAGAGGTGCAGGGCAATGCTGGAATACTTAATGAGTATTTGTATTAGTGTTACCAAGGAAGAGGATGCTGGCAAAATATCGGCAGAGGCGCAGATTGTAGAAGCAATGCATGGGATGAAAATTGAAAGGTTTTCGAAACAATAATGAAGGAATACATTAACAATCACTTTGGAGAGATGTAAGTTAATTAAGGACAGCCAGTACTGATTTGTGAAAGGCAGATCGTGTTTGACTGAACAAATTGATTTTTTAAATTAAGTAGCAAAGAATGATGATGAAGGACATTCACTGGAGTTTGTCTGCATGGCTTTGAAGAAAGCTTTCGACAAAGTACCATATAAAAGGCTGGTTAACAAAATTGAGGCTCTTGGAATAAGAAGGCCTGTTTCAGCTTGGATAAGATATTGGCTTTAGGATAGAAAATGGCGAGTCATTCTAAATAGTCGTTTTTCAGACTGCGATCAACAGCCTGCTGGTCGCCATTGACAAGAGACTTACATGTTCCAGCCACGTATATAATGTGGCGACTGATCACCACACAGACCAGGATGGGCCCAGGAAACATCCCCGGTCTGTGTTGAGTTATATGATCTCAACTGGTGATGTCTTGAGCGCCATAGCACAGGGCAGTCCGAGGCCTCATTCCCGCCTATGCTGAGATCGGTTATCTCACCCAGTGTGATTTTGGGACCCTCAGAGAGAAGCAAAGGCCCAGGATACAAAACTGGCTTGTGGTGCATTAGCTGGTCTCACCCGGCAGGGCACTGAGCCACAAAGAGCAAGTTGGGCCCGGCTTCATTCCCGGCCAGTGGTACGTTAGATCATCTCAGGAGGTGTGCAAATGAAACAATACAACAGACGAAATGTCCAGGCTTCATTGCTGGCCTGTGCTGTGTCAGCAGATATCACACGGCGTGGTACTGAGCACCACACAGAGCAGTTTGAGCCCATGAATATTCCACGGTACGTGTTGTATTAGTTGACATCTGTTGGTGTGGTACGAAGCCAAAATCTACAGTAAACGCCCAGGTTTCATCTATGGTATATGCTGAACTCTCTGATCTCACCTACTGCCTGGGCATCAGCTGGGCAACTGTCAGATTCTCACTAGAAGTTCCAGGCTCTGTTCAGCGGCTGTCTGGGTTTGTGTTGTAGATCGCTGGGCTGTGCAAGATCTATTTGTGTGTGGGTCTGTATGTTATATTCGGCTCAGTATAGTTTAGCTCGAGGTTTGTGTTAGAGCAACCAGAGTCCATGAAGAAGCTGAAGGGTCATCGATCTGAAAAGTTCGGTCTGTTTCTTTCGAATGAGATACTGAGTACATGTACACCATTTTCCGTTTTTCGTTCAGATTTCCAGCATTTGCTTTATTTTGCTTTAATTTCTACGAATAAGCTGTCAGGATCTGTACAGGAAATGCATGGCTCTGTGTAAATTCTACCTGGGTCTGTGCAAATGTTGCCCGGGTCGATGTTGCAGCGCACTTGCTGTGGATAGGAGCAATCTATGTTGCAGCTCGCTGTGTCAGGGCTGGAGCTGACTGCGTCGGTGCAAGTGTTGCCTGCGACTATGCAGCAGCTGATCCTTTCTGCGTAGGAGCGTCTGCTTCGCTGTGGAATGTCTTGGTCTGAGCTGGAGCTCACTGGGTCAGTGTGGGATCTTTCTGGATCTCTGTTGAAGCTTTGGATTCAGTGTCGTTGCTGTCGTTGTCTGTGAAGTGAGCTGTCTGGGTCTCCCAAAGAGGCTGTTCAGGAACATGTAGGAACTGCCTGGCCCTTTTTATAAACTGTCTGCGCTCGGGTTGGAACTGTTTATTTCAGTGTAGAACCACTTGGGACTGCATATATGCACCTTGGGTCATGCTAGGAGCTGTCTAGTTCTAACATGGATCGAATGGATCTGTGTAGCAACTGACGGTGTCTGTGAAATAAGCTGCTTCCTTCCATGTAGGAGCTGTCTGTGGCTGTGTTGGAGCTGCATTGACCTGTGTAGGAGTTGTTTGTGGTTGCCTATGGGATGTTTGGTTCTGTGTAGGTGGTGCTGAGTCTGTGCAGAAGCAGTCTGTGACTGTCGGATCTTTAGGGGCCCGCAGAGGAGTGTTTGGGTCTGTGTAGTTGATCTCTGGGTCGGTGTCGGAAAAGTACCTGCCTGCATGGGAGTTCGTTGGCTCTGTGTAGGAGCGTCCTGGGTCTGTTGGATCTGAGTAGGAGCATTCTAATTGTGTGCAGCGACTGTCTGAGACTGCGTAGGAGCTGTTTGAGCCTCTGTAGTCGCAGTACCTTTTGGAGTTCTCTGGCTCTGTGTAAATGTTGTCTCAATCTGGGTAGGCTCAATCTGCCTCTGTGTAGGCAGAGTCTGGATCTGTGTCGGCACAGTCTGGGTCTGTGTTGGCAGAGTCTGGATCAGTGTATCGACAGTCTGGGTCTGTGTAGGCAGAGTCTAGGTCAGTGTAGACAAAGTTTGGGTCTGTGTAGGCAGAGTCTGGTTCAGTGTAGGCACAGTCTGGGTCTGTGTAGGAACTGCCTGTCTCTGTGTAGGCAGAGTCTGGGTCAGTTTGTCAAAGTCTGAGTCTGTGTGGGAACATTCTGGTTGTCTGAATCTGATTGTTTCCACCCTCCCTTGGTCTGTGTAGCAGTTGTCTGGCTCTACTCCGGAAATGCTTTGATCTTTATCGATTGGTACACCTGTGTGCTTGGGCTAAGATTTGGTCAGTAATTACCGTCTCCCCGTCCGCTCCTGCACTGTACGGTTTTCATGTTTACATTTACCGACTGGGGAAGTTGGTGATCAGGGGAGTTGGAACATCAGTGAACCCGGGTGAGACAGGGGAACATCTGCCCGGCCCCGGCCCCTAATGTGAGGACGTGAGGCAGACATGATAGGGCCGATATTGCTTGGGGCTATGAACTGACAGTAAACCCCTCTGATCCAAACAACACTGGCCACAGTCGCAGATTCCAAAGGTCACTTCCGGGGAGGCTGTTCCCTCACATGCTGCCTCGATGTCTACTCAGTGCCGTTGCTGATAAACTGTCCAAATCTGAAGCCTCACACCAAACTAATCGACCAACTCTGCTGCTGCACTCGATGGGCACCTGGTGCTTCAATGCATTACTGTCCACAGTGCTCAATAACTGCCCGAGCGGCACTGTGCTGCACTTTAGCAGACAGGTAGACAAGGCAGTCAGGGCAGTCTCGGTCTCAATCGCTTTGTTTATCACGAATGGCCAACACATGGTTTGATTATGGATACATCTTGAGTGGGCTTGGTTCCAGCATTGGTTCAGAGGTAGGATTCTCACTTCCCGTTTATTGGCTGGAAAATGCGAGAGGCCCCGATTTCAAATCCCAGAGAAAGCGCTCCTTTCCCATCCATTTATGACAATTAACTGCCTTTGCTTCTGAGAAACATAGAAATTTACAGCGCAGAAGGAGGCCATTCCGGCCCATCGTGTCCGCACCGGCCGAGAAAGAGCCACTCGGCCCTTCGTCAGCAGCCCTAAAAGTTACATACCAACCCATAAATAATGATAGAAAGAAAAAGAGCACCCAGCCAAACCAATCCGCCGCACACAACTCCGACACCCCTTATGCTAAAAACACCTACACTCCACCCCAACCGAAGCCATGTGAGCTCCTGGGAGAGGTAAATAACAGATACATACCCAAGCCAATTTAGGGAGAAAACATCTGGGAAAATTCCTCTCCAACCCATCCAGGCCATCGAAACTAGTCCAGGAGATCATCCTGGTCGTATTCTATTCCCTGCAGTGCTTACCATTATATCTGCTCCGTGCAACAAAGGTCATCCAGTCTAATCCCAATTACCAGCTCTCGGTCCGTAACCCTGCAGGTGAGGAAATAGTGTGAAAAGATGGTGAAGTTCCCAAGTAAAACTGCGTGAATCTGAAGCGCTGTGGGAAGACGGTCAGTGCAAATAATCCCCAGTAATGGCTCCTCAATAGCATACAATTTGTGTCAGCGAGTTTGGTTGGAATATGAATTCGATCATTAACGCAGTACACTTTCATCTTACTGAGGCAGATGCAGCACTTGCACGTTTTTGCGCAGTTCACGACCCCCCGATGTCCGAAAGCGCATTACAGCCAATGCTGCATTTTAGAAGTGTAGTCACTGTTGTATTGTAGGAAACGCGGCAGCCAATTTACGCACAACAAGCTCCCACACACAGCATTATTCAATGACCACGTAATCTGTCCTTTGTTATGTTGATTGAGGGGTAAATATTGATCAGGGTGATTGGCGTCACAGTCTTATTCAGTTTGCAGACAGTCATTCATATACATATGATGCAATTGGGGAGGGCAGACACCTTTCTCACACCTTCGCGTCCTGATCCCATGATCCTCACTCGTGAGGAAGCCCATTCTTCCCAATGTAATTGAGCTCTCCTGAACAACGGCAGCTTTAACCTCATTGCTCAATCCAGTTATTTCCTAAATCATGTCCAGGATTTCACCATCACCACTCTGCCTACAATCAACTCTAAGTGCTGATCATTCTCCTGATGTCAGTCCTCACGAGTTCACTGTGAATTTTGAGCATGCTCCACCTTGGTCTTTCTCCCACAATGTAAGTTCAACTAATATTGCACAAAATATACTTTCTTGTATATCTCTGTAATGCCATGTTACGATGCCTACATTATAAACTGTCCAAGATATCGATTTGGACACCCTGCGGGTAGGGTTAAAATCGCTCCTCCCACCACGAATGTTCTGCAGGATCGGCGAGTGTTGGGTACTGGTGCTCCCTCCACTGGCCGCTGTGCAGTATTGCAACACCTTGTGCAGCTGCTCCCTCCTCTGGCTCCCTGAAGATAACAGGCCAGGAAGACAAGGTACTTCAGAAGGTCAATGGAATATTTGCCTTTGTTAGTCGAGGCATAGAACACAAGAGCAAGGACGTTATGCTCGAATATATAAAACACTGTTTAGGCCGCAGCTGCAATACTGTCTGCAGTTCTGGTCACCACAGTACAGGAATGATGTGATTGCACTGGAAAGGGTGCAGAGGAGATTGAGAAGAATATTTCCTGTACTGGAGAATTTTGGCCATGAGCGAAGGTTGGAGATGCTGGGTCTGTATCCTTTGTAACAGAGTAGACTCAGGGGAGACCTGATTGAGGTATATAAAATTATGAAGGGCCTGTATAGAGAGGATTGGAATGACCTATTTCCCTTGACAGAACGGTGATCCAGTAGGGAGCATAGATTTAAAGTAACTGGGTGGAGATTTAGAGGAGATATGAGGGGAAATTACTTCAGCCATAGGGTGGTAGCGCCTGGAAAGCACTGCCTGAAAGAATGCTAGAGGCAGAAATCATCACCACATTTTAAAAACACTTGGATGTGCATTTGAAGTGCCGTAACGTACAGGGCGAGGGACCAGAGTTAGATGGTGGTATTAGGCGAGATAGCTCTTGGTCAGCCGCTATGGAAACTATGTGCTGAAATAGCCTCCTTCTTGATGTAAACTTCTCTGATTCTATGATTCTGTACAGTACTACACCATCTGCTACAGATGCTCCGTCCTTTGGCCACTGTCCAGTATTGCACCACTTGATACAGCTGCTCCCTCCTCTGGGTGCAATACAGTACTGCAACACCTGATACTGCTGCACCATCCTCTGGCCTCTGCGCAGTATTGCAGCACCTGCTCCTTCCAACCTTTGGCGTCCTGGCAAATTTATACTGAAAATTCAGCCCGTTTGAACAGATCAACAATGTTGTAAATGAACTGTCTGCTTCTGTTGGAGAAACCAGTTGTTGTATTAGCATTACATCAGGTCAGAGAATTTCTGAAACTGTCGGGTGTACAAGAGATCCCTCCCGCGCAGGAGACATCCTCATCCTGTGTGTAAAATGCCCTGGGGTAGATCTCGAAACTGCTATCATGTGATAACAACACGATTTACACCTAACCCAGTCTCCACATCTTTTGAGCCACGACCACTTACTGAGGGAGGGTTAACTGGTTCGCTTTTGTTATCAGTGTCCATTTTTATAATAGATATTTTCTTGCTTCATTGAGCAAGTTGGTCCTTCAACGTCCATGTCAGCACGAATCGGACAAGGAAACTAATTAAAATGAACATAGCCCCAGTTTGGACGATAAATGCAGCATTAGGATTCAGAGGCAAATAGACAAGTGTAGCTGACGGTCGCAGTCTGCAACAGAGAGTGGCGGGTAGCTGCTAGATATTTGTGAGAGGCTGTGAGATTTGATTTTAAATTGGTTCAATGGCTTAATTGGTTAAAGTGCTTGTCGGGTAAGGAGCAGCTCCCGGACCCTATTCTCAGCGGGCGTGTGTTGAATTTATGTTGTTTCTGTTGTCTGCGAATTTCAGCAACAAATAATAAACCAATGGTGGAGCGATTAAGCTCCGGGATACTCAAGAGACAAAATTAGAGAAGCGCAGATATCTTGTGGGGTTGTGGGGCTGGAGGAGATTACAGAGATAGGGAGGGGCGAGGCCACGGGGGGGATTTGGAACCATTTATTTGAATTTTAATATAGAGACATTGCTTAACCACGAGTCAATGTTGGTCAGCAAGCACAGGGGTGAAGGGTAATCGCGACTGGGTACTAGTTAGGAAATGGGTGGCAGAGTTTTGGATGACCTCAAATTTAAGGAGGATAGAACGTGGGCAGCCGGTAGGCATCGCATTGGAATAGTCAAGTCTAGAGGTAAAAAAGGCACGGTTGAGGGTGTCAGCAGCAGCTGAGCCGAGGCAGCGGTGCAGTCAGATGTAAGTGGAAATAGGTGATCTTGGTGAAAGAGTGGATGTGTAGTTGGAGGCTCATATTGGGGTCAAATGTGACACCAAAGTTGCTAACCGTCTATTTCAGCCTCAAAATGTTGGCAGGTAGAGAACTGGTCTGGATGGCTAGGAAACAGAGCTTGTTGCATGGACTGAAAACAATGGCTTCAATATTCACAATATGTAGTTGGAAAAATTGTTAGCTCATCCAGCACCGGATGTAGGACATCTGATCATTTGGAGACAGTGGAGGGTGGAGAGCGCTGGTGGTGATGTAAATCTGGGTGTCACCAGTGTACATGTGGAATCTGACGCTGTGTTTCCAGATGATGTCGCCAGGGTGCAGCAGGTTGATGAATAGAGGAGGGGGCCAAAGATTGCTCCTTGGTGGACACCAGAGTTAATAGTGCCACAGCGGGATGAAAAGCTATTGCAGGCGATTCTGTGGCGACTAGACGTTAAATGAAAATCGAACGAGGGGATTGCAGTCACATCCAGCTGCATAGCGGTGGAGACGCGTTGGCGAAGGATGGAGTGTTCAACACGGCAACTCCCGCAGCTAAGTTGGGAAGGACGGCGCGGGAGAGTTTACCTTTTGTCACAGTCACACAGGACGTTATGTGTCACTGTTGCAAGAATCGTTTCGGGACAATGGCAGGTGCGCAAACCTGATTGGACGGATTTAACCTTTGAGTTCCAGGAAAGATGGGCCGGGATTTGGGAGCCGACAACACTTTCAAGGGCTTTGGAGAGAAAAAGGAGGTTGGAGGTGTGGTGGTAGTTTGCACGGTGGAGCAAATGCACAAAAAGGATGGAACTTATTCATTTTAACAAAGAGCATTCCTTGGAATGATAGCATCACTTGCGGGAAATGATAACTAGCGACGTTTGGTATTCATTGAATTTCACGATAAATCAACCGACGATTCATTTCACTGTTGGATATTTTATTCCCAGTGTGTAGAACAACCGTGGCAGGGAATCGAAGCTGAGAATACCATCAATGAAATTATTATCCATTAGTGCATGGGGCTGCTGTGTTCTTGGTCAAGCAACTGAGCTTAAATATTCAAACACTGTGATTGTATCTGTTTCAGCTCTGTTATCTGCGCGGTACAGTTACCCGCTGCTCCTGGGTCTCAGGGTCTGGTTGTTGCTTTGGACTTTTACTGACCTAAATGTGTGAGGCCCCGTGTTCCTACCCCATTCCCTGCGCTTCCACCTCGCCGGCTCTGTATCTAACCCATGCTGTACCTGCCCCTGGAGTGTTTGATATGACAGTGTAGCTGGAGATTTACTCTATATCTAAACCTCTATACTTGCCCTGGGAGTGTGTGATGGGGCAGTATAGAGCGACGTTTACTCTGTATCTAACCTCCTGAACCTGCCCTGGGAGTGTGTGACGGGACAGTGTAGAGGTAGCTTTATTGTGCATCTAACCCCAGCACCTGCCCTGGGAAAGTATGGTGGGGCAGTGTCGAGGGCGAATTACTCTGTATTTAACCTCGTGCTGTACCTGCCGCAAGAGTGTTTGATGCAACATTATGGAGTGAGCTTTACTCTCCATCTAATGCCCTGCACCTGCCCTGAGAGTGTCTGATTGGGCAGTGTGTAGGGAGATTTACTCTGTATCTATCCCGTGCTGCACCTGCTCTGGGAGTGTTTGATGGGACAGTGGTGCGGCAGCTTTACTCTGTATCTAACCCCTTGCTATACCTGCCCTGCGAGTGTTTGATGGGACAGTGCAGAGGGAACTTTACTCTATATCTAACCACGTGCTGTCCCTGCCCTGGGAGTGTTTTATGGGACAGTGCGGAGGCAGCTTTACTCTGTCTAACCCCCTGCACCTGTCCTGGGAGTGTGTGATGGGGCAATGTCGATTGAGATTTACTCTGTATCTAACCCGGTGGTGCTCCTGCCCTGGTTTTGTTTGATGGGACAGTGTAGAGTGAGCTTTACTCTATCTCTAACCCTTTACTGTACCTTCCCTGGGAGTGTTTGATGGGACAGTGTATCGGGAGCATTTCTCTGTATTGAGCCCCCTGTAACTGTCCTGAGAGTATTTGATGGGACAGTGTTGATGGAGCTTTATTCTGTATCTTACCTGTGCTATACCTGCCCTGGAAATGTTTGATGGGTGCGTGCACGTGTGGTGGATTGAGTGTGGGCCCCGCTGAAATGACTCTGTGCCGGCCGCTTCTGTCAACAATACCGCTAGCCAGCTGGAAGTGAAGACCACCCTCCAAGAATTCCCGGCAGAGACACCGAGAGAGCACGGGCCCCAGCCCAGCGGAGACACTGAGAGAGCATGGTCATGTGGCCGGCCGAGTGGTCTCCGCTACGACCTGCCAAAGGGACTCGAGGACGTGGGGCCGGCTGAAGGGACTCCAAGGCCGGCGTTCAATCCGCCGAAGGGATTCCGAGGCCGGTGCTGAAGCGGCTGAAGGGACCGAGGCTTCACGTCGTCTCATACTCCCAACCAACTTTTAATTAATTTTTAAAATGTTTTTAAACTTTTAGACAACTTTGAAACTAATTAAACAATTTGGGAGAACTTTACATTTTAGACTCTCAACCGAAATACTTTAAAACATTTATTATTAACTTACATCTTTGACTTTTAATACATTTTAGAAATTTTTGAAATTGGTTAAACTTTTATAATCTATTATTGATTTACATCTTAGATTTTTAACAACTCTTAGAAAATTCTTAAAACGTTTTCACAACTCTTAGAAACTTTTGAATCGAATTGGGAACCTTTATCAACTTTTAATCCTTTAAAATAACTTTGGAAGTCACTTTCCAAATGCCTGCCCCCCGCCAACCTTGCCTCGGACCATCTACCATCAATGGCACTACCCGACGCTGAGCTTGCGGACAAAACTTCGCCGTCGGCAATTAGGCTTACCGAGCTGTGACTGTTCTCCAGTAGTCTTGGACCCCCTTGCCACTGGGCCAAGACCTTGTTCAGCTAAGCCCTTGAGGTTTCCCGTGTGCAGTGGCCACTCCACGTTAAAAGAACTCACGCAGAGGCATTTTCCACTCCGTCAGTATGAAGTTCGGGACCTGGAACACCAGGACCCTCATGGAAAATCCCAACAGCAAAAGGCCAGAACGCTGCTCCACCATAGTTGCCCGGGAACTCAGATGCTTTGACATTGACATCGCCACCCGAAGCGAGACACAGCAGGTAGGAGAAGGCCAGTTGAAGGAAAATGGTGGAGGTTACACCTTCTTCTGGAAAGGGAAACCAGAGGCAGAACGCCTCCTTCATGGAGTCAGCTTTGCCATCAAGAAGGATCTGGTCGACCGCCTCAAAGAGTCCCCCTGTGGGATCAACCAAGGCCTCATGACTCTCCGTATCACCCTATCTCGGAACCAATGTGCCACAGTCATCAGTGCGTATGCCCCAATACTCGTTGCAACAGATGAGGCTAAATAGAGTTTTCATTCTAACCTCGAGACATCCCTGTCCAATGTCCCCACGGGTGACGAATTGATCCTCCTGGGTGATTTTAATGCCAGGGTTGGCAAGGACACAGCCCTCTGGGGAGATGTGATTGGCACAGAGAGGGTAGGGAAAGCCAATTCCAGGGGTACCCTACTCTTGACAAAATGTCTAGAACATGAACTCCTCATTACCAACACCCTGTTCCGCAAGAGGGACAAATACAAGACATTGTGGCAACACCCTCGCTCCAAACACTGGCACCTGCTTGACGATGTCAACGTCCGAGCCAGGGATTGCAAGGATGTACACATCACCCACGCTATGACAGGAGCTGATGACTGCTGGATGGAACACCGCCTAATCCGATCCATCATCAACATTAACATTGCCCCAAAGCAGAGGGAACAGCAGAAGCAGTTCCACAAAAAAATTAATGCCAGGGCACTTTGAGACCCAGCTAAGAGAGCCCTATACAGCCAGCGCCTCACAGCCAATTTGGCATGCCTTGATCAACCTGAGACGTTGAATCCCCATAGCGCTTGGTCTGCCCTCCAGGCCTCTACAACCAGTGCTTGTGAAGAGACACTTGGTCACTCAACCAGAAAACATCAGGAATTGTTTGATGAAAATGATCAGGAGATCAAAGAACTAATAGATCGCAAGTGTTGTGTATGCATGCCCATTCGTAGATGCAAGTTTCACCAGTTGCGATGGGTATTGAGCATGTTTGTTCAGCCATGAACTCATTGAATGGCGGTGCAGGCTAGAAGGGCCGAATGGCCTACTCCTGCACCTATTTTCTATATTCTATGTTTCTATGACAGAGGCCTAAGACCAGTCGCTGCTGTTGCATGGACTTGTCAACATTTCCGTTTTTTGGGGTATATCCCAGGGTTTTCGTTTCTCTCTCAATGCAGAAGATTTACGGAGGTTAACAGACAGGTGGACATGCGTATGTGAGTAGGAAATATGAGGAATAGATCGCATCTTCTACCGAAAGGGCAGGAATAATATTATTCTCAGTCGTACTTTGTAAATTGCTGCTTAAATATTGTAAGGTATTAATTCTTGCTTATGCTAAATAAAGCCATATAATTAGAACGAATATGGTGTCAATGTTGAACAATTGAACAGACAGACAACGACAACAATGGGGGGTTCTTGAAGTAAAGGTCGGCCTTCTCTTTTACTGGTCAAATCCTGACGTGATGGTGGACCTTATTTAAATGGGCAGTCCTATTGGTGATGAAGGGCCTTCTCGTTAACTGGTCAAAAACTGAGGTGATGGTGGACCTTATTTAAACGGGCAGTCAGAGTGGTGATCAACGGCATCCTCTTTAACTGGATGAGCCTTGAGTTGATGATGGGATGTCTCCTTAAACGGGAGAGACTTGAGTTGATGAAGGACATTTTCTTTCACCGGGCAGTTCCTGAGGTGATGGTGAGCCTTCTTTGCCAGGAAGGCTTTGATGTGATGGTGGCTCTGTTTTTAAATGTGCAGTTAACATGTGCACCAGGAAGTGAAGTTCTGATGTCAGAGTTTGTATCAATTGGATTCACTATAGCAGAAGGTTTGCCTCATTGACACGATGAGCTCGGATTGGACATGAGGGGAAATATTTGAAAATCTAGCGAAGAATCATAATTCAAGGCTAGAGCAGGAGATGTTTTCCTTGATGGGGATGGAGAAGGAGATGAGCCAAAAACAGGTGAATAGATAATTTCAATATTTTTGACAAATAATTACATCAGTTCCTCGGAGTTGATTTTGGAGGTGTGTGTAGCGGGGCAGGGCAGAGGTGTTAAACAATATGGTTGTTAGTTTTGAATGGAAGCCGGGGTCTATGTTTGCTTTCCTTGATAATATTGGATATTGGATCTGCTTAGGGTGAAAGATGCATGATCTGATAGGCCTGTATTTGAAGAGCCAGCTTCCACATTAAATGAGTAAACTAGATGTGGGCCAGATACGATTAAATAATGGCCTTGGACCTATGGGAGCTACAATGGGTCTTATTCCTGAGAAAATAACCAGTGTAGGAGAGGTCAGAGTTTTACCGGGGACAAGGACATCAAAACTGTCAGTGAGTGAGTGGTGGAGCTGATCGACAGCTGCAGAACTACCTTGGAAAATGGAGAAGTTAGTCAGACTGCAGTGCCCAAAAGTAGTAAGTGAATTGTGGAGAGATTTTTCACATGCGTAGATGCAGCTAGAAGTGGTGTTGGAATGCAATAGGGGCTGTGGAAGGTGATCGATTCACGAAGCTGCCGGAGATGGCCTTGTATGTGACCGCAAAAAGCGAGCCAACTGAGTTGGCAAGCTTGAAGAAATCAAGTTGACAATCAATGTGCTCAGACTGTTGATTTAACATTTTTGTTCTTGCTCATTACTAAAGTACTTTTACAACAATGGGTCATTCTACCGTACATCCATAAGTGCATTTAGTGGTGCGAGGGGTGTTGGTTTGAAAGGGGTTAACTGAATGTGTTTGTTCATTGACTGTAATTGATATATACCCCATAGATTAATTAAATGTGTTTGTTCGGTGACTGTAATTAATGTACCTCTCCATGGACCATAATTGTATTACTGGAGAGGTTATCTCTTCTATTAATACGGTGAACATCTCAATGTGTTGTACCACAGTACCACAGTCTCGCAGCGAGCATCAACTCCGGCATTCACAGCAATCAGCGGCTCTAACGAGAGGAGAAGAATGTATTTAAGAATCAGTGAGTTTACAATACTAGGGTTCGTTTTTGAGATACAAAAGATATACTAACCGCTTCTGGCTGTGGTCGGAGTCCCTGGTAAGTCACTGTGTCCAGCTCTCATGTTGTAGATCATGTTTAACTGTGTGACTGCATTACCTCATTGAGGTCAGAATATCCAGAAATTAATTGACACCACATATTCTCTCTGGATGTGGGGCTGACAATGCTCTGTGATTCCCGAATGTGACGGTGTCACATTCACCCGTTGACTGATCTGAGTGCAGTGAATAGAAAATATCACCTTTTCATCTTTTGTCCATGTGATAGGGTCTGACAGAGAACTGACTCGTTTGCTAATTTCTAGCATAAGCAATCTCACTGGATGATTCTCTTAGCGTCTGTGTTTGTAGAGTGCATTCTATTCAATCGGACAGATGTGTTCATGGGTTTCCAGAATCGATCACCGTGCACTGGGAACAGTGAATTATACCAAGTGGGGAAACCAGTCGTGGCAGAAAGCTCAGAAACACACCGTGAATGTTCGATAATGTCCATCTTGATCCAGATCCAGTCTGATGACCCCCTTTGTACAATCTCTTTCCCAGCATAAGTCAGTGTTCTGGGAGGTTAGGATGGGATTACAAATTAATTCGTGATTGAATGTGTCTCCCATTATAGATCAATGGATTGATTTCCGATCATATCTGTGAAGAAGGAATCCCCACCCCGTGTCCATCAAGCACAGTTCAGGAGAATCTCTCAATGAGACCTCTTCTGACTCTGTCCCATCTCTTGCTCTGCTTCCGTGCAACTGATTCTTGTTGATTGGCAGGGAGTACAATGAATGGTGAAATCACTTTATTGATGCAAATTCACCGCGTCAATTGGAGTTCCATCAAATCTCAACCACAGATAAAGAACTCTGGATTAGCGCTGACCTAGTTGGATTCGGATATTTAATTAAATCTCAACCACAGATGTAGAACTCCGGGTAAACAAATCATCTAATTGGATGCAGAGATTTTAACACACCACAAGGTGCTAAATTTAATCTCTGTTATATTAAACACAATCACAAAAATGTCTAATCACACAGCAGTGGACAGTTTGATCTTTGTGCGATTTTTTAAATGGAGCGATTAGAATTAGCCCCCGGTTATACACCACCGCCCATTGCCTTCACATTAATGCGGGATGTAGAAGGCTGGATTGGTTCCACTTTGCCCATTTTACACCAGCACAGATAGATATAAATCGACTGAGCATCAGCAGTGAGAAGGAAACGTCAGGTGCGGGCCATCCTCAAAACAGGACTGGTCACAGCATTAGAACATTTATAGTCGAGATTATTTGAAACCTTTTGGAGGATCGGTGAGTTGAAAGTCATCTAAAATGTTATTTAATAATGTGTTATTTTCACGGGATGTAATATGTCAGATTTAAGTGCATGTGGAAGTATTGCTCTGTTTTATGACATGCTTTCACACCAGATATATTTTTCTCTTCCTCACCTCAATCAAATGATCCTTTTTGTGCCCTGATACGGCGTGGGATTGCCCTAAGCATTCGGCTCAGAGGGAATCACAGACGAGTTTAAACACAATACCCAAAGTCGCTTTGCTCCCGTATATTTTGTTCATGCTCTTCCAGGGTCTATCTCAAGGGTCAATGACTCACTCTCCGCCGGTCACTGACTCACTCTCCCCTGGTCACTGACTCACTCTCCCCGGTCACGGACTCACTCTCCCTGGTTACTGATTCACTCACCCCCGGTCAGTAACTCACTCTCCCCGAGTCACTGACTCACCCCCCCCCTGGTTACTGACTCCCTCTCCCCGGTCACTGACTCACTCTCACTGGTCACTCACTCACTCTCCTTTGGTTACTGACTCACTCTCCTTTGTTGCTGATTCACTGTCCCCTTGTCACTGACTCACTGTCCCCGGTCACTGACTCACTCTCGCCGGTCAGTGACTCACTCTCACTGGTTACTGATTCATTCTCCCCCGGTCACTTACTCACTCTCACCGGACGCACTCCTGCAATTTCTGCCGCTGAATTACGGCCCATAATGACTTACCAAGACATTTCAGCCACAGTCCAATTACCCAAACTAACTCCTGATTGGGTGCAGACTGGGAACAGAATCCCAGAAGGTCGATGGTTCCAGGGTTCCTGCAGCAGTAGGCAATGATTTAACAAACCTGGAGATGAGGGCGAATGCCACTTCAATATTGATCCTCTGATTAGATGGCACATTACTCTTGCAATATTAAATCCCATGCCCCGGTTCCAGTTACTATTCTTTGCTGATTGGTGAGTTGCACAGTTTGCATTGTACATCCAGTCTCAAGCAAAAAGCCCTTTCTCTGGAACATTATTAAATTCCATCACTGGACGCAGTAATAAATGTAGAAATTTTACCCCAACAACCTTCAACCCGCTGAATTCACTTTCGTCCTGTTATGTTAATTTCCTTTTGATGTCCCTTCCTCACAGCTAACTCAATGACGATTGTGATCCTGTCTCGGGGAAAGTGTGGTCTCTCCAAATGCGTCACTCGCTACTTGGTGGCCATGGCAGCGGCGGATCTAATGGTTGTTATCACTGACCTGATATTGAGGCAGATTCCAATTGTTCATCGTCTGTATTTTGTGCGAGAAATCCGCATGTGTAATATCCACGCCGTCCTGCTTTATGTAGCCACAGACTGTTCTGTCTGGTTCACCGTCACTTTCACCTTTGAGCGATTCGTGGCAATTTGTTGCCAGAAGCTGAAAACTAAATATTGCACTGAGAAAACCGCGGCTGTCGTTCTTGGAGCAGCGACTGTGCTGAGCTGTTTAACGAACATTTTCTGGTACTTTATGTATTTACCTTGGTACAGGTTTGCCAATACCCCCTGGTTCTGTTACGTGAGTGTTCTTGTTATGATTTCACGTTTGTGGGGAACACTCGAGCTTCTTCATTCTATTCTCACCCCTTGCATCCCATTTGTTCTGATTCTGCTCCTCAATGCTTTAACCATCAGACATATTTTAGTGGCCAGCAGAGTCCGCAGGAGACTACAGAATCACAGCAGCGAGGGGATTGCCAGTGACATAGCGATGGAGCGACGAAGGAAATCCATTATTTTACTGCTTATTATTTCAGGGAATTTCGTTCTGTTATGGGCTGTGTTTATGTTGTTTTCTATTTGGAACCGGTTGTTATATTTACTTTATGCTACTATACATCTACCTGCTTACATGAAAGAAATAGGATTTATGCTCCAGCTCCTGAGTTGCTGCACAAGCACTTGTATTTATGCCGTGACCCAGAATAAGTTCAGAGAGCAGTTGAAGAATGTGGTGAAATGTCCGTATCTCCGAATTGTTAAAATAATTAAATGGTGAGACTGAATGTAGAAGATGCAGCATCAGAAATCAACATGATGTACGGAAAGGAGCGAAGCAGGAGAAGGCCATGGTGAATATCCACGGTTTCTCATGTAGAAAACAAAATAAACTCAATATAGATGACATTGCGGCAGAAAGGAAACGTTACCTGATGTGGGGACGTCGAGGTTTTACACAATCACATATTACACAGACGTAGTTAGCATGGGTTGACAGAATAGTATCACGTTACGAGGACATAATTAACCTGATAAAATACACAACACACCCGAACCTTTCACGGATTTTGATCTAGATAGCATGAATATTCAAGACGATAAGGTTCCGACATGCGCTGAAATAGTTCGTAGGATTACATAGCACATAAGCAGATAATTCGGGCCATCGTGCATTTGCCAGCTCTTTGAAAAAGATATCCAATTAGTCCCACTCAGCTGGTCTTGCCCCATAGTTTTGATAATTTTACCTTTCAAATATTTATCCAATTCCTTCGTGACTGTTAGTACTGAAGCCGGATTATCCACCGTTTCAGTCTCGTCATTCACGACAATAATTAGAGGTGTCCAAACAACTCTTTATTTCCCCATTAGATTTCTTGTCAGGAATTTAAATCTGTGTCCACTGGTTAGTAAGCCTCCAGCCAATGGAAACAATATTCCTCGATCTACTGTGCCGAAACCATGCATGATTAAATCTATTTAAACCTTCTCGGTACTGTTAAGTAACAATTCCGCGAATTCTGACAGCCTCTTTTTAATTGTACCGTTTAGTTCATATTGCTTCTCCTCATTTGTACCTACAATATGCTTCACTGCACAATTCTCTGCTTCAAATCTCCACTGCCATGTTTCTGTTGAAGTCACTAGCCTGACTATGTCCACCTGGATTCTGGTACGTTCCTCCCATTTTACTACATTCGCAACTTTGTGACATTTGCAAACTTGGATATTATGTTCTGTGTACTCAGTTCCAGGACATTAATATATATCTTAAAGGAGCAGTGATCCTAACAGCGCTACCTGGCTGACACCATCTGGTACTTATCCGCTGTCTGAATAACAAAAGTTCGCTAATACTCTCTGCTTCTCAGCTGATTTCGTATCTCGGCAACCACTGTCCCTTTAATACCATGGGCTTCAATTTTGCCAGCAAATCTACTATGCGGCACTTCAGCAAGTGTCTTTTGAAATTTCGTCAAATAAATTAATCAAGTTAGTCAAGCACGATTTGCCTTTGACAAATTTTACGAGCATGAGCAATTTAGGCCACATGTTTACAACACCAGCTGAATCCATTGCAGGTGAAGAATTTTCGGTATCACTCGCAAGGACACTGCAATTAAAGAGTTGTATCAATTATTTGACAAATAAAGTATATTAATCGGATACCTCAATCGTGAAACTTGAGTTAAGTGTAAGTATGATTGACTATCCCAGAGACCGAACATAATTGGCGACCGTGTCAATACTGGGAATAATTTATTCTTTCATTGTCTGATTTGTTGCCTACCATCTCTTGTCAGACACTCCCATACAGAGCAGATAATGGAATATGGAGTATCTGGGCGAATATATAGATGCACATTGGATGTAGCATGAGGGCTAGTAATCTCACGGGAAATACAGACCCATGAGTGAGTTAGTCTGGATCCTGGGTAATGGAAAAAACAAGGTTCCTGTGTTACAAGGGATAGTTTTCAAGCCGGAGATTCTATCCGAATGTAATCAGCATCACAGAAAGCAGTGTGACAGATTGGAGGAAATGATTTGTGAGAAAACTTCGGTAAGAGTGATCGTCGTATGATAAGATTGAAACTAATAATGGAAAGGATTAAGGAACAACCTAAAGCAGATATTTTAAATTGGAAGGTGGAAAACTTCAATGGGAGGAGAGCGTATCTAGCCAAGGTAAAATGAAACCAATGATTGGGAGAATCATCTGAAACAGGACAATGGGTGATCTTTCAGGAGTATCAGGTACAGGCTAGGGACATTCCAACACGAGGTAACGAAAAGTGAATCAAAAGTACGGCTTTTTGGATGACGAGGGAGATAGAGAATATGATTCAACAAAAAAGAGGGTGTATGATGCATGTCAGGAGAATTTTTCAAGTGAGAATCAGCCCAAACGCCATATGTTACTCGTGGAACTGAAGAGGAAAGTGAGACTGTCAACTTGATACTATGAGAATAAAATGGCAATTAACATAAAAGTGAATCCAATATCTTCTACCAGCAGGGAAATAATAAGCGTGTAATAAGCGATGGGCTGGGGCTTATAAGAGCAAAGAAGGTGACATGTGCTTAGAGGTGCAGGGCAATGCTGGAATGCTCAATGAGTACTTTGTATCACAGTTTACTAAGGAAGAGGATGCTGACAAAATATCGGCAGAGGTGGAGATTATAGACGTAATGGGTGCTGTGATAATTGATAGGCAGAATGTACTGGAAAGGCTGTATATAATTAGAATGGATAAGTGGCCTGCATCAGCTGGCTTTCATACCAAGTTTGTAGCTAAAACGGGGTTGGAGATAGCGGAAGGGATTGGCATGATCTTCCAATGTACCCTAGATGCGGGGATGGTGCCAGAATGTTGGAAATGGCAAATGTGACATCCTTTTTCAAGAAATGGTGTAAGTCAGTTTTGGTAATTACAGGCCAGTCAGTATAACATCAGTGGTTGGAAAGGTTTTAGAAACAATAATGAAGGAATACATTAACAATCACTTTGGAGAGATGTAAGTTAATGAAGGATAGCCAGTACTGATTTGTGAAAGGCAGATCGTTTTTGACTGCTCAAATAGATTTTTTAAAGTAAGTAACAGAGAAGGTTGATGAAGGAAATTCACTGGATTTTGTCTGTATGTCTAGAAGAAAGCGTTGGACAAAGTATCACATAAAAGGTTGGACAACAAAATTGAGGCTCTAGGAATAGGAGGGCCCGTGTCAGCTTGGCTAAGCATTGGCTTAAGGACAGAAAACGGCGAGTCATTGTAAATGGTTGTTTTTCAGACCGCCTTCAACAGCCTGCTCGCCATTGTCAAGAGACTTAACTGTTCCAGCCACGTTTATAATGTGGCTACAAGAGCAGGGCAGGGGCTGGGTATTCTGTGCCGAGAGGCGCATATACTGATTCCCCAAACACTTCCACCATGTACAAGGCCGATGTCAGGAGTGTGGTGGAATATGCTCACCTTGCATGGATGAGTGCAGCTCCAACAACAGTCAAGAAACTCTGTACCATCAGGGAAAAAGCAACGCCATTGACTGAAATTTCAACCAGTACAGTTAACATTCACTCCCTTCTCTACCTCTACAGATGCACTGCACAAACGCTTCAAAACCCGCTACCCCTACTGCCGAGAATTCCCGAGTGTTACTGAGGCCCATTAAGGGTGAAAGGCGCAGGCTCCAGGGCAGACCTGCGCTATGTAAATTAATCTCAGGAGGGAAGCACCGATCACCACACAGACCAGAATTCGCCCAGGAAACATCCCCAGTCTGTGTTGAGTTATCTGATGTCACCTGTTGAGGTATGAGCGCCATATCACAGGGCATTCCGAGGCTGCATTCCCGCACTGTGCTGGGATCGATTAGCTCACCCAGTGTGATTCTGGGACCCTCAGAGAGAAGCAAAGGCCCAGGATACAAAACTGGCTTGTGGTGCATTAGCTGGTCTCAACCGGCAGGGTACTGAGCCACACAGAGCAGGTTGGGCCCGTGCTTCATTCCCGGCCTGTGGTATGTCAGATCATCTCAGGAGGTGTGCAACTGAGCCATTACAACACCGGAAATGTCCAGGCTTAATTGCTGGCCTGTGCTGTGTCAGCAGATATCACACGGCGTGGTACTGAGCCCAACACAGGGCAGTTTGAGCCCATGATCATTCCACGGCACGTGTTGTGTTAGCTGATATCTGTTGGTGTGGTACGAAGCCATAAACCTACAGGAAACGGCCAGGTTATACCTCTGCTATATGCTGAAATCTCCGATCTCACCTATTGCCTGGGCATGAGCTGGGTAACTGTCAGATTCAAAGTCGAAGGTCCAGGCTCTGTGCAGCAGCTCTCTGGGTTTGTGTTGCAGATCGCTGGGCTGTGCAAGATCTATTTATGTGAGGGTTGGAGCTGTATGGGTCTTTATGTTATATCTAGGTCAGTGCAGTTTAGCTCTATGTTTGTGTTGGAGCAACCAGAGCCTATGAAGAAGCTGAAATGTCATCGAGCTGAAAAGTTCACTCTGTTCCTCTCGACTGAGATGTGACCTGATACACTGAGTACATATACACCATTTTCCGTTTTTCGTTCAGATTTCCAGCATCTGCTTTATTTTGCTATTTGTTTTACAAATAAGCTGTCAGGATCTGTAAAGGAGACGACTGGCTCTGCGTAAATGCTACCTGGGTCTGTGCAAATGCTGCCCGGGTCGATGTAGGAGCGCACTCGCTGTGTATAGGAGCAATCTATGTTGCAGCTCAGTGTGTCAGGGCTGGAGCTGACTGCGTCAATGCAAGTGTTGCCTGCGACTATTCAGCATGTGGTCCTGTCTGCGTAGGAGCATCTGCTTCGCTGTGGAATGTCTCGACCTGATCTGGAGCTCACTGGGTCAGTGTGGGAGCTGCCTGGATGTCTGTTCAAGCTTTGGATTCAGTGTCGTTACTGTCCTTGTCTGTGAAGTGAGCTCCAAAAGAAGCTGTTTAGGAACATGTAGGAACTATCTGCTCCTTTCTATAAACTGTCTGCGCTACGGTAAGAAATATTTATGTCAGTGTAGTAACACTTGCGACTGCATATATACTCCCTGGGTCACGGTAGGAACTGTCTAGTTCTGACCTGGATGAATGGATCTGTGTTGCAACTGCCTGTGTCTGTGAAATTAGCTGCTTCCTTCCATGTAGGAGCTTCTGTGGATGTGTCGGAGATGCATTGAACTGTGTAGGAATTGTCTAGGGCTGTTTGTGGGATGTTTGGTTCTGTGTAGGAGATCCTGGGTCTGTGCAGAAGCAGTCTGTGACTGTGTCCGATCTTTGGGGGCCCGCAGAGGAGTGTTTGGGTCTGTGTAGTTGATCTCTGATTCTGTGTAGGAACAGTACCTGCCTGCATAAGAGTTGCCTGGCTCCGTGTAGGAGCGTCCTGGGTCTGTTGGGTCAGAGTAGGAGCATTCTAATTATGTGTAGCGACTGTCTGAGCCTGTGTAGTCGCAGTGTATTTTGGAGCTGTCTGGCTCTGCATAAGAGCTTTCTGAATCTGTATAGGGACAGTCTGGGTCTGTGTAGGCAGAGTCCGGGTCAGTGTAGCTGCAGTCTGCGTCTGTGTGGGCAGAGTCTGGGTCAGTTTACGCACAATCTGGATCTGTGCAGGCAGAGTCTGAGTCAGTGTAGGCACAGTCTGGTTCTGTGTAGGAACTGCCTGTTTCTGTGTGGCAAAGTCTGGGTCAGTTCGGCAAAATCTGAGTCTGTGGTGGGAATATACTGCTGATCTGATTTTGATTGTTTCCGCCATCCATTGTTCTGTGTAGCAGTTGTCTGGATCTACTCCGGAACTGCTTTGATCGTTATCGATCGGTAAACCTGTTTGTGTGTGCTGAGATTTGGTCAGTAGTTACAGTCTCTCCGTCCGCTCCTGCACTGTGTGAGTAAGTTTTTCATGTTTACATTTACAGACTGGTGATCAGGGGCGCTGGAGCATCAGTGAACCCGGTTGAGAAAGGGAACAATCTGCCCGGCTCCGGCCCCTAATGTGAGGATGTGAGGATGACATGATAGGGCCGATCCTGCTTGGGCCTGTGAACTGATAGTAAACCCCTCTGATCCAAACAAAACTGGCCACAGTCGCAGATTCCAAAGGTCACTTCCGGGGCGGCTGTTCCCTGACATGCTGCCTCGATGTCGACTCAGTGCCGTTGCTGATAAACTGTACAAATCTGAAGCCTCACACCAAACGAATCCACCAACTCTGCTGCTACATGCGAAGGGTTCCTGGTGCTTCGATACATTAACTGAGTTCAATAACTGCCCGAGCGGCATTGTGTGGCACTTCAGCAGGCAGGTAGACAAGGCAGTCAGGGCAGTCTCGGTCTCAATCGCTTTGTTTGTCACGAATGGCCAACACATGGTTTGATTGTCGGTACATCTTGAGTAGGCTTAGTTCCAGCATTGGTTCAGAGGTAGGATTGTCGCTTCCCGTTTATTGGCTCGAATATGCAAGAGGTCCCGTGTTCAAATCCCAGAAAAAGCGCTCCTGTTTCCTCCATTTTTGACAATTGCCTTTGAATCTTAGAAACATAGAAACATAGAAATTTACAGCGCAGAAGGATGCCATTTCAGCCGACCGTGCCTGCGCCGGTCGACAAAAAGCCGCACGGCCCTCGGTCAGCAGCCCTGAAGGTTACATACCAACCCATAAACAATGACGGAAAGGCAAAGAGCACCTATCCGAACTAGTCCACTCCACACCACTGCAACACCCCTAATACTAAAAACATCTACATTCCACCCCAACCGAAGCCATGTGAGCTCCTGGGAGAGGCAAACAACAGGTAAGAACCCAGTCCAATTTCGGGAGAAAAAATCTGGAAAAATGCCTCTCCAACCCATCCACGCGATCGAAATTGATCCAGGAGATCACCCTGGTCGTATTCTATTCCCTGCAGTACTTACCATTATATCTGCGCCTTCCAACAAAAGGTCATCCAATCTAATCTCAATCACCAGCTGTCGGTCCGTAACCCTGCAGGTGGGTAATTGGTATGGAAAGATGATGAAGTTGCCAAGTAAAACTGCGTGAATCTGAAGCGCTGTGGGAAGACGGTCAGTGCAAATAATCCCCAGTAATGCCTCTTCAATAACATACACTTTGTGTCAGCGAGTTTGGTTGGAATATGAATTCGATCTTTAACCCGCACAACACTTTCATCTTACTGAAGCAGATGCAGCACTTGCACGTTTTTGCGCAGTTCACGACCACTGGACGTCCCAAAGCCAATGCAGCATTTTAAAAGTGTAGTCACTGTTGTATTGTGGGAAACGCGGCAGACAATTTGCGCACAGCAAGCTCCCACATACAGCATTAATATAATGAGCACGTAATCTGTCCTTTGTTATGTTGATTGAGAGATAAATATTGATCAGGGTGAGTGGCGTCACAGTCTTATTCAGTTTGCAGACAGTCATTCATATAAATAATGATGCAATTGGGGAGGGCAGACACCTTTCTCACACCTTCTCGTACTGATCCCATGTTCCTTATCTGTGAGAAATCCCATTTTTCCCAATCTAATTGAGCTCTCCTGACCAACCGCATTTTTCACCCCATTGCACAAGTCAGTTATTTCCGAAATCATGTCCGGGATTTCACCATCACCACTCTGCCTGGAATCCACGCCAAGTGCTGATTATTCTGCTGATGTCAGTCCTGAAGAGTTCACTGTTAATTTTGAGCAAGTTCCACCTTGGTCTTTCTCCCACAATGTAATTTCAACAAGTATTGCACAAGAGTTACTGTCTTGTATATCTCTGTAATGCCATGTTACAGATGCTTACATTCTAAGCTGTCCAAGATATGAATTTGAACACCCCGCGGGTCGGGTTAATATCCCTCCCCACCCTGCATATGTTCGACAGGATCGGCGAGCGTTGGGTAATGGTGCTCCCTCCACTGGCCGCTGTGCAGTATTGCAAAACCATGTGCAGCTGCTCCCTCCTCTGTCTCCCTGAAGTTAACAGGCCAGGAATACAAGATGGTTCAGGAGTCAATAAAATATTTGCCTTTGTTAGTCTAGGCATGGAGCACAAGAGCAAGGACGTTATGCTCGAATATATAAAACACTGTTTAGGCTGCAACTGGAGTAATGTGTGCAGTACTAGTCACCAGATTACAGGAATGATGTGATTGCACTGGAAAGAGTGCAGAGGAGATTGACAAGAATATTGCGTGTGCTGGAGAATTGTGGCCATGGGCAAAGATTGTAGATGTTAGGTTTGTTTCCTTTGTAATAGAGTACACTGAGGGAATACCGGATTGAGGTACATAAAGTTATGAAGGGCCTGATTAGAGAGGATAGGAAGGACATCTTTCCCTTGACAGAGCGATGATCCAGCAAGGGGCAGAGATTTAACGTAACTGGGGGGAGATTTAGAGGAGATATGTGGGGAAATTTCTTCCGCCAGAGGGTGGTAGTGTCTGTTCGCACTGCCTGAAAGAATGGTAGAGGCAGAAAGCATCACCACATTTTTAAAAACATTTGGATGTGCACCTGAAGTGCCGTAATGTACATCGCTAGGGACCAGAGTTGGAAGGTGGCATTAGGCTAGATAGCTCTTGGTCGGCCGGTGTGGAAACTATATGCTGAAAAAGCCTCCTTCTTGATGTAAATTTCTATGATTCGATGATTCTGTACACTACTGCACCATCTGCTACAGATGCTCCCTCCTTTGGCCGCTCTCCAGTATTGCACCACCTGGTACTGCTGCTGCTTCCTCTGGGCGCAATACAGTACTGCAACAGCTGATACTCCTGCACCATCCTCTGGTCGCTGCGCTGTATTGCATCACCTGATACAGGTGCTCACTCCTCTGGGCGCAGCACAGTACCACAACACCTGTTACTGCTGCATCATCCTCTGGCCGCTGCGCAGTATTGCACCACCTGATACAGCTGCTCCCTCCTTCGGGCACAATGTAGTACTGCAACACCTGATACTGCTGCACCATCCTCTGGCCGTTGCACAGTATTGAAACACCAGCTTCTTCCAACCCTTGGCGTCCTGGCAACATTATGCTGAAAATCCAGCCTGTTTGCACAGATCATCAAAGCTTTAAATTAACTGTCAGCTTCTGTTGGAGAAACCAGTTTTTGTATTTCGATTACATCAGGTAAAAGAATTTCTGAAACTGTCGGGTGTGCAACAGATCCCTCCCACGCAGGAGACATTCTCACTCTGTGTGTAAAATGTCCTGGGGTAGAACTCGAACCTGCCATCATGTGATAACAATACGATTTACACCTAACCCACGCTCTACATCCTTTGGGCCACGACCACTTACTGAGGGAGGGTGAACTGGTCCTCTATTGTTATCAGTGTCCATTTTTATAATAGATATTTTCTTGCTTCAGTGAACAAGTGGGTCCTTCAGCATCCACGTCACTACGAATCGGACAAGTGAATTAATTAACTTCAACATAGCCCCAGTTTGGACGATTAATGCAGCATTAGGATTCACAGGCAAATAGACAAGTGGAACCGACGGTCTGATTATCCAACAGAGAGTGGCGGGTAGCTCATAGATATTTGTGAGAGGTTGTGAGATTTGATTTTGAATTGGCTCAATGGATTAATTGGTTAAAGTGCTTGTCAGGTAAGCAGGAACTCCCAGGTCCTATTATCAGCGGGTGTGTGTTGAATATATGTTGTTTATATTGTCTGCGAATTTCAGCAACAAATAATAATCCAATGGTGCAGCGATTAAAGTCCGGGATACTCAAGAGGCCAAAATTAGAGAAGCACAGATGTCTTGCGGGGTTATGGGGCTGCGGGAGATTATAGAGATAGGGAGTGCACGAGGCCACGGTGGGGGTCTTGGAACCATTTACTTGAATTTTAAAGTAGAGACATTGCTTAACCACGAGTCAATGTTGATCAGCAAGCACAGGGGTGATGGGTGATCGCGACTTGGTACAAGTTAGGACACGGGTGGCAGAGTTTTGGATGACCTCACATTTAAGGAGGATGGAACGTGGGCAGTGGCCAGCATCGCATGGGAATAGTCAAATCTAGAGGGAACAAAGACAGAGATAGGGTTTCAGCAGCAGCTGAGCCGAGGCAGTGATGCAGTCAGATGGAAGTGGAAATAGGTGAACTTGGTGATAGAGTGGATTGGTGGATGGAAGTTCATCTTGGTGTCAAATGTGACGCCAAAGTTGCTAACCATCTGTTTCAGCCTCAAAATGTTGGCAGGTAGAGCACTTGACTGGATGGCTAGGAAACAGATCTTATTGCATGGACTGAAAACAATAGCTTCAATATTCACAATATATAGTTGGAAAAAAAGTTCGCTCATCCAGCACTGGATTTCGGAACTCTGATCATTTGGAGACAGTGGAGGGTGGAGAGCGCTGGTGGTGATGTAAATCTGGGTGTCACCAGTGTACATGTGGAATCTGACGCTGTGTTTCCGGAAGATGTCGCCACGTTGCAGCAGGTGGATGATATTGGAGGGGCCAAATATTGTTCCTTGGTGGACACCAGAGCTAATGGTGTCAGAGCGGGATGAAAAGCTATTGCAGGTGATTCTGTGGCAACGACACGTCAGATAAAAATCGACCGAGGGGATTGCAGTCACATCCAGCTGGACGACGGTGGAGAGGCGTTGGAGGAGGATGGAGTGTTCAACACGGCAACTCCTGCAGATAAGTTTATCAGGTCGGCGTCGGATCGTTTACCTTTTGTGGATCGGAATAGGAGTGCGGTCTGCCGCATTTCAGCAGTTATCGGCAGCGGTCACGATGGTGGGCCCAGAGAATATCCACATGGTCAGGAGGCAATGACTGCCGGTCCTCCGGCCTGGGCATTCTGCTGTGGGGAGGCCACTTCACCATCATTGAAGTTAAGGAGATGGTGGGCGGCCGCCTCCTCGTAGCGGATGTAATGTACAAAAGCTTCCCTTTCAGGTTAATTAAAGTTTATGCCCCAGCTCTCAAGAAAGAGCGGCTGGCCATTTTCCAGCAGCTCCCACTGCTCCTGGCAACGTCCAGGCCGGTCATTCCGGGCCCTGACTTCAACTGCATCGATGCGGCTGGACAATCCAGCAGAGCCGACAGCAAACTGGACGCCACGTCCAGACTCCTGATGGATGCAGTAAAAATTGCCAAGCTGTGCGACGTCTTCAGCAACTCTGCAGATGGAGCACCGTGCAGATACACCTGGTTGAGACCAGACGCATCTGTCCGTTCCAGAATAGACTTCATGTATGTGTCCCACACGCTCAAGGTCAGATCACCGACGTCACGCTGGTGCTCTTCTTTGACCACTGCCTCCGACTGGCCGACTGTCACACACAGGAAAACCAGAAAGTTGGCAGTGGGATATGGAAGCTGAACGTGAAACTGTTGACTCTGGAAAACGGTGAGGTACTCAAGAGGGATTACAAAGGTTGGAGAACCGTAAAGCCCCTCTGCGATTCCCCGATGCACGGGTGGGAAACAATCAAGACGAACATCAAGAGGTTCTTAATCCTCAAAGGTGTTCAGGAAGCGAGAGGGAGACAGAGGGAATTGTCCCAACTCCAGAAGAGTATGCAAAACGTGCTCCTGCTGCAGTCGATGGGGGTCGATGTAACGGAGGAAGTCGAAATGGTGAAGGGTCAGCAAGCCTCGCTCTCTGCCTCAAATTCCTCCAAAATAATCTTCCGCTCCAGAGTCCACTCCGTCGAGCAGGATGAGACGTGTTTGCATTTCTTCTTCCAAAAGGTACACAGGGGGAGCTCTGTGATCACCAGTCTAAAGGAGGAAGACGGTTCTGTAATGTCTTCGCAGCCTGACATGCTGAGGATCAGCAAATCCTTCTATCATCAGGCTGTATGACGTTAACTACACAGAACGCGCGGCCTCCCAGTCATTCTTGTCGTCAATGTTGGAGGTCTTAAACGACAGCGAGCAGGAGATTCCGGACCATATGCTAACTCTGGATGAGCTTACAAAGGTCGTCCGGTCCTTCGAGACGAATAAAACTCCCGGAAGCGGCAGCTTACCAGTCGAGTTGTATTCGGCTCTGTGGGACTGGATGAGCCCAGACCTGCTGGAAGTGTACGGGGGTCTGCTTCTGGCCGGCAACGTGTCAGAATCGATGAGGAAATGCATCATCACCCTCATCTACAAGCAGAAGAGGGAGAGGGAAGAAATCAAAAACTGGCGGTTCATTCCGCTGCTCAATGTGGACTATAACATCCTGTCAAATGTCATCGTCAACAGGATCAAGTCTGCTCTTGAGCTGGTGATTCACCCGGACATGACCTGCGCTGTCCCTGGCAGGAAGATGTCTGATAGCCTCGCGCTACTCAGGGATACGATCGCCAATGTGCGGGTTAGGCGGGTGGACACCTGCTTAATCAGCTTAGACCAGGCGAAGGCCTTTAACAGGATATCACACACGTACCTGATTGACGTGCACTCCAAAATAGGGTTTGGGGAGGGTATCTGCAATTGGATCCAAGTGCTCTACACAGTTATCAATAGCACAGTTCTAATCAACGGGTGGGAAACTGAAAGCTTTCCAATCAGATCTGGAGTCAGGCAAGGCTGTGCTCTCTCCTCTGTCTTGTTTGTGTGTTGTATCGAGTCCTTTGCCGAGTCCATCAGGAAGGATGCGCGCATTAGAGGCGTGACGATGCCCGGTATCGGAGGTGCTCAGGTTACAACCTCCCTGTACATGGACGAAGTCGCTATATTTTGCTCGGATCCGCAGGCGGTTCACAGATTGCTCACAATCTGCTACTAGTTTGAACTGGACTCGGGAGCGAAGGTCAATCACAGCCAAAGCGAGGCCATGTTCTTTGGCAATTTGACCGACCGATCCTTTATTCCCTTCACCGTTAAGCCAGATTACCTGAAGGGGTTGGGAATATGGTTTGGAGCAGACGGGACGTGCGCCAAAAACTGGCAAGAGCGTGTTAGGAAGTGAAACAAAAACTGGGATGGTGGAATAAGGACCCTGCCCACAGAGACACAATGTACAAATCTCTGGACAGTGGAGGAAAGGATATTCCGAACGTGGCCCTCATCCTGACGGCCACCTTTGTGTGCGGCTGCATCAAGCTGTGCACAGACCCCTGGTACGCAAACACCAAGTGTCACCCCGTGCTCAGGTTCTACCTGTCCCTGGTGTTGCGAAGGATGGGTCTGGCCATGCTGCCATGTAACGCCCCCATCAGTTGGACCATGCCTGTCTACCTGTCCTTCGTGGAAATGTTTTACAGAAAAATCCCTTTTGACCACAAGGCCGTAAAGCAGTGGTCGGCACATAAGGTCCTGGACCCCCTGCGAAAGTAGGAGAGTGTGGACCATATCGGGTGGTTTCCCCGAGCAGACTGTCGAACTCGTTTGGCAGCATGTCTCATCGCCAGAGCTTTCACACAAGCACCAAGATGTAGCTTGGTTAGCGGTGAGGAGGGCCTTTTCGCGTCAGATCCTTCATGCACAGCCGGCATCTCAGCAGCACGGCACGGTGTCCCCGGGTCAGCTGCGGGGCAGACGAGACTGTCACCCATCTCCTTCAGGATTGCACCTTTGCAAGGAAGGTCTGGAAAGAGATGCAGTGGTTGCTGATGAGGTTCATCCCAAGCAGCTCCTTAACACAGGACTCTGCTCTACGGGCTGTTCCCAGGGACACACATCGTGACAGACATCATCTGTTGCTGGAGGGCCATCAGCTCGGTGAAAGATGCACTTTGGTCTTACCAAATCTTACTGGTCTTCCAGAGCAAGGAGATGTCCATGTCTGCATGTTGCAGACTGGTGCAATCCAAAGTCCAGGAGTACATGCTGAGGGACGCATTGGAAATTGGTGCAGTCGCCGCAAAGGCACAGTGGGGAAGAGCCGCAGTTTAAAGCCCTTCCGCTAGGGTAAACCCAGGGCCTGGAATCAGTATAAAAATCCCCTCGGGCTGTACTTGTAAACGTTTTGTATACAGAGAGCGCCATGATCTGAAAACACCTATGTCATGCCATTAATAATGCAAGTTTTGTTTAGTTATGTATCTTGCAAAGAAATGTAACTGTACCGTCACCCATTCCTGTGCCGTATGTAACGTTATTTTATAAATGTACTACAATGTATCCTGGATTGTACTGAATTGTACCGTGAAATGTAAAGGAAGCAAATGTATTGAACAGAACTGCCGTCAGCATCCACATGTATAATATGGAATTGCTGGCCGCATCCAAATGTACTGAACTGCTTTCCAATGTATCGTGCAAATTGTTATATGAATAAAGTACATTTTGAAATTTTTAAAAAGTATGTATTTTAATAAAGAGCATACTTTGGAATGATAGCATCACTTGCGGGTAATGACAACTAGCAAGGTTTGGTATTTATTGAATTTCACGATAAATAAACCGACCATTCATTTTATTGTTGGATATTTTATTCCCAGTGTGACAAACAACCGTGGCAGGGAATCGATGCTGAGAATACCATCAATGAAATTATGATCCATTAGTGCACGGGGCTGCTGTGTTCTTGGACATGCTACTGACCCTCAAATATTCACACACTGTGATTGGATCTGTTTCAGCTCTGCTGTCTGTGCGGTACAGTTACCCGGTGCTCCTGGGTCTCAGGTTCTGATTCTCGCTTTGGGCTTTTACTGATTCAAATTTGTGAGGTCCCGGGTTCCTGCGCCATTCCCTGCGCTTCCACCTCGCCGGCTCTTCACTCAGTCATTTTCTCCTGCCCTCTGGAAATCTCTGACTCTCAACCGCCCTTCAAACCCACAGCACAATATAAATTTATACCGCAGCGACGGGCGCTCCCCACGTTTAACCGAATGCTGCCACCCAATCCTTCTCCTTTCTCGCTCGGGGCTCACATTTGTCTCCTTGTGGAAGCTCCGAGCAGTTTCGTGAGGTTTGTGCCACGGGTGTGAGAGGATTGAGTTACCTTCCTTCACTCATTCTTTTCTCTGGAAATCAAATCGATGGAACGTTTGATACAGTGTCTTAACATTGTCTTTCTTTGCTCAGCGGTTTGTGTAACTTCTTGAATTTAATACGTTTACTGAAATAATTTAATGATACACAACAGTGCATTGGCCGTGAATCAAACCCGGGTATCCTGACCAGGGGCCGACAATTCTACTCCTGAATACCAAGACTCACACTGTCAAGGCCACTTTCTCTTCAATTTTCACTTTATTTTCTGCGCTTTTCGTTACACAAGGAGCAACATCATAAAACGCAACGCAAAATACCGCAGAAGCTGAGAATGGAATTATTCAGAACATTCTGGAAACACTCTGAAGATCCAGGGCTCACAGTCTAAGGATAAGGGGTAAGCCATTTAGGACTGATATGAAAAGAAACTTCTTCACTCAGAGAATGGTTCACCTGTGGAATTCTCTACTGGGGAAAGTTGTTGAGGCCTGCTCGTTAGATATATTTAAAAGGGAGTTAGATATGGCCCTTACGGCTAAAGGGATCAAGGGGCATGGAGAGAAAGCAGGAAAGGGGTACTGAGGTTGAATGATCAGCCATGATCTTCTTGAATCGTGGTGCAGGCTCGAAGGGCCGAATGGCCTACTCCTGCAACAAATTTCTATGTTTCTGTGTTTCTTTGACCATCTGTGGAGAGGGGAACACAGGTTAACCTTTCAGGTCGATGAGCCAAATATTGCAGATATGTTAATTAAAATTATTTTTGCATGTGCTGAGCCGTTTGAATTTCCCTCCAAACTTTATATTTTATAAGTTGCCCACAGGCAATAAAAAGTTAATGAACTACCCTCAGCCTGGGAAGCCTCATAAAGCGTTCAATACTGCAACGACACGGATATGACTCAAAACCTCGCGTGGTGAACAATGGATCAGTAGTCTATCGCCTTATTTTGTTCAATTTCGAGTCAATAAATCTTCATCATTATATTGTATCATCCAAATCCATTCGGCCACGCCACACAGTCACCCCTCCACCACTTATTAACGACAAAACCTGAAGTTTAATTTGTCTCCTGTGACATTCACCAATCTATTGTACATTAAAAACTGATCATTATCTATTACTTAAAATTCCTTTCCGAACAGATCATCCACAGAGTCTTCTAATGATGTTTTAGCATATATTTGAAATACTCGTTCACGTTTATTCTCCTCCCCTCATCAAAAATGAGATTCCAACTTTGCACAATCACTAATCTAGCCAAACTGAATATTAAACGTATCGCTGCATTGCCAGACTCGAGCAGACCCTGCTGCTATCTCCATCTCAAAATTTAATACATATGGGAATCCCATTCCCATTCTTCGTACCCCACCCAGCAAGGAAACCTCACACAACTGTCCAACATAGTATCAGAATCACTTAACTGAGGACATATCACCAGTAAATGCGACAGTCACATCCCGTGTCCCTCACACCGGGCAAGTTGCCACCTCCACTCGCCCAATTTACATATAGTAATCATAGTAAAAATCCGGTTATGAACCAATTTAAAATCCATTTCAATCCACTCTGGATATTTAAAATTCACCCACACCCCAATCTAAATCGTGTTGTCGTCCAGCTGTGCGGACATACTCTTCCAAAACTCCTGATCAGCTGGGGTCTTGAAACTTCATTGGCTAAATATCCCAAAGAAACCATGAGTGTTGCAGGTGTCTAATTGGACCGAATCCTCTGCTCTCTCCAGCAGAAAACTTGGAAATGCAGGACGCGTTTGACGTCCTCTGGAGATTTTCACGTTTATTTCTTCCATCGAATCCTGTGGCATTGCCCTCACATTCTTCTCATACATTGTCCCCATTGCGTTTTCCTCTACTTCCTTATCCTCCTCACAAACCATATTCGTCACGACCGCTTCTGGCAACTAACCTGGAATCTTCTCATATTCCACGAGTAGAATATCAGATTTTATCAAAGCTTTATTAAATAATACCCCTTCTTCTTCTTAGTCAGTCCCTCGGAGTCGAGGATGACTTGCTTCCAAATTAAAGATGAGTTCTTATGTGACTGATGAATGCGATGTGGGATCTCCAGTCTCTGTCACAGGTGGGGCAGACGGAAGTTGAAGGGATGCCGGAAGAAGGGACAGGTGGGTGGCATGCTTGGGTTGTCATGCACTCCATCCACTGCTTCAACTTGGTTTCCGCTTGCTCCTGGCGAAGAGACTCGGAGTGTTCCGTACCTTCCCAGATGTTTCTCCTCCACTTTGAGCGTTCTTGGGCCCAGGATTCCCAGGTATCGATGGGGATGTTACATATTTTCAACATGATTTTTTGGGTGTTGATGAAGCATTTCCTCTGCCCATCTGGGGCTCGCTTGCCGTGTCGCAGCACCGCGTAGAGCGTTTGTTTTGGAAGTCTCGTCTCGGGCATGCAGCTGATGTGGCCTGTCCATCAGAGCTGATCGAACGTGGTCAATGCTTCGATGCTGGGGATGTTTGCCCGAGCATGAACACTGACGTTGGTGCGCTTATCCTGCCAAAGGATTTGCAGGATCTTGCGGAGCCAGATTTGGTGGAACTTCTCCAGTGCTGTGAGATGCCTGCTATACATAGTCCATGTCTCTGAAACATAAAGCGCGGTGGGTATTACTATGCGCTCTTTACCATGAGCGTGTTGCCGGGTTTGACATCCTGGTCGTCAAACACTCTCTTCCTCAGGTGAACGATGGCTGCGCTGTTACACTGAAGGCGGTGTTTGACCATCATTGAAGTCTACCCTTGTTGGCAGTAGGCTCCCGAGGTATGGCAAATGCTCCCCGTTGTCCAAGTCTTCATCGTGGAATTTTACCATCTGCAGCCGGTACTGTGTGGCGATTCCAGGTTGGTGGAGGACCTTTGTCTTACGGATGTTTACTGTAAGGCACATGCTCTCCTATGCTTCTGTGAAAGTGTTGACGATGGTTTGGATTTCGGCCTTATCTCAAAATTATCGAAGTTAACTCTTATCTCTGTTCTTTGACTGTGGATAAGCCCACTATGTACTCTTGATAGCTGTTGAAATATAATCAGTCATAATCCCCTGTTATAATTCTTGAGTATTATGTTATGCTGGATTGCAGATTAATATGAAGTTTGCTAGTCCACAATTGTATTACTTTAGTTTAATTTCTCCTCTGTTTCAATTAGTGGAAGTAATCATCTTGTACCTAGGTTTTATTTACAGTTAAAAGTCTCATTATCTTCAAAATCCACCGGTTTCATCATCAACAAAAGCATTATGACAGAGCCCTAAGACCAGTTTCTGTGGTTGTATGAACTTCTCCACGTTTCCGGTTTTTGGGGTATATCCCAGGGATTTCGCTTCTCTCTCAATGTAGAGGATCCACGGAGTTAACAGACAGGTGGCCATGCGTATGTGTGTAGGAAGTCTGAGGAATGGGTCGCATCTTCTACCGAAAGGGCAGGAATAATATTATTCTCTGTCGTACTTTGTAAACTGCTGATTAAATATTGTAAGGTATTAATTCTTGCCTATGCTAAATAAAGCCATATAATTACACCGAATATGGTGTCAATGTTGAACAATTGAACAGACAGACAGACCCAAAAACGACAACAATGAGCGATCCTTGTGGTGAAATCCTGACGTGATGATGGACCTTATCTAAACGGGCTGTCCTATTGGTGATGAAAGGCCTTCTCGTTAACTGGTCAATAACTGAGGTGATGGTGGACATTATTGAAATGGGCAGTCAGAGTGGTGATCAACGGCATCCTCTTTAACCGGATGAGCCTTGAGGTGATGATGGGCTTTCTATTTAAACGGGAGAGACTTGAGGTGATGATGGACATTTTCTTTCATCAGGCAGTTCATGAGATGATGGTGGGCCTTCTTTACCAGAAAGGCTTCGATGTGATGGTGGCTCTGTTCTTAAATGTGCAGTTAACATGTGCAACAGGAAGTGAAGGTCGGATGTCAGAGTTTGTATTAAATGGATTCACTATAGCAGGAGGTTTGCCTCATTGACACAATGAGCTCGGATAGGACATGAGGGGAAATATTTGAAAATCTAGCGAAGGATCATAATTCAGAGCAAGAGAAGGAGATGTTTTCCTTGATAGGGATGGGGAAGGAGATGAGCCAAAAACAGGTGAACAGATAATTTCGGTATCAGTGCCAAATAATTCCATCAGTTTCTCGGAGTTGATCTTGGAGGTGTGTGTAGAAGGGACAGGACAGAGGTGTTTAACAATATGGTTGTTTGTTTTGAAAGGAAGACGGGGTCTACGTTTGCTTTTCATGATAATATTGGATATTGGATCTGCTTAGCGCGAAAGAGTCATAATCTGACAGGGCTGTATTTGAAGAGCCTGCTTCGACATTAAATGAGTAAACCAGTTGTGGACCAGATACGATCAAATAATGGCCTTGGACCTATGGGAGCTACATTAGGACCCATTCCTGAGGATAGGGTAAGAGTTTTACCACGGACAAGGACATCAAAACTGCCAGTGAGTGAGTGGTGGAGCTGATCGACAGCTGCATAACTACCTTGGAAAATGGACAAGTTAGTCAGACTGCAGTGCCCAAAAGTCGGTAAGTAAATAGTGGAGAGATTTTTCACATCGTAGATGCAGCTAGAAGTGGTGTTGGAATGCCAAAGGGTCTGTGGATGGTGATCGATTCACGAAGCTGTCGGAGATGGTCTTGTATGTGACCGGAAAAAGCGAGCCGACTTAGTTGGCAAGTTTAAATAAATCAAGTTGACAATCAGTGTGCTCAGACTGTTGATTTAACATTTTTGTCCTTGCTCATCACGAAAGTACTTTTACAAGAATGGGCCATTCTACTGTACATCCATAAGTGCATTTAGTGGTGCGAGGGGTGTTGGTTTGAAAGGGGTTAACTGAATGTGTTTGTTCATTGACTGTAATTGATATCAGACCCCTTAGATTAATTAAATGTGTTTGTTCGGTGAATGTAATTAATGTACCTCTCCATGGACCATAATTGTATCAGTGGAGATGTTATCTCTTATATTAATGCGGGAAACATCTCAATGTCTTGTACCACTGTTTCGCAGAGAGCATCAACTCCGGCACTCACAGGGATCAGCGGCTCTACTGAGAGGAGAAGAATGAATTTAAAAATCAGTGAGTTTACAATACTAGGGTTCGTTTCTGAGATACAAAAGTTATTCTACCCCATTCTGGCTGTGGTCAGAGTCCCTGGTAAGTCACTGTGTCCAGCTATTCATGTTGTAGATCCTGTTTAACTGTGTGACTGCATTATTTCATTGAGGTCACAATATCCAGAAATTAATTGACACCACATATTCTCTCTGGATGTGGGGCTGACAATGTTCTGTGATTCCCCAATGTGACAATGTCACATTCACCCGTTGACTGGCCTGAGTGCAGTGAATAGCAAATATCACATTTTCATCTTTTCTCCATGTGATCGAGTCTGATAGAAATCTGAATCCTTTGTTAATTTCCAACACAAGCAATCTCACTGGATGATTCTCTTATAGTCTGTGTCTGTAAAGCGTATTCTATTCAATCGGACAGATGTGTTCATGGGTTTCCAGCATCAATCACCGTGCTCGGGGAACAGTGAATTATACCAAGTGGGGGAATCCAGTCGTGGCAGAAAGCTCAGGAACACACCGTGAATGTTCGACAATGTCCGTCTTGATGCAGGTTCAGTCTGAGGTCTCCATTTGTAAAATATCTTTCCCAGCATAAGTCATTGTTCTGGGAAGTTAGGATGGGAGTACAAATTCATTCGTGATTGAATGTATTTCCAGTTATAGATCAATGGATTGATTTCCGATCATATCTGTGAACAAGAAATCTCCCACTGCATGTCCATCAAGCACAGTTCAGGAGAATCTCTCAATGAGAACTCTTCTGACTCTGCCCCATCTCTTGCTCTGCTTCCGTGCAACTGATTCTTGTTGATTGTCACTGGAGAACAATGAGCGGTGAGTTCACTTTATTGATGCCAATTCACCGCGTCAATCGAAGTTCCATCAAATCTCAACCAGAGATACAGAACTCTGTATTTGCGCTGATCTCGTTGAATTCAGATATTTAATTAAATCTCAACCACAGATGTAGAACTCCGGGTAAACAAATCACCTAATTGGATGCAGAGATTTTAACACACCACAAGGTGCTAAATTTAATCTATGTTATATAAAACACAATCACAAAAATGTCTAATCACACAGCAGCGGACAGTTTGATCGTTGTGCGATTTTTTAAATCGAGCGATTCGAATTAGCTGCAAGTTATACACCACCGCCCATTGCCTTCACATTAATGCGGGGTGTAGAAGGCTGGATTGGTTTCACATTGCCCATTTTACACCAGCACAGATAGATATAAATCGACCGAGTATCTGGGGTGAGACGGAAACCTCAGGTGCGGGCCATCCTCAAAAGTGGACTGGTCACAGCATGAGCACTTTTATCGTCGAGATTATTTGAAACTATTTGGAGGATCGGTGAGTTGAAAGTCATCTTTAATGTTATTTAATAATGTGTTATTTTCACGGGATGTAATATGTCAGATTTAAGTGCATGTGGAAGCATTGCTCTGTTTTATTACATGCTTTCACACCATGTTAAATATTTTTCTCTTCCTAACTTCAAACAAAAGATCCTTTTTGTGCCCTGATACAGCGAAGGAATGCCCTAAGCATTCAACTCAGAGAGAATCACAGACCAGTTTAAACACAATACCCAAACTCGCTTTGCTCCCGTATATTTTGTTCATGCTCTTCCAAGGTCTATCTCAAGGGTCAATGACTCACTCGCTGCCGGTCACTGACTCACTCTCCCCTGGTAACGGACTCACTCTCCCCGGTCACTGACTCACTCTCCCTGCTTACTGATTCACTTTCCCCTGGTCAGTAACTCACTCTCCCCCGGTCACTGACTCACCACCGACCCTGGTTACTGACTCACTCTCCCTGGTCACTGACTCACTCTCCCCTGGTAACTGACTCACTCTCCTTGGCTACTGATTCACCATCCCCTGGTCACTGAATCACTCTCCCCTGGTAACTGACTCACTCTCCTTGGCTACTGATTCACTGTCCCCTGGTCACTGACTCACTCTCCCCGGTCACTGCCTCACGCTCCCTGGTCAGTCACACACTCTCACTGGTTACTGATTCACTCTCTCCTGGTCACCGACTCACTCTCCCCGGTCACTGACTCACTCTTCCCGGTCAGTGACTCACTCTACCTGGTTACTGATTCATTCTCCCCCGGTCATTTACTCACTCTCACCGGACGCACTCCTGTAATTGCTGCCGCTGAATTACGGCCCATAATGACCTACCAACACATTTCAGCCAAAGTCCAACTCACCAAACTAACTCCTATTTGCGTGCAGACTGGGAACAGAATCCCAGAATGTCGATGGTTCCAGGGTTCCTGCAACTGCAGGCAATGATTTCATAAACCTGGAGATGAGGGTTAATGCCATTTCAGTGTTGATTCTCTGATTAGATGGCACACTACTCTTGCAATATTAAATCCCATGCCCCGGTTCCTTTTACCATTCTTTGCTGATTGGTGAGTTGCATAGTTTGCATTGTACATCCCGTTTCCAGCAGAAAGCCCTTTCTCTGGAACATTATTAAATTCCATCACTGGCAGCAGTAATAAATGTCGAAATTTTACCCCAACCCCTTCAACCCGTGAATTCACTTTCGTCCTGTTTTGTTAATTTCCTTTTGATGTTCCTTCCTCCCAGCTAACTCAATGACGATTGTGATCCTGTCTTGGGGAAAGTGCAGTCTCTCCAAATGCGTCACTCGCTACTTGGTGGCCATGGCAGCGGCGGATCTACTGGTTGTTATCACTGACCTGATATTGAGGCAGATTCCAATTGTTCATCGTCTGTATTTTGTGCGAGAAATCCCCGTGTGTAATATCCACGCCGTCCTGCTTTATGTAGCTGCAGACGGTTCTGTCTGGTTCACCGTCACTTTCACCTTTGATCGATTCGTGGCAATTTGTTGCCAGAAGCTGAAAACTAAATATTGCACTGAGAAAACCGCGGCTGTGGTTCTTGGAGCAGTGACTGTGCTGAGCTGTTTAAAGAACATTTTCTGGTACTTTATGTATTTACCTTGGTACAGGTTTGCCAATACCCCCTGGTTCTGTTACGTGAGTGTTCTTGTTATGATTTCACGTTTGTGGGGAACACTCGAGCTTCTTCATTCTATTCTCACCCCTTGCATCCCATTTGTTCTAATTCTGCTCCTCAATGCTTTAACCATCAGACACATTTTACTGACCAGCAGAGTCTGCAGGAGACTCCGGTATCACAGCAGCGAGGGGATTGCCAGTGACATAGAGATGGAGCGACGAAGGAAATCCATCATTTTACTGCTCATTATTTCAGGGAATTTCATTCTGTTATGGGCTGTGTTTATGTTGTTTTCTATTTGGAACCGGTTGTCGTATTTACTTTATGCTACTATACATCTACCTTTTTACTTGAAAGAAATAGGATTTATGCTCCAGCTCCTGAGTTGCTGCACAAACACTTGTATTTATGCCATGATCCAGAATAAGTTCAGAGAGCAGTTGAAGAATGTGGTGATATGTCTGTATCTCCGAATTGTTAAAATCATTAAATGGTGAGACTGAATGTAGAAGATGCAGCATCAGAAATCAGTATGATGTACGGAAAAGAGCGAAGCAGGAGAATGCCACGGTGAATATCCACGGTTTCTCATGTAGAAAACAAAATAAACTCAATATAGATGACATTGCGGCAGAAAGGAAACGTTACCTGATGTGGGGATGTCGAGGTTTAACACAATCACATATTACACAGACGTAGTTAGCACGGGTTGACAGAATAGTTTCACGTTACGAGGACATAATTAACCTGATAAAATACATAACACACCAGAACCTTTCAGGGATTTTGATCTAGATAGCATGAATATTCAAGACGATAAGGTTCGGACATGCGCTGAAATAGTTAGTCGGATTACATAGCACATAAGCAGATAATTCGGGCCATCGTGCATTTGCCAGCTCTTTGAAAAAGATATGCAATTAGTCCCACTCAGCTGCTCTTGCCTCATAGTTTTGGTAATTTTACCTATCAAATACTGATCCAATTCCTTCGTGACTGTTGGTACTGAAGCCGGATTATCCACCCTTTCGGTCTCGTCATTCACGACAATAATTAGAGGTGTCCAAACAACTCTTTATTTTCCCATTAGATTTCTTGTCAAGAACTTAAATCTGTGTCCACTGGTTACCAAACCTTCTCGGACCTGTGAAGTAACAATTCCACGAATTCTGACAGCCTCTTTTTAATTGTACCATTTAGTTCATATTGCTTATCCTCATTTGGACCTACAATATGCTTCACTGCACAATTCTCTGCTTCAAATGTCTACTGCCATTTTTCTGTTGAAGTCACTAGCCTGACTATGTCCACCTGGATTCTGGTACGTTCCTCCCGTTTTACTACCTTCGCAACTTTGTGACATTTGCAAACTTGGATATTATGTTCTGTGTACTCAGTTCCAGGACATTAATACATATCCTAAAGGAGCAGTGATCCCAAATGCGCTACCTGGCTGACACCATCGGGTACTTATCCGCTGTCTGAATAACAAAAGTTCGCCAATACTCTCTGCTTTCTGCTTCTCGGCTGATTTTGTATCTCGGCAACCACTGTCCCTTTAATACCATGGGCTTCAATTTTGCCAGCAAATCTACTATGCGGCACTTCAGCAAGTGTCTTTTGAAATTTCGTCAAATAAATTGATCAAGTTAGTCAAGCACGATTTGCCTTTGACAAATTATACTAGCATGAGCAGTTTAAGCCACATGTTTACAACACCAGCTGAATCCTATGCAGGTGAAGAATTTTCGGTACCACTCGCAAGGACACTGCAATTAAAGAGTTGTATCAATTATTTGATAAATAAAGTGTATTAATCGGATACCTCAATCGTGAAACTTGAGTTAACTGTAAGTATGATTGACTATCCCGGAGACCGAACATAATTGGCGACCATGTCAATACTGGCAATAATTTATTCTTTCATTTTCTGATTTGTTGCCTACCATCTCTCGTCAGACACTCCCATACAGAGCAGATAATGGAATATGGAGTATCTGGGCGAATATATAGATGCACATTGGATGTAGCATGAGGGCTAGTAATCTCACGGGAAATACAGATGCATGAGTGAGTTAGTCCGGATCCTGGGTAATTGAAATAACACGGTTCCTGTGTTACAAGGGATAGTTTTCAAGCCGGAGATTCTATCCAAATCTAATCAGCATCACAGAAAGCAGTGTGACAGATTGGAGGAAATTATTTGTGAGAAAACTTCGGTAAGAGTGATCGTCGTATGATAAGATTGAAACTAATAATGGAAAGGATTAAGGAATAATCTAAAGCAGACATTTTAAAGTGGAAGGTGGAAAACTTCAATGGGAGGAGAGCGTATCTAGCCAAAGTAAAATGAAACCAATGATTGGGAGAATCATCTGAAACAGGACAATGGGTGATCTTTCAGGAGTATCAGGTACAGGCTAGGGATATTCCAACACGAGGTAACGACAAGTCAATCAAAAATACGGCTTTTTGGATGACGAGGGAGATAGAGAATATGATTCAACAAAAAAGAGGGTGTATGATGCATGTCAGGAGAATTCTTCAAGTGAGAATCAGCCCAAATGCCATATGTTACTCGTGGAACTGAAGAGAAAAGTGAGACTGTCAACTTGATACTATGAGAATAAAATGGCAATTAACATAAAAGTGAATCCAATATCTTCTACCAGCAGGGAAATAATAAGCGTGTAATAAGCGATGGGGTGGGGCTTATAAGAGCAAAGAAGGTGACATATGCTTCGAGGTGCAGGGCAATGCTTGAATGCTTAATGGATACTTTGTATCACAGTTTACTAAGGAAGAGGATGCTGACAAAATATCGGCAGAGGTGGAGATTATAGAGGTAATGGATGGTGTGATAATTGAGAGGCAGAATGTACTGGAAAGGCTGTATATAATTAGAATGGATAAGTGGCCTGGATCATATGGCTTTCATACCAAGTTTGTAGGTGAAGCGGGGTTGGAGATAGCGGAAGGGATTGGCATGATCTTCCAATCTACCCTAGTTGCGGGGGTGGTGCCAGAATGTTGGAAATGGCAAATGTGACATCCTTTTTCAAGAAATGATGTAAGTCAGTTTTGGTAATTCCAGGCCGGTCAGTATAACATCAGTGGTGGGGAAGGTTTTAGAAACAATAATGAAGGAATACATTAACAATCACGTTGGAGAGATGTAAGTTAATTAAGGACAGCAAGTACTGATTTGTGAAAGGCAGATCGTGTTTGACTGAGCAAATTGATTTTTTACATTAAATAACAGAGAAGGTTGATGAAGGAAATTCACTGGATTTTGTCTGTATGGCTTTGAAGAAAGCGTTGGACAAAGTATCACATAAAAGGTTGGTTAACAAAATTGAGGCTCGAGGAATAGGAGGGCCCGTGTCAGCTTGGCTTAAGGACAGAAAACGGCGAGTCATTGTAAATGGTTGTTTTTCAGACCGCCTTCAACAGCCTGCTCGCCATTGTCAAGAGACTTAACTGTTCCAGCCACGTTTATAATGTGGCTACAAGGGCAGGGCAGGGGCTGGGTATTCTGTGCCGAAAGGCGCACATACTGATTCCCCAAACACTTCCACCATGTACAAGGCAGATGTCAGGAGTGTTGTGGAATATGCTCACCTTGCATGGATGAGTGAAGCTCCAACAACAGTCAAGAAACTGTGCCATCAGGGAAAAAGCAACGCTATTGACTGAAATTTCAACCAGTACAGTTAACATTCACTCCCTTCTCCACCTCTATAGATGCACTGCACCAACGCTTCAAAACCCGCTACCCCTGCTGCCGAGAACTCCCGAGTGTTACTGAGGCCCAGTAAGGGTGAAAGGCGCAGGCTCCAGATCAGACCTGCGCTATGTAAGTTCATCTCACGAGGGAAGCACCGATCACCACACAGACCAGAATTGGCCCAGGAAACATCCCCAGTCTGTGCTGAGTTATCTGATGTCACCTGTTGACGTATGAGCGCCATAGCACAGGGCAGTCCGAGGCTGCATTCCCGCACTGTGCTGGGATCGATTATCTCACCCAGTGTGATTCTGGGACCCTCAGAGAGAAGCAAAGGCCCAGGATACAAAACTGGCTTGTGGTGCATTAGCTCGTCTCACCCGGCAGGGTACTGAGCCACACAGAGCAGGTTGGCCCGGGCTTCATGCCCGGCCTGTGGTACGTCAGATCATCTCAGGAGGTGTGCAACTGTACCAATACAACACCAGAAATGTCCAGGCTTCATTGCTGGCCTGTGCTGTGTCAGCAGATCTCACGCGGTGTGGTACTGAGCCCAACACAGGGCAGTTTGAGCCCATGATCATTCCATGGCACGTGTTCTGTTAGCTGATATCTGTTGTTGTGGTATAAAGCCATAAACCTACAGGAAACGGCCAGGTTTTACCTCTGCTGTATGCTGAACTCTCCGATCTCACCTATTGCCTGGGCATGAGCTGGGTAACTGTCAGATTCTAAGTCGAAGGTCCAGGCTCTGTGCAGCAGCTGTCTGGATTTGTGTTGCAGATCGCTGGGCTGTGCAAGATCTATTTGCATGAGGGTTGGAGCTGTATGGATCTTTATGTTATATCTCGGTCAGTGCAGTTTAGCTCTATGTTTGTATTGGAGCAACCAGAGACTACGAAGAAGCTGAAAGGTCATCGAGCTGAAAAGTTCACTCTGTTCCTCTCGACTGAGATGTTACCTGATACACTGAGTATATATACACCATTTTCCGTTTTCGTTCAGATTTCCAGCATCTGCTTTATTTTGCTATTTTTCTACAAATAAGCTGTCAGGATCTGTAAAGGAGATGCCTGGCTCTGTGTAAATGCTACCTGGGTCTGTACACATGCTGCCCGGGTCGATGTAGGAGCGCACTCGCTGTGTATAGGAGCAATTTATGTTGCAGCTCAGTGTGTCAGGGCTGGAGCTGACTGCGTCGGTGCAAGTGTTGCCTGCGACTATTCAGCGTGTGGTCCTGTCTGCGTAGGAGCATCTGCTTCACTGCGGAATGTCTCGACCTGATCTGGAGCTCACTGGGTCAGTGTGGGAGCTGCCTGGATCTCTGTTGAAGCTTTAGATTCAGTGTCGTTGCTGTCCTTGTGAAGTGAGCTGTCTGGGTCTCCAAAAGAAGCTGTTTAGGAACATGTAGGAACTATCTGCTCCTTTCTATAAACTGTCTGCGCTAGGATAGGAAACACTTGGGACTGCACATATACTCCCTGGGTCCTGATAGGAACTGTCTAGTTCTAACCTGGACCGAATGGATCTGTGTAGCAACTGCCTGTGTCTGTGAAAGTAGCTGCTTCCTTCCATGTAGGAGCTTCTGTGGCTTTGTTGGAGATGCATTGAACTGTGTAGGAGTTGTCTAGGGCTGTTTGTGGGATGTTTGGTTCTGTGTAGGTGATGCTGGGTCTGTGCACAAGCAGACTGTGACTGTGTCGGATCTTTGGGGGCCCGCAGAGGAGTGTTTGGGTCTGTGTAGTTGATCTCTGGGTCTGTGTAGGAACAGTACCTGCCTGCATAAGAGTTGCCTGGCTCTGTGTAGGAGCGTCCTGGGTCTGTTGTGTCAGAGTAGGAGCATTCTCATTATGTGTAGCGAATGTCTGAGACTGCGTTGGAGCTGTCTGAGCCTGTGTAGCCGCAGTGTCTTTTGGAGCTGTCTGGCTCTGCGTAAGAGCTTTCTGAATCTGGATAGGCTGAGTCTGGGTCTGTATAGAAAAGTCTAGGTCTGTGTAGGCAGAGTCTGGGTCAGTGTAGGCACAGTCTGGGTCAGTGTGTGAACTGCCTGTTTCTGTGTAGGCAAAGTCTGGGTCAGTTAGGCAAAATCTGAGTCTGTGGTGGGAATATACTGCTTATCTGATTCTGATTGTTTCTGCCCTCCATTGGTCTGTGCAGCAGTTGTCTGGCTCTACTCCGGAACTGCTTTGATCTTTATGGTCGGTAAACCTGTTTGTGTGTGCTGAGATTTGGTCAGTAGTAACAGTCTCCCTGTCCACTCCTGCACTGTGTGAGTAAGTTTTTCATGTTCACATTTACAGACTGGTGATCAGGGGCGCTGGAGCATCAGTGAACCCGGGTGAGGCAGTGGATAATCTGCCCAGCCCCGGCCCCTAATGTGAGGATGTGAGGATGACATGATCGGGCCGATCGTGCTTGGGGCTATGAACTGACAGTAAACCCCTCTGATCCAAACAACACTGGCCACAGTCGCAGATTCCAAAGGTCGCTTCCGGGCGGCTGTTCCCTCACATGCTGCCTCGATGTTGACTCAGTGCCGTTGCTGATAAACTGTCCAAATCTGAAGCCTCACACCAAACTAATCCACCAACTCTGCTGCTACATGCGATGGGCTCCTGGTGCTTCGATACATTAACTGAGTTCAATAACTGCCCGAGCGGCACTGTGTGGCACTTCAGCAGACAGGTAGACATGGCAGTCAGGGCAGTCTCGGTCTCAATCGCTTTGTTTATGACGAATGGCCAACACATGGTTTGATTGTGGGTACATCTTGAGTAGGCTTAGTTCCAGCATTGGTTCAGAGGTAGGATTCTCGCTTCCCGTTTATTGGCTCGAATATGCGAGAGGTCCTTTGTTCAAATCCCAGAAAAAGCGCTCCTGTACCCTCCATTTTTGAAAATTAACTGCCTTTGAATCTTAGAAACATAGAAACATAGAAATTTACAGCGCAGAAGGAGGCCATTTCGGCCCACCGTGCCTGCGCCGGTCGACAAAGAGCCGCACGGCCCTCGGTCAGCAGCCCTGAAGGTTACATACCAACCCATAAACAATAACGGAAAGGCAAAGAGCACCCAGCCGAACCAGTCCACTCCACACCACTGCAACACCCCTAATACTAAAACATCTACACTCCACCCCAACCGAAGCCATGTGAGCTCCTGGGAGATGCAAAAAACAGATAAAAACCCAGGCCAATTTCGTGAGAAAAAATCTTGGAAAATGCCTCTCCAACCCATCCGGGCGATCGAAATTGGTCCAGGAGATCACCCTGGTCGTATTCTATTCCCTGCAGTACTTACCATTATATCTGCGCCGTCCAACAAAAGTTCATCCAGTCTAATCTCAATTACCAGCTCTCGGTCCGTAACCCTGCAGGTGGGTTAATTGTATGGAAAGATGATGAAGTTCCCAAGTAAAACTGCGTGAATCTGAAGCGCTGTGGGAAGACGGTCAGTGCAAATAATCCCCAGTAATGCCTCTTCAATAACCTACACTTCGTGTCAGCGAGTTTGGTTGGAATATGAATTCGATCTTTAACCCGCACTACACTTTCATCTTACTGAAGCAGATGCAGCACTTGCACGTTTTTGCGCAGTTCACGACCACTGCAATACAGCCAATACTGTTGTATTGTAGGAAACGCGGCAGCCAATTTGTGCACAGCAAGCTCCCACATACAGCATTATGCTAATGAGCACGTAATCTGTCCTTTGTTATGTTGATTGAGAGATAAATATTGATCAGGGTGATTGGCGTCACAGTCTTATTCAGTTTGCAGACAGTCATTCATATAAATAATGATGCAATTGGGGAGGGCAGACACCTTTCTCACACCTTCCCGTACTGATCCCATGTTCCTTATCTGTGAGAAATCCAATTTTTTCCAAGCTAATTGAGCTCTCCTGAACAAACGCATGTTTCACCCCATTGCACAAGCCAGTTATTTCCGAAATCATGTCCGGGATTTCACCATCACCACTCTGCCTGGAATCCACTCCAAGTGCTGATTATTCTCCCGATGTCAGTCCTGAAGAGTTCACTATTAATTTTGAGCAAGTTCCACCTTGGTCTTTCTCCCACAATGTAATTTCAACAAGTATTGCACAAGATATCTGTCTTGTATATGTCTGCAATGCCATGTTACAGATGCCTACATTCTAAGCTGTCCAAGATATGAATTTGAACACCCCGCGGGTCGGGTTAATATCCCTCCCCACCCTGCATATGTTCGACAGGATCGGTGAGCGTTGGGTAATGGTGCTCCCTCCACTGGCCGCTGTGCAGTATTGCAACACCATGTGCAGCTGCTCCCTCCTCTGTCTCCCTGAAGTTAACAGGCCAGGAATACAAGGTAGTTCAGAGAGTCAATAAAATATTTGCCTTTGTTAGTCGAGGCATGGAACACAAGAGCAAGGACGTTATGCTCGAATATATAAAACACTGTTTATGCTGCAACTGGAGTACTGTGTGCAGGACTAGTCACCAGATTACAGGAATGATGTGATTGCACTGGAAAGAGTGCAGAGGAGATTGACAAGAATATTGTGTGTGCTGGAGAATATTGGCCATGGGTAAAGATTGGAGGTGCTAGGTGTGTTTCCTTTGTAATAGAGTACACTGAGGGAATACCGGATTGAGGTATATAAAGTTATGAAGGGCCTGGTTAGAGAGGATAGGAAGGATCCCTTTCCCTTGAAAGAGCAGTGATCCAGCAAGGGACACAGATTTAACGTAACTGGGGGGAGATTTAGAGGAGATATGTGGGGAAATTTCTTCCGCCAGAAGGTGGTAGTGTATGGAACGCACTGCCTGAAAGAATGGTAGAGGCAGAAAGCATCACCACATTTCAAAAAACATTTGGATGTGCACCTGAAGTGCCGTAATGTACATCGCTAGGGACCAGAGTTGGAAGGTGGCATTAGGCTAGATAGCTCTTGGTCGGCCGGTGTGGAAACTATATGCTGAAAAAGCCTCCTTCTTGATGTAAATTTCTATGATTCGATGATTCTGAACACCACTGCACCATCTGCTACAGATGCTCCCTCATTTGGCCGCTCTCCAATATTGCACCACCTGGTACTGCTGCTGCTTCCTCTGGGCGCAATACAGTACTGCAACAGCTGATACTCCTGCACCATCCTCTGGCCGCTACGCAGTACTGCAACACCTGATACTGTTGCATCATCCTCTGGCCGTTGCACAGTATTGCAACACCAGCTTCTTCCAACCCTTGGCGTCCTGGCAACATTACGCTGAAAATCCTGCCTGTTTGCGCAGATCATTAATGTTGTAAATTAACTGTCAGCTTCTGTTGGATAAACCAGATTTGTATTTCCATTACATCAGGTAAAATAATTTCTGAAACTGTCCGGTGTGCAAGAGATCTCTCCCGTGCAGGAGACATTCTCACCCTGTGTGTAAAATGTCCTGGGGTAGAACTCGAACCTGCCATCATGTGATAACAACACGATTTACACCTAACCCAGCCTTACATCCTTTGGGCCACGACCACTTACTGAGGGAGGGTGAACTGGTCCGCTATTGTTATCAGTGTCCATTTTTATAATAGATATTTTTTGCTTCATTGAGCAAGTGGGTCCTTCAGTATCCACATCACTACGTATCGGAAAAGAAAATTAATTAACTTCAACATAGCCCCAGATTGGACGATAAATGCAGCATTAGGATTCACAGGCAAATAGACAAGTGTAACCGACGGTCTGAACCGACAGTGGCGGGTAGCTGATAGATATTTGTGAGAGGTTGTGAGATTTGATTTTGAATTGGCTCAATGGATTAATTGGTTAAAGTGCTTGTCAGGTAAGCAGGGGCTCCCAGGTCCTATTATCAGCGGGTATGTGTTGAATATACGTTGTTTATATTGTCTGCGAATTTCAGCAACAAATAATAAACCAATGGCGTAGCGATTAAAGTCCGGGATACTCAAGTGGCCAAAATTAGAGAAGCACAGATATCTTGCGGGGTTGTGGTCTGGAGGAGATTATAGAGATAGGGAGGGAACGAGGCCACGGTGGGGGTCTTGGAACCATTTACTTGAATTTTAAAGTGGAGACATTGCTCAAACACGAGTCAATGTTGATCAGCAAGCATAGGGGCGATGGGTGATCGCGACTTGGTACTAGTTAGGACACGGGTGGCAGAGTTTTGGATGACCTCACATTTAAGGAGGATGGATCGTGGGCAGCCGGCCAGCATCGCATGGGAATAGTCAAATCTAGAGGGAACAAAGGCAGAGATAGGGTTTCAGCAGCAGTTCAGCCGAGGCAGCGATGCAGTCAGATGGAAGTGGAAATAGGTGATCTTGGTGATAGAGTGGATAGGTGGATGGAGGCTCATCTTGGTGTCAAATGTGACACCAAAGTTGCTAACCGTCTGTTTCAGCCTCAAAAAGTTGGCAGGTAGAGGACTGGACTGGATGGCTAGGAAACAGATCTTATTGCATGGACTGAAAACAATGGCTTCAATATTCACAATATATAATTGGAAAAAATGTTCGCTCATCCAGCACTGGATGTCGGACCTCTGATCATTTGGAAACAGTGGAGGGTGGAGCGCCGCTGGTGGTGATGTAAATCTGGGTGTCACCAGTGTACATGTGGAATCTGACGCTGTGTTTCCGGATGATGTCACCACGTTGCAGCAGGTGGATGATACAGGAGGGGCCAAAGATTGCTCCTTGGGGAACACCAGAGCTAATGGTGTCAGAGCGGATGAAAATATATTGCTGGTGATTCTGTGGCAACTACACGTTCGATAAAAATCGACCGAGGGGATTGCAGTCACATCCACCTGGACGACGGTGGAGAGGCGTTGGAGGAGGATGGAGTTTTCAACACGGCAACTCCCACAGGTCGGCGTCGAATAGTTTAACTTTTGTAAATAGGAATAGGAGTGCGGTCTGCCGCACATCAGCAGTTATCGGCAGCGGTCACGATGGTGGGCCCAGGGACCATCCATATGGTCAGGAGGCAATGACTGCCGGTCCTCCGGCCTGGGCATTCTGCTGTGAGGAGACCACTTCACCATCGTCGAAGTTAAGGAGGTGGTGGGCGGCCGCCTCCTCGTAGCGGATGTAATGTACAAATGCTTCCCTCTCAGGTTAATTCACGTTTATGGCCCAGCTCTCAAGAACGAGCGGCTGGCCCTTTTCCAGCAACTCCCAATGCTCCTGGCAATGTCCAGGCCGGTCATTCCGGGCCGTGACTTCAACTGCATCGATGCAGCTGGACAATCCAGCAGAGCCGACAGCAAACTGGACGCCCCGTCCAGACTCCTGATGGATGCGATAAAAGATGCCAAACTGTGCGACGTCTTCAGCAACTCTGCAGATGGAGCAGCGTGCATATACACCTGGTCGAGACAGACGTGTCCGTCCATTCCAGAATAGACTTCCTGTGTGTGCCACATGCTCAAGGTCAGATCCACCAACGTCACGCCGGTGTTCTTCTCTGACCACTGTCTCCTACTGGCCGACTGTCACACACAGGAAAACCAGAAAGTTGGCAGTGGGGTATGGAAGCTGAATGTGAAACTGTTGACTACGGAAAACGTTGAGTTACTCAAGAGGGATTACAAAGGTTGGAGAACCGTAAAGCCCCTCTGCAATTTCCCGATGCACTGGTGGGAAACAAACAAGACGAACATCAAGAGGTTCTTCATCCTCAAAGGTGTTCAAGAGGCGCGAGGGAGACAGAGGGAATTGTCCCAACTCCAGAAGAGTATGCAAAACCTGCTGCAGTCGATGGGGGTCGATATCACGGAGGAAGTCGAAGTGGTGAAGGGTCAGCAAACCTCGATCTTTGCCTCAAATTCCTCCAAAATAATCTTCCGCTCCAGAGATCGTTCCGTCGAGAAGGATGAGACGTGTTCGCGTTTCTTCTTCCAAAAGGTACACAGGGGGAGCTCTGTGATCACCAGCCTAAAGGAAGAAGACGGTTCTGTAACGTCTTCGCAGCCTGACATGCTGAGGATTAGCAAATCCTTCTATTCCAGGCTGTATGACGTTAAGCACACAATACGCGCGGCCTCCCAGTCATTCCTGTCGTCTATCTCGGAGGTCTTAGACGACAACGAGCAGGAGATTCTGGACCACATGCTAACTCTGGATGAGCTTACCAAGGCCGTCTAGTCCTTCGAGATGAATAAATCTCCCGGAAGCGGCAGCTTACCGGTCGAGTTGTATTCGGCTTTGTGGGACTGGATGGGTCCAGATTTGCTGGAAGTGTACGGGGGTCTGCTTCTGGCCGGCAACGTGTCAGAATCGATGAGGAAAGGCATCATCATCCTCATCTAAAAGCAGAAGAGGGAGAGGGAAGAAATCAAAAACTGCTGGCCCATTTCGCTGCTGGAATATAAGATCCTGTCAAATGTCATCATCAACAGGATCAAGTCTGCTCATGAACTGCTGATTCACCCGGACCTGACCTGCGCTGTCCCTGGCAGGAAGATGTCGAATAGCCTCGCGCTACTCAGGGAAAAGATCGCCTATGTGCGGGTAGGAGGGTGGACACCTGCTTAATCAGCTTAGACCAGGCGAAGGCCTTTAACAGGATATCACACACGTACCTGATTGACGTGCTCTCCAAAATGGCGTTTGGGGAGGGTATCCGCAATTGGATCCAAGTGCTCTACACAGTTATCAGTAGCACAGTTCTAATCAACGGGTGGGAAACTGAAAGCTTTCCAATCAGATCTGGAGTCAGGCAAGGCTGTCTTCTCTCCTCTGTCTTGTTTGTGTGTTGTATCGAGCCCTTTGCCGAGTCCATCAGGAAGGATGCGGGCATTAGAGGCGTGACAATGCCAGGCATCGGAGGTGCTCAGGTCAAGACCTCCCTGTACATGGACGAATTCGCTATATTTTGCTCGGATCCGCCGGCGGTCCACAGATTGCTCACAATCTGCCACCAGTTTGAACTGGACACGGGAGCGAAGGTCAATCGCAGCCAAAGCGAGGCCATGTTGTTTGGCAACTAGACCGACCGATCCTTTATTCCCTTCACTGTTCAGCCAGATTACCTGAAGGTGTTGGGAATATGGTTCGGAGCAGACGGGGCGTGCGCCAAAAACTGGGAAGAGCGTGTTGCCAAAGTGAAACAAAAACTGGGATCGTGGAATAAGGACCGTGTCCACAGAGACACGATGTACAAATCTCTGGAGAGTGGAGGAAAGGATTATCCGAACGTGGCCCTCATCCTGACGGCCACCTTTGTGTGCGGCTGCATCAAGCTATGCACATACCCCCGGTACGCAAACACCAAGTGTCACCGCGTGCTCAGGTTCTACCTGTCCCCGGTGTTGCGAAGGATGGGTCTGGCCATGCTGCCATGAAACGCCCCCATCAGTTGGACCATGCCTGTCCACCTGTCCTTCGTGGAAAAGTTTTTCGGAAAAATCCCTTTTGACCACAAGGCCATAAAGCAGTGGTCGGCACATAAGGTCCTGGACCCCCTACGAAAGTAGAGGGGGTGGACCCTATCGGGTGGTTCCCCGAGCAGACTGTCAAACTCGTTTGGCAGAATGTCTCATCGCCAGAGCTTTCACACACGCACCAAGATGTAGCTTGTTTGGCGTGGAGGAGGGCCCTTCCTGTCAGATCCTTCATGCACAGCCGGCGTCTCAGCAGCACGGCACGGTGTCCCCGGGTCAGCTGCGGGGCAGACGAGACTGTCACCCATCTCCTTCAGGATTGCACATTTGCAAGGCAGGTCTGGAAAGAGATGCAGTGGTTGCTGACGAGGTTCATCCCAAGCAGCTCCGTAACAGAGGACTCTGCATAACGGGCTGTTCCCTGTGACACACACCGAGACAGACATCATCTGTTGCTGGAGGGCCATCAGCTCGGTGAAAGATGCACTTTGGTCTTGCCGAAACTTGCTGGTCTTCCAGAGCAAGGAGATGTCCATGTCTGCGTGTTGCAGACTGGTGCAATCCAAGGAACAGAAGTACGTGCTGAGGGACGCACTGAAAATTGGTGCAGTCGGCGCAAAGGCACAGTGGGGAAGAGCCGCAGTTTAAAGCCCTTCTGCCAGGGTAAACCCAGGGCCTGGAATCAGTATAAAAATCCCCTCGGGCTGTACTTGTACACTTTTTGTATACAGAGAGGGCCATGAACTGAAAACACCTCTGTCATGCCATGTATAATGCAAGTTCTGTTCAGTAATGCATCTTGCAAAGAAATGTAACTGTACCCTCACCTATTCCTGTGCCGGATGTAACGTAATTTTATAAATGTATTACAATGTATCCTGGATTGTACTGAATTGTACCTTGAAATGTAAAGCAAGCAAATGTATTGAACAGACCTGCCGTCATCATCCAAATGTATAGTATGGAATTGCTGGCCGCATCCAGATGTACTTAACTGCTTTCCAATGTATCGTGCAAATTTTTATAAGAATAAAGTATATTTTGAAATTTTAAAAAAGTATGTATTTTAAAAAAGAGCATACTTTGGAACGATAGCGTCACTTGCGGGTAATGACAACTAGCGAGGTTTGGTATTCATTGAATTTCACGATAAATAAACCGACCATTCATTTCATTGTTGGATATTTTATTCCCAGTGTGTAGAACAACCGTGGCAGGGAATCGAAGCTGAGAATACCATCAATGAAATTATTATCCATTAGTGCACGGGGCTGCTGTGTTCTTGGGCAAGCTACTGACCCTTAAATATTCACGCACTGTGATTAGATCTTTTTCAGCTCTGCATTCTGTGCGGTACAGTTACTCGCTGCTCCTGATTCTCGCTTTGGGCTTTTACTGATATAAATGTGTGAGGTCCCGGGTTCCTGCGCCATTCCCTGCATTTCCACCTCGCCGGCCCCTCACTCAGTCATTTTCTCCAGTCCTCTGGAAATCTCTGACGCTCAACCGCCCTTCAAACCCACATCACAACATGAAATTATAACGCAGCTGCGGGCGCTCCCCACCTTTAACCGAATGCTGCCACCCACTCCTTCTCCTTTCTCATGCGGGGCCCACCTTTCTCTCCTTGTGGAAGCTCCGAGCAGTTTACCTGGGATTTGTGCCACGGATGTGAGGGGATTGAGTTACCTTCCTTCACTGATTTTTTTTCTCTGGAAATCAAATCGATGGAACGTTTGATACAGTGTCTTAACATTGTCTTTCTTTGCTCAGCGGTTTATGTAACTCCTTGAATACGTTCACTGAAATAATTTAATGAGACTTGCAACACTGGATTGGCTGGGAATCGAACCCAGGTATCCGGACCAGGGGCAGACAATTCTACTCCTCAATGCGAAGACCCACACTGTCAAGGCCACTTTCTGTTCAATGTTCACTTTATTTTCTGCGCTTTTCTTTACACAAGGCGAAATTTCATAAAACACAAAGCAAAATACCGCAGAAGCTGAGAATGCCATTATTCAGAACATTCTGGAAACACTCTGGAGGTCCGGGGTCACAGTCTAACAATAAGGGGTAAGCCATTTGGTCCGAGATGAGGAGAAACTTCTTCACTCAGAGAGTGGTTAACCTTTGGAATTCTCTACCGCAGAAAGTTGCTGAGGCCAGTTCATCAGCTATATTCAAGAGCGAGTTAGATATGGCCCTTACGGCCAAAGGGATCAAGGGGTATGGAAAGAAAGCTGGAACGGGTACAGAGGTGAATGATCAGGCATGATCTTATTGAATGATGGTGTAGGCTCGAAAGGCCGAATCGCCTACTCCTACACGTAATTTCTATGTTTCTGTGTTTCTATGTTTCCATGACCATCTGTGGAGAGGGGAACACAGGTTTAACCTTTCAGGTCAACGAGCCAAATATTGCAGATACTTTTATTGAAATTATTTGTCCTTGTGCTGATCCGTTTGAATTTCCCACCAAACTTTACATTTTATAAGTTGCCCTCAGGCAATAAAAAGTTAATGAACTACCCTCAGTCTGGGAAGCCTCATAACGCGTTCAACACAGCAACGACGCGGGTATGAATTAAAACCACGCGTGGTGAACAAGGCATCAGTAGTCTATCGCCTTATACTGTTCAATTTGGATTCATTCTACATTAAATACATTTACATATTGTCACCATTACATTGTATCATCCAAATACATTCCGCCTCGCCGCACAGTCATTCCCCAACACTTATCAACCATAAAATCTCAAGTTTAATGTGTCTCCTGTGACATTTACCAATCTATTGTGCATTAAAAACTGATCATTATCTGTTACTTAAACTTCCCTTCTGAACTGAACATCCACAGAGTCTTCTGATGATGTTTTAGCATATATTTAAAATACTGGTTCATGTTTATTCTCTTCCCCTTATAAAAAAGGAGATTTCTTCTTTGCACAAACACTAATCTAGCCAAACTGAACGTTAAATTTATAGCCGCATTGCTGGACTCGGGCAGACCGTGCTGCTAGCTCCATCTCAAAATTTAATACATGGGATTCCCATTCCCATTCTTCATACCCCACCCAACAAGGAAACCTCACACACCTGTCGAACATGGTATCAGAATCACTTAACTGTGGACATATCACCAGTAAATGGGACAGTCACATCCTGTGTCCCACACACAGGGCAAGTTGGCACTTCCACTCGCCCAATCCAAATTACAGCAATCATTACGAACCAATTTAAAATCCATTTCAATCCAATCTGGACATTTAAAATTCACCCACACCGCTTTCTACAGCGTGTTCTGGTTCAGCTGTGGCGACATACTCTTCCAAAACTCCTGATCAGCGGGGGCCTTGAAACTTCATTGTCTAAATATCCCAAAGAAACCATGAGTGTTGCAGTTGTCGAATTGGACCAACTCCTCTGCTCTCTCCAGCAGAAAGCTTGGAAATGCAGGACACATTTGACGACCTCTGGAGATTTTCACATTTATTTCTCCCATCGAATCTTGTGGCATTGCCCTCACAATCTTCTCATACATTGTCCCCATTAAATTTTCCTCTACTTCCTTATCTTCTTCCCAAACCATATTCCTCACCACCGCTTCCGGCAACCAACCTGGACTCACATCATATTCCACGGATATAATATCAGATTTTATAGAAGCTTTCTTAAATAATAACTTTTCTTCTTAGTCAGTCCCTCGGAGTCGAGGATGACTTGCTTCCAATTTAAAGATGAGTTCTTACGTGACTGATGACTGCGATGTGGGATCTCCAATCTCTGTCACAGGTGGGGCAGAGGTGGTTGAAGGGACGCTGGAAGAAGGGACAGGCGGGTGGGGTGCTTGGGTTGTCATGCACTCCTTCCAGTGCTTGAGCTTGCTTTCCATCGAAGAGGGTCAGAGTGTTCCGCACCTTCCCAGATGCTTCACCTGCACTTTGAGCGTTCTTGAGCCAGGGCTTCCAAGGTGTCGGTGGGGAAGTTGCACATTTTCGAAATGGTTTTTATGGTGTCCATGAAGCATTTCCTCTGCCCATCTGGGGCTCGCTTGCCGTGTCGCAGCTACACGTATAGCGCTTGTTTTGGAAGTCTTGTCTCGGGCATGCAGCTGATGTGGCCCGTCCATCGGAGCTGATCGAATGTGGTCAATGCTTCGATGCTGGGGATGTCTGTCCGAGCATGAACACTGACGTTGGTGCGCTTATCCTGCCAATGGATTTGCAGGATCTAGCAGAGCCAGATTTGGTGCAACTTCTCCAGTGCTGTGAGATGCCTGCTATACATAGTGCATGTCTCAGAAACATAAAGCACGGCGGGTATTACTATGCCCTGTATACCATGAGCGTGCTGCCGGGTTTGACGTCCTGGTCTTCAAACACTCTCTTCCTCAGGCGAACGATGGCTGCGCTGGTGCACTGAAGGCATTGTTTGACAGTCATTGAAGTCTACCCTTGTTGGCAGTAGGCTCCAGAGGTATTGCAAATGGTCCCGGATGTCCGAGTCTTCATCGTGGATTTTGATAATCTAGGAGCGGTTTGCAGGTTGGAAGAGGACCTTTGTCTTACGGATGTTTAGTGTAAGGTACATGCTCTCCTATGCTTCTGTGAAGGTGTTGACGATGGTTTTGATTTCGGCCTTCTCTCGAAGTTATCAAAGTTAACTCTTATCTCTCTTCTTTGACTGTGGATATGCCAACTATGTACTCTTGATAGCTATTGAAATATAATCAGTCATAATTCCCTGTTATAATTCTTGAATATTATGTTATGCTGGATTGCAGATTAATATTACGTTTGCAAGTCCAAAATTGTATTACTTTAGTTTAATTTTTCCTCTGTTTCAATTAGTTGAAGTAATCATCTTGTACCTCGGTTTTATTTACAATTAAAAGTCTCATTGTCTTCAAAATCCACTGGGTTCATCATCAACAAAGGTTTTATGTCAGAGGCCGAAGACTAGTCTCTGTGGTTGGATGAACTTCTCCACATTTCCGGTTTTTGGGGTATATCCAAGGATTTTCCGTTCTCTCTTAACGTAGAGGATCCACGGAGTTAACAGCAGGTGGCTATGCGTATGTGTGTAGGATGTCTGAGGAATGGGTCGCATCTTCTACCGAAAGGACAGGAATCATGTTTTTCTCAGTCGTACTTTGTAAGCTGCTGATTAAATATTTTAAGGTATTAATTCTTGCCTATGCTAAATAAAGCCACATAATTACATCAAATATGGTGTCAATGTTGAAAAATCGAACAGACAGACAGACCCAAAAACGACAACAATGAGCGGTCCTTGTGGTGAACGTCGGCCTTTTCTTTTACTGGTCAAATCCTGACGTGATGGTGGACCTTATTTAAATGGGCAGTCCAATTGGTGATTAAAGACCTTCTCGTTAACTGGTCAATACCTGCGGTGATGGTGGATCTTATTGAAAAGGGCAGTCAGAATGGAGATCACCGGCATCCTCTTTAACCGGATGAGCCTTGAGGTGATAATGGGCTTTCTATTTAAACGGGAGAGACTTGAGGTGATGATGGAAATTTTCTTTCATCAGGTAGTTCCTGAAGTGATGGTGGGCCTTCTTCACCAGAAAGACTTTGATGTGATGCTGGCTCTGATTTTAAATGTGCAGTTAAGATGTCCACCAGGAAGTGAAGTTCGGATGTCAGAATTTGTATTGAATGGATTCACTATAGCAGGAGGTTTGCCTCATTGACACGATGAGCTCGGATAGGACATGAGGGGAAATATTTGAAAATCTAGCGAAGGATCATAATTCAGAGCGAGAGCAGGAGATGTTTTCCTTGGTGGGGATGAGGAAGGAGATGAGCCAAAACCAGGTGAATAGATATTTTCAGTATAGTGGCAAATAATTCCATCGGTTCCTCAGAGTTGATCTTGGAGGTGGATGTAGCAGGGACAGGGCAGAGTTGTTTAACCATATGTTTGTTAGTTTTGAAAGGAAGCCGGTGTCTATGTTTGCTTTCAATAATATTGGATATTGGATCTGCTTAGGTGAAAGAAGCACGATCTGACAGGCCTGTATTTGAAGAGCCAGCTTCGACATTAAATGAGTAAACCAGGTGTGGGCCAGATTCGATTAAATAGTGGCCTTGGACCTATGGCAGCTACAATGGGACCCATTCCTGAGGAAATGGCCAGTGTAGGAGAGGGTAAGAGTTTTACCAGGGACAAGGACATCAAAACCGCCAGTGAGTGAGTCGTGTAGCTGATCCACAGCTGCAGAACTACCTTGGTAAATGGACAATTAGTCAGACTGCAGTGCCTAAAAGTCATAAGTGAATTGTGGAGAGATTTTTCACGTGCGTAGATGCAGCTAGAAGTGGTCTTGGAATGCAATAGGGCTTGTGGATGGTGATCGATTCACGAAGCTGTCGGAGATTGCCTTTTATGTGACCGCAAAAAGCGAGCCGACTGAGTTGGCAAGGTTGAAGAAATCAAGTTGACAATCAGTGTGCTCAGACTGTTGATTTAACATTTTTGTTCTTGCTCATTACTATAGTACTTTTACAACAATGGGTCATTCTACTCTGCATCCATAAGTGTAAATGTGGTGTGATGGGTGTTGGTTTGAAAGAGGTTAACTGAATGTGTTTGTTCATTGACTGTAATTGATATCAGACCCCATAGATTAATTAAATGTGTTTGTTCGGTGTCTGTAATAAATGTACCTCTCCATGGACCATAATTGTATCACTGGAGAGGTTATCTCTTCTATTAATACGGTAAACATCGCAATGTGTTGTAGCACAGTTCCACAGAGAGCATCAACTGCGGCACTCACAGGGATCAGCGGCTCTACCGAGAAGAGAAGAATGTATTTAAGAATCAGTGAGTTCACTATACTAGGGTTCGTTTTTGAGATACAAAAGATATACTACCCCATTCTGGCTGTGGTCGGAGTCCCTGGTAAGTCACTGTGTCCAGCTACTCATGTTGCAGATCATGTTTAACTGTGTGGCTGCATTATCTCATTGAGGTCACCATATCCAGAAATTAATTGACACCACATATTCTCTCTGGATGTGGGGCTGACAATGCTCCATGATTCCCGAATGTGACTGTGTCACATTCACCCGTTGACTGATCTGAGTGCAGTGAATAGCAAACATAACCTTTTGATCTTTACTCCATGTGATAGGGTCTGATAGAGAACTGACTCGTTTGTTAATTTCCAGCACAAGCAATCTCACTGGAAGATTCTCTTCGAGTCTGTGTCTGTAGAGCGCATTGTATTCAATTGGTCAGCTGTGTTCATGGGTTTCCAGAATCGATCACCGTGCACTGGGAACAGTGAATTATACCAAGTGGGGAAACCAGTTGTGGCAGAAGGCTCAGAAGCACACCGTGAATGTTCGATAATGTCCATCTTGATCCAGATCCAGTCTGATGACCCCCTTTGTACAATCACTTTCCCAGTATAAGTCAGTGTTCTGGGAGGTTAGGATGGGATTACACATGCATTTGTGATTGAATGTGTCTCCCGTTATCGATCAATGGATTGATTTCTAATCGTATCTGTGAAGAAGGAATCCCCACCCCATGTCCATCAAGCACTGTTCAGGAGAATCTCTCAATGAGATCTCTTCTGACTCTGCCCCATCTCTTGCTCTGCTTCCATGCAACTAATTCTTGTTGATTGGCAGGGAGTACAATGAATGGTGAGATCACTTTATTGATGCAAATTCACCACGTCAATTGGAGTTCCATCAAATCTCAACCACAGATACAGAACTCTGGGTTAGCGCTGATGTAGTTGGGTATGGATATTTAATTAAATCTCAACCACCGATATAGAATTCCGGGTAAACAAATCATCTAATTGGATGCAGAGATTGTAGCACACCACAAGGTGGTTAATTTAATCTATGTTATATTAAACACATTCACAAAAATGTTCACAGAGCAGCAGACAGTTTGAACTTTGCGCCACCTTTCAAATCGAGCGCTAAGTATTAGCTGCCCGTTATACACCACCGCCCATTGCCTTCACATTAATGCAGAGTGTATAAGGCTGGACTGGTTCCACATTGCTCATTTTATACCAGCACAGATAGATATAAACAGACAGAGCATTTGGCGAGAGAAGGAAACGTCAGGTGCGAGCCAACCTCAAAACAGAACTGGTGATAGTATTAGAACATTTGTAATCGAGATTATGTGGAACCATTTGGAGTATCGGTGAGTTGAAAGTCGTCTAAAATGTTATTTAATAATGTGTTATTTTCACTGGATGTAAAATTTCAGATTTAAGTGCATGTAGAAGCATTGCACTGTTTTATTACATGGTTTCACATCAGATTAATATGTTAAACATTTTTACCTTCCAAACCTTAAACCATATATTTGTCTGCCGTGATACCGTATAGGAATGCCTTAAGCATTCGGCTCAGAGGGAATCACAGCCCAGTTTACACACAATATCCAAACTCGCTTTGTTTCTGTATATTTTGCTCAGGCTCTTCGGGTCTATCTCAAGGGTCAATGACTCATCTCCGCCGGTCACTGACTTACTGTCCCCTGGTTACTGACTCACTCTCCCTGGTTACTGATTCACTCTCCCCCAGTGACTGAATCACCCTCCCTGGTCACTGATTCATTCTCCCCCAGTCACTGACTCACTCTCATCGGACGCACTCCTGTAATTTCAGCCGGGGTTCTCCGAATCATCCGCTGTATTACGGCCCATAATGACCCATCCAGACATTTCAGGCACAGTCCAATTACCCAAACTAACTCCTGATTGGCTGCAGACTGGGAACAGAATCCCAGAAGGTCGATGATCGATGCAGCAGCAGGCAATGATTGAACAAACCTGGAGATGAGGGCAAATGCAACTTCCGTATTGATCTTCTGATTAGATGGCACATTATTCTTGCAATATTAAATCCCATTCCCGGGTTCAGTTTAACAATCATTGCTGATTAGTGAGTTGCGCAGTTTGCATTGTACATCCTCGCTCCAGCAGAAAGCCCTTTCTCAGGAACATTATTAAATTCCATCACTGGAAGCAGTAATACATGTAGAAATGTTACCCCAATCCCATTAACCTGCTGAATTCACTTTCGTCCTGTTTTGTTAATTTCCTGTTGATTATCGTTCCTCACAGCTAACTCAATGACGATTGTGATCCTGTCTCGGGGAAAGTGCGGTCTCTCCAAATGTGTCACTCGCTACTTGGTGGCCATGGCAGCGGCGGATCTACTGGTCGTTATCACTGACCTGATATTGAGGCAAATTCCAATTGCTCATCGTTTGCATTTTGTGCGGCGAATCCCCGTGTGTAATATCCACGCTGTCTTGCTTTATGCAGCCACAGACTGTTCTGTCTGGTTCACAGTCACTTTCACCTTTGATCGATTCGTGGCAGTTTGTTGCCAGAAGCTGAAAACGAAATATTGCACTGAGAACACCGCGGCTCTGGTTCTTGGAACAGTCACTGTGTTAAGCTGTTTAACGAATATTTTCTGGTACTTTATGTATTCACCTTGGTACTCGTTTACCAATACCCCCTGGTTCTGTTACGTGAGTGTCCTTGCTATGGTTTCACATTTGTGGTCAACACTCGAGCTTCTTCATTCTATTCTAACCCCTTGCATCCCATTCCTTCTGATTCTGCTACTCAATGCTTTAACCATCAGATACATTTTAGTGGCCAGCAGAGCCCGCAGGAGACTCCGGAATCACAGCAGCGAGGGTATTCGCAGTGACATAGAGATGGAGAGACGAAGGAAATCCATCATTTTACTGCTCATTATTTCAGGGAATTTCATTCTGTTATGGGCTGTGTTTATGTTGTTTTCTATTTGGAACCGGTTGTTGTATTTAGGTTATGATACTATACACCTACCTTCTTACATGAAAGAAATAGGATTTATGCTCCAGCTCCTGAGTTGCTGCACAAACACTTGTATTTATGCCGTGACACAGAAACAGTTCAGAGAGCAGTTGAAGAATGTGGTGAAACGTCCGTTTCTCCGAATTGTTAAAATCATTAAATGGTGAGAGTGAATGTAGAAGATGCAGCATCAGAAATCAACATGATGTACGCAAAGGAGCGAAGCAGAAGAAGGGCATGGTGAATATCCATGGTTTCTCATGTAGAAAACAAAATTAACTCAATATAGATGACATTGCAGCAGAAAGGAAACGTTACCTGATGTGGGGACGTCGAGGTTTAACACAATCACATATTACACAGACGTAGTTAGCACGGGTTGACAGAATAGTATCACATTACGAGGACATAATTAACCTCATAAAATACACAGCACACCCGAACCTTTCAGAGATTTCGATCTCGATAGCATGAATATTCAAGAGATAAAGTTCGGACAGGCGCTGAAATAGTTAGTAGGATTACATAGCACACAAGCAGGTAATTCGGGCCATCGTGCATTTGCCAGCTGTTTGAAAGAAATATACAATTAGTCGCACTCAACTGGTCTTGCCCCATTGTTTTGATAATTTTACCGATCAAATATTTATCCAATTCTTTTGTGACTGTTAGTACCGAAGCCGGATTATCCACCCTTTCAGTCTCGTCATTCACGATAATAATTCGAGGTGTACCAAAAACTCCTCATTTGCCCACTAGATTTCTTGTCAAAAATTAAAATCTGTGTCCGTTGATTACCAAGCTCCAGCCAGTGGAAACAATTTTCCTATAACTACTCTGCCGACACCGTTCATGATTGAATCTACCCAAACGTTCTCGGATCTGTGAAGTAAACGGTACCCGAATTCCTACAGCCTCTTTTAAATTGTACCATTTAGCTTATATTACTTCTCCTCATTTGTACCTACAATATGTTTCACTGTGCAATTCTCTGCTTTAAATGTCCACTGCCTTGTTTCTGTTGAAGTCACTGGCCTGACTATGTCCTGCTGACTTCTGGTACGTTCCTCTACATTCGCAACTTTGTGACATTTGCAAACTTTGATATTACGTCCTGAGTACTCAATTCCAGGACATTAATAATTATCCTAAAGGAGCAATGGTCCCAACAGCGCCACCTGGCTGATACCATCGGGTACTTATCCGCTGTCCAAATAACAAAAGTTCGCCACGACTCTCTGCTTTCTGTCACTCGGCGGATTTCGAATCTATGCAGCCACTGTCCATTTAATACCATGGGCTTGAATATTGCCAGAAAATCTGCTATGCGATACTTCATCAAGTGCCTTTTGAAAATTCGTCAAGTTAGTCAAGCACGATTTTCCTTTGACAAATTAGAAGAGCATGAGCAAATAAGACCACAAATTTACAACACCAGATGAATCCTTTGCAGGTGAAGAACTTTCAGTACCACTCGCAAGGACACTGCAATTAAAGAGTTGTATAAATTATTTGACAAATAAAGTGAATTAATGTGACGCCTCAATCCTGAAATTTGGGTGAAGCGGAAGTATGATTGACTATCCCATCGACCGAATATAATTGGCGACCGTGGGAATAATTAAGTCTTTCATTGTCTGATTTGTTGACGACCATCTCTAGTCAGACAGTCCCATTTAGAGCAGATTCTGAAACATGGAGTATCTGGACGAATAAATAGATGCACATTCGACGTAGCATGGTGGTATAACTTTGAGGGTTAGTAATCTCACTGGAAATAGATCCATGATTGAGTTAGACTGGATCCTGGGTACTGGAAAAACCAAAGTTCCTGTGTTACATAGGATGGTTTTCAAGCCTGAGATTCTATCCAAATCTAATTAACATCACAAAAAGGAGAGCAGCGCCGGAGAGGCGAGCGTGTGGAGGCCTATAAACGCCAGCTGGTGCAGCTGCAGCAGGGTGACAAGGCAAAAAAGAAGTCGAAAGACATCGAAGAGTGACGTCACAGCCAAGGGGGTAAGTGTTTGGCTGGAGATTGGTAAGTAGATTTTCTTTTTCTTTTCTTTATCAGTAATTAACCTATAGCATTGTTGTTGCCAATTTAGGTTTATCTAAGTGTTAAGTAATGGCAGGACAGCTCGGACACATGTCATGCTCCTCCTGTGCTATGTGGGAAGTCAGGGACGCTTCCGGTGTCCCTGACGACGACGTGTGCGGGAAATGCATCCACCTGCAGTTCCTGATGGACCGCATTGCGGAATGAAGCTGCGGGTTGATGAACTCTGGAGCATCCACGATGCTGAGAATGACGTGAATAGCACGTTTAATGAGTTGGTCTGACCGCAGATAAAGGGTACACAGCTAGATACGGAATTGCTGACCAACAGGAAGTGCAGTACAAGGAAGGAAGTGCAGGGGTCCCCTGCGGTCATCCCCCTGCAAAACTGATGCACCGCTTTGGGTACTGTTGAGGGGGATGACTCATCAGGGGAGGGCAGCAGCAGCCACGTTCATGGCACCGTGGGTGGCTCTGCTGCACAGGAGGGCAGGAAAAAAGTGGGGGAGCTGTAGTGATAGAGCATTCATTTGTAAGGGGAATAGATAGTCGTTTCTGCGACCGCAACCGAGACTGCAGGATGGTATGTTGCCTCCCTGGTGCAAGGGTCAAGGATGTCTCAGAGCGGGTGCAGGGCATTCTGAAAAGGGACTGTGAACAGCCAGTTGTTGTGATGCATATAGGTAGCAGAGATATAGGTAAAAAATGGGATGAGGTTCTACAAGACGAATCTATGGAGCTAGTAGCTAAATTAAAAAGTAGGACCTCAAAAGTAGTAATCTCAGGATTGCTACCAGTGCCACGTGCTAGTCAGAGCAGGAATCGCAGGATAGCTCAGATGAATACGTGGCTTGAGGAGTGGTGCACAAGGGAGGGATTGAAATTCATGGGACATTGGAACGGGTTCTGGGGGAGGCGGGACCAATGCAAACCGGTCTGCACCTGGGCAGGGCCAGAACCAATGTCTTACGGGAAGTGTTTGCTAGTGCTCTTCGGGAGGAGTTAAACTGATATGGCAGGGGGATGGGAACCTATGCAGGGAGACAGGGGAAGTAGAATGGGGGCAGAAGCAAAAGATAGAAAGAAAAAAAGTGAAAGTGGAGGGCAGAGAAACCGAAGGCAAAAAGCAAAAAGGGCCACATTACAGCACAATTCTAAAGCGGCAAAGTGGGTTAAAAAGACAAGCCTGAAGGCTCTGTGCCTCAATGCGAGGAGCATTCAGAATAAGGTGGATGAATTAATTGCGCAGTTCGCAGTTAACGGGTATAATGTAATTGGCATCACGGCAACATGGCTCCAGAGTGACCAAGGCTGGGAACTCAACATTCAGGGGTATTCAACATTTAGGAAGGATAGACAGAAAGGAAAAGGAGGTAGACTGGAATTGCTGGTTGAAGCGGATATTAATGCAATGGTAAGAAAGGACATTAACTTGGATGATATGGATTCGGTATGGGTGGTGCTACGGAATACCAAGGGGCAGAAAACGCTAGTGCGATTTGTGAACAGAGCACCAAACAGTAGTAGTGAGGTTGGGGACAGCATCAAACAAGAAATTAGGGATGCATGGAATAAAGGTCGAGCAGTTATCATGGGTGATATTAATCTACATATTGATTGGGCTAACTAAACTCGTAGCAAGGCGGTGGAGGAGAATTTCCTGGAGTGTATTAGGGATGGTTTTCTGGACCAATATGTCGAGGTACCAACTCGGGAGCTGGCCATCCTAGACTGCGTGATGTGTAATGAGAAAGGACTAATTAGCAATCTTGTTGTGCGAGGCACGTTGGGGAAGAGTGACCATAACATGGCAGATTTCTTTATTAAGATGGAGAGTGACACAGTTAATTCAGAAACTAGGGTCCTGAACTTAAGGAAAGGTAACTTCGATGGTTTGAGGCGTGAATTGGCTAGAATAGACTGGCAAATGATACTTAACGGGAAGACGGTGGATAGGCAATGGCAAACATTTAAAGATCACATGGATGAACTTCAGCAATTGCTGTCTGGACTAAAAATAAAATGGAGAAGGTGGCTCAACCGTGGCTGACAAGGAAAATTAAGGATAGTGTTAAATCCAAAGAAGAGGCATATAAATTAGCCAGGAAAAGTTACAAACCTGAGGACCAAGAGAAATTTAGAATTCAGCAGAGGAGGACAAAGGGCTTAATTAAGAGGGGGAAAATAGAATATGAGAAGAAGCTTGCAGGGAACAGAAAAACTGACTGCAAAGCTTCTATAGATATGTGAAGAGAAAAAGATTAGTGAAGACAAACGTAGGTCCCTTGCAGTCGGATTCAGGTAAATTTATAATGGGGAACAAAAAAATGGCAGACCAATTGAACAAATAATTTGGTTCTGTCTTCACGAAGGAAGACACAAATAACCTTCCGGAAGTACTCGGGAACCGAGTGTCTCGTGAAAAGGAGGAACTGAAGGATATCCTTATTCGGTGGGAAATTGTGTTTGGGAAATTGATGGGATTGAAGGCCGATAAATCCCCGGGGCCTGATAGTCTGCATCACGGAGTACTTAAGGAAGTGGCCCTAGAAATAGCGGATGTATTGGTGATGATTTTCCAACAGTCTATCGACTCTATATCAGTTCCTATGGACTGGAGGGTAGCGAATGTAACAGCACTTATTCAAAAGGAAGGGAGAGAGAAAGCGGGTAATTATAGATCGGTTAGCGTGACATCAGCAGTGCGGAAAATGTTGGAATCAATTATTAAGGATGAAATAGCAGCGCATTTGGAATACAGTGACAGGATCGGTCCAAGTCAGCACGGATTTATGAAGGTGAAATCATGATTGACAAATCTTCTGGAATTTTTTGAGAATGTAACTAGTAAAGTGGACAAGGGAGAACTAGTGAATGTGGTGTATTTGGACTTTCAAAAGGCTTTTAACAAAGTCCCACACAAGAGATTGGTGTGCAAAATCAAAGTACATGGTATTGGGGATAATATACTGACGTGGATAGAGAGCTGGTTGGCAGACACGAAGCAGAGAGTCGGGATAAACGGGTATTTTTCAGAATGGCAGGCAGTGACTCGTGGAGTGCCATGGGGCTCAGTGTTGGGACCCCAGCTCTTTATAATACACATCAATGATTTGAATGAAGGAATTGAGTGTAATATCTCCAAGTTTGCAGATGACACGAAACTGGGTGGCGGTGTGAGCTTTGAAGGGGAGGCTCGGAGGCTGCAAGGTGACTTAGACAGGTTCGCGGAGTGTGCAAATGCATGGCAGATGCAGTATAATGTGGATAAATGTGAAGTTATCCACTTTGGGGGCGAAAACTCGAAGACAGAATATTATCTGAATGGCGGCAGATTTGGAAAAGGGGACGTGCAATGAGACCTATACGAACATAAGAACATAAGAATTTGGAACAGGAGTAAGCCACCTAGCCCCTCGAGCCTGCTCTGCCATTCAATAAGATCATGACTGATCTTGCCATGGACTCAGCTCCACTTACCCGCCCTCTCCCCGTAACCCTTAATTCCCTTATTGGTTAATAATCTATCTATCTGTGACTTGAATACATTCAATGAGCTAGCCTCAACTGCTTCCTTGGGCAGAGAATCCCACAGATTCACAACCCTCTGGGAGAAGAAATTCCTTCTTAACTCGGTTTTAAATTGGCTCCCCCGTATTTTGAGGCTGTGCCCCCTAGTTCTAGTCTCGCCTACCAGTGGAAACAACCTCTCTGCCTCTACCTTGTCTATCCCTTTCATTATTTTAAATGTTTCTATAAGATCACCCCTCATCCTTCTGAACTTCAACGAGTAAAGACCCAGTCGCCTCAATCTATCATCATAAGGTAACTCCCTCACCTCAGGAATCAGCCTTGCGAATTGTCTCTGTACCCTCTCCAAAGCCAGTATATCCTTCCTTAAGTAAGGTGACCAAAACTGCACGCAGTACTCCAGGTGCGGCCTTACCAATACCCTGTACAGTTGCAGCAGGATCCCTGCTTTTGTGCTCCATTCCTCTCGCAATGAAGGCCAACATTCCATTCGCCTTCCTGATTACCTGCTGCAAATGCAAACTAACTTTTTGGGATTCATGCACAAGGACCCCCAGATCCCTCTGCATCTCAGCATGTTGTAATTTCTCCCCATTCAAATAATATTCCCTTTTACTGTTTTTGTTCCCCAAGGTGGATGACCTCACACTTTCGACATTGTATTCCATCTGCCAAACCTTCGCCCATTCGCTTAACCTATCTAAATCTCCTTGCAGTCTCTCTGTGTCCTCTACACAACCCGCTTTCCCACTAATCTTTGTTTCATCTGCAAATTTTGTTGCACTAACTCTGTCCCCTCTTCCAGGTCATCTATGTATATTGTAAACAGTTGTGGTCCCAGCACTGATCCCTGTGGCACACCACTAACCACCGACTTCCAACCCAAAACGGACCCATTTATCCCGACCCTCTGCTTTCTGTTCACCAGTCAATTCTCTATCCATGCTAATACATTTCCTCGAACGCCGCATACCTTTATCTTCTGCAGTAAACTTTTCTGTGGCACCTTATCGAATGCCTTTTGAAAATCTAAATACACCACATCCATCGGTACACCTCTATCCACCATGCTCATTATATCCTGAAAGAATTCTAGTAAAATATTTAACATGATTTCCCCTTCATGAATCCATGTTGCGACTGCTTGATCGCACTATTCCTATCTAGATGTCCCGCTACTTCTTCCTTAATGATAGTTTGAAGCATATTCCCCACGACAGATGTTAAACTAACCGGCCTATAATTACCTGCCTTTTGTCTTCCCCTCTTTTTTAAACAGAGTCGTTACATTAGCTGCTTTCTAATCAGCTGGTACCTCCCCAGAATCCAGAGAATTTTGGTAGCTGATAACGAATGCATATGCTGTAACTTCCGCCATCTCTTTTAATACCCTGGGATGCATTTCATCAGGACCAGGGGACTTGTCTACCTTGAGTCCCATTAGCCTGTCCAGCACTACCCCCCTAGTGATAGTGATTGTCTCATGGTCCTCCCTTCCCATATTCCCGTGACCAGCAATTTTTGGCCTGGTTTCTGTGTCTTCCACTGTGAAGACCGAAGCAAAATAATTGTTTAAGGTCTCAACCATTTCAACATTTCCCATTATTAAATCCCCCTTCTCATCTTCTAAGGGACCAACATTTACTTTAATCACTCTTTTCCGTTTCATATATATGTAAAAGCTTTTACGGTCTGTTTTTATGTTTTGCGCAAGTTTACCTTCGAAATTTATCTTTCCTTTCTTTATTGCTTTTTTAGTCATTCTTTGCTGTTGTTTAAAATTTTCCGAATCATCCAGTTTCCAACTAACTTTGGCCACCTTATACGCATTGGTCTTTGATTTGATCCTCTCCTTTATTTCCTTGGTTATCCACGGCTGGTTATCCCTTCTTTTACTGCACTTGTTTTTCACTGGAATATATTTTTGTTGCGCAGGTGTCATGGTTCATCAGTCATCGAAATTTGGCAGACAGGTACAACAGGCGGTGAAGAAGGCAAATGGTATGTTGGCCTTAATAGCTAGGGGATTTGAGTATAGGAGCAGGGAGGTCTTACTGCAGTTGTACAGGGCCTTGGTGAGGCCTCACCTGGAATATTGTGTTCAGTTGTGGTCTTCTAATCTGAGGAAGGATGTTCTTGCTATTGAGGGAGTACAGTGAATGTTCACCAGACTGATTCCAGGGATGGCAGGACTGGTATATGAGCAGAGACTAGATCAATTGGTCCTTTATACATTGGCGTTTAGAAGGATGAGAGGGGATTTCATAGAAACATAGAAGATTCTGATGGGACGGGACAGGTTAGATGCGGGTCGAATGCTCCCGATGTTGGGGGAGTCCAGAACCAGGGGACACATTCTTAGGATTAGGGGTAGGCCATTTAGGACTGAGATGAGGAGAACTTCTTCACTCAGTGAGTTGTTAACCTGTGGAATGCCCTGCCGCAGAGAGTTGTTGATGCCAGTTCACTGGATATATTCAAGATGGAGTTAGATATGGCCCTTGCACCTAAGGGGATCAAGGGGTATGGAGAGAAAGCAGGAAAGGGGTACTGAGGGAATGATCAGCCATGATCTTATTGAATTGTGGTGCAGGCTCAAAGGGCTGAATGGTCTACTCCTGCACCTATTTTCAATGTTTTCTATGTTTCTATGTGACAGATTGGAGGAAATTTGGGCGAAAACTTGGGAAAGAGTGATCATCGTATGATAAGGTTTAAAATAATAGTGGAGAAGAATAAGGAGCAATCTAGAGCAGACATTTAAATTGGAAGCGGGAAAACTTCAATGGGAGGAGAGCGGATCTAGCCAAGGTAAAATGGAACCAATGATTGTGAGGCTCATCTGTAACAGGACAATGGGTGATATTTCAGGAGTAGATGTATCAGGTAGAGGCTAGGGACATTCCAACACGAGGTAACGAAAAGTGAACCAAAAATACGGCTGCTTGTATGACGAGGGAGATAGAGAATATGATTCAACAAAAAAGAGGGTGTATGATGCATGTCAGGAGAATTCTTCAAGTGAGAATCAGTACAAATGCCATAGGTTACTAGGGGAACTGAAGATACTATGAGAATAGAATGGCAGTTAACATAAAAGTGAACCCAATATCTTCTACCAGCAGGGAAATAATAACCGGGTCGTAAGCGATGGGGTGGGGTTTATAAGAGCAAAGAAGGTGACATGTGCTTAGAGGTCCAGGGCAATGCTGGAATACTTAATGAGTATTTGTATCAGTATTTAGTAAGGAAGAGGATGCTGACAAAATATCGACAGATGGAGATTGTAGAAGCAATGGATGGCATGAAAATTGATAGGCAGGATGTACTAGAAAGGTTGTATACATTTAGAATGGATAAGTGGCCTGGTCCTCATCGTTTTCATACCAAGTTTCTAGGTGTAGCGGGGTTGGAGATAGCGGAAGGGATTGGCATAATCTTCCAATCTACCCGAGATGCGGCAGTGGTGCCAGAATGTTGGAAATGACAAATGTGACATCCTTGTTCAAGAAATGGTGTAAGCCAATCCTGGTAATTACAGACCGGTCAGTATAACATCAGTGGCGGATAAGGTTTTCGAAACAATAATGAAGGAATACATTAACAATCACTTTGGAGAGATGTAAGTTAATTACGGATAACCAGTACTGATTTGTAAAAGGCAGATTGTGTTTGACTGAACAAATTAATTTTTTAAATTAAGTAACAGAGAAGGATGATGAAGGACTTTGTCTGTATGGCTTTGAAGAAAGCGTTGGACAAAGTACCACATAAAAGGCTGGTTAACAAGATTGTGGCTCTTGGAATAGGAAGGCCCGTTTCAGCTTGGATAAGAAATTGGCTGAAGGACAGAAAACGGCTAGTCATTGTAAATGGTTGTTTTTCAGACCGCGATCAACAGCCTGCTGGTCGCCATTGACAAGAGACTTACCTGTTCCAGCCAAGTATATAATGTGGCTAGAAGAGCAGGCCAGAGGCTGGGTATTCTGTGGCGAGAGGCGCACATACTGACACCCCAAAGCACTTCCGCCATGTACAAGGCTGAAGTCAGGGGTGTGGCGGAACACGCTCCCCTTGCGTGGCTGAGTGCAGCTCCAACAACACTCAAGAAACTCGGTGCCATCAGGGAAAAAGCAACCCCATTGTTTGAAACTCCAACCAGTACAATTAACACTCACTCCCTTCTCCACCTCTAGAAATGCACTGCAGCAACGCTTCAAAATCCGCTACCGTTACTGCCTGAACTCCCGAGTGTTACTGAGCCCCATGAAGGATGAAATGACCACGCTCCAGCCCAGACCTGGGTTATGTAAGTTCCTCTCACTAGGGAGGCGACTGATCACCACACAGAACAGGATGGGCCCAGGAAACATCCCCAGTCTGTGTTGAGTTATCTGATCTCACCTGTTGAGGTCTTGAGCGCCATAGCACAGGGCAGTCCGAGGCTTCATTCCCGCCCTGTGCTGAGATCGATTATCTCACCCAGTGTGATTATGGGACCCTCAGAGAGAAGCAAAGGCCGAGGATACAAGACTGGCTTGTGGTGCATTAGCTGCTCTCACCCAGCCGGGCACTGAGTCACAAAGAGCAAGTTGGGCCCGGCTTCATTCCCGGCCTGTGGTACATTAGTTCATCTCAGGAGGTGTGCAACTGAGACAATACAACACAGGAAATGCCCAGATTTCATTGCTGGGCTGTGCTGTGTCAGCAGATATCACACGGCGTGGTACTGAGCCCCACACAGAGCAGTTTGAGCCCATGATCATTCCACGGTACATGTTGTGTTAGCTGATATCTGTTGGTGTGGTGCGAAGCCAAAACCTACAGGAAACGCCCAGGTTTCATCTGTGGTATATGCTGAACTCTCTGATCTCACCTACTGCCTGAGTATCAGCTGGGCAACTGTCAGATTCTCAGTAGAAGGTCCAGGCTCTGTGCAGCAGCTGTCTGGGTTTGTGTTGTTGATCGCTGGGCTGTGCAAGATCTATTTGAGTGAGGGTTGGAGCTTTTGGGGCTGTATGTTATATTCGGTTCAGTACAGTTTAGCTCCAGGTTTGTGTTAGAGAAACCAGAGTCGATGAAGAAGCTGAAAGGTCATCGACCTGAAAAGTTCAATCTGTTTCTCTCGACTGAGACACTGAGTATATATACACCATTTTACGTTTTTCGTTCAGATTTCCAGCATTTGCTTTATTTTGCTTTAATTTCTACGAATAAGCTGTCAGGATCTGTACAGGAAATGCCTGGCTCTGTGTAAATTCTACCTGGGTCTGTGCAAATGCTGCTCGGGTCGATGTAGCAGCGCACTTGCTGTGGACAGGAGCAATCTATGTTGCAGCTCGCTGTGTCAGGGCTAGAACTGACTGCGTCGGTGCAAATGTTGCCTGCGACTATGCAGCAGCTGATCCTTTCTGCGTAGGAGCGTCTGCTTCGCTGTGGAATGTTCGGTCTGAGCTGGAGCTCACTGGGTCAGTGTGGGATCTTCCTGGATCTCTGTTGAAGCTTTGGATTCAGTGTCGTTGCTGACGTTGTCTGTGAAGTGAGCTGTCTGGGTCTCCCAAAGAGGCTATTCAGGAACATGTAGGAACTGTCTGGCCCTTTCTATAAACTGTCTCCGCTAGGGTTGGAACTGTTTATTTCAGTGTAGAACCACTTGGGACTGCATATATGCTCCTTGGGTCATGCTAGGAGCTGTCTAGTTCTAACATGGACCGAATGGATCTGTGTAGCAACTGCCGGTATCTGTGAAATAAGCTGCTTCCTTCCATGTAGGAGCTGTCTGTGGCTGTGTTGGATCTGCATTGACCTGTGTAGGAGTTGTCTGGGGCTGCTTATGGGATGTTTGGTTCTGTTTAGGTGATGCTGGGTCTGTGCAGAAGCAGTCTGTGACTGTCGGATCTTTAGGGGCCCGCAGAGGAGTGTCTGGTTCTGTGTAATTGATCTCTGGGTCTGTGTCGGAAAAGTACCTGCCTGCATGGGAGTTCGTTGGCTCTGTGTAGGAGCGTCCTGGGTCTGTTGGATCTGAGTAGGAACATTCTAATTGTGTGCAGCGACTGTCTGAGACTGCGTAGGAGCTGTCTGAGCCTCTGTAGTCGCAGTCTCTTTTGGAGCTCTCTGGCTCTGTGTAAGTGTTGTCTCAATCTGGGTAGGCTCAATCTGGGTCTGTGTAGGCAGAGTCTGGATCTGTGTCGGCACAGTCTGGGTCTGTGTTGGCAGAGTCTGGGTCAGTGTAGGGACAGTCTGGGTTTGTGTAGGCAGAGTCTGGGTCAGTGTAGGCACAGTCTGGGTCTGTGTAGGCAGAGTCTGGATCAGTGTAGCGACAGTCTGGGTCTGTGTAGGCAGAGTCTACGTCAGTGTAGGCACAGTTTGGGTCTGTGTAGGAACTGCCTGTTTCTGTGTAGGCAGAGTCTGGGTCAGTTTGTCAAAGTCTGAGTCTGTGTGGGAACATTCTGGTTGTCTGAATCTGAATGTTTCCGCCCTCCCTTGTTCTGTGTAGCAGTTGTCTGGCTCTACTCCGGAACTGCTTTGATCTTTATCGATCGGTACACCTGTGTGCTTGGGCTGAGATTTGGTCAGTAATTACAGTCTCCCCGTCCGCTCCTTCACTGTCCGGGTTTTCATGTTTACATTTACCGACTGGGGAAGTTGGTGATCAGGGGAGTTGGAACATCAGTGAGCCCGGGTGAGACATGGGAACAGCTGCCAGGCCCCGGCCCCTCATGTGAGGATGCGAGGAAGACATGATAGGGACGATATTGCTTGGGGCTATGAACTGACAGTAAACCCCTCTGATCCAAACAACACTGGCCACAATCGCAGATTCCAAAGGTCACTTCCGGGGAGCTGTTCCCTCACATGCTGCCTCGATGTCATCTCAGTGCCGTTGCTGATAAACTGTCCAAATCTGAAGCCTCACACCAAACTAATCGACCAACTCTGCTGCTGCACTCGATGGGCACCTGGTGCTTCAATACATTACTGTCCACAGTGCTCAATAACTGCCCGAGCGGCACTGTGCGGCACTTCAGCAGACAGGTAGAAAAGGCAGTCAGGGCAGTCTCGGTCTCAATCGCTTTGTTTATCACGAATGGCCAACACATGGTTTGATTATGGATACATCTTGAGTGGGCTTGGTTCCAGCATTGGTTCAGAGGTAGGATTCTCGCTTCCCGTTTATTGGCTGGAAAATGCGAGTGGCCCTGATTTCAAATCACAGATAAAGCGCTCCTTTCCCATCCATTTATGACAATTAACTGCCTTTGCTTCTGAGAAACATAGAAATTTACAGCGCAGAAGGAGGACATTCCGGCCCATCGTGTCCGCACCGGCCGAGAAAGAGCCACTCGGCCCTTCGTCAGCAGCCCTAAAAGTTACATACCAACCCATAAATAATGACAGAAAGAAAAAGAGCACCCAGCCAAACCAATCCGCCGCACACAACTCCGACACCCCTTATGCTAAAAACATCTACACTCCACCCCAACCGAAGCCATGTGAGCTCCTGGGAGAGGTAAAAAACAGTTCAATACCCAAGCCAATTTAGGGAGAAAACATGTGGGAAAATTCCTCTCCAACCCATCCAGGCCATCGAAACTAGTCCAGAAGATCATCCTGGTCGTATTCTATTACCTGCAGTGCTTACCATTATATCTGCTACGTGCAACAAAAGGTCATCCAGTCTAATCCCAATTACCAGCTCTCGGTCCGTAACCCTGCAGGTGAGGAAATGGTGTGAAAAGATGGTGAAGTTCCCAAGCAAATCTGCGTGAATCTGAAGCGCTGTGGGAAGACGGTCAGTGCAAATAATCCCCAGTAATTGCTCCTCAATAACATACAATTTGTGTCAGCGAGTTTGGTTGGAATATGAATTCGATCTTAAACGCACTACACTTTCATCTTGCTGAGGCAGATGCAGCACTTGCACGTTTTTGCGCAGTTCACGATCCCCCGATGTCCGAAAGCGCATTACAGCCAATGCTGCATTTTAGAAGTGTAGTCACTGTTGTATTGTAGGAAACGCGGCAGCCAATTTGCGCACAACAAGCTCCCACACACAGCATTATTCAATGACCACGTAATATGTCCTTTGTTATGTTGATTGAGGGATAAATATTGATCAGGCTGATTGGCGTCACAGTCTTATTCAGTTTGCAGACAGTCATTCATATACATATGACGCAATTGGGGAGGGCAGACACCTTTCTCACACCTTCCCGTCCTGATCCCATGATCCTTACTCGTGAGGAAGCCCATTCTTCCCAATGTAATTGAGCTCTCCTGAACAACTGCAGGTTTAACCTCATTGCTCAATCCAGTTATTTCCTAAATCATGTCCGGGATTTCACCATCACCACTCTGCCTGGAATCCACTCTAAGTGCTGATCATTCTACTGATGTCAGTCCTCACGAGTTCACTATTAATTTTGAGCATGCTCCACCTTGGTCTTTCTCCCACAATGTAAGTTCAACTAGTATTGCACAAAAGGTACTATCTTGTATATCTCTGTAATGCCATGCTACGATGCCTACATTATAAACTGTCCAAGATATCGATTTGGACACCCTGCGGGTAGGGTTAAAATCGCTCCTCCCATCATGGATGTTCTGCAGGATCGGCGAGTGTTGGGTACTGGTGCTTCCTCCACTGGCCGCTGTGCAGTATTGCAACACCTTGTGCAGCTGCTCCCTCCTCTGGCTCCCTGAAGATAACAGGCCAGGAAGACAAGGTACTTCAGAAGGTCAATGGAATATTTGCCTTTGTTAGTCGAGGCATAGAACACAAGAGCAAGGACGTTATGCTCGAATATATAAAACACTGTTTAGGCCGCAGCTGCAATACTGTCTGCAGTTCTGGTCACCAAAGTACGGGAATGTTGTGATTGCACTGGAAAGGGTGCAGAGGAGATTGAGAAGAATATTTCCTGTACTGGAGAATTTTGGCCATGAGCAAAGGTTGGAGATGCTGGGTCTGTTTCCTTTGTAACAGAGTTGACTCAGGGGAGACCTGATTGAGGTATATAAAATTATGAAGGGCCTGTATAGAGAGGATGGGAATGACCTCTAGAGAGGATTGGAATGACCTATTTCCCTTAACAGAACGGTGATCCAGTAGGGAGCATAGATTTAAAGTAACTGGGGGGAGATTTAGAGGAGAATTGAGGGGAAATTACTTCAGCCATAGGGTGGTAGCGTCTGGAAAGCACTGCCTGAAAGAATGCTAGAGGCAGAAATCATCACCACATTTTAAAAACACTTGGATGTGCACTTGAAGTGCCGTAACGTACAGGGCTAGGGACCAGAGTTGGAAGGTAGCATAAGGCGAGATAGCTCTTGGTCAGCCGCTATAGAAACTATGTGCTGAAATAGCCTCCTTCTTGATGTAAACTTCTCTGATTCTATGATTCTGTACAGTACTACACCATCTGCTACAGATGCTCCGTCCTTTGGCCGCTGTCCAGTATTACACCACATGATACAGCTTCTCTCTCCTCTGGGTGCATTACAGTACTGCAACACCTGATACTGCTGCACCATCCTCTGGCCGCTGTGCAGCATTGCAGCACCTGCTCCTTCCAACCCTTGGCGTCCTGGCAACATTATAATGAAAATCCAACCTGTTTGCACAGATCATCAATGTTGTAATTGAACTGTCTCCTTCTGTTGGAGAAACCAGTTGTTGTATTAGCATTACATCAGGTTAGAGAATGTCTGAAACTGGCGGGTGTACAAGAGATCCCTCCCGCGCAGGAGACATCCTTACACAGTGTGTAAAATGCCCTGGGGTAGATCTCAAACTGCCATCATGTGATAACAACACGATTTACACCTAACCCAGTCTCCACATCCTTTCGACCACGACCACTTACTGAGGGAGGGTGAACTGGTTCGCTTTTGTTATCAGTGTCCATTTTTATAATAGATATTTTCTTGCTTCATTGAGCAAGTTGGTCCTTCAACGTCCATGTCAGCACGAATCGGACAAGTAAACTAATTCAAATGAACATAGCCCCAGTTTGGACGATAAATGCAGCATTAGGATTCACAGGCAAATAGACAAGTGTAGCTGATGGTCTAAATCTGCAACAGAGAGTGGCGGGTAGCTGCTAGATACTTGTGAGAGGCTGTGAGATTTGATTTTGAATTGGTTCAATGGCTTAATTGGTTAAAGTGCTTGTCGGGTAAGGAGCCGCTCCCAGACCGTATTCTCAGCGGGCGTGTGTTGAATTTATGTTGTTTCTGTTGTCTGCGAATTTCAGCAACAAATAATAAACCAATGGTAAAGCGATTAAACTCCGGGATACTCAAGAGACTAAAATTAGAGAAGCGCAGATATCTTGCGGGGTTGTGGGGCTGGAGCAGATTATAGAGATAGGGAGGGGCGAGGCCACGGGGGGGGGGGGGGGGGGGTTTGAAACCATTTATTTGAATTTTAGTATAGAGACATTGCTTAACCACGAGTCAATGTTGGTCAGCAAGCACAGGGGTGAAGGGTAATTGCGACTGGGTACCAGTTAGGAAACGGGTGGCAGAGTTTTGGATGACCTCAAATTTAAGGAGGATAGAACGTGGGCAGCCGGTAGGCATCGCATTGGAATAGTCAAGTCTCGAGGTAAAAAAGGCACGGTTGAGGGTTTCAGCAGCAGCTGAGCCGAGGCAGCGGTGCAGTCAGATGTAAGTGGAAATAGGTGATCTTGGTGAAAGAGTGGATGTGTAGTTGGAGGCTCATATTGGGGTCAAATGTGACACCAAAGTTGCTAACCGTCTATTTCAGCCTCAAAATGTTGGCAGGTAGAGAACTGGTCTGGATGGCTAGGAAACAGAGCTTGTTGCATGGACTGAAAACAATGGCTTCAATATTCACAATATGTAGTCGGAAAAATTGTTAGCTCATCCAGCACCGGATATAGGACATCTGATCATTTGGAGACAGTGGAGGGTGGAGAGCGCTGGTGGTGATGTAAATCTGACTGTCACCAGTGTACATGTGGAATCTGACGCTGTGTTTCCGGATGATGTCGCCAGGGTGCAGCAGGTTGATGAATAGAGGAGGGGGCCAAAGATTGCTCCTTGGTGGACACCAGAGTTAATAGTGCCACAGCGGGATGAAAAGCTATTGCAGGCTATTCTGTGGCGACTACACGTTAAATGAAAATCGATCGAGGGGATTGTAGTCACATCCAGCTGGATAGCGGTGGAGACGCGTTGGAGAAGGATGGAGTGTTCAACACGGCAACTCCAGCAGCTAAGTTGGGAAGGACGGCGCGGGAGAGTTTACCTTCTCTCACAGTCACATAGGACGTTATGTGCCACTGTTGCAAGAGTCGTTTCGGGACTATGGCAGGTGCGCAAACCTGATTCGACGGATTTAACCTTTGAGTTCCAGGAAAGATGGGCCGTGATTTGGGAGCCGACAACACTTTCAACGGCTTTGGAGAGAAAAAGGAGGTTGGAGGTGTGGCGATAGTTTGCACGGTGGAGCAAATGCACAAAAAGAATGGAACTTATACATTTTAACAAAGAGCATTCCTTGGAATGATAGCTTCACTTGCGGGAAATGATAACTAGCGAGGTTTGGTATTCATTGAATTTCACGATAAATCAACCGACGATTCATTTCACTGTTGGATATTTTATTCCCAGTGCGTAGAACAACCATGGCAGGGAATCGAAGCTGAGAATACCATCAATGAAATTATTATCCATTAGTGCACGGGGCTGCTGTGTTCTTGGTCAAGCAACTGAGCTTAAATATTCAAACACTGTATTGTATCTGTTTCAGCTCTGTTATCTGCGCGGTACAGTTACCTGCTGCTCCTGGGTCTCAGGGTCTGGTTCTTGCTTTGGACTTTTACTGACCTAAATGTGTGAGGCCCCGTGTTCCTACCCCATTCCCTGCGCTTCAACCTCGCCGGCTCTGTATCTAACCCATGCTGTACCTGCCCCTGGAGTGTTTGATATGACAGTGTAGCTGGAGATTTACTCTATATCTAAACCCCTGTACTTGCCCTGGGAGTGTGTGATGGGGCAGTAAAGAGCGACGTTTACTCTGTTCCTAACCCCTTGCTGTACGTGCCCTGGGAGTGTTTGATGAGGACAGTGTAGTGGGAGCATTACTCTGTATCTAACCCCCTGCACCTGCCCTGGGAGTATGTGATGGGACAGTGTAGAGGGAGCTTTACTGTGCATCTAACCCCAGCACCTGCCCTGGAAATGTTTGATGGGTGCGTGCACGTGTGGTGGATTGAGTGTGGGCCCCGCTGAAGGGACTCTGTGCCGGCCGCTTCTGTCAACAATACCGCTAGCCAGCTGGAAGTGGAGACCACCCTCCAAGAATTCCCAGCGGAGACACCGAGAGAGCAGGGGCCCCAGCCCAGCGTAGACACTGAGAGAGCAGGGTCATCTGGCCGGCTGAGTGGTCTCCGCTACGACCTGCCAAAGGGACTCGAGGACGTGGGGCCGGCTGAAGGGACTCCAAGGCCGGCGTTAAATCCGCCGAAGGGATTCCGAGGCCGGTGCTGAAGCGGCTGAAGGGACCAAGGCTTCACATCGTCTCATACTCCCAACCAACTTTTAATTAATTTTTTTAATTTTTTTTAACGTTTAGCCAACTTTGAAACTAATTAATCAATTTGGGAGAACTTTACATTTTAGACTCTCAACCGAAATACTTTAAAACATTTATTGTTAACTTACATCTTTGACTTTTAACACATTTTCGAAATTTTTGAAATTGGTTAAACTTTTATAATCTATTATTGATTTACATCTTAGATTTTTAACAACTCTTAGAAAATTCTTAAAACGTTTTAACAACTCTTAGAAACTTTTGAAATAAATTGGGAACCTTTATCAACTTTTAATCCTTTAAAAAACTTTGGAAGTCACTTTCCAAATGCCTGCCCCCCACCTTCCTAGCCTCGGACCATCTACCATCAATGGCACTACCCGACGCTGAGCTTGCGGACAACACTTCGCCGTAGGCAATTAGGCTTATCGTGCTGTGCCTGTTCTCCAGTAGTCTTGGACCCCCTTGCCACTGGACCAAGACCTTGTTCAGCTAAGCCCTGTGGTTTCCCGTGTGCAGTGGCCACCCCACATTAAAAGAACTCACGCAGAGGCATTTTCCACTCCGTCAGTATGAAGTTCGGGATCTGGAACACCAGGACCGTCATGGAAAATCCCAACAGCAAAATGCCGGAACGCTGCTCCACCATAGTTGCCCGGGAACTCAGATGCTTTGACATTGGCATCGCCACCCGAAACGAGACCCAGCAGGTAGGAGAAGGCCACTTGAAGGAAAATGGTGGAGGTTACACCTTCTTCTGGAATGGGAAACCAGAGGCAGAACGCCTCCTTCATGGAGTCGGCTTTGCCATCAAGAAGGATCTGGTCGACCGCCTCAAAGACTCCCCCTGTGGGATCAACCAAGGCCTCATGACTCTCCGTATCACCCTATCTCGAAACCAATGTGCCACAGTCATCAGTGCGTATGCCCCGATACTCGATGCAATGGATGAGGCTAAATAGAGTTGTTATTCTAACCTCGAGACATCCCTGTCCCATGTCCCCACGGGTGACGAATTGATCCTCCTGGGTGATTTTAATGCCAGGGTTGGCAAGGACACAGCCCTCTGGGGAGATGTGATTGGCACAGAGAGGGTAGGGAAAGACAATTCCAGGGGTACCCTACTCTTGACAAAATGTCTCGAACATGAACTCCTCATTATCAACACCCTGTTCCGCCAGAGGGACAAATACAAGGCATTGTGGCAACACCCTCGCTCCAAACACTGGCACCTGCTTGAGTATGTCAACGTCCGAGCCAGGGATTGCAAGGATGTGCACATCACCCACGCTATTACAGGAGCTGATGACTGCTGGATGGAACACCGCCTAATCCGATCCATCATCAACATTAACATTGCCCCAAAGCAGAGGGAACAGCAGAAGCAGTTCCACAAAAAAATTAATGCCAGGGCACTTAGAGACCCAGCTAAGAGAGTCCTATACAGCCAGCGCCTCACAGCCAATTTGGCATGCCTTGATCACCCTGAGATGTTGAATCCCCATAGCGCTTGGTCTGCCCTCCAGGCCTCTACAAACAGTGCTTGTGAAGAGACACTTGGGCACTCAACCAGAAAACATGAGGACTTGTTTGATGAAAATGATCAGGAGATCGAAGAACTAGTAGATCGCAAGTGTTGTGTATGCATGCCCATTCGTAGATGCAAGTTTCAACAGTTGCGATGGGTATTGAGCATTTTTGTTCAGCCATGAACTAATTGAATGGCGGTGCAGGCTAGAAGGGCCGAATGGCCTACTCCTGCACCTATTTTCTATGTTCTATGTTTCTATGACAGAGGCCTAAGTCCAGTCGCTGCTGTTGCATGGACTTGTCAACATTTCCGGTTTTTGGCGTATATCCCAGGGTTTTCGTTTCTCTCTCAATGTAGAAGATCCACCGAGGTTAACAGACAGGTGGACATGCGTATGTGAGTAGGAGATATGAGGAATAGATCGCATCTTCTACCGAAAGGGCAGAAATAATATTATTCTCAGTCGTACTTTGTAAATTGCTGCTTAAATATTGTAAGGTATTAATTCTTGCTTATGCTAAATAAAGCCATATAATTAGAACGAATATGGTGTCAATGTTGAACAATTGAACAGACAGACAACGACAACAATGGGTGGTTCTTGAAGTAAAGGTCGGCCTTCTCTTTTACTGGTCAAATCCTGACGTGATGGTGGACCTTATTTAAATGGGCAGTCCTATTGGTGATGAAGGGCCTTCTCGTTAACTGGTCAATAGCTGAGGTGATGGTGGACCTTATTTAAACGGGCTGTCCTGTTGGTGATGAAGGGCCTTCTCGTCAACTGGTCAATAACTGAGGTGATGGTGGACCTTATTTAAACGGGCAGTCAGAGTGGTGATCAACGGCATCCTCTTTAACTGGATGAGCCTTGAGCTGATGATGGGATGTCTCCTTAAACGGGAGAGACTTGAGGTGATGATGGAAATTTTCTTTCACCGGGCAGTTCATGAGGTGATGGTGAGCCTTCTTTACCAGGAAGGCTTTGATGTGATGGTGGCTCTGTTTTTAAATGTGCAGTTAACATGTGCACCAGGAAGTAAAGTTCGGATGTCAGAGTTCGTATTAATTGGATTCACTATAGCAGAAGGTTTGCCTCATTGACACGATGAGCTCGGATAGGACATGAGGGGAAATATTTGAAAATCTAGCGAAGAATCATAATTCAGAGCAGGAGATGATGGGGAAGGAGATGAGCCAAAAACAGGTGAATAGATAATTTCAGTATTTGTGACAAATAATTACATCAGTTCCTCGGAGTTGATCTTGGAGGTGTGTGTAGCGGGGCAGGGCAGAGGTGTTTAACAATATGGTTGTTAGTTTTGAAAGGAAGCCGGGGTCTATGTTTGCTTCCCATGATAATATTGGATATTGGATCTGCTTAGGGTTAAAGATGCATGATCTGATAGGCCTGTATTATAAGAGCCAGCTTGCACTTTAAATGAGTAAACCAGATGTGGGCCAGATACGATTAAATAATTGCCTTGGACCTATGGGAGCTACAATGGGTCTTATTCCTGAGGAAATAACCAGTGTAGGAGAGGTAAGAGTTTTACCGGGGACAAGGACATCAAAACTGTCAGTGAGTGAGTGGTGGAGCTGATCGACAGCTGCAGAACTACCTTGGAAAATGGAGAAGTTAGTCAGACTGCAGCGCCCAAAAGTAGTAAGTGAATTGTGGAGAGATTTTTCACATGCTTCGATGCAACTCGAAGTGGTGTTGGAATGCAATAGGGGCTGTGGATGGTGATCGATTCACGAAGCTGTCGGAGATGGCCTTGTATGTGACCGCAAAAAGCGAGCCGACTGAGTTGGCAAGCTTGAAGAAATCAAGTTAACAATCAGTGTGCTCAGACTGTTGATTTAACATTTTTGTTCTTGCTCATTACTAAAGTGCTTTTACAACAATGGGTCATTCTACCGTACATCCATAAGTGCATTTAGTGGTGCGAGGGGTGTTGGTTTGAAAGGGGTTAACTAAATGTGCTTGTTCATTGACTGTAATTGATATATACCCCATAGATTAATTAAATGTGTTTGTTCGGTGACTGTCATTAATGTACCTCTCGATGGACCATAATTGTTTTACTGGAGAGGTTATCTCTTCTATTAATACGGTGAACATCTCCATGTGTTGTACCACAGTACCACAGTCTCGCAGCGAGCATCTACTCCGGCATTCACAGCAATCAGCGGCTTTAACGAGAGGAGAAGAATGTATTTAAAAATCAGTGAGTTTACAATACTAGGGTTCGTTTTTGAGATACAAAAGGTATACTGGCTGTTGTCGGAGTCCCTGGTAAGCCACTGTGTCCAGCTCTCATGTTGTAGATCATGTTTAACTGTGTGACTGCATTACCTCATTGAGGTCAGAATATGCAGAAATTAATTTACACCACATATTCTCTCTGGATGTGGGGCTGACAATGCTCTGTGATTCCCTGTGTCACATTCACCCGTTGACTGATCTGAGTGCAGTGAATAGCAAATATCACCTTTTCATCTTTTCTCCATGTGATAGGGTCTGATAGAGAACTGACTCGTTTGTTAATTTCCAGCATAAGCAATCTCACTGGATGATTCTCTTAGAGTCTGTGTCTGTAGAGCACATTCTATTCAATCGGACAGATGTGTTCATGGGTTTCCAGAATCGATCACCGTGCACTTGGAACAGTGACTTATACCAAGTGGGAAACCAGTCGTGGCAGAAAGCTCAGAAACACACCGTGAATGTTCCATAATGTCCATCTTGATCCAGATCCAGTCTGATGACCCCCTTTGTACCATCTCTTTCCCAGCATAAGTCAGTGTTCTGGGAGGTTTGGATGGGATTACAAATTCATTCGTGATTGAATGTGTCTCCCGTTATAGATCAATGGATTGATTTCCGATCATATCTATGAAGAAGGAATCCCCACCCCGTGTCCATCAAGCACAGTTCAGGAGAATCTCTCAAAGAGACCTCTTCTGACTCTGCCCCATCTCTTGCTCTGCTTCCGTGCAACTGATTCTTGTTGATTAGCAGGGAGTACAATGAATGGTGAAATCACTTTATTGATGCAAATTCACCGCGTCAATTGGAGTTCCATCAAATCTCAACCACAGATAAAGAACTCTGGATTAGCGCTGATCTAGTTGGATTCGGATATTTAATTAAATCTCAACCACAGATGTAGAACTCCGGGTAAACAAATCATCTAATTGGATGCAGAGATTTTAACACACCACAAGGTGCTAAATTTAATCTATGTTATATTAAACACAATCACAAAAATGTCTAATCACACAGCAGTGGACAGTTTGATCTTTGTGCGATTTTTTAAATGGAGCGATTAGAATTAGCCCCCGGTTATACACCACCGCCCATTGCCTTCACATTAATGCGGGATGTAGAAGGCTGGATTGGTTCCACATTGCCCATTTTACACCAGCACAGATAGATATAAATCGACTGAGCATCTGCAGTGAGAAGGAAACGTCAGGTGCGGGCCATCCTCAAAACAGGACTGGTCACAGCATTAGAACATTTATAGTCGAGATTATTTGAAACCTTTTGGAGGATCGGTGAGTTGAAAGTCATCTAAAATGTTATTTAATAATGTGTTATTTTCACGGCATGTAATATGTCAGATTTAAGTGCATGTGGAAGCATTGCTCTGTTTTATTACATGCTTTCACACCAGATTAAAATGTTAAATATTTTTCTCTTCCTCACCTCAATCAAATGATCTTTTTTGTGCCCTGATAGGGCGTAGGATTGGCCTAAGCATTCGGCTCAGAGGGAATCACAGACGAGTTTAAACACAATACCCAAAGTCGCTTTGCTCCCGTATATTTTGTTCATGCTCTTCCAGGGTCTATCTCAAGGGTCAATGACTCACTTTCCGCCGGTCACTGACTCACTCTCCCCTGGTCACTGATTCACTCTCCCCCGGTAAGTAACTCACTCTCCCCGAGTCACTGACTCACCCCCCGCTGGTTACTGACTCCCTCTCCCCGGTCACTGACTCACTCTCCCTGGTCACTCACTCACTCTCCCATGGTTACTGACTCACTCTCCTTTGTTGCTGATTCACTGTCCCCTTTTCACTGACTCACTCTCCCCAATCAGTTACTCACTCTCCCTGGTTACTGATTCACTCTCTCCTGGTCACTGACTCACTCTCCCCGGTCAGTGACTCACTCTCCCCGGTCAGTGACTCACTCTCACTGGTTACTGATTCATTCTCCCCCGGTCACTTACTCACTCTCACCGGACGCACTCCTGCAATTTCTGCCGCTGAATTACGGCCCATAATGACTTACCAAGACATTTCAACCACAGTCCAATTACCCAAACTAACTCCTGATTGGGTGCAGACTGGGAACAGAATCCCAGAAGGTTGATGGTTCCAGGGTTCCTGCAGCAGCAGGCAATGATTTAACAAACCTAGAGATGAGGGATATTGCCACTTCAATATTGATCCTCTGATTAGATGGCACATTACTCTTGCAATATTAAATCCCATGCCCCGGTTCCAGTTACTATTCTTTGCTGATTGGTGAGATGCACAGTTTGCATTGTACATCCAGTCTCCAGCAGAAAGCCCTTTCTCTGGAACATTATTAAATTCCATCACTGGAAGCAGTAATAAATGTAGAAATTTTACCCCAACCCCTTCAACCCGCTGAATTCACTTTCGTCCTGTTGTGTTAATTTCCTTTTGATGTCCCTTCCTCACAACTAAATGAATTACGATTGTGATCCTGTCTCGGGGAAAGTGCGGTCTCTCCAAATGCGTCACTCGCTACTTGGTGGCCATGGCAGTGGCGGATCTAATGGTTGTTAACACTGACCTGATATTGAGGCAGATTCCAATTGTTCATCATCTGTATTTTGTGCGAGGAATCCCCGTGTGTAATATCCACGCCGTCCTGCTTTATGTAGCCACAGACTGTTCTGTCTGGTTCACCGTCACTTTCACCTTTGATCGATTCGTGGTAATTTGTTGCCAGTAGCTGAAAACTAAATTTTGCACTGAGAAAACCGCGGCTGTGGTTCTTGGAGCAGTGACTGTGCTGAGCTGTTTAAAGAACATTTTCTGGTACTTTATGTATTTACCTCGGTACACGTTTGCCAATACCCCCTGGTTCTGTTATGTGAGTGTTCTTGTTATGATATCACGTTTTTGGGGAACACTCGAGCTTCTTCATTCTATTCTAACCCCTTGCATCCCATTTGTTCTGATTCTGCTCCTCAATGCTTTAACCATCAGACATATTTTAGTGGCCAGCAGAGTCCGCAGGAGACTCCGGAATCACAGCAGCGAGGGGATTGCCAGTGACATAGAGATGGTGCGACGAAGGAAATCCATCATTTTACTGCTCATTATTTCAGGGAATTTCATTCTGTTATGGGCTGTGTTTATGTTGTTTTCTATTTGGAAACAGTTGTTGTATTTTGTTGTTGATACTATACATCTACCTGCTTATGTGAAAGAAATAGGATTTATGCTCCAGCTCCTGAGTTGCTGCACAAACACTTATATTTATGCCATGACCCAGAATAAGTTCAGAGAGCAGTTGAAGAATGTGGTGAAATGTCCGTATCTCCGAATTGTTAAAATAATTAAATGGTGAGACTGAATGTAGAAGATGCAGCATCAGAAATCAACATGATGTCGGAAAAGGAGCGAAGCAGGAGAAGGCCATGGTGAATATCCACGGTTTCTCATGTAGAAAACAAAATTTACTCAATATAGATAACACTGCGGCAGAAGGAAACGTTACCTGATGTGGGGACGTCGAGGTTTAACACCATCACATATTACACAGACGTAGTTAGCACGGGCTGACAGAATAGAATGACGCTACAAGGACATAATTAACCTGATAAAATACACAACACACACGATCCTTTCAGGGATTTCGATCTAGATAGCATGAATATTCAAGACGATAAGGTTCAGACATGCGCTGAAATAGGTCAGAGGATTACATAGCACATAAACAGATAATTCGGGCCATCGTACATTTGCCAGCTCTTTGAACGAGATATACAATTTGTCTCACTCAGCTGGTCTTGCCCCATAGTTTTGATAATTTTACCTATCAAATATTTATCCAATTCCTTCGTGACTGTTGGTAGTGAAGCCGGATTATCCACCCTTTTAGTCTCGGCATTCACGATATAAATTCGAGGTTGGACAAAAAACTCCTCATTTGCCCACGAGATTTCTTGTCAAGAATTTAAATCTGTGTCCACTGGTTACCAAGCCTCCAGCTCGTGGAAAAATTTTCCTATAACGACTATGCCGATATCATTCATGATTAAATCTATCCAAACACTCTCGGTTCTGTGAAGTAACACGTCCCCGAATTCCTACAGCCCCTTTTAAATTGTATAATTTAGCTTATGAAAGCAAATGGCACGTTGGCCTTCATAGCGAGGGGATTTGAGTACAGGGGCAGGGAGGTGCTGCTACAGTTATACAGGGCCTTGGTGAGGCCACACCTGGAGTATTGTGTACAGTTTTTGTCTCCTAACTTGAGGAAGGACATTCTTGCTATTGAGGGAGTGCAGCGAAGATTCACCAGACTGATTCCCGGGATGGTGGGACTGACCTATCAAAAAAGACTGGATCAACTAGGCTTGTATTCACTGGAGTTCAGAAGAGTGATAGGGGACCTCACAGAAACGTTTAACATTCTGACGGGTTTGGACAGGTTGGATGCAGGAAGAATGTTCCCAACGTTGGGGAAGTCCAGAACCAGGGGTCACAGTCTAAGGAAAAGGGGTAAGCCATTTAGGACCGAGATGAGGAGAAACTTCTTCACCCAGAGAGTGGTGCACCTGTGGAATTCTCTACCACAGAAAGTAGTTGAGGCCAATTCACTAAATATATTCAAAAGGGAGTTAGATGAAGTCCTTACTACTCGGGGGATCAAGGGGTATGGCGTGAAAGCAGGAAGGGTGTACTGAAGTTTCATGTTCAGCCATGAACTCATTGAATGGTGGTGCAGGCTCGAAGGGCTGAATGGCCTGCTCCTGCACCTATTTTCTATTTTTCTATGTTTCTCCTCATTTGTATCGACAATATGCTTTACTCTGCAATCCTCTGCTTTAAATGTCCACTGCCATGTTTCTGTGGAAGTCACTCCTCATGACTTCTGTTATGTTCCTCTCGTTTTACTACATTCGCAACTTTGTGACATTTGCAAACTTTGATATTATGTCCTGACTACTCACTTCCAGGACATTAATAATTATCCTCAACGAGCAGTGGTCCGAACAACGCCACCTAGCTGATACCATCGGGGACTAAACCGCTGTCCAAATAACAAAAATTTGCCATTACTCTCTGCTTTCTGTCACTCGGCGGATTTCGAATCTATGCAGACACTGTCCCTTTCATACCGTGGGCTTCAATTTTGCCAGCAAATCTGCTATGCGGTACTTCATCAAGTGTCTTTTGAAAATTCGTCAAGTTAGTCAAGCACGATTTGCCTTTGTCAAATTAGACTAGCATGAGCAGTTAAGTCCACAAGTTTATAACACCAGGTGAATCCTTTGCAGGTGAAGAACTTTCAGTACCACTCGCAAGGACACTGCAATTAAATAGCTGTATCAATTATTTGACAAATAAAGCGTATTAATCTGACGCCTCAATCCTGAAATTTGGGTTAAGCGTATGTATGATTGACTATGCCACAGACCGAACAGAATTGGCAACCGAGTCAATACTGGGAATAATTAATTCTTTCATTGTCTGATTTATTGACTGCCATCTCTAGTCCGTCAGTCCCATACAGAGCAGATTCTGGAATATGGAATATCTGGGCGAATAAAAAGATGCACATTCGACGTAGCATGGAGGGATAACTATGAGGGTTAGTAATCTCACGTGAAATAGATCCATGAGTGAGTTAAATTGCATCCTGCGTACCGGAAAAACCAAAGTTCCTGTGTTACAAGGGATGGTTTTCAAGCCTCAGATTCTGTCCGAATCTAATCAGCAGCATGGAAAGGAGAGCAGCGCCAGAGAGGCGAGCGTGGGGAGGCCTATAGAGGCCCTACATCGGCGGGAGGCGGCAGTCCGAGCAGCGTCAGAGAGGCGAGTGTGTGGAGGCCAATAAAGGCCAGCTGGTGCAGCTGCAGCAGGGTGAGAAGGCAAAAAAGAAGTCGAAAGACATCGAAAGGTGACTTCACAGCCAAGTGGGTAAGTGATTGTCTGGTGATTGGTCAGTAGATTTTATTTTTCTATTCTTTATCAGTAAGTAACCTATTGCATTGTTGTTGCCAATTTAAGTTTATAAGAACATAAGAACATAAGAACATAAGAATTAAGAACAGGAGTAGGCCATCTAGCCCCTCGAGCCTGCTCCGGCATTCAACAAGATTATTGCTGATCTGGCCGTGGACTCAACTGCACTTACCCGCCCGCTCCCCATAACGCTTAATTCACTTATTGGTTAAAAATCTATCTACCTGTGACTTGAATACATTCAATGAGCTAGTCTCAACTGCTTCCTTGGGCAGAGAATTCCACAGATTCACAACCCTCTGGGAGAAGACATTCCTTCTCAACTCGATTTTAAAATGGCTCCTCCATATTTTGAGGCTGTGCCCCCGAGTTATAGTCTCCACTACCAGTGGAAACAACCTCTCTGCCTCGATCTTGTCTATCCCTTTCATTATTTTAAATGTTACTATAAGATCACCCCTCATCCTTCTGAACTCCAACGAGTAAAGACCCAGTCTACTCAATCTATCTTCATAAGGTAACCACCTCATCTCCGGAATCAGCTTCGTGAATCGTCTCTGTACCCCCTCCAAAGCCAGTATATCCTTCCTTAAGTAAGGTGACCAAAACTGCACGCAGTACTCTCGGAGTGGAACCACCACTCGCCCAATTTACATACAGTAATCATAGTAAAAATCCGGTTATGAACCAATTTAAAATCCATTTCAATCCACTCTGGATATTTAAAATTCACCCGCACCCCTATCTAAATCGTTTTGTCATCCAGCTGTGGGGACATACTCTTCCAAAACTCCTGATCAGCTGGGGCCTTGAAACTTCATTGCCTAAATATCCCAAAGAAACCATGAGTGTTGCAGGTGTCTAATTGGACCGACTCCTCTGCTCTCTCCAGCAGAAAGCTTGGAAATGCAGGACACGTTTGACGTCATCTGGAGATTTTCACGTTTATTTCTTGCATCGAATCCTGTGGCATTGCCCTCACAATCTTCTCATACATTGTCCCCGTTGCGTTTTCCTCTACTTCCTTATCCTCCTCACAAACCATATTCGTCACGAACGCTAATGGCAACTAACAAGGAATCATCTCATATTCCACGAGTAGAATATCAGATTTTATAAAAGCTTTATTAAATAATACCCCTTCTTCTTAGTCAGTCCCTCAGAGTCGAGGATGACTTGCTTCCAAATTAAAGATGAGTTCTTATGTGACTGATGACTGCCATGTGGGATCTCCAGTCTCTGTCACAGGTGGGGCAGACGGAAGTTGAAGGGATGCTGGAAGAAGGGACGGGTGGGTGGGGTGCTTGGGTTGTCATGCACTCCATCCATTGCTTCAACTTGGTTTCCGCTTGCTCCAGGCGAAGAGACTCGGAGTGGTCCGTACCTTCCCAAATGCTTCTCCTCCACTTTGAGCGTTCTTGGGCCCAGGATTCCCAGGTATCGGTGGGGATGTTACATATTTTCAACATGGTTTTTTGGGTGTCCATGAAGCATTTCCTCTGCCCATCCGGGGCTCGCTTGCCATGTCGCAGCACCGCGTAGAGCGTTTGTTTTGGAAGTCTCGTCTCGGGCATGCAGCTGATGTGGCCCGTCCATCAGAGCTGATCGAACGTGGTCAATGCTTCGATGCTGGGGATGTTTGCCCGAGCATGAACACTGACGTTGGTGTGCATATCCTGCCAATGGATTTGCAGCATCTTGCGGAGCCAGATTTGCTGGAATTTCTTCAGTGCTGTGAGATGCCTGCTAACATAATCCATGTCTCTGAAACATAAAGCGCGGTGGGTATTACTGTGCGCTCTATACCATGAGCGTGTTGCCGGGTTTGACATCCTGGTCGTCAAACACTCTCTTCCTCAGGTGATCGATGGCTGTGCTGTTACACTGAAGGCGGTGTTTGACCGTCATTGAAGTCTAACCTTGTTGGCAGTCGGCTCCCGAGGTATGGCCAATGCTGCCCGTTGTCCAAGTCTTCATCGTGGATTTTTTTATCTGCAGCCGGTACTGTGTTGCGATTTCAGGTTGGTGGAGGACCTTTGTCTTACGGATGTTTACTGTAAGGCACATGCTCTCCTATGCTTCTGTGAAAGTGTTGACGATGGTTTGGATTTCGGCCTTATCTCAAAATTATCGAAGTTAACTCTTATCTCTGTTCTTTGACTGTGGATATACCCACTATGTACTCTTGATAGCTGTTGAAATATAATCAGTCATAATCCCCTGTTATAATTCTTGAGTATTATGTTATGCTGGATTGCAGATTAATATGAAGTTTGCTAGTCCACAATTGTATTACTTTAGTTTAATTTCTCCTCTGTTTCAATTAGTGGAAGTAATCATCTTGTACCTAGGTTTTATTTACAGTTAAAAGTCTCATTGTCTTCAAAATCCACTGGTTTCATCATCAACAAAAGCTTTATGACAGAGGCCTAAGACCAGTTTCTGTGGTTGTATGAACTTCTCCACGTTTCCGGTTTTTGGGGTATATCCCAGGGTTTTCGGTTCTCTCTCAATGTAGAAGATCCACGGAGTTAACAGACAGGTGGCCATGCGTATGTGTGTAGGAAGTCTGAGGAATGGGTCACATCTTCTAACGAAAGGGCAGGAATAATATTATGCTCAGTCGTACTCTGTAAACTGCTGATTTAATATTGTAAGGTATTAATTCTTGCCTATGCTAAATAAAGCCATATAATTATACCGAATATGGTGTCAATGTTGAACAATTGAACAGACAGACAGACCCAACAACGACAACAATGAGCGGTCCTTGTGGTGAAATCCTGACGTGATGGTGGACCTTATCTAAACGGGCTGTCCTATTGGTGATGAAAGGCCTTCTCATTAACTGGTCAATAACTGAGGTGATGGTGGACATTATTGAAACGGGCAGTCAGAGTGGTGATCAACGGCATCCTCTTTAACCGGATGAGCCTTGAGGTGATGATGGGCTTTCTATTTAAACGGGAGAGACTTGAGGTGATGATGGAAATTTTATTTCATCAGGCAGTTCATGAGGTGATGGTGGGCCTTCTTTACCAGAAACGCTTCGATGTGATGGTGGCCCTGTTTTAAATGTTCAGTTAACATATGCACCAGGAAGTGAAGTTCGGATGTCAGAGTTTGTATTAAATGGATTCACTATAGGAGAAGGTTTGCCTCATTGACACAATGAGCTCGGATAGGACATGAGGGGAAATATTTGAAAATCTAGCGAAGGATCATTATTCAGAGCTAGAGAAGGAGATGTTTTCCTTGATGGGGATGGGGAAGGAGATGAGCCAAAAACAGATGAACAGATAATTTCGGTATCAGTGACAAATAATTCCATCAGTTTCTCGGAGTTGATCTTGGAGGTGTGTGTAGAAGGGACAGGGTTGAGGTGTTTAACAATATGGTTGTTAGTTTTGAAAGGACGACGGGTTCTACTTTTGCTTTCCATGATAATATTGGATATTGGACCAGCTTAGGGTGAAAATGCATGATCTGACAGGGCTGTATTTGAAGAGCCTGCTTCGACATTAAATGAGTAAAGCAGTTGTGGACCAGATACGTTCAAATAATGGCCTTGGACCTATGGGAGCTACATTGGGACCCATTCCTGAGGAGAGGGTAAGAGTTTTACCAGGGACAAGGACATCAAAATTGCCAGTGAGTGAGTGGTGGAGCTGATTGACAGCTGCATAACTACCTTGGAAAATGGGGAAGTTAGTCAGACTGCAGTGTCCAAAAGTCGTAAGTGAATTGTGGAGAGATTTTTCACGTGCATAGATGCAGCTAGAAGTGGTGTTGGAATGCCATAGGGGTTGTGGATGGTGATCGATTCACGAAGCTGTCGGAGATGGCCTTGAGTGTTACCGCAAAAAGCGAGCCGACTGAGTTGGCAAGCTTGAAGAAATCAAGTTGACAATCAGTGTGCTCAGACTGTTGATTTAACATTTTTGTCCTTGCTCATCACGAAAGTACTTTTACAACAATGGGCATTCGACTGCACATTCATAAGTGTATTTAATGGTGCGACGGGTGTTGGTTTGAAAGGGGTTAACTGAATGTGCTTGTTCATTGACTGCAATTGATATCAGACCCCATAGATGAATTAAATGTGTTTGTTCGGTGAATGTAATTAATGTACCTCTCCATGGACCATAATTGTATCACTGGAGATGTTATCTCTTCTATTAATGCGGCAAACATCTCAATGTGTTGTACCACTGTTTCGCAGAGAGCATCAACTCCGGCACTCACAGGGATCAGCGGCTCTACTGAGAGGAGAAGAATGTATTGAACAATCAGTGAGTTTACAATACTAGGGTTCGTTTCTGAGATACAAAAGTTATTCTACCCCATTCTGGCTGTGGTCGGAGTCCCTGGTAAGTCACTGTGTCCAGCTATTCATGTTGTAGATCATGTTTAACTGTGACTGCATTATCTCATTGAGGTCACAATATCCAGAAATTAATTGACACCATATATTCTCTCTGGATGTGGGGCTGACAATGTTCTGTGATTCTCCAATGTGACGATCGCACAGTCACCCGTTGACTGGCCTGAGTGCAGTGAATAGCAAATATCACATTTTCACCTTTTCTCCATGTGATCGAGTCTGATAGAAATCTGAATCCTTTGTTAATTTCCAACACAAGCAATCTCACTGGATGATTCTCTTGTAGTCTGTGTCTGTAAAGCGTATTCTATTCAATCGGACAGATGTCTTCATGTGTTTCCAGAATCAATCAGCGTGCTCTGGGAACAGTGAATTATACCAAGTGGGGGAATCCAGTCGTGGCAGAAAGCTCAGGAACACACCGTGAATGTTCGGCAATGTCCGTCTTGATCCAGGTTCAGTCTGACGTCTCCATTTGTAAAATATCTTTCCCAGCATAAGTCAGTGTTCTGGGAGGTTAGGATGTGACTACAAATTCATTCGTGATTGAATGTATTTCCAGTTATAGATCAATGGATTGTTTTCCGATCATATCTGTGAACAAGAAATCTCCCATCGCATGTCAATCAAGTGCAGTTCAGGAGAATCTCTCAATGAGACCTCTTCTGACTCTGCTCCATCTCTTGCTCTGCTTCCGTGCAACTGATTCTTGTTGATTGTCACTGGAGAATTGAAATTCCATCAAATCTCAACCACAGATACAGAACTCTGTATTCGCGCTGATCGAGTTGGATTCGGATATTTAATTAAATCTCAACCACAGATGTAGAACTCCGGGTAAACAAATCACCTAATTGGATGCAGAGATTTTAACACACCACAAAGTGCTAAATTTAATCTATGTTATATTAAACACAATCACAAAAATGTCTAATCACACAGCAGCGGACAGTTTGATCGTTGTGCGATTTTTTAAATCGAGCGATTCGAATTAGCTGCAAGTTATACACCACCGCCCATTGCCTTCACATTAATGCGGGGTGTAGAAGGCTGGATTGGTTTCACATTGCCCATTTTACACCAGCACAGATAGATATAAATCGACCGAGCATCTGGGGTGAGAAGGAAACGTCAGGTGCGGGCCATCCTCAAAACAGGACTGGTCACAGCATTAGAACATTTATAGTCGAGATTATTTGAAACCATTTGGAGGATCTGTGAGTTGAAAGTCGTCTTTAATGTTATTTAATAATGTGTTATTTTCACGGGATGTAATATGTCAGATTTAAGTGCATGTGGAAGCATTGCGCTGTTTTATTACATGCTTTCATACCATGTTAAATATATTTCTCTTCCTAACTTCAAACAAAAGATCATTTTTGTGCCCTGATACCGCGAAGGAATGCCCAAAGCATTCGGCTCAGAGGGAATCACAGACCAGTTTAAACACAATACCCAAACTCGCTTTGCTCCCGTATATTTTGTTCATGCTCTTCCAGGGTCTATCTCAAGGGTCAATGGCTCACTCTCTGCCGGTCACTGACTCACTCTCCCCTGGTAACTGACTCACTTTCCCCGGTCACTGACTCACTCTCCCTGGTTACTGATCCACTTTCCCCCGGTCAGTAACTCACTCTCCCCCGGTCACTGACTCACCACCGCCCCTGGTTACTGACTCATTCTCCCCAGTCACTGGCTCACTCTCCCTGGTCACTGACTCACTCTCCCCTGGTAACTGACTCACTCTCCTTGGCTACTGATGCACTGTCCCGTGGTCACTGACTCACTCTCCCGGTCACTGACTCACTCTCCCTGGTCAGTGACTCACTCTCACTGGTTACTGATTCACTCTCTCCTGGTCACCGACTCACTCTCCCCGGTCACTGTCTTACTCTTCCCGGTCAGTGACTCACTCTCCCTGGTTACTGATTCATTCTCCCCCGGTCACTGACTCACACTCACCGGACGCACTCCTGTAATTTCAGCCGGGGTGCTCCGAATCATTCGCTGTATTACGGCCCATAAAGACCCACCCAGACATTTCAGGCACAGTCCAATTACCCAAACTAACTCCTGATTGGGTGCAGACTGGGAACAGAATGCCAGAAGGTCGATGGTTCCAGGGTTGCTGAACAAACCTGGAGATGAGGGCTGATGCCACTTCAGTATTGATCCTCTGATTCGATAGCACATTACTCTTGCAATATTAAATCCCATTCCCGGGTTCAGTTTAACAGTTTAACATCCATTGCTGATTAGTGAGTTGCACAGTTTGCATTGTACATCCTGTCTCCAGCAGAAAGCCCTTTCTCAGGAACTTTATTAAATTCCATCACTGGAAGCAGCAATACATGTAGAAATGTTACCCCAATCCCATCAACCCGCTGAATTCACTTTCGTCCTGTTGTGTTTATTTCCTGTTCATTTTCCTTCCTCACAGCTAACTCAATGACGATTGTGATCCTGTCTCGAGGAAAGTGCGGTCTCTCCAAATGTGTCACTTGCTATTTGGTGGCCATGGCAGCGGCGGATCTACTGGTCGTTATCACTGACCTGATATTGAGGCAAATTCCAATTGCTCATCGTCTGTATTTTGTGCGGGGAATCCCCTTGTGCAATATCCACGCCATCTTACTTTATGCAGCCACAGACTGTTCTGTCTGGTTCACAGTCACTTTCACTTTTGATCGATTTGTGGCAGTTTGTTGCCAGAAGCTGAAAACGAAATATTGCACTGAGAACACCGCTGCTCTCGTTCTTGGGACAGTGACTGTGTTAAGCTGTTTAAAGAATATTTTCTGGTACTTTATATATTTACCTTGGTACTCGTTTACCAATGCCCCCTGGTTCTGTTACGTGAGTGTTCTTGTTATGGTTTCACATTTGTGGGCAACACTCGAGCTTCTTCATTCTATTCTAACCCCTTGCATTCCATTCGTTCTGATTCTGCTACTCAATGCTTTAACCATCAGATACATTTTAGTGGCCAGCAGAGCCCGCAGGAGACTCCGGGATCACAGCAGCGAGGGTAATCGCAGTGACATAGAGATGGAGCGACGAAGGAAATCCATCATTTTACTGTTCATTATTTCAGGGAATTTCATTCTGCTATGGGCTGTGTTAATGTTGTTTTCTATTTGGAACCGGTTGCGGTATTTAGTTTATGATACTCTACACCTACCTTCTTACATGAAAGAAATAGGATTCATGCTCCAGCTCCTGAGTTGCTGCACAAACACTTGTATTTATGCCGTGACTCAGAAAAAGTTCAGAGAACAGTTGAAGAATGTGGTGAAATGTCCGTATCTCCGAATTGTCAAAATCATGAAATGGTGAGAGTGAATGTAGAAGATGCAGCATCAGAAATCAACATGATGTACGGAAAGGAGCGAAGCAGAAGAAGGGCATGGTGACTATCCATGGTTTCTCATGTAGAAAACAAAATTGACTCAACATAGATGACATTATGGCAGAAAGGAAACGTTACCTGATGTGGGGACGTCGAGGTTTAACACAATCACATATTACACAGACGTAGTTCGCATGGGTTGACAGAATATTATCAAATTATGAGGACATAATTACCCTGATAAAATACACAACACACCCGAACCTTTCAGAGATTTCGATCTCGATAGCATGAATATTCAAGACGATAAAGTTCGGACAGGTGCTGAAATAGTTAGTAGGATTACAAAGTGCACAAGCAGATAATTCGGACCATCGTGCATTTGCCAGCTCTTTCAAAGAAATATACAATTAGTCACACTCAGCTGGTTGTGCCCCATAGTTTTGATTTTTTTACCGATCAAATATTTATCCAATTCCTTCGTGACTGTGAGTTCTGAAGCCGGTTAACCACCCTTTCAATCTCGTCATTCACGATAATAATTCGAGGTGTTCCAAAAACTCCTCATTTGCCAACTAAATTTCTTGTCAAGAATTTAAATCTGTGTCCGCTTGTTACCAAGACTTCAGCCAGTGGAAACAATTTTCCTATAACTACTAGGCCGACACCATCCATGATTGAATCTACCCAAACCTTTTCTGACCTGTAAAGTAACAGGTCCCCGAATTCCTACAGCCCCTTTTAAATTATACCATTTAGTTTATATTACTTCGCCTCATTTGTACCGACAATGTGCTTCACTGTGCAATTCTCTGCTTTAAATGTCCACTGCCATATTTCCGTTGAGGTCATTGGCCTGTCTCTGTCCTGCTGACTTCTGTTACGTTCCTCTACATTCGCAACTTTGTGACATTTGCAAACTTTGATATTATGTCCTGAGTACTCAATTCCAGAACATTAATAATTATCCTCATGGAGCAATGGTCCCAACAGCGCCACTTGGCTGATACCATCGGGTACTTATCCACTATCCAAATAAGAAAAGTTCACCACTAATCTCTGCTTTCTGTCACTCGGCGGATTTCGAATCTATGCAGCCATTGTCCCTTTAATACCATGGGCTTGAATATTGCCAACAAATCTGCTGTGCGGTACTTCATCAAGTGTCTTTTGAAAATTCGTCAAGTTCGTCAAGCACGATTTGCCTTTGGCGAAGTAGACGAGCATGGGCAGTTAAGACCACAAATTTACACCAGATGAATCCTTTGCAGGTGAAGAACTTTCAGTACCACTCGCAAGGACACTGCTATTAAAGAGTTGTATAACTTATTTGACAAATAAAGTGTATTAATGTGACGCCTCAATTCTGAAATTTGGGTTAGGCGTAAGTATAATTGACGATCCCATAGACCGAACATAATTGGCGACTGTGTCAACACTGGGAATAATTAAGTCTTTCATTGTGTGATTTGTTGACGACCATCTCTAGTCAGACAGTCCCATGCAGAGCATGTTCTGGAATATGGAGTATCTGGGCGAAAATATAGATGCACATTCGATGTAGCATGGTGGGATAACTATGAGCGTTAGTAATCTCACGGGAGATAGATCCATGATTGAGTTAGACTGGACCCTGGGTACCGGAAAAACCAAGGTTTCTGTGTTACAAGGGATGGTTTTCAAGCCTGAGATTCTATCCGAATCTAATCAGCATCACAGAAAGGAGAGCGGCGCCGGAGAGGCGAGCGTGGGGAGGCCTATAAAGGCCCAACGTCGGCGGGAGGCGGCATTCCGAGCAGCGTCGGAGAGGCGAGCGTATGGAGGCCTATGAAGGCCAGCTAGTGCAGCTGCAGCAGGGTGAGACGGCAAAAAAGAAGTCGAAAGACATCGAAAGATGACGTCACAGCCAAGGGGGTAAGTGATTGGCTGGAGGTTGGTAATAGATATTCTTGTTCCTTTCTTTATCAAAAATTAACCTATAAGATTGTTGTTGCCAATTTAAGTTTATCTAAGGGTTAATTCATGGCAGCACAGCTCGGACACGTGTTATGCTCCTCCTGTCCTATGTGAGAAGTCAGGGACGATTCCGATGACCCTGACGACTATGTGTCATCTATGTATATTGTAAACAGTTGTTCATAAGAACAAAAGAACATAAGAATTACGAACAGGAGTAGGCCATCTAGCCCCTAGAGCCTGCTCCGCCATTCAATAAGATCATGGCTGATCTGGCCGTGGACTCAGCTCCACTTACCCGCCCGCTTCCCATAACCCTTAATTCCCTTTTTGGTTAAAAATCTATCTATCTGTGACTTGAATACATTCAACGAGCTAGCCTCAACTGCTTCCTTGGGCAGCGAATTCCACAGATATACAACCCTCTGGGAGAAGAAATTCCTTCTCAACTCGGTTTTAAATTGGCTCCCCCATATTTTGAGGCTGTGCCCCCTAGTTCTAGTTTCCCTGACCAGTGGAAACAACCTCTCTGCCTCTATCTTGTCTATCCCTTTCAGTATTTTAAATGTTTCTATAAGATCACCCCTTATCCTTCTGAACTCCAACGAATAAAGACCCAGTCCACTTAATCTATCATCATAAGGTAACCCCCTCATCTCCGGAATCAGCCTAGTGAATCGTCTCTGTACCCCCTCCAAAGCCAGTATATCCTTCCTTAAGTACGGTGACCAAAACTGCACGCAGTACTCCAGGTGCGGCATTACGAGTACCCTATACAATTGCTGCAGGACCTCCCTGCTTTTGTACTCCATCCTTCTCGCAATTAAGGCCAACATTCCATTCGCCTTCCTGATTACCTGCTGCAACTGCAAACTAACATTTTGGGATTCATGCACAAGGACCCCCAGGCCAGCATGTTGTAATTTATCCCTATCAAAAAGTATTCCTTTTTACTGTTTTTTTTCCAAGGTGGATGACCTCACACTTTCGGACATTGTATTCCATCTGCCAAAACTTAGCCCATTCGCTTAACCTATCCAAATCACTTTGTAGCCTCTCTGTGACCTCGACACAACCCGCTTTCCCACTAATCTTTGTGTCATCTGCAAATTTTGTTGCACGACACTCTGTCACCTCTTCCAGGTCATCTATGTATATTGTAAACAGTTGTGGTCCCAGCACCGATCCCTGTGGCACGCCACTAACCACTGATTTCCAACCCGAAAAGGACCCATTTATCCCGAATCTCTGCTTTCTGTTCGCCAGCCAATTCTCTATCCATGCTAATACTTTTCCTCTGACTCCACGTACCTCTATCTTCTGCAGTAACCTTTTGTGTGGCACCTTATCTAATACCTTTTGGAAATCTAAATACACCACATCCATCGGTACACCTCTATCCACCATGCTCGTTATATCCTCAAAGAATTCCAGTAAATGAGTTAAACATAATTTCCCCTTCATGAATCCATGCTGCGTCTGCCTGATTGCACTATTCCTATCCAGATGTCCCTCTATTTCTTCCTTAATGATAGTTTGAAGCATTTTCCCAACTACAGATGTCAACCAAATCGTCCTATAGTTACCTTCCTTTTGTCTGCCCCCTTTTTTAAACAGAGGCGTTACATTAGCTGCTTTCCAATCCGTTGGTACCTCCCCAGAGTCCAGAGAATTTTGGTAGATTTTAACGAATGCATCTGCTATAACTTCTGCCATTTCTTTTAATACCCTGGGATCCATTTAATCAGGACCAGGGGACTTGTCTACCTTCAGTCCCATTCGAATGACGTGAATAGCACGTTTGGTGAGTTGGTCTTCCCGCAGGTAAAGGGTGCACAGCCAGATACGGAATTGTTGACCAACAGGAAGAGCAGTGCAAGGAAGGAAGTGCAGGGGTCCCCTGCGGTCATCCCCCTGCAAAACTGATACACCGCTTTGGGTACTGTTGACGGGGATGACTCATCGGGGGAGGGCAGCAGCAGCCAACTTCATGGCACCATGGGTGGCTCTGCTGCACAGGAGGGCAGGAAAAAGAGTGGGGGAGCTATAGTGATAGGGCATTCAATTGTAAGGGGAATAGATAGACGTTTCTGCGGCCTTAACCGGAACTGCAGGACGGTATGTTGCCTCCCTGGTGCAAGGGTCAAGGAGGTCTCAGAGCGGGTGCAGGGCATTCTGAAAAGGGAGTGTGAACAGCCAGTTGTCGTGATGCATATAGGGACCAAATATATCGGTAAAAAATGAGATGACGTTCTACAAGACGAATTTAGGCAGCTAGTAGCTAAATTAAAAATATGACTCAAAAGTAGTAATCTCAGGATTGCTGCCAGTGACACGTGCTAGTCAGAGCGGGAATCGCAGGATAGCTCAGATGAATACGTGGCTTGAGGAGTGGTGCACAAGGGAGGGACTGAAATTCCTGGGACATTGGAACCGGTCCTGGGGGAGGTGGGATCAATACAAATCGGTCTGCACCTGGGCAGGGCCAGAACCAATGTCTTACGGGGAGTGTTTGCTAGTGCTCTTCGGGAGGAGTTACACTGATATGAGGGGGATGGGAACCTATTCAAGGAGACAGGGGGATGTAGAATGGGGGCAGAAGCAAAAGATAGAGAGAAGAAAAGTGAAAGTGGAGGGCAGAGAAACCTAAGGCAAAAAGCAAAAAGGGCCACATTACAGCAACATTTTAAAGTGGCAAAGTATGTTAGAAGGACAAGCCTGAAGGCTCTGTGCCACAATGCAAGGAGTATTCGGAATAAGGTGGAGAATTAATTGTGCAGATAGCAGTTAACGGGTATGATGTAATTGGCATCATGGAGACATGGCTCCAGGGTGACAAAGGCTGGGAACTCAACATCCAGTGATATTCAACATTTAGGAAAGATAGACAGAAAGGAAAAGGAGGTGGAGTGGTAATGCTGGTTAAAGAGGATATCAATGCAATAGTAAGAAATTACATTAGCTTTGATGATGTGGATTCGGTATGGGTGGAGCGACGGAATACCAAGGGAAAGCAAACGCTAGTGTGAGTTGTGAACAGAACACCAAACAGTAGTCGTGAGGTTGGGGACAGCATCAAACAAGAAATTAGGGATGCATGGAATAAAGGTACAGCAGTTATCATGGGTGACATTAATCTACATATTGGTTGGGCTAACTAAACATGTAGCAATGCGGTGGAGGAGAATTTCTTGCAGTGTATCAGGGATGGTTTTCTCGACCAATATGTCGAGGAACCAACTCGGGAGCTGGCCATCCTAGACTGGGTGATGTGTTGTGAGAAAGTACTAATTATCAATCTTGTTGTGCGAGGCCCCTTGGGGAAGAGTGACCATAACATGGTCGAATTCTTTATTAAGATGGAGATTGACACCGTTATTTCAGAAACTAGGGTCCTGAACTTAAGAAAAGGTAACTTCGATGGTTTCAGGCGTAAATTGGCGTGAATTGGCTAGAATAGACTGGCAAATGATACTTAACGGGTTGACGGTGGATAGGCAATGGCAAACATTTAAAGATCACATGGATGAACTTCAGCAATTGTACATCCCTGTCTGGAGTAAAAGTAAAATGGAGAAGGTGGCTCAACCGTGGCTAACAAGGGAAATTTAGGATAGTGTTAAATCCAAGGAATAGACATATAAATTAGCCAGGAAAAGCAACAAACCTGAGGACTGGACAAATTTAGAATTCAGCAGAGGAGGACAAATGGTTTAATTAAGAGTGGGAAAATAGAGTACGAGAAGAAGCTTGCAAGGAACATAAAAACTGACTGCAAAAGCTTCTATAGATATGTGAAGAGAAAAAGATTAGTGAAGACAAACGCATGTCCCTTGCAGTCGAATTCAGGTAAATTTATAATGGGGAACAAAGAAATGGCAGACCAATTGAACAAATACTTTGGTTCTGTCTTCACGAAGGAAGACACAAATAACCTTCAGGAAGTACTAGGGGACCGAGTGTCTCGTGAAAAGGAGGAACTGAAGGATATCCTTATTCGGTGGGAAATTGTGTTAGGGAAATTGATGGGATTGAAGGCCGATAAATCCCCGGGACCTGATAGTCTGCATCCCGGAGTACTGACGATGGGACCCTCGAAATAGTGGATGCATGGGTGATCATTTTCCAACAGTCTTTCGACTCTGGATCAGTTCCTATGGACTGGAGGGTAGCTAATGTAACACCAATTTTTCAAAAGGGAGGGAGAGAGAAAGCGGATGATTATAGATCGGTTAGCCTGACATCAATGCGGAAAATGTTGCAATCAATGATTAAGGATGAAATAGCAGCGCATTTGGAAAGCAGTGACAGGATCGGTCCAAGTCAGCACGGATTTATGAAGGGCGAATCATGCTTGACAAATCTTCTGGAATTTTTTGAGGATGTAACCAGTAAAGTGGACAAGGGAGAACAAGTGCATGTGGTGTATTTGGACTTTCAAAAGGCTTTTGACAAAGTCCCACACAAGAGATTGGTGTGAAAAATCAAAGTACATTGTATTTGGGATAATATGCTGACGTGGATAGAGAACTGGTTGGCAGACACGAAGCAGAAAGTCAGGATAAACGGATGCTTTCCAGAATCGCAGGCAGTGACTCGTTGGGTGCCACGGGGCTCAGTGCTGGGATCCCAGCTCTTTACAATATACATCAATGATATGGATGAAGGAATTGAGTGCAATATCTCCAAGTTTGCAGATGGCACTGAACTGGGTGGCGGTGTGAGCTGTGAGGGGGACGCTAGGTGTCTGCAAGGTGAATTAGACAGGTTAGGTGAGTGTGCAAATGCATGGAAGATGCAGTATAATGTGGATAAATGTGAAGTTATCCACTTTGGGGGCAAAAACGCGAAGTCAGAATATTATCTGAATGGTAGCAGATTAGGAAAAGGGGAGTTGTGTCATGGTTCATCAATCATCGAAATTTGGCACACAGGTACAGCAGGCGGTAAAGAAGGCAAAAGGTATGTTGGCCTTCTTAGCTAGGGGATTTGAGTATCGGAGCAGGGAGGTCTTACTGCAGTTGTACAGGGCCTTGGTGAAGCCTCACCTGGAATATTGTGTTCAGTTTTGGTCTCCTAATCTGAGGAAGGATGTTCTTGCTATTGAGGGAGTGCAGTGAATGTTCACCAGACTGATTCCAGGGATGGCAGGACTGATATATGAGGAGAGACTAGATCAAATGGTCCTTTATACATTGGCGTTGAGAAGGATGAGAGGGGATGTCATAGAAACATACATGATTCTGACGGGACGGGACAGGTTAGATGCAGGGCGAATGTTCCCGATGTTGGGGAAGTCCAGAACCAGGGGTCAGTCTTCGGCTTAGGGGTAGGCCATTTATGACTGAGATGAGGAGAAACTTCTTCACTCAGAGTGTTGTTAACCTGTGGAATGCCCTGCTGCAGAAATTTGTTGATGCCAGTTCACTGGATATATTCAAGAGGGAGTTAGATATGGCCCTTACAGCTAAGGGGATCAAGCGGTACGGAGAGGAAGTAGGAAAGGGGTACTGAGGGAATGATCAGCCATGATCTTATTGAATGGTGGTGCAGGCTCGAAGGACCGAATGGTCTACCCTGCACCTATTTTCAATGTTTTCTATGTTTCTATGAGACAGATTGGAGGAAATGATTTGGGCAAAAACTTGGGAAAGAGTGATCATCGTATGATAAGGTTTAAATTAATAGTGGAGAAGAGTAAGGAACAATCTCGAGCAGACATTTTAAATTGAAAGTGGGAAAGCTTCAATGGGAGGAGAGCGGATCTAGCCAAGGTAAAATGGAACCAATGATTGTTCAGATCATCTGTAACAGGACAATGGGTGATCTTTCAGGAGTAGATGTATCAAGGAACAGGCTAGCGACATTCCAACACGAGGTAACGAAAAGTGAACGAAAACCACGGCTGCTTGTATGACGAGAGAGATAGAGAATATGATTAAACAAAAATGAGTGTGCATGATACATGTCAGGAGAATTCTTCAAGTGGGAATCAGCCCAAATGCCACAGGTTACGAGGGGAACTGAAGATACTATGAGAAAAGAATGGCAGTTAACATAAAAGTGAACCCAATATCTTCTATCAGCAGGGAATTTATAAGCGGGTCGTAAGCGATGGGGTGGGGTTTCTAAGAGCAAAGAAGATGACATATGCTTAGAGGTGCAGGGCAATGCTGGAATACTTAATGAGTATTTGTATCAGTGTTTACTAAGGAAGAGGATGCTGGCAAAATATCGGCAGAGGTGGAGATGGTAGAAGCAATGCATGGTATGAAAATTGATAGGCAGGATGTACTGGAAAGGTTATATATATTCAGAGTGGATAATTGGCCTGGTCCTGATGGTTTTCAGACAAAGTTTCTAGCTGAAGCAGGGTTGGAGATAGCGGAAGGGTTTGGCACAATCTGCCAATCTACCCTCGATGCGGCGGTGGCGCCAGAATGTTGGAAATGACAAATGTGACATCCTTGTTCAAGAAATGGTGTAAGCCAATCCTGGTAATTACAGGCCGGACAGTATAACATCAGTGGCGGGTAAGGTTTTCGAAACAATAATGAAGGAATACATTAACAATCACTTTGGAGAGATGTAAGTTAATTTAGGACAGCCAGTACTGATTTGTGAAAGGCAGATCGTGTTTGACTGAACAAATTGATTTTTTAAATTAGGTAACAGAGAATGATGATGAAGGACATTCACTGGACTTTGTCTGCATGGCTTTGAAGAAAGCTTTCGACAAAGTTCCACATAAAAGGCTGGTTAACAAAATTGAGGCTCTTGGAATAAGAAGACCTGTTTCAGCTTGGATAAGAAATTGGCTTTAGGACAGAAAACGGCGAGTCATTCTAAATGGTCGTTTTTCAGACCGCGATCAACAAGCCTGCTGTTCGCCATTGACAAGAGACTTACCTGTTCCAGCCACGTATATAATGTGGCGACAACAGCAGGCCAGAGGCTTCTTATTCTGTGGCGAGAGGCGCACATACTGATACCCCAAAGCACTTCCGCCATGTACAAGGCTGAAGTCAGGGGTTTGGTGGAACAGGCTCCTCTTGCATGGTTGAGTGCAGCTCCAACAACACTCAAGAAAATCGGTGCCATCAGGGAAAAAGCAACCCCATTGATTGAAACTCCAACCAGTACAATTAACACTCACTCCCTTCTCCACCTCTACAAATGCACTGCAGCAACGCTTCAAAATCCGCTACCGTTACTGCCGAGAACTCCCGAGTGTTACTGAGCCCCATGAAGGATGAAATGACCACGCTCCAACCCAGACCTGCGTTATGTAAGTTCCTCTCACTAGGAAGGCGACTGATCACCACACAGACCAGGATGGGCCCAGGAAACATCCCCGGTCTGTGTTGAGTTATATGATCTCACCTGGTGATGTCTTGAGCGCCATAGCATAGTGCAGTCCGAGGCCTCATTCCCGCTATGTGCAGAGATCGGTTATCTCACCTAGTGTGATTATGGGACCTTCAGAGAGAAGCAAAGGCCCAGGATACAAAACTGGCTTGTGGTGCATTAGCTGGTCTCACCCGGCAGGACACTGAGCCACAAAGAGCAAGTTGGGCCCGGCTTCATTCCAGGCCTGTGGTCCGTTAGATCATCTCAGGAGGTGCGCAAATGAAACAATACAACAGACGAAATGTCCAGGCTTCATTGCTGGCCTGTGCTCTGTCAGTAGATATCACACAGCGTGGTACTGAGCCCCACACAGATCAGTTTGAGCCCATGATTATTCCACGGTACGTGTTGTGTTAGTTGATATCTGTTGGTGTGATACTAAGCCAAAATCTACAGGAAACGCCCAGGTTTCATCTATGGTATATGCTGAACTCTCTGATCTCACCTACTGCCTGGGCATCAGCTGGGCACCTGTCAGATTCTCACTAGAAGTTCCAGGCTCTGTTCAGCAGCTGTCTGGGTTTGTGTTGTAGATCGCTGGGCTGTGCAAGATCTATTTGTGTGAGGGTTGGAGCTTTGTGGGTCTGTATGCTATATTCGGCTCAGTATAGTTTAGCTCTAGGTTTGTGTTAGAGCAACCAGAGTTCATGCATAAGCTGAAGGGTCATCGATCTGAAAAGTTCAGTCTGTTTCTTTCGAATGAGATACTGAGTATATGTACACCATTTTCCGTTTTTCGTTCAGATTTCCAGCATTTGCTTTATTTTGCTTTAATTTCTACGAATAAGCTGTTAGGATCTGTACAGGAAATGCCTGGCTCTGTGTAAATTCTACCTGGGTCTGTGCAAATGCTGCTCAGGTCGATGTAGCAGCGCACTTGCTGTGGACAGGAGCAATCTATGTTGCAGCTCGCTGTGTCATGGCTGGAGCTGACTGCGTCGGTGCAAATGTTGCCTGCGACTATGCAGCAGCTGATCCTTTCTGCGTAGGAGTGTTTGCTTCGCCGGGGAATGTCTCGGTCTGAGCTGGAGATCACTGGGTCAGTGTGGGAGCTGCCTGGATCTCTGTTGAAGCTTTGGATTCGGTGTCGTTGCTGTCGTTGTCTGTGAAGTGAGCTGTCTGGGTCTCCCAAAGAGGCTGTTCAGGAACATGTAGGAACTGTCTGGCCCTTTCTATAAACTGTCTGCGCTCGGATTGGAACTGTTTATTTCAGTGTAGAACCACTTGGGACTGCATATATGCTCCGTGGGTCATGCTAGGAGCTGTCTAGTTCTAACATGGACCGAATGGATCTGTGTAGCTACTGCCGGTATCTGTGAAATAAACTGCTTCCTTCCATGTCGGAGCTGTCTGTGGCTGTGTTGGAGCTGCATTGACCTGTGTAGGAGTTGTCTGGGGCTGCTTATGGGATGTTTGGTTCTGTGTAGGTGATGCTGGGTCTGTGCAGAAGCAGTCTGTGACTGTCGGATCATTCGGGGCCCGCAGAGGATTGTCTGGGTCTGTGCAGTTGATCTCTGGGTCTGTGTCGGAAAAGTACCTGCCTGCATGGGAGTTCGTTGGCTCTGTGTAGGAGCGTCCTGGGTCTGTTGGATCTGAGTAGGAACATTCTAATTGTGTGCATCGACTGTCTGAGACTGCGTAGGAGCTGTCTGAGCCTCTGTAGTCGCAGTCCCTTTTGGAGCTCTCTGGCTCTGTGTAAGTGTTGTCTCAATCTGGGTAGGCTCAATCTGGATCTGTGAAGGCAGAGTCTGGATCTGTGTCGGCACAGTCTGGGTCTGTGTTGGCAGAGTCTGGGTCAGTGTAGGGACAGTCTGGGTCTGTGTAGGCAGAGTCTGGGTCAGTGTAGGCACAGTCTGGGTCTGTGTAGGCAGAGTCTGGATCAGTGTAGCGACAGTCTGGGTCTGTGTAGGCAGAGTCTAGGTCAATGTAGGTACAGTTTGGGTCTGTGTAGGAACTGCCTGTTTCTGTGTAGGCAGGGTCTGGGTCAGTTTGTCAAAGTCTGAGTCTGTCTGGGAACATTCTGGTTGTCTGAATCTGATTGTTTCCGCCCTCCCTTGGTCTGTGTAGCACTTGTCTGGCTCTACTCCGGAACTGCTTTGATCTTTATCGATCGGTACACCTGTGTGCTTGGGATGAGATTTGATCAGTAATTACAGTCTCTCCGTCCACTCCTGCACTGTCCGGGTTTTCTTGTTTACATTTACCGACTGGGGAAGTTGGTGATCAGGGGAGTTGCAACATCAGTGAACCCGGGTGAGAGAGGGGAACATCTGCCCGGCCCCGGCCCCTAATGTGAGGACGTGAGGCAGACATGATAGGGCCGATATTGCTTGGGTCTATGAACTGACAGTAAACCCCTCTGATCCAAACAACACTGGCCACAGTCGCAGATTCCAAAGTTCACTTCCGGGGAGGCTGTTCCCTCACATGCTGCCTCGATGTCTACTCAGTGCCGTTGCTGATAAACTGTCCAAATCTGAAGCCTCACATCAAACTAATCGACCAACTCTGCTGCTGCACTCGATGGGCACCTGGTGCTTCAATACATTACTGTCCACAGTGCTCAATAACTGCCCGAGCGGCACTGTGTGGCACTTCAGCAGACAGGTAGAAAAGGCAGTCAGGGCAGTCTCGGTCTCAATCGCTTTGTTTATCACGAATGGCCAACACATGGTTTGATTATGGGTACATCTTGAGTGGGCTTGGTTCCAGCATTGGTTCAGAGGTAGGATTCTCGCTTCCCGTTTATTGGCTGGAAAATGCGAGAAAGCGCAGAGAAAGCGCTCCTTTCCCATCCATTTATGACAATTAACGGCCTTTGCTTCTGAGAAACATAGAAATTTACAGCGCAGAAGGAGGCCATTCCGGCCCATCGTGTCCACACCGGCCGAGAAAGAGCCACTCGGCCTTTCGTCAGCAGACTTAAAAGTTACATACCAACCCATAAATAATGACAGAAGGAAAAAGAGCACCCAGCCAAACCAATCCGCCGCACACAACTCCGACACCCCTTATGCTAAAAACATCTACACTCCACCCCAACCGAAGCCACGTGAGCTCCGGGGAGAGGTAAATAACAGATAAATACCCAAGCCAATTTAGGGAGAAAACATCTGGGAAAATTCCTCTCCAACCCATCCAGGCCATCGAAACTAGTCCAGGAGATCATCCTGGTCGTATTCTATTCCCTGCAGTGCTTACCATTATATCTGCTCCGTGCAACAAAGGTCATCCAGTCTAATCCCAATTAGCAGCTCTCGGTCCGTAACCCTGCAGGTGAGGAAATGGTGTGAAAAGATGATGAAGTTCCCAAGTAAAACTGCGTGAATCTGAAGCGCTGTGGGAAGACGGTCAGTGCAAATAATCCCCAGTAATGGCTCCTCAATAACATACAATTTGTGTCAGCGAGTTTGGTTGGAATATGAATTCGATCTTTAACGCAGTACACTTTCATCTTACTGAGGCACATGCAGCACTTGCACGTTTTTGCGCAGTTCACGACTCCCCGATGTCCGAAAGCGCATTACAGCCAATGCTGCATTTTAGATGTGTAGTCACTGTTGTATTGTAGGAAACGCGGCAGCCAATTTGCGCACAACAAGCTCCCACACACAGCAGTATTCAATGACCACGTAATCTGTCCTTTGTTATGTTGATTGAGGGATGAATATTGATCAGGGTGTTTGGCGTCACAGTCTTATTCAGTTTGCAGACAGTCATTCATATACATATGATGCAATTGGGGAGGGCAGACACCTTGCTCACACCTTCCCGTCCTGATCCCATGATCCTTACTCGTGAGGAAGCCCATTCTTCCCAATGTAATTGAGCTCTCCTGAACAACCGCAGGTTTAACCTCATTGCTCAATCAAGTTATTTCCTAAATCATGTCCAGGATTTCACCATCACCACTCTGCCTACAATCAACTGTAAGTGCTGATCATTCTCCTGATGTCAGTCCTCACGAGTTCACTATTAATTTTGAGCATGCTCCACCTTGGTCTTTCTCCCACAATGTAAGTTCAACTAGTATTGCACAAAAGTTACCATCTTGTATATCTCTGTAATGCCATGTTACGATGCCTACATTATAAACTGTCCAAGATATCGATTTGGACACCCTGCGGGTAGGGTTAAAATCGCTCCTCCCACCACGTATGTTCTGCAGGATCGGCGAGTGTTGGGTACTGGTGCTCCCTCCACTGGCCGCTGTGCAGTATTGCAACACCTTGTGCAGCTGCTCCCTCCTCTGGCTCCCTGAAGATAACAGGCCAGGAAGACAAGGTACTTCAGAAGGTCAATGAAATATTTGCCTTTGTTAGTCGAGGCATAGAACACAAGAGCAAGGACGTTATGCTCGAATATATAAAACTCTGTTTAGGCCGCAGCTGCAATACTGTCTGCAGTTCTGGTCACCACAGTAGAGGAAGGATGTGATTGCACTGGAAAGGGTGCAGAGGAGATTGAGAAGAATATTTCCAGTACTGGAGAATTTTGGCCATGAGCAAAGGTTGGAGATGCTGGGTCTGTTTCCTTTGTAACAGGGTAGACTCAGGGGAGACCTAATTGAGGTATATAAAATTATGAAGGGCCTGTATCGAGAGGATTGGAATGACCTATAGAGAGGATTGGAATGACCTATTTCCCTTGACAGAACGGTGATCCAGTAGGGAGCATCGAGTAAAGTAACTGGGGGGAGATTTACAGGAGATATGAGGGGAAATTTCTTCAGCCATAGGGTGGTAGCATCTGGAAAGCACAACCTGAAAGAATGCGAGAGGCAGAAAGCATCACCACATTTTAAAAACACTTGGATGTGCACTTGAAGTGCCATAACGTACAGGGCGAGGGACCAGAGTTGGAAGGTGGCATTAGGTGAAAAAGCTCTTGGTCGGCCAGTATGGAAACTATGTGCTGAAATAGCCTCCTTTTTGACGTAAACTTCTCTGATTTTATGATTCTGTGCAGTACTGCACCATCTGCGACAGATGATCCATCCTTTGGCCGCTGTCCAGTATTGCACCACCTGATACAGCTTCTCCCTCCTCTGGGTGAAATACAGTACTGCAACACCTGATACTGCTGCACCATCCTCTGGCCGCAGCGCAGTATTACAGCACCTGCTCCTTCCAACCTTGGCGTCCTGGCAACATTATACTGAAAATCCAGCCCGTTTGCACAGATCATCAATGTTGTAAATGAATTGTCTGCTTCTGTTGGAGAAACCAGTTGTTGTATTAGCATTACATTAGGTCAGAGAATTTCTGAAACTGTCGGATGTACAAGAGATCTCTCCCGCGCAGGAGACATCCTTACCCAGTGTGTAAAATGCCCTATAGTAGATCTCGAAACTGCCATCATGTGATAACAACACGATTTATACCTAACCCAGTCTCCACATCCTTTGGGCCATGACCACTTACTGACGGAGGGTGAACTGGTCCACTTATGTTATCAGTGTCCATTTTTATAATAGATATTTTCTTGCTTCATTGAGCAGGTTGGTCCTTCACCGTCCATGTCAGCACGAATAGGACAAGTAAACTAATTAAAATGAATATAGCCCCAGTTTGGAAGATAAATGCAGCATTAGGATTCACAGGCAAATAGACAAGTGTAGCTGACGGTCTAAATCTGCAACAGAGAGTGATGGGTAGCTGCTAGATATTTGTGAGAGGCTGTGAGATTTGATTTTGAATTGGTTCAATGGCTTAATTGGTTAAAGTGCTTGTCGGGTAAGGAGTAGCTCCCGGACCCTATTCTCAGCGGGCGTGTGTTGAATTAATGTTGTTTCTGTTGTCTGCGAATTTCAGCAACAAATAATAAACCAATGGTGGAGCGATTAAACTCCGGGATATTCAAGAGACCAAAATTAGAGAAGCGCAGATATCTTGCAGGGTTGTGGGGCTGGAGAAGATTATAGAGATAGGGAGGGGCGAGGCCACGGGGGGGATTTGGAACCATTATTTGAATTTTAAAATAGAGATATTACTTAACCACGAGTCAATGTTGGTCAGCAAGCACAGGGGTGATGGGTGATCGCGAATTGGTACTAGTTAGGAAACGGGTGGCAGAGTTTTGGATGACCTCAAATTTAAGGAGGATAGAACGTGTGCAGCCGATAGGTATCGCATTGGAACAGTCAAGTCTCGAGGTAATAAAGGTATGCTTGAGGGTGTCAGCTGCAGCTGAACCGAGGCAGCGGTGCAGTCAGATGGAAGTGGAAATAGGTGATCTTAGTGATAGAGTAGATGTGTAGTGGGAGGCTCATCTTGGTGTCAAATGTGACACCAAAGTTGCTAACCGTCTGTTTCAGCCTCAAAAAGTTGGCAGGTAGAGAACCGGACTGGATGGCTAGGAAACAGAGCTTGTTGCATGGACTGAAAACAATGGCTTCAATATTCACAATATCTAGTTGGACAAAATGTTAGCTCATCCAGCACTGGATGTGGGACATCTGATCATTTGGAGACAGTGGAGAGTGGAGAGCGCTGGTGGTGATGTAAATCTGGGTGTCACCAGTGTACATGTGGAATCTGACGCTGTGTTTCCGGATGATGTCGCCAGGGTGCAGCAGGTTGATGATATAGGAGGGGGGAAAAGATTTCTCCTTGGGGGACACCAGAGTTAATAGTGCCACAGCGGGCTGAAAAGCTATTGCACGCGATTCTGTTGCTACTACACGTTAGATGAAAATCGAACGAGGGGATTGCAGTCACATCCAGCTGGAAGGTGGTGGAGACGCGTTGGAAGAGGATGTGGTGTTCAACACAGCAACTCCTGCAGCTAAGTTGAGAAGGATGGCGCGGAACAATTATCCTTTTGTCACAGTCACATAGGACGTTATGTGTCACTGTTGCAAGAGTCTTTTCGGGACTATGGCAGGGGCGCAAACCTGATTGGACGGATTTAACCTTTGAGTTCCAGGAAAGATGGGCCGGGATTTGGGAGCCGACAACACTTTCAAGGGCTTTGGAGAGAAAAGGGAGGTTGGAGGTGTGGCGGTAGTTTGCACGGTGCAGCAAATGCACAAAAAGGATGGAACGTATATATTTTAACAACGAGCATTCTTTGGAATGATAGCGTCACTTGCGGGTAATGACAACTAGCGAGGTTTGGTATTCATTGAATTTCACGATAAATAAACCGACGATTCATTTCACTGTTGGATATTTTATTCACAGTGTGTAGAACAACCGTGGCAGGGAATCGAAGCTGAGAATACCATCAATGAAATTATTGTCCATTCGTGCACGGTGCTGCTGTGTTCTTGGTCAAGCTACTGACCCTTAAATATTCACACACTGTGATTGTATCTGTTTCAGCTCTGTTATCTGCGTGGTACAGTTAACCGCTGCTGCTGGGTCTCGGGGTCTGATTCTCGCTTTGGGCTTTTACTGATATAACTGTGTGAGGTCCCGGTTCCTGCCCCATTCCCTGCTCTTCCACCTCGCCGGCTCCTCATTCAGTCATTCTATCCTGCCCTCTTGAAATCTCTGACACTCAACCGCCCTTCAAACCCACATCACAATATAAAATTATACCGCAGCTTCAGGCTCTACCCACCTTTAACCGAATCCTGACACCTAATCCTTCTCTTTTCTCGCTCGGGTCCCACCCTTGCTCTCCTTGTGGAAGCTCCGAGCAGTTTCCCTGAGGTTGGTGCCACGGGTGTGAGGGGATTGAGTTACCTTACTTCGCTCATTTTTATTCTCTGGAAATCAAATCGATGGAACGTTTGATACAGTCTTAACATTGTCTTTCTTTGCTCTGCGGTTTGTGTCACTTCTTCAATTTAATATGTTTACTGAAATCATTTAATGAGACTTGCAACAGTGCATTGGCCGGGAATCGAACCCGGATATCCGGACCAAGGGCCGACAGTTCTATTTCTCAATACCAAGACTCACACTGTCAAGGCCACTTTCTTTTCAATTTTCACTTCATTTTCTGCGCTTTTCGTTACACAAGGAGCAACTTCATAAAACACAAAGCAAAATACCGCAGAAGCTGAGAATAGAATTATTTAGAACATTCTGGAAACACTCTGGAGGTCCAGGGGTCACTGTCTAAGAATAAGGGGTAAGCCATTTATGACTGAGATGAGGAGAAACTTCTTCACTCAGAGAGTGGTTAACCTTTGGAATTCTCGACCGCAGAAAGTTGTTGATGCCAGTTGGTTGGATATATTCATAAGGGAGTTAGATATGGCCCTTTCGGCTAAAGGGATCAGGAGGTATGGAGAGAATGCAGCAAAGAGGTATTGAAGTTGCATGATCAGCCATGATCATATTTAATGGTGGTGCAGGCTCGAAGGGCCGAGTGGCCTGCTCCTGCACATTTTCTATGTTTCTATGTTTCTATGACCATCTGTGGAGAGGGTGACACAGGCTTAACCTTACAGCTTGATGAGCCAAATATTGCAGATACTTTTATTAAAATTATTTTTCCATGTGCTGATCCATTTGAACTTCCCTCCAAACTTTACAGTTTATAAATTGCCCACAGGCAATAAAAAGTTTGATGAACTACCCTCAGTATGTAAAGCCTCATAACATGTTCAACACAGTAACAATGCGGATATAACTCAAAACCACGCATGGTGAACAATGGATCAGTAGTCTATCGGCTTATTTTGTTCAATTTAGATTCATTCTACATTAAATTCATTTACAAATCTTCATCATCACTTTGCATCATCCAAATGCATTCCGTCTCGCCGCACAAACATTCCTTCACCATTTATTAACGATAAAACCTGAAGTTTACTGTGTCTCCTGTGACATTTGCCAATCTATTTTACATTAAAAGCTGATCGTTATCTATTACTTAAAATTGCTTTCGGAACAGAACAACCACAGAGTCTTGTAATGATGTTTTAGCATGTATTTAAAATACTCTTTGAGGGTTATTCTTCTCCCCTTATCAAAAAAGACATCCTACTTTGCACAATCACTAATCTAGCCAAACTGAACATTAAATTTATCACCGCATTGCTAGACTCGGGCAGACCCTCCTGCACTCTCCATCTCAAAATTTAATGCATGGGATTCCCATTCCCATTCCCATTCTTCATACCCCACCCAGCAAGGAAACCTCGCACAACTGTCGATCATAGCATCAGAATCACTTAATTGAGGACATATCACCAGTAAATGTGACAGTCACATCCCGTGGCCCACACACTGAGCAATTTGGCACCTCCACTCGCCAAATCTTACATACAGCAATCATGGTAAAAATCCGGTTATGAACCACTTTGAAATCCAGTTCAATCCACTCTGCACATTTAAAACTCACCCACACCTCTTTCCAAATCGAGTTGTCGTCCAGCTGTGGGGACATACTCTTCCAAAACTCCTGATCAGCTGGAGCCTTGAAGCTCCATTGTCGAAATATCCCATAGAAACCATGAGTGTTGCAGTTGTCTAATTGGACAGACTCCTCTGACATCAAACAAGCTCCCTGGCTGTGAGTTGCCAGTGGAGATATCTTCGTATCACTTAATCTTACAGTACAGATATACAGTCAAGCTGGTTGAATGATTGAACTGACGTCAAGCCTTTGATTTAAACCTTGTTCAAGGGTGGCGAAGCCATAGGTACAGAGGAACAGGAGTGGGTTTTGGAGATGGCCTTGTATATTACTAGGCTGATTCCGGAGATGAGGGGGCTTACCTTATGATTATAGATTGAGTAGACTGGGAATTTACTCGTTGGAGTTCAGAAGGCTGAGGGGTGATCTTATATAACATTTAAAATAATGAAAGGTATAGACAAGATAGAGGCAGAGAGGTTGTTGCCACTGGTCGGGGAGACTAGAACTAGGTGACACAGCCTCAAAATTCGGGGGAGCCAATTGAAAAACGAGTTGAGAAGGAATTTCTTCTCCCAGAGGGTTGTGAATCTGTGGAATTCTCTGCCCAGGGAAGGAGTTGAGGCTAGCTCATTGAATATATTCAAATCACAGATAGATAGATTTTTAACCAATAAGGGAATTAAGGGTAATGGGGTGCGGGCGGGTAAATGGAGCTGAGTCCACGGCCAGATCAGCCATGATCTTTTTGAATGGCGGAGCAGGCTCGAGGGGCTAGATGGCCTACTCCTGTTCGTAATTCTTATGGTCTTGTGTTCTTATGTTCACTGGCCTGGCTATGTCCTCCTGACCTCTGGTACGTTCCTCTCATTTTACTACATTCGCAACTTTGTGACATTTGCAAACTTTGATATTGTGTCCGAAGTACTCAATTCCAATACATTAATAATTATCCTCAAGGAGCAGTGGTCCCAACAGCGCCGACTGGCTGATACCATCGGGTCCTTCTCCGCTGTCCAAATAACAATAGTTCGCAAATACTCTCTGCTTTCTCTCACTCAGCCGATTTCGAGTCGATGCAGCCACTGTTCCTTTCATACCATGGGCTTCAATTTTGCCAGAAAATCTGTTATGCTGTACTTCATCAAGTGTCTTTTGAAAATTCGTCAAGTTAGTCAAGCACGATTTGCCTTTGACAAATTAGACTAGCATGCACAGTTAAGACCACAATTTTACAACACCAGATGAAAACTTTGCAGGTGAAGAACTTTCAGTACCTCTCGCAAGGACATTGCAATTCAAGAGTTGTATCAATTAGTTGACAAATAAAGTTTATTAATCTGATGCCTCAATCCTGAAATTTGGGTTAAGTGTAGGTATGATTGAGTATCCCATAGACCGAACATAATTGGCGACCGTGCCAATACTGGGAATAATTAAATCTTTCATTGTCTGATTTGTTGACTGTCATCTCTAGTCAGACAGTCCCATACAGAGCAGATTCTGGAATATGGAGTATCTGGGCGAATATTTAGATGCACATTCGACGTAGCATGTTGGGATAACTATGAGGGTTAGTAATCTCACGGGAGTTAGATCCATGAATGATTTAGACTGGATCCTGGGTACCGAAAACACCAAGGTTCCTCTGTTACAATGGATGGTTTTCAAGCCTGAGATTCTATCCGAATCTAATCAGCATCACACAAAGTCGAGCAGCGCCGGAGAGGCGAGCGTGGGGAGGCCTATAAAGGCCCAACGTCGGCGGGAGGCGGCAGTCCGAGCAGCGTCAGAGAGGCGAGCGTGTGGAGGCCTATAAAGGCCAGCTGGTGCTACTGCAGCAGGGTGATAAGGCAAAAAAGAAGTCGAAAGGCACCGAAAGGTGACGTCACAGGCAAGTGGGTAAGTGATTGACTTGTGGTTGGTAACTAGATTTTCTTTTTCTTTTGTTTATCAGTCAGTAACCTTTAGCATTGTTGTTGCCAATTTAAGTTTATGTAAGGGTTAAGTCATGGCAGGACAGCTTGGACACGTGTTGTGCTCCTCCTGTACGATGTGCGAAGTCAGGGGTGCTTCCGGTGTCCGTGACGGCTACGTGTGCGGGAAGTGCATCCGCCTGCAGCTCCTGACGAACCGCATTGCGGCACTGGAGCTGCAGGTTGATGAAATCTGCAGCATCCACGAAGCTGAGAATGACGTGAATAGCAAGTTTAGTGAGTTGGTCTTATTGCAGTTGAAGGATACACAGCCAGATAGGGAATGGCGGACCAACAGGAAGAGCAGTGCAAGGAAGGTAGTGCAGGGGTCCCCTGCAGTCATCTCCCTGCAAAACAGATACACCGCTTTGGGTACTGTTGAGGGGGATGATTCATCAGGGGAGGGCAGCAGCAGCCAAGTTCATGGCACCGCGGGTGGCTCTGCTGCATAGGAGGGCAAGAAAAAGAGTGGAAGAGTTATAGTGATAGGGGATTCAATTGTAAGAGGAATAGATAGACGTTTGTGTGGCCGCAACCGAGACTCCAGGATGGGATGTTGCCTCCCTGGTGCAAGTGTCAAGGATGTCTCGGAGCGGGTGCAGGGCACTCTGAAAAGGAAGGGTGAGCAGCCAGTTGTTGTGATGCATATAGGTACCATCGATATAGGTAAAAAACGGGATGAGGTTCGACAAGACGAATTTAGGGAGGTAGGAGCTAAATTAAAAATTAGGACCTCAAAAGTAGTAATCTCAGGATTGCTACCAGTGCCACGTGCTAGTCAGAGTAGGAATCGCAGGATAGCTCAGATGAATACATGGCTTGAGGAGTGGTGCACAAGGGAGGGATTCGATTTCGTGTGACATTGGAACCGGTTCTGGGGGAGGTGGGACCAGTACAAACCGGACGGTCTGCATCTGGGCAGGACCAGAATCAATGTCCGATTGGGGTTGTTTGCTCGTGCTCTTGGGGAGGAGTTAAACTGATATCGCAGGGGGATGGGAACCTATGCAGGGAGACAGGAGGAAGTAGGATGGGGGCAGAAGCAATAGATAGAAGGAAGAAAAGTGAAACTGGAGGGCAAAGAAACCTAAGGGAAAAAGCAAAAAGGCAACATTATAGAAAAATTCTAAAGGGCCAAAGTGTGTTCGAAAGACAAGACTGAAGACTCTGTGACTCATTGCGAGGGGTATTCGGAAAAAGGTGGACGAATTAACTGCGCAGATAGCAGTTAATGGGTATGATATATTTGGCATCACGGAGAAATGGCTCCAGGGTGACCTCGGCTAGGAGCTCAACATCAAGGGGTATTCAGAATTTCGGAAGGATAGACAGAAAGGAAAAGGAGGCGGAGTGGCATTGCTGGTTAAAGAGGAAATTAATGCAATAGTAAGGATGGACATTGGCTTGGATGATGTGGAATCGGTATGGGTGGAGCTACGTAATACCAAGGGGAAGCAAACGCGAGTGGGAGTTGTGTACAGAACACAAAACAGTCGTAGCAAGGTTGGGGACAGCATCAAACAAGAAATTAGGGATGCATGGAATAAAGGTACAGCAGTTATCATGGGTGACTTTAATCTACATATTTATTGGGCGTACCAAATTGGGAGCACTGTGGTGGGGGAGGATTTCCTGAAATGTAATGGGGATTGTTTTCGAGACCAATATGTCAAGGAACCAACTCGGGAGCTGCCATCCTACACTGGGTGATGTGTAATGAGAAAGGACTAATTAGCAATCTTGTTGTGCCAGGCCCCTTCGGGAAGAGTGACCATAACATGTTGGAATTCATTATTAAGATGGAGGGTGACACAGTTAATTCAGAAACTAGGGTCCTGAACTTAAGGAAAGGTAACTTCGATGGTTTGAGGCGTGAATTGGCTAGAATAGACTGGCAAATGATATTTAAAGGCTTGCCAGTGGACAAGCAATGGCAAACATTTAAAGATCACAGGGATGAACTTCAGCAATTGTACATCCCTGTCTGGAGTAAAATAAAACGGAGAAGGTGGCTCAACCGTGGCTAACAAGGAAAATTAAGGATAGTGTTAAATCCAAGGAAGAGGCATATAAATTGGCCAGAAAAAGCAACAAACCTGAGAACTGGGAGAAATTTAGAATTCAGCAGAGGAGGACAAAGGATTTAATTCAGAGGGGGATAATATAATACGAGAAGAAGCTTGCCAGGATAAAATAATTGAAAAAGCTTCTGTCGATAAGTGAAGAGAAAAAGCTTAGTGAAGACAAACGTCGGTCCCTTGCAGTCGGATTCAGGTGAATTTATAATGGGGAACAAAGAAATGGCAGACCAATTGAACAAATACTTGGTTCTATCTTCACGAAGGAAGACACAAATAATCTTCCGGAAGTACGAGGGGTCCGAGTTTCCAGTGAGAAGGAGGAATTGAAGGATATCCTTATTCAGTGGGAAATTGTGTTAGGGAAATTGATGGGATTGAATACCGATAAATCCCCGGGGACTGATAGTCTGCATCCAGAGTACTTAAGGAAGTGGCCCGAGAAATAGTGGATGCATGGGTGATCATTTTACAACAGTCTATCAACTCTGGATCAGTTCCTATGGACTGGAGGGCAGCTAATGTAACACCACTTTATCAAAAGGGAAGGACTGAGAAAGCGGGTAATTAGAGACTGGTTAGCGTGACATCAGTAGTGCGGAAAATGTTGGAATAAATTATTAAGGATGAAATAGCAGTGCATTTGGAGAGCAGTGACAGGATCAATCCAAGTCAGCACGGATTTGTGAAGGGGAAATCATGCTTGAGAAATCTTCTGGAATTTTCTGAGAATGTAACTAGTGCAGTGGACAAGGGAGAACCAGTGGATGTGATGTATTTGGACTTGCAAAAGGCTTTTCTCAAGGTCCCACACAAGAGATTGGTGTGCAAAATCAAAGTACATGGTATTGGGGGTAATGTATTGAGGTGGAGAGAGAACTGGTTGGCAGACACGAAGCAGAGAGTCGGGATAAACGAGTCATTTTCAAATGGCAGGCAAGTGACTAGTGGATTGCCACGGGGCTCAGTGCTGGGATCTCAGCTCTTCACAATATACATCAATGATTTGGATGAATGAATTGAGTTTAACATCTCCAAGTTTGCAGATGACATTGAACTGGGTGGCAGTGTGAGCAGTGCGGGTTCCGCTAGGAGGCTGCAGTGTGGCTTAGACAGGTTAGGTGAGTGGGAAAATGCATGGCAGATGCAGTATAATGTGGATAAATATGAAGTTATCCACTTTGGAGGCAAAAACGCGAAGTCAGAATATTAGCTGAATGGCGGCAGATTAGGAAAACGGGAGGTGCAATGAGACCTGGGCATCATGGTTCATCAGTCATTGCAAGTTGGCATACAGGTACAGCAGGCGGCGAAGAAGGCAAATGGTATGTTGGCCTTCATAGCTAGGGGATTTGAGTGGAGGAGCAGGGAAGTCTGACTGCAGTTGTACAGTGCCTTGGTGAGGACTCACCTGAAATACTGTGTTCAGTTTTGGTCTCCTAATCTGAGGAAGGATGCTCTTGCTATTGAGGGAGTGCAGTGAAGCTTCACCAAACTGATTCACGGGATAGCAGGATTGATATATGAGGAGAGACTAGATCAGCTGAGCCTTTATACATTGGCGTTTAGAAGGATGAGAGGGGATCTCGTAGAAACATATACGATTCTGACGAGACGGGACAGGTTAGATGCGGGTAGAATGTTCCCGATGTTGGGGAAGTCCAGAACCAGGGGACACAGTCTTAGGATTAGGGGTATGCCATTTAGGACTGAGATGAGGAGAAACTTCTTCACTCAGAGAGTTGTTAACCTGTGGAATGCCTTTCCACAGAAAGTTGTTGATGCCACTTCATTGAATATATTCAAGAGGGAATTAGATATGGCCCTTACGGCTACGGGGATCACCGGGTATGGAGAGAAAGTAGGAAAGGGGTACTGAGGGAATGATCAGCCATGATCTTATTGAATGGAGGTGCAGGCTCGAAGGGCCGATTGGCCTACTCCTGCACCTATTTTCAATATTTTCTATGTTTCTATGTGAAAGATTGGAGGAAAAGATTTGGGTGAAAACTTGCGTAAGAGTGATCATCGTATGATAAGGTTTACATTCTTAGTGGCGAAGAGTAAGGAACAATCTCGAGCAGGCACTTTAAATTGTAAGAGGGAAAACTTAAATGGGAGGAGAGCGGATCTAGCCAAGGTAAAATGAAACCAATTATTGGGAGGATCCTCTGTCACAGGACAATGGGAGATCTTTCCGGAGTAGATGTATCAGGTACAGACTCGGGACATTCCAACACGAGGTAACGAAAACTGAACCAAAAACATGGCTCCTTGGATCACGAGGGAAATAGAGAATATGATTCAACAAAAAAGAGGGTGTATGATGCATGTCAGTAGAATTCTTCAAGTGAGAATTAGCCCAAATGCCATAGGTTTACTATGGGAACTTGAGAGGAAAGTAAGCCTGTCAAGATGATACTATGAGAATAGAATGGCAGTTAACATAAAAGTGAACCCAATATCTTCTGCTAGCAGGGAAATAAAAACCGGGTAGTAAGCGATGGGGTGGAGTTTATAAGAGCAAAGAAGGTGACATATGCTTAGAGGTACAGGGCAATGCTGGAATAGTTAATTAATATTTATATCAGTGTTTACTAAGGAAGAGGATGCTGGCAAAATATGGGCAAAAGTGGAGATTGTGGAGGCAATGGATGGTGTGATAATTGATAGGCAGGAGTACTGTAAATAATGTGTATATTCAGAATGGATAAGTGGCCTGGTCCAGATGATTTTCATTCCAAGTTTCTCGGTGAAGCGGGGCTGGAGATAGCGGAAGGGATTGGCATAATTTTCCAATCTACCCTCGATGCGGGGAAGGTGCCAGAATGTTGGAAATGGCAAATGTGACATCTTTGTTAAAGAAATGGTGCAAGACATTCTTGGTAATTACAGGCCGGTCAGTATAACATCAGTGGCGGGTAAGGTTTTAGAAACAATAATGAGGGAATACATTAACAATCACTTTGGAAAGATGTAAGTTAATTAAGTACAGCCAGGACTGATTTGTGAAAGGCAGATCGTGTTTGACTGAACAAATTGATTTTTTCAATTAAGTAACAGAGAAGGTTGATGAAGTAAATTCACAGGGTTTTGTCTGTATGGCTTTGACGAAAGCGTTGTATAAAGTATCACATAAAAGTCTGGTTAACATAATTGAGGCTCTCTGAATAGGACGGCCCGTTTCAACTTGGATAAGAAATTGGCTTAAGGACAGAAAACAGCGAGTCATTGTAAGTGGTTGTTTTTCAGTCCACCATCAACAGCCTGCTGGTCGCCATTGACAAGGGACTTAACTGTTCCAGCCACGTTTATAATGTGGCTACAAGAGCAGGCCAGATGCTAGGTATTCTGTGGCGAGAGGCACACATACTGACTCCCCAAATCCTTTCCATTGTGTACAAGGCAGATGTCAGGAGTGTGGTGGAACACGCTCCCCTTGCGTGGATGAGTGCAGCTTCAACAACACTCAGGAAACTGGCTTCAATATTCACAATATATAGTTGGAAAAAATGTTAGCTGATCCAGCACTGGATGTGGGACATCTGATCATTTGGAGACATTGGAGGGTGGAGAGCGCTGGTGGTGATGTAAATCTGGATGTCACCATTGTGCATGTGGAATCTGACGCTGTGTTTCCGGATGATGTCGCCAGGGTGCAACAGGTTGATGAATATAGGAGGGGGGCAAAGGTTGCTCCTTGGGAGACACCAGAGTTAATAGTGCCACAGCGGGATGAAAAGCTATTGCAGGCGATTCTGTTGCTACTACACGTTAGATGAAAATCGAACGAGGGGATTGCAGTCACATCCAGCTGGAAGGCGGTGGAGACGTGTTGAAAGAGGATGTAGTGTTCAACACGGCAACTCCTGCAGCTAAGTCGAGAAGGACGGCGCGGGACAGTTTACCTTTTGTCACAGTCGCACAGGACGTTATGTGTCACTGTTGCAAGAATCTTTTCGGGACTATGGCAGGGGCGCAAACCTGATTGGACGGATTTAACCTTTGCGTTCCAGGAAAGATGGGCCGGGATTTGGGAGCCGACAACACTTTCAAGGGCTTTGGAGAGAAAAACGAGGTTGGAGGTGTGGCAGTAGTTTTCACGGTGGAGCAAATGCACAAAAAGAATGGAACTTTTATATTTGAACAAAGAGCATTCTTTGGACTGATAGCGTCACTTGCAGGTAATGGCAACTAGCGATGTTTGGTATTCATTGAACTTCACGATAAATAAACCGACGATTCATTTCATTGTTGGATATTTTATTCACAGTGTGTAGAACAACCGTGGCAGGGAATCGAAGCTGAGAATACCATCAATGAAATTATTATCCATTAGTGCACGAGGCTGCTGTGTTCTTGGTCAAGCTACTGACCCTTAAATATTCACACACTGTGATTGTATCTGTTTCAGCTCTGTTATCTGCGTGGTACAGTTACCCGCTGCTCCTGGGTCTCAGGGTCTGTTTCGCGCTTTGGGCTTTTACTGATATTGTGAATGTTTAAAAATGTATAGAGACATTGAAGTTGAGAACGTGGGAATTTTATAGGGACAGTATAAGCTAACAAAGAATTCATGGAGGAATAGCCATGACATCTCAGACACAAGACTGTGAAATGTTACAACACTAACACATATTGAAACAAAACCCTCAGCTTGCAAAAAAATCTCAAGGTCTTATTAAATCATGTTATGAACCTGAAACATTAACAGAAGGTCTTTGTTTAAAATCAGACCATACTTAGGTCGGCTTATGAGTGGACAAAGGGAAAGAGGGATCAAAAGGGACAGGCTGGACTAGGGTGTCACTCTAGCCCTATCTTGTTATCTTTTGCTGAAAATGTATAACTGTCGTCCCTTTACAATGTAACATCACTTTGTCCATAGGAAGTGGGTGCGTTGTATCAGAGTTGCATTCCTTCTGTCTGATAAGATCCCCGATCGGGATTTGCTTTTTAAATAAAAGCTTGCTTTGTTTAAAGCACAAACGGTATTCGTGTCAGTAATTTTGCTGAACCAGATTGAGGTAAAAGAATCCAGAAATCAACGATATAAATGTGTGAGTCCCGGGTTCCTGCCCCATTTCCTGCACTTCCACCTCACTCAGTCATTTTGTCCTGCCCTCTGGAAATCTCTGACACTCAACCGCCCTTCAAACCCACATCACAACATAAAATTATACCGCAGCTTCAGGCTCTACCCACTTTTAACCGAATCCTGCCACCCAATCATTCTCCTTTCTCGCTCGGGGCCCACCCTTTCTCTCCTGTGGAAGCTCCGAGCAGTTTCACTGAGGTTTGTGCCACAGGTGTGAGGGGATTGAGTTAGCTTCCTTCACTCATTTTTTTCTCTGGAAATCAAATCGATAGAACGTTTGATACGGTCTTAACATTGTCTTTCTTTGCTCAGCGGTTTGTGTCACTTCTTAAATTTGATATGTTTACTGAAATAATTTAATGAGACTTACAACAGTGCTTTGGCCGGGAATCGAACCCGAATATCCGGACCAGGGGCCGACAGTTCTATTTCTCAATGCCAAGACTCACACTGTCAAGCCCATTTTCTTTTCAATTTTCACTTAATTTTCTGTGCTTTTCGTTACACAATGAGCAACTTCATAAAACACAAAGCAAAACACCGCAGAAGCTGAGAATGGAATTATTTAGAACATTCTGGAAACACTCTGGAGGTCAAGGGGTCACAGTCTAAGAATAAGGGGTAAGCCTTTCTGACTGAGATGAGGAGAAACTTCTTCACTCAGAGAATGGTTAACCTGTTGAATTCTCTACCGCAGAAATTTGTTGATGCCATTTGTTTGGATATATTCATACGGGAGTTAGATATGGCCCTTATGGCAAAATGATCAGTGGGTATGGAGAGAAAGCAGGAAAAGGGTACTGAAGTTGCATGATCAGCCATGGTCATATTGAATGGTGATGCAGGCTCGAAGGGCCGAATGGCCTGCTCCTGCACCTATTTTCTATGTTTCTATGTTTACATGACCATCTGTGGAGACGGGAACACAGGTGCAACCTTTCAGCTCGAAGAGCCAAATATTGCAGATACTTTTATTTAAATTATTTTTCCATGTGCTGATCCCTTTGAATTTCCCAACAAACTTTACAGTTTATAAGTTGCCCACAGGCAATAAAAAGTTAATGAAATACCCTCAGTCTGGAAAGTCTCATAAAGCGTTCAACACAGCAACGACGCGGATATGACTCAAAACCTCACGTGGTGAACAAGGGATCAGTAGTCTATCACCTTATTTTGTTCAATTTGGATTCATTCTACATTAAATACATTTACAAATTGTCATCATTACATTGTATCATCCAAATACATTCAGCCACGCAGCACAATCATTCCTCAACCAATTATTAACCACAAAACCTGAAGTTTAATGTGTCTCTTGTGACATTTATCAATCTATTGTACATTAGCAACTTATCATTATCTATTACTTAAACTTCCTCTCCGAACAGAACACCCACAGAGTCTTCTAATGTATATATTTAAAATAATCGTTCATGTTTATTTTCTTCCGCTTCTCAAAAAGGACACCTTTCTTTGCACAATCTCTAATCTAGCCAAACTGATCATTAAATTTATCGCCGCTTTGCTGGACTCGGGTAGACCCTCCTGCTATCTCCATCTCAACATTTAATACATGGGATTCCCATTCCCATTCTACGGTACCCCACCCAGCAAGGAAACTTCACACAACTGTCGAACATATTATCAGAATCACTTAACTGAGGACATATCAGCAGTAAATGGGACAGTCACATCCCGTGTCCCATAGCACTGGGCAAGTTGCCACCTCCACTCGCCCAATCTTACATACAGCAATCATGGTAAAATCCTGGTATGAACCAATTTAAAATCCATTTCAATTCACTCTGGATATTTAAAATTCACCCACACCCCTTTCTAAATCGTGCTGTAGTCCAGCTGTGGGGATATATTCTTCCAAAACTCCTGATCAGCTGAGGCCTTGAAACTTCATTGTCTAAACATCCCAAAGAAACCATGAGTGTTGCAGTTGTCTAATTGGACCGACTCCTCTGCTCTCTCCAGCAGAAAGCTTGGAAATGCAGGACGCATTTGACGTCCTCTGGAGATTTACACGTTTATTTCTTCCATCGAATCCTGTGGATTGTCCACACAAACTTCTGATACATTTTCCCAATTGCGTTTTCCTCTACATCCTTATACTCCTCCCAAACCATATTCCTCAAGACCGCTTCTGGCAACTAACCTGGAATCACCTCGTATTCCACGAGTATAATATCAGATTTTATAAAAGCTTTATTAAATAATACCTCTTCTTCTTCTTAGTCAGTCCCTCGGAGTCGAGTATGACTTGTTTCCAAATTAAAGATGATTTATTACGTGACTGATGAGTGCGATGTGGAATCTCCAGTTTCTATCACAGATGGGGCAGAAGGTGTTTGAAGGAATGCTGGAAGAAGGGACGGGTGGGTGGGGTGCTTGGGTTGTCATGCACTCCTTCCAATACTTGAGCTTGGTTTCTGCTTGCTCCCGGCGAAGAGACTCAGAGTGTTCCGCACCTTCCCAGATGCTTCTCCTCCACTTTGAGCGTTCTTGGGCCAGGGATTCCAAGGTGTCGGTGGGGAAGTTACACATTTTCAACATGGTCCATGAAGCATTTCCTCTGCCCATCTGGGGCTCGCTTGCCGTGTCGCAGCTCCGTGTAGGGTGCTTGTTTTGGAAGTCTCGTCTCGGGCATGCAGTCGATGTGGCCTGTCCATCGGAGCTCATCGAACGTGGTCAATGCCTCGATGCTAGGGATGTTGGCCCGAGAGAGAACACTGACATTGGTGCTAATATTCTGCCAATGGATTTGCAGGATCTTGCGGAGCAAGATTTGGTGGAACTTCCCTGATGTTGTGAGATGCCTGCTATACATCGTCCATGTCTCTGAAACATAAAGCATGGCGGGTATTACTGTGCCCAGTATACCATGAGCGTGGTGCCGGGTTTGACATCCTGGTCATCAAACGCGCTCTTACTCAGGCGAACGAAGCCTGCGCTGGTGCACTGAAGGCGGTGTTTGACCAGCATTGAAGTCTACCCTTGTTGGCAATAGGCTCCCGAGGTATGGCAAATGGTCCACGTTGTCCAAGTCTTCATCGTGGATTTTGATAATCTGGGGGCAGTACTGTGTGGCGGTTTGCAGGTTGGAGAGGACCTTTGTCTTACGGATGTTTAGTGTAAGGTACATGCTCTCCTATGCTTCTGTGAAGGTGTTGACGATGGTTTCGATTTCGGCCTTCTCTCGAAGTTATCGAAGTTAATTCTTATCTCTCTTCTTTGACTGTGGATACGCCCACGATGAACTCTTGATAGCTGTTGAAATATAATCAGTTAAAATTCCCTATTCTACTTCTTCATTATTATGTTTTGCTGGATTGCAGGTTAATATGAAGTTTGCTAGTCCACAATCGTATTGCTTTCGTTTAATTTCCCCTCTGTTTCAATTAGTGGAAGTAATCATCTTGTACCTAGGTTTTATTTACAGTTAAAAGTCTAATTATTTTCAAAATCCATTGGGTTCATCATCAACTAAAATTTTATGACAGAGGCCTACGTCCAGTCTCTGTGGTTGGATGAAATTCTCCGCTTTTCCGGTTTTTGGGGTATATCCCAGGGTTTCGGTTGTCTCTCAATGCAGAAGATCCACGGAGTTAGCAGACAGGTGGACATGCGTATGTGAGGAGGAGATATGAGGAATGGGTAGCATTATCTACTGTAAGGACAGGAATCATATTATTCTCAGTCCTACTTTGTAAACTGCTGCTTAAATATTTTAAGGCATTAATTCTTGCCTATGCTAAATAAAGGCATATAATTACACCGAATATGGTGTCAATGTTGAACAATTGAACAGACAGACAGACCCTAAAACGACAACAATGGTCGGTCCTTGAAGTGAAGATCGGTCTTATTATTTACTGGTCAAATCCTGACGTGATGGTGGACCTTATTTAAACGGGCAGTCCGATTGGTGATGAAGGGCCTTCTCGTTAACTGGTCAATAACTGAGGTGATGGTGGATCTTATTGAAACGGGCAGTCAGATTGGTGATCAACGGCATCCTCTTTAACCGGATGAGCCTTGAGGAGATGATGGGCTTTCTATTTAAATGGGAGAGACTTGAGGTGATGATGGAAATGTTCTTTCACCAGGCAGTTCATGGGCTGATGGTGGGCCTTCTTTACCAGGAAGGCTTTGATGTGAAAGTGGCTCTATTTATAAATGTGCATTTAACATGTGCACCAGGAAGGGTAGTTGGTATATCAGAGATTGTAGGAAATGAATTCAAAATAGCAGAACCTTTGTCTCATTGACACGATGAGCTCGGGTAGGACATGAGGGGAAGTATTTGAAAATCTAGCGAAGGATCATAATTCATAGCTTGAGCAGGAGATGTTTTCCTTGATGGGGATGGAGAAGGATATGAGCCAAAAACAGGTCTATCGATAATTTCAGTATCAGTGAGAAACAATTCCATCAGTTCCTCGTAGCTGATCTTGGATGTGTGTGTAGAAGGGACAGGGCAGAGGTGTTTAACAATATGGTTGTTAGTTTTGAAAGGAAGCCGGGGTCTATGTTTGCTTTTCATAATAATGTTGGATATTGGATCTGCTTAGGATGAAAGATGCATGATCTGACAGGGCTGAATGTGAAGAGCCTGCTTCGACATTAAATGAGTAAACCAGTTGTGGGCCAGATACGATCAAATCATTGCCTTGGACGCAGGAGAGCTACAATGGAACCCATTCCTGAGTAAATGACCAGTGTAGGAGATGTTAAGAGTTTTACCGAGGGCAAGGACATCACAACTGTCAGTGAGTGACTGGTGGAGCTGATCGACAGCTGCAGATCTACCTTGGAAAATGGACAAGTTAGTCAGACTGCAGTTCACAAAATTCATAAGTGAATTGTGGAGAGATTTTTCCACGTGCGTAGATGCAGCTTGAAGTGGTGTTGGAATGCAATAGGGGCTGTGGATGGTGATCGATTTACGAAGCTGTCGGAGTTGGCTGTGTATGTGACTGCACAAAGCGAGCCGACTGAGTTGGCAAGCTTGAAGAAATCAAGTTGACAATCAGTGTGCTCAGACTGTTGATTTAACATTTTTGTCCTTGCTCATTACTAAAGTACTTTTAAAACAATGGGCCATTCTACTGTACATCCATAAGTGTATTTAGTATTACGAGGAGTGTTGGTTTGAAAGGGGTGAACTGAATGTGTTTGTTCATTGACTGTAATTAATATCAGACACCATAGATTAATTAAATGTGTTTGTTCGGTGACTGTAATTAATGTGACTCTCCATGGACCATAATTGTATCACTGGAGAGGTTATCGCTTCTATTAATGCAGCAAACATCTCGATGTGTTATACCACAGTCTCGCAGAGAGCATCAACTCCGGCACTCACTGTCACCAGCGGCTCTACCGAGAGGAGAAGAATGTATTTAAGAATCAATGTGCTTATAATACTAACGTTCGTTTTTGAGATATAAATTATATACTACCCCATTCTGGCTGTGGTCGGTGTCACTGGTAAGTCACTATGTCCGGCTACTCATGTTGTAGATCATGTTTAACTGCGTGACTGCATTATCTCATTGCTATCACAATATCCAAAAATTAATTGAACCAACAGATTCTCTCTGGCTCTGGGGCTGATAATGTTCTGTGATTCCCCAATGTGACGATGTCACATTCACCCGTTGACTGGCCTGAGTGCAGTGAAGAGCAAATATCATCTTTTCATCTTTTCTCCATGTGATCGGGTCAGAAATCTGAATCATTTGTTAATTTCCAACAAAAGCAATCTCACTGGATGATTCTCTTGTAGTCTGTGCCTGTATAGCGTATTCCATTCAATCGGACAGATATGTTCATGGGTTTCCAGAATCAATCAGCGTGCTCTGGGAACAGTGAATTATACCAAGTGGGGGAATCCAATCGTGGCAGAAAGCTCAGGAACACAGCGTGAATATTCGACAATGTCCGTCTTGATCCAGGTTCAGTCTGACGTCTCTATTTGTAAAATATCTTTCCCAGCATAGGTCAGTGTTCTGGGAGGTTAGGATGGGAGTACAAATTCATTCGTGATTGAATGTATCTCCAGTTATCGATCAATGGATTGATTTCTGATCGTATCTGTGAACACGAAATCTGCCACCGCATGTCCATCAAGCATAGTTCAGGAGAATCTCTCAATGAGAACTCTTCTGACTCTGCCCCATCTCTTGCTCTGCTTCCGTGCAACTGATTCTTGTTGATTGTCACTGGAGAACAATGAGCGGTGAGTTCACTTTATTGATGCCAATTCACCGCGTCAATTGAAGTTCCATCAAATCTCAACCACAGATACAGAACTCTGTTTTAGCGCTGATCTAGTTAGATTCAGATATTTAATTAAATCTCAACCACAGATGTTGAACTCCGGGTAAACAAATCACATAATTGGATGCAGAGATTTTAACACACCAAAGGTGCTAAATTTAATCTATGTTATATTAAACACAATCACAAAAATGTCTAATCACACAGCAGCGGACAGTTTGATCTTTGTGCGATTTTTAAAATCGAGCGATTAGAATTAGCTGCAAGTTATACACCACCGCCCATTGCCTTCACATTAATGCGGGATGTAGAAGTCTGGATTGGATTCACATTGCCCATTTTACACCAGCACAGTTAGATATAAATCGACCGAGCATCTAGGGTGAGAAGGAAACATCAGGTGCGGGCCATCCTCAAAACAGGACTGGTCACAGCATTAGAACATTTATAGTCGAGATTATTTGAAACCATTTGGAGGATCAGTGAGTTGAAAGTCGTCTAAAATGTTATTTAATAATGTGTTATTTTCACGGGATGTAATATGTCAGATATAAGTTCATGTGGAAGCATTGCTCTGTTTTATTACATGCTTTCACACCAGATTAAAATGTTAAGTTTTTTTCTCTTCCTAACTTCAAACAAAAGATCATTTTTGTGCCCTGATACCGCGTAGGAATGCCCTAAGCATTTGGCTCAGAGGGAATCACAGACCAGTTTAAACACAATAACCAAACTCGCTTTGCTCCCGTATATTTTGTTCATGCTCTTCCAGAGTCTATCTCAAGGGTCGAAGAGTCACTCTCTGCCGGTCACTGACTCACTCTCCCCTGGTCACTGACTCACTCTCCCCGGTCACTGACTCACTCTCCCTGGTTACAGATTCACTCTCCCCCGATCAGTAACTCACTCTCCCCCGGTCACTGAATCACTCTCCCTGGTTACTGACTCACTCTCCCCCGGTCACTGAATCACTCTCCCTGGTCACTGACTCACTCTCCCTTGGTAACTGACTCACTCTCCTTGGCTACTGATTCACTGTTCCCTGGTTACTGACTCACTCTCCCCGGTCACTGACTCACTCTCCCTGGTCACGGACTCACTCTCACTGGTTACTGATTCACTCTCTCCTGGTCACTGACTCACTCTCCACGGTCACTGACTCACTCTTCCCGGTTAGTGACTCACTCTCCCTGGTTACTGATTCATTCTCCCCCGGTCACTTACTCACTCTCACCGGACGCACTCCTGTAATTTCTGCCGCTGAATTACGGCCCATAATGACCGACCAAGACATTTCAGCCAAAGTCCAATTACCCAAACTAATTCCTGTTTGCGTGCAGACTGGGAACAGAATCCCAGAAGGTCGATGGTTCCGGGTTCCTGCAACAGCAGGCAATGATTTAATAAACCTGGAGATGAGGGCTAATGCCATTTCAGTATTGATCCTCTGATTAGATGGCACACTACTCTTGCAATATTAAATACCATGCCCCGGTTCCATTTACCATTCTTTGCTGATTGGTGAGTTGCACAGTTTGCATTGTACATCCCGTTTCCAACAGAAAGCCCTTTCTCTGGAACTTTATTAAATTCCATCACTGGCAGCAGTAATAAATGTAGAAATTTTACCCCAACCCCTTCAACCCGCTGAATTCACTTTCGTCCTGTTGTGTTAATTTCCTTTTGATGTCCCTTCCTCACAGCTAACTCAATGACGATTGTGATCCTGTCTCGGGGAAAGTGCGGTCTCTCCAAATGTGTCACTCGCTACTTGGTGGCCATGGCGGCGGCGGATCTAATGGTCGTTATCACTGACCTGATATTGAGGCAGATTCCAATTGTTCATTGTCCGTCTTTTGTGCGAGAAATCCCCGTGTGTAATATCCACGCCGTCCTGCTTTATTTAGCCACAGACTGTTCTGTCTGGTTCACCGTCACTTTCACCTTTGATCGATTCGTGGCAATTTGTTGCCAGAAGCTGAAAACTAAATTTTTCACTGACAAAACCGCGGCTGTGGTTCTTGGAGCAGTGACTGTGCTGAGCTGTTTAAAGAACATTTTCTGGTACTTTATGTATTTACCTTGGTACAGGTTTGCCAATACACCCAGGTTCTGTTACGTGAGTGTTCTTGTTATGATTTCACGTTTGTGGGGAACATCGAGCTTCTTCATTCTATTCTAACCCCTTGCATCCCATTTGTTCTAATTCTGCTCCTCAATGCTTTAACCATCAGACACATTTTACTGACCAGCAGAGTCCGCAGGAGACTCCGGGATCACAGCAGCGAGGGGATTGCCAGTGACATAGAGATGGAGCGACGAAGGAAATCCATCCTTTTACTGCTCATTATTTCACGGAATTTCATTCTGTTATGGGCTGTGTTTATGTTGTTTTCTATTTGGAACCGGTTGTCGTATTTACTTTCTGCTACTATACATCTACCTTTTTACATGAAAGAAATAGGATTTATGCTCCAGCTCCTGAGTTGCTGCACAAACACTTGTATTTATGCCATGACCCAGAATAAGTTCAGAGAGCAGTTGAAGAATGTGGTGCTATGTCCGTATCTCCGAATTGTTAAAATCATTCAATGGTGAGACTGAATGTAGAAGATGCAGTATCAGAAATCAACATGATGTATGGAAAGGAGCGAAGCAGGAGAATGCCACGGTGAATATCCACGGTTTCTCATGTAGAAAACAAAATAAACTCAATATAGATGACATTGCGACAGAAAGGAAACGTTACCTGATGTGGGGACGTCGAGGTTTAACACAATCACATATTACACAGACGTAGTTAGCACGGGTTGACAGAATAGTGTCACGTTACGAGGACATAATTAACCTGATAACATACATAACACACCCGAACCTTTCAGGGATTTTGATCTAGATAGCATGAATATTCAAGACGATAAGGTTCGGACATGCGCTGAAATAGTTCGTCGGATTACATAGCACATAAGCAGATAATTCGGGCCATCGTACATTTGCCAGCTCTTTGAAAAAGATGTGCAATTAGTCCCACTCAGCTGGTCTTGCCTCATAGTTTTGATAATTTTACCTATCAAATATTTATCCAATTCCTTCGTGACTGTTAGTACTGAAGCTGGATTATCCACCCTTTCACTCTCGTCATTCACGACAATAATTAGAGGTGTCCAAACAACTCTTTATTTCTCCATTAGATTTCTTGTCAAGAACTTAAATCTGTGTCCACTGGTTTCCAAACCTTCTCGGACCTGTGAAGTAACAATTCCACGAATTTTGACAGCCTCTTTTTAATTGTACCATTTAGTTCATATTGCTTATCCTCATTTGTACCTACAATATGCTTCACTGCACAATTCTCTGCTTCAAATGTCTACTGCCATGTTTCTGTTGAAGTCACTAGCCTGACTATGTCCACCTGGATTCTGGTACGTTCCTCCCGTTTTACTACATTCGCAACTTTGTGTCATTTGCAAACTTGGATATTATGTTCTGTGTACTCAGTTCCAGGACATTAATACATATCCTAAAGGAGCAGTGATCCCAACAGCGCTACCTGGCTGACACCATCGGGTACTTATCCGCTGTCTGAATAACAAAAGTTCACCAATACTCTCTGCTTTCTGCTTCTCGGCCGATTTCGTATCTCGGGAACCACTGTCCCTTTAATACCATGGGCTTCAATTTTGCCAGCAAATCTACGATGCGGCACTTCAGCAAGTGTCGTTTGAAATTTCGTCAAATAAATTAATCAAGTTAGTCAAGCACGATTTGCCTTTGACAAATTATACTAGCATGAGCAGTTTAGGCCACATGTTTACAACACCAGCTGAATCCTTTGCAGTTGAAGAATTTTCGGTACCACTCGCAAGGACACTGCAATTAAAGAGTTGTATCAATTATTTGACAAATAAAGTGTATTAATCGGATACCTCAATCGTGAAACTTGAGTTAAGTGTAAGTATGATTGACTATCCCGGAGACCGAATATAATTGGCGACCGTGTCAATACTGGCAATAATTTATTCTTTCATTGTCTGATTTGTTGCCTACCATCTCTCGTCAGACACTCCCATACAAAGCAGATAATGGAATATGGAGTATCTGGGCGAATATATAGATGCACATTGGATGTAGCATGAGGACTAGTAATCTCACGGGAAATACAGATCCATGAGTGAGTTAGTCCGGATACTGGGTAATGGAAAAAACAAGGTTCCTGTGTTACAAGGGATAGTTTTCAAGCCTGAGAATCTATCCGAATGTAATCAGCATCACAGAAAGCAGTGTGACTGATTGGAGGAAATGATTCGTGAGATAACTTCGGTAAGAGTATTCGTCGTATGATAAGATTGAAACTAATAATGGAAAGGATTAAGCAACAATCTAAAGCAGACATTTTAAATTGGAAGGTGGAAAACTTCAATGGGAGGAGAGCGTATCTAGCCAAGGTAAAATGAAACCAATGATTGGGAGGATCATCTGAAACAGGACAATGGGTGATCTTTCAGGAGTATCAGGTACAGGCTAGGGATATTCCAACACGAGGTAACGACAAGTGAATCAAAAGTACGGCTTTTTGGATGACGAGGGAGATAGAGAATATGATTCAACAAAAAAGAGGGTGTATGATGCATGTCAGGAGAATTCTTCAAGTGAGAATCAGCCCAAATGCCATATGTTACTCGTGGAACTTTAGAGGAAAGTGAGACTGTCAACTTGATACTATGAGAATTAAATGTCAATTAACATAAAAGTGAATCCAATATCTTATACCAGCAGGGAAATAATAAGCGTGTAATAAGCGATGGGGTGGGGCCTATAAGAGCAAAGAAGGTGACATATGCTTAGAGGTGCAGGGCAATGCTTGAATGCTTAATGGATACTTTGTATCACAGTTTACTAAGGAAGAGGATGCTGACAAAATATCGGCAGAGGTGGAGATTATAGAGGTAATGGATGGTGTGATAATTGATAGGCAGAATGTACTGGAAAGGCTGTATATAATTAGAATGGATAAGTGGCCTGGATCAGATGGCTTTCATACCAAGTTTGTAGGTGAAGCGGGGTTGGAGATAGCGGAAGGGATTGGCATGATCTTCCAATCTACCCTAGTTGCGGGGGTGGTGACAGAACGTTGGAAATGGCAAATGTGACCTCCTTTTTCAAGAAATGGTGCAAGTCAGTTTTGATAATTCCAGGCGGTTCAGTATAATATCAGTGGTGGAGAAGGTTTTAGAAACAATAATGAAGGAATACATTAACAATCACTTTGGAGAGATGTAAGTTAATTAAGGACAGCCAGTACTGATTTGTGAAAGGCAGATCGTGTTTGACTGAGCAAATTGATTTTTTAAATGAAGCAACAGAGAAGGTTGATGAAGGAAATTCACTGGATTTTATCTGTATGGCTTTGAAGAAAGCGTTGGACAAAGTATCACATAAAAGGTTGGTTAACAAAATTGAGGCTCTAGGAATAGGAGGGCCCGTGTCAGCTTGGCTTAAGGACAGAAAACGGCGAGTCATTGTAAATGGTTGTTATTCAGACCGCCTTCAACAGCCTGCTCGCCATTGTCAAGAGACTTAACTGTTCCAGCCACGTTTATAATGTGGCTACAAGAGCAGGGCAGGGGCTGGGTATTCCGTGCCTAGAGGCGCACATACTGATTCCCCAAACACTTCCACCATGTACAAGGCAGATGTCAGGAGTGTGATGGAATATGCTCACCTTGCATTGATGAGTGAAGCTCCAATAACAGTCAAAAAACTGTACCACCAGGGAAAAAGCAACGCCATTGACTGAACTTTCAACCAGTACAGTTAACATTCACTCCCTTCTCCACCTCTACAGATGCACTGCACCAACGCTTCAAAACCCGCTACCCCTACTGCCGAGAACTCCCGAGTGTTACTGAGGCCCAGTAAGGGTGGAAGGCGCAGGCTCCAGGCCAGACCTGCGCTATGTAAGTTCATCTCACGAGGGAAGCACCGATCACCACACAGACCAGAATTGGCCCAGGAAACAACCCCAGTCTGTGTTGAGTTATCTGATGTCACCTGTTGAGGTATGAGCGCCATAGAACAGGGCAGTCCGAGGCTGCATTCTCGCACTGTGCTGGGATCGATTATCTCAACCAGTGTGATTCTGGGACCCTCAGAGAGAAGCAAAGGCTCAGGATACAAAACTGGCTTGTGGTGCATTAGCTGGTCTCACCCGGCGGGCTACTGAGCCACATAGAGCAGGTTGGGCCCGGGCTTCATTCCCGGCCTGTGGTACGTCAGATCATCTCAGGAGGTGTGCAACTGTGCCAATACAACACCAGAAATGTCCAGGCTTCATTGCTGGCCTGTGCTGTGTCAGCACATATCACGCGGCGTGGTACTGAGCCCAACACAGGGCAGTTTGAGCCCATGATCATTCCATGGCACGTGTTGTGTTAGCTGATATCTGTCGGTGTGGTACAAAGCCATAAACCTACAGGAAATGGCCAGGTTTTACCTCTGCTATATGCTGAACTCTCCGATCTCACCTATTGCCTGGGCATGAACTGGGTAACTGTCAGATTCTAAGTCGAATGTCCAGGCTCTGTGCAGCAGCTGTCTGGATTTGTGTCGCAGATCGCTGGGCTGTGCAAGATCTATTTGTATGAGGGTTGGAGCTGTATGGGTCTTTATGTTATATCTAGGTCAGTGCAGTTTAGCTCTATGTTTGTGTTGGAGCAACCAGAGACTATGAAGAAGCTGAAAGGTCATCGAGCTGAAAGGTTCACTCTGTTCCTCTCGACTGAGATGTTACCTGATACACTGAGTATATATACACCATTTTCCGTTTTCGTTCAGATTTCCAGCATCTGCTTTATTTTGCTATCTTTCTACAAATAAGCTGTCAGGATCTGTAAAGGAGATGCCTGGCTCTGCGTAAATGCTACCTGGGTCTGTACAAATGCTGCCCGGGTCGATGTAGGAGCGCACTCGCTGTGTATAGGAGCAATTTATGTTGCAGCTCAGTATGTCAGAGCTGGAGCTGACTGCATCGGTGCAAGTGTTGCCTGCGACTATTCGGCATGTGGTCCTGTCTGCGTAGGAGCATCTGCTTCGCTGCGGAATGTCTCGACCTGATCTGGAGCTCACTGGGTCAGTGTGGGAGCTGCCTGGATCTCTTTTGAAGCTTTGGATTCAGTGTCGTTGCTGTCCTTGTGAAGTGAGCTGTCTGGGTCTCCCAAAGAAGCTGATTAGGAACATAGAGGAACTATCTGCTCCTTTCTATAAACTGTCTGCGCTAGTGTAGGAAATATTTATGTCAGTGTAGTAACACTTGGGACTGCACATGTACTCCCTGGGTCATGGTAGGAACTGTCTAGTTCTAACCTGGACCGAATGGATTTGTGTAGCAACTGCCTGTGTCTGTGAAAGTAGCTGATTCCTTCCATGTAGGAGCTTCTGTGGCTTTGTTGGAGATGCATTGAACTGTGTAGGAGTTGTCTAGGGCTGTTTGTGGGATGTTTGGTTCTGTGTAGGTGATGTTGGGTCTGTGCACAAGCAGTCTGTGACTGTGTAGGATCTTTGGGGGCCTGCAGAGGAGTGTTTGGGTCTGTGTAGTTGATCTCTGGGTCTGTGTAGGAACAGTACCTGCCTGCATAAGAGTTGCCGGGCTCTGTGTAGGAGCGTCCTGGGTCTGTTGGGTCAGAGCAGGAGCATTCTCATTATGTGTAGCGACTGTCTGAGACTGCGTGGGAGCTGTTTGAGCCTGTGCAGTCGCAGTGTCTTTTGGAGCTGTCTGGCTCTGCGTAAGAGCTTTCTGAATCTGGATAGACTGAGTCTGGGTCTGCATAGAGCAGTCTAGATCTGTGTAGGCAGAGTCTGGGTCTGTGTAGGGGCAGTCTGGGTCTGTGTAGGCAGAGTCTGGGTCTGTGTAGGGGCAGTCTGGGTCAGTGTAGGCACAGTCTGGGTCTGTGTGGGAACTGCCTGTTTCTGTGCAGGCAAAGTCTGGGTTAGTTCGGCAAAATCTGAGTCTGTGGTGGGAATATACTGCTTATCTGATTCTGATTATTTCCGCCCTCCATTGGTCTGTGTCGCAGTTGTCTGCCTCTACTCCGGAACTGCTTTGATCTTTATCGGTCGGTAAACCTGTTTGTGTGTGCTGAGATTTGGTCAGTAGTTACAGTCTCCCCGTCCGCTCCTGCACTGTGTGAGTAAGTTTTTCATGTTTACATTTACAGACTGGTGATCAGGGGCGCTGGAGCATCAGTGAACCCGGTTGAGAAAGGGGACAATCTGCCCGGCCCCGGCCCCTAATGTGAGGATGTGAGGATGACATGATATAGCCGATCGTGCTTGGGGCTATGAACTGACAGTAAACCCCTCTGATCCAAATAACACTGGACACAGTACAGATTCCAAAGGTCACTTCCGGGGCGGCTGTTCCCTCACATGCTGCCTCGATGTCTACTCAGTGCCGTTGCTGATAAACTGTCCAAATCTGAAGCCTCACACCAAACTAATCCACCAACTCTGCTGCTACATGCGATGGGCTCCTGGTGCTTCGATACATTAACTGAGTTCAATAACTGCCCGAGCGGCACTGTGTGGCACTTCAGCAGACAGGTCGACAAGGCAGTCAGGGCAGTCTCGGTCTCAATCGCTTTGTTTATCACGAATGGCCAACACATGGTTTGATTGTGGGTACATGTTGAGTAGGCTTAGTTCCAGCATTGGTTCAGAGGTAGGATTCTCGCTTCCCGTTTATTGGCTCAAACATGTGAGAGGTCCCTTGTTCAAATCCCAGAAAAAGCGCTCCTGTACCCTCCATTTTTGAAAATTAACTGCCTTTGAATCTTAGAAACATAGAAACATAGAAATTTACAGCGCAGAAGGAGGCCATTTCGGCCCACCGTGCCTGCCGGTCGACAAAGAGCCGCACGGCCCTCGGTCAGCAGCCCTGAAGGTTACATACCAACCCATAAACAATAACGGAAAGGCAAAGAGCACCCAGCCGAACCAGTCCACTCCACACCACTGCAACACCACAATACTAAAACAACTACACTCCACCACAACCGAAGCCATGTGAGCTCCTGGGAGATGCAAAAAACAGATAAAAACCCAGGCCAATTTCGGGAGAAAAAATCTGGGAAAATGCCTCTCCAACCCATCCGGGCTATCGAAATTGGTCCAGGAGATCACCCTGGTCATATTCTATTCCCTGCAGTACTGACCATTATATCTGCGCCGTCCAACAAAAGGTCATCCAGTCTAATCTCAATTACCAGCTCTCGGTCCATAACCCTGCAGGTGGGTTAATGGTATGGAAAGATGATGAAGTTCCCAAGTAAAACTGCGTGAATCTGAAGCGCTGTGAGAAGACGGTCAGTGCAAATAATCCCCAGTAATGCCTCTTCAATAACCTGCACTTCGTGCCAGCGAGTTTGGTTGGAATATGAATTAGATCTTTAACCCGCACTACACTTTCATCTTACTGAAGCAGATGCAACACTTGCACGTTTTTGCGCAGTTCACGACCACTGGACGTCGCAAAGTGCATTACAGCCAATGCAGCATTTTAAAAGTGTAGTCACTGTTGTATTGTAGGAAACGCGGCAGCCAATTTGTGCACAGCAAGCTCCCACATACAGCATTATGCTAATGAGCACGTAATCTGTCCTTTGTTATGTTGATTGAGAGATAAATATTGATCAGGGTGATTGGCGTCACAATCTTATTCAGTTTGCAGACAGACATTCATATAAATAATGATGCAATTGGGGAGGGCAGACACCTTTCTCACACCTTCCCGTACTGATCCCATGTTCCTTATCTGTGAGAAATCCCATTTTTCCCAAGCGAATTGAGCTCTCCCCATTGCACAAGCCAGTTATTTCCGAAATCATGTCCGGGATTTCACCATCATCACTCTGCCTGGAATCCACTCCAAGTGCTGATTATTCTCCCGATGTCAGGTCTGAAGAGTTCACTATTAATTTTGAGCAAGTTCCACCTTGGTCTTTCTCCCACAATGTAATTTCAACAAATATTGCACAAGAGTTACTGTCTTGTATATGTCTGTAATGCCATGTTACAGATGCCTACATTCTAAGCTGTCCAAGATATGAATTTGAACACCCCGCGGGTCGGGTTAATATCCCTCCCCACCCTGCATATGTTCGACAGGATCGGTGAGCGTTGGGTAATGGTGCTCCCTCCACTGGCCGCTGTGCAGTATTGCAACAACATGTGCAGCTGCTCCCTCCTCTGTCTCCCTGAAGTTAACAGGCCAGGAATACAAGGTCGTTCAGAGAGTCAATAAAATATTTGCCTTTGTTAGTCGAGGCATGGAACACAAGAGCAAGGACATTGTGCTCGAATATATAAAACACTGTTTAGGCTGCAACTGGAGTACTGTGTGCAGGACTAGTCACCAGATTACAGGAATGATGTGATTGCACTGGAAAGAGTGCAGAGGAGATTGACAAGAATATTGCGTGTGCTGGAGAATATTGGCCATGGGCAAAGATTGGAGATGCTAGGTGTGTTTCCTTTGTCATAACGTACACTGAGAGAATACCGGATTGAGGTATATAAAGTTATGAAGGGCCTGGTTAGAGAGGATAGGAATGACCCCTTTCCCTTGACAGAGCGGTGATGCAGCAAGGGACACAGATTTAACGTAACTGGGGGGAGATTTAGAGGAGATATGTGGGGACATTTCTTCCGCCAGAAGGTGGTAGTGTATGGAACGCACTGCCTGAAAGAATGGTAGAGGCAGAAAGCATCACCACATTTCAAAAAACATTTGGATGTGCACCTGAAGTGCCATAATGTACATCGCTAGGGACCAGAGTTGGAAGGTGGCATTAGGCTAGATAGCTCTTGGTCGGCCGGTGTGGAAACTATATGCTGAAAAAGCCTCCTTCTTGATGTAAATGTCTATGATTCGATGATTCTGAACACTACTGCACCATCTGCGACAGATGCTCCCTCATTTGGCCGCTCTCCAGTATTGCACCACCTGGTGCTGCTGCTGCTTCCGCTGGGCGCAATACAGTACTGCAACAGCTGATACTGCTGTACCGTCCTCTGGCCGCTACGCATTATTGCATCACCTGATACAGCTACTCCCTCCTTCGGGCACAATGCAGTCCTGCAACACCTGATACTGCTGCATCATCCTCTGGCCGTTGCACAGTATTGCAACACCAGCTTCTTCCAACACTTGGCGTCCTGGCAACATTACGCTGAAAATCCTGCCTGTTTGCACAGATCATTAATGTTGTAAATTAACTGTCAGCTTCTTTTGGAGAAACCAGTTTTTGTATTTCCATTACATCAGGTAAAATAATTTCTGAAACTGTCGGGTGTGCAAGAGATCCCTCCCGTGCAGGAGACATTCTCACCCTGTGTGTAAAATGTCCTGGGGTAGAACTCGAACCTGCCATCATGTGATAACAACACGGTTTACACCTAACCCAGGCTCTACATCGTTTGGGCCACGACCACTTACTGAGGGAGGGTGAACTGGTCCGCTATTGTTATCAGTGTCCATTTTTATAATAGATATTTTCTTGCTTCATTGAGCAAGTGGGTCCTTCAGCATCCACGTCACTACGAATCGGAAAAGAAAATTAATTAACTTCAACATAGCCCAAGTTTGGACGATAAATGCAGCATTAGGATTCACAGGCAAATAGACAAGTGTAACCGACGGTCTGAATATCCAACAGAGAGTGGCGGGTAGCTGCTAGATATTTATGAGAGGTTGTGAGATTTGATTTTGAATTGGCTCAATGGATTAATTGGTTAAACTGCTTGTCAGGTAAGCAGGGGCTCCCAGGTCCTATTATCAGCGGGTGTGTGTTGAATATATGTTGTTTATATTGTCTGCGAATTTCAGCAACAAATAATAAACCAATGGCATAGCGATTAAAGTCCGGGATACTCAAGAGGCCAAAATTAGAGAAGCACAGATATCTTGCGGGGTTGTGGGTCTGGAGGAGATTATAGAGATAGGGAGGGAACGAGGCCACGGTGGGGGTCTTGGAACCATTTACTTGAATTTTAAAGTAGAGACATTGCTTAAACACGAATCAATGTTGATCAGCAAGCACAGGGGCGATGGGTGATCGCGACTTGGTACTAGTTAGGACACGGGTGGCAGAGTTTTGGATGACCTCACATTTAAGGAGGATGGATCGTGGGCAGCCGGCCAGCATCGCATGGGAATAGTCAAATCTAGAGGGAACAAAGGCAGAGATAGGGTTTCAGCAGCAGTTGAGCCGAGGCAGCGATGCAGTCAGATGGAAGTGGAAATAGGAGATCTTGGTGATAGAGTGGATAGGTGGATGGAAGCTCATCTTGGTGTCAAATGTGACACCAAAGTTGCTAACCGTCTGTTTCAGCCTCAAAAAGTTTGCAGGGAGAGGATTGGACTGGATGGCTGGGAAACAGATCTTATTGCATGGACTGAAAACAATGGCTTCAATATTCACAATATAAAATTGGAAAAAATGTTCGCTCATCCAGCACTGGATGTCGGACCTCTGATCATTTGGAGACAGTGGAAGGTGGAGCGCGCTGGTGGTGATGTAAATCTGGGTGTCACCAGTGTACATGTGGAATCTGACGCTGTGTTTCCGGATGATGTCACCACGTTGCAGCAGCTGGATGATACAGGAGGGGCCAAAGATTTCTCCTTGGGGGACACCAGAGCTAATGGTGTCAGAGCGGGATGAAAATCTATTGCAGGTGATTCTGTGGTAACTACACGTTCGATAAAAATCGACCGAGGGGATTGCAGTCACATCCAGCTGGACGACGGTGGAGAGGCGTTGGAGGTGGATGGAGTTTTCAACACGGCAACTCCCACAGATAAGTTTATCAGGTCGGCGTCGGATAGTTTAACGTTTGTAAATTGGAATAGGAGTGTGGTCTGCCGCACTTCAGCAGTTATCGGCAGAGGTCACGATGGTGGGCCCAGGGACCATCCATATGGTCAGGAGGCAATGACTGCCGGTCCTCCGGCCTGGGCATTCTGCTGTGAGGAGACCACTTCACCATCATCGAAGTTATGGAGGCGGTGGGCGGCCGCCTCCTCGTAGCGGATGTAATGTACAAATGCTTCCCTCTCAGGTTAATTCACGTTTATGCCCCAGCTCTCAAGAACGAGCGGCTGGCCCTTTTCCAGCAACTCCCAATGCTCCTGGCAACGTCCAGGCCGGTCATTCCGGGCCGTGACTTCAACTGCATCGATGCAGCTGGACAATCCAGCAGAGCCGACAGCAAACTGGACGCAATGTCCAGACTCCTGATGGATGCGATAAAAGATGCCAAGCTGTGCGACGTCTTCAGCAACTCTGCAGATGGAGCACCGTGAAGATACACCTGGTCGAGACAGACGTGTCCGTCCATTCCAAAATAGACTTCCTGTGTGTTCCACATGCTCAAGGTCAGATCCACCAACGTCACGCCGGTGTTTTTCTCTGACCACTGCCTCCTACTGGCCGACTGTCACACACAGGAAAACCAGAAAGTTGGCAGTCGGGTATGGAAGCTGAATGAGAAACTGTTGACTCCGGAAAACGTTGAGTTACTCAAGAGGGATTACAAAGGTTGGAGAACCGTAAAGCCCCTCTGCAATTTCCCGATGCACTGGTGGGAAACAAACAAGACGAACATCAAGAGGTTCTTCATCCTGAAAAGTGTTCAAGAGGAGCGAGGGAGTCAGAGGGAATTGTCCCAACTCCAGACGAGTATGCAAAACCTGCTGCAGTCGATGGGGGTCGATATCACGGATGAAGTCGAAGTGGTGAAGGGTCAGCAAACCTCGATCAGCGGCGGGGCAAACGAGTATGTCACCCATCTCCTTCAGGATTGCACCTTTGCAAGGCAGGTCTGGAAAGAGATGCAGTGGTTGCTGACGTGGTTCATCCCAAGCAGCTCCGTAACACAGGACTCTGTGCTGTACGGGCTGTTCCCTGTGACACACACCGAGACAGACATCATCTGTTGCTGGAGGGCCATCAGCTCGGTGAAAGATGCACTTTGGTCTTGCCGAAACTTGCTGGTCTTCCAGAGCAAGGAGATGTCCATGTCTGCGTGTTGCAGACGGGTGCAATCCAAGGTACAGAAGTACATGCTGAGGGACGCACTGAAAATTGGTGCAGTCGGCGCAAAGGCACAGTGGGGAAGAGCTGCAGTTTAAAGCCCTTCTGCCAGGGTAAACCCAGGGCCTGGAATCAGTATAAAAATCCCCTCGGGCTGTACTTGTACACTTTTTGTATACAGAGAGCGCCATGATATGAAAACACCTCTGTCGTGCCATGTATAATGCAAGTTCTGTTCAGTAATGTATCTTGCAAAGAAATGTAACTGTACCCTCACCTATTCCTGTGCCGTATGTAACGTAATTTTATAAATGTATTACAATGTATCCTGGATTGTACTGAATTGTACCTTGAAATGTAAGGCAAGCAAATGTATTGAACAGAACTGCCGTCAGCATCCAAATGTATAGTATGGAATTGCTGGCCGCATCCAAATGTACTTAACTGCTTTCCAATGTATCGTGCAAATTTTTATATGAATAATGTATATTTTGAAATTTTAAAAAAGTATGTATTTTAATAAAGAGCATAATTTGGAACGATAGCGTCACTTGCGGGTAATGACAACTAGCGAGGTTTGGTATTCATTGAATTTCACGATAAATAAACCGACCATTCATTTCATTGTTGGATATTTTATTCCCAGTGTGTAGAACAACCGTGGCAGGGAATCGAAGCTGAGAATACCATCAATGAAATTATTATCCATTAGTGCACGGGGCTGCTGTGTTCTTGGGCAAGCTACTGACCCTTAAATATTCACACACTGTGATTGGATCTTTATCAGCTCTGCTTTCTGTGCGGTACAGTTACCCGCTGCTCCTGGGTCTCAGGTTCTGATTCTCGCTTTGGGCTTTTACTGATATAAGTGTGTGAGGTCCCGGGTTCCTGCGCCATTCCCTGCACTTCCACCTCGCCGGCCCCTCACTCAGTCATTTTCTCCTGTCCTCTGGAAATCTCTGAGTCTCAACCGCCCTTCAAACCCACATCACAACATGAAATTATAACGCAACTGCGGGCGCTTCCCACCTTTAACCGAATGCTGCCACCCACTCCTTCTCCTTTCTCATGCGGGGCCCACCTTTCTCTCCTTGTGGAAGCTCCGAGCAGTTTACCTGGGATTTGTGCCACGGATGTGAGGGGATTGAGTTACCTTCCTTCACTGATTTTTTTTCTCTGGAAATCAAATCGATGGAACGTTTGATACAGTGTCTTAACATTGTCTTTCTTTGCTCAGCGGTTTATGTAACTCCTTGAATACGTTCACTGAAATAATTTAATGAGACTTGCAACAGTGGATTGGCTGGGAATCGAACCCAGGTATCCGGACCAGGGGCAGACAATTCAACTCCTGAATGCCAAGACTCACACTGTCAAGGCCACTTTCTGTTCAATTTTCACTTTATTTTCTGCGCTTTTCTTTACACAAGGCGAAATTTCATAAAACACAAAGCAAAATACCGCAGAAGCTGAAAATGGAATTATTCAGAACATTCTGGAAACACTCTGGAGGTCCGGGGTCACAGTCTAAGAATAAGGGGTAAGCCATTTAGGTCCGAGATGAGGAGAAACTTCTTCACTCAGAGAGTGGTTAACCTTTGGAATTCTCTACCTCAGAAAGTTGCTGAGGCCAGTTCATCAGCTATATTCAAGAGCGAGTTAGATATGGCACTTAAGGCCAATGGGATCAAGGGGTATGGAGAGAAAGCTGGAACGGGTAATGAGGTGAATGATCAGGCATGATCTTATTGAATGATGGTGTAGGCTCGAAGGGCCGAATCCCCTACTCCTACACGTAATTTCTATGTTTCTGTGTTTCTATGTTTCCATAACCATCTGTGGAGAGGGGAACACAGGTTTACCCTTTCAGGTCAACGAGCCAAATATTGCAGATACTTTTATTGAAATTATTTTTCCTTGTGCTGAACCGTTTGAATTTCCCACCAAACTTTACATTTTATAAGTTGCCCACAGGCAATAAAAAGTTAATGAACTACCCTCAGTCTGGGAAGCCTCATAAAGCGTTCAACACAGCAACGACGCGGGTATGAATCAAAACCACGCGTGGTGAACAAGGGATCAGTAGTCTATCGCCTTATATTGTTCAATTTGGATTCATTCTACGTTAAATAAATTTACATATTGTCACCATTACATTGTATCATCCAAATCCATTCCGCCTCGCCGCACAGTCATTCCCCCACACTTATCAACCATAAAATCTCAAGTTTAATGTGTCTCCTGTGACATTTACCAATCTATTGTGCATTAAAAACTGATCATTATCTGTTACTTAAACTTCCTTTCTGAACTGAACATCCACAGAGTCTTCTGATGATGTTTTAGCATATATTTAAAATACTGGTTCATGTTTATTCTCTTCCCCTTATAAAAAAGGAGATTTCTTCTTTGCACAAACACTAATCTAGCCAAACTGAACGTTAAATTTATTGCCGCATTGCTGGACTCGGGCAGACCCTGCTGCTAGCTCCATCTCAAAATTTAATACATGGGATTCCCATTCCCATTCTTCATACCCCACCCAGCAAGGAAACCTCAAACACCTGTCGAACATGGTATCAGAATCACTTAATTGTGGACATATCACCAGTAAATGGGACAGTCACATCCCGTGTCCCACACACAGGGCTAGTTGTCACTTCCACTCGCCCAATCCAACATACAGCAATCACTACGAACCAATTTAAAATCCATTTCAATCCAATCTGGACATTTAAAATTCACCCACACCGCTTTCTACAGCGTGTTGTGGTTCAGCTGTGGGGACATACTCTTCCAAAACTCCTGATCAGCGGGGGCCTTGAAACTTCATTGTCTAAGTGTCCCAAAGAAACCATGAGTTTTGCAGTTGTCGAATTGGACCAACTCCTCTGCTCTCTCCAGCAGAAATCTTGGAAATGCAGGACACATTTGACGACCTCTGGAGGTTTTCACATTTATTTCTCCCTTCGAATCTTGTGGCATTGCCCTCACAATCTTCTCATATATTGTCCCCATTTCATTTTCCTCTACTTCCTTATCTTCTTCCCAAACCATATTCCTCACCACCACTTCCGGCAACCAACCTGGACTCACATCATATTCCACGGATATAATATCAGATTTTATAAAAGCTTTATTCAATAATACCTCTTCTTCTTAGTCAGTCCCTCGGAGTCGAGGATGACTTGCTTCCAAATTAAAGATGAGTTCTTACGTGACTGATGACTGCGATGTGGGATCTCCAATCTTTGTCACAGGTGGGGCAGAGGTGGTTGGAGTGACGCTGGAAGAAGGGACAGGCGGGTGGGGTGCTTGGGTTGTCATGCACTCCTTCCAGTGCTTGAGCTTGCTTTCCATCGAAGAGGGTCAGAGTGTTCCGCACCTTCCCAGATGCTTCACCTGCACTTTGAGCGTTCTTGAGCCAGGGCTTCCAAAGTGTCGGTGGGGAAGTTGCACATTTTCGAAATGTTTTTTATGGTGTCCATGAAGCATTTCCTCTGCCCATCTGGGGCTCGCTTGCCGTGTCGCAGCTACGCGTAGAGCGCTTGTTTTGGAAGTCTTGTCTCGGGCATGCAGCTGATGTGGCCCATCCATCGGAGCTGATCGAATGTGGTCAATGCTTCGATGCTGGGGATGTTTGTCCGAGCATGAACACTGACGTTGGTGCGCTTATCCTGCAAATGGATTTGCAGGATCTAGCAGAGCCAGATTTGGTGCAACTTCTCCAGTGCTGTGAGATGCCTGCTATACATAGTGCATTTCTCAGAAACATAAAGCATGGCGGGTATTACTATGCCCTGTATACCATGAGCGTGCTGCCGGGTTTGACGTCCTGGTCTTCAAACACTCTCTTCCTCAGGCGAACGATGGCTGCGCTGGTGCACTGAAGGCATTGTTTGACAGTCATTGAAGTCTACTCTTGTTGGCAGTAGGCTCCAGAGGTATGGCAAATGGTCCCCGATGTCCGAGTCTTCATCGTGGATTTTGATAATCTAGGAGCGGTTTGCAGGTTGGAAGAGGACCTTTGTCTTACGGATGTTTAGTGTAAGGTACATGCTCTGCTATGCTTCTGTGAAGGTGTTGACGATGGTTTGGATTTCGGCCTTCTCTCGAAGTTATCAAAGTTAACTCTTATCTCTCTTCTTTGACTGTGGATATGCCCACTATGTACTCTTGATAGCTATTGAAATATAATCAGTCATAATTCCCTGTTATAATTCTTGAATATTATGTTATGCTGGATTGCAGATTAATATTAAGTTTACGAGTCCAAAATTGTATTACTTTAGTTTAATTTTTCCTCTGTTTCAATTAGTTGAAGTAATCATCTTGTACCTCGGTTTTAGTTACAGTTAAAAGTCTCATTGTCTTCAAACTCCACTGGGTTCATCATCAACAAAGGTTTTATGTCAGAGGCCAAAGACCAGTCTCTGTGGTTGGATGAACTTCTCCACATTTCCGGTTTTTGGGGTATATCCAAGGATTTTCCGTTCTCTCTTAACGTAGAGGATCCACGGAGTTAACAGCAGGTGGCCATGCGTATGTGTGTAGGATGTCTCAGGAATGGGTCGCATCTTCTACCGAAAGGACAGCAATCATGTTTTTCTCAGTCGTACTTTGTAAACTGCTGATTAAATATTTTAAGGTATTAATTCTTGCCTATGCTAAATAAAGCCATATAATTACATCAAATATGGCGTCAATGTTGAAAAATTGAACAGACAGACAGACCCAAAAACGACAACAATGAGCGGTCCTTTTGTTGAACGTCGGCCTTTTCTTTTACTGGTCAAATCCTGACGTGATGGTGGACCTTATTTAAATGGGCAGTCCAATTGGTGATTAAAGACCTTCTCGTTAACTGGTCAATAACTGCGGTGATGGTGGATCTTATTGAAACGGGCAGTCAGAGTGGTGATCAACGGCATCCTCTTTAACCGGATGAACCTTGAGGTGATGATGGGCTTTCTATTTAAACGGGAAAGACTTGAGGTGATGATGGAAATTTTCTTTCATCAGGTAGTTCCTGAAGTGATGGTGGGCCTTCTTCACCAGAAAGACTTTGATGTGATGCTGGCTCTGTTTTTAAATGTGCAGTTAAGAGGTCCACCAGGAAGTGAAGTTCGGATGTCAGAGTTTGTATTGAATGGATTCACTATAGCAGAAGGTTTGCCTCATTGACACGATGAGCTCGGATAGGACATGAGGGGAAATATTTGAAAACCTAGCGAAGGATCATAATTCAGAGCGAGAGCAGGAGATGTTTTCCTTAGTGGGGATGGGGAAGGAGATGAGCCAAAACCAGGTGAATAGATAACTTCAGTATAGTGACAAATAATTCCATCAGTTCCTCAGAGTTGATCTTGGAGGTGTATGTAGCAGGGACAGGGCAGAGTTGTTTAACAATATGGTTGTTAGTTTTGAAAGGAAGCCGGGGTCTATGTTTGCTTTCAATGATAATATTGGATATTGGATCTGCTTAGGTGAAAGAAGCACGATCTGACAGGCCTGTATTTGAAGAGCCAGCTTCGACATTAAATGAGTAAACCAGGTGTGGGCCAGATTCGATTAAATAGTGGCCTTGGACCTATGGGAGCTACAATGGGACCCATTCCTGAGGAAATGACCAGTGTAGGAGAGGGTAAGAGTTTTACTAGGGACAAGGACATCAACACCGCCAGGGAGTGAGTGGTGTAGCTGATCCACAGCTGCAGAACTACCTTGGAAAATGGACAATTAGTCAGACTGCAGTGCCTAAAAGTCATAAGTGAATTGTGGAGAGATTTTTCACGTGCGTAGATGCAGCTAGAAGTGGTGTTGGAATGCAATAGGGGTTGTGGATGGTGATCGATTCACGAAGCTGTCGGAGATGGCCTTTTATGTGACCGCAAAAAGTGAGCCGACTGAGTTGGCAAGGTTGAAGAAATCAAGTTGACAATCAGTGTGCTCAGACTGTTGATTTAACATTTTTGTTCTTGCTCATTACTATAGTACTTTTACAACAATGGGTCATTCTACTCTACATCCATAAGTGTATTTAGTGGTGCGAGGGGTGTTGGTTTGAAAGAGGTTAACTGAATGTGTTTGTTCATTGACTGTAATTGATATCAGACCCCATAGATTAATTAAATGTGTTTGTTCGGTGTCTGTAATAAATGTACCTCTCCATGGACCATAATTGTATCACTGGAGAGGTTATCTCTTCTATTAATACGGTAAACATCGCAATGTGTTGTAGCACAGTCTCACAGAGAGCATCAACTGCGGCACTCACAGGGATCAGCGGCTCTACCGAGAAGAGAAGAATGTATTTAAGAATCAGTGACTTCACAATACTAGGGTTCGTTTTTGAGATACAAAAGATATACTACCCCATTCTGGCTGTGGTCGGAGTCCCTGGTAAGTCACTGTGCCCAGCTTCTCATGTTGCAGATCATGTTTAACTGTGTGGCTGCATTATCTCATTGAGGTCACCATATCCAGAAATTAATTGACACCACATATTCTCTCTGGATGTGGGGCTGACAATGCTCCGTGTTTCCCGAATATGACTGTGTCACATTCACCCGTTGACTGATCTGAGTGCAGTGAATAGCAAACATAACCTTTTGATCTTTACTCCATGTGATAGGGTCTGATAGAGAACTGACGCGTTTGTTAATTTCCAGCACAAGCAATCTCACTGGATGATTCTCTTAGAGTCTGTGTCTGTAGAGCGCATTCTATTCAATCGGACAGATGTGTTCATGGGTTTCCAGAATCGATCACCGTGCACTGGGAACAGTGAATTATACCAAGTGGGGAAACCAGTTGTGGCAGAAGGCTCAGAAGCACACCGTGAATGTTCGATAATGTCCATCTTGATCCAGATCCAGTCTGATGACCCCCTTTGTACAATCACTTTCCCAGTATAAGTCAGTGTTCTGGGAGGTTAGGATGAGATTACACATTCATTCGTGATTGAATGTGTCTCCCGTTATAGATCAATGGATTGATTTCCAATCTTATCTGTGAAGAAGGAATCCCCACCCCATGTCCATCAAGCACAGTTCAGGAGAATCTCTCAATGAGATCTCTTCTGACTCTGCCCCATCTCTTGCTCTGCTTCCATGCAACTGATTCTTGTTGATTGGCAGGGAGTACAATGAATGGTGAGATCACTTTATTGATGCAAATTCACCACGTCAATTGGAGTTCCATCAAATCTCAACCACAGATACAGAACTCTGGGTTAGCGCTGATGTAGTTGGGTACGGATATTTAATTAAATCTCAACCACCGATATAGAATTCCGGGTAAACAAATCATCTAATTGGATGCAGAGATTTTAGCACACCACAAGGTGGTTAATTTAATCTATGTTATATTAAACACATTCACAAAAATGTTCACAGAGCAGCAGACAGTTTGAACTTTGCGCCACCTTTCAAATCGAGCGCTTAAAATCAGCTGCCCGTTATACACCACCGCCCATTGCCTTCACATTAATGCAGAGTGTATAAGGCTGGACTGGTTCCACATTGCCCATTTTACACCAGCACAGATAGATATAAACAGACAGAGCATTTGGCTAGAGAAGGAAACGTCAGGTGCGAGCCAACCTCAAAACAGGACTGGTGATAGTATTAGAACATTTATAGTCGAGATTATGTGGAACCATTTGGAGTATCGGTGAGTTGAAAGTCGTCTAAAATGTTATTTAATAATGTGTTATTTTCACTGGATGTAAAATTTCAGATTTAAGTGCATGTAGAAGCATTGCTCTGTTTTATTACATGCTTTCACATCAGATTAATATGTTAAATATTTTTACCTTCCAAACCTTAAACCATATCTTTGTGTGCCGTGATACCGTGTAGGAATGCCTTAAGCATTCGGCTCAGAGGGAATTACAGCCCAGTTTACACACAATATCCAAACTCGCTTTGTTCCTGTATATTTTGCTCAGGCTCTTCGGGTCTATCTCAAGGGTCAATGACTCATCTCCGCCAGTCACTGACTTACTGTCCCCTGGTTCCTGACTCACTCTCCCTGGTTACTGATTCACTCTCCCCCAGTGACTGAATCACCCTCCCTGGTCACTGATTCATTCTCCCCCAGTCACTGACTCACTTTCACCGGACGCACTCCTGTAATTTCAGCCGGGGTTCTCCGAATCATCCGCTGTATTACGGCCCATAATGACCCATCCAGACATTTCAGGCACAGTCCAATTGCCCAAACTAACTCCTGATTGGCTGCAGACTGGGAACAGAATCCCAGAAGGTCGATGATCGATGCAGCAGCAGGCAATGATTGAACAAACGTGGAGATGAGGGCAAATGCAACTTCAGTATTGATCTTCTGATTAGATGGCACATTACTCTTGCAATATTAAATCCCATTCCCGGGTTCAGTTTAACAATCATTGCTGATTAGTGAGTTGCACAGTTTGCATTGTACATCCTCTCTCCAGCAGAAAGCCCTTTCTCAGGAACATTACTAAATTCCATCACTGGAAGCAGTAATACATGTAGAAATGTTACCCCAATCCCATCAACCTGCTGAATTCACTTTCGTCCTGTTTTGTTAATTTCCTGTTGATTATCGTTCCTCACAGCTAACTCAACGACGATTGTGATCCTGTCTCGGGGAAAGTGCGGTCTCTCCAAATGTGTCACTCGCTACTTGGTGGCCATGGCAGCGGCGGATCTGCTGGTCGTTATCACTGACCTGATATTGAGGCAAATTCCAATTGCTCATCGTTTGCATTTTGTGCGGGGAATCCCCGTGTGTAATATCCACGCTGTCTTGCTTTATGCAGCCACAGACTGTTCTGTCTGGTTCACAGTCACTTTCACCTTTGATCGATTCGTGGCAGTTTGTTGCCAGAAGCTGAAAACGAAATATTGCACTGAGAACACCGCGGCTCTGGTTCTTGGAACAATCACTGTGTTAAGCTGTTTAACGAATATTTTCTGGTACTTTATGTATTCACCTTGGTACTCGTTTTCCAATAGCCCCTGGTTCTGTTACGTGAGTGTCCTTGTTATGGTTTCACATTTGTGGTCAACACTCGAGATTCTTCATTCTATTCTAACCCCTTGCATCCCATTCGTTCTGATTCTGCTACTCAATGCTTTAACCATCAGATACATTTTAGTGGCCAGCAGAGCCCGCAGGAGACTCCGGAATCACAGCAGCGAGGGTATTCCCAGTGACATAGAGATGGAGAGACGAAGGAAATCCATCATTTTACTGCTCATTATTTCAGGGAATTTCATTCTGTTATGGGCTGTGTTTATGTTGTTTTCTATTTGGAACCGGTTGTTGTATTTAGGTTATGATACTATACACCTACCTTCTTACATGAAAGAAATAAGATTTATGCTCCAGCTCCTGAGTTGCTGCACAAACACTTGTATTTATGCCGTGACCCAGAAAAAGTTCAGAGAGCAGTTGAAGAATGTGGTGAAACGTCCGTTTCTCCGAATTGTTAAAATCATTAAATGGTGAAAGTGAATGTAGAAGATGCAGCATCAGAAATCAACATGATGTACGCAAAGGAGCGAAGCAGAAGAAGGGCATGGTGAATATCCATGGTTTCTCATGTAGAAAACAAAATTAACTCAATATAGATGACATTGCAGCAGAAAGGAAACGTTAGCTGATGTGGGGACGTCGAGGTTTAACACAATCACATATTACACAGACGTAGTTAGCACGGGTTGACAGAATAGTATCACATTACGAGGACATAATTAACCTCATAAAATACACAACACATCCGAACCTTTCAGAGATTTCGATCTCGATAGCATGAATATTCAAGAGATAAAGTTCGGACAGGCGCTGAAATAGTTAGTAGGATTACATAGCACACAAGCAGGTAATTCGGGCCATCGTGCATTTGCCAGCTGTTTGAAAGAAATATACAATTAGTCACACTCAGCTGGTCTTGCCCCATTGTTTTGATAATTTTACCGATCAAATATTTATCCAATTCCTTCGTGACTGTTAATACCGAAGCCGGATTATCCACACTTTCAGTCTCGTCATTCACGATAATAATTCGAGGTGTACCAAAAACCCCTCATTTGCCCACTAGATTTCTTGTCAAAAATTTAAATCTGTGTCCGTTGATTACCAAGCTCCAGCCAGTGGAAACAATTTTCCTATAACTACTCTGCCGACACCGTTCATGATTGAATCTACCCAAACCTTCTCGGATCTGTGAAGTAACCGGTACCCGAATTCCTACAGCCTCTTTTAAATTGTACCATTTAGTTTATATTACTTCTCCTCATTTGTACCTACAATATGTTTCACTGTGCAATTCTCTGCTTTAAATGTCCACTGCCTTGCTTCTGTTGAAATCACTGGCCTGACTATGTCCTGCTGACTTCTGGTACGTTCCTCTACATTCGCAAATTTGTGACATTTGCAAACTTTGATATTATGTCCTGAGTACTCCATTCCAGGACATTAATAATTATCCGAAAGGAGCAATGGTCCCAACAGCGCCACCTGGCTGATACCATCGGGTACTTATCCGCTGTCCAAAGAACAAAAGTTCGCCACGACTCTCTGCTTTCTGTCACTCGGCGGATTTCGAATCTATGCAGCCACTGTCCATTTAATACTATGGGCTTGAATATTGCCAGCAAATCTGCTATGCGATACTTCATCAAGTGCCTTTTGAAAATTCGTCAAGTTAGTCAAGCACGATTTTCCTTTGACAAATTAGAAGAGCATGAGCAGTTCAGACACAAATTTACAACACCAGATGAATCCTTTGCAGGTGAAGAACTTTCAGTACCACTCGCAAGGACACTGCAATTAAAGAGTTGTATAAATTATTTGACAAATAAAGTGCATTAATGTGACGCCTCAATCCTGAAATTTGGGTGAAGCGTAAGTATGATTGACTATCCCATCGACCGAGCATAATTGGCGACCGTGGGAATAATTAAGTCTTTCATTGTCTGATTTGTTGACGACCATCTCTAGTCAGACAGTCCCATATAGAGCAGATTCTGGAACATGGAGTATCTGGACGAATATATAAATGCACATTCGACGTAGCATGGTGGTATAACTATGAGGGTTAGTAATCTCACGGGAAATAGATCCATGATTGAGTTAGACTGGATCCTGGGTACCGGAAAAACCAAAGTTCCTGTGTTACAAAGGATGGTTTTCAAGCCTGAGATTCTATCCAAATCTAATTAGCATCACAAAAAGGAGAGCAGCGCCGGAGAGGCGAGCGTGTGGGGGCCTATAAACGCCAGCTGGTGGAGCTGCAGCAGGGTGACAAGGCAAAAAAGAAGTCGAAAGACATCGAAGGGTGACGTCACAGCCAAGGGGGTAAGTGATTGGCTGGAGATTGGTAAGTAGATTTTCTTTTTATTTTCTTTATCAGTAATTAACCGATAGCATTGTTCTTGCCAATGTCGGTTTATCTAAGTGTTAAGTAATGGCAGGACAGCTCGGACACGTGTTATGCTCCTCCTGTACTATGTGGGAGGTCAGGGACGCTTCCGGTGTCCCTGACGACGACATGTGCGGGAAATGCATCCGCCTGCAGCTCCTGATGGACCGCATTGCGGAATGGAGCTGCGGGTTGATGAACTCTGGAGCATCCACGATGCTGAGAATGACGTGAATAGCACGTTTAGTGAGTTGGTCTGACCGCAGATAAAGGGCACACAGCCAGATACGGAATTGCTGACCAACAGGAAGAGCAGTGCAAGGAAGGAAGTGCAGGGGTCCCCTGCGGTCATCCCCCTGCAAAACAGATGCACCGGTTTGGGTACTGTTGATGGGGATGACTCATCAGGGGAGGGCAGCAGCAGCCAAGTTCATGGCACCGTGGGTGGCTCTGCTGCACAGGAGGGCAGGAAAAAAGTGGGGGAGCTGTAGTGATAGAGCATTCATTTGTAAGGGGAATAGATAGTCATTTCTGCGGCTGCAACCGAGACTGCAGGATGGTATGTTGCCTCCCTGGTGCAAGGGTCAAGGATGTCTCAAAGCGGGTGCAGGGCATTCTGAAAAGGGATTGTGAACAGCCAGTTGTTGTGATGCATATAGGTACCAGAGATATAGGTAAAAAATGGGATGAGGTTCTACAAGACGAATTTATGGAGCTAGTAGCTAAATTAAAAAGTAGGACCTCAAAAGTAGTAATGTCAGGATTGCTACCAGTGCCACGTGCTAGTCAGAGCAGCAATAGCAGGATAGCTCAGATGAATACGTGGCTTGAGGAGTGGTGCATAATGGAGGGATTCAAATTCCTGGGACATTGGAACGGGTTCTGGGGGAGATGGGACAAATGCAAACCGGTCTGCACCTGGGCAGGGCCAGAACCAATGTCTTACGGGGAGTGTTTGCTAGTACTCTTTGGGAGGAGTTAAACTGATATGGCAGGGGGATGGGAACCTATGCAGGGAGACAGGGGAAGTAGAATGGGGGCAGAAGCAAAAGATAGAAAGAAGAAAAGTGAATGTGGAGGGCAGGGAAACCGAAGGCAAAAAGAAAAAAGGGCCACATTACAGCACAATTCTAAAGCGGCAAAGTGGGTTAAAAAGACAAGCCTGAAGACTCTGTGCCTCAATGCGAGGAGTATTCAGAATAAGGTGGATGAATTAACTGCGCAGATCGCAGTTAACGGGTATAATGTAATTGGCATCACGGCGACATGGCTCCAGGGTGACCAAGGCTGGGAACTCAACATTCAGGGGTATTCAACATTTAGGAAGGATAGACAGAAAGGAAAAGGAGGTGGACTGCCATTGCTGGTTGAAGAGGATATTAATGCAATGGTAAGAAAGGACATTAACTTGGATGATGTGGATTCGGTATGGGTGGTGCTACGGAATACCAAGGGGCAGAAAACGCTAGTGCGATTTGTGAACAAAGCACCAAACAGTAGTAGTGAGGTTGGGGACAGCATCAAACAAGAAATTAGGGATGCATGGAATAAAGGTCGAGCAGTTATCATGGGTGATATTAATCTACATATTGATTGGGCTAACTAAACTCGTAGCAAGGCGGTGGAGGAGAATTTCCTGGAGTGTATTAGGGATGGTTTTCTGGACCAATATGTCGAGGTACCAACTCGGGAGCTGGCCATCCTAGACTGCGTGATGTGTAATGAGAAAGGACTAATTAGCAATCTTGTTGTGCGAGGCACCCTGGGGAAGAGTGACCATAACATGGCAGATTTCTTTATTAAGATGGAGAGTGACACAGTTAATTCAGAAACTAGCGTCCTGAACTTAAGGAAAGGTAACTTCGATGGTTTGAGGCGTGAATTGGCTAGAATAGACTGGCAAATGATACTTAACGGGAAGACGGTGGATAGGCAATGGCAACCATTTAAAGATCACATGGATGAACTTCAGCAATTGCTGTCTGGACTAAAAATAAAATGGTGAAGGTGGCTCAACCGTGGCTGACAAGGAAAATTAAGGATAATGTTAAATCCAAAGAAGAGGCATATAAATTAGCCAGGAAAAGTTACAAACCTGAGGACCAAGAGAAATTTAGAATTCAGCAGAGGAGGACAAAGGGCTTAATTAAGAGGGGGGAAATAGAATATGAGAAGAAGCTCGCAGGGAACAGAAAAACTGACTGCGAAAGCTTCTATAGATATGTGAAGAGAAAAAGATTAGTGAAGACAAACGTAGGTCCCTTGCAGTCGGATTCAGGTAAATTTATAATGGGGAACAAAAAAATGGCAGAACAATTGAACAAATAATTTGGTTCTGCCTTCACGAAGGAAGACACAAATAACCTTCTGGAAGTACTCGGGAACCGAGTGTCTCGTGAAAAGGAGGAACTTAAGGATATCCTTATTCGGTGGGAAATTGTGTTTGGGAAATTGATGGGATTGAAGGCCGATAAATTCCCGGGGCCTGATAATCTGCATCACGGAGTACTTAAGGAAGTGGCCCTAGAAATAGTGGATCTATTGGTGATGATTTTCCAACAGTCTATCGACTCTATATCAGTTCCTATGCACTGGAGGGTTGCTAATGTAACAGCACTTATTCAAAAGGAAGGGAGAGAGAAAGCGGGTAATTATAGATCGGTTAGCGTGACATCAGTAGTGCGGAAAATGTTGGAATCAATTATTAAGGATGAAATAGCAGCGCATTTGGAAAACAGTGACAGGATCGGTCCAAGTCAGCACGGATTTATGAAGGTGAAATCATGATTGACAAATCTTCTGGAATTTTTTGAGGATGTAACTAGTAAAGTGGACAAGGGAGAACTAGTGAATGTGGTGTATTTGGACTTTCAAAAGGCTTTTAACAAAGTCCCACACAAGAGATTGGTGTGCAAAATCAAAGTACATGGTATTGGGGATAATATACTGACGTGGATAGAGAGCTGGTTGGCAGACACGAAGCAGAGAGTCGGGATAACCGGGTGTTTTTCAGAATGGCAGGCAGTGACTCGTGGAGTGCCATGGGGCTCAGTGTTTGGACCCCAGCTCTTTATAATATACATCAATGATTTGAATGAAGGAATTGAGTGTAATATCTCCAAGTTTGCAGATGACACGAAACTGGGTGGCGGTGTGAGCTTTGAGGGGGAGGCTCGGAGGCTGCAAGGTGACTTAGCCAGGTTCAGGGAGTGTGCAAATGCATGGCAGATGCAGTATAATGTGGATAAATGTGAAGTTATCCACTTTGGGATCGAAAACTCAAAGACAGAATATTATCTGAATGGCGGCAGATTTGGAAAAGGGAACGTGCAATGAGACCTATAAGAACATAAGAACATAAGAATTTGGAACAGGAGTAAGCCACCTAGCCCCTCGAGCCTGCTCTGCCATTCAATAAGATCATGGCTGATCTGGCCATGGACTCAGCTCCACTTACCCGCCCTCTCCCCGTAACCCTTAATTCCCTTATTGGTTAAAAATCTATCTATCTGTGACTTGAATACATTCAATGAGCTAGCCTCAACTGCTTCCTTGGGCAGAGAATCCCACAGATTCACAACCCTCTGGGAGAAGAAATTCCTTCTCAACTCTGTTTTAAATTGGCTCCCCCGTATTTTGAGGCTGTGCCCCCTAGTTCTAGTCTCCCCTACCAGTGGAAACAACCTCTCTGCCTCTATCTTGTCTATCCCTTTCATTATTTTAAATGTTTCTATAAGATCACCCCTCATCCTTCTGAACTCCAACGAGTAAAGACCCAGTCGACTCAATCTATCATCATAAGGTAACTCCCTCATCTCAGGAATCAGCCTTGTCAATTGTCTCTGTACCCCCTCCAAAGCCAGTATATCCTTCCTTAAGTAAGGTGACCAAAACTGCACGCAGTACTCCAGGTGCGGCCTTACCAATACCCTGTACAGTTGCAGCAGGATCCCTGCTTTTGTGCTTCATTCCTCTCGCAATGAAGGCCAACATTCCATTCGCCTTCCTGATTACCTGCTGCAAATGCAAACTAACTTTTTGGGAGTCATGCACAAGGACCCCCAGATCCCTCTTCATCTCAGCATGTTGTAATTTCTCCCCATTCAAATAATATTCCCTTTTACTGTTTTTTTTCCCCAAGGTGGATGACCTCACACTTTCGACATTGTATTCCATCTGCCAAACCTTCGCCCTTTCGCTTAACATATCTAAATCTCCTTGCAGTCTCTCTGTGTCCTCTACACAACCCGCTTTCCCACTAATCTTTGTGTCATCTGCAAATTTTGTTGCACTAAATCTGTCCCCTCTTCCAGGTCATCTATGTATATTGTAAACAGTTGTGGTCCCAGCACTGATCCCTGTGGCACACCACTAACCACCGACTTCCAACCCAAAACGGACCCATTTATCCCGACCCTCTGCTTTCTGTTCACCAGTCAATTCTCTATCCATGCTAATACATTTCCTCTAACTCCGCATACCTCTATCTTCTGCAGTAAACTTTTCTGTGGCACCTTATCTAATGCCTTTTGAAAATCTAAATACACCACATCCATCGGTACACCTCTATCCACCATGCTCATTATATCCTCAAAGAATTCTAGTAAAATAGTTAAACATGATTTCCCCTTCATGAATCCATGTTGCGACTGCTTGATCGCACTATTCCTATCTAGATGTCCCGCTACTTCTTCCTTAATGATAGTTTGAAGCATATTCCCCACTACAGATGTTAAACTAACCGGCCTATAATTACCTGCCTTTTGTCTTCCCCTCTTTTTTAAAGAGAGTCGTTACATACCCTGGGATGCATTTCATCAGGACCAGGGGACTTGTCTACCTTGAGTCCCATTAGCCTGTCCAGCACTATCCCCCTAGTGATAGTGATTGTCTCATGGTCCTCCCTTCCCATATTCCCGTGACCAGCAATTTTTGGCCTGGTTTCTGTGTCTTCCACTGTGAAGACCGAAGCAAAATAATTGTTTAAGGTCTCAGCCATTTCAACATTTCCCATTATTAAATCCCCCTTCTCATCTTCTAAGAGACCAACATTTACTTTAATCACTCTTTTCTGTTTCATATATATATAAAAGCTTTTACGGTCTGTTTTTATGTTTTGCGCAAGTTTACCTTCGAAATTTATCTTTCTTTTCTTTATTGCTTTTTTAGTCATTCTTTGCTGTTGTTTAAAATTTTCCCAATCCTCTAGTTTCCAACTAACTTTGGCCACCTTATACGCATTGGTCTTTGATTTGATACTCTCCTTTATTTCCTTGGTTATCCACGGCTGGTTATCCCTTCTCTTACTGCACTTGTTTTTCACTGGAATATATTTTTGTTGCGCAGGCGTCATGGTTCATCAGCCATCGAAATTTGGCATACAGGTACAGCAGGCGGTGAAGAAGGCAAATGGTATGTTGGCCTTAATAGCTAGGGGATTTGAGTATAGGAGCAGGGAGGTCTTACTGCAGTTGTACAGGGCTTTGCTGAGGCCTCACCTGGAATATTGTGTTCAGTTTTGGTCTTCTAATCTGAGGAAGGATGTTCTTGCTATTGAGGGAGTACAGTGAATGTTCACCAGACTGATTCCAGGGATGGCAGGACTGGTATATGAGCAGAGACTAGATCAACTGGTCCTTTATACATTGACGTTTAGAAGGATGAGAGGGGATTTCATAGAAACATAGAAGATTCTGATGGGACGGGATAGGTTAGATGCGCGTCGAATGCTCCCGATGTTGGGGAAGTCCAGAACCAGAGGACACAGTCTTAGGATTAGGCGTAGGCCATTTATGACTGAGATGAGGAGAACTTCTTCACTCAGTGAGTTGTTAACCTGTGGAATGCCCTGCCGCAGAGAGTTGTTGATGCCAGTTCACTGGATATATTCAAGATGGAGTTAGATATGGCCCTTGCACTTAAGGGGATCAAGGGGTATGGAGAGAAAGCAGGAAAGGGGTACTGAGGGAATGATCAGCCATGATCTTATTGAATTGTGGTGCAGGCTCAAAGGGCTGAATCGTCTACTCCTGCACCTATTTTCTATGTTTTCTATGTTTCTATGTGACAGATTGGATGAAATTTGGGCGAAAACGTGGGAAAGAGTGATCATCGTATGATAAGGTTTAAATTAACAGTGGAGAAGAATAAGGAGCAATCTAGAGCAGACATTTAAATTGGAAGGGGGAAAACTTCAATGGGAGGAGAGCGGATCTAGCCAAGGTAAAATGGAACCAATGATTGTGAGGCTTATCTGCAACAGGACAATGGGTGATATTTCAGGAGTAGATGTATCAGGTAGAGGCTAGGGACATTCCAACACGAGGTAACGAAAAGTGAACCAAAAATACGGCTGCTTGTATGACGAGGGAGATAGAGAATATGATTCAACAAAAAAGAGGGTGTATGATGCATGTCAGGAGAATTCTTCAAGTGAGAATCAGTACAAATGCCATAGGTTACTAGGGGAACTGAAGATACTATGAGAATAGAATGGCAGTTAACATAAAAGTGAACCCAATATCTTCTACCAGCAGGGAAATAATAACCGGTTCGTAAGCGATGGGGTGGGGTTTATAAGAGCAAAGAAGGTGACATGTGCTTAGAGGTGCAGGGCAATGCTGGAATACTTAATGAGTATTTGTATCAGTATTTAGTAAGGAAGAGGATGCTGACAAAATATCGACAGATGGAGATTGTAGAAGCAATGGATGGTATGAAAATTGATAGGCAGGATGTACTAGAAAGGCTATATAAATTTAGAATGGATAAGTGGCCTGGTCCTCATCGTTTTCATACCAAGTTTCTAGGTGTAGCAGGGTTGGAGATTGCGGAAGGGATTGGCATAATCTTCCAATCTACCCGAGATGCGGCAGTGGTGCCAGAATGTTGGAAATGACAAATGTGACATCCTTGTTCAAGAAATGGTGTAAGCCAATCCTGGTAATTACAGACCGGTCAGTATAACATCAGTGGCGGGTAAGGTTTTCGAAACAATAATGAAGGAATACATTAACAATCACTTTGGAGAGATGTAAGTTAATTACGGATAACCAGTACTGATTTGTAAAAGGCAGATTGTGTTTGACTGAACTAATTGATTTTTTAAATTAAGTAACAGAGAAGGATGATGAAGGAAATTCACTGGACTTTGTCTGTATGGCTTTGAAGAAAGCGTTGGCCAAAGTACCACATAAAAGGCTGGTTAACAAAATTGTGGCTCTTGGAATAGGAAGGCCCGTATCAGCTTGGATAAGAAATTGGCTGAAGGACAGAAAACGGCTAGTCATTGTAAATGGTTGTTTATCAGACCGCGATCAACAGCCTGCTGGTCGCCATTGACAAGAGACTTACCTGTTCAAGCCAAGTATATAATGTGGCTAGAAGAGCATGCCAGAGGCTGGGTATTCTGTGGCGAGAGGCGCACATACTGACACCCCAAAGCACTTCCGCCATGTACAAGGCTGAAGTCAGGGGTGTGGCGGAAAACGCTCCCCTTGCGTGGCTGAGTGCAGCTCCAACAACACTCAAGAAACTCGGTGCCATCAGGGAAAAAGCAACCCCATTGTTTGAAACTCCAACCAGTACAATTAACACTCACTCCCTTCTCCACCTCTAGAAATGCACTGCAGCAACGCTTCAAAATCCGCTACCGTTACTGCCGAGAACTCCCGAGTGTTACTGAGCCCCATGAAGGATGAAATGACCACGCTCCAGCCCAGACCTGCGTTATGTAAGTTCCTCTCACTAGGGAGGCGACTGATCACCACACAGAACAGGATGGGCCCAGGAATCATCCCCAGTCTGTGTTGAGTTATCTGAACTCACCTGGTGAGGTCTTGAGCGCCATAGTACAGGGCAGTCCGAGGCTTCATTCCCGCCCTGTGCTGAGATCGATTATCTCACCCAGTGTGATTATGGAGCCCTCAGAGAGAAGCAAAGGCCCAGGATACAAAACTGGCTTGTGGTGCATTAGCTGCTCTCACCCAGCCGGGTACTGAGTCACAAAGAGCAAGTTGGGCCCGGCTTCATTCCCGGCCTGTGGTACATTAGATCATCTCAGGAGGTGTGCAACTGAGACAATACAACACAGGAAATGCCCAGACTTCATTGCTGGCCTGTGCTGTGTCAGCAGATATCAAACGGCGTGGTACTGAGCCCCACACAGAGCAGTTTGAGCCCATGATCATTCCACGGTACGTGTTGTGTTAGCTGAGATCTGTTGGTGTGGTGCGAAGCCAAAACCTACAGGAAACGCCCAGGTTTCATCTGTGGTATATGCTGAACTCTCTGATCTCACCTACTGCCTGAGCATCAGCTGGGCAACTGTCAGATTCTCAGTAGAAGGTCCAGGCTCTGTGCAGCAGCTGTCTGGGTTTATGTTGTTGATCGCTGGGCTGTGCAAGATCTATTTGAGTGAGGTTTGGAGCTTTTGGGTCTGTATGTTATATTCGGTTCAGTACAGTTTAGCTCTAGGTTTGTGTTAGAGAAACCAGAGTCCATGAAGAAGCTGAAAGGTCATTGACCTGAAACGTTCAATCTGTTTCTCTCGACTGAGACACTGAGTATATATACACCATTTTCCGTTTTTCGTTCGGATTTCCAGCATTTGCTTTATTTTGCTTTAATTTCTACGAATAAGATGTCAGGATCTGTACAGGAGATGCCTGGCTCTGTGTAAATTCTACCTGGGTCTGTGCAAATGCTGCCCGGGTCGATGTAGCAGCGCACTCGCTGTGTATGGGAGCAATCTATGTTGCAGCTCACTGTGTCACTGGAGCTGACTGCGTCGGTGCAAGTGTTGCCTGCGACTATGCAGCAGCTGATCCTGTCTGCGTAGGAGCGTCTGCTTCGCTGTGGAATGTCTCGGTCTGTGCTGGAGCTCACTGGGTCAGTGTGGGAGCAGCCTGGATCTCTGTTGAAGCCTTGGATTCAGTGTCGTTGCTGTCGTTGTCTGTGAAGTGAGCTGTCTGGGTCTCCCAAAGAGGCTGTTTAGGAACATGTAGGAACTGTCTGGTCCTTTCTATAAACTGTCTCCGCGAGGGTTGGAACTGTTTGTTTCAGTGTAGAACCACTTGGGACTGCATGGTAGGAGCTGTCTAGTTCTAACCTGGACCGAATGGATCTGTGTAGCAACTGCCGGTATCTGTGAAAGGAGAAGCTTCCTTCCATGTCGTAGCTGACTGTGGTTGTGTTGGAGCTGTATTGACCTGTGTAGGAGTTGTTTGGGGCTGCTTATGGGATGTTTGGTTCTTTGCATGTGATGCTGGGTCTGTGCAGAAGCAGTCTGTGACTGTCGGATCTTTAGCGGCCCGCAGAGGAGTGTCTGGGTCTGTGTAGTTGATCTCTAGGTCTGTGTAGGAACAGTACCTGCCTGCATGGAAGTTTGTTGGCTCCGTGTAGGAGCGTCCTGGGTCAGTTGGATCTGAGTAGGAGCATTCTAATTGTGTGTAGCGACTGTCTGAGACTGCGTAGCGACTGTCTGAGATTGCGCAGGAGCTGTCTGAGCCTGTGTAGTAGCAGTCTCTTTTGGAGCTCTCTGGCTCTGCGTAAGAGCTGTCTCAATCTGTGTAGGCTCAATCTGGGTCTGTGTAGGCAGAGTCTGGATCTGTGTTGACACAGTCTGGCTCTGTGTCGGCAGAGTCTGGGTCAGTGTCGGGACAGTCTGGGTCTGTGTCGGCAGAGTCTGGGTCAGTGTAGGCACAGTCTGGGTCTGTGTAAGCAGAGTCTGGGTCAGTGCAGGCACAGTCTGGGTCTGTGTAGGAACTGCCTGCTTCTGTGTAGGTAGAGTCTGGGTCAGTTTGTCAAAGTCTGAGTCTGTGTGGGAACATTCTGGTTGTCTGAATCTGATTGTTTCCGCCCTCCCTTGGTCTGTGTAGCAGCTGTCTGGCTCTACTCCGGCCTGCTTTGATCTTTATCGATCGGTAAACCTGTGTGCTTGGGCTGAGATTTAGTCAGTAATTCCAGTCTTCCCATCCGCTCCTGCACTGTCCGGTTTTTCATGTTTACATTTGCCGACTGGGGAAGTTGGTGATCAGGGGAGCTGGAGCATCAGTGAACCCGCGTGAGACAGGTGAACATCTACCCGGCCCCCGCCCCTAATGTGAGGATGTGAGGAAGACATGATAGGGCCGATATTGCTTGGGGCTATGAACTGACAGTAAACCCCTCTGATCCAAACAACACTGGCCACAGTCGCAGATTCCAAAGGTCACTTCCGCGGCGGCTTTTCCCTCACATGCTGCCTCTATGTCTGCTCAGTGCCGTTGCTGATTAACTGTCCAAATCTGAAGCCTCACACCAAACTAATCGACCAGCTCTGCTTCTGCACTCGATGCTTCAATGCATTACTGTCCGCAGTGCTCAATAACTGCCCGAGCGGTCTGTGTGGCACTTCAGCAGACAGGTAGAAAAGGCAGTAAGGGCAGTCTCGGTCTCAATCGCTTTGTTTATCACGAATGGCCAACACATGGTTTGATTATGGGTACATCTTGAGTGGACTTGGTTCCAGCATTGGTTCAGAGGTAGGATTCTCGCTTCCCGTTTATTGGCTGGAAAATGCGAGAGGCCCCGGTTTAAAATCCCAGAGAAAGCGCTCATTTACCATCCATTTTTGACAATTAACTGCCTTTGATTCTTTGAAACATAGAAATTTACAGTGCAGAAGGAGGCCATTCCGGCCCATCATTTCCGCGCCGGCCGAAAAAGAGCCGCACGGCCCTTCATCAGCAGCCCTAAAAGTTACATACCAACCCATAAACAATGATAGAAAGACAAAGAGAACCCAGCCAAACCAATCCGCTGCACACAACTCCGACACCCCTTATACTAAAAACATCGATACTCCACCTCAACAGAAGCCATGTGAGCTCCTGGGAGAGGCAAAAAACAGAAAAAGACCCATGCCCATTTAGGGAGAAAACATCTCGGAAGATTCCTCTCCCACCCATCCAGGCGATCGAAACTAGTCCAGGAGATCATCCTGGTCGTATTCTATTCCCTGCAGTGCTTACCATTATATCTGCTCCGTGCAACAAAACGTCATCCAGTCTAATCCCAATTACCAGCTCTCGGTCCATAACCCTGCAGGTGGGGTAATGGTGTGAAAAGATGGTGAAGTTCCCAAGTAAGACTGCGTGAATCTGAAGCGCTGTGGGAAGACGGTCAGTGCAAATAATCCCCAGTAATGGCTCCTCAATAACATACAATTTGTGTCAGCGAGTTTGGTTGGAATATGAATTCGATCTTTAACCCGCACTACACTTTCATCTTACTGAGGCAGATGCAGTACTTGCACGTTTTTGCGCAGTTCACGACCCCCCGACTTCCGAAAGCGCATTACAGCCAATGTTGATTGGCGTCACAGTCTTATTCAGTTTGCACACAGGCATTCATGTACATAATGAGTCAATTGTGGAGGGCAGACACCTTTCTCAGACCTTCCCGTCCTGATCCCATGATCCCTACTCATGATGAAGCCCATTCTTCCCAATCTAATTGAGCTCTCCTGAACAACCGCAGATTAACCTCATTGCTCAATCCAGTTATTTCCTAAATCATGTCCGGGATTTCACCATCACCACTCTGCCGGGAATCCACTCTAAGTGCTGATCATTCTCCTGATGTCAGTTCTGACGAGTTCACTATTAATTTTGAGCATGTTCCACCTTGGTCTTTCTCCCACAATGTAAGTTTAACTAGTATTGCACAAAAGGTACTATCTTGTATATCTCTGTAATGCCATGTTACGATGCCTACATTATAAATTGTCCAAGATATCGATTTGGACACATGCGGGTAGGGTTAAAATCGCTCCTCCAACCACGGATGTTCTGCAGGATCGGCGAGTGTTGGGTGCTGGTGCTCCCTCCACTGGCCGCTGTGCAGTATTGCAACACCTTGTGCAGCTGCTCCCTCCTCTGGCTCCCTGAAGATAACAGGCCAGGAAGACAAGGTACTTCAGAAGGTCAATGAAATACTTGCCTTTGTTAGTCGAGGCATAGAACACAAGAGCAAGGACGTTATGCTCGGATATATAAAACACTGTTTAGGCCGCAGCTGGAATACTGTCTGCAGTTCTGGTCACCACAGTACAGGAATGGTGTGATTGCACTGGAAAGGCTGCTGAGTAGATTGAGAAGAATATTTCCTGTAATGGAGAATTTTGGCCACGAGCAAAGGTTGGAGATGCTGGGTCTGTTTCCTTTGTAACAGAGTAGACTCAGGGGTGACCTGATTGAGGTGTATAAAATTATGAAGGGCCTGTATGGAGAGGATTGGAATGACCTACAGAGAGGATTGGAATGACCTATTTCCTTTGACAGAACGGTGATCCAGTAGGGAGCATAGATTTAAAGTAACTGGGGGGAGATTTAGAGGAGATATGAGGGGAAATTTCTTCAGCCATAGGGTGGTAGCGTCTGGAAAGCACTGCCTGAAAGAATGCTAGAGGCAGATAGCATCACCACATTTTAAAAACACTTAGATGTGCACTTGAAGTGCTGTAACGTGCAGGGCTAGGGACCAGAGTTGGAAGGTGGCATTAGGCGAGATAGCTCTTGGTCGGCCGGTATGGAAACTATATGCTGAAATAACCTCTATCTTGATGTAAACTTCTCTGATTCTATGATTCTGTACAGTACTACACCATCTGCTACAGATGCTCCGTCCTTTGGCCGCTGTCCAGTATTGCACCACATGATACAGCTGCTCCTTCCTCTGGGTGCAATACAGTACTGCAACACCTGATACTGCTGCACCATCCTCTGGCCGCTGCGCAGTATTGCAGCACCTGCTCCTTCCAACCCTTGGCGTCCTGGCAACATTGTACTGAAAATCCAGCCCGTTTGCACAGATCATCAATGTTGTAAATGAACTGTCTGCTTCTGTTGGAGAAACCAGTTGTTGTAGTAGCATTACATCAGGTCAGAGAATTTCTGAAACTGTCGGGTGCACAAGAGATCCCTCCCGCGCAGGAGACATCCTCACCCAGTGTGTAAAATGCCCTGGGGGAGAGCTCGAAACTGCCATCATGTGATAACAACACGATTTACACCTAACCCAGTCTCCACATCCTTTGGGCCACGACCACTTACTGAGGGAGGGTGAACTGGTCCGCTTTTGTTATCAGTGTCCATTTCTATAATAGATATTTTCTTGCTTTATTGAGCAAGTTGGTCCTTCAACGTCCATGTCAGCACGAATCGGACAAGGAAACTAATTAAAATGAACATAGCCCCAGTTTGGACGATAAATGCAGCATTAGGATTCACAGGCAAATAGACAAGTGTAGCTGATGGTCTAAATCTGCAACAGAGAGTGCCAGGTAGCTGCTAGATATTTGTGAGAGGCTGTGAGATTTGATTTTGAATTGGTTCAATGGCTTAATTGGTTAAAGTGCTTGCCAGGTAAGGAGCAGCTCCCGGACCCTATTCTCAGCGGGCGTGTGTTGAATTTATGTTGTTTCTGTTGTCTGCGAATTTCAGCAATAAATAATAAACCAATGGTGGAGCGATTAAACTCCGGGATACTCAAGAGACCAAAATTAGAGAAGCGCAGATATCTTGCGGGGTTGTGGGGCTGGAGGAGATTATAGAGATCGGGAGTGGCGAGGCCACGGGGGGGATTTGGAACCATTTATTTGAATTTTAAAATAGAGACATTGCTTAACCACGAGTCAATGTTGGTCAGCAAGCGCATGGATGATGAGTGATCGCGACGTGGTACTAGTTAGGAAACGGGTGGCAGAGTTTTGGATGACCTCAAATTTAAGGAGGATAAAACGTGGGCAGCCAGTCGGCATCGCATTGGAATAGTCAAGTCTAGAGCTAATAAAGGTATGCTTGAGGGTGTCAGCAGCAGCTGAACCGAGGCAGCGGTGCAGTCAGATGGAAGTGGAAATAGGTGATCTTTGTGATAGTGTGGATGTCTAGTGGGAGGCTCAGCTTGGGGTCAAATGTGACACCAAAGTTGCTAACCGTCTGTTTCAGCCTCAAAAATTTGGCAGGTCGAGAACCGGACTGGATGGCTAGGAAACAGAGGTTGTTGCATGGACTGAAAACAATGGCTGCAATATTCACAATATATAGTTGGAAAAAATGTTAGCTCATCCAGCAGTGCATGTGGGACATCTGATCATTTGGAGACAGTGGAGGGTGGAGAGCGCTGGTGGTGATATAAATCTGGGTGTCACCATTGTACATGTGGAATCTGACGCTGTGTTTCCGGATGATGTCGCCAGGGTGCAGCAGGTGGATGATATAGGAGGGGGAAAAAGATTGCTCCTTGGTGGACACCAGAGTTAATAGTGCCACAGCGGGATGAAAAGCTATTGCAGGCGATTCTGTGGCTACTACACGTTAGATGAAAATCGAACGATTGCAGTCACATCCAGCTGGAAAGCGGTGGAGACGCGTTGGAGGAGGATTGAGTGTTCAACACGGCAACTCCTGCAGCTAAGTTGAGAAGGACGGCGCGGGGGAGTTTACCTTTTGTCACAGTCACGTAGGACGTTATGTGTCACTGTTGCAAGAGTCTTTTCGGGACTATGGCAGGGGCGCAAACCTGATTAGACGGATTTAACCTTTGAGTTCCAGGAAAAATGAGCCGGGATTTGGGAGCCGACAACACTCTCAAGGGATTTGGAGAGAAAAAGGAGGTTGGAGGTGTGGCGGTAGTTTGCACGGTGGAGCAAATGCACAAAAACGATGGAACTTTTATATTTTAACAAAGATCAGTCTTGGAATGATAGCGGCACTTGCGGATAATGGCAACAAGCGATGTTTGGTATTCATTGAACTTCACGATAAATAAACCAACGATTCATTTCACTGTTGGATATTTTATTCCCAGTGTGTTGAACAACCGTGGCAGGGAATCGAAGCTGAGAATACCATCAATGAAATTATTATCCATTAGTGCACGGGACTGCTGTGTTCTTGTTCAAGCTACTGACCCTTAAATATTCACACACTGTGATTATATCTGTTTCAGCTCTGTTATCTGCATGGTACAGGTACCCGCTGCTCCTGGGACTCAGAATCTGGTGCTCGCTTTGGGCTTTTACTGATATAAATGTGTGAGCCCCGGGTTCTTGGCCCATTCCCTGCAGTTCCACCTCGCCAGCTCCTCATTCAGTCATTTTGTCCTGCCCTCTGGAAATCTCTGACACTCAACCGCCCTTCAAACCCACATCACAATGTAAAATTATACCGCAGCTTCAGGCTCTACCCACCTTTAACCGAATCCTGCCACCCAATCCTTCTCCTTTCTCGCTCGGGGCCCACCCTTTCTCTCCTGTGGAAGCTCCGAGCAGTTTCCCTGAGGTTTGTGCCACGGGTGTGAGGGGATTGAGTTACCTTCCCTCACTCATTTTTTTCTCTGGAAATCAAATCGATGGAACGTTTGATACATTGTCTTTCTTTGCTCAGCGGATTGTGTCAGTTCTTAAATTTTATATGTTTACTGCAATAATTTAATGAGACTTGCAACAGTGCATTGGCCGGGAATCGAACCCGGATATCCGGACCAGGGACCGACAGTTCTTTTTCTCAATGCCAAGACTCACACTGACAAGACCAATATTTTTTCAATTTTCACTTCATTTTCTGTGCTTTTCGTTACACAAGGAGCAACTTCATAAAACACAAAGCAAAACACCGCAGAAGCTGAGAATGGAATTAGGTAGAACATGCTGGAATCTCTGGAGGTCCAGGGGTCAGTCTAAGAATAAGGAGTAAGCCATTATGACTAAGATGAGGAGAAACTTCTTCACTCAGAGAATGGTTAATCTGTGGAATTCTCTGCCGCAGAAAATTGTTGATGCCATTTGTTTGGATATATTCATACGGGAGTTAGATATGGCCCTTACGGCTAAAGTGATCAGCGGGTATGGAGAGAAAGCAGGAAAAGGGTACTGAAGTTGCATGATCAGCCATGATCATATTGAATGGTGGTGCAGGCTCGAAGGGCCGAATGACCTTCTCCTGCACCTATTTTCTATGTTTATATGTTTATATGACCATCTGTGGAGACGGGGACACAGGTGTAACCTTTCAGCTTGAAGAGCCAAATATTGCAGATACTTTTATTTAAATAATTTTTCCATGTGCTGATCCATTTGAATTTCCCTTCAACTTTACAGTTTATAAGTTGCCCACTGGCAATAAAAAGTTAATGAAATACCCTCAGTCTGGAAAGCCTCATAAAGTGTTCAACACAGCAACGATGCGGATATGGCTCAATACCTCGCATGGTGAACAATGGATCTGTAGTCTATCACCTTATTTTGTTCAATTTGGATTCATTCTACATTAAATACATTTACAAATTGTCATAATTACATTGTATCATCCAAATACATTCAGCCACGCCGCACAATCATTCCTCAACCACTTATTAACCTCAAAACCTGAAGTTTAATGTGTCTCTTGTGACATTTACCAATCTATTGTACATTAGCAACTGATCATTATCTATTACTTAAACTTCCTCTCCGAACAGTACACCCACAGAGTCTTCTAATGATGTTTTAGCATATATTTAAAATACTCGTTCATGTTTATATTCCCTCCCTTCTCAAAAAGGACACCTTTCTTTGCACAAACCCTAATCTAGCCAAACTGATCATTAAATTTATCGCTGCATTGATAGACTCGGGCAGATCCACCTGCTATCTCCATCTCAAAATTTAATACATGGGATTCCCATTCCCATTCTACGGTACCCCACCCAGCAAGGAAACCTCACACAACTGTCGAACATATTATCAGAATCACTTAACTGAGGACATATCAGCAGTAAATGGGACAGTCACATCCCGTGTCCCATAGCACTGGGCAAGTTGCCATCTCCACTCGCCCAATCTTACATACAGCAATCATGGTAAAATCCGGGTATGAACCAATTTAAAATCCATTTCAATTCACTCTGGATATTTAAAATTCGCCCACACCCCTTTCTAATTCGTGCTGTAGTCCAGCTGTGGGGATATATTCTTCCAAAACTCCTGATCAGCTGAGGCCTTGAAACTTCATTGTCTAAACATCCCAAAGAAACCATGAGTGTTGCAGTTGTCTAATTGGACAGACTCCTCTTCTCTCTCCAGCAGAAAGCTTGGAAATGCAGGACGCATTTGACGTCCTCTGGAGATTTTCACGTTTATTTCTTCCATCGAATCCTGTGGATTGTCCACACAATCTTCTGATACATTTCCCCAATTGCGTTTTCCTCTACTTCCTTCTCCTCCTCCCAAACCATATTCCTCAAGACCACTTCTGGCAACTAACGTGGAATCACCTCGTATTCCACGAGTATAATATCAGATTTCATAAAAGCTTTATTAAATAATACCTCTTCTTCTTCTTAGTCAATCCCTCGGAGTCGAGGATGACTTGTTTCCAAATTAATGATGATTTATTACGTGACTGATGAGTGCGATGTGGAATCTCCAGTTTCTTTCACAGATGGGGCAGAAGGTATTTGAAGGGACGCTGGAAGAAGGGACGGGTGGGTGGGGTGCTTGGGTTGTCATGCACTCCTTCCAATGCTTGAGCTTGGTTTCTGCTTGCTCCCGGCGAAGAGACTCAGAGTGTTCCGCACCTTCCCAGATGCTTCTCCTCCACTTTGAGCGTTCTTGGGCCAGGGATTCCAAGGTGTCGGTGGGGAAGTTACACATTTTCAACATGGTCCATGAAGCATTTCCTCTGCCCATCTGGGGCTCGCTTGCCGTGTCGCAGCTCCGTGTAGGGTGCTTGTTTTGGAAGTCTTGTCTAGGGCATGCAGTCGATGTGGCCTGTCCATCGGAGCTCATCGAACGTGGTCAATGCCTCGATGCTCGGGATGTTGGCCCGAGAGAGAACACTGACATTGGTGCTCATATCCTGCCAATGGATTTGCAGGATCTTGCGGAGCAAGATTTGGTGGAACTTCCTTGATGTTGTGAGATGCCTGCTATACATCGTCCATGTCTCTGAAAAATAAAGCACGGCGGGTATTACTGTGCCCAGTATACCATGAGTGTGGTGCCGGGTTTGACATCCTGGTCTTCAAACGCGCTCTTACTTACTCAGGCGAACGAATCCTGCGCTGGTGCACTGAAGGCGGTGTTTGACCATCATTGAAGTCTACCCTTGTTGGCAATAGGCTCCCGAGGTATGGCAAATGGTCCACTTTGTCCAAGTCTTCATCGTGGATTTTGATAATCTGGGGCAGTACTGTGTGGCGGTTTGCAGGTTAGTGAGGACCTTTGTATTACGGATGTTTAGTGTAAGGCACATGCTCTCCTATGCTTCTGTGAAGGTGTTGACGATGGTTTCGATTTCGGCCTTCTCTCGAAGTTATCGAAGTTAATTCTTATCTCTCTTCTTTGACTGTGGATACGCCCACGATGAACTCTTGATAGCTGTTGAAATATAATCAGTTAAAATTCCCTATTCTACTTCTTCATTATTATGTTTTGCTGGATTGCAGGTTAATATGAAGTTTGCTAGTCCACAATTGTATTGCTTTAGTTTAATTTCTCCTCTTTCAATTAGTGGAAGTAACCATCTTGTACCTAGGTTTTATTTACAGTTAAAAGTCTAATTGTCTTCAAAATCCATTGGGTTCATCATCAACTAAAACTTTATGACAGAGGCCTACGTCCAGTCTCTGTGGTTGGATGAAATTCTCCGCTTTTCCGGTTTTTGGGGTATATCCCAGGGTTTCGGTTGTCTCTCAATGCAGAAGATCCACGGAGTTAGCAGACAGGTGGACATGCGTATGTGAGGAGGAGATATGAGGAATGGGTAGCATTATCTACTGTAAGGACAGGAATCATATTATTCTCAGTCCTACTTTGTAAACTGCTGCTTAAATATTTTAAGGCATTAATTCTTGCCTATGCTAAATAAAGGCATATAATTACGCCGAATATGGTGTCAATGTTGAACAATTGAACAGACAGACCCTAAAACGACAACAATGGGCGGTCCTTGAAGTGAAGGTCGGTCTTATTATTTACTGGTCAAATTCTGACGTGATGGTGGACCTTATTTAAACGGGCAGTCCGATTGGTGATGAAGGGCCTTCTCGTTAACTGGTCAATAACTGAGGCGATGGTGGATCTTATTGAAACGGGCAGTCAGATTGGTGATCAACGGCATCCTCTTTAACCGGATGAGCCTTGAGGAGATGATGGGCTTTCTATTTAAATGGGAGAGACTTGAGGTGATGATGGAAATGTTCTTTCACCGGGCAGTTCATGGGCTGATGGTGGGCCTTCTTTACCAGGAAGGCTTTGATGTGAAAGTGGCTCTATTTATAAATGTGCATTTAACATGTGCACCAGTAAGGTAGTTTGTATATCAGAGATTGTAGGAAATGAATTCAAAATAGCAGAACCTTTGTCTCATTGACACGATGAGCTCGGGGAGGACATGAGGGGAAGTATTTGAAAATCTAGCGAAGGATCATAATTCAGAGCTAGAACAGGCGATGTTTTCCTTGATGGGGATGGAGAAGGATATGAGCCAAAAACAGGTCTATCGATAATTTCAGTATCAGTGAGAAACAATTCCATCAGTTCCTCGTAGCTGATCTTGGATGTGTGTGTAGAAGGGACAGGGCAGAGGTGTTTAACTATATGGTTGTTAGTTTTGAAAGGAAGCCGGGGTCTATGTTTGTTTTTCATAATAATGTTGGATATTGGATCTGCTTAGGGTGAAAGATGCATGATCTGACAGGCCTGAATGTGAAGAGCCTGCTTCGACATTAAATGAGTAAACCAGTTGTGGGCCAGATACGATCAAATCATTGCCTTGAACCCAGGAGAGCTACAATGGAACCCATTCCTGAGAAAATGACCAGTGTAGGAGAGGGTGAGAGTTTTACCGAGGGCAAGGACATCAAAACGGTCAGTGAGTGACTGGTGGAGCTTATCGACAGCTGCAGGTCTACCTTGGAAAATGGACAAGTTAGTCAGACTGCAGTTCACAAAATTCATAAGTGAATTGTGGAGAGATTTTTCCACGTGCGTCGATGCAGCTTGAAGTGGTGTTGGAATGCAATAGGGGCTGTGGATGGTGATCGATTCACGAAGCTGTCGGAGTTGGCTGTGCATGTGACTGCACAAAGCGAGCCGACTGAGTTGGCAAGCTTGAAGAAATCAAGTTGACAATCAGTGTGCTCAGACTGTTGATTTAACATTTTTGTCCTTGCTCATTCCTAAAGTACTTTTACAACAATGGGCCATTCTACTGTACATCCATAAGTGTATTTAGTATTTCGAGGAGTGTTGGTTTGAAAGGGGTGAACTGAATGTGTTTGTTCATTGACTGTAATTAATATCAGACCCCATAGATTAATTAAATGTGTTTGTTCGGTGACTGTAATTAATGTGACTCTCCATGGACCATAATTGTATCACTGGAGAGGTTATCGCTTTTATTAATGCAGCAAACATCTCTATGTGTTATACCACAGTCTCGCAGAGAGCATCAAATCCGGCACTCACTGTCACCAGCGGCTCTACCGAGAGGAGAATAATGTATTTAAGAATCAATGAGTTTATAATACTAACGTTCGTTTTTGAGATATAAATTATATACTACCCCATTCTAGCTGTGGTCGGGGTCACTGGTAAGTCACTATGTCCGGCTACTCATGTTGTAGATCATGTTTAACTGTGTGACTGCATTATCTCATTGCTATCACAATATCCAAAAACTAATTGAACCAACAGATTCTCTCTGGCTCTGGGGCTGATAATGTTCTGTGATTCCCCAATGTGACAATGTCACATTCACCCGTTGACTGGCCTGAGTGCAGTGAAGAGCAAATATCACCTTTTCATCTTTTCTCCATGTGATTGGGTCAGATAGAAATCTGAATCTTTTGTTAATTTCCAACAAAAGCAATCTCACTGGATGATCCTCTTATAGTCTGTGTCTGTAAAGCGTATTCTATTCAATCGGACAGATGTGTTCATGGGTTTCCAGAATCAATCAGCGTGCTGTGGGAACAGTGAATTATACCAAGTGGGGGTATCCAGTCCTGGCAGAAAGCTCACAAACACACCGTGAATATTCAACAATGTCCGTCCAGGTTCAGTCTGACGTCTCCATTTGTAAAATATCTTTCCCAGCATAAGTCAGTGTTCTGGGAGGTTAGGATGGGAGTACAAATTCATTCGTGATTGAATGTATCTCCAGTTATAGATCAATGGATTGATTTCCGATCGTATCTGTGAACAAGATATCTCCCACCTCATGTCCATCAAGCACAGTTCAGGAGAATCTCTCAATGAGAAATCTTCTGGCTCTGCCCCATCTCTTGCTCTGCTTCCGTGCAACTGATTCTTGTTGATTGTCACTGGAGAACAATGAGCGGTGAGTTCACTTTATTGATGCCAATTCACCGCGTCAATTGAAGTTCCATCAAATCTCAACCACAGATACAGAACTCTGTTTTAGCGCTGATCTTGTTAGATTCAGATATTTAATTAAATCTCAACCACAGATGTAGAACTCCGGGTAAACAAATCACATAATTGGATGCAGAGATTTTAACACACCAAAAGGTGCTAAATTTAATCGATGTTATATTAAACACAATCACAGAAATGTCTAATAACACAGCAGCGGACAGTTTGAACTTTGTGCGGTTTTTTAAATCGAGCGATTAGAATTAGCTGCAAGTTATACACCACCGCCCATTGCCTTCACATTAATGCGGCATGTAGAAAGCTAAACTGGTTTCACATTGCCCATTTTACTCCAGCGCAGATAGATATAAATCGACCGAGCATCTGGGGTGAGAAGGAAACGTCAGGTGCGGGCCATCCTCAAAAGAGGACTGGTCACAGCATTAGAACATTTATACTCGAGATTATTTGAAACCATTTGGAGGATCAGTGAGTTGAAAGTCGTCTAAAATGTTATTTAATAATGTGTTATTTTCACGGGATGCAATATGTCAGATTTAAGTGCATGTGGAAGCATTGCTCTGTTTTATTACATGCTTTCACACCAGATTAAAATGTTAAATATTTTTCTCGAACAACTTCAAACAAAAGATCCTTTTTGTGCCCTGATACCGCGTAGGAATGTCTGAAGCATTTGGCTCAGAGGGAATCACAGACCAGTTTAAACACAATAACCAAACTCGCTTTGCTCCCGTATATTTTGTTCATGCTCTTCCAGGGTCTATCTCAAGGGTCAATGATTCACTCTCTGCCAGTCACTGACTCGCTCTCCCCTGGTCACTGACTCACTCTCCTTGGCTACTGATTCACTGTCCCCTGGTCACTGACTCACTCTCCCCGGTCACTGACTCACTCTCCCTGGTCACTGACTCACTATCACTGGTTACTGATTCACTCTCTCCTGGTCACTGATTCACTCTCCCCTGGTCACTGACTCACTCTCCCCGGTCACTGACTCACTCTCCCTGGTTACTGACTCAATCTTCCCGGTCACTGACTCACTCTCCCTGGTCACTGACTCACTCTCCCTGGTCACTCACTCACTCTCCTTGGCTTCTGATTCACTGTCCCCTGGTCACTGACTCACTCTCCCCGGTCACTGACTCACTCTCCCTGGTCACTGACTAACTCTCACTGGTTACTGATTCACTCTCTCCTGGTCACTGACTTACTCTCCCCGGTTACTGACTCACTCTTCCCGGTCAGTGACTCACTCTCCCTCGTAACTGATTCATTCTCCCCCGGTCACTTACTCACTCTCACCGGACGCACTCCTGTAATTTCTGCGCGGAATTACGGCCCATAATGACCGACCAAGACATTTCAGCCGAAGTCCAATTACCCAAACTTACTCCTGTTTGCATGCAGACTGGGAACAGAATCCCAGAAGGTCGATGGTTCCAGGGTTCCTGCAACAGCAGGCAATGATTTAATAAACCTGGAGATGAGGGCTAATGCTATTTCAGTATTGATCTTCTGATTAGATGGCACACTACTCTTGTAATATTAAATCCCATGCCCCGGTTCCATTTACCATTCTTTGCTGATTGGTGAGTTGCACAGTTTGCATTGTACATCCCGTTTCCAGCAGAAAGCCCTTTCTCTAGAACTTCATTAAATTGCATCACTGGCAGCAGTAATAAATGTAGAAATGTTACTCCAACCCCTTCAACCCGCTGAATTCACTTTCGTCCTGTTGTGCTAATTTCCTTTTGATGTCCCTTCCTCACAGCTAACTCAATGACGATTGTGATCCTATCTCGGGGAAAGTGCAGTCTCTCCAAATGCGTCACTCGCTACTTGGTGGCCATGGCAGCGGCGGATCTAATGGTTGTTATCACTGACCTGATATTGAGGCAGATTCCAATTGTTTATCGTCTGTATTTTGTGCGAGAAATCCGCGTGTGTAATATCCACGCCGTCCTGCTTTATGCAGCCACAGACTGTTCTGTCTGGTTCACAGTCACTTTCGCCTTTGAGCGATTCGTGGCAATTTGTTGCCAGAAGCTGAAAACTAAATATTGCACTGAGAAAACCGCGGCTGTGGTTCTTGGAGCAGTGACTGTGCTGAGCTGTTTCAAGAACATTTTCTGGTACTTTATGTATTTACCTTGGTACAGGTTAGCCAATACCCCCTGGTTCTGTTACGTGAGTGTTCTTGTTAAGATTTCACGTTTGTGGGGAACACTCGAGCTTCTTCATTCTATTCTAACCCGTTGCATCCCATTTGTTCTGATTCTGCTCCTCAATGCTTTAACCATCAGACACATTTTAGTGGCCTGCAGAGTCCGCAGGAGACTCCGGAATCACAGCAGCGAGGGGATTGCCAGTGACATGGAGATGGAGCGACGAAGGAAATCCATCATTTTACTGCTCATTATTTCAGGCAATTTCATTCTGTTATGGGCTGTGTTTATGTTGTTTTCTATTTGGAACCGGTTGTCGTATTTACTTTCTGCTACTATACATCTACTTTTTTACATGAAAGAAATAGGATTTATGCTCCAGCTCCTGAGTTGCTGCACAAACACTTGTATTTATGCCGTGACCCAGAATAAGTTCAGAGAGCAGTTGAAGAATGTGGTGAAATGTCCGTATCTCTGAATTGTTAAAATCATTAAATGGTGAGACTGAATGAAGAAGATGCAGCATCAGAAATCAACATGATGTAAGGAAAGCAGCGAAGCAGGAAAAGGCCATGGTGAATATCCACGGTTTCTCATGTAGAAAACAAAATAAACTCAATATAGATGACATTGCGGCAGAAAGGAAACGTTATCTGATGTGGAGACGTCGAGGTTTAACACAATCACATATTACACAGAGGTAGTTAGCACGGGTTGACAGAATAGTATCACGTTACGAGGACATAATTAACCTGATAAAATACATAACCCACCCGAATCTTTCAGGGATTTTGATCTAGATAGCATGAATATTCAAGACGATAAGGTTCGGACATGCGCTGAAATAGTTAGTAGGATTACATAGCACATAAGCAGATAATTCGGGCCATCGTGCATTTGCCAGCTCTTTGAAAAAGATATGCAATTAGTCCCACTCAGCTGGTCTTGCCCCATAGTTTTGATAATTCTACCTATCAAATATTTATCCAATTCCTTCGTGACTGTTGGTACTCAAGCCGGATTATCCACCCTTTCAGTCTCGTCATTCACTACAATAATTAGAGGTGTCCAAACAACTCTTTATTTCCCCATTAGATTTCTTGTCAAGAATTGAAATCTGTGTCCACTGGTTAGCAAGCCTCCAGCCAATGGAAACAATATTCCTCGATCTACTGTGCCGAAACCATTCATTATTAAATCTATTTAAACCTTCTCGGACTGTGAAGTAACAATTCCGTGAATTCTGACAGCCTCTTTTTAATTGTACCATTTAGTTCATATTGCTTCTCCTCATTTGTACCTACAATATGCTTCACTGCACAATTCTCTGCTTCAAATTTCCACTGCCATGTTTCTGTTGAAGTCACTAGCCTGACGATGTCCACCTGGATTCTGGTACGTTCCTCCCGTTTTACTACATTCGCAACTTTGTGACATTTGCAAACTTGGATATTATTTTCTGTGTACTCAGTTCCAAGACATTAATATATATCCTAAAGGAGCAGTGATCCCAACAGCGCTACCTGGCTGACACCATCGGGTACTTATCCGCTGTCTGAATAACAAAAGTTCGCCAATACTCAATGCTTTCTGCTTCTCGGCTTATTTCGTATCCCGGCAACCGCTGTCCCTTTAATACCATGGGCTTCAATTTTGCCAGCAAATCTACTATGCGGCACTTCAGCAAGTGTCGTTTGAAATTTCGTCAAATAAATTACTCAAGTTAGTCAAGCACGATTTGCCTTTGACAAATTATACTAGCATGAGCAGTTTAGGCCACATGTTTACAACACCAGCTGAATCCTTTGCAGGTGAAGAATTTTCGGTACCACTCGCAAGGACACTGCAATCAAAGAGTTGTATCAATTATTTGACAAATAAAGTGTATTAATCGGATACCTCAATCGTGAAACTTGAGTTAAGTGTAAGTATGATTGAAAATCCCAGAGACCGAACATAATTGGCGACCGTGTCAATACTGGGAATAATTTATTCTTTCATTGTCTGATTTGTTGCCTACCATCTCTCGGCAGACACTCCCATACAGAGCAGATAATGGAATATGGAGTATCTGGGCGAATATATAGATGCACATTGGATGTAGCATGAGGGCTAGTAATCTCACGTGAAATACAGATCCATGAGTGAGTTCGTCCGGATCCTGGATAATAGGAAAAAACAAGTTTCCTGTGTTACAAGGGATAGTTTTCAAGCCGGAGATTCTATCGGAATGTAATCAGCATCACAGAAAGCAGTGTGACAGATTGGAGGAAATGATTTGTGAGAAAACTTCGGTAAGAGTGTTCGTCGTATGATAAGATTGAAACTAATAATGGAGAGGATTAAGGAACAATCTAAAGCAGACATTTTAAATTGGAAGGTGGAAAACTTCAATGGGAGAAGAGCGTATCTAGCCAAGGTAAAATGAAACCAATGATTGGGAGGATCTTATGAAACAGGACAATGGGTGATCTTTCAGGAGTATCAGGTACAGGCTAGGGACATTCCAACACGAGGTAACGACAAGTGAATCAAAAATACGGCTTTTTGGATGACGAGGGAGATTGACAATATGATTCAACAAAAAATGTCAGGAGAATTCTTCAAGTGAGAATCAGCCCAAATGCCATATTTTACTCGTGGAACTGAAGAGGAAAGTTAGACTGTCAACTTGATACTATGAGAATAAAATGTCAATTAACATAAAAGTGAATCCAATATCTTCTACCAGCAGGGAAATAATAAGCGTGTAATAAGCGATGGGGTGGGGCTTATAAGAGTAAAGAAGGTGACATGTGCTTCGAGGTGCAGGGCAATGCTGGAATGCTTAATGAATACTTTGTATCACAGTTTACTAAGGAAGAGGATGCTGACAAAATATCGGCAGAGGTGGAGATTATAGAGGTAATGGATGGTGTGATAATTGATAGGCAGAATGTACTGGAAAGGCTGTATATAATTAGAATGGATCAGTGGCCTGGATCAGATGGCTTTCACACCAAGTTTGTAGGTGAAGCGGGGTTGGAGATAGCGGATGTGATTGGCATGATCTTCCAATGTACCCTAGATGCGGGGGTGGTGCCAGAATGTTGGAAATGGCAAATGTGACATCCTTTTTCAAGAAATGGTGTAAGTCAGTTATGGTAATTACAGGCCAGTCAGTATAAGATCAGTGGTGGTGAAGGTGTTAGAAACAATAATGAAGGAATACATTAACAATCACTTTGGAGAGATGTAAGTTAATTAAGGACAGCCAGTACTGATTTGTGAAAGGCAGATCGTTTTTGACTGAACAAGTTGATTTTTTAAATGAAGTTACAGAGAAGGTTGATGAAGGAAATATACTGGATTGTGTCTGTATGTCTTTGAAGAAAGCGTTGGACAAAGTATCACAAAAAATGTTTGGATAACATAATTGAGGCTCTGGGAATAGGAGGGCCCGTGTCAGCTTGGCTAAGCATTCGCTTAAGGACAGAAAACGGCGAGTCATTGTAAATGATTGTTTTTCAGACCGCCTTCAACAGCCTGCTCGCCATTGTCAAGAGACTTAACTGTTCCAGCCACGTTTATAATGTGGCTACAAGAGCAGGGCAGGGGCTGGGTATTCTGTGCCGAGAGGCGCACATACTGATTCCCCAAACACTTCCACCATGTACAAGGCAGATGTCAGGAGTGTGGTGGAATATGCTCACCTTGCATGGATGAGTGCAGCTCCAACAACAGTCAAGAAACTGTACCATCAGGGAAAAAGCAACGCCATTGACTGAAATTTCAACCAGTACAGTTAACATTCACTCCCTTCTCCACCTCTATAGATGCACTGCACCAACGCTTCAAAACACGCTACCCCGACTGCCGAGAACTCCCGAGTGTTACTGAGGTCCAGTAAGGGTGAAAGGTGCAGGCTCCAGGCCAGACCTGCACTATGTAAGTTCATCTCAGGAGGGAAGCACCGATCACCATACAGACCAGAATTGGCCCAGGAAACATCCCCAGTCTGTGTTGAGTTATCTGATGTCACCTGTTGACGTATGAGCGCCATAGCACAGGGCAGTCCGAGGCTGCATTCCCGCACTGTGCTGGGATCGATTATCTCACCCAGTGTGATTCTGGGACCCTCAGAGAGAAGCAAAGGCCCAGGATACAAAACTGGCTTGTGGTGCATTAGCTGGTCTCACCCGGCCGGGTACTGAACCACACAGAGCAGGTTGGGCCCGGGCTTCATTCCCGGCCTGTGGTACGTCAGATCATCTCAGGAGGTGTGCAACTGTGCCAATACAACACCAGAAATGTCCAGGCTTCATTGCTGGCTTGTGCTGTGTCAGCAGATATCACGCGGCGTGGTACTGAGCCCAACACAGAGCAGTTTGAGCACATGATCATTCCACGGCACGTGTTGTGTTAGCTGATATCTGTTGGTGTGGTACAAAGCCATAAACCTACAGGAAACGGCCAGGTTTTACCTCTGCTATATGCTGAACTCTCCGATCTCACCTATTGCCTGGGCATGAGCTGGGTAACTGTCAGATTCTAAGTCGAAGGTCCAGGCTCTGTGCAGCAGCGGTCTGGGTTTGTGTTGCAGATCGCTGGGCTGTGCAAGATCTATTTGTGTGAGGGTTGGAGCTGTATGGGTCTTTATGTTATATCTTGGTCAGTGCAGTTTAGCTCTATGTTTGTGTTGGAGCAACCAGAGACTATGAACAAGCTGAAATGACATCGAGCTGAAAAGTTCACTCTGTTCCTCTCGACTGAGATATTACCTGATACACTGAGTATATATACACCATTTTCCGTTTTTCGTTCAGATTTCCAGCATCTGCTTTATTTTGCTATTTTTCTACAAATAAGCTGTCAGGATCTGTAAAGGAGATGCCTGGCTCTGTGTAAATGCTACCTGGGTCTGTACAAATGCTGCACGGGTCGATGTAGGAGCGCACTCGCTGTGTATAGGAGCAATCTATGTTGCAGCTCAGTATGTCAGGGCTGGAGCTGACTGCGTCGGTGCAAGTGTTGCCTGCGACTATTCAGCATGTGGTCCTGTCTGCGTAGGAGCATCTGCTTCGCTGTGGAATGTCTCGACCTGATCAGGAGCTCACTGCGTCAGTGTGGGAGCTGCCTGGATCTCTGTTGAAGCTGTGGATTCAGTGTCGTTGCTGTCCTTGTCTGTGAAGTGAGCTGTCTGGGTCTCCCAAAGAAGCTGTTTAGGAACATGTAGGAACTATCTGCTCCTTTCTATAAACTGTCTGCGCTCGGGTAGGAAACACTTGGGACTGCACATATACACCCTGGGTCCTGGTAGGAACTGTCTAGTTCTAACCTGGACCGAATGGATCTGTGTAGCAACTGCCTGTGTCTGTGAAAGTAGCTGCTTCCGTCCATGTAGGAGCTTCTGTGGCTGTGTTGGAGATGCATTGAACTGTGTAGGAGTTGTTTAGGGCTGTTTGTGAGATGTTTGGTTCTGTGTAGGTGATGCTGGGTCTGTGCACAAGCAGACTGTGACTGTGTCGGATCTTTGGGGGCCCGCAGAGGAGTGTTCGGGTCTGTGTAGTTGATCTCTGGGTCTGTGTAGGAACAGTACCTGCCTGCATAAGAGTTGCCTGGCTCTGTGTAGGAGCGTCCTGGGTCTGTTGGGTCAGAGTAGGAGCATTCTCATTATGTGTAGCGACTGTCTGAGACTGCGTTGGAGCTGTCTGAGCCTGTGTAGTCGCAGTGTCTTTTGGAGCTGTCTGGCTCTGCGTAAGAGCTTTCTGAATCTGGATAGGCTGAGTCTGGGTCTGGATAGAACAGTCTAGGTCTGTGTAGGCAGAGTCTGGGTCTGTGTAGGGACAGTCTGGGTCTGTGTAGGCAGAGTCTGGGTCAGTGTAGCTACAGTGTGTGTCTGTGTGGGCAGAGTCTGGGTCAGTGTAGGCACAATCTGGATCTGTGTAGGCAGAGTCTGAGTCAGTGTAGGCACAGGCTGGGTCTGTGTGTGAACTGCCTGTTTCTGTGTAGGCAAAGTCTGGGTCAGTTAGGCAAAATCTGAGTCTGTGGTGGGAATATACTGCTTATCTGATTCTGATTGTTTCTGCCCTCCATTGGTCTGTGCAGCAGTTGTCTGGCTCTACTCCGGAACTGCTTTGATCTTTATCGGTCGGTAAACCTGTTTGTGTGTGCTGAGATTTGGTCAGTAGTTACAGTCTCCCCGTCCACTCCTGCACTGTGTGAGTAAGTTTTTCATGTTTACATGTACAGACTGGTGATCAGGGGCGCTGGAGCATCAGTGAACCCGGGTGAGGCACTGGATAATCTGTCCAGCCCCGGTCCCTAATGTGAGGATGTGAGGATGACATGATCGGGCCGATCGTGCTTGGGGCTATGAACTGAGAGTAAACTCCTCTGATCCAAACAACACTGGCCACAGTCGCAGATTCCAAAGGTCGCTTCCGGGGCGGCTGTTCCCTCACATGCTGCCTCGATGTCTACTCAGTGCCGTTGCTGATAAACTGTCCACATCTGAAGCCTCACACCAAACTAATCCACCAACTCTGCTGCTACATGCGATGGGCTCCTGGTGCTTCGATACATTAACTGAGTTCAATAACTGCCCGAGCGGCACTGTGTGGCACTTCAGCAGACAGCTAGACAAGGCAGTCAGGGCAGTCTCGGTCTCAATCGCTTTGTTTATCACGAATGGCCAACACATGGTTTGATTGTGGGTACATTTTGAGTAGGCTTAGTTCCAGCATTGGTTCAGAGGTAGGATTCTCGCTTCCCGTTTATTGGCTCGAATATGCGAGAGGTCCCTTGTTCAAATCCCAGAAAAAGCGCTCCTGTACCCTCTATTTTTGAAAATTAACTGCCTTTGAATCTTAGAAACATAGAAACATAGAAATTTACAGCGCAGATGGAGGCCATTTCGGCCCACCGTGCCTGCGCCGGTCGACAAAGAGCCGCACGGCCCTCGGTCAGCAGCTCTGAAGGTTAAATACCAACCCACAAACAATAACGGAAAGGCAAAGAGCACCCAGCCGAACCAGTCCACTCCACACCACTCCAACACCCCTAATACTAAAACATCTACACTCCACCCCAACCGAAGCCATGTGAGCTCCTGGGAGATGCAAAAAACAGATAAAAACCCAGGCCAATTTCGGGTGAAAAAATCTGGGAAAATGCCTCTCCAACCCATCTGGGCGATCGAAATTGATCCAGGAGATCACCCTGGTCGTATTCTATTCCCTGCAGTACTTACCATTATATCTGCGCCGTCCAACAAAAGGTCATCCTGTCTAATCTCAATTACCAGCTCTCGGTCCGTAACCCTGCAGGTGGGTTAATGGTATGGAAAGATGATGAAGTTCCCAAGTAAAACTGCGTGAATCTGAAGCGCTGTGGGAAGACGGTCAGTGCAAATAATCCCCAGTAATGCCTCTTCAATAACCAACACTTCGTGTCAGCGAGTTTGGTTGGAATATGAATTCGATCTTTAACCCGCACTACACTTTCATCTTACTGAAGCAGATGCAGCACTTGCACGTTTTTGCGCAGTTCACGACCACTGGACGTCGCAAAGTGCATTACAGCCAATGCAGCATTTTAAAAGTGTAGTCCCTGTTGTATTGTAGGAAGCGCGGCAGCCAATTTATGCACAGCAAGCTCCCACATACAGCATTATGCCAATGAGCACGTAATCTGTCCTTTGTTATGTTGTTTGAGAGATAAATATTGATCAGGGTGATTGGCGTCACAGTCTTATTCAGTTTGCAGACAGTCATTCATATAAATAATGATGCAATTGGGGAGGGCAGACACCTTTCTCAAACCTTCCCGTACTGATCCCATGTTCCTTATCTGTGAGAAATCCCATTTTTCCCAAGCTAATTGAGCTCTCCTGAACAACCGCATGTTTCACCCCATTGCACAAGCCAGTTATTTCCGAAATCATGTCCGGGATTTCACCATTACCACTCTGCATGGAATCCACTCCAAGTGCTGATTATTCTCCCGATGTCAGTCCTGAAGCGTTCACTATTAATTTTGAGCAAGTTCCACCTTGGTCTTTCTCCCACAATGTAATTTCAACAACTATTGCACAAGAGTTACTGTCTTGTATATGTCTGTAATGCCATGTTACAGATGCCTACATTCTAAGCTGTCCAAGATATGAATTTGAACACCCCGCGGGTCGGGTTAATATCCCTCCCCACCCTGCATATGTTCGACAGGATCGGCGAGCGTTGGGTAATGGTGCTCCCTCCACTGGCCGCTGTGCAGTATTGCAACACCATGTGCAGCTGCTCCCTCCACTGTCTCCCTGAAGTTAACAGGCCAGGAATACAAGGTCGTTCAGAGAGTCAATAAAATATTTGCCTTTGTTAGTCGAGGCATGGAACACAAGAGCAAGGACGTTATGCTCGAATATATAAAACGCTGTTTAGGCTGCAACTGGAGTACTGTGTGCAGGATGAGTCACCAGATTACAGGAATGATGTGATTGCACTGGAAAGCGTGCAGAGGAGATTGACAAGAATATTGCGTGTGCTGGAGAATATTGGCCATGGGCAAAGATTGGAGATGCTAGGTGTGTTTCCTTTGTAATAGAGTACACTGAGGGAATACCGGATTGAGGTATATAAAGTTATGAAGGGCCTGGTTAGAGAGGATAGGAAGGACCCCTTTCCCTTGACAGAGCGGTGATCCAGCAAAGGACACAGATTTAACGTAACTGGGGGGAGATTTAGAGGAGATATGTGGGGAAATTTCTTCCGCCAGAAGGTGGTAGTGTATGGAACGCACTGCCTGAAAGAATGGTAGAGGCAGAAAGCATCACCACATTTCAAAAAACATTTGGATGTGCACCTGAAGTGCCGTAATGTACATCGCTAGGGACCAGAGTTGGAAGGTGGCATTAGGCTAGATAGCTCTTGGTCGGCCGGTGTGGAAACTATATGCTGAAAAAGCCTCCTTCTTGATGTAAATGTCTATGATTCGATGATTCTGAACACTACTGCACCATCTGCTACAGATGCTCCCTCATTTGGCCGCTCTCCAGTATTGCACCACCTGGTACTGCTGCTGCTTCCTCTGGGCGCAATACAGTACTGCAACAGCTGATACTGCTGTTCCATCCTCTGGCCGCGACGCAGTATTGCATCATCTGATACAGCTGCTCCCTCCTTCGGGCACAATGCAGTACTGCAACACCTGATACTGCTGCATCATCCTCTGGCCGTTGCACAGTATTGCAGCACCAGCTTCTTCCAACCCTTGGCATCCTGACAACATTACGCTGAAAATCCTGCCTGTTTGCGCAGATCATTAATGTTGTAAATTAACTGTCAGCTTCTGTTGGAGAAACCAGTTTTTGTATTTCCATTACATCAGGTAAAATAATTTCTGAAACTGTCGGGTGTGCAAGAGATCTTTCTCGTGCAGGAGACATTCTCACCCTGTGTGTAAAATGTCCTGGGGTAGAACTCGAACCTGCCATCATGTGATAACAACACGATTTACACCTAACCCAGGCTCTACATCCTTTGGGCCACGACCACTTACTGAGGGAGGGTGAACTGGTCCGCTATTGTTATCAGTGTCCATTTTTATAATAGATATTTTCTTGCTTCATTGAGCAAGTGGGTCCTTCAGCATCCACGTCACTACGAATCGGAAAAGAAAATTAATTAACTTCAACATAGCCCCAGTTTGGACGATAAATGCAGCATTAGGATTCACAGGCAAATAGACAAGTGTAACCGACGGTCTGAATATCCAACAGAGAGTGGCGGGTAGCTGATAGATATTTGCGAGAGGTTGTGAGATTTGATTTTGAATTGGCTCAATAGATTAATTGGTGAAAGTGCTTGTCAGGTAAGCAGGGGCCCCGAGGTCCTATTATCAGCGGGTATGTGTTGAATATATGTTGTTTATATTGTCTGCGAATTTCAGCAACAAATAATAAACCAATGGCGTAGCGATTAAAGTCCGGGATACTCAAGAGGCCAAAATTAGAGAAGCACAGATATCTTGCGGGGTTGTGGGTCTGGAGGAGATTATAGAGATAGGGAGGGAACGAGGCCACGGTGGGGGTCTTTGAACCATTTACTTGAATTTTAAAGTAGAGACATTGCTTAACCACGAGTCAATGTTGATCAGCAAGCACAGGGGCGATGGGTGATCGCGACCTGGTACTAGTTAGGACACGGGTGGCAGAGTTTTGGATGACCTCACATTTAAGGAGGATGGATCGTGGGCAGCGGCCAGCATCGCATGGGAATAGTCAAATCTAGAGGGAACAAAGGCAGAGATAGGGTTTCAGCAGCAGTTGAGCCGAGGCAGCGATGCAGTCAGATGGAAGTGGAAATAGATGATCTTGGTGATAGAGTGGATAGGTGGATGGAAGCTCATCTTGGTGTCAAAAGAGACGCCAAAGTTGCTAACCGTCTGTTTCAGCCTCAAAAAGTTTGCAGGTAGAGGACTGGACTGGATGGCTAGGAAACAGATCTTATTGCATGGACTGAAAACAATGGCTTCAATATTCACAATATATAATTGGAAAAAATGTTCGCTCATCCAGCACTGGATGTCGGACCTCTGATCATTTGGAGACAGTGGAGGGTGGAGCGCGCTGGTGGTGATGTAAATCTGGGTGTCACCAGTGTACATGTGGAATCTGACGCTGTGTTTCCGGATGATGTCACCACGTTGCAGCAGGTGGATGATACAGGAGTGGCCAAAGATTGCTCCTTGGGGGACACCAGAGCTAATGGTGTCAGAGCGGGATGAAAATCTATTGCAGGTGATTCTGTGGCAACTACACGTTCGATAAAAATCGACCGAGGGGATTGCAGTCACATCCAGCTGGACGACGGTGGAGAGGCGTTGGAGGAGGATGGAGTTTTCAACACGGCAACTCCCACAGATAAGTTTATCAGGTCGGCGTCGGATAGTTTAACTTTAGTAAATTAAAATAGTAGTGCGGTTCAGCAGTTATCGGCAGCGGTCATGATGGTGGGGCCAGGGACCATCCATATGGTCAGGAGGCAATGACTGCCGGTCCTCCGGCCTGGGCATTCTGCTGTGAGAAGACCACTTCACCATCATCGAAGTTAAGGAGGTGGTGGGCGGCCGCCTCCTCGTAGCGGATGTAATGTACAAAAGCTTCCCTCTCAGGTTAATTCACGTTTATGGCCCAGCTCTCAAGAACGAGCGGCTGGCCCTTTTCCAGCAACTCCCAATGCTCCTGGCAACGTCCAGGCCGGTCATTCCGGGCCGTGACTTCAACTGCATCGATGCAGCTGGACAATCCAGCAGAGCCGACAGCAAACTGGACGCCACGTCCAGACTCCTGATGGATGCGATAAAAGATGTCAAGCTGTGCGACGTCTTCAGCAACTCTGCAGATGGTGCACCGTGCAGATACACCTGGTCGAGACAGACGTGTCCGTCCATTCCAGAATAGACTTCCTGTGTGTGCCACATGCTCACGGTCAGATCCACCAACGTCACGCCGGTGTTCTTCTCTGACCACTGCCTCCTGCTGGCCGACTGTCACACACAGGAAAACCAAAAAGTTGGCAGTGGGGTATGGAAGCTGAATGTGAAGCTGTTGACTCCGGAAAACGTTGAGTTACTCAAGAGGGATTATAACGGTTGGAGAATTGTAAAGCCCCTCTGCAATTTCCCGATGCACTGGTGGGAAACAAACAAGACGAACATCAAGAGGTTCTTCATCCTCAAAGGTGTTCAAGAGGCGCGAGGGAGACAGAGGGAATTGTCCCAACTCCAGACGAGTATGCAAAACCTGCTGTAGTCGATGGGGGTCGATATCACGGAGGAAGTCGAAGTGGTGAAGGGTCAGCAAACCTCGATCTTTGCCTCAAATTCCTCCAAAATAATCTTCCGCTCCAGAGTCCGTTCCGTCGAGCAGGATGAGACGTGTTCGCGTTTCTTCTTCCAAAAGATACACAGGGAGAGCTCTGTGATCACCAGCCTAAAGGAAGAAGACGGTTCTGTAACGTCTTCGCAGCCTGACATGCTGAGGATCAGCAAATCCTTCTATTCCAGGCTGTATGACGTTAAGCACACATTACGCGCGGCCTCCCAGTCATTCCTGTCGTCTATCTCGGAGGTCTTAGACGACAACGAGCAGGAGATTTGGACCACATGCTAACTCTGGATGAGCTTACCAAGGCCGTCCAGTCCTTCGAGATGAATAAATCTCCCGGAAGCGGCAGCTTACCGTTCGAGTTGTATTCGGCTCTGTGGGAATGGATGGGCCCAGACCTGCTGGAAGTGTACGGAGGTCTGCTTCTGGCCCGCAACGTGTCAGAATCGATGAGGAAAGGCATCATCATCCTCATCTACAAGCAGAAGAGGGAGAGGGAAGAAATCAAAAACTGCTGGCCCATTTCGCTGCTGGACTATAAGATGCTGTCAAATGTCATCATAAACAGGATCAAGTCTGCTCTTGAACTGGTGATTCACCCGGACCTGACCTGCGCTGTCCCTGGCAGGAAGATGTCGAATAGCCTCGCGCTACTCAGGGAAAAGATCGCCGATGAGCGGGTCAGGAGGGTGGACACCTGCTTAATCAGCTTAGACCAGGCGAAGGCCTTTAACAGAATATTACACACGTACCTGATTGACGTGCTCTCCAAAATGGGGTTTGGCGAGGGTATCCATAATTGGATCCAAGTGCTCTACACAGTTATCAGTAGCACAGTTCTAATCAACGGGTGGGAATCTGAAAGCTTTCCAATCAGATCTGGAGTCAGGCAAGGCTGTCTTCTCTCCTCTGTCTTGTTTGTGTGTTGTATCGAGCCCTTTGCCGAGTCCATCAGGAAGGATGCGGGCATTAGAGGCGTGACGATGCCAGGCATCGGAGGTGCTCAGGTCAAGACTTCCCTGTACATGGACGAAGTCGCTATATTTTGCTCGGATCCGCCGGCGGTCCACAGATTGCTCACAATCTGCCACCAGTTTGAACTGGACTCGGGAGCGAAGGTCAATCACAGCCAAAGCGAGGCCATGTTCTTTGGCAACTCGACCGACCGATCCTTTATTCCCTTCACTGTTCAGCCAGATTACCTGAAGGTGTTGGGAATATGGTTCGGAGCAGACGGGGCGTGCGCCAAAAACTGGGAAGAGCGTGTTGCCAAAGTGAAACAAAAACTGGGATGGTGGAATAAGGACCGTGTCCACAGAGGCACGATGTACAAATCTCTGGAGAGTGGAGGAAAGGATTATCCGAACGTGGGCCTCATCCTGACGGCCACCTTTGTGTGCGGCTGCATCAAGCTGTGCACATACCCCCGGTATGCAAACACCAAGTGTCACCGCGTGCTCAGGTTCTACCTCTCCCCGGTGTTGCGAAGGATGGGTCTGGCCCTGCTGGCATGAAACGCCCCCATCAGTTGGACCATGCCTGTCCACCTGTCCATCGTGGAAAGGTTTTTCGGAAAAATCCCTTTTGACCACAAGGCCATAAAGCAGTGGTCGGCACATAAGATCCTGGACCCCCTACGAAAGTAGGAGAGGGTGGACCCTATCGGGTGGTTCCCCGAGCAGACTGTCAAACTCGTTTGGCAGAATGTCTCATCGCCAGAGCTTTCACACACGCACCAAGATGTAGCTTGGTTGGCGTGGAGGAGGGCCCTTCCTGTCAGATCCTTCATGCACAGCCGGCGTCTCAGCAGCACGGCACGGTGTCCCCGGGTCAGCTGCGGGGCAGACGAGACTGTCACCCATCTCCTTCAGGATTGCACCATTGCAAGGCAGGTCTGGAAATAGATGCAGTGGTTGCTGACGAGGTTCATCCCAAGCAGCTCCGTAACACAGGACTCTGTGCTGTACGGGCTGTTCCCTGTGACACACACCGAGACAGACATCATCTGTTGCTGGAGGGCCATCAGCTCGGTGAAAGATGCACTTTGATCTTGCCGAAACTTGCTGGTCTTCCAGAGCAAGGAGATGTCCATGTCTGCGTGTTGCAGACTGGTGCAATCCAAGGTACAGAAGTACGTGCTGAGGGACGCACTGAAAATTGGTGCAGTCGCCGCAAAGGCACGGTGGGGAAGAGCCGCAGTTTAAAGCCCTTCTGCCAGGGTAAACCCAGGGCCTGGAATCAGTATAAAAATCCCCTCGGGCTGTACTTGTACACTTTTTGTTTATAGAGAGCGCCATGATCTGAAAACACCTCTGTCGTGCCATGTATAATGCAAGTTCTGTTTAGTAATGTATCTTGCAAAGAAATGTAACTGTACCCTCACCTATTCCTGTGCCGTATGTAACGTAATTTTATAAATGTATTACAATGTATCCTGGATTGTACTGAATTGTACCTTGAAATGTAGAGCAAGCAAAGGTATTGAACAGAACTGCCGTCAGCATCCAAATGTATAGTATGGAATTGCTGGCCGCATCCAAATGTACTTAACTGCTTTCCAATGTATCGTGCAAATTTTTATATGAATAAAGTATATTTTGAAATTTTTTAAAAGTATGTATTTTAATAAAGAGCATACTTTGGAACGATAGCGTCACTTGCGGGTAATGACAACTAGCGAGGTTTGGTATTCATTGAATTTCACGATAAATAAACCGACCATTCATTTCATTGTTGGATATTTTATTCCCAGTATGTAGAACAACCGTGGCAGGGAATCGAAGCTGAGAATACCATCAATGAAATTATTATCCATTAGTGCCCGGGGCTGCTGTGTTCTTGGGCAAGCTACTGACCCTTAAATATTCACATACTGTGATTAGATCTTTTTCACCTCTGCTTTCTGTGCGGTACAGTTACTCGCTGCTCCTGGGTCTCAGGTTCTGATTCTCGCTTTGGGCTTTTACTGATATAAATGTGTGAGGTCCCGGGTTCCTGCGTAATTCCCTGCACTTCCACCTCGCCGGCCCCTCACTCAGTCATTTTCTCCTGTCCTCTGGAAATCTCTGACTCTCAACCACCCTTCAAACCCACATCACAACATGAAATTATAACGCAGCTGCGGGCGCTCCCCACCTTTAACCGAATGCTGCCACCCACTCCTTCTCCTTTCTCATGCGGGGCCCACCTTTCTCTCCTTGTGGAAGCTCCGAGCAGTTTACCTGGGATTTGTGCCACGGATGTGAGGGGATTGAGTTACCTTCCTTCACTGATTTTTTTTCTCTGGAAATCAAATCGATGGAACGTTTGATACAGTGTCTTAACATTGTCTTTCTTTGCTCAGCGGTTTATGTAACTCCTTGAATACGTTCACTGAAATAATTTAATGAGACTTGCAAAAGTGAATTGGCTGGTAATCGAACCCAGGTATCCGGACCGGGGGCAGACAATTCTACTCCTGAAAGCCAAGACTCACACTGTCAAGGCCACTTTCTGTTCAATTTTCACTTTATTTTCTGCGCTTTTCTTTACACAAGGCGAAATTTCATAAAACACAAAGCAAAATACCGCAGAAGCTGAGAATGGAATTATTCAGAACATTCTAGAAACACTCTGGAGGTCCGGGGTCACAGTCTAAGAATAAGGGGTAAGCCATTTCGGTCCGAGATGTGGAGAAACTTCTTCACTCAGAGAGTGGTTAACCTTTGGAATTCTCTACCGTAGAAAGTTGCTGAGGCCAGTTCATTAGCTATATTCAAGAGCCAGTTAGATATGGCCCTTACGGCCAAAGGGATCAAGGGGTATGGAGAGAAAGCTGGAACGGGTACTGAGGTGAATGATCAGGCATGATCTTATTGAATGATGACGTAGGCTCGAAGGGCCGAATCGCCTACTCCTACACGTAATTTCTATGTTTCTGTGTTTCTATGTTTCCATGACCATCTGTGGAGAGGGGAACACAGGTTTAACCTTTCAGGTCAGCGAGCCAAATATTGCAGATACTTTTATTGAAATTATTTTTCCTTGTGCTGATCCGTTTGAATTTCCCACCAAACTTTACATTGTATAAGTTGCCCTCAGGCAATAAAAAGTTAATGAACTACCCTCAGTCTGGGAAGCCTCATAAAGCGTTCAACACAGCAACGACGCGGGTATGAATCAAAACCACGCGTGGTGAACAAGGGATCAGTCGTCTATCGCCTTATATTGTTCAATTTGGATTCATTCTACATTAAATACATTTACATATTGTCACCATTACATTGTATCATCCAAATCCATTCCGCCTCGCTGCACAGTCATTCCCCAACACTTATCAACTATAAAATCTCAAGTTTAATGTGTCTCCTGTGACATTTACCAATCTATTGTGCATTAAAAACTGATCATTATCTGTTACTTAAACTTCCTTTCTGAACTGAACATCCACAGAGTCTTCTGATGATGTTTTAGCATATACTTAAAGTACTGGTTCATGTTTATTCTCTTCCCCTTATAAAAAAGGAGATTTCTTCTTTTCACAAACACTAATCTAGCCAAACTGAACGTTAAATTTATCGCCGCATTGCTGGACTCGGGCAGACCCTGCTGCTAGATCCATCTCAAAATTTAATACATGGGATTCCCATTCCCATTCTTCATACCCCACCCAGCAAGGAAACCTCAAACACCTGTCGAACATGGTATCAGAATCACTTAACTGTGGACATATCACCAGTAAATGGGACAGTCACATCCCGTGTCCCACACACAGGGATAGTTGTCACTTCCACTCGCCCAATCCAACATACAGCAATCATTACGAACCAATTTAAAATACATTTCAATCCAATCTGGACATTTAAAATTCACCCACACCGCTTTCTACAGCGTGTTGTGGTTCAGCTGTGGGGACATACTCTTCCAAAACTCCTGATCAGCGGGGGCCTTGAAACTTCATTGTCTAAATATCCCAAAGAAACCATGAGTGTTGCAGTCGTCGAATTGGACCAACTCCTCTGCTCTCTCCAGCAGAAAGCTTGGAAATGCAGGACACATTTGACGACCTCTGGAGATTTTCACATTTATTTCTCCCATCGAATCTTGTGGCATTGCCCTCACAATCTTCTCATACATTGTCCCCATTTCCTTTTCCTCTACTTCCTTATCTTCTTCCCAAACCATATTCCTCACCACCGCTTCCGGCAACCAACCTGGACTCACATCATATTCCACGGATATAATATCAGATTTTATAAAAGCTTTATTAAATAATACCTCTTCTTCTTAGTCAGTCCCTCGGAGTCGAGGATGACTTGCTTCCAAATTAAAGATGAGTTCTTACGTGACTGATGACTGCGATGTGGGATCTCCAATCTCTGTCACAGGTGGGGCAGAGGTGGTTGAAGGGACGCTGGAAGAAGGGACAGACGGGTGGGGTGCTTGGGTTGTCATGCACTCCTTCCAGTGCTTGAGCTTGCTTTCCATCGAAGAGGGTCAGAGTGTTCCGCACCTTCCCAGATGCTTAGCTGCACTTTGAGCGTTCTTGAGCCAGGGCTTCCAAGGTGTCGGTGGGGAAGTTGCACATTTTCGAAATGGTTTTTATGGTGTCCATGAAGCATTTCCTCTGCCCATCTGGGGCTCGCTTGCCGTGTCGCTGCTACGCGTAGAGCGCTTGTTTTGGAAGTCTTGTCTCGGGCATGCAGCTGATGTGGCCCGTCCATCGGAGCTGATCGATTGTGGTCAATGCTTCGATGCTGGGGATATTTGTCCGAGCATGAACACTGACGTTGGTGCGCTTATCCTGCCAATGGATTTGCAGGATCGAGCAGAGCCAGATTTGGTGCAACTTCTCCAGTGCTGTGAGATGCCTGCTATACATAGTGCATGTCTCAGAAACATAAAGCACGGCGGGTATGACTATGCCCTGTATACCATGAGCGTGCTGCCGGGTTTGACGTCCTGGTCTTCAAACACTCTCTTCCTCAGGCGAACAATGGCTGCGCTGGTGCACTGAAGGCATTGTTTGACAGTCATTGAAGTCTACCCTTGTTGGCAGTCGGCTCCAGAGGTATGGCAAATGGTCCCCGATGTCCGAGTCTTCATCGTGGATTTTGATAATCTAGGAGCGGTTTGCAGGTTGGAAGAGGACCTTTGTCTTACGGATGTTTAGTGTAAGGTACATGCTCTCCCATGCTTCTGTGAAGGTGTTGACGATGGTTTGGATTTCGGCCTGCTTTCAAAGTTATCAAAGTTAACTCTTATCTCTCTTCTTTGACTGTGGATATGCCCACTATGTACTCTTGATAGCTATTGAAATATAATCAGTCATAATTCCCTGTTATAATTCTTGAATATTATGTTATGCTGGATTACAGATTAATATTAAGTTTGCAAGTCCAAAATTGTATTACTTTAGTTAAATTTTTCCTCTGTTTCAATTAGTTGAAGTAATCATCTTGTACCTCGGTTTTATTTACAGTTAAAAGTCTCATTGTCTTCAAAATCCACTGGGTTCATGATCAACAAAGGTTTTATGTCAGAGGCCGAAGACTAGTCTCTGTGGTTGGATGAACTTCTCCACATTTACGGTTTTTGGGGTATATCCAAGGATTTTCCGTTCTCTCTTAACGTAGAGGATCCACGGAGTTAACAGCAGGTGGCCATGCGTATGTGTGTAGGATGTCTGAGGAATGGGTCGCATCTTCTACCGAAAAGACAGGAATCATGTTTTTCTCAGTCGTACTTTGTAAACTGCTGATTAAATATTTTAAGGTATTAATTCTTGCCTATGCTAAATAAAGCCACATAATTAAATCAAATATGGTGTCAATGTTGAAAAATTGAACAGACAGACAGACCCAAAAACGACAACAATGAGCGGTCCTTGTGGTGAACGTCGGCCTTTTCTTTTACTGGTCAAATCCTGACGTGATGGTGGACCTTATTTAAATGGGCAGTCCAATTGGTGATTAACGACCTTCTCGTTAACTGGTCAATAACTGCGGTGATGGTGGATCTTATTGAAACGGGCAGTCAGAGTGGTGATCAACGGCATCCTCTTCAACCGGATGAGTCTTGAGGTGATGATGGGCTTTCTATTTAAACGGGAGAGACTTGAGGTGATGATGGAAATTTTCTTTCATCAGGTAGTTCCTGAAGTGATGGTGGGCCTTCTTCACCAGAAAGACTTTGATGTGATGCTGGGTCTGGTTTTAAATGTGCAGTTAAGATGTCCACCAGGAAGTGAAGTTCGGATGTCAGAATTTGTATTGAATGGATTCGCTATAGCAGAAGGTTTGCCTCATTGACACGATGAGCTCGGATAGGACATCAGGGGAAATATTTGAAAATCTAGCGAAGGATCATAATTCAGAGTGAGAGCAGGAGATGTTTTCCTTGGTGGGGATGGGGAAGGAGAAGGAGCCAAAACCAGCTGAATAGATAATTTCAGTATAGTGACAAATAATTCCATCAGTTCCTCAGAGTTGATCTTGGAGGTGTATGTAGCAGGGACAGGGCAGAGTTGTTTAACAATATGGTTGTTAGTTTTGAAAGGAAGCCGGGGTCTATGTTTGCTTTCAATGATAATATTGGATATTGGATCTGCTTAGGTGAAAGAAGCACGATCTGACAGGTCTGTATTTGAAGAGCCAGCTTCGACATTAAATGAGTAAACCAGGTGTGGGCCAGATTCGATTAAATAGTGGCCTTGGACCTATGGGAGCTACAATGGGACCCATTCCTGAGGGAATGACCAGTGTAGGAGAGGGTAAGAGTTTTACCAGGGACAAGGACATCAAAACCGCCAGTGAGTGAGTGGTGTAGCTGATCCACAGCTGCAGAACTACCTTGGAAAATGGACAATTAGTCAGACTGCAGTGCCTAAAAGTCATAAGTGAATTGTGGAGAGATTTTTCACGTGCGTAGATGCAGCTAGAAGTGGTCTTGGAATGCATTAGGGGTTGTGGATGGTGATCGATTCACGAAGCTGTCAGAGATTGCCTTTTATGTGACCGCAGAAAGTGAGCCGACTGAGTTGGCAAGGTTGAAGAAATCAAGTTGACAATCAGTGTGCTCAGACTGTTGATTTAACATTTTTGTTCTTGCTCATTGCTATAGTACTTTTACAACAATGGGTCATTCTACTCTACATCCATAAGTGTATTTAGTGGTGCGAGGGGTGTTGGTTTGAAAGAGGTTAACTGAATGTGTTTGTTCATTGACTGTAATTGATATCAGACCCCATAGATTAATTAAATGTGTTTGTTCGGTGTCTGTAATAAATGTACCTCTCCATGGACCATAATTGTATCACTGGAGAGGTTATCTCTTCTATTAATACGGTAAACATCGCAATGTGTTGTAGCACAGTCTCACAGAGAGCATCAACTGCGGCACTCACAGGGATCAGCGGCTCTACCGAGAAGAGAAGAATGTATTTAAGAATCAGTGAGTTCACAATACTAGGGTTCGTTTTTGAGATACAAAAGATATACTACCCCATTCTGGCTGTGGTCGGAGTCCCTGGTAAGTCACTGTGTCCAGCTACTCATGTTGCAGATCATGTTTAACTGTGTGGCTGCATTATCTCATTGAGGTCACCATATCCAGAAATTAATTGACACCACATATTCTCTCTGGATGTGGGGCTGACAATGCTCCGTGATTCCCGAATATGACTGTGTCACATTCACCCGTTGACTGATCTGAGTGCATTGAATAGCAAACATAACCTTTTGATCTTTACTCCATGTGATAGGGTCTGATAGAGAACTGACTCGTTTGTTAATTTCCAGCACAAGCAATCTCACTGGATAATTCTCTTAGAGTCTGTGTCTGTAGAGCGCATTCTATTCAATCGGACAGATGTGTTCATGGGTTTCCAGAATCGATCACCGTGCACTGGGAACAGTGAATTATACCAAGTGGGGAAACCAGTTGTGGCAGAAGGCTCAGAAACACACCGTGAATGTTCGATAATGTCCATCTTGATCCAGATCCAGTCTGATGATCCCCTTTGTACAATCACTTTCCCAGTATAAGTCAGTGTTCTGGGAGGTTAGGATGGGATTACACATTCATTCGTGATTGAATGTGTCTCCCGTTATAGATCAATGGATTGATTTCCAATCGTATCTGTGAAGAAGGAATCCCCACCCCATGTCCATCAAGCACAGTTCAGAAGAATCTCTCAATGAGATCTCTTCTGACTCTGCCCCATCTCTTGCTCTGCTTCCATGCAACTGATTCTTGTTGATTGGCAGGGAGTACAATGAATGGTGAGATAAATTTATTGATGCAAATTCACCACGTCAATTGGAGTTCCATCAAATCTCAACCACAGATAAAGAACTCTGGGTTAGCGCTGATGTAGTTGGGTATGGATATTTAATTAAATCTCAACCACCGATATAAAATTCCGGGTAAACAAATCATCTAATTGGATGCAGAGATTTTAGCACACCACAAGGTGGTTAATTTAATCTATGTTATATTAAACACATTCAAAAAATGTTCACAGAGCAGCAGACAGTTTGAACTTTGCGCCTCCTTTCAAATCGAGCGCTTAGAATTAGCTGCCCGTTATACACCACCGCCCATTGCCTTCACATTAATGCAGAGTGTATAAGGCTGGACTGGTTCCACATTGCCCATTTTACACCAGCACAGATAGATATAAACAGACAGAGCATTTGGCTAGAGAAGGAAACGTCAGGTGCGAGCCAACCTCAAAACAGGACTGGTGATACTATTTGAACATTTATAGTCGAGATTATGTGGAACCATTTGGAGTATCGGTGAGTTGAAAGTCGTCTAAAATGTTATTTAATAATGTGTTATTTTCACTGGATGTAAAATTTCAGATTTAAGTGCATGTAGAAGCATTGCTCTGTTTTATTACATGCTTTCACATCAGATTAATATGTTAAATATTTTTACCTTCCAAACCTTAAACCATATCTTTGTGTGCCGTGATACCGTGTAGGAATGCCTTCAGCATTCGGCTCAGAGGGAATCACAGCCCAGTTTACACACAATATCCAAACTCGCTTTGTTCCTGTATATTTTGCTCAGGCTTTTCGGGTCTATCTCAAGGGTCAATGACTCATCTCCGCCGGTCACTGACTTACTGTCCCCTGGTTACTGACTCACTCTCCCTGGTTACTGATTCACTCTCCCACAGTGACTGAATCACCCTCCCTGGTCACTGATTCATTCTCCCCCAGTCACTGACTCACTCTCACCGGACGCACTCCTGTAATTTCAGCCGGGGTTCTCCGAATCATCCGCTGTATTACGGCCCATAATGACCCATCCAGACATTTCAGGCACAGTCCAATTACCCAAACTAACTCCTGATTGGCTGCAGACTGGGAACAGAATCCCAGAAGGTCGATGATCGATGCAGCAGCAGGCAATGATTGAACAAACCTGGAGATGAGGGCTAATGCAACTTCAGTATTGATCTTCTGATTAGATGGCACATTACTCTTGCAATATTAAATCCCATTCCCGGGTTCACTTTAACAATCATTGATGATTAGTGAGTTGCGCAGTTTGCATTGTACATCCTCTCTCCAGCAGAAAGCCCTTTCTCAGGAACATTATTAAATTCCATCACTGGAAGCAGTAATACATGTAGAAATGTTACCCCAATCCCATCAACCTGCTGAATTCACTTTCGTCCTGTTTTGTTAATTTCCTGTTGATTATCGTTCCTCACAGCTAACTCAATGACGATTGTGATCCTGTCTCGGGGAAAGTGCGGTCTCTCCAAATGTGTCACTCGCTACTTGGTGGCCATGGCAGCGGCGGATCTACTGGTCGTTATCACTGACCTGATATTGAGGCAAATTCCAATTGCTCATCGTTTGCATTTTGTGCGGGGAATCCCCGTGTGTAATATCCACGCTGTCTTGCTTTATGCAGCCACAGACTGTTCTGTCTGGTTCACAGTCACTTTCACCTTTGATCGATTCGTGGCAGTTTGTTGCCAGAAGCTGAAAACGAAATATTGCACTGAGAACACCGCGGCTCTGGTTCTTGGAACAGTCACTGTGTTAAGCTGTTTAACGAATATTTTCTGATACTTTATGTATTCACCTTGGTACTCGTTTTCCAATAGCCCCTAGTTCTGTTACGTGAGTGTCCTTGTTATGGTTTCACATTTGTGGTCAACACTCGAGCTTCTTCATTCTATTCTAACCCCTTGCATCCCATTCGTTCTGATTCTGCTCCTCAATGCTTTAACCATCAGATACATTTTAGTGGCCAACAGAGCCCGCAGGAGACTCCAGAATCACAGCAGCGAGGGTATTCCCAGTGACATAGAGATGGAGAGACGAAGGAAATCCATCATTTTACTGCTCATTATTTCAGGGAATTTCATTCTGTTATGGGCTGTGTTTATGTTGTTTTCTATTTGGAACCGGTTGTTGTATTTAGGTTATGATACTATACACCTACATTCTTACATGAAAGAAATAGGATTTATGCTCCAGCTCCTGAGTTGCTGCACAAACACTTGTATTTATGCCGTGACCCAGAAAAAGTTCAGAGAGCAGTTGAAGAATGTGGTGAAACGTCCGTTTCTCCGAATTGTTAAAATCATTAAATGGTGAGAGTGAATGTAGAAGATGCAGCATCAGAAATCAACATGATGTACGCAAAGGAGCGAAGCAGAAGAAGGGCATGGTGAATATCCATGGTTTCTCATGTAGAAAACAAAATTAACTCAATATAGATGACATTGCAGCAGAAAGGAAACGTTACCTGATGTGGGGACGTCGAGGTTTAACACAATCACATCTTACACAGACGTAGTTAGCACGGGTTGACAGAATAGTATCACATTACGAGGACATAATTAACCTCATAAAATACACAACACACCCGAACCTTTCAGAGATTTCGACCTCGATAGCATGAATATTCAAGAGATAAAGTTCGGACAGGCGCTGAAATAGTTAGTAGGATTACATAGCTCACAAGCAGGTAATTCGGGCCATCGTGCATTTGCCAGCTGTTTGAAAGAAATATACAATTAGTCACACTCAGCTGGTATTGCCCCATTCTTTTGATAATTTTACCGATCAAATATTTATCCAATTCCTTCGTGACTGTTAGTACCGACGCCGGATTATTCACCCTTTCAGTCTCGTCATTCACGATAATAATTCGAGGTGTAGCAAAAACTCCTCATTTGCCCACTAGATTTCTTGTCAAAAATTTAAATCTGTGTCCGTTGATTACCAAGCTCCAGCCAGTGGAAACAATTTTCCTATAACTACTCTGCCGACACCGTTCATGATTGAATCTACCCAAACCTTCTCGGATCTGTGAAGTAACCGGTACCCAAATTCCTACATCCTCTTTTAAATTGTACCATTTAGTTTATATTACTTCTCCTCATTTGTACCTACAATATGTTTCACTGTGCAATTCTCTGCTTTAAATGTCCACTGCTTTGTTTCTGTTGAAGTCACTGGCCTGACTATGTCCTGCTGACTTCTGCTACGTTCCTCTACATTCGCAACTTTGTGACATTTGCAAACTTTGATATTATGTCCTGAGTACTCAATTCCAGGACATTAATAATTATCCTAAAGGAGCAATGGTCCCATCGGGTACTTAACCGCTGTCCAAATAACAAAAGTTCGCCACGACTCTCTGCTTTCTGTCACTCTGCGGATTTCGAATCTATGCAGCCAATGTCCATTTAATACCATGGGCTTGAATATTGCCAGCAAATCTGCTATGCGATACTTCATCAAGTGCCTTTTGAAAATTCGTCAAGTTAGTTAAGCACGATTTTCCTTTGACAAATTAGAAGAGCATGAGCAGTTAAGACCACAAATTTAAAACACCAGATGAATCCTTTGCAGGTGAAGAACTTTCAGTACCACTCGCAAGGACACTGCAATTAAAGAGTTGTATAAATTATTTGACAAATAAAGTGTATTAATGTGACGCCTCAATCCTGAAATTTGGGTGAAGCGTAAGTATGATTGACTATCCCATAGACCGAGCATAATTGGCGACCGTGGGAATAATTAAGTCTTTCATTGTCTGATTTGTTGACGACCATCTCTAGTCAGACAGTCCCATATAGAGCAGATTCTGGAACATGGAGTATCTGGACGAATATATAGATGCACATTCGACGTAGCATGGTGGTATAACTATGAGGGTTAGTAATCTCACGGGAAATAGATCCATGATTGAGTTAGACTGGATCCTGGGTACCGGAAAAACCAAAGTTCCTGTGTTACAAAGGTTGGCTTTCAAGCCTGAGATTCTATCCAAATCTAATTAGCATCACAAAAAGGAGAGCAGCGCCGGAGAGGCGAGCGTGTGGAGGCCTATAAACGCCAGCTGGTGCAGCTGCAGCAGGGTGACAAGGCAAAAAAGAAGTCGAAAGACATCGAAGGGTGACGTCACAGCCAAGGGGGTAAGTGATTGTCTGGAGATTGGTAAGTAGATTTTCTTTTTCTTTTCTTTATCAGTAATTAACCTATAGCATTGTTGTTGCCAATTTAGGTTTATCTAAGTGTTAAGTAATGGCAGGACAGCTCGGACACGTGTTATGCTCCTCCTGTACTATGTGGGAAGTCAGGGACGCTTCCGGTGTCCCTGACGACGACATGTGCGGGAAATGCATCCGCCTGCAGCTCCTGATGGACCGCATTGCGGAATGGAGCTGCGGGTTGATGAACTCTGGAGCATCCACGATGCTGATAATGACGTGAATAGCACGTTTAGTGAGTTGGTCTGACCGCAGATAAAGGGTACACAGCTAGATACGGAATTGCTGACTAACAGGAAGAGCAGTGCAAGGAAGGAAGTGCAGGGGTCCCCTGCGGTCATCCCCCTGAAAAACAGATGCACCGCTTTGGATACTGTTGAGGGGGATGACTCATCAGGGGAGGGTAGCAGCAGCCAAGTTCATGGCACCGTGGGTGGCTCTGCTGCACAGGAGGGCAGGAAAAAAGTGGGGGAGCTGTAGTGATAGAGCATTCATTTGTAAGGGGAATAGATAGTCATTTCTGCGGCTGCAACCGAGACTGCAGGATGGTATGTTGCCTCCCTGGTGCAAGGGTCAAGGATGTCTCAGAGCGGTTGCAGGGCATTCTGAAAATGGACTGTGAACAGCCAGTTGTTGTGATGCATATAGGTACCAGAGATATAGGTAAAAAATGGGATGAGGATCTACAAGACGAATTTAGGGAGCTAGTAGCTAAATTAAAAAGTAGGACCTCAAAAGTAGTAATCTCAGGATTGCTACCAGTGCCACGTGCTAGTCAGAGCAGGAATCGCAGGATAGCTCAGATGAATACGTGGCTTGAGGAGTGGTGCATAAGGGAGGGATTCAAATTCCTGGGACATTGGAACGGGTTCTGGGGGAGGTGGGACCAATGCAAACCGGTCTGCACCTGGGCAGGGCCAGAACCAATGTCTTACGGGGAGCGTTTGCTAGTACTCTTCGGGAGGAGTTAAACTGATATGGCAGGGAGATGGGAACCTATGCAGGGAGACAGGGGAAGTAGAATGAGGGCAGAAGCAAAAGATAGAAAGAAGAAAAGTGAAAGTGGAGGGCAGAGAAACCGAAGGCAAAAAGCAAAAAGGGCCACATTACAGCACAATTCTAAAGCGGCAAAGTGGGTTAAAAAGACAAGCCTGAAGGCTTTGTGCCTCAATGCGAGGAGTATTCAGAATAAGGTGGATGAATTAACTGCGCAGTTCGCAGTTAACGGGTATAATGTAATTGGCATCACGGCGACATGGCTCCAGGGTGACCAAGGCTGGGAACTCAACATTCAGGGGTATTCAACATTTAGGAAGGATAGACAGAAAGGAAAAGGAGGTGGACTGGCATTGCTGGTTGAAGAGGATATTAATGCAATGGTAAGAAAGGACATTAACTTGGATGATGTGGATTCGGTATGGGTGGTGCTACGGAATACCAAGGGGCAGAAAACGCTAGTGCGATTTGTGAACAGAGCACCAAACAGTAGTAGTGAGGTTGGGGACAGCATCAAACAAGAAATTAGCGATGCATGGAATAAAGGTCGAGCAGTTATCATGGGTGATATTAATCTACATATTGATTGGGCTAACTAAACTCGTAGCAAGGCGGTGGAGGAGAATTTCCTGGAGTGTATTAGGGATGGTTTTCTGGACCAATATGTCGAGGTACCAACTCGGGAGCTGGCCATCCTAGACTGCGTGATGTGTAATGAGAAAGGACTAATTAGAAATCTTGTTGTGCGAGGCACCTTGGGGAAGAGTGACCATAACATGGCAGATTTCTTTATTAAGATGGAGAGTGACACAGTTAATTCAGAAACTAGGATCCTGAACTTAAGGAAAGGTAACTTCGATGGTTTCAGGCGTGAATTGGCTAGAATAGACTGGCAAATGATACTTAACGGGAAGACGGTGGATAGGCAATCGCAAACTTTTAAAGATCACATGGATGAACTTCAGCAATTGCTGTCTGGACTAAAAATAAAATGGAGAAGGTGGCTCAACCGTGGCTGACAAGGAAAATTAAGGATATGTTAAATCCAAAGAAGGGGCATATAAATTAGCCAGGAAAAGTTACAAACCTGTGGACCAAGAGAAATTTAGAATTCAGCAGAGGGGGACAAACGGCTTAATTAAGAGGGGGAAAATACAATATGAGAAGAAGCTTGCAGGGAACAGAAAAACTGACTGCAAAAGCTTCTATAGATATGTGAAGAGAAAAAGATTAGTGAAGACAAACGCAGGTCCCTTGCAGTCGGATTCAGGTAAATTTATAATGGGGAACAAAAAAATGGCAGAACAATTGACAAATAATTTGGTTCTGTCTTCACGAAGGAAGACACAAATAACCTTCCGGAAGTACTCGGGAACCGAGTGTCTCGCGAAAAGGAGGAACTGAAGGATATCCTTATTCGGTGGGAAATTGTGTTTGGTAAATTGATGGGATTGAAGGCCGATAAATCCCCGGGGCCTGATAGTCTGCATCACGGAGTGCTTAAGGAAGTGGCCCTAGAAATAGTGGATCTATTGGTGATGATTTTCCAACAGTCTATCGACTCGATATCAGTTCCTATGCACTGGAGGGTAGCTAATGTAACAGCACTTATTCAAAAGGAAGGGAGAGAGAAAGCGGGTAATTATAGATCGGTTAGCGTGACATCAGTGGTGCGGAAAATGTTGGAATCAATTATTAAGGATGAAATAGCAGCGTATTTGGAAAACAGTGACAGGATCGGACCAAGTCCGCACGGATTTATGAAGGTGAAATCATGATTGACAAATCTTCTGGAATTTTTTGAGGATGTAACTAATAAAGTGGACAAGGGAGAACTAGTGAATGTGGTGTATTTGGACTTTCAAAAGGCTTTTCACAAAGTCCCACACAAGAGATTGGTGTGCAAAATCAAAGTACATGGTATTGGGGATAATATACTGACGTGGATCGAGAGCTGGTTGGCAGACACGAAGCAGAGAGTCGGGATAAACGGGTATTTTTCAGAATGGCAGGCAGTGACTCGTGGAGTGCCATGGGGCTCAGTGTTGGGACCCCAGCTCTTTATAATATACATCAATGATTTGAATGAAGGAATTGAGTGTAATATCTCCAAGTTTGCAGATGACACGAAACTGGGTGGCGGTGTGAACTTTGAGGGGGAGGCTCGGAGGCTGCAAGGTGACTTAGACAGTTTCGGGGAGTGTGCAAATGCATGACAGATGCAGTATAATGTGGATAAATGTGAAGTTATCCACTTTGGGGGCGAAAACTCGAAGACAGAATATTATCTGAATGGCGGCAGATTTGGAAAAGGGGACGTGCAATGAGACCTATAAGAACATAAGAACATAAGAATTTGGAACAGGAGTAAGCCACCTAGCCCCTCGAGCCTGCTCTGCCATTCAATAAGATCATGGCTGATCTGGCCATGGACTCAGCTCCACTTACCCGCCCTCTCCCCGTAACCCTTAATTCCCTTATTGGTTAAAAATCTATCTATCTGTGACTTGAATACATTCAATGAGCTAGCCTCAACTGCTTCCTTGGGCAGATAATCCCACAGATTCACAACCCTCTGGGAGAAGAAATTCCTTCTCAACTCGGTTTTAAATTGGCTCCCCCGTATTTTGAGGCTGTGCCCCCTAGTTCTAGTCTCCCCTACCAGTGGAAACAACCTCTCTGCCTCTATCTTGTCTATCCCTTTCATTATTTTAAATGTTTCTATAAGATCACCCCTCATCCTTCTGAACTCCAAGTAGTAAAGAAACAGTCGACTCAATCTATCATCATAAGGTAACTCCCTCATCTCAGGAATCAGCCTTGTGAATTGTCTCTGTACCCCCTCCAAAGCCAGTATATCCTTCCTTAAGTAAGGTGACCAAAACTGCACGCAGTCCTCCAGGTGCGGCCTTACCAATAGCCTGTACAGTTGCAGCAGGATCCCTGCTTCTGTGCTCCATTCCTCTCGCAATGAAGGTCAACATTCCATTCGCCTTCCTGATTACCTGCTGCAAATGCAAACTAACTTTTTGGGATTCATGCACAAGGACCCCCAGATCCCTCTGCATCTCAGCATGTTGTAATTTCTCCCCATTCAAATAATATTCCCTTTTACTATTTTTTTCCCCAAGGTGGATGACCTCACACTTTCGACATTGTATTCCATCTGCCAAACCTTCGCCCATTCGCTTAACATATCTAAATCTCCTTGCAGTCTCTCTGTGTCCTCTACACAACCCGCTTTCCCACTAATCTTTGTGTCATCTGCAAATTTTGTTGCACTAAATCTGTCCCCTCTTCCAGGTCATCTATGTATATTGTAAACAGTTGTGGTCCCAGAACTGATCCCTGTGGCACACCACTAACCACCGACTTCCAACCCAAAACGGACCCATTTATCCCGACCCTCTGCTTTCTGTTCACCAGCCAATTCTCTATCCATGCTAATACATTTCCTCTAACTCCGCATACCTCTATCTTCTGCAGTAAACTTTTCTGTGGCACCTTATCGAATGCCTTTTGAAAATCTAAATACACCCACATCCATCGGTACACCTCTATCCACCATGCTCATTATATCCTCAAAGAATTCTAGTAAAATATTTAACATGATTTCCCGATCATGAATCTATGTTGCGACTGCTTGATCGCAATATTCCTATCTAGATGTCCCGCTACTTCTTCCTTAATGATAGTTTGAAGCATATTCCCCACTACAGATGTTAAACTAACCGGCCTATAATTACCTGCCTTTTGTCTTCCCCTCTTTTTTAAACAGAGGCGTTACATTAGCTGCTTTCTAACCCCCCGGTACCTCCCCAGAATCCAGAGAATTTTGGTAGCTGATAACGAATGCATATGCTGTAACTTCCGCCATCTCTTTTAATACCCTGGGATGCATTTCATCAGGACCAGGGGACTTGTCTACCTTGAGTCCCATTAGCCTGTCCAGCACTACCCCCCTAGTGATAGTGATTGTCTCATGGTCCTCCCTTCCCATATTCCCGTGACCAGCAATTTTTGGCCTGGTTTCTGTGTCTTCCACTGTGAAGACCGAAGCAAAATAATTGTTTAAGGTCTCAGCCATTTCAACATTGCCCATTATTAAATCCCCCTTCTCATCTTCTAAGAGACCAACATTTACTTTAATCACTCTTTTCCGTTTCATATATATGTAAAAGCTTTTACGGTCTGTTTTTATGTTTTGCACAAGTTTACCTTCGAAATTTATCTTTCCTTTCTTTATTGCTTTTTTTAGTCATTCTTTGCTGTTGTTTAAAATTTTCCCAATCCTCTAGTTTCCAGCTAACTTTGGCCACCTTATACGCATTGGTCTTTGATTTGATACTCTCCTTTATTTCCTTGGTTATCCACGGCTGGTTATCCCTTCTCTTACTGCACTTGTTTTTCACTGGAATATATTTTTGTTGCGCAGGCGTCATGGTTCATCAGTCATCGAAATTTGGCATACAGGTACAGCAGGCGGTGAAGAAGGCAAATGGTATGTTGGCCTTAATAGCTAGGGGATTTGAGTATAGGAGCAGCGAGGTCTTACTGCAGTTGTACAGGGCCTTGGTGAGGCCTCACCTGGAATATTGTGTTCAGTTTTGGTCTTCTAATCTGAGGAAGGGTGTTCTTGCTATTGAGGGAGTATAGTGAATGTTCACCAGACTGATTCCAGGGATGGCAGGACTGGTATATGAGCAGAGACTAGATCAACTGGTCCTTTATACATTGGCGTTTAGAAGGATGAGAGGGGATTTCATAGAAACATAGAAGATTCTGATGGGACGGGACAGGTTAGATGCGGGTCGAATGCTCCCGATGTTGGGGAAGTCCAGAACCAGGGGACACCGTCTTAGAATTAGGGGTAGGCCATTTAGGACTGAGATGAGGAGAACTTCTTCACTCAGTGAGTTGTTAACCTGTGGAATGCCCTGCCGCAGAGAGTTGTTGATGCCAGTTCACTGGATATATTCAAGATGGAGTTAGATATGGCCCTTGCACCTAAGGGGATCAAGGGGTATGGAGAGAAAGCAGGAAAGGTGTTCTGAGGGAATGATCAGCCATGATCTTATTGAATTGTGGTGCAGGCTCAAAGGGCTGAATGGTCTACTCCTGCACCTATTTTCTATGTTTTCTATGTTTCTATGTGACAGATTGGAGGAATTTGGGCGAAAACTTGGGAAAGAGTGATCATCGTAGGATAAGGTTTAAATTAATAGTGGAGAAGAATAAGGAGCAATCTAGAGCAGACATTTAAATTGGAAGGGGGAAAACTTCAATGGGAGGAGAGCGGATCTAGCCAAGGTAAAATGGAACTTATGATTGTGAGGCTCATCTGCAACAGGACAATGGGTGATATTTCAGGAGTAGATGTATCAGGTAGAGGCTAGGGACATTCCAACACGAGGTAACGAAAAGTGAACCAAAAATACGGCTGCTTGTATGATGAGGGAGATAGCGAATATGATTCAACAAAAAAGAGGGTGTATGATGCATGTCAGGAGAATTCTTCAAGTGAGAATCAGTACAAATGCCATAGGTTACTAGGGGAACTGAAGATACTATGAGAATAGAATGGCAGTTAACATAAAAGTGAACCCAATATCTTCTACCAGCAGGGAAATAATAACCGGGTCGTAAGCGATGGGGTGGGGGTTTATAAGAGCAAAGAAGGTGACATGTGCTTAGAGGTGCAGGGCAATGCTGGAATACTTAATGAGTATTTGTATCAGTATTTAGTAAGGAAGAGGATGCTGACAAAATATCGACAGATGGAGATTGTAGAAGCAATGGATGGTATGAAAATTGATAGGCAGGATGTACTAGAAAGGTTGTATACATTTAGAATGGATAAGTGGCCTGGTCCTCATCGTTTTCATACCAAGTTTCTAGGTGTAGCGGGGTTGGAGATAGCGGAAGGGATTGGCATGATCTGCCAATCTACACGAGATGCGGCAGTGGTGCCAGAATGTTGGAAATGACAAATGTGACATCCTTGTTCAAGAAATGGTGTCAGCCAATCCTGGTAATTACAGACCGGTCAGTATAACATCAGTGGCGGATAAGGTTTTCGAAACAATAATGAAGGAATACATTAACAATCACTTTGGAGAGATGTAAGTTAATTACGGATAACCAGTACTGATTTGTAAAAGGCAGATTGTGTTTGACTGAACAAATTAATTTTTTAAATTAAATAACAGAGAAGGATGATGAAGGAAATTCACTGGACTTTGTCTGTATGGCTTTGAAGAAAGCGTTGGACAAAGTACCACATAAAAGGCTGGTTAACAAGATTGTGGCTCTTGGAATAGGAAGGCCCGTTTCAGCTTGGATAAGAAATTGGCTGAAGGACAGAAAACGGCTAGTCATTGTAAATGGTTGTTTTTCAGACCGCGATCAACAGCCTGCTGGTCGCCATTGACAAGAGACTTACCTGTTCCAGCCAAGTATATAATGTGGCTAGAAGAGCAGGCCAGAGGCTGGGTATTCTGTGGCGAGAGGCGCACATACTGACACCCCAAAGCATTTCCGCCATGTACAAGGCTGAAGTCAGGGGTGTGGCGGAACACGCTCCCCTTGCGTGGCTGAGTGCAGCTCCAACAACACTCAAGAAACTCGGTGCCATCAGGGAAAAAGCAACCCCATTGTTTGAAACTCCAACCAGTACAATTAACACTCACTCCCTTCTCCACCTCTAGAAATGCACTGCAGCAACGCTTCAAAATCCGCTACCGTTACTGCCTGAACTCCCGAGTGTTACTGAGCCCCATGAAGGATGAAATGACCACGCTCCAGCCCAGACCTGGGTTATGTAAGTTCCTCTCACTAGGGAGGCGACTGATCACCACACAGAACAGGATGGGCCCAGGAAACATCCCCAGTCTGTGTTGAGTTATCTGATCTCACCTGTTGAGGTCTTGAGCGCCATAGCACAGGGCAGTCCGAGGCTTCATTGCCGCCCTGTGCTGAGATCGATTATCTCACCCAGTGTGATTATGGGACCCTCAGAGAGAAGCAAAGGCCCAGGATACAAGACTGGCTTGTGGTGCATTAGCTGCTCTCACCCAGCCGGGCACTGAGTCACAAAGTGCAAGTTGGGCCCGGCTTCATTCCCGGCCTGTGGTACATTAGATCATCTCAGGAGGTGTGCAACTGAGACAATACAACACAGGAAATGCCCAGATTTCATTGCTGGCCTGTGCTGTGTCAGCAGATATCACACGGCGTGGTACTGAGCCCCACACAGAGCAGTTTGAGCCCATGATCATTCCACGGTACGTGTTGTGTTAGCTGATATCTGTTGGTGTGGTGCGAAGCCAAAACCTACAGGAAACGCCCAGGTTTCATCTGTGGTATATGCTGAACTCTCTGATCTCACCTACTGCTTGAGTATCAGCTGGGCAACTGTCAGATTCTCAGTAGAAGGTCCAGGCTCTGTGCAGCAGCTGTCTGGGTTTGTGTTGTTGATCGCTGGGCTGTGCAAGATCTATTTGAGTGAGGGTTGGCGCTTTTGGGTCTGTATGTTATATTCCGTTCAGTACAGTTTAGCTCCAGGTTTGTGTTAGAGAAACCAGAGTCCATGAAGAAGCTGAAAGGTCATCGACCTGAAAAGTTCAATCTGTTTCTCTCGACTGAGACACTGAGTATATATACACCATTTTCCGTTTTTCGTTCAGATTTCCAGCATTTGCTTTATTTTGCTTTAATTTCTACGAATAAGCTGTCAGGATCTGTACAGGAAATGCCTGGCTCTGTGTAAATTCTACCTGGGTCTGTGCAAATGCTGCTCGGGTCGATGTAGCAGCGCACTTGCTGTGGACAGGAGCAATCTATGTTGCAGCTCGCTGTGTCAGGGCTGGAGCTGACTGCGTCGGTGCAAATGTTGCCTGCGACTATGCAGCAGCTGATCCTTTCTGCGTAGGAGCGTCTGCTTCGCTGTGGAATGTTCGGTCTGAGCTGGAGCTCACTGGGTCAGTGTGGGATCTTCCTGGATCTCTGTTGAAGCTTTGGATTCAGTGTCGTTGCTGACGTTGTCTGTGAAGTGAGCTGTCTTGGTCTCCCAAAGAGGCTATTCAGGAACATGTAGGAACTGTCTGGCCCTTTCTATAAACTGTCTCCGCTAGTGTTGGAACTGTTTATTTCAGTGTAGAACCACTTGGGACTGCATATATGCTCCTTGGGTCATACTAGGAGCTGTCTAGTTCTAACATGGACCGAATGGATCTGTGTAGCAACTGCCGGTATCTGTGAAATAAGCTGCTTCCTTCCATGTAGGAGCTGTCTGTGGCTGTGTTGGAGCTGCATTGACCTGTGTAGGAGTTGTCTGGGGCTGCTTATGGGATGTTTGGTTCTGTTTAGGTGATGCTGGGTCTGTGCAGAAGCAGTCTGTGACTGTCGGATCTTTAGGGGCCCGCAGAGGAGTGTCTGGGTCTGTGTAGTTGATCTCTGGGTCTGTGTCGGAAAAGTACCTGCCTGCATGGGAGTTCGTTGCCTCTGTGTAGGAGCGTCCTGGGTCTGTTGGATCTGAGTAGGAACATTCTAATAGTGTGCAGCGACTGTCTGAGACTGCGTAGGAGCTGTCTGAGCCTCTGTAGTCGCAGTCTCTTTTGGAGCTCTCTGGCTCTGTGTAAGTGTTGTCTCAATCTAGGTAGGCTCAATCTGGGTCTGTGTAGGCAGAGTCTGGATCTGTGTCGGCACAGTCTGGGTCTGTGTTGGCAGAGTCTGGGTCAGTGTAGCGACAGTCTGGGTCTGTGTAGGCAGAGTCTACGTCAGTGTAGGCACAGTTTGGGTCTGTGTAGGAACTGCCTGTTTCTGTGTAGGCAGAGTCTGGGTCAGTTTGTCAAAGTCTGAGTCTGTCTGGGAACATTCTGGTTGTCTGAATCTGATTGTTTCCGCCCTCCCTTGGTCTGTGTAGCACTTGTCTGGCTCTACTCCGGAACTGCTTTGATCTTTATCGATCGGTACACCTGTGTGCTTGGGATGAGATTTGGTCAGTAATTACAGTCTCTACGTCCACTCCTGCACTGTCCGGGTTTTCTTGTTTACATTTACCGACTGGGGAAGTTGGTGATCAGGGGAGTTGGTACATCAGTGAACCCGGGTGAGACAGGGGAACATCTGCCCGGCCCCGGCCCCTAATGTGAGGACGTGAGGCAGACATGATAGGGCCGATATTGCTTGGGTCTATGAACTGACAGTAAACCCCTCTGATCCAAACAACACTGGCCACAGTCGCAGATTCCAAAGTTCACTTCCGGGGAGGCTGTTCCCTCACATGCTGCCTCGATGTCTGCTCAGTGCCGTTGCTGATAAACTGTCCAAATCTGAAGCCTCACATCAAACTAATCGACCAACTCTGCTGCTGCACTCGATGGGCACCTGGTGCTTCAATACATTACTGTCCACAGTGCTCAATAACTGCCCGAGCGGCACTGTGCGGCACTTCAGCAGACAGGTATAAAAGGCAATCAGGGCTGTCTCGGTCTCAATCGCTTTGGTTATCACGAATGGCCAGCACATAGTTTGATTATGGATACATCTTGAGTGGGCTTGGTTCCAGCATTGGTTCAGAGGTAGGATTCTCGCTTCCCGTTTATTGGCTGGAAAATGCGAGAAAGCGCAGAGAAAGCGCTCCTTTCCCATCCATTTATGACAATTAACGGCCTTTGCTTCTGAGAAACATAGAAATTTACAGCGCAGAAGGAGGCCATTCCGGCCCATCGTGCCCACACCGGCCGAGAAAGAGCCACTCGGCCCTTCGTCAGCAGACGTAAAAGTTACATACCAACCCATAAATAATGACAGAAAGAAAAAGAGCACCCAGCCAAACCAATCCGCCACACACAACTCCGACACCCCTTATGCTCAAAACATCTGCACTCCACCACAACCGAAGCCATGTGAGCTCCTGGGAGAGGTAAATAACAGATAAATACCCAAGCCAATTTAGGGAGAAAACATCTGGGAAAATTCCTCTCCAACCCATCCAGGCCATCGAAACTAGTCCAGGAGATCATCGTGGTCGTATTCTATTCCCTGCAGTGCTTACCATTATATCTGCTCCGTGCAACAAAGGTCATCCAGTCTAATCCCAATTAGCAGCTCTCGGTCCGTAACCCTGCAGGTGAGGAAATGGTGTGAAAAGATGGTGAAGTTCCCAAGTAAAACTGCGTGAATCTGAAGCGCTGTTGGAAGACGGTCAGTGCAAATAATCCCCAGTAATGGCTCCTCAATAACATACAATTTGTGTCAGCGAGTTTGGTTGGAATATGAATTCGATCTTTAACGCAGTACACTTTCATCTTACTGAGGCAGATGCAGCACTTGCACGTTTTTGCGCAGTTCACGACCCCCCGATGTCCGAAACCGCATTACAGCCAATGCTGCATTTTAGATGTGTAGTCACTGTTGTATTGTAGGAAACGTGGCAGCCAATTTGCGCACAGCAAGCTCCCACACACAGCATTATTCAATGACCACGTAATCTGTCCTTTGTTATGTTGATTGAGGGATAAATATTGATCAGGGTGATTGGCGTCACAGTCTTATTTCGTTTGCACACAGTCATTCATATACATATGATGCAATTGGGGAGGGCAGACACCTTTCTCACACCTTCCCGTCCTGATCCCATGATCCTTACTCGTGAGGAAGCCCATTCTTCCCAATGTAATTGAGCTCTCCTGAACAACCGCAGGTTTAACCTCATTGCTCAATCCAGTTATTTCCTAAATCATGTCCAGGATTTCACCATCACCACTCTGCCTGCAATCAACTCTAAGTGCTGATCATTCTCCTGATGTCTGTCCTCACGAGTTCACTATTAATTTTGAGCATGCTCCACCTTGGTCTTTCTCCCACAATGTAAGTTCAACTAGTATTGCACAAAAGTTACTGTCTTGTATGTCTCTGTAATGCCATGCTACGATGCCTACATTATAAACTGTCCAAGATATCGATTTGGAAACCCTGCGGGTAGGATTAAAATCGCTCCTCCCACCACGTATGTTCTGCAGGATCGGCGAGTGTTGGGTACTGGTGCTCCCTCCACTGGTCGCTGTGCAGTATTGCAACACCTTGTGCAGCTGCTCCCTCCTCTGGCTCCCTGAAGATAACAGGCCAGGAAGACACGTTACGACAGCAGGTCAATGGAATATTTGCCTTTGTTAGTCGAGGCATAGAACACAAGAGCAAGGACGTTATGCTCGAATATATAAAACACTGTTTAGGCCGCAGCTGCAATACTGTCTGCAGTTCTGGTCACCACAATACGGGAATGTTGTGATTGCACTGGAAAGGGTGCAGAGGAGATTGAGAAGAATATTCCCTGTACTGGAGAATTTTGGCCATGAGCAAAGGTTGGAGATGCTGGGTCTGTTTCCTTTGTAACAGAGTAGACTCAGGGTAGACCTGATTGAGCTATATAAAATTATGAAGGGCCTGTATAGAGAGGATTGGAATGACCTATAGAGAGGATGGGAATGACCTATTTCCCTTGACAGAACGGTGATCCAGTAGGGAGCATAGATTTAAAGTAACTGGGTGGAGATTTAGAGGAGATATGAGGGGAAATTACTTCAGCCATAGGGTGGTAGCGTCTGGAAAGCACTGCCTGAAAGAATGCTAGAGGAAGAAATCATCACCACATTTTAAAAACACTTGGATGTGCACTTGAAGTGCCATAACGTACAGGGCTAGGGACCAGAGTTGGAAGGTGGCATTAGACGAGATAGCTCTTGGTCAGCCGCTATGGAAACTATGTGCTGAAATAGCCTCCTTCTTGATGTAAACTTCTCTGATTCTATGATTCTGTACAGTACTACACCATCTGCTGCAGATGCTCCGTCCTTTGGCCGCTGTCCAGTATTGCACCACCTGATACAGCTGCTCCCTCCTCTGGGTGCAGTACAGTACTGCAACACCTGATACTGCTGCACCATCCTCTGGCCGCTGCGCAGTATTGCAGCACCTGCTCCTTCCAACCCTTGGCGTCCTGGCAACATGATACTGAAAATCCAGCCCGTTTGCACAGATCATCAATGTTGTAAATGAACTTTCTGCTTCTGTTGGAGAAACCAGTTGCTGTATTAGCATTACATCAGGTCAGAGAATTTCTGAAACTGTCGGGTGTACAAAAGATCCCTCCCGCGCAGGAGACATCCTCACCCTGTGTGTAAAATGCCCTGGGGTCGATCTCGAAACTGCCATCATGTGATAACAACACGATTTACACCTAATCCAGTCTCCACATCCTTTGAGCCACGACCACTTACTGATGGAGGGTTAGCTGGTTCGCTTTTGTTATCAGTGTCCATTTTTATAATAGATATTTTCTTGCTTCATTGAGCAAGTTGGTCCTTCAACGTCCATGTCAGCACGAATCGGACAAGGAAACTAATTAAAATGAACATAGCCCCAGTTTGGACGATAAATGCAGCATTAGGATTCACAGGCAAATAGACAAGTGTAGCTGACGGTCTAAATCTGCAACAGAGAGTGGCGGGTAGCTGCTAGATATTTGTGAGAGGCTGTGAGATTTGATTTTGAATTGGTTCAATGGCTTAATTGGTTAAAGTGCTTGTCAGGTAAGGAGCAGCTCCCGGACCCTTTTCTCAGCGGGCGTGTGTTGAATTTATGTTGTTTCTGTTGTCTGCGAATTTCAGCAACAAATAATAAACCAATGGTGGAGCGATTAAACTCCGGGATACTCAAGAGACCAAAATTAGAGAAGCGCAGATATCTTGCGGGGATGTGGGGCTGGAGGAGATTATAGAGATAGGGAGGGGCGAGGCCACGGGGGGGATTTGGAACCATTTATTTGAATTTTAAAATAGAGACATTGCTTAACCACGAGTCAATGTTGGTCAGCAAGCACAGGGGTGATGGGTGATCGCGGTACTGGTTAGGACACAAGTGGCAGAATTTTGGATGACCTCAAATTTAAGGAGGATAGAACGTGGGCAGCCGGTAGGCATCGCTTTGGAATAGTCAAGTCTAGACGTAAAAAAGGCATGGTTGAGGGTGTCAGCAGCAGCTGAGCCGAGGCAGCGGTGCAGTCAGATGGAAGTCGAAATAGGTGATCTTGGTGATAGAGTGGATGTGTAGTGGGAGGCTCATATTGGGGTCAAATGTGACATCAAAGTTGCTAACCGTCTGTTTCAGCCTCAAAATGTTGGCAGGTAGAGAACTGGACTGGATGGCTAGGAAACAGAGCTTGTTGCATGGACGGAAAACAATGGCTTCAATATTCACAATATGTAGTTGGGTAAAATTGTTAGCTCATCCAGCACCGGATGTAGGACATCTGATCATTTGGAGACAGTGGAGGGTGGAGAGCACTGGTGGTGATGTAAATCTGGGTGTCACCAGTGTACATGTGGAATCTGACGCTGTGTTTCCAGATGATGTCGCCAGGGTGCAGCAGGTTGATGAATATAGGAGGGGGAAAAAGATTGCTCCTTGGTGGACACCAGAGTTAATAGTGCCAGAGCGGGATGAAAAGCTATTGCAGGCGATTCTGTGGCGACTGCACATTAGATGAAAATCGAACGAGGGGATTGCAGTCACATCCAGCTGGATAGCGGTGGAGACGCGTTGGAGAAGGATGAAGTGTTCAACACGGCAACTCCTGCAGCTAAGTTGAGAAGCACGGCGCGGGAGAGTTTACCTTTTGTCACAGTCACATGGGACATTATGTGTCACTGTTGCAAGAGTCTTTTCGGGACGATGGCTTGGGCGCAAACCTGATTGGCCGGATTTAACCTTTGAGTTCCACGAAAGATGGGCCGGGATTTGGGAGCCGACAACACTTTCAAGGGCTTTGGAGAGAAAAAGGAGGTTGGAGGTGTGGCGGTAGTTTGCACGATGGAGCAAATGCACAAAAAGGATGGAACTTATATATTTTAACAAAGGGCATTCTTTGGAATAATAGCGCCACTTGCGGGTAATGACAACTAGCGAGGTTTGGTATTCATTTAATTTCACGATAAATCAACCAACGATTCATTTCACTGTTGGATATTTTATTCGCAGTGTGTAGAACAACCGTGGCAGGTGGCAGGGAATCGAAGCTGAGAATACCATCAATGAAATTATTATCCATTAGTGCAAGGGGCTGCTGTGTTCTTGGTCAAGCAACTGACCTTAAATATTCACACACTGTGATTGTATCTGTTTCAGCTCTGTTATCTGTGCGGTACAGTTACCCGCTGCTCCTGGGTCTCAGGGTCTGGTTCCCGCTTTGGGCTTTTACTGACCTAAATGTGTGAGGTCCCGGGTTCCTGCCCCATTCCCTGTGCTTCCACCCCACCGGCTCTGTATCTAACCCATGTTGGACCTGCCCCTGGAGTGTTTGATATGACAGTGTAGCAGGAGATTTACTCCATATCTAACCCCCTGTACTTGCCCTGGGAGTGTGTGATGGGACAGTATAGAGCGACGTTTACTCTCGACCTAACCCCTTGCTGTACGTGCCCTGGGAGTGTTTGATGAGAACAGTGTAGAGGGAGCATTACTCTGTCTCTAACCCCCTGCACCTGCCCTGGGAGTTTGTGATGGGACAGTGTGGAGTGAGCTGTACTCTTCATCCAACGCCCTGTACCTGCCCTGAGAGTGTTTGATGGGGCAGTGTGGAGGGAGATTTACTCTGTATCTATCCCGTGCTGCACCTGCCCTGGGAGTGTTTGATGGGACAGTGCAAATGGAGCTTTACTCTGTATCTAACCACGTGCTGTCCCTGCCCTGGGGGTGTTTGATGGGCAGTGTAGAGGGAGCTTTACTCTGTATCCAACCCCCTGTACCTCTCCTGGGAGTGTGTGATGGGTCAATGTAGAGGGAGATTTTCTCTGTATCTAACCCGGTGCTGTTCCTGCCCTGGTTTTGTTTGATGGGACAGTTTATTGGAAGCATTTCTCCTTATCTAGCCCCCTGTAAATGTCCTGAGAGTATTTGAAGGGACAGTGTAGGGAGAGCTTTATTCTGTATCGAACCCTGTGCTGCACCTGTCCTGGGAATGTTTGATGGGTGCGTGCTCGTATGGTGGATTGAGTGTGGGACCCGCCGAAGGCACTCTGTGCCGGCCACTTCTGTCAACAATACCGCTAGCCAGCTGGAAGTGGAGACCACCCTCCAATAATTCTCGGTGGAGACACCGAGAGAGCAGGGGCCCCAGCCCAGCGGAGACACTGAGAGAGCAGGGGCATCTGGCCGGCCGAGTGGTCTCCGCTACGACCAGCCAAAGGGACTCGAGGACGTGGGGCCGGCTGAAGGGACTCCAAGGCCGGCGTTCAATCCACCGAAGAGACTCCGAGGCCGGTGCTGAAGCGGCTGAAGGGACCGAGGCTTCACATCGTCTCATACTCCCAACCAACTTTTAATTAATTTTTTTTAACTTTTTTTAACTTTTAGCCAACTTTGAAACTAATTAAACAATTTGGGAGAACTTTACATTTTAGACTCTCAATCGAAATACTTTAAAACATTTATTATTAACTTACATCTTTGACTTTTAACACCTTTTAGAAAATTTTGAAATTGGTTAAACTTTTATAATCTATTATTGATTTACATCTTAGATTTTTAACAACTCTTAGAAAATTCTTAAAACGTTTTAAAAACTCTTAGAGAAACTTTTGAAATAAATTGGGAACATTTATCAACTTTTAATCCTTTAAAATAACTTTGGATGTCACTTTCCTAAAGCCTGCCCGCCCCCTCCCCCCCGCCCCCCAACCTAGCCTCGGACCATCTACCATCAATGGCACTACCCAACGCTGAACTTGCTGCCAACACTTCGCCGTAGGCAATTAGGCTTATCGAGCTGTGCCTGTTCTCCAGTTGTCTTGGACCCGCTTGCCACTGGACCAAGACAAGCCCGTGTGGTTGCCCGTGTGCAGTGGCCACCTCACATTAAAAGAACTCACGCAGAGGCAATATCCACTCCGTCAGAAAGGCAGGAACGCCGCTCCATCATAGTTGCCCGGGAACTCAGATGTTTTGACATTGACATCGCCACCCTAAGTGAGACCCAGCAGGTAGGGGAAGGCCAGTTGAAGGAAAATGGTGGAGGTTACACCTTCTTCTGGAAAGGGAAACCAGAGGCAGAACGCCTCCTTCATGGAGTCAGCTTTGCCATCAAGAAGGATCTGGTCGACCGCCTCAAAGACTCCCCTTGTGGGACCAACCAAAGCCTCATGACTCTCAGTATCACCCTATCTCGAAACCAATGTGCCACAGTCATCAGTGCGTATGCCCCGATACTCGATGCAACAGATGAGGCTAAATAGAGTTTTGATTCTAACCTCGAGACATCCCTGTCCCATGTCCCCACGGGTGACAAATTGATCCTCCTGGGTGATTTTAATGCCAGGGTTGGCAAGGACACAGCCCTCTTGGGAGGTGTGGTTGGCACAGAGGGGGTAGGGAAAGCAAATTCCAGGGGTACCCTACTCTTGACAAAATGTCTAGAACATGAACTCCTCATTATCAACACCCTGTTCCACCAGAGGGACAAATACAAGGCATTGTGGCAACACCCTCTCTCCAAACACTGGCACCTGCTTGACTATGTCATCGTCTGAGCCAGGGATTGCAAGGATGTGCACATCACCCACGCGATGACAGGAGCTGATGACTGCTGAATGTAACACCGCCTAATCCGATCCATCATCAACATTAATATTGCCCCAAAGCAGAGGGGACAGCAGAAGCAGTTGCAGAAAAAAGTTAATGATAGGGCACTTAGAGACCCAGCTAAGAGAGCCCTATACAGCCAGCGCCTCACAGCCAATTTGGGATGCCTTGATGACCCTGAAATGTTGAATCCCAATAGCGCTTAGTCTGCCCTCCAAACCTCTATAACCAGTGCTTGTGAAGAGACACTTGGTCACTCAACCAGAAAACATCAGGACTGGTTTGATGAAAATGATCAGGAGATCGAAGAACTAATAGATCGCATGTGTTGTGTATGCATGCCCATTCACGGTGTGATATCTGTAATACTGTATGCAACATTGAATGTACCCTTATAATGCACGCACCTTACTGGTAAACTAGAGGGTGTTTTTTCTGGAGACCCAGGAATTGCCTGCACACGGCAGGTAATCCAGTATAGAAAGGAACACACAGCTTGTTGTCAGCACTCAGGCGTTGTGAATAAAGGACTGCAGGTCTGTACAGTTTAAAATCATACCCTGCCTCGTGGATTCATAACTAAAGGGGCCTATATACACGACAGCAAGTGCAAAGCATTTCTGAGCCTCAAGCAACAGCCCAACTCGGGAGATGCAAAACAACATTACAGACGGTTGAAGGCTCAGGTCCAACAAAAAACTCGGGACCTAAAGAACAGGTGGAGGATGGAGAAAGCACAGGAGATACAACAACTTGTCAAGAGCCATGATATGTGAGGGTTCTTTGCTGCAGTCAAGGCCACCTACAATCCAAACTACCAAGGCCCCACCCCACACCTGGCCAAGAACGGGGAAACACTCATGAAGGACATCGATGCTGTCAGGGCCCGATGGAAAGAGCACTTTGAAGATCTCCTCAATCAAGACTCTGCCTTTGACTCGAGTGTTCTCGATTCCATCCCGCAGCATGCGACCCGCCACCAACTCAGTGAAACACCAACGTTGCAAACCAGAGGCAGGATGCTACCATCATGGAGTCGGCTTTGCCATCAAGAATGAGCTCGTCCACCGCCTCTAAGACTCCCCCTGTGGGTCAATGAACGCCTCATGACTCTGCGTATCATCCTATCTCAGAAAGATTGGATCAACATATCAGGGAAGATTGGATCAACTGGGCTTGTATTCACTGGAGTTCAGAAAAATGAGATGGGATCTCATAGAAATATTTAAATTTCTGACGGGTTTAGACAGGTTAGATGCAGGAAGAATGTTCCCAATGTTGGGGAAGTCCAGAACCAGGGGTCACAGTCGAAGGATGAGGGGTAAGCCATTTAGGACCGAGATGAGGAGAAACTTCTTCACCCAGAGAGTGGTGAACCTGTCGAATTCTCTACCACAGAATGTTGTTGAGGCCAATTCACTAAATATATTCAAAAAGGAGTTAGATGTAGTCCTTACTACTAGGGGGATCAACGGGTATGGCGTGAAAGCAGGAATGGGGTACTGAAGTTGCATGTTCAGCCATGAACTCATTGAATGGTGGTGCAAGCTCGAAGTGCCGATTGGCCTACACCTGCACCTATTTTCTATGTTTCTATGTTTCTATGTTTCTCGAACCAATGTGCCACAATCATCAGTGCGTTTGCCCCGACACTCGATGCAACAGATGAGGCTAAAAAATATTTTTATTCTAACCACGAGGCATCCTTGTGGGGTTGGCAAAGCCATAAAACAGTTTAAGAATAACAAGACTTTGGGTGCGGATGAAATCCCTGCTGAGGCGCTAAAATATTGTTCGGAGGCACTGTTGGAGTGGATACATGACCTCATCTTTCTCATCTGGAGGGAAGAGAGCATGCCGGGAGATTTGAGAGATGCAGTGATTGTGACCATTTTTTAAAAAGTGGACAAGTGAGACGGCGGCAACTACAGGGGACTCTCCCTACTATCAGCCACTGGGAAAGTTGTCGCTCGAGTTCTCCTCAATCGTCTTCTCCCTGTGGCCGAGGAACTCCTCGCGGAATCATCATGCGGATTTCATCCCCTACGGGGCAAAACAAACATGATCTTTGTAGCGCGACAACTGCAGAAAAAATGCAGGGAAATACATGGCCTTTCTCGATCTTACAAAGACCTTTGACACTGTGAACCATGAGGGTCTATGGAGCGTCCTCCTCTGTTTCGGATGCCCGCAAATGTTTGTCAACATCCTTCGCCTGCTTCACGATGACATGCAGGTCATGATCCTTACCAATTAATCCATTACAGATCCAATCCATGTCCGTACCGGGGTCAAACAATGCTGCGTTATCGCTCCAACCCTCTTCTTAATCTTCCTCGCTACCATGCTCCCCTCACAGCAACAAGCTCCCAGCTGGAGTGGAACTAGACTACAGAACCAGTGGGAAGCTGTTTAACCTACGCCATCTCCAGGCCAGGTCTAAGATCATCCCAACCTCTGTCGTTGAGTTGCAGTATGTGGACGACGCCTGTATCTGTGCAAATTCAGAGGCTGAACTCCAGGATGTCGTCAATATATTCACTCAGGCATATGAAAGCATGGGCTTTACGCTTAACACCCGTAAGACAAAGGTCCTCCACCAGCCTGTCACCACCAAACAACACTGCCCCCCAATCATCAAGATCCACGGTGTGGCCCTGGACAACGTGGACCATTTCCCATGTCTCGGGAGCCCCTTATCAACAAAGGCAGACATTGATGCGGAGATACAGCATCGCCTCCATGCACCAGCGCAGCCTTCAGCTGTCTGAGGAAACGAGTGTTTGAAGACCAGGCCCTCAAATCTACCACCAAGCTTATGGTCTACAGGGCTGTAGTAATATCCGTCTTCCTGTATGGATCTGAGGCATAAACGATGTATAGAAGGCACTTCAAGTCGCTGGAGATATATCACCAATGATGTATCCGCAAGATCCTGCAGGTTCGCTGGGAGGACAGGCTCACCAACATCAGTGTCCTCGACCAGGCTAACATCCACAGTATTGAAGCACTGACCACACTCGATCAGCTTCGCTGGGCAGGCCACATAGTACGCATGCCAGATACGAGACTCGCTAAGCAAATACTTTATGCGGAGCTCCTTCATGGTAAACGAGCCAAAGGAGGACAGCGGAAACGTCATAAGAACACCCTCAAATCCTCCCTGCCAAAGAGCGACATCACCACTGACACCTGGGAGAGCCTGGCCACAGCCCGCCCGAGGTGGAGAAATTCCATCCAGGAGGACGTTGAGCTCTTGGAGTCTCAATGCAAGGAGCATGATGAGGCCAAGGCACAGGCGGCGGAAGGAGCGCGCGGCAAACAGCACCACCGACCCCTTCACTCGACGAATGTCAGTGCCACCTGTAACAGGATCTGTGGCTCTCATATCGGACTGTTCAGCCATCAAAGAACTCACTGTCAGACTGGAAGCAAGTCCTCCTCATTTCCGAGGGTCTGCCTATGATGATGATAAAATGATGAATGTCGGCTAGCATGTCCGCTGCCACTACTGAAAGCCTGTTGGCCATGTTTGCCACACATGGTCTACCCGATGTCGTGGTGAGCGACAATGGGCCATGTTTTACCAGTGTTTGATTTCAAAAATTCATGACCCATAATCGGATCAAACATGTCACATCAGCCCCATTCAAATCAGCGTCCAATGGTCAGGCAGAGAGAGCAGTGCACACCATCAAGAAAGGCTTGAAGAGGGTAACTGAAGGCTCACTGCAGACTCGCCTATCCCGAGTCCTGCTGAGCTACCGCACGAGAGCCCACTCACTCACTGGGATCCCACCTGCTGAAGTGCTCATGAAAAGAGCACTTAAGACAAGACTCTCGTTAGTTCATCCTGATCTACATGAACAGGTAGAGAGCAGGCGGCTTCAACAAAGTGCATACTATGATAGTGCAAATGTGTCACGCGAGATTGAAATCAATGATCCTGTATTTGTATTAATTTATGGACAAGGTCTCAAGTGGCTTCCCGGCACTGTCATGGCCAAAGAGGGGAGCAGGTTGTTTTGGGTCAAACTTTCAAATGGACTCATTCACCGGAAACACTTGGACCAAATCAAACTCAGATTCACGGACTATCCTGAGCAACCCACCTTGGACCCTCCATTTTTTTGATCCTCCAACATACAAAGCAGTGGAAACCGGCACCAAGGTTGATCACGAAGCAGAACCCACCATCCACAGCAGCCTCGCCCAACACACCAGGCAGCCAAGCAAGGCCAGCTGCACAGCAGCCCAGCGAGGCCCCAACAAATTATTCAACAACACCAACTTTCACACTCAGACGATCAACCAGGGCAAGAATGGGTCCACATCGACACACATTATAAATAGTTACAATATTGGCTTTGGAGGGGGGGGCAATGTTGTTATAAACGTTTACTTGTATTTACTGTGTAAAGCCACCAGAGGCATCATCCGCCGGAGTCCCAAGGGATCCCATAATCCCTTGGGAGCACAGGTATTTAAGGCGATTCACAGGATGGAGAGGCAGCCTGGAGACCTGCAATAAAAGGCGAAAGTCACACTTTACTTTGAGCTCACAGTGTTCAGTCTGACACTTTCTCCGTACACAACAATCCCCTGTTATAATTCTTCAGTATTATATTTTGCTGGATTAAAGTTTAATATTAAATTTGCCAGGCCACAATTTTTTTACTTGAGTTTAATTTCACCTCTTTTTCAATGAGTGGAAGTCGGCATGTTGCACCTAGGTTTTATTTACATTGTCTTCAAAATCCACAGGGTTCATCATCAACTGTAGGAGCAGAAATTGAAAAATCTGACGCTAAGGCTTTATGACAGAGGCCTAAGACCAGTCGCTGCTGTTGCATGGACTTTTCAACATTTCTGGTTTTTGGGGTATATCCCAGTGTTTTCGGTTCTCTCTCAATGTAGAAGATCCACGGAGGTTAACAGACAGGTGGACATGCGTACGTGAGTAGGAGATATGAGGAATAGATCGCATCTTCTACCGAAAGAGCAGGAATAATATTATTCTCAGTCGTACTTTGTAAATTGCTGCATAAATATTGTAAGGTGTTAATTCTTGCTTATGCTAAACAAAGCCATATAATTCTAGCGAATATGGTGTCAATGTTGAACAATTGAACAGACAGACAACGACAACAATGAGCGCTCCTTGAAGTAAAGGTCGGCCTTCCCTTTTACTGGTCAAATCCTGACGTGATGGTGCACCTTATTTAAATGGGCAGTCCTATTGGTGATGAAAGGCCTTCACATTAACTGTTCAATAGCTGAGATGACGGTGGAACTTATTTAAATGGGCTGTCCTGTTGGTGATGAAGGGCCTTCTCGTTAACTGGTCAATAACTAAGGTGATGGTGGACCTTATTTAAACGGCAGTCAGAGTGGTGATCAACGGCATCCTCTTTAACTGGATGAGCCTTGAGTTGATGATGGGATATCTCCTTAAACGGGAGAGACTTGAGGTGATGATGGAGATTTTCTTTCACCGGGCAGTTCATGAGGTGATGGTGAGCCTTCTTTGCCAGGAAGGCTTTGATGTGATGGTGGCTCTGTTTTTAAATGTGCAGTTAACATGTGCACCAGGAAGTGAAGTTCGGATGTCAGAGTTTGTATTAAATGGATTCACTATAGCAGAAGGTTTGCCTCATTGACACGATAAGCTCGGATAGGACATGAGGGGAAATATTTGAAAATCTGGCGAAGTATCATAATTCAGAGCAAGAGCAGGAGATGTTTTCCTTGATGTGGATGGCGAAGGAGATGAGCCAAAAACAGGTGAATAGATAATTTCAGTATTTGTGACAAATAATTCCATCAGTTCCTCGGAGTTGATCTTGGGGGTGTGTGTCGCAGGGACAGGGCAGAGGTGTTTAGCAATATGGTTGTTAGTTTTGAAAGGAAGCCAGGGTCTATGTTTTCTTTCCAAGATAATATTGGCTATTGGATCTGCTTAGGTTGAAGGATGCATGATCTGACAGGCCTGTATTTGAAGAGCCAGCTTCCACATTAAATGAGTAAACCAGATGTGGGCCAGATACGATTAAATAATGCCTTGGACTTTTGGGAGCTACAATGGGTCTTATTCCTAGAAAATGACCAGTGTAGGAGAGGGTAAGAGTTTTACCGGGGACAAAGACATCAAAACTGTCAGTGAGTGAGTGGTGGAGCTGATCGACAGCTGCAGAACTACCTTGGAAAATGGAGAAGTTAGTCAGACTGCAGTGCCCAAAAGTCATAAGTGAATTGTGGAGAGATGTTTCACATGCGCAGACACAGCTAGAAGTGGTCTGGGAATGCAATAGGGGCTGTGGATGGTGATCGATTCACGAAGCTGTCGGAGATGGCCTTGTATGTGACCGCAAAAAGCGAGCCGACTGAGTTGGCAAGCTTGAAGAAATCAAGTTGACAATCAGTGCGCTCAGACTGTTGATTTAACATTTTTGTTCTTGCTCATTACTAAAGTACTTTTACAACAATGGGTCATTCTACCGTACATCCATAAGTGTATTTAGTGGTGCGAGGGATGTTGGTTTGAAAGGGGTTAACTGAATGTGTTTGTTCATTGACTGTAATTGATATATACCCCATAGATGAATTAAATGTGTTTGTTCGGTGACTGTCATTAATGTACCTCTCCATGGACCATAATTGTATCACTGGAGAGGTTATCTCTTCTATTAATACGGTAAACATCTCAATGAGTTGTACCACAGTACCACAGTCTCGCAGAGAGCATCAACTGCGGCACTCACAGGGATCAGCGGCTCTAACGAGAGAAGAATGCATTTAAGAATCAATGAGTTTACAATTCTCGGGTTCGTTTTTGAGATACAAAAGATATACTACCCCCTTCTGGCTGTGGTCGGAGTCCCTGGTAAGTCACTGTGTCCAGCTACTCATGTTGTAGATCATGTTTAACTGTGTGACTGCATTATCTCATTGAAGTCACAATATCCAGAAATTAATTGACACCAAATATACTCTCTGGATGTGGGGCTGACAATGCTCCGTGATTCCCGAATGTGACTTTGTCACATTCACCCGTTGACTGATCTGAGTGCAGTGAATAGCAAATATCACCTTTTGATCATTTCTCCATATGATAGGGTCTGATAGAGAACTGACTCGTGTGTTAATTTCCAACACAAGCAATCTCACTGGATGATTCTCTTAGAGTCTGTGTCTGCAGAGCGCATTCTATTCAATCGGACAGATGTGTTCATGAGTTTCCAGAATCGATCACCGTGCACTGGGAACAGTGAATTATACCAAGTGGGGAAACCAGTTGTGGCAGAAAGCTCAGAAACACACCGTGAATGTTCGGTAATGTCCATCTTGATCCAGATCCAGTCTGATAAGCCCCTTTGTACAATCTCTTTCCCAGCATAAGTCAGTGTTCTGGGAGGTTAGGATGGGATTACAAATTCATTCGTGATTGAATGTATCTCCAGTTATAGATCAAAGGATTGATTTCCGATCGTATCTGTGAAGAAGGAATCCCCAACCTGTGTCCATCAAGCACAGTTCAGGACAAACTCTCAATGAGACCTTTTCTGACTCTGCCCCATCTCTTGCTCTGCTTCCGTGCAACTGATTCTTGTTGATTGGCAGGGAGTACAATGAATGGTGAGATACTTTATTGATGCAAATTCACCACGTGAACTGGAGTTACATCAAATCTCAACCACAGATACAGAACTCTGGGTTAGCGCTGATGTAGTTGGGTTCGGATATTTAATTAATTCTCACACACCGATATAGAATTCCGGGTAAACAAATCATTTAATTGGATGCAGAGATTTTATCACACCACAAGGTGGTTAATTTAATCTATGTTATATTAAACACATTCACAAAAATGTTCACACAGCAGCAGACAGTTCGAACTTTGCGCCACATTTTAAATCGAGCACTTAGAATTAGCTGCCCGTTATACACCACAGCCCATTGCCTTCACATTAATGCGGAGTGTATAAGGCTGGACTGGTTCCACATTGCCCATTTTACACCAGCACAGATAGATATAAATTGACAGGGCATTTGGGGAGAGAAGGAAACGTCAGGTGCGGGCCTACCTCAAAACAGGACTGGTCATAGTATTAGAACATTTATAGTCGAGATTATGTGGAACCTTTTGGAGTATCGGTGAGTTGAAAGTCGTCTAAAATGTTATTTAATAATGTTTTATTTTCACTGGATGTAACATGTCAGATTTAAGTGCATGTCGAAGCATTGCTCTGTTTTATGAGATGCTTTCACACCAGATTAATATGTTCAATATTTTTCCCTTCCTAACCACAAACAATATCTTTTTGTGCCGTGATACCGCGTAGGAATGCCTTAAGCATTCGGCTCAGAGGGAATCACAGCCCAGTTTACACACAATATTCAAACTCGCTTTGCTCCCTTATATTTTGTTCAGGCTCTTCGGGTCTATCTCAAGGGTCGATGACTCCCTCTCCGCCGGTCACTGACTCACTCTCCCCCGGTCAGTGACTCACTCTCCCTGGTTACTGATTCACTCTTCCCTGGTCACTGACTCACTCTCCCTAGTCAGTGACTCACTCTCCCTGGTTACTGATTCACTCTCCCCCAGTCACTGAACCACCCTCCCTGGTCACTGATTCATTCTCCCCCAGTCACTGACTCACTCTCACCGGAAGCACTCCTGCGATTTCAGCCGGGGTGCTCCGAATCATCCGCTGTATTACGGCCCATAATGACCCATCCAGACATTTCAGGCACAGTCTAATTACACAAACTAACTCCTGATTGGCTGCAGACTGGGAACAGAATCCCAGAAGGTCGATAGTCGATGCAGCAGCAGGCAATGATTGAATAAACCTGGAGATGAGGGCGAATGCAACTTCTGTATTGATCCTCTGATTAGATGCACATTACTCTTGCAATATTAAATCCCATTCCCAGGTTCAGTTTAACATTCATTGCTGATTAGTGAGTTTCACAGTTTGCATTGTACATCCTGTCTCCAGCAGAAAGCCCTTTCTCAGGAACATTATTAAATTCCATCACTGGAAGCAGTAATACATGTAGAAATGTTATCCCAATCTCATCAACCTGCTGAATTCACTTTCGTCCTGTTGTGTTAATTTCCTGTTGATTATCGTTCCTCACAGCTAACTCAATGACAATTCTGATCCTGTCTCGGGGAAAGTGTGGTCTCTCCAAATGTGTCACTCGCTACTTGGTGGCCATGGCAGCGGCGGATCTACTGGTTGTTATTACTGACCTGATATTGAGGCAAATTCCAATTGTTCATCGTCTGTATTTTGTGCGAGGAATCCCCGTGTGTAATATCCACGCCGTCCTGCTTTATGTAGCCACAGACTGTTCTGTCTGGTTCACCGTCACTTTCACCTTTGATCGATTCGTGGCAATTTGTTGCCAGAAGCTGAAAACTAAATATTGCACTGAGAAAACCGCGGCTGTGGTTCTTGGAGCAGTGACTGTGCTGAGCTGTTTAAAGAACATTTTCTGGTACTTTATGTATTTACCTTGGTACACGTTTGCCAATACTCCCTGGTTCTGTTACGTGAGTGTTCTTGTTATGATTTCACGTTTGTGGGGAACACTCGAGCTTCTTCATTCTATTCTAACCCCTTGCATCCCATTTGTTCTGATTCTGCTCCTCAATGCTTCAACCATCAGACACATTTTAGTGGCCAGCAGAGTCCGCAGGAGACTCCAGAATCACAGCAGCGAGGGGATTGCCAGTGACATAGAGATGGAGCGACGAAGGAAATCCATCATTTTATTACTCATTATTTCAGGGAATTTCATTCTGTTATGGGCTGTGTTTATGTTATTTTCTATTTGGAAACGGTTGTCGTATTTTGTTCTTGATACTATACATCTACCTGCTTACATGAAAGAACTAGGATTTATGCTCCAGCTCCTGAGTTGCTGCACAAACACTTGTATTTATGCCGTGACCCAGAATAAGTTCAGAGAGCAGTTGAAGAATATGGTGAAATGTCCGTATCTGCGATTTGTAAAAATAATTAAATGGTGAGACTGAATGTAGAAGATGCAGCATCAGAAATCAACATGATGTACGGAAAGGAGCGAAGCAGGAGAAGGCCATGGTGAAAATCCACGGTTTCTCATGTAGAAAACAAAATAAACTCAATATAGATGACAGTGCGGCAGAAAGGAAACGTTACCTGATGTGGGGACGTCGAGGTTTAACACAATCACATATTACACTGACGTAGTTAGCACGGGTTGACAGAATAGTATGACGCTACAAGGACATAATTAACCTGAGAAAATACACAATACACACGATCCTTTCAGAGATTTCGATCTAGATAGCATGAATATTCAAGACAATCAGGTTCGGACATGTGCTAAAATAGTTCGGAGGATTACATTGCACATAAGCCGGTAATTCGGGCCATCCTACATTTGTCAGCTCTTTGAACGAGACATACAATTTGGCTCACTCAGCTGGTCTTGCCCCATAGTTTTGATAATTTTATCTATCAAATATTTATCCAATTCCTTCGTGACTGTTGGTACTGAAGCCGGATTATCCACCCTTTTAATCTCGGCATTCACGATAATAATTCGCGGTGTGCAAAAAACTCCTCATTTGCCCACGAGATTTTTTGTCAAGAATTTAAATCTATGTCCGCTTGTTACCAAGCCTCCAGCTCGTGGAAAACATGTTCCTATAACGACTATGCAGATACCGTTCATGATTAAATCTATCCAAACCCTCTCGGACCTGTGAAGTAACAGCTCCCCGAATTCCTCCAGCCCCTTTTAAATTGTACCATTTAGCTTATATTACTTCTCCTCATTTGTACCGACAATATGCTTCACTCTGCTTTAAATGTCCACTGCCATGTTTCTGTGGAAGTCACTCCTCATGACGTCTGGTATGTTCCTCTCGTTTTACTACATTCGCAACTTTGTGACATTTGCAAACTTTGATATTATGTCCTGAGTACTCAATTCCACGACATTATTAATTATCCTCAAAGAGCAGTGGTCCCAACAGCGCCATCTAGCTGATACCATCGGGGACTTAACCGCTGTCCAAATAACAAAAGTTCGCCATTAATCTCTGCTTTCTGTCACTCAGCGGATTTAGAATCTATGCAGACACTGTCCCTTTAATACTGTAGGCTTCAATTTTGCCAGCAAATCTGCTATGCGGTACTTCATCAAGTGTCTTTTGAAAATTCGTCAAGTTAGTCAAGCACGATTTGCCTTTGTCAAATTAGACTAGCATGAGCAGTTTAGACCACAAGTTTACAACACAAGGTGAATCCTTTGTAGGTGAAGAACTTTCAGTACCACTCACAAGGACACTGCAATTAAAGAGTTGTATCAATTATTTCACAAATAAAGTGTATTAATCTGATGCCTCAATCCTGAAATTTGGGTTAAGTGTACATATGATTGACTATCCCATATACCGAACATAATTGGCGATCGAGTCATTACTGGGAATAAATAAGTCTTTCATTGTCTTATTTGTTGATAGTCATCTCTCGTCAGTCAGTCCCATACAGAGCAGATTCTGGAATATGGAGTGTCTGGGCGAATAAAACGATGCACAATCGACATGGCATGGAGGGATAACTATGAGGTAGTAATCTCACGGGAAATAGATCCATGAGTGAGTTAAATTGGATCCTGGGTACCGGAAAAACCAAAGTTCCTGTGTTACAAGGGATGGTTTTCAAGCCTCAGATTCTGTCCGAATCTAATCAGCAGCATGGAAAGGCCTATAAAGGTTCAACATCGGCGGGAGGCGGTAGTCCGAGCAGCGTTGGAGAGGCGAGTGTGTGGAGGTCTATAAAGATCAGCTGGTACAGCTGCAGCAGGGTGAGAAAGCAAAAAAGAAGTCGAAAGACATGGAAAGGTGACTTCACAACTAAGGAGGTAAGTGATAGTCTGGTGATTGGGAAGTAGATTTTATTTTTCTATTCTTTATCAGGAAATAACCTTTTGCATTGTTGTTGCCAATTTAAGTTTATTAGAACATAAGAACATAAGAATTAGGAACAGGAATAGGCCATCTAGCCCCTCGAGCCTGCTAAGCCATTCAACAAGATCATTGCTGATCTGGCCGTGGGCTCAACTCCACTTACCCGCCCACTCCCCATAACCCTTAAATCCCTTATTGGTTAAAAATCTATCTTTCTGTGACTTGAATACATTCAATGAGCTAGCCTCAACTGCTTCCTTGGGCAGAGAATTCCACAGGTTCACAAACCTCTGGGAGAAGTATTTCCTTCTCAACTCGGTTTTAAAATGGCTCCCCCGTATTTTGAGGCTGTGCCCCCGAGTTCTAGTCTCCCCTACTAGTGGAAATAACCTCTCTGTCTCGATCTTGTCTATCCCTTTCATTATTTTAAATGTTTCTATAAGATCACCCCTCATCCTGCTGAACTCCAACGAGTAAAGACCCAGTCGACTCAATCTATCATCATAAGGTAACCCCCTCATCTCCGGAATCAGCCTCGTGAATCGTCTCTGTACCCCCTCCAAAGCCAGTATATCCTTCCTTAAGTAAGGTGACCAAAACTGCACGCAGTACTCCAGGTGCGGCCTTAACAATATCCAATACAGTTGCAGCAGGACCTCCCCGCTTTTGTACTCCATCCCTCTCGCAATGAAGGCCAACATTCCATTCGCCTTCCTGATTACTTGCTGCACCTGCAAACTAACTTTTTGGGATTCATTCAAAAGGACCCCCAGGTCCCTCTGCACCTCTGCATGTTGTAATTTCTCCCCATTGAAATAATATTCTCTTTTACTGTTTTTTTTCGCAAGGTGGATGGCCTCACACTTTCCAACATTGTATTCCATCTGCCAAACCTTAGCCCATTCGCTTAACCTATCTAAATCTCTTTGCAGCCTCTCTGTGTCCTCTGCACAACCCGCTTTCCCACTAATCTTTGTGTCATCTGCAAATGTTGTTACACTACACTCTGCCCCCTCTTCCAGGTCATCTATGTATATTGTAATCAATTGTGGTCCCAGCACCGATCAATGTGGCACACAACTAACCACCGATTTCCAACCAGAAAAAGACCCATTTATCCCAACTCTCTGCTTTCTGTTCGCCAGCCAATTCTCTATCCATGCTAATATATTTCCTCTGACTCCGCGTACCTCTATCTTCTGCAGTAACCTTTTGTGTGGCACCTTATCGAATGCCTTTTGGAAATCTAAATACACCAGGTCCATCGGTACATCTCGAACCACCATGCTCGTTATATCCTTAAAGAATTCCAGCAAATTAGTTAAACATGATTTCCCCTTCATGAATCCATGCTGCGTCTGCTTGATTGCACTATTCCTATCCAGATGTCCCGCTATTTCATCCTTAATGATAGTTGCAAGCATTGTTTCCACTGCAGATGTTAAACTAACCGGCCTATTGTTACCTGTCTTTTGTCTGCCCCCTTTTTTAGACAGAGGCGTTACATTAGCTGCTTTTCAATCCGCTGGTACCTCCCCAGAGTCCAGAGAATTTTGGTAGATTATAATGAATGCATCGGCTATAACTTCCGCCATCTCGTTTAATACCCTGGGATGCATTTCATCAGGATCAGGGGACTTGTCTACCTTGAGTCCCATTAGCCTGTCCAGCACTACCCCCCTAGTGATAGTGATTGTCTCAAGGTCCTCCTTTCCCACATTCCCGTGACCAACAATTTTTTTGTATGGTTTTTGTGTCTTCCACTGTGAAGACCGAAGCAAAATAATTGTTTAAGGTCTCAGCCATTTCCACCTTTTCCATTATTAAATCCCCCTTGTCATCTTCTAAGGGACCAACATTTACTTTAGTCACTCTTTTCCGTTTCATATATCTGTAAAATCTTTTACTATCTGTTTTTATGTTTTGCACAAGTTTACCTTTGTAATCTATCTTTCCTTTCTTTATTGCTTTTTTCGTCATTCTTTGCTGTTGTTTAAAATTTTCCCAATCTTCTAGTTTCCCACTAACCTTGGCCACCTTCTCCGAATTTGTTTTTAATTTGATACTCTCCTTTTTTTCCTTGGTTATCCACGGCTGTTTATTCCTTCTCTTACCGCTCTTCTTTTTCACTGGAATATATTTTTGCTGCACACTATGAAAGAGCTCCTTAAAAGTCCTCCACTGTTCCTCAATTGTGCCACCATTTAGACTGTGTTTCCAGTCTACTTCAGCCAACTCTGCCCTCATCCCACTGTAGTCCCCTTTGTTTAAGCATATTATGCTCGTTTCTGACACAACTTCCTCGCCCTCAATCTGTATTACAAATTCAACCATACTGTGATCACTCATTCGGAGAGGATCTTTTCCTTGGAGATCGTTTATTTTTCCTGTCTCATTAAACAGGACCAGATATAAGACAGCTTGCTCCCTTGTAGGTTCTGCAACATACTGTTCTGAGAACCAATCCCATATGCATTCTATGAATTCCTCCTCCAGGCGACCCCGTGCGATTTGAGTTGACCAATTGATATGTAGATTAAAATCCCACATGACTATTGCCGTTCCTTTTTCACATGCGTCCATTATTCCCTTGATTATTGCCCACCCCGCAATGAAGTTATTATTTTTGGGCCTATAAACTACGCCCACCAGTGACTTTTTCCCCTTACTATCTCTAATCTCCACTCACAATGATTCAACATTTTGTTCATTAGAGACAATATCGTCTCTCACAACTGTCCTGATATCATCCTTTATTAACAGAGCTACCCTACCTCCTTTCCCTTCTTGTGCATCTTTCCGAATCGTCAGATACCCCTGTATGTTTAATTCCCAGTCTTGGCCACCTTGCAACCATGTTTCTGTAATGGCCATCAAATCATACCCACTTGTAATGATTTGTGCTGACAACTCATTTACTTTATTTCGAATGCTGCGTGCGTTTAGGTAGAGTGTTTTAATCCTAGTTTTTAAACAATGATTTTAAGTTTTGACCCCTCCTGCAGCCCCGTTATATTCAGTGGCCCTTTTTATTTTTTGCCTTGGGTTTCTCTGCCCTCCACTTTTACTCATCTCCTTTCTGTCTTTTGCTTTTGTCTCCTTTTTGTTTCCCTCTGTCTCCCTGCATTGCTTCCCATCCCCCTGCCATATCAATTTAACTCCACCCCAACAGCACTAGCAAACACTCCCCTTAGGACATTGGTTCCGGTCCTGCCCAGGTGCAGACCGTCCGATTTGTACTGGTCCCACCTTCCTCAGAACCGGTTCCAAAGTCCCAGGAATTTGAATCCCTCCCTACTGCACCACTGCTCAAGCCACATATTCTTCTGAGCTAACCTGCGATTCCTACTCTGACGAGCACGTGGCACTGATAGCAATCCCGAGATTACGACTTTTGAGGTCCTACGTTTTAATTTAGCTCATTGCTCCTTAAATTCGTGTTGTAGGAACTCATCCCTTTTTTTAACCTATATCGTTGGTACCAACGTGCACCATGACAACTGGCTGTTCACCCTCCCTTTTCAGAATGTCCTGCACCCGCTCCGAGACATCCTTGATCCTTGCACCAGGGAGGCAACATACCATCCTGGAGTCTCGGTTGCGGCCGCAGAAATGCCTATCTGTTCCTCTTACAATCGAATCCCATATCACTATCGCTCTCCCACTCTTTTTCCTGCCTTCCTTTGCAGCAGAGCCAGCCACATTGCCATAAACTTGGCTGCTGCTGCCCTCCCCTGATGAGTCATCCCCCTCAACAGTACTCAAAACGGTGTATCAGTTTTGCAGGGGGATGACCGCAGGGAACCCCTGCACTACCTTCCTTGCACTATTTTTCCTGCTGGTCTTCCATTCCCTAACTGGCTGTGGACCCTTCACCTGTGGTCAGACCAACTCGGTACACGTGCTACGCATGTCATTCTCAGCATCGTGGATGCTCCAGAGTGAATCCACCCTCAGCTCCAATTTTGCAACGCGGACCGTCAGGGTTCAGTCATGGCAAGAGAGCTTTGACACATTTTATGTTCCTCCTGTACTATGTGGAAAATCAGGGACGCTTCCGGTGTCGCTGATGACTACGTGTGCGCAAAGTGCATCTGCCTGCAGCTCCTGACGTACTGCATTGCAGAACTGGAGCTGCGGGTTGATTAACTCTGGATCCACGACGCTAAGAATGATGTGATCAGCACGTTTTGTGAGTTGGTCTTAATGCAGGTAAAGGGGACACAGCCAGATAGGGAATGGCTGATCAACAGGAAGAGTAGTGCAAGGAAGGTAGTGCAGGAGTCCCCTGTGGTCATCCCCCTGCAAAACAAATACGACGCTTTGGTACTGTTGAGGGGGATGACTCATCAGGGGAGGGCAGCAGCAGCCAAGTTCATGGCACCGTGTGTGGCACTGCTGCACAGGAGAGCAGGAAAAAGAGTGGGAGAGCTATAGTGATAGGGGATTTAATTGTACGGGGAATAGATAGACGTTTCTGCAGCTGCAACCGAGACTCTAGGATGGTGTGCTGCCTCCCTGCTGCAAGGGTCAAGGATGTCTCGGAGCTGGTGCAGGTCATTCTAAAAAGTGATGGTGAACATCCAGTTGTCATGATGCATATACGTACCAACGATATAGGTAAAAAGTGGGATAAGGTCCTACAAGTCGAATTTAGGGAACTTCGAGCTAAATTTAAAAAATAGGACATCAAAAGTAGTAATCTCAGGATTGCCACCAATGCCACGTGCTTGTCAGAGTAGGAATCGCAGGACAGCTCAGATGAATACATGGCTTGAGGAGTGGTGCACAAGGGAGGATTCAAATTCCTGGGACATTGAAACCGGCTCTGGGGGAGGTGGGTCCAACATAAACCGGCCAGTCTGCACCTGGGCAGGACCAGAACCAATGTCCTGGGGTAGTTTTTCATTATGCTCTTGGGAAGAGTTAAACTGATATGGCAGGGGGATGGGAGCCTATGCAAGGAGACAGGGGGATGTAGAATGGGGGCATTCGCAATAGATCGAAAGAAGAAAAGTGAAAGTGGAGGGCAGAGAAACCTAAGGCAAAAAGCACAAAGGGCCGCATTATTAGCAAAATTCTAAAGGGGCAAAGTGTGTTAGAAAGACAAGTCTGAAGGCTCTGTGCCTCAATGCATGGAGTATTAGGAATAAGGTGGACGAATTAACTGTGCAAAGAGCAGTAAACGGGTATGATGCAATTGGAATCACGGAGACATGGCTCCAGGGTGACCAAGGCTGGGAACTCAACATCCAGGGGTATTCAACATTTAGGAAGGATAGACAGAAAGGAAAAGGAGGTGGAGTGGCATTGCTGGTTAAAGAGGAAATTAATGCAACAGTAAGAAAGGACATTAGCTTGGATGATGTGATGTGGATTCGGTATGGGTGGAGCTACGGAATACCAAGGGGCAGGAAACGCTCGTGGGAATTGTGTGCAGACAACCAAACAATAGTAGTGAGGTTGGGGACAGCATCAAGCAAGAAATTAGGGATGCATGGAATAAAGGTACAGCATTTAACATGGGTGACTTTAATCTACATATTGATTCGGCGAACCAAACTGGTAGCAATGTGGTCGAGGAGGATTTCCTGGAGTGTATTCGGGATGGTTTTCTATACCAAGATGTCGAGGAACCAACGAGGGATCTGGCCATCCTCGACTGGGTGATGTGTAATGAGAAAGTACTAATTAGCAATCTTTTTGTGCGAAGCACCTTGGGGAAGAGTGACCATAATATGGTACAATTCTTTATTGAGATGGGGAGTGACACAGTTAATTCATAAACTAGGGTCCTGAACTTATGGAAAGGTAACTTCGATGGTTTGAGGCGTGAACTGGCTAGAATAGACTGGCACATGATACTTAACGGGTTGACGGTGGATAGGCAATGGCAAACATTTAAAGATCACATGGATGAACTTCAGCAATTGTACATCCCTGTCTGGAGTAAAAATAAAACGGAGAAGGTGGCTCAACCGTGGCTAACAAGGGAAATTAAGGAATGTATTAAATACAAAAAAGAAGCATGGAAATTGGCCATAAAAAGCAACACACCTGAGGACTGGGAGAAATTTAAAATTCAGCAGAGTAGGATAAAGGTTTTAATAAAGAGGGGGAAAATAGAGTACGAGAAGAAGCTTGCAGGGAACATAAAAGCTGACAGCAGAAACTTCTATAGATATGTGAAGAGAAAAAGATTAGTGAGACAAACGTAGATCCCTTGCAGTCGGATGCAGGTCAATTTATAATGGGGAACATAGTAATGGCAGACGAATTGAACAAATACTTTGGTTCTGTCTTCTCGAGGGAAGACACAAATAAGCTTCCGGAAGTACCAGGGGACCGAGTGTCAAGTGAGAAGGAGGAACTGAAGGATCTCCTTATTCGGTGGGAAATTGTGTTAGGGAAATTGATGGGATTGAAGGCCGATAAATCCCCAACTAATCCCACTGCCCCGCTCTCTCCTCATAGCCCTATAACCATCCCAAAACTAATCACACTGCCCGGCACTCGCCCATGGCCCTGTTTCAATCCCCAAACTAATCCCACTGCCCTGCTGTCTCCCTGGAGCCCTGTCAATCCCCAAGTAATCCCACTGCCCCGCTTTCTACCCATAGCCATGTATCAATTCCAAATGAATCCCACTGCTCTGCTCTTTCACCATAGCCGTGTCCCCAAACTAATCCCACTGCCCCGCTCTTTCCCCATAGCAGTGTATCAACCCCTAAACCAATCCCATAGCCCTGTATCAATCCCAACCTCATCACACTGCCTCGCTCTCTCCCCATAACCCTATCCCCAAACTAATCCCACTGCCCCGCACTTACCCCATAGCCCTGTATCAACCCCTAAACCAATCCCATAGTCCTGTATCAATCCGAAACTAATCCCACTGCGCCGCTCTCTCCCCATAGCCCTGTATCAATCCCCAAATTAAGCACCCTGCGCCGCTCTCTCTCCATAGCTCTGTCCCCAAACTAATCCCACTACCCCGCTCTTTCCCCATATCGCTGTATCAACCCCTAATCCAATCCCATAGCCCTTATCAATCCCAAACTAATCCCACTGCTCTAGTCTCGCCCATGGCTCTGTGTTAATCCCCAAACTAATCCCACTGCTCTACTGTCTACCTGTAGCCCTGTCAATCACCAACTATTCCCAATACACCGCTCTCTCCCCATAGCCCTGTATCAATCCCCAAACTAGTCCCACTGCCCCGCTTTCTCCACATAGCCCTCTTTCAATCCCAAACTAATCCCACTGCCCCGCTCTCTGCCATTACCCCTGTATCGATCCACAAACTAATCCCACTGCCCTGCTCGCTCCCCATAGCATTCTAAATATCCAAATTAATCCCACTGCCCTGCTCTCTCCCAATAGCCCTGTATCAATCCCCGAACTAATCCCACTGCCCCGCTCTCTACCCATAGCCCTGTATCAATCCCAAACTAATCCCACTGCCCCGCTCTCTCCCCATTGTGCTATATCAATCCACAAACTAATCCCACTGCCCCGCTCACCAGCCGTAGCCCTGTATCAATCCGAAACTAATCCCCCTGCCCCGCTCTCTCTCCATCGCCCTGTCCCCAAACTAATCCCACTGCCCCGCTCTCTTCCCATAACCCTGTATCAATCGCGAAATTAAGCCCCCTGCCCCGCTCTCTCTCCATAGCCCTGTCCCCAAACTAATCCCACTGCCCTGCTCTCTCTTCATAGCCCTGTCCCCAAACTAATCTCACTGCCCCGCTCTCTCCCCATGGTCCTGTACCCAAACTAATCCCACTGCCCCGCTCTCTCCCCATAGCCGTCTAAATCTCCAAATTAATCTCACTGCCCCGCACTCTCCCCACAGCTCTGTGTCAATCCCCAAACTACTCATACTGCTCCGCTCTTTCCCCATAGCCCTGTATCAATCCCCAAATGAATCCCACTGCCCCGCTCTCTCCATAGCCCTGTCCCCAAACTAATCCCACTGCCCCCTCTCTCTCCATAGCTCTGTAACAATCCCAAAATAAACCCTTTGCCCCGCTCTCTCCCATGGCCCTGTGTCAATCCCCAATCTACTCCCACTGCTCTGCTCTTTCCCCATAGCCCAGTATCAATCCCAAAATAAACCCTCTGCTCCGCTCTCTCCCATGGCCCTGTGTCAATCCCCAAACAAATCGCACTGCCCTGCTGTCTCCTGTAGCCTTGCCAATCCCCCACTAATCCTACTGCCCCGCTCTCTCCCCATAGCCCTGTATCAATCCCCAATCTAAAACCACTGCCCCGCTCTTTCTCCATATCCCTCCATCAATCCCCAAATTAATCCCAATGCCCCGCTCTCTCACCATAGCCGTGTCCCCAAACTAATCCCACTCCCCTGCTCGCTCCCCATTGTCCTGTATCAACCCCTAAACCAATCCCATAGCCCTGTATCAATCCGAAACTAATCCCACTGCCCCGCTCTCTCCCCATAGCCCTGTATCAATCCCCAAATTAAGCCGCCTGCCCCGCTCTCTCTCCATAGCCCTGTCACCAAACTAATCCCACTGACCCGCTCTTTCTCCATAGCCCTGTCCCCAAACTAATCCCATTGCCCAGCTCATTCCCCATACCCTGTATCAACCCCTAAACCAATCCCATAGCCCTGTATCATTCCCAAACTAATCCCACTGCCTGCCTCTCCCCATAGCCCTGTAACAATCCCCAAACTAATCCCACTACTCCAGTCTCTCCCATGGCCCTGTTTCAATCCCTAAACTAATCCCACTGCCTGCTGTCTCCCTGCAGCCCTTTGAATCTCCAACTAATCCCACTACACCGCTATCTCCCCATAGCCCTGTATCAAACCCCAAAGTAATCCCACTGCCCCGCTCACACCCCATAGCGCTGTATCATTCCCCAAATTAATCACACTGCCCCGCTCTCTCCCCACAGCCCTGTGTCAATCCCAAAACTAATCGCACTGCCCCGCTCTCTCCCCATAGCCCTGCATCAATTTCAAACTAATCCCACTGTCCCGCTCGCTATCTATAATCCTGTATCAATCCAAATTAATCCGAATGCCCCGCTCTCTCCCCATAGCCCTGTGTCAATCCCCAAACTGATCCCATTGCCCCGCTCTCTACCCATAGCCCTGTAGCAATCCCAAACCAATCCCACTGGCTTCCTCTCCCCATAGCCCTGTAACAATCCCCTAACTAATCCCACTGCCCCAGTCTCTCTCATGGCCCTGTCTCAATCCCCAAACTAATCCCACTGCGCTGCTGTCTCCCTGTAGCCCTGTCAATCTCCAACTAATCCCACTACACCGCGCTCTCCCCATCGCCCTGTGTCAATCCCCAAAGTAATCCCACTGCCCCGGTGTCTCCCCATAGCCCTGTATCAATCCCGAAATTAATCACACTGCCCCGCTCTCTCCCCATAGCCCTGTATCAATCGACAAACTAATCACACTGCCCCGCTCGCTATCCATAGCCCTGTATCAATCCAAATTAATGCCACGGCCCAGCTCTCTCCCCATAGCCCTGTGTCAATCCCCAAACTAATCCCACTGCCCCGCTCTCTACCCATAGCCCTGTATCAATTCCAATCTAATCCCACTGCCCCGCTCTCTCCCCATAGCCCTGTATCAATCCCGAAATTAATCACACTGCCCCGCTCTCTCACCATAGCCCTGTATCAATCGACAAACTAATCACACTGCCCCGCTCGCTATCCATAGCCCTGTATCAATCCAAATTAATCCCACTGCCCTGCTCTCTCCACATTAGCCCTGTGTCAATCCCCAAACTATTCCCACTGCCCCGCTCTCTACCCATAGCCCTGTATCAATTCCAAACTAATCCCACTGCCGCGCTCTCTCCCCATTGCCCTGTATCAATCCCAAACTAATCCCACTGCCCCGCTCTCTCCCCATTGTGCTATATCAATCCACAAACTAATCCCACTGCCCCGCTCACTAGCCGTAGCCCTGTATCAATCCCAAACTAATCCCACTGCCCCGTTCTCTCTCTATCGCCCTGTCCCCAAACTAATCCCACTGCCCCGCTCTCTTCCCATAACGCTGTGTCAATCGCGAAATTAATCCCATCTGCCCCGCTCTCTCTCCATAGCCCTGTCCCCAAACTAATCCCACTGCCCCGCTCTCTCCCCATAGCCCTGTATCAATCCCCAAATTAAACCCTCTGACCCGCTCTCTCTCCATAGTCCTGTCCCCAAACGAATACCCACTGCCCCGCTCTCTCACCATAAACGTGTCCCCAAACTATTCCCACTGCCCTGCTCTCTCCCCATGGTCCTATATCAATCCCGAAACTAATCCCACTGCCCCGCTCTTTCCCCATAGCTGCGTATCAAACCCTAAACCCATCCCATAGCCCTGTATCAATCCCAAAGTAATCACACTGCCCGCTCTCTCTCCATAGCGCTATCCCCAAACTAATCCCACTGCCCCGCTCTTTCTCCGTAGCCCTGTCCCCAAACTAATCCCACTGCCCCGCTCTTACCCCATAGCCCGGTATCAACTCATAAACCAATCCATAGCCCTGTATCAATCCCAAACTAATCCCACTGCCTGCCTCTCCCCATAGCCCTGCTACAATCCCCAAACTAATCCCACTGCCCCACTGTCTCCCCATTGCCCTGTGTCAATCCCCAAATTAATCCCACTGCCCGGCACTCGCCCATGGCCCTGTGTCAATCCCCAAACTAATCCCATTGCCCTGCTGTCTCCCTGTAGCACTGTCAATCCCCAACTAATCCCACTGCCCCACTTTCTACCCATAGCCCTGTATCAATTCCAAATGAATCCCACTGCTCTGTTCTCTCCCCATAGCCCTGTAACATTCCCAAACTAATCCAACTGCCCCGCACTTTCCCCATAGCCCTGTATCAACACCGAAACCAATCTCAAAGCCCTTTATCAATCCGAAACTAATCCCACAGCCGCGCTCTCTCCCCATAGCCCTGTATCAATCCCCAAATTAAGCCCCATGCACCGCTCTCTCTCCATAGCCCTGTCCTCAAACTAATCCCACTGACCCGCTCTTTCTCCATAGCCCTGTCCCCAAACTAATCCCACTGCCCCGCTCTTTGCCCATATCCCTGTATCAACCCCTAATCCAATCCCATAGCCCTTATCAATCCCAAACTAATCCCACTGCTCTGCTGTCTCCCTGTAGCCCTGTCAATCTCTAACTATTCCCAATACACCGCTCTCTCCCCATAGCCCTGTATCAATCCCCAACATAATCCCACAGCCCCGCTCTCTCCACATAGCCCTCTTTCAATGCCAAACTAATCCCACTGCCCCGCTCTCTCCCCATACCCCTGTATCGATCCCCAAACTAATCCCACTGCCCTGCTCGCTCCCCATAGCCGTCTAAATATTCAAATTAATCCCACTGCCTCGCTCACTCCCCATAGCCCTGTATCAATCCCCAAACTAATCCCACTGCCACGCTCTCTATCCATAGCCCTGTATCAATTCCAAACTGATCCCACTGCCCCGCTCTCTCCCCATGGGCCTATATCAATCCCCAAACTAATCCCACTGCCCCGCTCACTAGCCATAGCCATGTATCAAGTCCAAACTAATCCCACTGCCCCGCTATCTCTCCATCGCCCTGTCCCCAAACTAATCCCACTGCCCCGCTCTCTTCCCATAATCCTGTATCAATCGCTAAATTATGCCCCCTGCCCCGCTCTCTCTCCATAGCCCTGTCCCCAAACTAATCCCACTGCCCCGCTCTCTCTCCATAGCCCTGTCCCCAAACTAAACCCACTGCCCCGCTCTCTCTTCATAGCCCTGTTCCCAAACTAATCCCACTGTCCCGCTCTCTCCCCATAGTCCTGTACCCAAACTAATCCCATTGCCCCGCTCTCTCCCCATAGCCGTCTAAATCTCCAAATTAATCTCACTGCCCCGCACTCTCCCCACAGCTCAGTGTCAATCCCCAAACTACTCATACTGCTCCGCTCTTTACCCATAGCCCTGTATCAATCACCAAATTAATCCCACTTCCCCGCTCTCTCCTAGCCCTGTCCCCAAACTAATCCCAGTGCCCCGCTCTCTCTCCATAGCACTGCATCAATCCCAAAATAAACCCTCTGCCCCGCTCTCTCCCATGGCGCTGTGTCAATCCCCAAACTACTCCCACTGCTCCGCCCTTTCCCCATAGCCCTGTATCAATCCCAAAATAAACCCTCTGCCCCGCTCTCTCCCATGGCCCTGTGTCAATCCCCAAACTAATCGCACTGCCCTGCTCTTTCCCCATATCCCTGTATCAATTCCCAACTAATCCCACTGCCCGCTCTCTCCCCATAGCCCTGTATCAATCCCCAAACTAATCCCACTGCCCCGCTCTTTCTCCATATCCCTCCATCAATCCCCAAATTAATCCCACTGCCCCGCTCTCTCTCCATAGCCTTGTATCAATACCCAAACTAATCCCAATGCCCCGCTCTCTCACCATAGCCGTGTCCCCAAACTAATCCCACTGCCCTGCTCGCTCCCCATGGTCCTGTATCAACGCCTAAACCAATCCCATAGCCCTGTATCAATCCGAAACTGATCCCACTGCCCCGCTCTCTCCCCATAGCCCTGTATCAATCCCGAAATTAAGCCGCCTGCCCCGCTCTCTCTCCATAGCCCTGTCACCAATATAATCCCACTGACCCGCTCTTACTCCATAGCACTGTCCCCAAACTAATCCCATTGCCCAGCTCTTTCCCCATAGCCCTGTATCAACCCCTAAACCAATCCCATAGCCCTGTATCATTCCCAAACTAATCCCACTGCCTGCCTCTCCCCAAAACCCTGTAACAATCCCCAAACTAATCCCACTACTCCAGTCTCTCCCATGGCCCTGTGTCAATCCCTAAACTAATCCCACTGCCTGCTGTCTCCCTGCAGCCCTTTGAATCTCCAACTAATCCCACTACACCGCTCTCTCCCCATAGCCCTGTATCAAACCCCAAAGTAATCCCACTGCCCCGCTCACTCCCCATAGCCCTGTATCAATCCCCAAATTAATCACACTGCCCCGCTCTCTCCCCACAGCCCTGTATCAATCCCAAAACTAATCGCACTGCCCCGCTCTCTCCCCATAGCCCTGCATCAATTCCAAACTAATCCCACTGCCCCGCTCGCTATCTATAACCCTGTATCAATCCAAATTAATCCGGCTGCCCCGCTCTCTCCCCATAGCCCTGTATCAATCCCCAAACGCATCCCATTGCCCTGCTCGCTCCCCATAGCCGACAATCCCCAAACTAATCCCACTGCCCCAGTCTTTCCCATGGCCCTGTCTCAATCCCCAAACTAATCCCACTGCGCTGTTGTCTCCCTGTAGCCCTGTCAATCTCCAACTAATCCCACTACACCGCGCTCTCCACATCGCCCTGTATCAATCCCCAAAGTAATCCCACTGCCCCGCTCTCTCCCCATAGCCCTGTATCAATCTCGAAATTAATCACACTGCCCCGCTCTCTCCCCATAGCCCTGTATCAATCGACAAACTAATCACACTGCCCCGCTCGCTATCCATAGCCCTGTATCAATCCAAACTAATCCCACTGCCCCGCTCTCTCCCCATAGCCCTGTATCAATCCCCAAACTAATCCCACTGCCCTGCATGCTCCCCATAGCCGGCTAAATCCCCAAATTAATCCCACTGTCCCGCTCTCTCCCCATTGCCCTGTATCAATCCCGAAACAAATCGCACTGCCCCGCTCTCTACCCATAGCCCTGAATCAATTCCAAACTAATCCCACTGCCCCGCTCTCTACCCACAGCCCTGAATCAATTCCAAAATAATCCCACGACCCCGCTCGCTATCCATAGCCCTGTATCAATTCCAAACGGCTCCCACTGCCCCGTTCTCTATCCATAGCCCTGTATCAATCCCAAACTAATCCCACTGCCCCATTATCTTTGCATAGCCCTGTATCAATCTCAAAATAAACCCTCTGACCCGCTCTCTCCCCATGGCACTGAGTAAATGCCCAAACTAACACCACTGCCCCGTTCTCACCCGAAAGCCCTGTGTCAATCCCCAAACTAATCCCACTGCCCTGCTGTCGCCTGCAGCCTTGTCAATCTCCAACTAATCCCACTTCACCGCTCTCTCCCCATAGCCCTGTATCAATCCCGAAACTAATCCCTCTGACACGCTCTTTCCCCATAACCCTGTATCAATCCACAAATTAATCTCACTGCCCCGATCTCTCTCCATAGCCCTGTCCCCAAACTGATCCCACTGCCCCGCTCTCTTCCCATAGCCCTGTATCAAACCGAAAATTAAGCCCCCTGCCCCGCTCTCTCTCCATAGCCCTGTCAGCAAACTAATCCCACTGCCCCGCTCTCTACCCATAGACCTGTATCAATTCCAAACGACTCCCACTGCCCCGCTCTCTCCCCATAGCCCTGTAACAATCCCCAAACTAATCCCACTGCCCTGCTCTCTCCCCATTGCCCTGTAACAATCCCAAAATTAATCACACTGCTCCATTCTCTCCCATGGCCCTGTGTCCATCCCCAAACTAATCCCACTGCCCTGCTGTCTCCCTGTAGCACTCTCAATCCCCAACTAATCCCCCTGCCCCGCTTTCTACCCATAGCCCTGTATCAATTCCAAATGAATCCCACATGCTCCGCTCTCTCCCTATAGCACTGTATGAATCCCCAAACTAATCCCACTGCCCCGCTCTTTCCCCACAGCCCAGTGTCAATCCACAAGTTAATCTCACTGCCCCGCTCTCTAACCATGGCCCTGTAACAATCCCCAAACGAAAACCACAGTTCCGCTCTCTCCCCATAGCCCTGTAAAAGTCCCAAAACTAATCACACTGCCCCACTCTCTCCCATGGCCCTGTTTCTATCTCCAAACTAATCCCACTGCCCTGATGTCTCCCTGTCGCCCTGCCAATCCCCAACTAATCCCACTGCCCCGCTCTCTCCCCATAGCCCTGTATCAATCCCCAATCTAATCCCACTGCCCCGCTCTTTCCCCATATCCCTGTATCAATTCCCAACTAATCCCACTGCCCCACTCTCTCCCCATAGCCCTGTATCAATCCGCAAACTAATCCCACTGCCCCGCTCTGTCTCCATATCCCTGCATCAATCTGCAAACTAATCCCACTGCCCCGCTCTTTCTCCATAGCCCTGTCCCCAAACTAATCCCACTGCCCCGCTCTTACCCCATAGCCCGGTATCAACTCATAAACCAATCCATAGCCCTGTATCAATCCCAAACTAAGCCCACTGCCTGCCTCCCCCATAGCCCTGCTACAATCCCCAAACTAATCCCACTGCCCCACTGTCTCCCCATTGCCCTGTGTCAATCCGCAAACTAATCCCACTGCCCGGCACTCGCCCATGGCCCTGTGTCAATCCCCAAACTAATCCCATTGCCCTGCTGTCTCCCTGTAGCACTGTCAATCCCCAACTAATCCCACTGCCCCACTTTTTACCCATAGCCCTGTATCAATTCCAAATGAATCCCACTGCCCTGCTCTCTCCCCATAGCCCTGTAACATTCCCAAACTAATCCAACTGCCCCGCACTTTCCCCATAGCCCTGTATCAACACCTAAACCAATCTCATAGCCCTTTATCAATCCGAAACTAATCCCACAGCCGCGCTCTCTCCCCATAGCCCTGTATCAATCCCCAAATTAAGCCCCCTGCCCCGCTCTCTCTCCATAGCCCTGTCCCCAAACTAATCCCACTGACCCGCTCTTTCTCCATAGCACTGTCCCCAAACTAATCCCACTGCCGAGCTCTTTCCCCATATCCCTGTATCAACCCCTAATCCAATCCCATAGCCCTTATCAATCCCAAACTAATCCCACTGCCTGCCTCTCCCCAAAGCCCTGTAACAATCTCCAAACTAATCCCACTGCCATAGTCTCTCCCATGGCTCTGTGTCAATCCCCAAACTAATCCCACTGCTCTGCTGTCTCCCTGTAGCCCTGTCAATCTCCAACTATTCCCAAAACACCGCTCTCTTCCCATAGCCCTGTATCAATCCCCAAACTAATCCCACAGCCCCGCTCTCTCCACAGAGCCCTCTTTCAATCCCAAACTAATCCCACTGCCCCGCTCTCTCCCCATACCCCTGTATCGATCCCCAAACTAATCTCACTGCCCTGCTCACTCCCCATAGCCGTCTAAATATTCAAATTAATCCCACTGCCCCGCTCACTCCCCATAGCCCTGTATCAATCCCCAAACTAATCCCACTGCCCCGCTCTCTACCCATAGCCCTGTATCAATTCCAAACTAATCCCACTGCCCCGCTCTCTACCCATAGCCCTGAATCAATTCCAAACTAATCCCACTGCTTCGCTCGCTATCCATAGCCCTGTATTAATCCCAAACTAATCCCACTGCCCCGCTCTCTCCCCATGGTCCTATATCAATCCCCAAACTAATCCCACTGCCCCGCTCACTAGCCATATCCATGTATCAATCCTAAACTAATCCCACTGCCCCGCTCTCTCTCCATCGCCCTGTCCCTAAACTAATCCCACTGCCCCGCTCTCTTCCCATAACCCTGTATCACTCGCGAAATTATGCCCCCTGCCCCGCTCTCTCTCCATAACCCTGTCCCCAAACTAATCCCACTGCCCCGCTCTCTCTTCATAGCCCTGTCCCCAAACTAATCCCACTGCCCCGCTCTCTTCCCATAACCCTGTATCAATCGCGAAATTAAGCCCTCTGCCCCGCTCTCTCTCCATAGCCCTGTCCCCAAACTAATCCCACTGCCCCGCTCTCAATTCATAGCCCTGTCCCCAAACTAATCCCACTGTCCCGCTCTCTCCCCATAGTCCTGTACCCAAACTAATCCCACTGCCCCGCTCTCTCCCCATAGCCGTATAAATCTCCAAATTAATCTCACTGCCCCGCACTCTCCCCACAGCTCTGTGTCAAGACCCAAACTACTCATACTGCTCCGCTCTTTCGCCATAGCCCTGGATCAATCCCAAAATAAACCCTCTGCCCCGCTCTCTCCCATGGCCCTGTGTCAATCCCCAAACTAATCGCACTGCCCTGCTCTTTCCCCATATCCCTGTATCAATTCCCAACTAATCGCACTGCCCCCTCTCTCCCCTTAGCCCTGTATCAATCCCCAAACTAATCCCACTGCCCCGCTCTTTCTCCATATCCCTCCATCAATCCCCAAATTAATCCCAATGCCCCGCTCTCTCACCATAGCCGTGTCCCCAAACTAATCCCACTGCCCTGCTCGCTCCCCATGGTCCTGTATCAACCCCTAAACCAATCCCATAGCCCTGTATCAATCCTATACTAATCCCACTGCCCCGCTCTCTCCCCATAGCCCTGTATCAATCCCCAAATTAAGCCGCCTGCCCCGCTCTCTCTCCATAGCCCTGTCACCAAACTAATCCCACTGACCCGCTCTTTCTCCATAGCCCTGTCCCCAAACTAATCCCATTGCCCAGCTCTTTCCCCATAGCCCTGTATCAACCCCTAAACCAATCCCATAGCCCTGTATCATTCCCAAACTAATCCCACTGCCTGCCTCTCCCCATAGCCCTGTAACAATCCCCAAACTAATCCCACTACTCCAGTCTCTCCCATGGCCCTGTTTCAATCCCTAAACTAATCCCACTGCCTGCTGTCTCCCTGCAGCCCTTTGAATCTCCAACTAATCCCACTACACCGCTCTGTCCCCATAGCCCTGTATCAAACCCCAAAGTAATCCCACTGCCCCGCTCACACCCCATAGCGCTGTATCATTCCCCAAATTAATCACACTGCCCCGCTCTCTCCCCACAGCCCTGTATCAATCTCAAAACTAATCGCACTGCCCCGCTCTCTCCCCATGGCCCTGCATCAATTCCAAACTAATCCCACTGCCCCGCTCGCTATCTATAATCCTGTATCAATCCAAATTAATCCGAATGCCCCGCTCTCTCCCCATAGCCCTGTATCAATCCCCAATCGGATCCCATTGCCCCGCTCTCTACCCATAGCCCTGTAGCAATCCCAAACTAATCCCACTGGCTTCCTCTCCCCATAGCCCTGTAACAATCCCCTAACTAATCCCACTGCGCTGCTGTCTCCCTGTAGCCCTGTCAATCTCCAACTAATCCCACTACACCGCGCTCTCCCCATCGCCCTGTGTCAATCCCCAAAGTAATCCCACTGCCCCGCTGTATCCCCATAGCCCTGTATCAATCCCGAAATTAATCGCACTGCCCCGCTCTCTCCCCATAGCCCTGTATCAATCGACAAACTAATCACACTGCCCCGTTCGCTATCCATAGCTCTGTATCAATCCAAATTAATCCCACTGCCCTGCTCTCTTCCCATAGCCCTGTTTCAATCCCCAAACTAATCCCACTGCCCCGCTCTCTACCCATAGCCCTGTATCAATTCCAAACTAATCCCACTGCCCCGCTCTCTCCCCATAGTCCTGTATCAATCCCGAAATTAATCACACTTCCCCGCTCTCTCTCCATAGCCCTGTATCAATCGACAAACTAATCACACTGCCCCGCTCGCTATCCATAGCCCTGTATCAATCCAAGTTAATCCCACTGCCCTGCTCTCTCCACATAGCCCTGTGTCAATCCCCAAACTAATCCCACTGCCCCGCTCTCTACCCATAGCCCTGTATCAATTCCAAACTAATCCCACTGCCACGCTCACTAGCCGTAGCCCTGTATCAATCCCAAACTAATCCCACTGCCCCGTTCTCTCTCTATCGCCCTGTCCCCAAACTAATCCCACTGCCCCGCTCTCTTCCCATAACCCTGTGTCAATCGCGAAATTAATCCCATCTGCCCCGCTCTCTCTCCATAGCCCTGTCCCCAAACTAATCCCACTACCCCGCTCTCTCCCCATAGCCCTGTATCAATCCCCAAATTAAATCCTCTGACCCGCTCTCTCTCCATAGTCCTGTCCCCAAACGAATACCCACTGCCCCGCTCTCTCACCATAAACGTGTCCCCAAACTATTCCCACTGCCCTGCTCTCTCCCCATGGTCCTATATCAATCCCGAAACTAATCCCACTGCCCCGCTCTTTCCCCATAGCTGCGTATCAAACCCTAAACCCATCCCATAGCCCTGTATCAATCCCAAAGTAATCACACTGCCCGCTCTCTCCCCATAGAGCTATCCCCAAACTAATCCCACTGCCCCGCTCTTTCTCCATAGCCCTGTCCCCAAACTAATCTCACTGCCCCGCTCTTACCCCATAGCCCGGTATCAACTCATAAACCAATCCATAGCCCTGTATCAATCCCAAACTAATCCCACTGCCTGCCTCTCCCCATAGCCCTGCTACAATCCTCAAACTAATCCCACTGCCCCACTGTCTCCCCATTGCCCTGTGTCAATCCCCAAACTAATCCCACTGCCTGGCACTCGCCCATGGCCCTGTGTCCATCCCCAAACTAATCCCATTGCCCTGCTGTCTCCCTGTAGCACTGTCAATCCCCAACTAATCCCACTGCCCCACTTTCTACCCATAGCCCTGTATCAATTCCAAATGAATCCCACTGCCCTGTTCTCTCCCCATAGCCCTGTAACATTCCCAAACTAATCGAACTGCCCCGCACTTTCCCCATAGCCCTGTAACAACACCGAAACCAATCTCAAAGCCCTTTATCAATCCGAAACTAATCCCACAGCCGCGCTCTCTCCCCATAGCCCTGTATCAATCCCCAAATTAAGCCCCCTGCCCCGCTCTCTCTCCATAGCCCTGTCCCCAAACTAATCCCACTGACCCGCTCTTTCTCCATAGCCCTGTTCCCAAACTAATCCCACTGCCCCGCTCTTTCCCCATATCCCTGTATCAACCCCTATCCAATCCCATAGCCCTTATCAATCCCAAACTAATCCCACTGCCTGCCTCTCCCCAAAGCCCTGTAACAATCTCCAAACTAATACCACAGCCATAGTCTCTCCCATGGCTCTGTTTCAATCCCCAAACTAATCCCACTGCTCTGCTGTCTCCCTGTAGCCCTGTCAATCTCCAACTATTCCCAATACACCGCTCTCTCCCTGTAGCACTGTATCAATCCCCAAACTAATCCCACAGCTCCGCTCTCTCCACATAGCCCTCTTTCAATCCCAAACTAATCCCACTGCCCCGCTCTCTCCCCATACCTCTGTATCGATCCCCAAACTAATCCCACTGCCCTGCTCGCTCCCCATAGCCGTCTAAATATTCAAATTAATCCCACTGCCTCGCTCACTCCCCATAGCCCTGTATCAATCCCCAAACTAATCCCACTGCCCCGCTCTCTACCCATAGCCCTGTATCAATTCCAAACTAATCCCACTGCCCCGCTCTCTACCCATAGCCCTGAATCAATTCCAAACTAATCCCACTGCCCCGCTCGCTATCCATAGCCTGTATTAATCCCAAACTAATCCCACTTGCCGCTCTCTCCCCATTGGCCTATATCAATCCCAAACTAATCCCACTGCCTCGCTCTCTCTTCATAGCCCTGTCCCCAAACTAATCCCACTGCCCCGCTCTCTTCCCATAACCCTGTATCAATCGCGAAATTAAGCCCTCTGCCCCGCTCTCTCTCCATAGCCCTGTCCCCAAACGAATCCCACTGTCCCGCTCTCTCCCCATAGTCCTGTACCCAAACTAATCCCACTGCCCCGCTCTCTCCCCATAGCCGTCTAAATCTCCAAATTAATCTCACTGCCCCGCAATCTCCCCACAGCTCTGTGTCAATCCCCAAACTACTCATACTGCTCCGCTCTTTACCCATAGCCCTTTATCAATCCCCAAACTAATCCCACTGCCCCGCTCTCTCTCCATAGCACTGCATCAATCCCAAAATAAACCCTCTGCCCCGCTCTCTCCCATGGCCCTGTGTCAATCCCCAAATTAAGCCGCCTGCCCCGCTCTCTCTCCATAGCCCTGTCAACAATATAATCCCACTGACCCGCTCTTTCTCCATAGCACTGTCCCCAAACTAATCCCATTGCCCAGCTCTTTCCCCATAGCCCTGTATCAACCCCTAAAGCAATCCCATAGCCCTGTATCATTCCCAAACTAATCCCACTGCCTGCCTCTCCCCAAAACCCTGTAACAATCCCCAAACTAATCCCACTACTCCAGTCTCTCCCATGGCCCTGTGTCAATCCCTAAACTAATCCCACTGCCTGCTGTCTCCCTGCAGCCCTTTGAATCTCCAACTAATCCCACTACTCCGCTCTCTCCCCATAGCCCTGTAACAATCTCCAAACTAATCCCAGTGCCATAGTCTCTCCCATGGCTCTGTGTCAATCCCCAAACTAATCCCACTGCTCTGCTGTCTCCCTGTAGCCCTGTCAATCTCCAACTATTCCCAAAACACCGCTCTCTTCCCATAGCCCTGTATCAATCCCCAAACTAATCCCACAGCCCCGCTCTCTCCACATAGCCCTCTTTCAATCCCAAACTAATCCCACTGCCCCGCTCTCTCCCCATACCTCTGTATCGATCCCCAAACTAATCCCACTGCCCTGCTCGCTCCCCATAGCCGTCTAAATATTCAAATTAATCCCACTGCCTCGCTCACTCCCCATAGCCCTGTATCAATCCCCAAACTAATCCCACTGCCCCGCTCTCTACCCATAGCCCTGTATCAATTCCAAACTAATCCCACTGCCCCGCACTCTACCCATAGCCCTGAATCAATTCCAAACTAATCCCACTGCCCCGCTCGCTATCCATAGCCTGTATTAATCCCAAACTAATCCCACTTGCCGCTCTCTCCCCATTGGCCTATATCAATCCCAAACTAATCCCACTGCCTCGCTCTCTCTTCATAGCCCTGTCCCCAAACTAATCCCACTGCCCCGCTCTCTTCCCATAACCCTGTATCAATCGCGAAATTAAGCCCTCTGCCCCGCTCTCTCTCCATAGCCCTGTCCCCAAACGAATCCCACTGTCCCGCTCTCTCCCCATAGTCCTGTACCCAAACTAATCCCACTGCCCCGCTCTCTCCCCATAGCCGTCTAAATCTCCAAATTAATCTCACTGCCCCGCAATCTCCCCACAGCTCTGTGTCAATCCCCAAACTACTCATACTGCTCCGCTCTTTACCCATAGCCCTTTATCAATCCCCAAACTAATCCCACTGCCCCGCTCTCTCTCCATAGCACTGCATCAATCCCAAAATAAACCCTCTGCCCCGCTCTCTCCCATGGCCCTGTGTCAATCCCCAAATTAAGCCGCCTGCCCCGCTCTCTCTCCATAGCCCTGTCAACAATATAATCCCACTGACCCGCTCTTTCTCCATAGCACTGTCCCCAAACTAATCCCATTGCCCAGCTCTTTCCCCATAGCCCTGTATCAACCCCTAAAGCAATCCCATAGCCCTGTATCATTCCCAAACTAATCCCACTGCCTGCCTCTCCCCAAAACCCTGTAACAATCCCCAAACTAATCCCACTACTCCAGTCTCTCCCATGGCCCTGTGTCAATCCCTAAACTAATCCCACTGCCTGCTGTCTCCCTGCAGCCCTTTGAATCTCCAACTAATCCCACTACTCCGCTCTCTCCCCATAGCCCTGTAACAATCTCCAAACTAATCCCAGTGCCATAGTCTCTCCCATGGCTCTGTGTCAATCCCCAAACTAATCCCACTGCTCTGCTGTCTCCCTGTAGCCCTGTCAATCTCCAACTATTCCCAAAACACCGCTCTCTTCCCATAGCCCTGTATCAATCCCCAAACTAATCCCACAGCCCCGCTCTCTCCACATAGCCCTCTTTCAATCCCAAACTAATCCCACTGCCCCGCTCTCTCCCCATACCCCTGTATCGATCCCCAAACTAATCTCACTGCCCTGCTCACTCCCCATAGCCGTCTAAATATTCAAATTAATCCCACTGCCCCGCTCACTCCCCATAGCCCTGTACCAATCCCCAAACTAATCCCACTGCCCCGCTCTCTACCCATAGCCCTGTATCAATTCCAAACTAATCCCACTGCCCCGCTCTCTACCCATAGCCCTGAATCAATTCCAAACTAATCCCACTGCCTCGCTCGCTATCCATAGCCCTGTATTAATCCCAAACTAATCCCACTGCCCTGCTCTCTCCCCATGGTCCTATATCAATCCCCAAACTAATCCCACTGCCCCGCTCACCAGCCATAGCCATGTATCAATCCTAAACTAATCCCACTGCCCCGCTCTCTCTCCATCGCCCTGTCCCCAAACTAATCCCACTGCCCCGCTCTCTTCCCATATCCCTGTATCAATCCCAAAATAAACCCTCTGCCCCGCTCTCTCCCATGGCCCTGTGTCAATCCCCAAACTAAGCGCACTGCCCTGCTCTTTCCCCATATCCCTGTATCAATTCCCAACTAATCGCACTGCCCCCTCTCTCCCCTTAGCCCTGTATAAATCCCCAAACTAATCCCACTGCCCCGCTCTTTCTCCATATCCCTCTATCAATCCCCAAATTAATCCCAATGCCCCGCTCTCTCACCATAGCCGTGTCCCCAAACTAATCCCACTGCCCTGCTCGCTCCCCATGGTCCTGCATCAACCCCTAAACCAATCCCATAGCCCTGTATCAATCCGAGACTAATCCCACTGCCCCGCTCTCTCCCCATAGCCCTGTATCAATCCCCAAATTAAGCCGCCTGCCCCGCTCTCTCTCCATAGCCCTGTCACCAAACTAATCCCACTGACCCGCTCTTTCTCCATAGCCCTGTCCCCAAACTAATCCCATTGCCCAGCTCTTTCCCCATAGCCCTGTATCAACCCCTAAACCAATCCCATAGCCCTGTATCATTCCCAGACTAATCCCACTGCCTGCCTCTCCCCAAAGCCCTGTAACAATCTCCAAACTAATACCACAGCCATAGTCTCTCCCATGGCTCTGTGTCAATCCCCAAACTAATCCCACTGCTCTGCTGTCTCCCTGTAGCCCTGTCAATCTCCAACTATTCCCAATACACCGCTCTCTCCCTGTAGCACTGTATCAATCCCCAAACTAATCCCACTGCCCCGCTCTCTACCCATAGCCCTGTATCAATTCCAAACTAATCCCACTGCCCCGCTCTCTACCCATAGCCCTGAATCAATTCCAAACTAATCCCACTGCCCCGCTCGCTATCCATAGCCTGTATTAATCCCAAACTAATCCCACTTGCCGCTCTCTCCCCATTGGCCTATATCAATCCCAAACTAATCCCACTGCCCCGCTCTCTCTTCATAGCCCTGTCCCCAAACTAATCCCACTGCCCCGCTCTCTTCCCATAACCCTGTATCAATCGCGAAATTAAGCCCTCTGCCCCGCTCTCTCTCCATAGCCCTGTCCCCAAACTAATCCCACTGTCCCGCTCTCTCCCCATAGTCCTCTACCCAAACTAATCCCACTGCCCCGCTCTCTCTACCCATAGCCGTCTAAATCTCCAAATTAATCTCACTGCCCCGCACTCTCCCCACAGCTCTGTGTCAATCCCCAAACTACTCATACTGCTCCGCTCTTTACCCATAGCCCTTTATCAATCCCCAAATTAATCCCACTTCCCCGCTCTCTCCTAGCCCTGTCCCCAAACTAATCCCACTGCCCTGCTCTCTCTCCATAGCACTGCATCAATCCCAAAATAAACCCTCTGCCCCGCTCTCTCCCATGGCCCAGTTTCAATCCCCAAACTACTCCCACTGCTCCGCTCTTTCCCCATAGCCCTGTATCAAATTCCAAAATAAACCCTCTGCACCGCTCTCTCCCATGGCCCTGTGTCAATCCCCAAACTAATCGCACTGATCTGCTCTTTCCCCATATCTCTGTATCAATTCCCAACTAATCCCACTGCCCGCTCTCTCCCCATAGCCCTGTATCAATCCCCAAACTAATCCCACTGCCCCGCTCTTTCTCCATATCCCTCCATCAATCCCCAAATTAATCCCACTGCCCCGCTCTCTCTCCATAGCCTTGTATCAATACACAAACTAATCCCAATGCCCCGCTCTCTCACCATAGCCGTGTCCCCAAACTAAACCCACAGCCTTGCTCGCTCCCCATGGTCCTGTATCAACCCCTAAACCAATCCCATAGCCCTGTATCAATCCGAAACTAATCCCACTGTCCCGCTCTCTCCCCATAGCCCTGTATCAATCCCCAAATTAAGCCGCCTGCCCCGCACTCTCTCCATAGCCCTGTCACCAAACTAATCCCACTGACCCGCTCTTTCTCCATAGCCCTGTCCCCAAACTAATTCCATTGCCCAGCTCTTTCCCCATAGCCCTGTATCAACCCCTAAACCAATCCCATAGCCCTGTATCATTCCAAAACTAATCCCACTGCCCCGCTCTCTCCCCATAGCCGTCGTAAATCTCCAAATTAATCTCACTGCCCCGCACTCTCCCCACAGCTCTGTGTCAATCCCCAAACTACTCATACTGCTCCGCTCTTTACCCATAGCACTGTATCAATCCCCAAATTAATCCCACTTCCCCGCGCTCTCCTAGCCCTGTCCCCAAACTAATCCCACTGCCCCGCTCTTTCCCCATATCCCTGTATCAATCCCAAAATAAACCCTCTGCCCCGCTCTCTCCCATGGCCCTGTGTCAATCCCCAAACTACTCCCACTGCTCCGCTCTTTCCCCATAGCCCTGTATCAATCCCAAAATAAACCCTCTGCCCCGCTCTCTCCCATGGCCCTGTGTCAATCCGCAAACTAATCGCACTACCCTGCTCTTTCCCCATATCCCTGTATCAATTCCCAACTAATCCCACTGCCCGCTCTCTCCCCATAGCCCTGTATCAATCCCCAAACTAATCCCACTGCCCCGCTCTTTCTCCATATCCCTCCATCAATCCCCAAATTAATCCCACTGCACCGCTCTCTCTCCATAGCCTTGTATCAATACCCAAACTAATCCCAATGCCCCGCTCTCTCACCATAGCCGTGTCCCCAAACTAATCCCACTGCCCTGCTCGCTCCCCATGGTCCTGTATCAACCCCTAAACCAATCCCATAGCCCTGTATCAATCCGAAACTAATCCCACTGCCCCGCTCTCTTCCCATAGCCCTGTATCAATCGCCAAATTAAGCCGCCTGCCCCGCTCTCTCTCCATAGCCCTGTCAACAATATAATCCCACTGACCCGCTCTTTCTCCATAGCACTGTCCCCAAACTAATCCCATTGCCCAGCTCTTTCCCCATAGCCCTGTATCAACCCCTAAAGCAATCCCATAGCCCTGTATCATTCCCAAACTAATCCCACTGCCTGCCTCTCCCCAAAACCCTGTAACCATCCCCAAACTAATCCCACTACTCCAGTCTCTCCCATGGCCCTGTGTCAATCCCTAAACTAATCCCACTGCCTGCTGTCTCCCTGCAGCCCTTTGAATCTCCAACTAATCCCACTACACCGCTCTCTCCCCATAGCCCTGTAACAATCTCCAAACTAATCCCACTGCCATAGTCTCTCCCATGGCTCTGTGTCAATCCCCAAACTAATCCCACTGCTCTGCTGTCTCCCTGTAGCCCTGTCAATCTCCAACTATTCCCAAAACACCGCTCTCTTCCCATAGCCCTGTATCAATCCCCAAACTAATCCCACAGCCCCGCTCTCTCCACATAGCCCTCTTTCAATCCCAAACTAATCCCACTGCCCCGCTCTCTCCCCATACCCCTGTATCGATCCCCAAACTAATCTCACTGCCCTGCTCACTCCCCATAGCCGTCTAAATATTCAAATTAATCCCACTGCCCCGCTCACTCCCCATAGCCCTGTATCAATCCCCAAACTAATCCCACTGCCCCGCTCTCTACCCATAGCCCTTTATCAATTCCAAACTAATCCCACTGCCCCGCTCTCTACCCATAGCCCTGAATCAATTCCAAACTAATCCCACTGCCTCGCTCGCTATCCATAGCCCTGTATTAATCCCAAACTAATCCCACTGCCCCGCTCTCTCCCCATGGTCCTATATCAATCCCCAAACTAATCCCACTGCCCCGCTCACTAGCCATATCCATGTATCAAACCTAAACTAATCCCACTGCCCCGCTCTCTCTCCATCGGCCTGTCCCCAAACTAATCCCACTGCCCCGCTCTCTTCCCATATCCCTGTATCAATCCCAAAATAAACCCTCTGCCCCGCTCTCTCCCATGGCCCTGTGTCAATCCCCAAACTAAGCGCACTGCCCTGCTCTTTCCCCATATCCCTGTATCAATTCCCAACTAATCGCACTGCCCCCTCTCTCCCCTTAGCCCTGTATAAATCCCCAAACTAATCCCACTGCCCCGCTCTTTCTCCATATCCCTCTATCAATCCCCAAATTAATCCCAATGCCCCGCTCTCTCACCATAGCCGTGTCCCCAAACTAATCCCACTGCCCAGCTCTTTCCCCATAGCCCTGTATCAACCCCTAAACCAATCCCATAGCCCTGTATCATTCCCAAACTAATCCCACTGCCTGCCTCTCCCCATAGCCCTGTAACAATCCCCAAACTAATCCCACTACTCCAGTCTCTCCCATGGCCCTGTTTCAATCCCTAAACTAATCCCACTGCCTGCTGTCCCCCTGCAGCCCTTTGAATCTCCAACTAATCCCACTACACCGCTCTCTCCCCATAGCCCTGTATCAAACCCCAAAGTAATCCCACTGCCCCGCTCACACCCCATAGCGCTGTATCATTCCCCAAATTAATCACACTGCCCCGCTCTCTCCCCACAGCCCTGTATCAATCCCAAAACTAATCGCACTGCTACGCTCTCTCCCCATAGCCCTGCATCAATTCCAAACTAATCCCACTGCCCCGCTCGCTATCTATAATCCTGTATCAATCCAAATTAATCCGAATGCCCCGCTCTCTCCCCATAGCCCTGTATCAATCCCTAATCGGATACCATTGCCCCGCTCTCTACCCATAGCCCTGTAGCAATCCCAAACTAATCCCACTGTCTTCCTCTCCCCATAGCCATGTAACAATCCCCTAACTAATCCCACTGCCCCAGTCTCTCCCATGGCCCTGTCTCAATCCCCAAACTCATCCCACTGCGCTGCTGTCTCCCTGTAGCCCTGTCAATCTCCAACTAATCCCACTACACCGCGCTCTCCCCATCGGCCTGTGTCAATCCCCAAAGTAATCCCACTGCCCCGCTGTCTCCCCATAGCCCTGTATCAATCCCGAAATTAATCACACTGCCCCGCTCTCTCCCCATAGCCCTGTATCAATCGACAAACTAATCACACTGCCCCGCTCGCTATCCATAGCTCTGTATCAATCCAAATTAATCCCACTGCCCTGCTCTCTCCCCATAGCCCTGTTTCAATCCCCAAACTAATCCCACTGCCCCGCTCTCTACCCATAGCCCTGTATCAATTCCAAACTAATCCCACTGCCCCGCTCTCTTCCCATAGCCCTGTATCAATCCCGAAATTAATCACACTGCCCCGCTCTCTCCCCATAGCCCTGTATCAATCGACAAACTAATCACACTGCCCCGCTCGCTATCCATAGCCCTGTATCAATCCAAATTAATCCCACTGCCCTGCTCTCTCCACATAGCCCTGTGTCAATCCCCAAACTAATCCCACTGCCCCGCTCTCTACCCATAGCCCTGTATCAATTCCAAACTAATCCCACTGCCGCGCTCTCTGCCCATTGCCCTGTATCAATCCCAAACTAATCCCACTGCCCCGCTCTCTCCCCATTGTGCTATATCAATCCACAAACTAATCCCACTGCCCCGCTCACTAGCCGTAGCCCTGTATCAATCCCAAACTAATCCCGCTGCCCCGTTCTCTCTCTATCGCCCTGTCCCCAAACTAATCCCACTGCCCCGCTCTCTTCCCATAACCCTGTGTCAATCGCGAAATTAATCCCATCTGCCCCGCTCTCTCTCCATAGCCCTGTCCCCAAACTAATCTCACTGCCCCGCTCTCTAACCATGGCCCTATAACAATCCACAAACTAATCCCACAGTCCCGCTCTCTCCCCATAGCCCTGTAAAAATCCCAAAACTAATCACACTGCCCCACTCTCTCCCATGGCCCTGTGTCTATCTCCAAACTAATCCCACTGCCCTGATGTCTCCCTGTCGCCCTGCCAATCCCCAACTAATCCCACTGCCCCGCTTTCTACCCATAACCTTGTATCAATTGCAAATGAATCCCACTGCCCCGCTCTCTTCCCATAACCCTGGTTTAATCCCCAAACTAATCACACTGCATGGCACTTTCCCCATAGCCCTGTATCAACCCCTAATCCAATCCCATAGCCCTGTATCAATCCCAAACGAATCCCACTGCCCCGCTCTCTCCCCACAACCCTGTGTCAATCCCAAAACTATTCCCACTGCCCCGCTCTCTCTCCATAGCCCTGTATCAATTCCAAACTAATCACACTGCCCCGTCTTTCCCCACAGCCCCGTGTCACACCAGAAGTTAATCTCACTGCCCCGCTCTCGACCCATGACCCTGTGTCAATCCCCAAACTAATCCCACAGCCCCGCTCTCTCCCCATAGCCCGGTAACAATCCCAAAGCTAATCACACTACCCCGCTCTCTCCCATGGCCCTGTGTCAATCCCCAAACTAATCCCACAGTCCCGCTCTCTCCCCATAGCCCTGTAAAAATCCCAAAATAAACCCTCTGCCCCGCTCTCTCCCATGGCCCTGTGTCAATCCCCAAACAAAGCGCACTGCCCTGATGTCTCCTGTAGCCTTGCCAATCCCCCACTAATCCTACTGCCCCTCTCTCTCCCCATAGCCCTGTATCAATCCCCAATCTAATCCCACTGCCCCGCTCTTTCCCCATATCCCTGTATCAATTCCCAACTAATCCCACTGCCCCACTCTCTCCCCATAGCCCTGTATCAATCCGCAAACTAATCCCACTGCCCTGCTCTGTCTCCATATCCCTGCATCAATCTGCAAACTAATCCCACTGCCCCGCTCTTTCTCCAGAGCCCTGTACCCAAACTAATCCCACTGCCCCGCTCTTACCCCATAGCCCGGTATCAACTCATAAACCAATCCATAGCCCTGTATCAATCCCAAACTAATCCCACTGCCTGCCTCTCCCCATAGCCCTGCTACAATCCCCAAACTAATCCCACTGCCCCACTGTCTCCCCATTGCCCTGTGTCAATCCGCAAACTAATCCCACTGCCCGGCACTCGCCCATGGCCCTGTATCAATCCCCAAACTAATCCCATTGCCCTGCTGTCTCCCTGTAGCACAGTCAATCCCTAACTAATCCCACTGCCCCACTTTCTACCCATAGCCCTGTATCAATTCCAAATTAATCCCACTGCCCTGTTCTCTCCCCATAGCCCTGTAAAATTCCCAAACTAATCGAACTGCCCCGCACTTTCCCCATAGCCCTGTATCAACACCGAAACCAATCTCATAGCCCTTTATCAATCCGAAACTAATCCCACAGCCGCGCTCTCTCCCCATAGCCCTGTATCAATCCCCAAATTAAGCCCCCTGCCCCGCTCTCTCTCCATAGCCCTGTCCCCAAACTAATCCCACTGACCCGCTCTTTCTCCATAGCCCTGTCCCCAAACTAATCCCACTGCCCCGCTCTTTCCCCATATCCCTGTATCAACCCCTAATCCAATCCCATAGCCCTTATCAATCCCAAACTAATCCCACTGCCTGCCTCTCCCCAAAGCCCTGTAACAATCTCCAAACTAATCCCACTGCCATAGTCTCTCCCATGGCTCTGTGTCAATCCCCAAACTAATCCCACTGCTCTGCTGTCTCCCTGTAGCCCTGTCAATCTCCAACTATTCCCAAAACACCGCTCTCTTCCCATAGCCCTGTATCAATCCCCAAACTAATCCCACAGCCCCGCTCTCTCCACATAGCCGTCTTTCAATCCCAAACTAATCCCACTGCCCCGCTCTCTCCCCATACCCCTGTATCGATCCCCAAACTAATCTCACTGCCCTGCTCACTCCCCATAGCCGTCTAAATATTCAAATTAATCCCACTGCCCCGCTCACTCCCCATAGCCCTGTATCAATCCCCAAACTAATCCCACTGCCCCGCTCTCTACCCATAGCCCTGTATCAATTCCAAACTAATCCCACTGCCCCGCTCTCTACCCATAGCCCTGAATCAATTCCAAACTAATCCCACTGCCCCGCTCGCTATCCATAGCCCTGTATTAATCCCAAACTAATCCCACTGCCCCGCTCTCTCCCCATGGTCCTATATCAATCCCCAAACTAATCCCACTGCCCCGCTCACCAGCCATAGCCATGTATCAATCCTAAACTAATCCCACTGCCCCGCTCTCTCTCCATCGCCCTGTCCCCAAACTAATCCCACTGCCCCGCTCTCTTCCCATAACCCTGTATCACTCGCGAAATTATGCCCCCTGCCCCGCTCTCTCTTCATAACCCTGTCCCCAAACTAATCCCACTGCCCCGCTCTCTCTTCATAGCCCTGTCCCCAAACTAATCCCACTGCCCCGCTCTCTCCCCATAGTCCTGTACCCAAACTAAACCCACTGCCCCGCTCTCTCCCCATAGCCGTATAAATCTCCAAATTAATCTCACTGCCCCGCACTCTCCCCACAGCTCTGTGTCAATCCCCAAACTACTCATACTGCTCCGCTCTTTACCCACAGCCCTGGATCAATCCCCAAATTAATCCCACTGCCCCGCTCTCTCCATAGCCCTGTCCCCAAACTAATCCCACTGCCCCGCTCTCTCTCCATAGCACTGTATCAATCCCAAAATAAACCCTCTGCCCCGCTCTCTCCCATGGCCCTGTGTCAATCCCCAAACTATTCCCACTGCTCCGCTCTTTCCCCATATCCCTGTATCAATCCCAAAATAAACCCTCTGCCCCGCTCTCTCCCATGGCCCTGTGTCAATCCCCAAACTAATCGCACTGCCCTGCTCTTTCCCCATATCCCTGTATCAATTCCCAACTAATCGCACTGCCCCCTCTCTCCCCTTAGCCCTGTATCAATCCCCAAACTAATCCCACTGCCCCGCTCTTTCCCCATATCCCTCCATCAATCCCCAAATTAATCCCAATGCCCCGCTCTCTCACCATAGCCGTGTCCCCAAACTAATCCCACTGCCCTGCTCGCTCCCCATGGTCCTGTATCAACCCCTAAACCAATCCCATAGCCCTGTATCAATCCGATACTAATCTCACTGCCCCGCTCTCTCCCCATAGCCCTGTATCAATCCCCAAATTAAGCCGCCTGCCCCGCTCTCTCTCCATAGCCCTGTCACCAAACTAATCCCACTGACCCGCTCTTTCTCCACAGCCCTGTCCCCAAACTAATCCCATTGCCCAGCTCTTTCCCCATAGCCCTGTATCAACCCCTAAACCAGTCCCATAGCCCTGTATCATTCCCAAACTAATCCCACTGCCTGCCTCTCCCCATAGCCCTGTAACAATCCCCAAACTAATCCCACTACTCCAGTCTCTCCCATGGCCCTGTTTCAATCCCTAAACTAATCCCACTGCCTGCTGTCTCCCTGCAGCCCTTTGAATCTCCAACTAATCCCACTACACCGCTCTCTCCCCATAGCCCTGTATCAAACCCCAAAGTAATCCCACTTTCCCGCTCACACCCCATAGCGCTGTATCATTCCCCAAATTAATCACACTGCCCCGCTCTCTCCCCACAGCCCTGTATCAATCCCAAAACTAATCGCACTGCCCCGCTCTCTCCCCATAGCCCTGCATCAATTCCAAACTAATCCCACTGCCCTGCTCGCTATCTATAATCCTGTATCAATCCAAATTAATCCGAATGCCCCGCTCTCTCCCCATAGCCCTGTATCAATCCCCAATCGGATCCCATTGCCCCGCTCTCTACCCATAGCCCTGTAGCAATCCCAAACTAATCCCACCGGCTTCCTCTCCCCATAGCCCTGTAACAATCCACTAACTAATCCCACTGCCCCAGTCTCTCCCATGGTACTGTCTCAATCCCCAAACTAATCCCACTGCGCTGCTGTCTCCCTGTAGCCCTGTCAATCTCCAACTAATCCCACTACACCGCGCTCTCCCCATCGCCCTGTGTCAATCCCCAAAGTAATCCCACTGCCCCGCTGTCTCCCCATAGCCCTGTATCAATCCCGAAATTAATCACACTGCCCCGCTCTCTCCCCATAGCCCTGTATCAATCGACAAACTAATCACACTGCCCCGCTCGCTATCCATAGCTCTGTATCAATCCAAATTAATCCCACTGCCCTGCTCTCTCCCCATAGCCCTGTTTCAATCCCCAAACTAATCCCACTGCCCCGCTCTCTACCCATAGCCCTGTATCAATTCCAAACTAATCCCACTGCCCCGCTCTCTCCCCACAGCCCTGTATCAATCCCGAAATTAATCACACTGCCCCGCTCTCTCCCCATAGCCCTGTATCAATCGACAAACTAATCACACTGCCCCGCTCGCTATCCATAGCTCTGTATCAATCCAAATTAATCCCACTGCCCTGCTCTCTCCCCATAGCCCTGTTTCAATCCCCAAACTAATCCCACTGCCCCGCTCTCTACCCACAGCCCTGTATCAATTCCAAACTAATCCCACTGCCGCGCTCTCTCCCCATTGCCCTGTATCAATCCCAAACTAATCCCACTGCCCCGCTCTCTCCCCATTGTGCTATATCAATCCACAAACTAATCCCACTGCCCCGCTCTCTCCCCATTGTGCTATATCAATCCACAAACTAATCCCACTGCCGCGCTCTCTCCCCATTGCCCTGTATCAATCCCAAACTAATCCCACTGCCCCGTTCTCTCTCTATCGCCCTGCCCCCAAACTAATCCCACTGCCCCGCTCTCTTCCCATAACCCTGTGTCAATCGCGAAATTAATCCCATCTGCCCCGCTCTCTCTCCATAGCCCTGTCCCCAAACTAATCCCACTGCCCCGCTCTCTCCCCATAGCCCTGTATCAATCCCCAAATTAAACCCTCTGACCCGCTCTCTCTCCATAGTCCTGTCCCCAAACGAATACCCACTGCCCCGCTCTCTCACCATAAACGTGTCCCCAAACTAATCCCACTGCCCTGCTCTCTCCCCATGGTCCTATATCAATCCCGAAACTAATCCCACTGCCCCGCTCTTTCCCCATAGCTGCTTATCAAACCCTAAACCCATTCCATAGCCCTGTATCAATCACAAAGTAATCACACTGCCCGCTCTCTCCCCATAGCGCTATCCCCAAACTAATCCCACTGCCCCGCTCTTTTTCCATAGCCCTGTCCCCAAACTAATCCCACTGCCCCGCTCTTACCCCATAGCCCGGTATCAACTCATAAACCAATCCATAGCCCTGTATCAATCCCAAACTAATCCCACTGCCTGCCTCTCCCCATAGCCCTGCTACAATCCCCAAACTAATCCCACTGCCCCACTGTCTCCCCATTGCCCTGTGTCAATCCCCAAACTAATCCCACTGCCCGGCACTCGCCCATGGCCCTGTGTCAATCCCCAAACTAATCCCATTGCCCTGCTGTCTCCCTGTAGCACTGTCAATCCCCAACTAATCCCACTGCCCCACTTTCTACCCATAGCCCTGTATCAATTCCAAATGAATCCCACTGCCCTGTTCTCTCCCCATAGCCCTGTAACATTCCCAAACTAATCCAACTACCCCGCACTTTCCCCATAGCCCTGTATCAACACCGAAACCAATCTCAAAGCCCTTTATCAATCCGAAACTAATCCCACAGCCGCGCTCTCTCCCCATAGCCCTGTATCAATCCCCAAATTAAGCCCCCAGCCCCGCTCTCTCTCCATAGCCCTGTCCCCAAACTAATCCCACTGACCCGCTCTTTCTCCATAGCCCTGTTCCCAAACTAATCCCACTGCCCCGATCTTTCCCCATATCCCTGTATCAACCCCTAATCCAATCTCATAGCCCTTATCAATCCCAAACTAATCCCACTGCCTGCCTCTCCCCAAAGCCCTGTAACAATCTCCAAACTAATACCACTGCCATAGTCTCTCCCATGCCTCTGTTTCAATCCCCAAACTAATCCCACTGCTCTGCTGTCTCCCTGTAGCCCTGTCAATCTCCAACTATTCCCAATACACCGCTCTCTCCCCATAGCCCTGTATCAATCCCCAAACTAATCCCACAGCCCCGCTCTCTCCACATAGCCCTCTTTCAATCCCAAACTAATTCCACTGCCCCGCTCTCTCCCCATACCCCTGTTTCGATCCCCAAACTAATCCCACTGCCCTGCTCGCTCCCCATAGCCGTCTAAATATTCAAATTAATCCCACTGCCTCGCTCACTCCCCATAGCCCTGTATCAATCCCCAAACTAATCCCACTGCCCCGCTCTCTACCCATAGCCCTGTATCAATTCCAAACTAATCCCACTGCCCCGCTCTCTCCCCATGGGCCTATATCAATCCCCAAACTAATCCCATTGCCCCGCTCACTAGCCATAGCCATGTATCAATCCCAAACTAATCCCACTGCCCCGCTATCTCTCCATCGCCCTGTCCCCAAACTAATCCCACTGCCCCGCTCTCTTCCCATAATCCTGTATCAATCGCGAAATTATGCCCCCTGCCCCGCTCTCTCTCCATAGCCCTGTCCCCAAACTAATCCCACTGCCCCGCTCTCTCTTCATAGCTCTGTCCCCAAACTAATCCCACTGCCCCGCTCTTTCTCCATATCCCTCCATCAATCCCCAAATTAATCCCACTGCCCCGCTCTCTCTCCATAGCATTGTATCAATACACAATCTAATCCCAATGCCCCGCTCTCTCACCATAGCCGTGTCCCCAAACTAATCCCACTGCCTTGCTCGCTCCCCATGGTCCTGTATCAACCCCTAAACCAATCCCATAGCCCTGTATCAATCCGAAACTTATCCCACTGTCCCGCTCTCTCCCCATAGCCCTGTATCAATCCCCAAATAAAGGCGCATGCCCCGCTCTCTCTCCATAGCCCTGTCACCAAACTAATCCCACTGACCCGCTCTTTCTCCATAGCCCTGTCCCCAAACTAATTCCATTGCCCAGCTCTTTCCCCATAGCCCTGTATCAACCCCTAAACCAATCCCATAGACCTGTATCATTCCCAAACTAATCCCACTGCCCCGCTCTCTCCCCATAGCCGTCTAAATCTCCAAATTAATCTCACTGCCCCGCACTCTCCCCACAGCTCTGTGTCAATCTCCAAACTACTCATACTGCTCCGCTCTTTACCCATAGCCATGTATCAATCCCCAAATTAATCCCACTTCCCCGCTCTCTCCTAGCCCTGTCCCCAAACTAATCCCACTGCCCCGCTCTCTCTCCATAGCACTGTGTCAATCCCAAAATAAACCCTCTGCCCCGCTCTCTCCCATGGCCCTGTGTCAATCCCCAAACTAATCGCACTGCCCTGCTCTTTCCCCATATCCCTGTATCAATTCCCAACTAATCCCACTGCCCGCTCTCTCCCCATAGCCCTGTATCAATCCCCAAACTAATCCCACTGCCCCACTCTTTCTCCATATCCCTCCATCAATCCCCAAATTAATCCCACTGCCCCGCTCTCTCTCCATAGCCTTGTATCAATAACCAAACTAATCCCAATGCCCCGCTCTCTCACCATAGCCGTGTCCCCAAACTAATCCCACTGCCCTGCTCGCTCCCCATGGTCCTGTATCAACCCCTAAACCAATCCCATAGCCCTGTATCAATCCGAAACTAATCCCACTGCCCCGCTCTCTCCCCATAGCCCTGTATCAATCCCCCAATTAAGCCGCCTGCCCCGCTCTCTCTCCATGGCCCTGTCACCAATCTAATCCCACTAACCCGCTCTTTCTCTATAGCCCTGTCCCCAAACTAATCCTATTGCCCAGCTCTTTCCCCATAGCCCTGTATCAACCCCTCAACCAATCCCATAGCCCTGTATCATTCCCAACTATTCCCACTGCCTGCCTCTCCCCAAAACCCTGTAACAATCGCCAAACTAATCCCACTACTCCAGTCTCTCCCATGGCCCTGTGTCAATCCCTAAACTAATCCCACAGCCTGCTGTCTCCCGGCAGCCCTTTGAATCTCCAACTAATCCCATTACACCGCTCTCTCCCCATAGCCCTGTATCAAACCCCAAAGTAATCCCACTGCCCCGCTCACTCCCCATAGCCCTGTATCAATCCCCAAATTAATCATACTGCCCCGCTCTCTCCCCACAGCCCTGTATCAATCCCAAAACTAATCGCACTGCCCCGCTCTCTCCCCATAGCCCTGCATCAATTCCAAACTAATCCCACTGCCCCGCTCGCTATCTATAACCCTGTATCAATCCAAATTAATCCGACTGCCCCGCTCTCTCCCCATAGCCCTGTATCAATCCCCAAACGGATCCCATTGCCCTGCTCGCTCCCCATAGCCGTCAATCCCCAAAATAATCCTAGTGCCCCGCTCTCTACCCATAGCCCTGTAGCAATCCCAAACTAATCCCACTGGCTTCCTCTCCCCATAGCCCTGTAACAATCCCCAAACTAATCCCACTGCCCCAGTCTCTCCCATGGCCCTGTCTCAATCCCCAAACTAATCCCACTGCGCTGCTGTCTCCCTGTAGCCCTGTCAATCTCCAACTAATCCCACTACACCGCGCTCTCCACATCGCCCTGTGTCAATCCCGAAAGTAATCTCACTGCCCCGCTCTCTCCCCATAGCCCTGTATCAATCTCGAAATTAATCACACTGCCCCGCTCTCTCCCCATAGCCCTGTATCAATCGACAAACTAATCACACTGCCCCGCTCGCTATCCATAGCCCTGTATCAATCCAAACTAATCCCACTGCCCCGCTCTCTCCCCATAGCCCTGTATCAATCCCCAAACTAATCCCACTGCCCTGCTTGCTCCCCATAGCCGGCTAAATCCCCAAATTAATCCCACTGTCCCGCTCTCTCCACATTGCCCTGTATCAATCCCCAAACAAATCGCACTGCCCCGCTCTCTACCCATAGCCCTGTATCAATTCCAAACTAATCCCACTGCCCCGCTCTCTACCCACAGCCCTGAATCAATTCCAAAATAATCCCACCACCCCGCTCGCTATCCATAGCCCTGTATCAATTCCAAACGGCTCCCACTGCCCCGCTCTCTATCCATAGCCCTGTATCAATCCCATACTAATCCCACTGCCCCATTATCTTTGCATAGCCCTGTATCAATCTCAAAATAAACCCTCTGACCTGCTCTCTCCCCATGGCACTGTGTAAATCCCCAAACTAACCCCACTGCCCCGTTCTCACCCCAAAGCCCTGTGTCAATCCACAAACTAATCCCACTGCCCTGCTGTCGCCTGCAGCCTTGTCAATCTCCAACTGTTCCCACTGCACCGCTCTCTCCCCATAGCCCAGTATCAATCCCGAAACTAATCCCTCCGACACGCTCTTTCCCCATAGCCCTGTATCAATCCACAAATTAATCTCACTGCCCCGCTCTCTCTCCATAGCCCTGTCCCCAAACTGATCCCACTGCCCCGCTCTCTTCCCATAGCCCTGTATCAAACCGAAAATTAAGCCCCCTGCCCCGCTCTCGCTCCATAGCCCTGTCAGCAAACTAATCCCACTGCCCCGCTCTCTCTCCATAACCCTGTCCCCAAACTAATCCCACTGCCCCGCTCTCTACCCATAGACCTGTATCAATTCCAAACGACTCCCACTGCCCCGCTCTCTCCCCATAGCCCTGTAACAATCCCCAAACTAATCCCACTGCCCTGCTCTCTCCCCATTGCCCTGTAACAATCCGAAAACTAATCACACTGCTCCATTCTCTCCCATGGCCCTGTGTCCATCCCCAAACTAATCCCACTGCCCTGCTGTCTCCCTGTAGCCCTGTCAATCCTCAACTAATACCCCTGCCCCGCTTTCTACCCATTGCCCTGTATCAATTCCAAATGAATCCCACATGCTCCGCTCTCTCCCGATAGCACTGTATGAATCCCCAAACTAATCCCACTGCCCCGCTCTTTCCCCACAGGCCAGTGTCAATCCACAAGTTAATCTCACTGCCCCGCTCTCTAACCATGGCCCTGTAACAATCCCCAAACTAATCCCACAGTCACGCTCTCTCCCCATAGACCTGTAAAAATCCCAAAACTAATCACACTGCCCCACTCTCTCCCATGGCCCTGTGTCTATCTCCAAACTAATCCCACTGCCCTGATGTCTCCCTGTCGCCCTGCCAATCCCCAACTAATCCCACTGCCCCACTTTCTCCCCATAACCTTGTATCAATTCCGAATGAATCCCACTGCACCGCTCTCTCCCCATAGCCCTGGTTTAATCCCCAAACTAATCACACTGCATGGCACTTTTCCCATAGCCCTGTATCAACCCCTAAACCAATCCCATAGCCCTGTATCAATCCCAAACGAATCCCACTGCCCCGCGCTCTCCCCATAGCCCTGTATCAATACCCAAATTAATCACACTGCCCCGCTCTCTCCCCACAACCCTGTGTCAATCCCAAAACAATTCCCACTGCCCCGCTCTCTCTCCATAGCCCTGTATCAATTCCAAACTAATCCCACAGCCCGGCTCGCTATCCATAACCCTGTAACAATCCAAATTAATCCAAGTGCCCCGCTCTCTACCCATACCCCTGAATCAATTCCAAAATAATCCAACTACCCCGTCTTTCCCCACAGCCCCGTGTCACTCCAGAAGTTAATCTCACTGCCCCGCTCTCTACCCATGACCCTGTGTCAATCCCCAAACTAATCCCACAGCCCCGCTCTCTCCCCATAGCCCTGTAACAATCCCAAAGCTAATCACACTACCCCGCTCTCTCCCATGGCCCTGTGTCAATCCCCAAACTAATTCCACTGCCCTGATGCCTCCCTGTCGCCCTGTCAATCCCCAACTAATCCCACTGCCCTGCTTTCTACCCATAACCGTGTATCAATTCCAAATAAATCCCACTGCCCCGCTCTCTCCCCATAGCCCTGTTTTAATCCCAAACTAATCCCACTGCCCGGCTCTTTGCCCATAGCCCTGTATCAACCCCTAAACCAATCCCATAGCCCTGTATCAATCCCAAACGAATCCCACTTCCCCGCGCTCTCCCCATAGCCCTGTATCAATCCCCAAATTAAGCCCCTGTCCTGCTCTCTCTCCATAGCCCTGTCCCCAAACTATTCCCACTGCCCCGCTCTCTCCCCATAGCCGTCGTAAATCTCCAAATTAATCTCACTGCCCCGCACTCTCCCCACAGCTCTGTGTCAATCCCCAAACTACTCATACTGCTCCGCTCTTTACCCATAGCACTGTATCAATCCCCAAATTAATCCCACTTCCCCGCGCTCTCCTAGCCCTGTCCCCAAACTAATCCCACTGCCCCGCTCTCTCTCCATAACACTGTATCAATCCCAAAATAAACCCTCTGCCCCGCTCTCTCCCATGGCCCTGTGTCAATCCCCAAACTACTCCCACTGCTCCGCTCTTTCCCCATAGCCCTGTATCAATCCCAAAATAAACCCTCTGCCCCGCTCTCTCCCATGGCCCTGTGTCAATCTGCAAACTAATCGCACTACCCTGCTCTTTCCCCATATCCCTGTATCAATTCCCAACTAATCCCACTGCCCGCTCTCTCCCCATAGCCCTGTATCAATCCCCAAACTAATCCCACTGCCCCGCTCTTTCTCCATATCCCTCCATCAATCCCCAAATTAATCCCACTGCACCGCTCTCTCTCCATAGCCTTGTATCAATACCCAAACTAATCCCAATGCCCCGCTCTCTCACCATAGCCGTGTCCCCAAACTAATCCCACTGCCCTGCTCGCTCCCCATGGTCCTGTATCAACCCCTAAACCAATCCCATAGCCCTGTATCAATCCGAAACTAATCCCACTGCCCCGCTCTCTTCCCATAGCCCTGTATCAATCGCCAAATTAAGCCGCCTGCCCCGCTCTCTCTCCATAGCCCTGTCAACAATATAATCCCACTGACCCGCTCTTTCTCCATAGCACTGTCCCCAAACTAATCCCATTGCCCAGCTCTTTCCCCATAGCCCTGTATCAACCCCTAAAGCAATCCCATAGCCCTGTATCATTCCCAAACTAATCCCACTGCCTGCCTCTCCCCAAAACCCTGTAACAATCCCCAAACTAATCCCACTACTCCAGTCTCTCCCATGGCCCTGTGTCAATCCCTAAACTAATCCCACTGCCTGCTGTCTCCCTGCAGCCCTTTGAATCTCCAACTAATCCCACTACACCGCTCTCTCCCCATAGCCCTGTAACAATCTCCAAACTAATCCCACTGCCATAGTCTCTCCCATGGCTCTGTGTCAATCCCCAAACTAATCCCACTGCTCTGCTGTCTCCCTGTAGCCCTGTCAATCTCCAACTATTCCCAAAACACCGCTCTCTTCCCATAGCCCTGTATCAATCCCCAAACTAATCCAACAGCCCCGCTCTCTCCACATAGCCCTCTTTCAATCCCAAACTAATCCCACTGCCCCGCTCTCTCCCCATACCCCTGTATCGATCCCCAAACTAATCTCACTGCCCTGCTCACTCCCCATAGCCGTCTAAATATTCAAATTAATCCCACTGCCCCGCTCACTCCCCATAGCCCTGTATCAATCCCCAAACTAATCCCACTGCCCCGCTCTCTACCCATAGCCCTTTATCAATTCCAAACTAATCCCACTGCCCCGCTCTCTACCCATAGCCCTGAATCAATTCCAAACTAATCCCACTGCCTCGCTCGCTATCCATAGCCCTGTATTAATCCCAAACTAATCCCACTGCCCCGCTCTCTCCCCATGGTCCTATATCAATCCCCAAACTAATCCCACTGCCCCGCTCACTAGCCATATCCATGTATCAAACCTAAACTAATCCCACTGCCCCGCTCTCTCTCCATCGGCCTGTCCCCAAACTAATCCCACTGCCCCGCTCTCTTCCCATATCCCTGTATCAATCCCAAAATAAACCCTCTGCCCCGCTCTCTCCCATGGCCCTGTGTCAATCCCCAAACTAAGCGCACTGCCCTGCTCTTTCCCCATATCCCTGTATCAATTCCCAACTAATCGCACTGCCCCCTCTCTCCCCTTAGCCCTGTATAAATCCCCAAACTAATCCCACTGCCCCGCTCTTTCTCCATATCCCTCTATCAATCCCCAAATTAATCCCAATGCCCCGCTCTCTCACCATAGCCGTGTCCCCAAACTAATCCCACTGCCCTGCTCGCTCCCCATGGTCCTGCATCAACCCCTAAACCAATCCCATAGCCCTGTATCAATCCGAGACTAATCCCACTGCCCCGCTCTCTCCCCATAGCCCTGTATCAATCCCCAAATTAAGCCGCCTGCCCCGCTCTCTCTCCATAGCCCTGTCACCAAACTAATCCCACTGACCCGCTCTTTCTCCATAGCCCTGTCCCCAAACTAATCCCATTGCCCAGCTCTTTCCCCATAGCCCTGTATCAACCCCTAAACCAATCCCATAGCCCTGTATCATTCCCAGACTAATCCCACTGCCTGCCTCTCCCCAAAGCCCTGTAACAATCTCCAAACTAATACCACAGCCATAGTCTCTCCCATGGCTCTGTGTCAATCCCCAAACTAATCCCACTGCTCTGCTGTCTCCCTGTAGCCCTGTCAATCTCCAACTATTCCCAATACACCGCTCTCTCCCTGTAGCACTGTATCAATCCCCAAACTAATCCCACAGCCCCGCTCTCTCCACATAGCCCTCTTTCAATCCCAAACTAATCCCACTGCCCCGCTCTCTCCCCATACCTCTGTATCGATCCCCAAACTAATCCCACTGCCCTGCTCGCTCCCCATAGCCGTCTAAATATTCAAATTAATCCCACTGCCTCGCTCACTCCCCATAGCCCTGTATCAATCCCCAAACTAATCCCACTGCCCCGCTCTCTACCCATAGCCCTGTATCAATTCCAAACTAATCCCACTGCCCCGCTCTCTACCCATAGCCCTGAATCAATTCCAAACTAATCCCACTGCCCCGCTCGCTATCCATAGCCTGTATTAATCCCAAACTAATCCCACTTGCCGCTCTCTCCCCATTGGCCTATATCAATCCCAAACTAATCCCACTGCCCCGCTCTCTCTTCATAGCCCTGTCCCCAAACTAATCCCACTGCCCCGCTCTCTTCCCATAACCCTGTATCAATCGCGAAATTAAGCCCTCTGCCCCGCTCTCTCTCCTAGCCCTGTCCCCAAACTAATCCCACTGTCCCGCTCTCTCCCCATAGTCCTGTACCCAAACTAATCCCACTGCCCCGCTCTCTCCCCATAGCCGTCTAAATCTCCAAATTAATCTCACTGCCCCGCACTCTCCCCACAGCTCTGTGTCAATCCCCAAACTACTCATACTGCTCCGCTCTTTACCCATAGCCCTTTATCAATCCCCAAATTAATCCCACTTCCCCGCTCTCTCCTAGCCCTGTCCCCAAACTAATCCCACTGCCCTGCTCTCTCTCCATAGCACTGCATCAATCCCAAAATAAACCCTCTGCCCCGCTCTCTCCCATGGCCCAGTTTCAATCCCCAAACTACTCCCACTGCTCCGCTCTTTCCCCATAGTCCTGTATCAAATTCCAAAATAAACCCTCTGCACCGCTCTCTCCCATGGCCCTGTGTCAATCCCCAAACTAATCGCACTGATCTGCTCTTTCCCCATATCTCTGTATCAATTCCCAACTAATCCCACTGCCCGCTCTCTCCCCATAGCCCTGTATCAATCCCCAAACTAATCCCACTGCCCCGCTCTTTCTCCATATCCCTCCATCAATCCCCAAATTAATCCCACTGCCCCGCTCTCTCTCCATAGCCTTGTATCAATACACAAACTAATCCCAATGCCCCGCTCTCTCACCATAGCCGTGTCCCCAAACTAAACCCACAGCCTTGCTCGCTCCCCATGGTCCTGTATCAACCCCTAAACCAATCCCATAGCCCTGTATCAATCCGAAACTAATCCCACTGTCCCGCTCTCTCCCCATAGCCCTGTATCAATCCCCAAATTAAGCCGCCTGCCCCGCACTCTCTCCATAGCCCTGTCACCAAACTAATCCCACTGACCCGCTCTTTCTCCATAGCCCTGTCCCCAAACTAATTCCATTGCCCAGCTCTTTCCCCATAGCCCTGTATCAACCCCTAAACCAATCCCATAGCCCTGTATCATTCCAAAACTAATCCCACTGCCCCGCTCTCTCCCCATAGCCGTCGTAAATCTCCAAATTAATCTCACTGCCCCGCACTCTCCCCACAGCTCTGTGTCAATCCCCAAACTACTCATACTGCTCCGCTCTTTACCCATAGCACTGTATCAATCCCCAAATTAATCCCACTTCCCCGCGCTCTCCTAGCCCTGTCCCCAAACTAATCCCACTGCCCCGCTCTTTCCCCATATCCCTGTATCAATCCCAAAATAAACCCTCTGCCCCGCTCTCTCCCATGGCCCTGTGTCAATCCCCAAACTACTCCCACTGCTCCGCTCTTTCCCCATAGCCCTGTATCAATCCCAAAATAAACCCTCTGCCCCGCTCTCTCCCATGGCCCTGTGTCAATCCGCAAACTAATCGCACTACCCTGCTCTTTCCCCATATCCCTGTATCAATTCCCAACTAATCCCACTGCCCGCTCTCTCCCCATAGCCCTGTATCAATCCCCAAACTAATCCCACTGCCCCGCTCTTTCTCCATATCCCTCCATCAATCCCCAAATTAATCCCACTGCACCGCTCTCTCTCCATAGCCTTGTATCAATACCCAAACTAATCCCAATGCCCCGCTCTCTCACCATAGCCGTGTCCCCAAACTAATCCCACTGCCCTGCTCGCTCCCCATGGTCCTGTATCAACCCCTAAACCAATCCCATAGCCCTGTATCAATCCGAAACTAATCCCACTGCCCCGCTCTCTTCCCATAGCCCTGTATCAATCGCCAAATTAAGCCGCCTGCCCCGCTCTCTCTCCATAGCCCTGTCAACAATATAATCCCACTGACCCGCTCTTTCTCCATAGCACTGTCCCCAAACTAATCCCATTGCCCAGCTCTTTCCCCATAGCCCTGTATCAACCCCTAAAGCAATCCCATAGCCCTGTATCATTCCCAAACTAATCCCACTGCCTGCCTCTCCCCAAAACCCTGTAACAATCCCCAAACTAATCCCACTACTCCAGTCTCTCCCATGGCCCTGTGTCAATCCCTAAACTAATCCCACTGCCTGCTGTCTCCCTGCAGCCCTTTGAATCTCCAACTAATCCCACTACACCGCTCTCTCCCCATAGCCCTGTAACAATCTCCAAACTAATCCCACTGCCATAGTCTCTCCCATGGCTCTGTGTCAATCCCCAAACTAATCCCACTGCTCTGCTGTCTCCCTGTAGCCCTGTCAATCTCCAACTATTCCCAAAACACCGCTCTCTTCCCATAGCCCTGTATCAATCCCCAAACTAATCCCACAGCCCCGCTCTCTCCACATAGCCCTCTTTCAATCCCAAACTAATCCCACTGCCCCGCTCTCTCCCCATACCCCTGTATCGATCCCCAAACTAATCTCACTGCCCTGCTCACTCCCCATAGCCGTCTAAATATTCAAATTAATCCCACTGCCCCGCTCACTCCCCATAGCCCTGTATCAATCCCCAAACTAATCCCACTGCCCCGCTCTCTACCCATAGCCCTTTATCAATTCCAAACTAATCCCACTGCCCCGCTCTCTACCCATAGCCCTGAATCAATTCCAAACTAATCCCACTGCCTCGCTCGCTATCCATAGCCCTGTATTAATCCCAAACTAATCCCACTGCCCCGCTCTCTCCCCATGGTCCTATATCAATCCCCAAACTAATCCCACTGCCCCGCTCACTAGCCATATCCATGTATCAAACCTAAACTAATCCCACTGCCCCGCTCTCTCTCCATCGGCCTGTCCCCAAACTAATCCCACTGCCCCGCTCTCTTCCCATATCCCTGTATCAATCCCAAAATAAACCCTCTGCCCCGCTCTCTCCCATGGCCCTGTGTCAATCCCCAAACTAAGCGCACTGCCCTGCTCTTTCCCCATATCCCTGTATCAATTCCCAACTAATCGCACTGCCCCCTCTCTCCCCTTAGCCCTGTATAAATCCCCAAACTAATCCCACTGCCCCGCTCTTTCTCCATATCCCTCTATCAATCCCCAAATTAATCCCAATGCCCCGCTCTCTCACCATAGCCGTGTCCCCAAACTAATCCCACTGCCCAGCTCTTTCCCCATAGCCCTGTATCAACCCCTAAACCAATCCCATAGCCCTGTATCATTCCCAAACTAATCCCACTGCCTGCCTCTCCCCATAGCCCTGTAACAATCCCCAAACTAATCCCACTACTCCAGTCTCTCCCATGGCCCTGTTTCAATCCCTAAACTAATCCCACTGCCTGCTGTCTCCCTGCAGCCCTTTGAATCTCCAACTAATCCCACTACACCGCTCTCTCCCCATAGCCCTGTATCAAACCCCAAAGTAATCCCACTGCCCCGCTCACACCCCATAGCGCTGTATCATTCCCCAAATTAATCACACTGCCCCGCTCTCTCCCCACAGCCCTGTATCAATCCCAAAACTAATCGCACTGCTACGCTCTCTCCCCATAGCCCTGCATCAATTCCAAACTAATCCCACTGCCCCGCTCGCTATCTATAATCCTGTATCAATCCAAATTAATCCGAATGCCCCGCTCTCTCCCCATAGCCCTGTATCAATCCCTAATCGGATACCATTGCCCCGCTCTCTACCCATAACCCTGTAGCAATCCCAAACTAATCCCACTGTCTTCCTCTCCCCATAGCCATGTAACAATCCCCTAACTAATCCCACTGCCCCAGTCTCTCCCATGGCCCTGTCTCAATCCCCAAACTCATCCCACTGCGCTGCTGTCTCCCTGTAGCCCTGTCAATCTCCAACTAATCCCACTACACCGCGCTCTCCCCATCGGCCTGTGTCAATCCCCAAAGTAATCCCACTGCCCCGCTGTCTCCCCATAGCCCTGTATCAATCCCGAAATTAATCACACTGCCCCGCTCTCTCCCCATAGCCCTGTATCAATCGACAAACTAATCACACTGCCCCGCTCGCTATCCATAGCTCTGTATCAATCCAAATTAATCCCACTGCCCTGCTCTCTCCCCATAGCCCTGTTTCAATCCCCAAACTAATCCCACTGCCCCGCTCTCTACCCATAGCCCTGTATCAATTCCAAACTAATCCCACTGCCCCGCTCTCTTCCCATAGCCCTGTATCAATCCCGAAATTAATCACACTGCCCCGCTCTCTCCCCATAGCCCTGTATCAATCGACAAACTAATCACACTGCCCCGCTCGCTATCCATAGCCCTGTATCAATCCAAATTAATCCCACTGCCCTGCTCTCTCCACATAGCCCTGTGTCAATCCCCAAACTAATCCCACTGCCCCGCTCTCTACCCATAGCCCTGTATCAATTCCAAACTAATCCCACTGCCGCGCTCTCTGCCCATTGCCCTGTATCAATCCCAAACTAATCCCACTGCCCCGCTCTCTCCCCATTGTGCTATATCAATCCACAAACTAATCCCACTGCCCCGCTCACTAGCCGTAGCCCTGTATCAATCCCAAACTAATCCCGCTGCCCCGTTCTCTCTCTATCGCCCTGTCCCCAAACTAATCCCACTGCCCCGCTCTCTTCCCATAACCCTGTGTCAATCGCGAAATTAATCCCATCTGCCCCGCTCTCTCTCCATAGCCCTGTCCCCAAACTAATCTCACTGCCCCGCTCTCTAACCATGGCCCTATAACAATCCACAAACTAATCCCACAGTCCCGCTCTCTCCCCATAGCCCTGTAAAAATCCCAAAACTAATCACACTGCCCCACTCTCTCCCATGGCCCTGTGTCTATCTCCAAACTAATCCCACTGCCCTGATGTCTCCCTGTCGCCCTGCCAATCCCCAACTAATCCCACTGCCCCGCTTTCTACCCATAACCTTGTATCAATTGCAAATGAATCCCACTGCCCCGCTCTCTTCCCATAACCCTGGTTTAATCCCCAAACTAATCACACTGCATGGCACTTTCCCCATAGCCCTGTATCAACCCCTAATCCAATCCCATAGCCCTGTATCAATCCCAAACGAATCCCACTGCCCCGCTCTCTCCCCACAACCCTGTGTCAATCCCAAAACTATTCCCACTGCCCCGCTCTCTCTCCATAGCCCTGTATCAATTCCAAACTAATCACACTGCCCCGTCTTTCCCCACAGCCCCGTGTCACACCAGAAGTTAATCTCACTGCCCCGCTCTCGACCCATGACCCTGTGTCAATCCCCAAACTAATCCCACAGCCCCGCTCTCTCCCCATAGCCCGGTAACAATCCCAAAGCTAATCACACTACCCCGCTCTCTCCCATGGCCCTGTGTCAATCCCCAAACTAATCCCACAGTCCCGCTCTCTCCCCATAGCCCTGTAAAAATCCCAAAATAAACCCTCTGCCCCGCTCTCTCCCATGGCCCTGTGTCAATCCCCAAACAAAGCGCACTGCCCTGATGTCTCCTGTAGCCTTGCCAATCCCCCACTAATCCTACTGCCCCTCTCTCTCCCCATAGCCCTGTATCAATCCCCAATCTAATCCCACTGCCCCGCTCTTTCCCCATATCCCTGTATCAATTCCCAACTAATCCCAATGCCCCACTCTCTCCCCCTAGCCCTGTATCAATCCGCAAACTAATCCCACTGCCCTGCTCTGTCTCCATATCCCTGCATCAATCTGCAAACTAATCCCACTGCCCCGCTCTTTCTCCAGAGCCCTGTACCCAAACTAATCCCACTGCCCCGCTCTTACCCCATAGCCCGGTATCAACTCATAAACCAATCCATAGCCCTGTATCAATCCCAAACTAATCCCACTGCCTGCCTCTCCCCATAGCCCTGCTACAATCCCCAAACTAATCCCACTGCCCCACTGTCTCCCCATTGCCCTGTGTCAATCCGCAAACTAATCCCACTGCCCGGCACTCGCCCATGGCCCTGTATCAATCCCCAAACTAATCCCATTGCCCTGCTGTCTCCCTGTAGCACAGTCAATCCCTAACTAATCCCACTGCCCCACTTTCTACCCATAGCCCTGTATCAATTCCAAATTAATCCCACTGCCCTGTTCTCTCCCCATAGCCCTGTAAAATTCCCAAACTAATCGAACTGCCCCGCACTTTCCCCATAGCCCTGTATCAACACCGAAACCAATCTCATAGCCCTTTATCAATCCGAAACTAATCCCACAGCCGCGCTCTCTCCCCATAGCCCTGTATCAATCCCCAAATTAAGCCCCCTGCCCCGCTCTCTCTCCATAGCCCTGTCCCCAAACTAATCCCACTGACCCGCTCTTTCTCCATAGCCCTGTCCCCAAACTAATCCCACTGCCCCGCTCTTTCCCCATATCCCTGTATCAACCCCTAATCCAATCCCATAGCCCTTATCAATCCCAAACTAATCCCACTGCCTGCCTCTCCCCAAAGCCCTGTAACAATCTCCAAACTAATCCCACTGCCATAGTCTCTCCCATGGCTCTGTGTCAATCCCCAAACTAATCCCACTGCTCTGCTGTCTCCCTGTAGCCCTGTCAATCTCCAACTATTCCCAAAACACCGCTCTCTTCCCATAGCCCTGTATCAATCCCCAAACTAATCCCACAGCCCCGCTCTCTCCACATAGCCGTCTTTCAATCCCAAACTAATCCCACTGCCCCGCTCTCTCCCCATACCCCTGTATCGATCCCCAAACTAATCTCACTGCCCTGCTCACTCCCCATAGCCGTCTAAATATTCAAATTAATCCCACTGCCCCGCTCACTCCCCATAGCCCTGTATCAATCCCCAAACTAATCCCACTGCCCCGCTCTCTACCCATAGCCCTGTATCAATTCCAAACTAATCCCACTGCCCCGCTCTCTACCCATAGCCCTGAATCAATTCCAAACTAATCCCACTGCCCCGCTCGCTATCCATAGCCCTGTATTAATCCCAAACTAATCCCACTGCCCCGCTCTCTCCCCATGGTCCTATATCAATCCCCAAACTAATCCCACTGCCCCGCTCACCAGCCATAGCCATGTATCAATCCTAAACTAATCCCACTGCCCCGCTCTCTCTCCATCGCCCTGTCCCCAAACTAATCCCACTGCCCCGCTCTCTTCCCATAACCCTGTATCACTCGCGAAATTATGCCCCCTGCCCCGCTCTCTCTTCATAACCCTGTCCCCAAACTAATCCCACTGCCCCGCTCTCTCTTCATAGCCCTGTCCCCAAACTAATCCCACTGCCCCGCTCTCTCCCCATAGTCCTGTACCCAAACTAATCCCACTGCCCCGCTCTCTCCCCATAGCCGTATAAATCTCCAAATTAATCTCACTGCCCCGCACTCTCCCCACAGCTCTGTGTCAATCCCCAAACTACTCATACTGCTCCGCTCTTTACCCACAGCCCTGGATCAATCCCCAAATTAATCCCACTGCCCCGCTCTCTCCATAGCCCTGTCCCCAAACTAATCCCACTGCCCCGCTCTCTCTCCATAGCACTGTATCAATCCCAAAATAAACCCTCTGCCCCGCTCTCTCCCATGGCCCTGTGTCAATCCCCAAACTATTCCCACTGCTCCGCTCTTTCCCCATATCCCTGTATCAATCCCAAAATAAACCCTCTGCCCCGCTCTCTCCCATGGCCCTGTGTCAATCCCCAAACTAATCGCACTGCCCTGCTCTTTCCCCATATCCCTGTATCAATTCCCAACTAATCGCACTGCCCCCTCTCTCCCCTTAGCCCTGTATCAATCCCCAAACTAATCCCACTGCCCCGCTCTTTCCCCATATCCCTCCATCAATCCCCAAATTAATCCCAATGCCCCGCTCTCTCACCATAGCCGTGTCCCCAAACTAATCCCACTGCCCTGCTCGCTCCCCATGGTCCTGTATCAACCCCTAAACCAATCCCATAGCCCTGTATCAATCCGATACTAATCTCACTGCCCCGCTCTCTCCCCATAGCCCTGTATCAATCCCCAAATTAAGCCGCCTGCCCCGCTCTCTCTCCATAGCCCTGTCACCAAACTAATCCCACTGACCCGCTCTTTCTCCACAGCCCTGTCCCCAAACTAATCCCATTGCCCAGCTCTTTCCCCATAGCCCTGTATCAACCCCTAAACCAGTCCCATAGCCCTGTATCATTCCCAAACTAATCCCACTGCCTGCCTCTCCCCATAGCCCTGTAACAATCCCCAAACTAATCCCACTACTCCAGTCTCTCCCATGGCCCTGTTTCAATCCCTAAACTAATCCCACTGCCTGCTGTCTCCCTGCAGCCCTTTGAATCTCCAACTAATCCCACTACACCGCTCTCTCCCCATAGCCCTGTATCAAACCCCAAAGTAATCCCACTTTCCCGCTCACACCCCATAGCGCTGTATCATTCCCCAAATTAATCACACTGCCCCGCTCTCTCCCCACAGCCCTGTATCAATCCCAAAACTAATCGCACTGCCCCGCTCTCTCCCCATAGCCCTGCATCAATTCCAAACTAATCCCACTGCCCTGCTCGCTATCTATAATCCTGTATCAATCCAAATTAATCCGAATGCCCCGCTCTCTCCCCATAGCCCTGTATCAATCCCCAATCGGATCCCATTGCCCCGCTCTCTACCCATAGCCCTGTAGCAATCCCAAACTAATCCCACCGGCTTCCTCTCCCCATAGCCCTGTAACAATCCACTAACTAATCCCACTGCCCCAGTCTCTCCCATGGTACTGTCTCAATCCCCAAACTAATCCCACTGCGCTGCTGTCTCCCTGTAGCCCTGTCAATCTCCAACTAATCCCACTACACCGCGCTCTCCCCATCGCCCTGTGTCAATCCCCAAAGTAATCCCACTGCCCCGCTGTCTCCCCATAGCCCTGTATCAATCCCGAAATTAATCACACTGCCCCGCTCTCTCCCCATAGCCCTGTATCAATCGACAAACTAATCACACTGCCCCGCTCGCTATCCATAGCTCTGTATCAATCCAAATTAATCCCACTGCCCTGCTCTCTCCCCATAGCCCTGTTTCAATCCCCAAACTAATCCCACTGCCCCGCTCTCTACCCATAGCCCTGTATCAATTCCAAACTAATCCCACTGCCCCGCTCTCTCCCCACAGCCCTGTATCAATCCCGAAATTAATCACACTGCCCCGCTCTCTCCCCATAGCCCTGTATCAATCGACAAACTAATCACACTGCCCCGCTCGCTATCCATAGCTCTGTATCAATCCAAATTAATCCCACTGCCCTGCTCTCTCCCCATAGCCCTGTTTCAATCCCCAAACTAATCCCACTGCCCCGCTCTCTACCCACAGCCCTGTATCAATTCCAAACTAATCCCACTGCCGCGCTCTCTCCCCATTGCCCTGTATCAATCCCAAACTAATCCCACTGCCCCGCTCTCTCCCCATTGTGCTATATCAATCCACAAACTAATCCCACTGCCCCGCTCACTAGCCGTAGCCCTGTATCAATCCCAAACTAATCCCACTGCCCCGTTCTCTCTCTATCGCCCTGCCCCCAAACTAATCCCACTGCCCCGCTCTCTTCCCATAACCCTGTGTCAATCGCGAAATTAATCCCATCTGCCCCGCTCTCTCTCCATAGCCCTGTCCCCAAACTAATCCCACTGCCCCGCTCTCTCCCCATAGCCCTGTATCAATCCCCAAATTAAACCCTCTGACCCGCTCTCTCTCCATAGTCCTGTCCCCAAACGAATACCCACTGCCCCGCTCTCTCACCATAAACGTGTCCCCAAACTAATCCCACTGCCCTGCTCTCTCCCCATGGTCCTATATCAATCCCGAAACTAATCCCACTGCCCCGCTCTTTCCCCATAGCTGCTTATCAAACCCTAAACCCATTCCATAGCCCTGTATCAATCACAAAGTAATCACACTGCCCGCTCTCTCCCCATAGCGCTATCCCCAAACTAATCCCACTGCCCCGCTCTTTTTCCATAGCCCTGTCCCCAAACTAATCCCACTGCCCCGCTCTTACCCCATAGCCCGGTATCAACTCATAAACCAATCCATAGCCCTGTATCAATCCCAAACTAATCCCACTGCCTGCCTCTCCCCATAGCCCTGCTACAATCCCCAAACTAATCCCACTGCCCCACTGTCTCCCCATTGCCCTGTGTCAATCCCCAAACTAATCCCACTGCCCGGCACTCGCCCATGGCCCTGTGTCAATCCCCAAACTAATCCCATTGCCCTGCTGTCTCCCTGTAGCACTGTCAATCCCCAACTAATCCCACTGCCCCACTTTCTACCCATAGCCCTGTATCAATTCCAAATGAATCCCACTGCCCTGTTCTCTCCCCATAGCCCTGTAACATTCCCAAACTAATCCAACTACCCCGCACTTTCCCCATAGCCCTGTATCAACACCGAAACCAATCTCAAAGCCCTTTATCAATCCGAAACTAATCCCACAGCCGCGCTCACTCCCCATAGCCCTGTATCAATCCCCAAATTAAGCCCCCAGCCCCGCTCTCTCTCCATAGCCCTGTCCCCAAACTAATCCCACTGACCCGCTCTTTCTCCATAGCCCTGTTCCCAAACTAATCCCACTGCCCCGATCTTTCCCCATATCCCTGTATCAACCCCTAATCCAATCTCATAGCCCTTATCAATCCCAAACTAACCCCACTGCCTGCCTCTCCCCAAAGCCCTGTAACAATCTCCAAACTAATACCACTGCCATAGTCTCTCCCATGCCTCTGTTTCAATCCCCAAACTAATCCCACTGCTCTGCTGTCTCCCTGTAGCCCTGTCAATCTCCAACTATTCCCAATACACCGCTCTCTCCCCATAGCCCTGTATCAATCCCCAAACTAATCCCACAGCCCCGCTCTCTCCACATAGCCCTCTTTCAATCCCAAACTAATTCCACTGCCCCGCTCTCTCCCCATACCCCTGTTTCGATCCCCAAACTAATCCCACTGCCCTGCTCGCTCCCCATAGCCGTCTAAATATTCAAATTAATCCCACTGCCTCGCTCACTCCCCATAGCCCTGTATCAATCCCCAAACTAATCCCACTGCCCCGCTCTCTACCCATAGCCCTGTATCAATTCCAAACTAATCCCACTGCCCCGCTCTCTCCCCATGGGCCTATATCAATCCCCAAACTAATCCCATTGCCCCGCTCACTAGCCATAGCCATGTATCAATCCCAAACTAATCCCACTGCCCCGCTATCTCTCCATCGCCCTGTCCCCAAACTAATCCCACTGCCCCGCTCTCTTCCCATAATCCTGTATCAATCGCGAAATTATGCCCCCTGCCCCGCTCTCTCTCCATAGCCCTGTCCCCAAACTAATCCCACTGCCCCGCTCTCTCTTCATAGCTCTGTCCCCAAACTAATCCCACTGCCCCGCTCTTTCTCCATATCCCTCCATCAATCCCCAAATTAATCCCACTGCCCCGCTCTCTCTCCATAGCATTGTATCAATACACAATCTAATCCCAATGCCCCGCTCTCTCACCATAGCCGTGTCCCCAAACTAATCCCACTGCCTTGCTCGCTCCCCATGGTCCTGTATCAACCCCTAAACCAATCCCATAGCCCTGTATCAATCCGAAACTTATCCCACTGTCCCGCTCTCTCCCCATAGCCCTGTATCAATCCCCAAATAAAGGCGCATGCCCCGCTCTCTCTCCATAGCCCTGTCACCAAACTAATCCCACTGACCCGCTCTTTCTCCATAGCCCTGTCCCCAAACTAATTCCATTGCCCAGCTCTTTCCCCATAGCCCTGTATCAACCCCTAAACCAATCCCATAGACCTGTATCATTCCCAAACTAATCCCACTGCCCCGCTCTCTCCCCATAGCCGTCTAAATCTCCAAATTAATCTCACTGCCCCGCACTCTCCCCACAGCTCTGTGTCAATCTCCAAACTACTCATACTGCTCCGCTCTTTACCCATAGCCATGTATCAATCCCCAAATTAATCCCACTTCCCCGCTCTCTCCTAGCCCTGTCCCCAAACTAATCCCACTGCCCCGCTCTCTCTCCATAGCACTGTGTCAATCCCAAAATAAACCCTCTGCCCCGCTCTCTCCCATGGCCCTGTGTCAATCCCCAAACTAATCGCACTGCCCTGCTCTTTCCCCATATCCCTGTATCAATTCCCAACTAATCCCACTGCCCGCTCTCTCCCCATAGCCCTGTATCAATCCCCAAACTAATCCCACTGCCCCACTCTTTCTCCATATCCCTCCATCAATCCCCAAATTAATCCCACTGCCCCGCTCTCTCTCCATAGCCTTGTATCAATAACCAAACTAATCCCAATGCCCCGCTCTCTCACCATAGCCGTGTCCCCAAACTAATCCCACTGCCCTGCTCGCTCCCCATGGTCCTGTATCAACCCCTAAACCAATCCCATAGCCCTGTATCAATCCGAAACTAATCCCACTGCCCCGCTCTCTCCCAATAGCCCTGTATCAATCCCCCAATTAAGCCGCCTGCCCCGCTCTCTCTCCATGGCCCTGTCACCAATCTAATCCCACTAACCCGCTCTTTCTCTATAGCCCTGTCCCCAAACTAATCCTATTGCCCAGCTCTTTCCCCATAGCCCTGTATCAACCCCTCAACCAATCCCATAGCCCTGTATCATTCCCAACTATTCCCACTGCCTGCCTCTCCCCAAAACCCTGTAACAATCGCCAAACTAATCCCACTACTCCAGTCTCTCCCATGGCCCTGTGTCAATCCCTAAACTAATCCCACAGCCTGCTGTCTCCCGGCAGCCCTTTGAATCTCCAACTAATCCCATTACACCGCTCTCTCCCCATAGCCCTGTATCAAACCCCAAAGTAATCCCACTGCCCCGCTCACTCCCCATAGCCCTGTATCAATCCCCAAATTAATCATACTGCCCCGCTCTCTCCCCACAGCCCTGTATCAATCCCAAAACTAATCGCACTGCCCCGCTCTCTCCCCATAGCCCTGCATCAATTCCAAACTAATCCCACTGCCCCGCTCGCTATCTATAACCCTGTATCAATCCAAATTAATCCGACTGCCCCGCTCTCTCCCCATAGCCCTGTATCAATCCCCAAACGGATCCCATTGCCCTGCTCGCTCCCCATAGCCGTCAATCCCCAAAATAATCCTAGTGCCCCGCTCTCTACCCATAGCCCTGTAGCAATCCCAAACTAATCCCACTGGCTTCCTCTCCCCATAGCCCTGTAACAATCCCCAAACTAATCCCACTGCCCCAGTCTCTCCCATGGCCCTGTCTCAATCCCCAAACTAATCCCACTGCGCTGCTGTCTCCCTGTAGCCCTGTCAATCTCCAACTAATCCCACTACACCGCGCTCTCCACATCGCCCTGTGTCAATCCCGAAAGTAATCTCACTGCCCCGCTCTCTCCCCATAGCCCTGTATCAATCTCGAAATTAATCACACTGCCCCGCTCTCTCCCCATAGCCCTGTATCAATCGACAAACTAATCACACTGCCCCGCTCGCTATCCATAGCCCTGTATCAATCCAAACTAATCCCACTGCCCCGCTCTCTCCCCATAGCCCTGTATCAATCCCCAAACTAATCCCACTGCCCTGCTTGCTCCCCATAGCCGGCTAAATCCCCAAATTAATCCCACTGTCCCGCTCTCTCCACATTGCCCTGTATCAATCCCCAAACAAATCGCACTGCCCCGCTCTCTACCCATAGCCCTGTATCAATTCCAAACTAATCCCACTGCCCCGCTCTCTACCCACAGCCCTGAATCAATTCCAAAATAATCCCACCACCCCGCTCGCTATCCATAGCCCTGTATCAATTCCAAACGGCTCCCACTGCCCCGCTCTCTATCCATAGCCCTGTATCAATCCCATACTAATCCCACTGCCCCATTATCTTTGCATAGCCCTGTATCAATCTCAAAATAAACCCTCTGACCTGCTCTCTCCCCATGGCACTGTGTAAATCCCCAAACTAACCCCACTGCCCCGTTCTCACCCCAAAGCCCTGTGTCAATCCACAAACTAATCCCACTGCCCTGCTGTCGCCTGCAGCCTTGTCAATCTCCAACTGTTCCCACTGCACCGCTCTCTCCCCATAGCCCAGTATCAATCCCGAAACTAATCCCTCCGACACGCTCTTTCCCCATAGCCCTGTATCAATCCACAAATTAATCTCACTGCCCCGCTCTCTCTCCATAGCCCTGTCCCCAAACTGATCCCACTGCCCCGCTCTCTTCCCATAGCCCTGTATCAAACCGAAAATTAAGCCCCCTGCCCCGCTCTCGCTCCATAGCCCTGTCAGCAAACTAATCCCACTGCCCCGCTCTCTCTCCATAACCCTGTCCCCAAACTAATCCCACTGCCCCGCTCTCTACCCATAGACCTGTATCAATTCCAAACGACTCCCACTGCCCCGCTCTCTCCCCATAGCCCTGTAACAATCCCCAAACTAATCCCACTGCCCTGCTCTCTCCCCATTGCCCTGTAACAATCCGAAAACTAATCACACTGCTCCATTCTCTCCCATGGCCCTGTGTCCATCCCCAAACTAATCCCACTGCCCTGCTGTCTCCCTGTAGCCCTGTCAATCCTCAACTAATACCCCTGCCCCGCTTTCTACCCATTGCCCTGTATCAATTCCAAATGAATCCCACATGCTCCGCTCTCTCCCGATAGCACTGTATGAATCCCCAAACTAATCCCACTGCCCCGCTCTTTCCCCACAGGCCAGTGTCAATCCACAAGTTAATCTCACTGCCCCGCTCTCTAACCATGGCCCTGTAACAATCCCCAAACTAATCCCACAGTCACGCTCTCTCCCCATAGACCTGTAAAAATCCCAAAACTAATCACACTGCCCCACTCTCTCCCATGGCCCTGTGTCTATCTCCAAACTAATCCCACTGCCCTGATGTCTCCCTGTCGCCCTGCCAATCCCCAACTAATCCCACTGCCCCACTTTCTCCCCATAACCTTGTATCAATTCCGAATGAATCCCACTGCACCGCTCTCTCCCCATAGCCCTGGTTTAATCCCCAAACTAATCACACTGCATGGCACTTTTCCCATAGCCCTGTATCAACCCCTAAACCAATCCCATAGCCCTGTATCAATCCCAAACGAATCCCACTGCCCCGCGCTCTCCCCATAGCCCTGTATCAATACCCAAATTAATCACACTGCCCCGCTCTCTCCCCACAACCCTGTGTCAATCCCAAAACAATTCCCACTGCCCCGCTCTCTCTCCATAGCCCTGTATCAATTCCAAACTAATCCCACAGCCCGGCTCGCTATCCATAACCCTGTAACAATCCAAATTAATCCAAGTGCCCCGCTCTCTACCCATAGCCCTGAATCAATTCCAAAATAATCCAACTACCCCGTCTTTCCCCACAGCCCCGTGTCACTCCAGAAGTTAATCTCACTGCCCCGCTCTCTACCCATGACCCTGTGTCAATCCCCAAACTAATCCCACAGCCCCGCTCTCTCCCCATAGCCCTGTAACAATCCCAAAGCTAATCACACTACCCCGCTCTCTCCCATGGCCCTGTGTCAATCCCCAAACTAATTCCACTGCCCTGATGCCTCCCTGTCGCCCTGTCAATCCCCAACTAATCCCACTGCCCTGCTTTCTACCCATAACCGTGTATCAATTCCAAATAAATCCCACTGCCCCGCTCTCTCCCCATAGCCCTGTTTTAATCCCAAACTAATCCCACTGCCCGGCTCTTTGCCCATAGCCCTGTATCAACCCCTAAACCAATCCCATAGCCCTGTATCAATCCCAAACGAATCCCACTTCCCCGCGCTCTCCCCATAGCCCTGTATCAATCCCCAAATTAAGCCCCTGTCCTGCTCTCTCTCCATAGCCCTGTCCCCAAACTATTCCCACTGCCCCGCTCTCTCCCCATAGCCCTGTATCCATCCCCAAATTAATCACAGTGCCCCGCTCTCTCCCCACAGCCCTGTATCAATCCCAAAACTAATCCCACTGCCCCGCTCTCTCCCCATAGCCCTGTATCAATTCCAAATTAATCCCACTGCCCGCTCGCAATCCATAACCCTGTACCAATCCAAACTAACCCCACTGCCCCGCTCGCCCCCCATAGCCCTGTGTCAACCCCAAACTGATCCCACTGCCCTGCTCGCTCCCCATAGCCGTCTAAATCCCCCAAATAATCCTACTGCCCCGCTCTCTACACATAGCCCTGTATCAATCCCAAACAAATCCCACTGGCTTCCTCTCCCCATAGCCCTGAAAAATCCCCAAACTAATCCCACTACCCCAGTCTCTCCCATGGCCCTGTTTCAATCCCCAAACTAATCCCACTGCCCTGCTGTCTCCCTGTAGCCCTCTCAATCTCCAACTAATCCCACTACACCGCTCTCTCCCCATCGCCCTGTGTCAATCCCCAAGGTAATCCCAATGCCCCGCTCTTTCCCCATAGCCCTGTATCAATTCCAAACTAATCCCACAGCCCGGCTCGCTATCCATAACCCTGTAACAATCCAAATTAATCCCAGTGCCCCGCTCTCTACCCATAGCCCTGAATCAATTCCAAAATAATCCAACTACCCCGTCTTTCCCCACAGCCCCGTGTCACTCCAGAAGTTAATCTCACTGCCCCGCTCTCTACCCATGACCCTGTGTCAATCCCCAAACTAATCCCACAGCCCCGCTCTCTCCCCATAGCCCTGTAACAATCCCAAAGCTAATCACACTACCCCGCTCTCTCCCATGGCCCTGTGTCAATCCCCAAACTAATTCCACTGCCCTGATGCCTCCCTGTCGCCCTGTCAATCCCCAACTAATCCCACTGCCCTGCTTTCTACCCATAACCGTGTATCAATTCCAAATAAATCCCACTGCTCCCGCTCTCTCCCCATAGCCCTGTTTTAATCCCAAACTAATCCCACTGCCCGGCTCTTTGCCCATAGCCCTGTATCAACCCCTAAACCAATCCCATAGCCCTGTATCAATCCCAAACGAATCCCACTTCCCCGCGCTCTCCCCATAGCCATGTATCAATCCCCAAATTAAGCCCCTGTCCTGCTCTCTCTCCATAGCCCTGTCCCCAAACGAATCCCACTGCCCCGCTCTTTCTCCATAGCACTGTCCCCAAACTAGTCCCACTGCCCCGCTCTCTCCCCATAGCCCTGTATCCATCCCCAAATTAATCACAGTGCCCCGCTCTCTCCCCACAGCCCTGTATCAATCCCAAAACTAATCCCACTGCCCCGCTCTCTCCCCATAGCCCTGTATCAATTCCAAATTAATCCCACTGCCCGCTCGCAATTCATAACCCTGTACCAATCCAAACTAACCCCACTGCCCCGCTCGCCCCCCATAGCCCTGTGTCAACCCCAAACTGATCCCACTGCCCTGCTCGCTCCCCATAGCCGTCTAAATCCCCCAAATAATCCTACTGCCCCGCTCTCTACACATAGCCCTGTATCAATCCCAAACAAATCCCACTGGCTTCCTCTCCCCATAGCCCTGAAAAATCCCCAAACTAATCCCACTACCCCAGTCTCTCCCATGGCCCTGTTTCAATCCCCAAACTAATCCCACTGCCCTGCTGTCTCCCTGTAGCCCTCTCAATCTCCAACTAATCCCACTACACCGCTCTCTCCCCATCGCCCTGTGTCAATCCCCAAGGTAATCCCAATGCCCCGCTCTTTCCCCATAGCCCTGTATCAATCCCGAAATTGACCACACTGCCCCGCGCTCTCCCCATAGCCCTGTATCAAACGACAAACTAATCACACTGCCCCGCTCTCTCCCCATAGCCCTGTATCAGTCCCCTAACTAATCCCACTGCCCCGCTCTCTCTCCATAGCCCAGTAACAATTCCAAAACTAATCACACTGCCCCATTCTCTCCCCATAGCCCTGTAACAATCCCCAAACTAATCCCACTGTTCTGCTCTCTCCCCATTGCCCTGTAACAATCCCAAAAGTAATCACACTGCCCCACATCCTCCCATGGCCCTGTGTCAATGCCAAAATTAATCCCACTGCCCCGCTCTCTACCCGTAGCCCTGTATCAATTCCAAACTAATCCCACTGCCCCGCTCTCTACCCATAGCCCTGTATCAATTCCAAATTAATCCCACTGCCCTGCTCTCAGTCCATAGCCTTGTATCAATACCCAAACTAATCCCAATGCCCCGCTCTCTCACCATAGCCGTGTCCCCAAACTAATCCCACTGCCCTGCTCGCTCCCCATGGTCCTGTATCAAGCCCAAAACCAATCCCATAGCCCTGTATCAATCCGAAAGTAATCCCACTGCCCCGCTCTCTCCCCATAGCCCTGTATCAATCCCCAAATTAAGCCGCCTGCCCCGCTCTCTCTCCATAGCCCTGTCACCAATCTAATCCCACTGACCCGCTCTTTCTCCATAGCCCTGTCCCCAAACTAATCCCATTGCCCAGTTCTTTCCCCATAGCCCTGTATCAACCCCTAAACCAATCCCATAGCCCTGTATCATTCCCAAACTAATCCCACTGCCTGCCTCTCCCCAAAACCCTGTAACAATCCCCAAATTAATCCCACTACTCCAGTCTCTCCCATGGCCCGGTGTCAATCCCTAAACTAATCCGACTGCCTGCTGTCTCCCTGCAGCCCTTTGAATCTCCAACTAATCCCACTACACCGCTCTGTCCCCATAGCCCTGTATCAAACCCCAAAGTAATCCCAGTGCCCCGCTCACTCCCCATAGCCCTGTATCAATCCCCAAATTAATCACACTGCCCCGCTCACTCCCCACAGCCCTGTATCAATCCCAAAACTAATCGCACTGCCCTGCTCTCTCCCCATAGCCCCGCATCAATTCCAAACTAATCCCACTGCCCCGCTCGCTATCTATAACCCTGTATCAATCCAAATTAATCCGACTGCCCCGCTCTCTCCCCATAGCCCTGTGTCAATCCCCAAACGGGTCCCATTGCCCTGCTCGCTCCCCATAGCCGTCAATCCCCAAAATAATCCTAGTGCCCCGCTCTCTACCCATAGCCCTGTAGCAATCCCAAACTAATCCCACTGGCTTCCTCTCCCCATAGCCCTGTAACAATCCCCAAACTAATCCCACTGCCCCAGTCTCTCCCATGGCCTTGTCTCAATCCCCAAACTAATCCCACTGCGCTGCTGTCTCCCTGTAGCCCTGTCAATCTCCAACTAATCTCACTACACCGCGCTCTCCACATCGCCCTGTGTCAATCCCCAAATTAATCCCACTGCCCCGCTCTCTCCCCATAGACCTGTATCAATATCGAAATTAATCACACTGCCCCGCTCTCTCCCCATAGCCCTGTATCAATCGACAAACTAATCACACTGCCCCGTTCGCTATCCATAGCCCTGTATCAATCCAAACTAATCCCACTGCCCCGCTCTCTCCCCATAGCCCTGTATCAATCCCCAAACTAATCCCACTGCCCTGCTTGCTCCCCATGGCCGGCTAAATTCCCAAAATAATCCCACTGTCCCGCTCTCTCCCCATTGCCCTGTATCAATCCCCAAACAAATCGCACTGCCCCGCTCTCTACCCATAGCCCTGTTTCAATTCTAAACTATTCCCACTGCCCCGCTCTCTACCCACAGCCCTGAATCAATTCCAAAATAATCACACGACCCGCTCGCTATCCATAGCCCTGTATCAATTCCAAACGGCTCCCACTGCCCCGCTCTCTATCCATAGCACTGTATCAATCCCAAACTAATCCCACTGCCCCATTATCTTTGCATAGCCCTGTATCAATCTCAAAATAAACCCTCTGACCCGCTCTCTCCCCATGGCACTGAGTAAATCCCCAAACTAACCACACTGCCCCGTTCTCACCCCAAAGCCCTGTGTCAATCCCCAAACTAATCCCACTGCCCTGCTGTCGCCTGCAGCCTTGTCAATCTCCAACTGATCCCACTGCACCGCTCTCTCCCCATAGCCCGGTATCAATCCCGAAACTAATCCCTCTGACACGCTCTTTCCCCATAGCCCTGTATCAATCCACAAATTAATCTCTCTGCCCCGTTCTCTCTCCAGAGCCCTGTCCCCAAACTGATCCCACTGCCCCGCTCTCTTCCCATAGCCCTGTATCAAACCGAAAATTAAGCCCCCTGCCCCACTCTCTCTCCATAGCCCTGTCAGCAAACTAATCCCACTGCCCCGCTCTCTCTCCATAGCCCTGTCCCCAAACTAATCCCACTGCCCCGCTCTCTACCCATAGACCTGTATCAATTCCAAACGACTCCCACTGCCCCGCTCTCTCCCCATAGCCCTGTAACAATCCCCAAACTAATCCCACTGCCCTGCTCTCTCCCCATTGCCCTGTAACAATCCCAAAACTAGTCACACTGCTCCATTCTCTCCCATGGCCCTGTGTCCATCCCCAAACTAATCCCACTACCCTGCTGTCTCCCTGTAGCCCTGTCAATCCCCAACTAATCCCCCTGCCCCGCTTTCTACCCATAGCCCTGTATCAATTCAAAATGAATCCCACATGCTCCGCTCTCTCCTTATAGCACTGTATGAATCACCAAACTAATCCCACTGCCCCGCTCTTTCCCCACATCCCAGTGTCAATCGACAAGTTAATCTCACTGCCCCGCTCTCTAACCATGGCCCTGTAACAATCCCCAAACTAATCCCACAGTCCCGCTCTCTCCCCATAGCCCTGTAAAAATCCCAAAACTAATCACACTGCCACACTCTCTCCCATGGCCCTGTGGCTATCTCCAAACTAATCCCACTGCCCTGATGTCTCCCTGTCGCCCTGCCAATCCCCAACTAATCCCAATGCCCCGCTTTCTACCCATAAACTTGTATCAATTCCAAATGAATCCCACTGCCCCGCTCTCTCCCCATAGCCCTGGTTTAATCCCCAAACTAATCACACTTCATGGCACTTTCCCCATAGCCCTGTATCAACCCGTAAACCAATCCCATAGCCCTGTATCAATCCCAAACGAATCCCACTGCCTCGCGCTCTCCCCATAGCCCTGTATCTATACCCAAATTAATCACACTGCCCCGCTCTCTCCCCACAACCCTGTGTCAATCCCAAAACTATTCCCACTGCCCCGCTCTCTCTCCATAGCCCTGTATCAAATCCAAACTAATCCCACTGCCCGGCTCGCTATCCGTAACCCTGTAACAATCCAAATTAATCCCACTGCCCCGCTCTCTACCCATAGCCCTGAATCAATTCCAAAATAATCCCACTGCCCCGTCTTTCCCCACAGCCCCGTGTCACTGCAGAAGTTAATCTCACTGCCCCGCTCTCTACCCATGACCCTGTTTCAATCCCCAAACTAATCCCACAGCCCCGCTCTCTCCCCATAGCCCTGTAATAATCCCAAAGCTAATCACACTACCCCGCTCTCTCCCATGGCCCTGTGTCAATCCCCAACTAATCCCACTGCCCTGCTTTCTACCCATAACCGTGTATGAATTCCAAATAAATCCCACTGCCCCGCTCTCTCCCCATAGCCCTGTTTTAATCCCAAACTAATGCCACTGCCTGGCTCTTTCCCCATAGCCCTGTATCAACACCTAAACCAATCCCATAGCCCTGTATCAATCCCAAACGAATCCCACTTCACCGCGCTCTCCCCATAGCCCTGTATCAATCCACAAATTAAGCCCCTGCCCTGCTCTCTCTCCATAGCCCTGTCCCCAAACGAATCCCACTGCCCCGCTCTTTCTCCATAGCCCTCTCCCCAAACTAGTCCCACTGCCCCGCTCTCTCCCCATAGCCCTGTATCAATCCCCAAATTAATCACAGTGCCCCGCTCTCTCCCCACAGCCCTGTATCAATCCCAAAACTAATCCCACTGCCCCGCTCTCTCCCCATAGCCCTGTATCAATTCCAAATTAATCCCACAGCCCGCTCGCTATCCATAACCCTGTATTATTTCCAAACTAACCCCACTGCCCCGCTCGCCCCCCCATAGCCCTGTGTCAATCCCCAAACTAATCGCACTGACCTGCTCTTTCCCCATATCTCTTTATCAATTCCCAACTAATCCCACTGCCCGCTCTCTCCCCATAGCCCTGTATCAATCCCCAAACTAATCCCACTGCCCCGCTCTTTCTCCATAACCCTCCATCAATCCCCAAACTAATGCCACTGCCCCGCTCTCTCTCCATAGCCTTGTATCAATACCCAAACTAATCCCAATGCCCCGCTCTCTCACTATAGCCGTGTCCCCAAACTAATCCCACTGTCTTGCTCGCTCCCCATGGTCCTGTATCAACCCCTAAACCAATCCCATAGCCCTGTATCAATCCGAAACTAATCCCACTGTCCCGCTCTCTCCCCATAGCCCTGTATCAATCCCCAAATTAAGCCGCCTGCCCCGCTCTCTCTCCATAGCTCTGTCACCAAACTAATCCCACTGACCCGCTCTTTCTCCATAGCCCTGTCCCCAAACTAATTCCATTGCCCAGCTCTTTCCCCATAGCCCTGTATCAACCCCTAAACCAATCCCATAGCCCTGTATCATTCCCAAACTAATCCAACTGCCCCGCTCTCTCCCCATAGCCGTCTAAATCTCCAAATTAATCTCACTGCCCCGCAATCTCCCCACAGCTCTGTGTCAATCCCCAAACTACTCATACTGCTCCGCTCTTTACTCATAGCCCTGTATCAATCCCCAAATTAATCCCACTTCCCTGCTCTCTCCTAGCCCTGACCCCAAACTAATCCCACTGCCCCGCTCTCTCTCCATAGCACTCTATCAATCCCAAAATAAACCCTCTGCCCCGCTCTCTCCCATGGCCCTGTGTCAATCCCCAAACTACTCCCATGCTCCGCTCTTTCCCCATAGCCCTGTATCAAACCCAAAATAAACCCTCTGCCCCGCTCTCTCCCATGGCCCTGTGTCAATCCCCAAACTAATCGCACTGCCCTGCTCTTTCCCCATATCCCTGTATCAATTCGCAACTAATCCCACTGCCCGCTCTCTCCCCATAGCCCTGTATCAATCCCCAAACTAATCCCACTGCCCCGCTCTTTCTCCATATCCCTCCATCAATCCCCAAATTAATCCCACTGCCCCGCTCTCTCTCCATAGCCTTGTATCAATACCCAAACTAATCCCAATGCCCCGCTCTCTCACCATAGCCGTGTCCCCAAACTAATCCCACTGCCCTGCTCGCTCCCCATGGTCCTGTATCAACCCCTAAACCAATCCCATTGCCCTGTATCAATCCGAAACTAATCCCACTGCCCCGCTCTCTCCCCATAGCCCTGTATCAATCCCCAAATTAAGCCGCCTGCCCCGCTCTCTCTCCATAGCCCTGTCACCAATCTAATCCCACTGACCCGCTCTTTCTCCATAGCCCTGTCCCCAAACTAATCCCATTGCCCAGCTCTTTCCCCATAGCCCTGTATCAACCCGTAATCCAATCCCATAGCCCTGTATCATACCCAAACTAATCCCACTGCCTGCCTCACCCCAAAACCCTGTAACAATCCCCAAACTAATCCCACTACTCCAGTCTCTCCCATGGCCCTGTGTCAATCCCTAAACTAATCCCACTGCCTGCTGTCTCCCTGCAGCCCTTTGAATCTCCAACTAATCCCACTGCCCCGCTCACTCCCCATAGCCCTGTATCAATCTCCAAATTAATCACACTGCCCCGCTCTCTCTCCACAGCCCTGTATCAATCCCAAAACTAATCGCACTGCCCCGCTCTCTCCCCATAGCCCTGAATCAATTCCAAACTAATCCCACTGCCCCGGTCGCTATCTATAACCCTGTATCAATCCAAATTAATCCGACTGCCCCGCTCTATCCCCATAGCCCTGTATCAATCCCCAAACGGATCCCATTGCCCTGCTCGCTCCCCATAGCCGTCAATCCCCAAAATAATCCTAGTGCCCCGCTCTCTACCCATAGCCCTCTAGCAATCCCAAACTAATCCCACTGGCTTCCTCTCCCCATAGCCCTGTAACAATCCCCAAACTAATCCCACTGCCCCAGTCTCTCCCATGGCCCTGTCTTAATCCCCAAACTAATCCCACTGCGCTGCTGTCTCCCTGTAGCCCAGTCAATCTCCAAATAATCCCACTACACCGCGCTCTCCACATCGCCCTTTGTCAATCCCCAAAGTAATCCCACTGCCCCACTCTCTCCCCATAGCCCTGTATCAATCTCGAAATTAATCACACTGCCCTGCTCTCTCCCCATAGCCCTGTATCAATCGACAAACTAATCACACTGCCCCGCTCGCTATCCATAGCCCTGTATCAATCCCCAAACTAATCCCACTGCCCTGCTTGCTCCCCATAGCCGGCTAAATCCCCAAATTAATCCCACTGTCCCGCTCTCTCCCCATTGCCCTGTATCAATCCCCAAACAAATCGCACTGCCCCGCTCTCTACCCATAGCCCTGTATCAATTGCAAACTAATCCCACTGCCCCGCTCTCGACCCACAGCCCTGAATCAATTCCAAAATAATCCCACGACCCCGCTTGCTATCCATAGCCCTGTATCAATTCCAAACGGCTCCCACTGCCCCGCTCTCTATCCATAGCCCTGTATCAATCCCAAACTAATCCCACTGCCCCATTATCTTTGCATAGCCCTGTATCAATCTCAAAATAAACCCTCTGACCCGCTCTCTCCCCATGGCACTGAGTAAATCCCCAAACTAACCCCACTGCCCCGTTCTCACCCCAAAGCCCTGTGTCAATCCCCAAACTAATCCCACTGCCCTGCTGTCGCCTGCAGCCTTGTCAATCTCCAACTAATCCCACTGCACCGCTCTCTCCCCATAGCCCTGTATCAATCCCGAAACTAATCCCTCTGACACGCTCTTTCCCCATAGCCCTGTATCAATCCACAAATTAATCTCACTGCCCCGCTCTCTCTCCATAGCCCTGTCCCCAAACTGATCCCACTGCCCCGCTCTCTTCCCATAGCCCTGTATCAAACCGAAAATTAAGCCCCCTGCCCCGCTCTCTCTCGTTAGCCCTGTCAGCAAGCTAAACCCACTGCCCCGCTCTCTCTCCATAACCCTGTCCCCAAACTAATCCCACTGCCCCGCTTTCTAGCCATAGACCTGTATCAATTCCAAACGACTCCCACTGCCCCGCTCTCTCCCCATAGCCCTGTAACAATCCCCAAACTAATCCCACTGCCCTGCTCTCTCCCCATTGCCCTGTAACAATCCCAAAACTAATCACACTGCTCCATTCTCTCCCATGGCCCTGTGTCCATCCCCAAACTAATCCCACTGCCCTGCTGTCTCCCTGTAGCCCTGTCAATCCCCAACTAATCCCCCTGCCCCGCTTTCTTCCCATAGCCCTTATCAATTCCAAATGAATACCACATGCTCCGCTCTCTCCCTATAGCACTGTATCAATCCCCAAACTAATCCCACTGCCCCGCTCTTTCCCCACAGCCCAGTGTCAATCCACAAGTTAATCTCACTGCCCCGCTCTCTAACCATGGCCCTGTAACAATCCCCAAACTAATCCCACAGTCCCGCTCTCTCCCCATAGCCCTGTAAAAATCCCAAAACTAATCACACTGCCCCACTCTCTCCCATGGCCCTGTGTCTATCTCCAAACTAATCCCACTGCCCTGATGTCTCCCTGTCGCCCTGCCAATCCCCAACTAATCCCACTGCCCCGCTTTCTACCCGTAACCTTGTATCAATTCCAAATGAATCCCACTGCCCCGCTCTCTCCCCATAGCCCTGGTTCAATCCCCAAACTAATCACACTGCATGGCACTTTCCCCATAGCCCTGTATCAACCGCTAAACCAATCCCATAGCCCTGTATCAATCCCAAACGAATCCCACTGCCCCGCGCTCTCCCCACAGCCCTGTATCAATCCCCAAATTAATCACACTGCCCCGCTCTCTCCCCACAACCCTGTGTCAATCCCAAAACTATTCCCACTGCCCCGCTCTCTCCCCATAGCCCTGTATCAATCCCCAAATTAAGCCCCTGCCCTGCTCTCTCTCCATAGCCCTGTCCCCAAACGAATCCCACTGCCCCGCTCTTTCTCCATAGCCCTTTCCCCAAACTAGTCCCACTGCCCCGCTCTCTCCCCATAGCCCTGTATCAATCCCCAAATTAATCACAGTGCCCCGCTCTCTCCCCACAGCCCTGTATCAATCCCAAAACTAATCCCACTGCCCCGCTCTCTCCCCAAAGCCCTGTATCAATTCCAAATTAATCCCACTGCCCGCTCACTATCCACAACCTTGTATCAATCCAAACTAACCCCACTGCCCCGCTCGCCCCCCATAGCCCTGTGTCAATCCCCAAACTGATCCCACTGCCCTGCTCGCTCCCCATAGACGTCTAAATCCCCCAAATAATCCTACTGCCCCGCTCTCTACACATAGCCCTGTATCAATCCCAAACAAATCCCACTGCCTTCCTCTCCCCATAGCCCTGTAACAATCCCCAAACTAATCCCACTGCCCCAGTCTGTCCCATGGCCCTGTTTCAATCCCCAAACTAATCCCACTGCCCTGCTGTCTCCCTGTAGCCCTCTCAATCTCCAACTAATCCCACGACACCGCTCTCTCCCCATCGCCCTGTGTCAATCCCCAAAGTAATCCCAATGCCCCGCTCTTTCCCCATAGCCCTGTATCAATCCCGAAATTGATCACACTGCCCCGCGCTCTCCCCATAGCCCTGTATCAAACGACAAACTAATCACACTGCCCCGCTCTCTCCCCATAGCCCTCTATCAGACCCCTAACTAATCCCACTGCCCCGCTCTCTCCCCATAGCCCTGTAACAATCCCCAAACTAATCCCACTGTTCTGCTCTCTCCCCATTGCCCTGTAACAATCCCAAAAGTAATGACACTGCCCCACATCCTCCCGTGGCGCTTTGTCAATGACAAAATTAATCCCACTGCCCCGCTCTCTACCCGTAGCCCTGTATCAATTCCAAACTAATCCCACTGCCCCGCTCTCTACCCATAGCCTTGAATCAATTCCAAAATAATCCCACTACCCCGTCTTTCCCCACAGCCCTGTGTCACTCCAGAAGTTAATCTCACTGCCCCGCTCTCTACCCATGACCCTGTGCCAATCCCCAAACTAATCCCACAGACCTGCTCTCTCCCCACAGCCCTGTAACAATCCCAAAACTAATCCCACAGCCCCGCTCTCTCCCCATAGCCCTGTAACAATCCCAAAGCTAATCATACTACCCCGCTCTCTCCCATGGCCTTGTGTCAATCCCCAAACTAATCCCACTGCCCTGATGTCTCCCTGTCGCCCTGTCAATCCCAAACTAATCCCACTGCCCCGCTCTCTTCCCATAACCCTGTGTCAATCGCGAAATTAATCCCATCTGCCCCGCTCTCTCTCCATAGCCCTGTCCCCAAACTAATCCCACTGCCCCGCTCTCTCCCCATAGCCCTGTATCAATCCCCAAATTAAACCCTCTGACCCGCTCTCTCTCCATAGTCCTGTCCCCAAACGAATACCCACTGCCCCGCTCTCTCACCATAAACGTGTCCCCAAACTAATCCCACTGCCCTGCTCTCTCCCCATGGTCCTATATCAATCCCGAAACTAATCCCACTGCCCCGCTCTTTCCCCATAGCTGCTTATCAAACCCTAAACCCATTCCATAGCCCTGTATCAATCACAAAGTAATCACACTGCCCGCTCTCTCCCCATAGCGCTATCCCCAAACTAATCCCACTGCCCCGCTCTTTTTCCATAGCCCTGTCCCCAAACTAATCCCACTGCCCCGCTCTTACCCCATAGCCCGGTATCAACTCATAAACCAATCCATAGCCCTGTATCAATCCCAAACTAATCCCACTGCCTGCCTCTCCCCATAGCCCTGCTACAATCCCCAAACTAATCCCACTGCCCCACTGTCTCCCCATTGCCCTGTGTCAATCCCCAAACTAATCCCACTGCCCGGCACTCGCCCATGGCCCTGTGTCAATCCCCAAACTAATCCCATTGCCCTGCTGTCTCCCTGTAGCACTGTCAATCCCCAACTAATCCCACTGCCCCACTTTCTACCCATAGCCCTGTATCAATTCCAAATGAATCCCACTGCCCTGTTCTCTCCCCATAGCCCTGTAACATTCCCAAACTAATCCAACTACCCCGCACTTTCCCCATAGCCCTGTATCAACACCGAAACCAATCTCAAAGCCCTTTATCAATCCGAAACTAATCCCACAGCCGCGCTCTCTCCCCATAGCCCTGTATCAATCCCCAAATTAAGCCCCCAGCCCCGCTCTCTCTCCATAGCCCTGTCCCCAAACTAATCCCACTGACCCGCTCTTTCTCCATAGCCCTGTTCCCAAACTAATCCCACTGCCCCGATCTTTCCCCATATCCCTGTATCAACCCCTAATCCAATCTCATAGCCCTTATCAATCCCAAACTAATCCCACTGCCTGCCTCTCCCCAAAGCCCTGTAACAATCTCCAAACTAATACCACTGCCATAGTCTCTCCCATGCCTCTGTTTCAATCCCCAAACTAATCCCACTGCTCTGCTGTCTCCCTGTAGCCCTGTCAATCTCCAACTATTCCCAATACACCGCTCTCTCCCCATAGCCCTGTATCAATCCCCAAACTAATCCCACAGCCCCGCTCTCTCCACATAGCCCTCTTTCAATCCCAAACTAATCCCACTGCCCCGCTCTCTCCCCATACCCCTGTTTCGATCCCCAAACTAATCCCACTGCCCTGCTCGCTCCCCATAGCCGTCTAAATATTCAAATTAATCCCACTGCCTCGCTCACTCCCCATAGCCCTGTATCAATCCCCAAACTAATCCCACTGCCCCGCTCTCTACCCATAGCCCTGTATCAATTCCAAACTAATCCCACTGCCCCGCTCTCTCCCCATGGGCCTATATCAATCCCCAAACTAATCCCATTGCCCCGCTCACTAGCCATAGCCATGTATCAATCCCAAACTAATCCCACTGCCCCGCTATCTCTCCATCGCCCTGTCCCCAAACTAATCCCACTGCCCCGCTCTCTTCCCATAATCCTGTATCAATCGCGAAATTATGCCCCCTGCCCCGCTCTCTCTCCATAGCCCTGTCCCCAAACTAATCCCACTGCCCCGCTCTCTCTTCATAGCTCTGTCCCCAAACTAATCCCACTGCCCCGCTCTTTCTCCATATCCCTCCATCAATCCCCAAATTAATCCCACTGCCCCGCTCTCTCTCCATAGCATTGTATCAATACACAATCTAATCCCAATGCCCCGCTCTCTCACCATAGCCGTGTCCCCAAACTAATCCCACTGCCTTGCTCGCTCCCCATGGTCCTGTATCAACCCCTAAACCAATCCCATAGCCCTGTATCAATCCGAAACTTATCCCACTGTCCCGCTCTCTCCCCATAGCCCTGTATCAATCCCCAAATAAAGGCGCATGCCCCGCTCTCTCTCCATAGCCCTGTCACCAAACTAATCCCACTGACCCGCTCTTTCTCCATAGCCCTGTCCCCAAACTAATTCCATTGCCCAGCTCTTTCCCCATAGCCCTGTATCAACCCCTAAACCAATCCCATAGACCTGTATCATTCCCAAACTAATCCCACTGCCCCGCTCTCTCCCCATAGCCGTCTAAATCTCCAAATTAATCTCACTGCCCCGCACTCTCCCCACAGCTCTGTGTCAATCCCCAAACTACTCATACTGCTCCGCTCTTTACCCATAGCCATGTATCAATCCCCAAATTAATCCCACTTCCCCGCTCTCTCCTAGCCCTGTCCCCAAACTAATCCCACTGCCCCGCTCTCTCTCCATAGCACTGTGTCAATCCCAAAATAAACCCTCTGCCCCGCTCTCTCCCATGGCCCTGTGTCAATCCCCAAACTAATCGCACTGCCCTGCTCTTTCCCCATATCCCTGTATCAATTCCCAACTAATCCCACTGCCCGCTCTCTCCCCATAGCCCTGTATCAATCCCCAAACTAATCCCACTGCCCCACTCTTTCTCCATATCCCTCCATCAATCCCCAAATTAATCCCACTGCCCCGCTCTCTCTCCATAGCCTTGTATCAATAACCAAACTAATCCCAATGCCCCGCTCTCTCACCATAGCCGTGTCCCCAAACTAATCCCACTGCCCTGCTCGCTCCCCATGGTCCTGTATCAACCCCTAAACCAATCCCATAGCCCTGTATCAATCCGAAACTAATCCCACTGCCCCGCTCTCTCCCCATAGCCCTGTATCAATCCCCCAATTAAGCCGCCTGCCCCGCTCTCTCTCCATGGCCCTGTCACCAATCTAATCCCACTAACCCGCTCTTTCTCTATAGCCCTGTCCCCAAACTAATCCTATTGCCCAGCTCTTTCCCCATAGCCCTGTATCAACCCCTCAACCAATCCCATAGCCCTGTATCATTCCCAACTATTCCCACTGCCTGCCTCTCCCCAAAACCCTGTAACAATCGCCAAACTAATCCCACTACTCCAGTCTCTCCCATGGCCCTGTGTCAATCCCTAAACTAATCCCACAGCCTGCTGTCTCCCGGCAGCCCTTTGAATCTCCAACTAATCCCATTACACCGCTCTCTCCCCATAGCCCTGTATCAAACCCCAAAGTAATCCCACTGCCCCGCTCACTCCCCATAGCCCTGTATCAATCCCCAAATTAATCATACTGCCCCGCTCTCTCCCCACAGCCCTGTATCAATCCCAAAACTAATCGCACTGCTCCGCTCTCTCCCCATAGCCCTGCATCAATTCCAAACTAATCCCACTGCCCCGCTCGCTATCTATAACCCTGTATCAATCCAAATTAATCCGACTGCCCCGCTCTCTCCCCATAGCCCTTTATCAATCCCCAAACGGATCCCATTGCCCTGCTCGCTCCCCATAGCCGTCAATCCCCAAAATAATCCTAGTGCCCCGCTCTCTACCCATAGCCCTGTAGCAATCCCAAACTAATCCCACTGGCTTCCTCTCCCCATAGCCCTGTAACAATCCCCAAACTAATCCCACTGCCCCAGTCTCTCCCATGGCCCTGTCTCAATCCCCAAACTAATCCCACTGCGCTGCTGTCTCCCTGTAGCCCTGTCAATCTCCAACTAATCCCACTACACCGCGCTCTCCACATCGCCCTGTGTCAATCCCGAAAGTAATCTCACTGCCCCGCTCTCTCCCCATAGCCCTGTATCAATCTCGAAATTAATCACACTGCCCCGCTCTCTCCCCATAGCCCTGTATCAATCGACAAACTAATCACACTGCCCCGCTCGCTATCCATAGCCCTGTATCAATCCAAACTAATCCCACTGCCCCGCTCTCTCCCCATAGCCCTGTATCAATCCCCAAACTAATCCCACTGCCCTGCTTGCTCCCCATAGCCGGCTAAATCCCCAAATTAATCCCACTGTCCCGCTCTCTCCACATTGCCCTGTATCAATCCCCAAACAAATCGCACTGCCCCGCTCTCTACCCATAGCCCTGTATCAATTCCAAACTAATCCCACTGCCCCGCTCTCTACCCACAGCCCTGAATCAATTCCAAAATAATCCCACCACCCCGCTCGCTATCCATAGCCCTGTATCAATTCCAAACGGCTCCCACTGCCCCGCTCTCTATCCATAGCCCTGTATCAATCCCATACTAATCCCACTGCCCCATTATCTTTGCATAGCCCTGTATCAATCTCAAAATAAACCCTCTGACCTGCTCTCTCCCCATGGCACTGTGTAAATCCCCAAACTAACCCCACTGCCCCGTTCTCACCCCAAAGCCCTGTGTCAATCCACAAACTAATCCCACTGCCCTGCTGTCGCCTGCAGCCTTGTCAATCTCCAACTGTTCCCACTGCACCGCTCTCTCCCCATAGCCCAGTATCAATCCCGAAACTAATCCCTCCGACACGCTCTTTCCCCATAGCCCTGTATCAATCCACAAATTAATCTCACTGCCCCGCTCTCTCTCCATAGCCCTGTCCCCAAACTGATCCCACTGCCCCGCTCTCTTCCCATAGCCCTGTATCAAACCGAAAATTAAGCCCCCTGCCCCGCTCTCGCTCCATAGCCCTGTCAGCAAACTAATCCCACTGCCCCGCTCTCTCTCCATAACCCTGTCCCCAAACTAATCCCACTGCCCCGCTCTCTACCCATAGACCTGTATCAATTCCAAACGACTCCCACTGCCCCGCTCTCTCCCCATAGCCCTGTAACAATCCCCAAACTAATCCCACTGCCCTGCTCTCTCCCCATTGCCCTGTAACAATCCGAAAACTAATCACACTGCTCCATTCTCTCCCATGGCCCTGTGTCCATCCCCAAACTAATCCCACTGCCCTGCTGTCTCCCTGTAGCCCTGTCAATCCTCAACTAATACCCCTGCCCCGCTTTCTACCCATTGCCCTGTATCAATTCCAAATGAATCCCACATGCTCCGCTCTCTCCCGATAGCACTGTATGAATCCCCAAACTAATCCCACTGCCCCGCTCTTTCCCCAAAGGCCAGTGTCAATCCACAAGTTAATCTCACTGCCCCGCTCTCTAACCATGGCCCTGTAACAATCCCCAAACTAATCCCACAGTCACGCTCTCTCCCCATAGACCTGTAAAAATCCCAAAACTAATCACACTGCCCCACTCTCTCCCATGGCCCTGTGTCTATCTCCAAACTAATCCCACTGCCCTGATGTCTCCCTGTCGCCCTGCCAATCCCCAACTAATCCCACTGCCCCACTTTCTCCCCATAACCTTGTATCAATTCCGAATGAATCCCACTGCACCGCTCTCTCCCCATAGCCCTGGTTTAATCCCCAAACTAATCACACTGCATGGCACTTTTCCCATAGCCCTGTATCAACCCCTAAACCAATCCCATAGCCCTGTATCAATCCCAAACGAATCCCACTGCCCCGCGCTCTCCCCATAGCCCTGTATCAATACCCAAATTAATCACACTGCCCCGCTCTCTCCCCACAACCCTGTGTCAATCCCAAAACAATTCCCACTGCCCCGCTCTCTCTCCATAGCCCTGTATCAATTCCAAACTAATCCCACAGCCCGGCTCGCTATCCATAACCCTGTAACAATCCAAATTAATCCCAGTGCCCCGCTCTCTACCCATAGCCCTGAATCAATTCCAAAATAATCCAACTACCCCGTCTTTCCCCACAGCCCCGTGTCACTCCAGAAGTTAATCTCACTGCCCCGCTCTCTACCCATGACCCTGTGTCAATCCCCAAACTAATCCCACAGCCCCGCTCTCTCCCCATAGCCCTGTAACAATCCCAAAGCTAATCACACTACCCCGCTCTCTCCCATGGCCCTGTGTCAATCCCCAAACTAATTCCACTGCCCTGATGCCTCCCTGTCGCCCTGTCAATCCCCAACTAATCCCACTGCCCTGCTTTCTACCCATAACCGTGTATCAATTCCAAATAAATCCCACTGCCCCGCTCTCTCCCCATAGCCCTGTTTTAATCCCAAACTAATCCCACTGCCCGGCTCTTTGCCCATAGCCCTGTATCAACCCCTAAACCAATCCCATAGCCCTGTATCAATCCCAAACGAATCCCACTTCCCCGCGCTCTCCCCATAGCCCTGTATCAATCCCCAAATTAAGCCCCTGTCCTGCTCTCTCTCCATAGCCCTGTCCCCAAACGAATCCCACTGCCCCGCTCTTTCTCCATAACACTGTCCCCAAACTATTCCCACTGCCCCGCTCTCTCCCCATAGCCCTGTATCCATCCCCAAATTAATCACAGTGCCCCGCTCTCTCCCCACAGCCCTGTATCAATCCCAAAACTAATCCCACTGCCCCGCTCTCTCCCCATAGCCCTGTATCAATTCCAAATTAATCCCACTGCCCGCTCGCAATCCATAACCCTGTACCAATCCAAACTAACCCCACTGCCCCGCTCGCCCCCCATAGCCCTGTGTCAACCCCAAACTGATCCCACTGCCCTGCTCGCTCCCCATAGCCGTCTAAATCCCCCAAATAATCCTACTGCCCCGCTCTCTACACATAGCCCTGTATCAATCCCAAACAAATCCCACTGGCTTCCTCTCCCCATAGCCCTGAAAAATCCCCAAACTAATCCCACTACCCCAGTCTCTCCCATGGCCCTGTTTCAATCCCCAAACTAATCCCACTGCCCTGCTGTCTCCCTGTAGCCCTCTCAATCTCCAACTAATCCCACTACACCGCTCTCTCCCCATCGCCCTGTGTCAATCCCCAAGGTAATCCCAATGCCCCGCTCTTTCCCCATAGCCCTGTATCAATTCCAAACTAATCCCACAGCCCGGCACGCTATCCATAACCCTGTAACAATCCAAATTAATCCCAGTGCCCCGCTCTCTACCCATAGCCCTGAATCAATTCCAAAATAATCCAACTACCCCGTCTTTCCCCACAGCCCCGTGTCACTCCAGAAGTTAATCTCACTGCCCCGCTCTCTACCCATGACCCTGTGTCAATCCCCAAACTAATCCCACAGCCCCGCTCTCTCCCCATAGCCCTGTAACAATCCCAAAGCTAATCACACTACCCCGCTCTCTCCCATGGCCCTGTGTCAATCCCCAAACTAATTCCACTGCCCTGATGCCTCCCTGTCGCCCTGTCAATCCCCAACTAATCCCACTGCCCTGCTTTCTACCCATAACCGTGTATCAATTCCAAATAAATCCCACTGCCCCGCTCTCTCCCCATAGCCCTGTTTTAATCCCAAACTAATCCCACTGCCCGGCTCTTTGCCCATAGCCCTGTATCAACCCCTAAACCAATCCCATAGCCCTGTATCAATCCCAAACGAATCCCACTTCCCCGCGCTCTCCCCATAGCCCTGTATCAATCCCCAAATTAAGCCCCTGTCCTGCTCTCTCTCCATAGCCCTGTCCCCAAACGAATCCCACTGCCCCGCTCTTTCTCCATAGCACTGTCCCCAAACTAGTCCCACTGCCCCGCTCTCTCCCCATAGCCCTGTATCCATCCCCAAATTAATCACAGTGCCCCGCTCTCTCCCCACAGCCCTGTATCAATCCCAAAACTAATCCCACTGCCCCGCTCTCTCCCCATAGCCCTGTATCAATTCCAAATTAATCCCACTGCCCGCTCGCAATCCATAACCCTGTACCAATCCAAACTAACCCCACTGCCCCGCTCGCCCCCCATAGCCCTGTGTCAACCCCAAACTGATCCCACTGCCCTGCTCGCTCCCCATAGCCGTCTAAATCCCCCAAATAATCCTACTGCCCCGCTCTCTACACATAGCCCTGTATCAATCCCAAACAAATCCCACTGGCTTCCTCTCCCCATAGCCCTGAAAAATCCCCAAACTAATCCCACTACCCCAGTCTCTCCCATGGCCCTGTTTCAATCCCCAAACTAATCCCACTGCCCTGCTGTCTCCCTGTAGCCCTCTCAATCTCCAACTAATCCCACTACACCGCTCTCTCCCCATCGCCCTGTGTCAATCCCCAAGGTAATCCCAATGCCCCGCTCTTTCCCCATAGCCCTGTATCAATCCCGAAATTGACCACACTGCCCCGCGCTCTCCCCATAGCCCTGTATCAAACGACAAACTAATCACACTGCCCCGCTCTCTCCCCATAGCCCTGTATCAGTCCCCTAACTAATCCCACTGCCCCGCTCTCTCTCCATAGCCCAGTAACAATTCCAAAACTAATCACACTGCCCCATTCTCTCCCCATAGCCCTGTAACAATCCCCAAACTAATCCCACTGTTCTGCTCTCTCCCCATTGCCCTGTAACAATCCCAAAAGTAATCACACTGCCCCACATCCTCCCATGGCCCTGTGTCAATGCCAAAATTAATCCCACTGCCCCGCTCTCTACCCGTAGCCCTGTATCAATTCCAAACTAATCCCACTGCCCCGCTCTCTACCCATAGCCCTGTATCAATTCCAAATTAATCCCACTGCCCTGCTCTCAGTCCATAGCCTTGTATCAATACCCAAACTAATCCCAATGCCCCGCTCTCTCACCATAGCCGTGTCCCCAAACTAATCCCACTGCCCTGCTCGCTCCCCATGGTCCTGTATCAAGCCCAAAACCAATCCCATAGCCCTGTATCAATCCGAAAGTAATCCCACTGCCCCGCTCTCTCCCCATAGCCCTGTATCAATCCCCAAATTAAGCCGCCTGCCCCGCTCTCTCTCCATAGCCCTGTCACCAATCTAATCCCACTGACCCGCTCTTTCTCCATAGCCCTGTCCCCAAACTAATCCCATTGCCCAGTTCTTTCCCCATAGCCCTGTATCAACCCCTAAACCAATCCCATAGCCCTGTATCATTCCCAAACTAATCCCACTGCCTGCCTCTCCCCAAAACCCTGTAACAATCCCCAAATTAATCCCACTACTCCAGTCTCTCCCATGGCCCTGTGTCAATCCCTAAACTAATCCGACTGCCTGCTGTCTCCCTGCAGCCCTTTGAATCTCCAACTAATCCCACTACACCGCTCTGTCCCCATAGCCCTGTATCAAACCCCAAAGTAATCCCAGTGCCCCGCTCACTCCCCATAGCCCTGTATCAATCCCCAAATTAATCACACTGCCCCGCTCACTCCCCACAGCCCTGTATCAATCCCAAAACTAATCGCACTGCCCTGCTCTCTCCCCATAGCCCCGCATCAATTCCAAACTAATCCCACTGCCCCGCTCGCTATCTATAACCCTGTATCAATCCAAATTAATCCGACTGCCCCGCTCTCTCCCCATAGCCCTGTGTCAATCCCCAAACGGGTCCCATTGCCCTGCTCGCTCCCCATAGCCGTCAATCCCCAAAATAATCCTAGTGCCCCGCTCTCTACCCATAGCCCTGTAGCAATCCCAAACTAATCCCACTGGCTTCCTCTCCCCATAGCCCTGTAACAATCCCCAAACTAATCCCACTGCCCCAGTCTCTCCCATGGCCTTGTCTCAATCCCCAAACTAATCCCACTGCGCTGCTGTCTCCCTGTAGCCCTGTCAATCTCCAACTAATCTCACTACACCGCGCTCTCCACATCGCCCTGTGTCAATCCCCAAATTAATCCCACTGCCCCGCTCTCTCCCCATAGACCTGTATCAATATCGAAATTAATCACACTGCCCCGCTCTCTCCCCATAGCCCTGTATCAATCGACAAACTAATCACACTGCCCCGTTCGCTATCCATAGCCCTGTATCAATCCAAACTAATCCCACTGCCCCGCTCTCTCCCCATAGCCCTGTATCAATCCCCAAACTAATCCCACTGCCCTGCTTGCTCCCCATGGCCGGCTAAATTCCCAAAATAATCCCACTGTCCCGCTCTCTCCCCATTGCCCTGTATCAATCCCCAAACAAATCGCACTGCCCCGCTCTCTACCCATAGCCCTGTGTCAATTCTAAACTAATCCCACTGCCCCGCTCTCTACCCACAGCCCTGAATCAATTCCAAAATAATCACACGACCCGCTCGCTATCCATAGCCCTGTATCAATTCCAAACGGCTCCCACTGCCCCGCTCTCTATCCATAGCACTGTATCAATCCCAAACTAATCCCACTGCCCCATTATCTTTGCATAGCCCTGTATCAATCTCAAAATAAACCCTCTGACCCGCTCTCTCCCCATGGCACTGAGTAAATCCCCAAACTAACCACACTGCCCCGTTCTCACCCCAAAGCCCTGTGTCAATCCCCAAACTAATCCCACTGCCCTGCTGTCGCCTGCAGCCTTGTCAATCTCCAACTGATCCCACTGCACCGCTCTCTCCCCATAGCCCGGTATCAATCCCGAAACTAATCCCTCTGACACGCTCTTTCCCCATAGCCCTGTATCAATCCACAAATTAATCTCTCTGCCCCGTTCTCTCTCTAGAGCCCTGTCCCCAAACTGATCCCACTGCCCCGCTCTCTTCCCATAGCCCTGTATCAAACCGAAAATTAAGCCCCCTGCCCCGCTCTCTCTCCATAGCCCTGTCAGCAAACTAATCCCACTGCCCCGCTCTCTCTCCATAGCCCTGTCCCCAAACTAATCCCACTGCCCCGCTCTCTACCCATAGACCTGTATCAATTCCAAACGACTCCCACTGCCCCGCTCTCTCCCCATAGCCCTGTAACAATCCCCAAACTAATCCCACTGCCCTGCTCTCTCCCCATTGCCCTGTAACAATCCCAAAACTAGTCACACTGCTCCATTCTCTCCCATGGCCCTGTGTCCATCCCCAAACTAATCCCACTACCCTGCTGTCTCCCTGTAGCCCTGTCAATCCCCAACTAATCCCCCTGCCCCGCTTTCTACCCATAGCCCTGTATCAATTCAAAATGAATCCCACATGCTCCGCTCTCTCCTTATAGCACTGTATGAATCACCAAACTAATCCCACTGCCCCGCTCTTTCCCCACAGCCCAGTGTCAATCGACAAGTTAATCTCACTGCCCCGCTCTCTAACCATGGCCCTGTAACAATCCCCAAACTAATCCCACAGTCCCGCTCTCTCCCCATAGCCCTGTAAAAATCCCAAAACTAATCACACTGCCACACTCTCTCCCATGGCCCTGTGGCTATCTCCAAACTAATCCCACTGCCCTGATGTCTCCCTGTCGCCCTGCCAATCCCCAACTAATCCCAATGCCCCGCTTTCTACCCATAAACTTGTATCAATTCCAAATGAATCCCACTGCCCCGCTCTCTCCCCATAGCCCTGGTTTAATCCCCAAACTAATCACACTTCATGGCACTTTCCCCATAGCCCTGTATCAACCCGTAAACCAATCCCATAGCCCTGTATCAATACCAAACGAATCCCACTGCCTCGCGCTCTCCCCATAGCCCTGTATCTATACCCAAATTAATCACACTGCCCCGCTCTCTCCCCACAACCCTGTGTCAATCCCAAAACTATTCCCACTGCCCCGCTCTCTCTCCATAGCCCTGTATCAAATCCAAACTAATCCCACTGCCCGGCTCGCTATCCGTAACCCTGTAACAATCCAAATTAATCCCACTGCCCCGCTCTCTACCCATAGCCCTGAATCAATTCCAAAATAATCCCACTGCCCCGTCTTTCCCCACAGCCCCGTGTCACTGCAGAAGTTAATCTCACTGCCCCGCTCTCTACCCATGACCCTGTTTCAATCCCCAAACTAATCCCACAGCCCCGCTCTCTCCCCTTAGCCCTGTAATAATCCCAAAGCTAATCACACTACCCCGCTCTCTCCCATGGCCCTGTGTCAATCCCCAACTAATCCCACTGCCCTGCTTTCTACCCATAACCGTGTATGAATTCCAAATAAATCCCACTGCCCCGCTCTCTCCCCATAGCCCTGTTTTAATCCCAAACTAATGCCACTGCCTGGCTCTTTCCCCATAGCCCTGTATCAACACCTAAACCAATCCCATAGCCCTGTATCAATCCCAAACGAATCCCACTTCACCGCGCTCTCCCCATAGCCCTGTATCAATCCCCAAATTAAGCCCCTGCCCTGCTCTCTCTCCATAGCCCTGTCCCCAAACGAATCCCACTGCCCCGCTCTTTCTCCATAGCCCTCTCCCCAAACTAGTCCCACTGCCCCGCTCTCTCCCCATAGCCCTGTATCAATCCCCAAATTAATCACAGTGCCCCGCTCTCTCCCCACAGCCCTGTATCAATCCCAAAACTAATCCCACTGCCCCGCTCTCTCCCCATAGCCCTGTATCAATTCCAAATTAATCCCACAGCCCGCTCGCTATCCATAACCCTGTATTATTTCCAAACTAACCCCACTGCCCCGCTCGCCCCCCCATAGCCCTGTGTCAATCCCCAAACTAATCGCACTGACCTGCTCTTTCCCCATATCTCTTTATCAATTCCCAACTAATCCCACTGCCCGCTCTCTCCCCATAGCCCTGTATCAATCCCCAAACGAATCCCACTGCCCCGCTCTTTCTCCATAACCCTCCATCAATCCCCAAACTAATGCCACTGCCCCGCTCTCTCTCCATAGCCTTGTATCAATACCCAAACTAATCCCAATGCCCCGCTCTCTCACTATAGCCGTGTCCCCAAACTAATCCCATTGTCTTGCTCGCTCCCCATGGTCCTGTATCAACCCCTAAACCAATCCCATAGCCCTGTATCAATCCGAAACTAATCCCACTGTCCCGCTCTCTCCCCATAGCCCTGTATCAATCCCCAAATTAAGCCGCCTGCCCCGCTCTCTCTCCATAGCTCTGTCACCAAACTAATCCCACTGACCCGCTCTTTCTCCATAGCCCTGTCCCCAAACTAATTCCATTGCCCAGCTCTTTCCCCATAGCCCTGTATCAACCCCTAAACCAATCCCATAGCCCTGTATCATTCCCAAACTAATCCAACTGCCCCGCTCTCTCCCCATAGCCGTCTAAATCTCCAAATTAATCTCACTGCCCCGCACTCTCCCCACAGCTCTGTGTCAATCCCCAAACTACTCATACTGCTCCGCTCTTTACTCATAGCCCTGTATCAATCCCCAAATTAATCCCACTTCCCTGCTCTCTCCTAGCCCTGTCCCCAAACTAATCCCACTGCCCCGCTCTCTCTCCATAGCACTGTATCAATCCCAAAATAAACCCTCTGCCCCGCTCTCTCCCATGGCCCTGTGTCAATCCCCAAACTTCTCCCACTGCTCCGCTCTTTCCCCATAGCCCTGTATCAAACCCAAAATAAACCCTCTGCCCCGCTCTCTCCCATGGCCCTGTGTCAATCCCCAAACTAATCGCACTGCCCTGCTCTTTCCCCATATCCCTGTATCAATTCGCAACTAATCCCACTGCCCGCTCTCTCCCCATAGCCCTGTATCAATCCCCAAACTAATCCCACTGCCCCGCTCTTTCTCCATATCCCTCCATCAATCCCCAAATTAATCCCACTGCCCCGCTCTCTCTCCATAGCCTTGTATCAATACCCAAACTAATCCCAATGCCCCGCTCTCTCACCATAGCCGTGTCCCCAAACTAATCCCACTGCCCTGCTCGCTCCCCATGGTCCTGTATCAACCCCTAAACCAATCCCATTGCCCTGTATCAATCCGAAACTAATCCCACTGCCCCGCTCTCTCCCCATAGCCCTGTATCAATCCCCAAATTAAGCCGCCTGCCCCGCTCTCTCTCCATAGCCCTGTCACCAATCTAATCCCACTGACCCGCTCTTTCTCCATAGCCCTGTCCCCAAACTAATCCCATTGCCCAGCTCTTTCCCCATAGCCCTGTATCAACCCGTAATCCAATCCCATAGCCCTGTATCATACCCAAACTAATCCCACTGCCTGCCTCACCCCAAAACCCTGTAACAATCCCCAAACTAATCCCACTACTCCAGTCTCTCCCATGGCCCTGTGTCAATCCCTAAACTAATCCCACTGCCTGCTGTCTCCCTGCAGCCCTTTGAATCTCCAACTAATCCCACTGCCCCGCTCACTCCCCATAGCCCTGTATCAATCTCCAAATTAATCACACTGCCCCGCTCTCTCTCCACAGCCCTGTATCAATCCCAAAACTAATCGCACTGCCCCGCTCTCTCCCCATAGCCCTGAATCAATTCCAAACTAATCCCACTGCCCCGGTCGCTATCTATAACCCTGTATCAATCCAAATTAATCCGACTGCCCCGCTCTATCCCCATAGCCCTGTATCAATCCCCAAACGGATCCCATTGCCCTGCTCGCTCCCCATAGCCGTCAATCCCCAAAATAATCCTAGTGCCCCGCTCTCTACCCATAGCCCTCTAGCAATCCCAAACTAATCCCACTGGCTTCCTCTCCCCATAGCCCTGTAACAATCCCCAAACTAATCCCACTGCCCCAGTCTCTCCCATGGCCCTGTCTTAATCCCCAAACTAATCCCACTGCGCTGCTGTCTCCCTGTAGCCCAGTCAATCTCCAAATAATCCCACTACACCGCGCTCTCCACACCGCCCTTTGTCAATCCCCAAAGTAATCCCACTGCCCCACTCTCTCCCCATAGCCCTGTATCAATCTCGAAATTAATCACACTGCCCTGCTCTCTCCCCATAGCCCTGTATCAATCGACAAACTAATCACACTGCCCCGCTCGCTATCCATAGCCCTGTATCAATCCCCAAACTAATCCCACTGCCCTGCTTGCTCCCCATAGCCGGCTAAATCCCCAAATTAATCCCACTGTCCCGCTCTCTCCCCATTGCCCTGTATCAATCCCCAAACAAATCGCACTGCCCCGCTCTCTACCCATAGCCCTGTATCAATTGCAAACTAATCCCACTGCCCCGCTCTCGACCCACAGCCCTGAATCAATTCCAAAATAATCCCACGACCCCGCTTGCTATCCATAGCCCTGTATCAATTCCAAACGGCTCCCACTGCCCCGCTCTCTATCCATAGCCCTGTATCAATCCCAAACTAATCCCACTGCCCCATTATCTTTGCATAGCCCTGTATCAATCTCAAAATAAACCCTCTGACCCGCTCTCTCGCCATGGCACTGAGTAAATCCCCAAACTAACCCCACTGCCCCGTTCTCACCCCAAAGCCCTGTGTCAATCCCCAAACTAATCCCACTGCCCTGCTGTCGCCTGCAGCCTTGTCAATCTCCAACTAATCCCACTGCACCGCTCTCTCCCCATAGCCCTGTATCAATCCCGAAACTAATCCCTCTGACACGCTCTTTCCCCATAGCCCTGTATCAATCCACAAATTAATCTCACTGCCCCGCTCTCTCTCCATAGCCCTGTCCCCAAACTGATCCCACTGCCCCGCTCTCTTCCCATAGCCCTGTATCAAACCGAAAATTAAGCCCCCTGCCCCGCTCTCTCTCCATAGCCCTGTCAGCAAGCTAATCCCACTGCCCCGCTCTCTCTCCATAACCCTGTCCCCAAACTAATCCCACTGCCCCGCTTTCTAGCCATAGACCTGTATCAATTCCAAACGACTCCCACTGCCCCGCTCTCTCCCCATAGCCCTGTAACAATCCCCAAACTAATCCCACTGCCCTGCTCTCTCCCCATTGCCCTGTAACAATCCCAAAACTAATCACACTGCTCCATTCTCTCCCATGGCCCTGTGTCCATCCCCAAACTAATCCCACTGCCCTGCTGTCTCCCTGTAGCCCTGTCAATCCCCAACTAATCCCCCTGCCCCGCTTTCTTCCCATAGCCCTGTATCAATTCCAAATGAATACCACATGCTCCGCTCTCTCCCTATAGCACTGTATCAATCCCCAAACTAATCCCACTGCCCCGCTCTTTCCCCACAGCCCAGTGTCAATCCACAAGTTAATCTCACTGCCCCGCTCTCTAACCATGGCCCTGTAACAATCCCCAAACTAATCCCACAGTCCCGCTCTCTCCCCATAGCCCTGTAAAAATCCCAAAACTAATCACACTGCCCCACTCTCTCCCATGGCCCTGTGTCTATCTCCAAACTAATCCCACTGCCCTGATGTCTCCCTGTCGCCCTGCCAATCCCCAACTAATCCCACTGCCCCGCTTTCTACCCGTAACCTTGTATCAATTCCAAATGAATCCCACTGCCCCGCTCTCTCCCCATAGCCCTGGTTCAATCCCCAAACTAATCACACTGCATGGCACTTTCCCCATAGCCCTGTATCAACCGCTAAACCAATCCCATAGCCCTGTATCAATCCCAAACGAATCCCACTGCCCCGCGCTCTCCCCACAGCCCTGTATCAATCCCCAAATTAATCACACTGCCCCGCTCTCTCCCCACAACCCTGTGTCAATCCCAAAACTATTCCCACTGCCCCGCTCTCTCCCCATAGCCCTGTATCAATCCCCAAATTAAGCCCCTGCACTGCTCTCTCTCCATAGCCCTGTCCCCAAACTAGTCCCACTGCCCCGCTCTCTCCCCATAGCCCTGTATCAATCCCCAAATTAATCACAGTGCCCCGCTCTCTCCCCACAGCCCTGTATCAATCCCAAAACTAATCCCACTGCCCCGCTCTCTCCCCAAAGCCCTGTATCAATTCCAAATTAATCCCACTGCCCGCTCACTATCCACAACCTTGTATCAATCCAAACTAACCCCACTGCCCCGCTCGCCCCCCATAGCCCTGTGTCAATCCCCAAACTGATCCCACTGCCCTGCTCGCTCCCCATAGACGTCTAAATCCCCCAAATAATCCTACTGCCCCGCTCTCTACACATAGCCCTGTATCAATCCCAAACAAATCCCACTGCCTTCCTCTCCCCATAGCCCTGTAACAATCCCCAAACTAATCCCACTGCCCCAGTCTGTCCCATGGCCCTGTTTCAATCCCCAAACTAATCCCACTGCCCTGCTGTCTCCCTGTAGCCCTCTCAATCTCCAACTAATCCCACGACACCGCTCTCTCCCCATCGCCCTGTGTCAATCCCCAAAGTAATCCCAATGCCCCGCTCTTTCCCCATAGCCCTGTATCAATCCCGAAATTGATCACACTGCCCCGCGCTCTCCCCATAGCCCTGTATCAAACGACAAACTAATCACACTGCCCCGCTCTCTCCCCATAGCCCTGTATCAGCCCCCTAACTAATCCCACTGCCCCGCTCTCTCCCCATAGCCCTGTAACAATCCCCAAACTAATCCCACTGTTCTGCTCTCTCCCCATTGCCCTGTAACAATCCCAAAAGTAATGACACTGCCCCACATCCTCCCGTGGCGCTTTGTCAATGACAAAATTAATCCCACTGCCCCGCTCTCTACCCGTAGCCCTGTATCAATTCCAAACTAATCCCACTGCCCCGCTCTCTACCCATAGCCTTGAATCAATTCCAAAATAATCCCACTACCCCGTCTTTCCCCACAGCCCTGTGTCACTCCAGAAGTTAATCTCACTGCCCCGCTCTCTACCCATGACCCTGTGCCAATCCCCAAACTAATCCCACAGACCTGCTCTCTCCCCACAGCCCTGTAACAATCCCAAAACTAATCCCACAGCCCCGCTCTCTCCCCATAGCCCTGTAACAATCCCAAAGCTAATCATACTACCCCGCTCTCTCCCATGGCCTTGTGTCAATCCCCAAACTAATCCCACTGCCCTGATGTCTCCCTGTCGCCCTGTCAATCCCCAACTAATCCCACTGCCCTGCTTTCTACACATAACCTTGTATCAATTCCACATGAATCCCACTGCCCCGCTCTCTCCCCATAGCCCTGTTTTAATCCCAAACTAATCCCACTGCCCGGCTCTCTCCCCATAGCCTTGTATGAACCCCTAAATCAATCCCATAGCCCTGTATCAATCCCAAACGAATCCCACTTCCCCGCGCTCTCCCCATAGCCCTGTATCAATCCCCTATTTAAGCCCCTGCCCTGCTCTCTCTCCATAGCCCTGTCCCCAAACCAATCCCACTGCCCCGCTCTTTCTCCATAGCCCTGTCCCCAAACTAGTCCCACTGCCCCGCTCTTTACCCATAGCCCTGTATCAAACCCTAAACCAATCCCATAGCCCTGTATCAATCCCAAAACTAATCCCAATGCCTGCCTCTCCCCATAGCCCTGTAACAATCCCCAAACTAATCCCACTGCCACAGTCTCTCCCATAGCCGTGTGTCAATCCCCTAACTAATCCTACTGCCCTGCTGTCTCCCTGCAGCCCTGTCAATCTTCAACTAATCACACCACACCGCTCTCTCCCCATAGACATGTATCAATCCCCAAAGTAATCCCAATGCCCCGCTCTCTCCCCACAGCCCTGTATCAATCCCCAAATTAATCACAGTGCCCCGCTCTCTCCCCACAGCCCTGTATCAATCCCAAAACTATACCCACTGCCCCGCTCTCTCCCCAGCCCTGTATCAATTCCAAATTAATCCCACTGCCCGCTCGCTATCCATAACCCTGTATCAATCCAAACTAACCCCACTGCCCCGCTCTCTATCCATAGCCCTGTATCAATCCCAAACTGATCCCACTGCCCCGCTCTCTCCGCATAGCCCTGTATCAATCTCAAAATAAACCCTCTGACCCGCTCTCTCCCCATGGCACTGAGTAAATCCCCAAACTAATCCCACTGCCCCGTTCTCTCCCCATAGCCCTGTGTCAATCACCAAACTAATCCCACTGCCACGCTCTCTCCCATTGCCCTGTGTCAGTCCCGAATATAATCCCACTGTCCTGCTGTCTCCTGTAGCCTAGTCAATCCCCAACTAATCCCACTGCCCCGCTCTCTCTCCATAGCCCTGCATCAATCCCCAAATTAATCCCACTGCCCCGCCCTCTCTCCATAGCCCTGTACCCAAATTAATCCCACTGACCCGCTCTCTCCCCATAGCCCTGTATCAATCCCCAAATTAAGCCCCTTGCCCCCCACTCTCTCCATAGCCCTGTCCCCAAACTAATTCCACTGCCCCACTCTCTCTCCATAGCCCTGTCCCCAAAAGAATCCCACTGCCCCGCTCTCTCCCATTGACCGGTCTCCAAACTAATCCCACTGCCCCGCTCTCTCCCCATAGCCCTGTATCAATCTCAAAATAAACCCTCTGACCCGCTCTCTCCCCATGGCATTGAGTAAATCCCCAAACTAATCCCACTGCCCCGTTCTCTCCCCATAACCCTGTGTCAATCACCAAACTAATCCCACTGCCACGCTCTCTCCCATGGCCCTGTTTCAGTCCCCAAACTAATCCCACTGCCCTGCTGTCTCCTGTAGCCTTGTCAATCCCCATCTAATCCCACTGCCCGTCTCTTTCCCCATAGCCCTGTATCAACCCCTAAACCAATCCAATAGCCCTGCATCAATCCCCAAACTGATCCCACTGCCCTGCTCGCTCCCCATAGCCGTCTAAATCCCCAAAATAATTCTACTGCCCCGCTCTCTACCCATAGCCCTGTATCAATCCCAAACAAATCCCACTGGCTTCCTCTCCCCATAGCCCTGGAATAATCCCCAAACTAATCCCACTGCTCCAGTCTCTCCCATGGCCCTGTGTCAATCCCCAAACTAATCCCACTGCCCTGCTATCTCTCTGTAACCCTGTCAATCTCCAACTAATCCCACTACACCGCTCTCTCCCCATCGCCCTGTATCAATCCCCAAAGTAATCCCATTGCCCCGCTCTCTCCCCATAGCCCAGTATCAATCCCCAAACTACTCCCACTGCTCTGCTCTTTCCCCATAGCCCTGTATCAATCCAAAAATAAACCCTCTGCCCCGCTCTCTCCCATGGCCCTGTGTCAATCCCCAAACTAATCGCACTGCCCTGCTGTCTCCTGTAGCCTTGCCAATCCCCCACTAATCCCACTGCCCCGCTCTCTCCCCATAGCCCTGTATCAATCCCCAATCTAATCCCACTGCCCCGCTCTTTCCCCATATCCCTGTATCAATTCCCAACTAATCCCACTGCCCCACTCTCTCCCCATAGCCCTGTATCAATCCGCAAACTAATCCCACTGCCCCGCTCTGTCTCCATATCCCTGCATCAATCTGCAAATTAATCCCACTGCCCCGCTCTCTCTCCATAGCCTTGTATCAATCCCCAAACTAATCGCGCTGCCCCGCTCTCTCCGCATAGCCCTGTATCAATCTCAAAATAAACCCTCTGACCCGCTCTCTCCCCATGGCACTGAGTAAATCCCCAAACTAATCCCACTGCCCCGTTCTCTCCCCATAGCCCTGTGTCAATCACCAAACTAATCCCACTGCCACGCTCTCTCCCATGGCCCTGTGTCAGTCCCGAATATAATCCCACTGTCCTGCTGTCTCCTGTAGCCTAGTCAATCCCCAACTAATCCCACTGCCCCGCTCTCTCTCCATAGCCCTGCATCAATCCCCAAATTAATCCCACTGCCCCGCTCTCTCTCCATAGCCCTGTATCCAAATTAATCCCACTGCCCCACTCTCTCCCCATAGCCCTGTATCAATCCCCAAATTAAGCCCCCTGCCCCCCACTCTCTCCATAGCCCTGTCCCCAAACTAATTCCACTGCCCCACTCTCTCTCCATAGCCCTGTCCCCAAAAGAATCCCACTGCCCCGCTCTCTCCCATTGACCGGTCTCCAAACTAATCCCACTGCCCCGCTCTCTCCCCATAGCCCTGTATCAATCTCAAAATAAACCCTCTGACCCGCTCTCTCCCCATGGCATTGAGTAAATCCCCAAACTAATCCCACTGCCCCGTTCTCTCCCCATAACCCTGTGTCAATCACCAAACTAATCCCACTGCCACGCTCTCTCCCATGGCCCTGTTTCAGTCCCCAAACTAATCCCACTGCCCTGCTGTCTCCTGTAGCCTTGTCAATCCCCATCTAATCCCACTGCCCGTCTCTTTCCCCATAGCCCTGTATCAACCCCTAAACCAATCCCATAGCCCTGCATCAATCCCCAAACTGATCCCACTGCCCTGCTCGCTCCCCATAGCCGTCTAAATCCCCAAAATAATTCTACTGCCCCGCTCTCTACCCATAGCCCTGTATCAATCCCAAACAAATCCCACTGGCTTCCTCTCCCCATAGCCCTGGAATAATCCCCAAACTAATCCCACTGCTCCAGTCTCTCCCATGGCCCTGTGTCAATCCCCAAACTAATCCCACTGCCCTGCTATCTCTCTGTAACCCTGTCAATCTCCAACTAATCCCACTACACCGCTCTCTCCCCATCGCCCTGTATCAATCCCCAAAGTAATCCCATTGCCCCGCTCTCTCCCCATAGCCCAGTATCAATCCCCAAACTACTCCCACTGCTCTGCTCTTTCCCCATAGCCCTGTATCAATCCAAAAATAAACCCTCTGCCCCGCTCTCTCCCATGGCCCTGTGTCAATCCCCAAACTAATCGCACTGCCCTGCTGTCTCCTGTAGCCTTGCCAATCCCCCACTAATCCCACTGCCCCGCTCTCTCCCCATAGCCCTGTATCAATCCCCAATCTAATCCCACTGCCCCGCTCTTTCCCCATATCCCTGTATCAATTCCCAACTAATCCCACTGCCCCACTCTCTCCCCATAGCCCTGTATCAATCCGCAAACTAATCCCACTGCCCCGCTCTCTCCCCATGCCCTGTATCAATCCCCAAATTAAACCCTCTGACCCGCTCTCTCTCCATAGTCCTGTCCCCAAACGAATACCCACTGCCCCGCTCTCTCACCATAACCGTGTCCCCAAACTAATCCCACTGCCCTGCTCTCTCCCCATGGTCCTATATCAATCCCAAAACTAATCCCACTGCCCCGCTCTTTCCCCATAGCTGTGTATCAAACCCTAAACCCATCCCATAGCCCTGTATCAATCCCAAAGTAATCACACTGCCCGCTCTCTCCCCATAGCGCTATCCCCAAACTAATCCCACTGCCCCGCTCTTTCTCCATAGCCCTGTCCCCAAACTAATCCCACTGCCCCGCTCTTACCCCATAGCCCGGTATCAACTCATAAACCAATCCATAGCCCTGTATCAATCCCAAACTAATCCCACTGCCTGCCTCTCCCCATAGCCCTGCTACAATCCCCAAATTAATCCCACTGCCCCACTGTCTCCCCATTGCCCTGTGTCAATCCCCAAACTAATCCCATTGCCCTGCTGTCTCCCTGTAGCACTGTCAATCCCCAACTAATCGCACTGCCCCACTTTCTACCCATAGCCCTGTATCAATTCCAAATGAATCCCACTGCCCTGCTCTCTCCCCATAGCCCTGTAACATTCACAAACTAATCACACTGCCCAGCACTTTCCCCATAGCACTGTATCAACACCGAAACCAATCTCAAAGCCCTTTATCAATCCGAAACTAATCCCACAGCCGCGCTCTCCCCCCATAGCCCTGTATCAATCCCAAACTAATCCCACTGCCTGCCTCTCCCCATAGCCCTGCTACAATCCCCAAACTAATCGCCCTGCCCCGCTCTCTCTCCATAGCCCTGTCCCCAAACTAATCCCACTGCCCCGCTCTTTTCCAATATCCCTGTATCAGCCCCTAATCCAATCCCATAGCCCTTATCAATCCCAAACTAATCCCACTGCCTGCCTCTCCCCAAAGCCCTGTAACAATCTCCAAACTAATCCCACTGCCATAGTCTCTCCCATGGCTCTGTGTCAATCCCAAAACTAATCCCACTGCTCTGCTGTCTCCCTGTAGCCCTGTCAATCTCCAACTATTCCCAAAACACCGCTCTCTCCCCATAGCCCTGTATCAATCCCCAAACTAATCCCACAGCCCAGCTCTCTCCACATAGCCCTCTTTCAATCCCAAACTAATCCCACTGCCCCGCTCTCTCCCCATACCCCTGTATCGAGCCCCAAACTAATCCCACTGCTCTCCTCGCTCCCCATAGCCGTCTATATATTCAAATTAATCCCACTGCTTCGCTCACTCCCCATAGCCCTGTATCAATCCCCAAACTAATCCCACTGCCCCGCTCTCTACCCATAGCCCTGTATCAATTCCAAACTAATCCCACTGCCCCGCTCTCTACCCATAGCCCTGAATCAATTCCAAACTAATCCCACTGCCCCGCTCGCTATCCATAGCCCTGTATTAATCCCAAACTAATCCCACTGCCCCGCTCTCTCCCCATGGTCCTATATCAATCCCCAAACTAAGCCCACTGCCCCGCTCACTATCCATAGCCATGTATCAATCCCAAACTAATCCCACTGCCCCGATCTCTCTCCATCGCCCTGTCCCCAAACTAATCCCACTGCCCCGCTCTCTTCCCATAATCCTCTATCAATCGCGAAATTATGCCCCCTGCCCCGCTCTCTCTCCATAGCCCTGTCCCCAAACTAATCCCACTGCCCCGCTCTCTCTTCATAGCCCTGTCCCCAAACTAATCCCACTGCCCCGCTCTCTTCCCATGACCCTGTATCAATCGCGAAATTAAGTCCTCTGCCCCGCTCTCTCTCCATAGCCCTGTCCCCAAACTAATCCCACTGCCCCGCTCTCTCTTCATAGCCCTGTCTCCAAACTAATCCCAGTGCCCCGCTTTCTCCCCATAGCCCTGTATCAATCTCAAAATAAACCCTCTGACCCGCTCTCTCCCCATGGCACTGAGTAAATCCCCAAACTAATCCCACTGGCCCGTTCTCTCCCCATAACCCTGTGTCAATCACCAAACTAATCCAACTGCCACGCTCCAACCCATGGCCCTGTTTCAGTCCCCAAACTAATCCCATTGCCCTGCTGTCTCCTGTAGCCTTGTCAAACCCCAACTAATCCCACTGCCCGGCTCTTTCCCCATAGCCCTGTATCAACCCCTAAACCAAACCCATAGCCCTGTATCAATCCCCAAACTGATCCCACTGCCCTGCTCGCTTCCCATAGCCGTCTAAATCCCCAAAATAATTCTACTGCCCCACTCTCTACCCATAGCCCTGTATCAATCCCAAACAAATCCCACTGGCTTCCTCTCCCCATAGCCCTGGAACAATCCCCAAACTAATCCCACTGCCCCAGTCTCTCCCATGGCCCTGTGTCAATCGCCAAACTAATCCCACTGCCCTGCTGTCTCTCTGTAACCCTGTCAATCTCCAACTAATCCCACTATACCGCTCTCTCCCCATCGCCCTGTGTCAATCCCCAAAGTAATCCCACTGACCCGCTCTCTCCCCATAACCCAGTATCAATCCCCAAATTAATCAGACTGCCCCGCTCTCTCCCCATAGCCCTGTATCAATCTACAAACTAATCACACTGCCCCGCTCGCTATCCATAGCCCTGTATCAATCCAAACTAATCCCACTGCCCCGCTCTCTCCCCATAGCCCCGAATCAATCCCCAAACTAATCCCACTGCCCTGCTTGCTCCCCATAGCCGCCTAAATCCCCAAATTAATCCCATTGCCCCGCTCTCTCCCCATTGCCCTGTATCAATCCCCAAATTAATCCCACTGCCCCGCTCTCTCTCCATAGCCCTGGGAAAATTCCTCTCCAACCCATCCAGGCCATCGAAAGTACTCCAGGAGATCATCCTGGTCGTATTCTATTCCCTGCAGTACTTACCATTATATCTGCTCCGTGCAACAAAGGCCATCCAGTCTAATCCCAATTAGCAGCTCTCAGTCCGTAACCCCGCAGGTGAGGAAATGGTGTGAAAAGATGGTGAAGTTCCCAAGTAAAACTGCGTGAATATGAAGCGCTGTGGGAAGACGGTCAGTGCAAATAATCCCCAGTAATGGCTCCTCAATAACATACAATTTGTGTCAGAGAGTTTGGTTGGAATATGAATTCGATCTTTAACGCAGTACACTTTCATCTTACTGAGGCAGATGCAGCACTTGCACGTTTTTGCGCAGTTCACGACCTCCCGATGTCCGAAAGCGCATTGCAGCCAATGCTGCATTTTAGATGTGTCGTCACTGTTGTATTGTAGGAAACGGGGCAGCCAATTTGCGCACAAGAAGCTCCCACCCACAGCATTATTCAATGACCACGTAATCTGTCCTTTGTTATGTTGATTGAGGGATAAATATTGATCAGGGTGATTGGCATCACAGTCTTATTCAGTTTGCAGACAGTCATTCATATACATATGATGCAATTGGGGAGTGCAGACACCTTTCTCACACCTTCCCGTCCTGATCCCATGATCCTGACTCATGAGGAAGCCCATTCTTCCCAATGTAATTGAGCTCTCCTGAACAACGGCAGGTTGAACCTCATTGCTCAATCCAGTTATTTCCTAAATCATGTCCGGGATTTCACCATCACCACTCTGCCTACAATCAACTCTAAGTGCTGATCATTCTCTTGATGTCAGTCCTCACGAGTTCACTATTAATTTTGAGCATGCTCCACCTTGGTCTTTCTCCCACAATGTAAGTTCAACTAGTATTGCACAAAAGTTACTATCTTGTATATCTCTGTAATGCCATGTTACGATGCCTACATTATAAACTGTCCAAGATATCGATTTGGACACCCTGCGGGTAGGGGTAAAATCGCTCCTCCCACCACGTATGTTCTGCAGGATCGGCGAGTGTTGGGTACTGGTGCTCCCTCCACTGGCCGCTGTGCAGTATTGCAACACCTTGTGCAGCTGCTCCCTCCTCTGGCTCCCTGACGATAACAGGCCACGAAGACAAGGTACTTCAGAAGGTCAATGGAATATTTGCCTTTGTTAGTCGAGGCGTAGAACACAAGAGCAAGGACATTATGCTCGAATATATAAAACACTGTTTAGGCCGCAGCTGCAATACTGTCTGCAGTTCTGGTCACCACAGTAGAGGAATGATGTGATTGCACTGGAAAGGGTGCAGAGGAGATTGAGAAGAATATTTCCAGTACTGGAGAATTTTGGCCATGAGCAAAGGTTGGAGATGCTGGGTCTGTTTCCTTTGTAACAGAGTAGACTCAGGGAAGACCTGGTTGAGGTATATAAAATTATGAAGGGCCTGTATCGAGAGGATTGGAATGACCTATAGAGAGGATTGGAATGACCTATTTCCCTTGACAGAACGGTGATCCAGTAGGGAGCATCGAGTAAAGTAACTGGGGGGAGATTTACAGGAGATATGAGGGGAAATGTCTTCAGCCATAGGGTGGTAGCATCTGGAAAGCACAACCTGAAAGAATGCGAGAGGCAGAAAGCATCACCACATTTTAAAAACACTTGGATGTGCACTTGAAGTGCCACAACGTACAGGGCTAGGGACTAGAGTTGGAATGTGGCATGAGGCGAAAAAGCTCTTGATCGGCCGGTATGGAAACTATGTGCTGAAATAGCCTCCTTTTTGATGTAAACTTCTCTGATTCCATGATTCTGTACAGTACTACACCATCTGCTACAGATGCTCCGTCCTTTGGCCGCTGTCCAGTATTGCACCACCTGATACAGCTTCTCCCTCCTCTGGGTGAAATACAGTACTGCAACACCTAATACTGCTGCACCATCCTCTGGTTGCAGCGCAGTATTATAGCACCTGCTCCTTCCAACCTTGGCGTCCTGGCAACATTATACTGAAAATCCAGCCCGTTTGCACAGATCATCAATGTTGTAAATGAACTGTCTGCTTCTTTTGGAGAAACCAGTTGTTGTATTAGCATTACATCAGGTCAGAGAATTTCTGAAACTGTCGGGTGTACATGAGAACCCTCCCGCGCAGGAGACATCCTCACCCAGTGTGTAAAATGCCCTGGGGTAGATCTCGAAATTGCCATCATGTGATAACAACACGATTTATACCTAACCCAGTCTCCACATCCTTTGGGCCATGACCACTTACTGACGGAGGGTGAACTGGTCCGCTTTTGTTATCAGTGTCCATTTTTATAATAGATATTTTCTTGCTTCATTGAGCAAGTTGGTCCTTCAACGTCCATGTCAGCACGCATCGGACAAGCAAACTAATTAAAATGAACATAGCCCCAGTTTGGATGATAAATGCAGCATTAGGATTCACAGGCAAATAGACAAGTGTAGCTGATGGTCTAAATCTGCAACAGAGAGTGGCGGGTAGCTGCTAGATATTTGTGAGAGGCTGTGAGATTTGATTTTGAATTGGTTCAATGGCTTAATTGGTTAAAGTGCTTGTCGGGTAAGGAGCCGCTCCCGGACCCTATTCTCAACGGGCGTGTGTTGAATTAATGTTGTTTCTGTTGTCAGCGAATTTCAGCAACAAATAATAAACCAATGGTGGAGCAATTAAACTCCGGGATATTCAAGAGACCAAAATTAGAGAAGCGCAGATATCTTGCGGGGTTGTTGGGCTGGAGGAGATTATAGAGATAGGGAGCGGCGAGGCCACGGGGGGGATTTGGAACCATTTATTTGAATTTTAAAATAGAGACATTGCTTAACCACGAGTCAATGTTGGTCAGCAAGCACAGGGGTGATGGGTGATCGCAACTTGGTACTAGTTAGGGAACGGCTGGCAGAGTTTTGGATGACCTCAAATTTAAGGAGGATAGAACGTGGGCAGCCGGTAGGCATCGCATTGGAATAGTCAAGTCTAGAGGTAATAAAGGTATGCTTGAGGGTGTCAGCAGCAGCTGAACCGAGGCAGCGGTGCAGTCAGATGGAAGTGGAAATAGGTGATTTTAGTGATAGAGTGGATGTGTAGTGGGAGGCTCATCTTGGTGTCAAATGTGACACCAAAGTTGCTAACCGTCTGTTTCAGCCTCAAAAAGTTGGCAGGTAGAGAACCGGACTGGATGGCTAGGAAACAGAGCTTGTTACATGGACTGAAAACAATGGCTTCAATATTCACAATATCTAGTTGGAAAAAATGTTAGCTCATCCAGCACTGGATGTGGGACATCTGATCATTTGGAGACAGTGGAGGGTGGAGAGCGCTGGTGGTGATGTAAATCTGGGTGTCACCAGTGGAATCTGACGCTGTGTTTCCGGATGATGTCGCCAGGGTGCAGCAGGTTGATGATATAGGAGGGGGAAAAAGATTGCTCCTTGGGGGACACCAGAGTTAATAGTGCCACAGCGGGATGAAAAGCTATTGCAGGCGATTCTGTTGCTACTACACGTTAGATGAAAATCGAACGAGGGGATTGCAGTCACATCCAGCTGGAAGGCGGTGGAGACGCGGTGGAAGAGGATGTAGTGTTCAACACGGCAACTCCTGCAGCTAAGTTGAGAAGGATGACGCGGAACAATTATCCTTTTGTCACAGTCACATAGGACGTTATGTGTCACTGTTGCAAGAGTCTTTTCGGGACTATGGCAGGGGCGCAAACCTGATTGGACGGATTTAACCTTTGAGTTCCAGGAAAGATGGGCCGGGATTTGGGAGCCGACAACACTTTCAATGGCTTTGGAGAGAAAAAGGAGGTTGGAGGTGTGGCGGTAGTTTGCACGGTGCAGCAAATGCAAAAAGAGGATGGAACTTATATATTTTAACAACGAGCATTCTTTGGAATGATAGCGTCACTTGCGGGTAATGACAACTAGCGAGGTTTGGTATTCATTGAATTTCACGATAAATAAACTGACGATTCATTTCACTGTTGGATATTTTATTCACAGTGTGTGGAACAACCGTGGCAGGGAATCGAAGCTGAGAATACCATCAATGAAATTATTGTCCATTCGTGCACGGGGCTGCTATATTCTTGGTCAAGCAACTGACCCTTAAATATTCACACACTGTGATTGTATCTGTTTCAGCTCTGTTATCTGCGTGGTACAGTTACCCGCTGCTCCTGGGTCTCGGGATCTGATTCTCGCTTTGGGCTTTTACTGATATAACTGTGTGAGGTCCCGGGTTCCTGCCCCATTCCCTGCTCTTCCACCTTGCCGGCTCCTCATTCCGTCATTTTATCCTGCCCTCTGGAAATCTCTGACACTCAACCGCCCTTCAAACCCACATCACAATATAAAATTGTACCGCAGCTTCAGGCTCTACCCACCTTTCACCGAATCCTGCCACCCAATCCTTCTCTTTTCTCGCTCGGGTCCCACCCTTGTTCTCCTTGTGGAAGCTCCGAGCAGTTTCCCTGAGGTTTGTGCCACGGGTGTGAGGGGATTGAGTTACCTTACTTCGCTCATTTTATTCTCTGGAAATCAAATCGATGGAACGTTTGATACAGTCTTAACATTGTCTTTCTTTGCTCTGCGGTTTGTGTCACTTCTTCAATTTAATATGTTTACTGAAATCATTTAATGGGACTTGCAACAGTGCATTGGCCGGGAATCGAACCCGGATATCCGCACCAAGGGCCGACAGTTCTATTTCTCAATACCAAGACTCACACTGTCAAGGCCACTTTCTTTTCAATTTTCACTTCATTTTCTGCGCTTTTCGTTACACAAGGAGCAACTTCATAAAACACAAAGCAAAATACCGCAGAAGCTGAGAATGGAATTATTTAGAACATTCTGGAAACGCTCTGGAGGTCCAGGGGTCACTGTCTAAGAATAAGGGGTAAGCCATTTATGACTGAGATGAGGAGAAACTTCTTCACTCAGAGAGTAGTTAACCTTTGGAATTCTCGACCGCAGAAAGTTGTTGATGCCAGTTGGTTGGATATATTCATAAGGGAGTTAGATATGGCCCTTTCGGGTAAAGGGATCAGGAGGTATGGAGAGAATGCAGCAAAGAGGTACTGAAGTTGCATGATCAGCCATGATCATATTTAATGGTGGTGCAGGCTCGAAGGTTCGAATGGCCTGCTCCTGCACATTTTCTATGTTTCTATGTTTCTATGACCATCTGTGGAGAGGGGGACACAGGCTTAACCTTTCAGCTTGATGAGCGAAATATTGCAGATACTTTTATTAAAATTATTTTTCCGTGTGCTGATCCATTTGAACTTCCCTCCAAACTTTACAGTTTATAAATTGCCCACAGGCAATAAAAAGCTTAATGAACTACCCTCAGTATGGGAAGCCTCATAACATGTTCAACACAGTAACGATGCGGATATAACTCAAAACCACGCATGGTGAACAATGGATCAGTAGTCTATCGGCTTATTTTGTTCAATTTAGATTCATTCTACATTAAATTCATTTACAAATCTTCATCATCACTTTGCATCATCCAAATGCATTCCGTCTCGCCGCACAGACATTCCTTCACCACTTATTAACGATAAAACCTGAAGTTTACTGTGTCTCCTGTGACATTTACCAATCTATTTTACATTAAAAGCTGATCGTTATCTATTACTTAAAATTGCTTTCGGAACAGAACAACCACAGAGTCTTGTAATGATGTTTTAGCATGTATTTAAAATACTCTTTGAGGGTTATTCTCCTCCCCTTATCAAAAAAGACATCCTACTTTGCACAATCACTAATCTAGCCAAACTGAACATTAAATTTATCGCCGCATTGCTAGACTCGGGCAGACCCTCCTGCACTCTCCATCTCAAAATTCAATGCATGGGATTCCCATTCCCATTCCTATTCTTCACACCCCACCCAGCAAGGAAACCTCGCACAACTGTCGATCAGAGCATCAGAATCACTTAACTGAGGACATATCACCAGTCAATGGGACAGTCACATCCCGTGTCCCACACACTGAGCAAGTTGGCACCTCCACTCGCCCAATCTTACATACAGCAATCATGGTAAAAATCCGGTTATGAACCAATTTGAAATCCAGTTCAATCCACTCTGGACGTTTAAAATTCACCCACACCTCTTTCCAAATCGTGTTGTCGTCCAGCTGTGGGGACATACTCTTCCAAAACTCCTGATCAGCTGGAGCCTTGAAGCTCCATTGTCTAAATATCCCATAGAAACTATGAGTGTTGCAATTGTCTAATTGGACAGACTCCTCTGGCATCAAACAAGCTCCCTGGCTGTGAGTTGCAAGTGGAGATGTCTACGAATCACTTAATCTTACAGTACAGATATACAGTCAAGATGGTTGGATGATTGAACTGACGTCAAGCCTTTGATTTAAACCTTGTTCAAGGGTGGCGACGCCAAAGGAACAGAGGAACAGGAGTGGGTTTTGGAGATGGCCTTGTATATTACTAGGCTGATTCCGGAGATGAGGGGGCTTACCTTATGATGACAGATTGAGTAGACTGGGTCTTTACTCGTTGGAGTTCAGAAGGCTGAGGGGTGATCTTATATAACATTTAAAATAATGAAAGGTATAGACAAGATAGAGGCAGAGAGGTTGTTGCCACTGGTCGGGGAGACTAGAACTAGGGGGCACAGCCTCAAAATACGGGGGAGCCAATTTAAAAACGAGTTGAGAAGGAATTTCTTCTCCCAGAGGGTTGTGAATCTGTGGAATTCTCTATCCAGGGAAGGAGTTGAGGCTAGCTCATTGAATGTATTCAAATCACAGATAGATAGATTTTTAACCAATAAGGGAATTAAGGGTAATGGGGTGCGGGCGGGTAAATGGAGCTGAGTCCACGGCCAGATCAGCCATGATCTTTTTGAATGGCGGAGCAGGCTCGAGGGGCTAGATGGCCTACTCCTGTTCCTAATTCTTATGGTCTTGTGTTCTTATGTTCACTGGCCTGACTATGTCCTCCTGACCTCTGGTACGTTCCTCTCATTTTACTACATTCACAACTTTGTGACAGTTGCAAACTTTGAAATTGTGTCCGAAGTACTCAATTCCAATACATTAATAATTATCCTCAAGGAGCAGTGGTCCCACCAGCGCCAACTGGCTGATACCATCGGGTCCTTCTCCGCTCTCCAAATAACAATAGTTCGCAAATACTCTCTGCTTTCTCTCACTCAGCCGATTTCGAGTCGATGCAGCCACTGTTCCTTTAATACCATGGGCTTCAATTTTGCCAGAAAATCTGTTATGCTGTACTTCATCAAGTGTCTTTTGAAAATTCGTCAAGTTAGTCAAGCACGATTTGCCTTTGACAAATTAGACTAGCATGAGCAGTTAAGACCAGAATTTTACAACACCAGATGAAAACTTTGCAGATGAATAACTTTCAGTACCACTTGCAAGGACATTGCACTTCAAGAGTTGTATCAATTATTTGACAAATAAAGTTTATTCATCTGATGCCTCAATCCTGAAATTTGGGTTAAGTGTTGGTATGATTGACTATCCCATAGACCGAACATAATTGGCGACCGTGCCAATACTGGGAATAATTAAATCTTTCATTGTCTGATTTGTTGACTGTCATCTCCAGTCAGACAGTCCCATACAGAGCAGAATCTGGAATATGGAGTATCTGGGCGAATATTTAGATGCACATTCGACGTAGCATGTTGGGATAACTATGAGAGTTAGTAATCTCACGGGAATTAGATCCATGAATGAGTTAGACTGGATCCTGGGGACCGAAAAAAACAAGGTTCCTCTGCTACAATGGATAGTTTTCAAGCCTAAGATTCTATCCGAATCTAATCAGCATCACACAAAGGAGAGCAGCGCCGGAGAGGCGAGCGTGGGGAGGCCTATAAAGGCCCAACGTCGGCGGGAGGCGGCAGTCCGTGCAGCGTCAGAGAGGCGAGCGTGTGGAGGCCTATAAAGGCCAGCTGGTGCTACTGCAGCAAGGTGAGAAGGCAAGAAAGAAGTCGAAAGGCATCGAAAGGTGACGTCACAGGCAAGGGGGTAAGTGATTGACTGGTGGTTGGTAAGTAGATTTTCTTTTTCTTTTGTTTATCAGTCAGTAACCTTTAGCTTTGTTGTTGCCAATTTAAATTTATGTAAGGGTTAAGTCATGGCAGGACAGCTTGGACACGTGTTGTGCTCCTCCTGTACGATGTGCGAAGTCAGGAGTGCTTCCGGTGTCCGTGACGGCTACGTGTGCGGGAAGTGCATCTGCCTGCAGCTCCTGCCGAACCGCATTGCGGCACTGGAGCTGCAGGTTGATGAATTCTGCAGCATCCACGAAGCTGAGAATGACGTGAATAGCAAGTTTAGTGAGTTGGTCTTACTGCAGTTGAAGGATATACAGCCAGATAGGGAATGGCTGACCAACAGGAAGAGCAGTGCAAGGAAGGTAGTGCAGGGGTCCCCTGCAGTGATCTCCCTGCAAAACAGATACACCGCTTTGGGTACTGTTGAGGGGGTTGACTCATCAGGGGAGGGCAGCAGCAGTCAAGTTCATGGCACCGTGGGTGGCTCTGCTGCATAGGAGGGCAAGAAAAAGAGTGGAAGAGCGATAGTGAGAGGGGATTCAATTGTAAGAGGAATAGATAGACGTTTGTGTGGCCGCAACCGAGACTCCAGGATGGGATGTTGCCTCCCTGTTGCAAGGGTCAAGGATGTCTTGGAGCGGGTGCAGGGCATTCTGAAAAGGAAGGGTGAGCAGCCAGTTGTTGTGGTGCATATAGGTACCAACGATATAGGTAAAAAACGGGATGAGGTTCGACAAGACGAATTTAGGGAGATAGGAGCTAACTTAAAAAGTTGGACCTCAAAAGTAGTAATCTCAGGATTGCTACCAGTGCCACGTGCTAGTCAGAGTAGGAATCGTAGGATAGCTCAGATGAATACATGGCTTGAGGAGTGGTGCACAAGGGAGGGATTCGATTTCCTGTGACATTGGAACCGGTTCTGGGGGAGGTGGGACCAGTACAAACCGGACGGTCTGCACCTGGGCAGGACCAGAATCAATGTCCGAGGGGGGTTGTTTGCTCGTGCTCTTGGGGAAAAGTTAAACTGATATCGCAGGGGGATGGGAAACTATGCAGGGAGAGCGGAGGAAGTAGAATGGGGGCAGAAGCAATAGATAGAAGGAAAAAAAGTGAAACCGGAGGGCAAAGAAACCTAAGGGAAAAAGCAAAAAGGGCAACATTACAGAAAAATTCTAAAGGGCCAAAGTGTGTTCGATAGACAAGACTGAAGACTCTGTGACTCAATCCGAGGAGTATTCGGAAAAAGGTGGACGAATTAACTGCGTAGATAGCAGTTAATGGGTATGATATAATTGGCATCACAGAGATATGGCTCCAGGGTGACCTCGGCTAGGAGCTCAACATCAAGGGGAATTCAGCATTTCGGAAGGATAGACAGAAAGGAAAAGGAGGCGGAGTGGCATTGCTGGTTAAAGAGGAAATTAATGCAATAGTAAGGAAGGACATTGGCTTGGATGATGTGGAATCGGTATGGGTGGAGCTACGTAATACCAAGGGGAAGCAAACGCGAGTGGGAGTTGTGTACAGAACACAAAACAGTCGTAGCAAGGTTGGGGACAGCATCAAACAAGAAATTAGGGACGCATGGAATAAAGGTACAGCAGTTATCATGGGTGACTTTAATCTACATATTTATTGGGCGTACCAAATTGGGAACACTGTGGTGAGGGAGGATTTCCTGGAATGTATTAGGGATTGTTTTCGAGACCAATATGTCAAGGAACCAACTCGGGAGCTGCCATCCTACACTGGGTGATGTGTAATAAGAAAGGACTAATTAGCAATCTTGTTGTGCGAGGCCCCTTCGGGAAGAGTGACCATAACATGTTGGAATTCATTATTAAGATGGAGGGTGACACAGTTAATTCAGAAACTAGGGTCCTGAACTTAAGGAAAGGTAACTTCGATGGTTTGAGGCGTGAATTGGCTAGAATAGACTGGCAAATGATATTTAAAGGCTTGCCGGTGGACAGGCAATGGCAAACATTTAAAGATCACAGGGATGAACTTCAGCAATTGTACATCCCTGTCTGGAGTAAAATAAAATGGAGAAGGTGGCTCAACCGTGGCTAACAAGGAAAATTAAGGATAGTGTTAAATCCAAGGAAGAGGCATATAAATTGGCCAGAAAAAGCAACAAACCTGAGAACTGGGAGAAATTTAGAATTCAGCACAGGAGGACAAAGGGTTTAATTAAGAGGGGGATAATAGAATACGAGAAGAAGCTTGCCAGGATAAAATAATTGCAAAAGCTTCTACAGATAAGTGAAGAGAAAAAGCTTAGTGAAGACAAACGTCGGTCCCTTGCAGTCAGATTCAGGTGAATTTATAATGGGGAACAAAGAAATGGCAGACCAATTGAACAAATACTTGGTTCTGTCTTCACGAAGGAAGGCACAAATAATCTTCCGGAAGTACGAGGGGTCCGAGTTTCCAGTGAGAAGGAGGAACTGAAGGATATCCTTATTCGGTGGGAAATTGTGTTCGGGAAATTGATGGGGTTGAATACCGATAAATCCCCGGGGACTGATAGTCTGCATCCAGAGTACTTAAAGAAGTGTCCCGAGAAATAGTGAATGCATGGGTGATCATTTTCCAACAGTCTATCAACTCTGGATCAGTTCAGATGGACTGGTGGGTAGCGAATGTAACACCACTTTATCAAAAGGGAAGGACTGAGAAAGCGGGTAAATAGCGACCGGTTAGCGTGACATCAGTAGTGCGGAAAATGTTGGAATCAATTATTAAGGATGAAATAGCAGCGCATTTGGAGAGCAGTGACAGGATCAGTCCACGTCAGCACGGATTTGTGAAGGGGAAATCATGCTTGAGAAATCTTCTGGAAATTTTTGAGAATGTAACTAGTACAGTGGACAAGGGAGAACCAGTGGATGTGATGTATTTGGACTTGCAAAAGGCTTTTTTCAAGGAGCCACACAAGAGATTGGTGAGCAAAATCAAAGTACATGGTATTGGGGGTAATGTATTGAGGTGGAGAGAGAACTGGTTGGCAGACACGAAGCAGAGAGTCGGGATAAACAAGTCATTTTCAGAATGGCAGGCAAGTGACTAGTGGATTGCCACGGGGCTCAGTGCTGGGATCTCAGCTCTTCACAATATACATCAATGATTTGGATGAATGAATTGAGTTTAATATCTCCAAGTTTGCAGATGACATTAAACTGGGTGGCAGTGTGAGCAGTGCGGGTTCTGCTAGGAGGCTGCAGTGTGACTTCGACAGGTTAGATGAGTGGGAAAATGCATGGCAGATGCAGTATAATGTGGATAAATATGAAGTTATCCACTTTGGAGGCAAAAACGCGAATCAGAATATTAACTGAATGGCGGCAGATTAGGAAAAGGGGAGGTGCAATGAGACCTGGGCATCATGGTTCATCAGTCATTGAAAGTTGGCATACAGGTACAGCAGGCGGCGAAGAAGGCAAATGGTATGTTGGCCTTCATAGCTAGGGGATTTGAGTGGAGGAGCAGGGAGGTCTTACTGCAGTTGTACAGGGCCTTGGTGAGGACTCACCTGAAATACTGTGTTCAGTGTTGGTCTCCTAATCTGAGGAAGGACGCTCTTGCTATTGAGGGAATGCAGTGAAGCTTCACCAAACTGATTCACGGGATAGCAGGATTGATATATGAGAAGAGACTAGATCAGCTGAGCCTTTAAACATTGGCGTTTAGAAGGATGAGAGGGGATCTCATAGAAACATATACGATTCTGACGAGACGGGACAGGTTAGATGCGGGTAGAATGTTCCCGATGTTGGGGAAGTCCAGAACCAGGGGACACAGTCTTAGGATTAGGGATATGCCATTTACGACTGAGATGAGGAGAAACTTCTTCACTCAGAGAGTTGTTAACCTGTGGAATGCCCTGCCGCAGAAAGTTGTTGATGCCACTTCATTGGATATATTCAAGAGGGAATTAGATATGGCCCTTACGGCTAAGGGGATCACCGGGTATGGAGAGAAAGCAGGAAAGGGGTACTGAGGGAATGATCAGCCATGATCTTATTGAATGGAGGTGCAGGCTCGAAGGGCCGAATGGCCTACTCCTGCATCTATTTTCAATATTTTCTATGTTTCTATGTGAAAGATTGGAGGAAAAGATTTGGGTGAAAACTTGCGTAAGAGTGATCATCGTATGATGAGGTTTACATTCATAGTGGCGAAGAGTAAGGAACAATCTCGAGCAGGCATTTTAAATTGTAAGAGGGAAAACTGAAATGGGAGGAGAGCGGATCTAGCCAAGGTAAAATGAAACCAATGATTGGGAGGATCCTCTGTAACAGGACAATGGGTGATCTTTCCGGAGTCGATGTATCAGGTACAGACTAGGGACATTCCAACACGAGGTAACGAAAACTGAACCAAAAACATGGCTCCTTGGATCACGAGGGAAATAGAGAATATGATTCAACAAAAAAGAGGGTGTATGATGCATGTCAGTAGAATTCTTCAAGTGAGAATCAGCCCAAATGCCATAGGTTTACTATGGGAACTGGAGAGGAAAGTAAGCCTGTCAAGGTGATACTATGAGAATAGAATGGCAGTTAACATAAAAGTGAACCCAATATCTTCTGCTAGCAGGGAAATAATAACCGGGTAGTAAGCGATGGGGTGGAGTTTATAAGAGCAAAGAAGGTGACATATGCTTAGAAGTACAGGGCAATGCTGGAATACTTAATGAATATTTATATCAGTGTTTACTAAGGAAGAGGATGCTCGCAAAATATGGGCAAAAGTGGAGATTGTGGAGGCAATGGATGGTGTGATAATTGATAGGCAGGAGTACTGTAAAGAATGTGTATATTCATAATGGATAAGTGGCCTGGTCCAGATGACTTTCATTCCAAGTTTCTCGGTGAAGCGGGGCTGGAGAAAGCGGAAGGGATTGGCATAATTTTCCAATCTACCCTCGATGCGGGAAAGGTGCCAGAATGTTCGAAATGGCAAATGTGACATCTTTGTTCAAGAAATGGTGCAAGACATTCTTGGTAATTACAGGCCGGTCAGTATAACATCAGTGGCGGGTAAGGTTTTAGAAACAATAATGAGGGAATACATTAACAATCACTTTGGAAAGATGTAAGTTAATTAAGTACAGCCAGGATTGATTTGTGAAAGGCAGATCGTTTTTGACTGAACAAATTGATTTTTTCAATTAAGTAACAGAGAAGGTTGATGAAGGAAATTCACAGGGTTTTGTCTGTATGGCTTTGACGAAAGCTTTGTATAAAGTATCACATAAAAGTCTGGTTAACATAATTGAGGCTCTCGGAATAGGACGGCCCGTTTCAACTTGGATAAGAAATTGGCTAAAGGACAGAAAACAGCGAGTCATTGTAAGTGGTTGTTTTTCAGTCCACCATCAACAGCCTGCTGGTCGCCATTGACAAGAGACTTAACTGTTCCAGCCACGTTTATAATGTGGCTACAAGAGCAGGCCAGATGCTATGTATTCTGTGGCGAGAGGCACAGATACTGACTCCCCAAATCCTTTCCATTTTGTACAAGGCAGATGTCAGGAGTGTGGTTGAACACGCTCCCCTTGCGTGGATGAGTGCAGCTTCAACAACACTCAGGAAACTGGCTTCAATATTCACAATATATAGTTGGAAAAAATTTTACCTGATCCAGCACTGGATGTGGGACATCTGATCATTTGGAGACATTGGAGAGTGGAGAGCGCTGGTGGTGATGTAAATCTGGATGTCACCATTGTGCATGTGGAATCTGACGCCATGTTTCCGGATGATGTCGCCAGGGTGCAACAGGTTGATGAATATAGGAGGGGGCCAAAGGTTGCTCCTTGGGAGACACCAGAGTTAATAGTGCCACAGCGGGATGAAAAGCTATTCCAGGCGATTCTGTTGCTACTACACGTTAGATGAAAATCGAACGAGGGGATTGCAGTCACATCCAGCTGGAAGGCGGTGGAGACGCGTTGGAAGAGGATGTAGTGTTCAACACGGCAACTCCTGCAGCTAAGTTGATAAGGACGGCGCGGGACAGTTTACCTTTTGTCACAGTCGCATAGGACGTTATGTGTCACTGTTGCAAGAATCTTTTCGGGACTATGGCAGGGGCGCAAACCTGATTGGACGGATTTAACCTTTGCGTTCCAGGAAAGATGGGCCGGGATTTGGGAGCCGACAACACTTTCAAGGGCTTTGGAGAGAAAAAGGAAGTTGGAGGTGTGGCAGTAGTTTGCACGGTGGAGCAAATGCACAAAAAGAATGGAACTTTTATATTTTAACAAAGAGCATTCTTTGGACTGATAGCGCCACTTGCGGGTAATGGCAACTAGCGATGTTTGGTATTCATTGAACTTCACGATAAATAAACCGACGATTCATTTCATTGTTGGATATTTTATTCCCATTGTGTAGAACAACCGTGGCAGGTAATCGAAGCTGAGAATACCATCAATGAAATTATTATCCATTAGTGCACGAGGCTGCTGTGTTCTTGGTCAAGCTACTGACCCTTAAATATTCACAAACTGTGATTGGATCTGTTTCAGCTCTGCTATCTGCGTGGTACAGTTACCCGCTGCTCCTGGGTCTCAGAGTCTGGTTCGCGCTTTGGGCTTTTACTGATATTGTGAATGTTTAAAAATGTATAGAGACATTGAAGTTGAGAACGTAGGAATTTTATAGGGACAGTATAAGCTAACAAAGAATCCATGGAGCAACAGCCATGACATCTCAGACTCGAGACTGCGAAATGTTACAACACTAACACATATTGAAACAAAACCCTCAGCTTGCAGAAAAACCTCAAGGTCTTATTAAATCATGTTATGAACCTGAAACATTAACAGAAGGTCTTTGTTTAAAATCAGACCATACTTAGGTCGGCTTATGAGTGGACAAAGGGAAAGAGGGATCAAAAGGGACAGGCTGGACTAGGATTTCACTCTAGCCCTATCTTGTTATCTTTTGCCGAAAATGTATAACTGTCGTCCCTTTACAATGTAACATCACTTTGTCCGTAGGAAGTGGGTGCGTTCTATCAGAGTTGCATTCCTTCTGTCTGATAAGGTCCCCGATCGGGATTTGCTTTTTAAATAAAAGCTTGCTTTTTTTAAAGCACAAACGGTATTCGTTTCGGTAATTTTGCTGAACCAGATTGAGGTAAAATAATCCAGAAATCAATGATATAAATGTGTGAGGCCCGGGTTCCTGCCCCATTCCCTGCACTTCCACCTCACTCAGTCATTTTGTCCTGCCCTCTGGAAATCTCTGACACTCAACCGCCCTTCAAACCCACATCAAAACATAAAATGATTCCGCAGTTTAAGGCTCTACCCACTTTTAACCGAATCCTGCCACCCAATCCTTCTCCTTTCTCGCTCGGGGCCCACCCTTTCTCTCCTGTGGAAGCTCCGAGCAGTTTCCCTGAGGTTTGTGCCACAGGTGTGAGGGGATTGAGTTAGCTTCCTTCACTCATTTTTTTCTCTGGAAATCAAATCGATAGAACGTTTGATACGGTCTTAACATTGTCTTTCTTTGCTCAGCGGTTTGTGTCACTTCTTAAATTTGATATGTTCACTGAAATAATTTAATGAGACTTACAACAGTGCTTTGGCCGTGAATCGAACCCGAATATCCGGACCAGGGGCCGACAGTTCTATTTCCCAATGGCAAGACGCACACTGTCAAGCCCATTTTCTTTTCAATTTTCACTTAATTTTCTGTGCTTTTCGTTACACAAGGAGCAACTTCATAAAACACAAAGCAAAACACCGCAGAAGCTGAGAATGGAATTATTTAGAACATTCTGGAAACACCCTGGAGGTCCAGGGGTCACAGTCTAAGAATAAGGGGTAAGCCTTTATGACTGAGATGAGGAGAAAATTCTTCACTCAGAGAATGGTTAACCCGTTGAATTCTCTAACGCAGAAATTTGTTGATGCCATTTGTTTGGATATATTCATACGGGAGTTAGATATGGCCCTTATGGCAAAATGATCAATGGGTATGGAGAGAAAGCAGGAAAAGGGTACTGAATTTGCATGATCAGCCATGGTCATATTGAATGGTGATGCAGGCTCGAAGGGCCGAATGGCCTGCTCCTGCACCTATTTTCTATGTTTCTATGTTTACATGACCATCTGTGGAGACGGGGACACAGGTGTAACCTTTCAGCTCGAAGAGCCAAATATTGCAGATACTTTTATTTAAATTATTTTTCCATGTGCTGATCCCTTTGAATTTCCCAACAAACTTTACAGTTTATAAGTTGCCCACAGGCAATAAAAAGTTAATGAAATACCCTCAGTCTGGAAAGTCTCATAAAGCGTTCAACACAGCAACGACGCGAATGTGACTCACAACCTCACGTGGTGAACAAGGGATCAGTAGTCTATCACCTTATTTTGTTCAATTTGGATTCATTCTACATTAAAAAATTTACAAATTGTTATCATTACATTGTATCATCCAAATACATTCAGCCACGCAGCACAATCATTCCTCAACCACTTATTAACCACAAAACCTGAAGTTTAATATGTCTCTTGTGACATTTACCAATCTATTGTACATTAGCAACTGATCATTATCTATTACTTAAACTTCCTCTCCGAACAGAACACCCACAGAGTCTTCTAATGTATATATTTAAAATAATCGTTCATGTTTATTTTCTTTTGCTTCTCAAAAAGGACACCTTTCTTTGCACAATCTCTAATCTAGCCAAACTGATCATTAAATTTATCGCCGCTTTGCTAGACTCGGGCAGACCCTCCTGCTATCTCCATCTCAACATTTAATACATGGGATTCCCATTCCCATTCTACGGTACCCCACCCAGCAAGGAAACCTCACACAACTGTCGAACATATTATCAGAATCACTTAACTGAGGACATATCAGCAGTAAATGGGACAGTCACATCCCGTGTCCCATAGCACTGGGCAAGTTGCCACCTCCACTCGCCCAATCTTACATACAGCAATCATGGTAAAATCCGGGTATGAACCAATTTAAAATCCATTTCAATTCACTCTGGATATTTAAAATTCACCCACACCCCTTTCTAAATCGTGCTGTAGTCCAGCTGTGGGGATATATTCTTCCAAAACTCCTGATCAGCTGAGGCCTTGAAACTTCATTGTCTAAACATCCCAAAGAAACCATGAGTGTTGCAGTTGTCTAATTGGACCGACTCCTCTGCTCTCTCCAGCAGAAAGCTTGGAAATGCAGGACGCATTTGACGTCCTCTGGAGATTTTCACGTTTATTTCTTCCATCGAATCCTGTGGCATTGCCCACACAATCTTCTGATACATTTTCCCAATTGCGTTTTCCTCTACTTCCTTATCCTCCTCCCAAACCATATTCCTCAAGACCGCTTCTGGCAACTAACCTGGAATCACCTTGTATTCCACGAGTATAATATCAGATTTTATAAAAGCTTTATTAAATAATACCTCTTCTTCTTCTTAGTCAGTCCCTCGGAGTCGAGTATGACTTGTTTCCAAATTAAAGATGATTTATTACGTGACTGATGAGTGCGATGTGGAATCTCCAGTTTCTATCACAGATGGGGCAGAAGGTGTTTGAAGGGATGCTGGAAGAAGGGACGGGTGGGTGGGGTGCTTGGGTTGTCATGCACTCCTTCCAATGCTTGAGCTTGGTTTCTGCTTGCTCCCGGCGAAGAGACTCAGAGTGTTCCGCACCTTCCCAGATGCTTCTCCTCCACTTTGAGCGTTCTTGGGCCAGGGATTCCAAGGTGTCGGTGGGGAAGTTACACATTTTCAACATGGTCCATGAAGCATTTCCTCTGCCCATCTGGGGCTCGCTTGCCGTGTCGCAGCTCCGTGTAGGGTGCTTGTTTTGGAAGTCTCGTCTCGGGCATGCAGTCGATGTGGCCTGTCCATCGGAGCTCATCGAACGTGGTCAATGCCTCGATGCTAGTGATGTTGGCCCGAGAGAGAACACTGACATTGGTGCTCATATCCTGCCAATGGATTTGCAGGATCTTGCGGAGCAAGATTTGGTGGAACTTCTCTGATGTTGTGAGATGCCTGCTATACATCGTCCATGTCTCTGAAACATAAAGCACGGCGGGTATTACTGTGCCCAGTATACCATGAGCGTGGTGCCGGGTTTGACATCCTGGTCTTCAAATGCGCTCTTACTCAGGCGAACGAAGCCTGCGCTGGTGCACTGAAGGCGGTGTTTGACCAGCATTGAAGTCTACCCTTGTTGGCAATAGGCTCCCGAGGTATGGCAAATGGTCCACGTTGTCCAAGTCTTCATCGTGGATTTTGATAATCTGGGGGCAGTACTGTGTGGCGGTTTGCAGGTTGGAGAGGACCTTTGTCTTACGGATGTTTAGTGTCAGGTACATGCTCTCCTATGATTCTGTGAAGGTGTTGACGATGGTTTCTATTTCGGCCTTCTCTCGAAGTTATCGAAGTTAATTCTTATCTCTCTTCTTTGACTGTGGATACGCCCACGATGAACTCTTGATAGCTGTTGAAATATAATCAGTTAAAATTCCCTATTCTACTTCTTCATTATTATGTTTTGCTGGATTGCAGGTTAATATGAAGTTTGCTAGTCCACAATTGTATTGCTTTCGTTTAATTTCCCCTCTGTTTCAATTAGTGGAAGTAATCATCTTGTACCTAGGTTTTATTTACAGTTAAAAGTCTAATTGTTTTCAAAATCCATTGGGTTCATCATCAACTAAAACTTTATGACAGAGGCCTACGTCCAGTCTCTGTGGTTGGATGAAATTCTCCGCATTTCCGGTTTTTGGGGTATATCCCAGGGTTTCGGTTGTCTCTCAATGCAGAAGATACACGGAGTTAGCAGACAGGTGGACATGCGTATGTGAGGAGGAGATATGAGGAATGGGTAGAATTATCTACTGTAAGGACAGGAATCATATTATTCTCAGTCCTACTTTGTAAACTGCTTCTTAAATATTTTAAGGCATTAATTCTTGCCTATGCTAAATAAAGGCATATAATTACACCGAATATGGTGTCAATGTTGAACAATTGAACAGACAGACAGACCCTAAAACGACAACAATGGGCGGTCCTTGAAGTGAAGATCGGTCTTATTATTTACTGGTCAAATCCTGACGTGATGGTGGACCTTATTTAAACGGGCAGTCCGATTGGTGATGAAGGGCCTTCTCGTTAACTGGTCAATAACTGAGGTGATGATGGATCTTATTGAAACGGGCAGTCAGATTGGTGATCAACGGCATCCTCTTTAACCGGATGAGCCTTGAGGTGATGATGGGCTTTCTATTTAAATGGGAGAGACTTGAGGTGATGATGGAAATGTTCTTTCACCAGGCAGTTCATGGGCTGATGGTGGGCCTTCTTTACCAGGAAGGCTTTGATGTGAAAGTGGCTCTATTTATAAATGTGCATTTAACATGTGCACCAGGAAGGGTAGTTGGTATATCAGAGATTGTAGGAAATGAATTCAAAATAGCAGAACCTTTGTCTCATTGACACGATGAGCTCGGGTAGGACATGAGGGGAAATATTTGAAAATCTAGCGAAGGATCATAATTCAGAGCTGGAGCAGGAGATGTTTTCCTTGATGGGGATGGAGAAGGATATGAGCCAAAAACAGGTGTATCGATAATTTCAGTATCAGTGAGAAACAATTCCATCAGTTCCTCGTAGCTGATCTTGGATGTGTGTGTAGAAGGGACAGGGCAGAGGTGTTTAACAATATGGTTGTTAGTTTTGAAAGGAAGCCGGGGTCTATGTTTGCTTTTCATAATAATGTTGGATATTGGATCTGCTTAGGGTGAAAGATGCATGATCTGACAGGGCTGAATGTGAAGAGCCTGCTTCGACATTAAATGAGTAAACCAGTTGTGGGCCAGATACGATCAAATCATTGCCTTGGACGCAGGAGAGCTACAATGGAACCCATTCCTGAGAAAATTACCAGTGTAGGAGATGGTAAGAGTTTTACCGAGGGCAAGGACATCAAAACTGTCAGTGAGTGACTGGTGGAGCTGATCGACAGCTGCAGATCTACCTTGGAAAATGGACAAGTTAGTCAGACTGCAGTTCACAAAATTCGTAAGTGAATTGTGGAGAGATTTTTCCACGTGCGTAGATGCAGCTTGAAGTGGTGTTGGAATGCAATAGGGGCTGTGGATGGTGATCGATTCACGAAGCTGTCGGAGTTGGCTGTGTATGTGACTGCACAAAGCGAGCCGACTGAGTTGGCAAGCTTGAAGAAATCAAGTTGACAATCAGTGTGCTCAGACTGTTGATTTAACATTTTTGTCCTTGCTCATTCCTAAAGTACTTTTAAAACAATGGGCCATTCTACTGTACATCCATAAGTGTATTTAGTATTACGAGGAGTGTTGGTTTGAAAGGGGTGAACTGAATGTGTTTGTTCATTGACTGTAATTAATATCAGACACCATAGATTAATTAAATGTGTTTGTTCGGTGACTGTAATTAATGTGACTCTCCATGGACCATAATTGTATCACTGGAGAGGTTATCGCTTCTATTAATGCAGCAAACATCTCGATGTGTTATACCACAGTCTCGCAGAGAGCATCAACTCCGGCACTCACTGTCACCAGCGGCTCTACCGAGAGGAGAAGAATGTATTTAAGAATCAATGAGTTTATAATACTAACGTTCGTTTTTGAGATAGAAATGATATACTACACCATTCTGGCTGTGGTCGGGGTCACTGGTAAGTCACTATGTCCGGCTACTCATGTTGTAGATCATGTTTAACTGATTGACTGCATTATCTCATTGCTATCACAATATCCAAAAATTAATTGAACCAACAGATTCTCTCTGGCTCTGGGGCTGATAATGTTCTGTGATTCCCCAATGTGACGATGTCACATTCACCCGTTGACTGGCCTGAGTGCAGTGAAGAGCAAATATCATCTTTTCATCTTTTCTCCATGTGATCGGGTCAGAAATCTGAATCATTTGTTAATTTCCAACAAAAGCAATCTCACTGGATGATTCTCTTGTAGTCTGTGCCTGTAAAGCGTATTCCATTCAATCGGACAGATATGTTCATGGGTTTCCAGAATCAATCAGCGTGCTCTGGGAACAGTGAATTATACCAAGTGGGGGACTCCAATCGTGGCAAAAAGCTCAGGAACACAGCGTGAATATTCGATAATGTCCGTCTTGATCCAGGTTCAGTCTGACGTCTCCATTTGTAAAATATCTTTCCCAGCATACGTCAGTGTTCTGGGAGGTTAGGATGGGAGTACAAATTCATTCGTGATTGAATGTATCTCCAGTTATAGATCAATGGATTGATTTCCGATCGTATCTGTGAACAAGAAATCTCCCACCGCATGTCCATCAAGCACAGTTCAGGAGAATCTCTCAATGAGAACTCTTCTGACTCTGCCCCATCTCTTGCTCTGCTAAAGTGCAACTGATTCTTGTTGATTGTCACTGGAGAACAATGAGCGGTGAGTTCACTTTATTGATGCCAATTCACCGCGTCAATTGAAGTTCCATCAAATCTCAACCACAGATACAGAACTCAGTTTTAGCGCTGATCTAGTTAGATTCAGATATTTAATTAAATCTCAACCACAGATGTAGAACTCCGGGTAAACAAATCACATAATTGGATGCAAAGATTTTAACACATCAAAGGTGCTAAATTTAATCTATGTTATATTAAACACAATCACAAAAATGTCTAATCACACAGCAGCGGACAGTTTGATCTTTGTGCGATTTTTAAAATCGAGCGATTAGAATTAGCTGCAAGTTATACACCACCGCCCATTGCCTTCACATTAATGCGGGTTGTAGAAGGCTGGATTGGATTCACATTGCCCATTTTACACCAGCACAGATAGATATAAATCGACCGAGCATCTAGGGTGAGAAGGAAACGTCAGGTGCGGGCCATCCTCAAAACAGGACTGGTCACAGCATTAGAACATTTATAGTCGAGATTATTTGAAACCATTTGGAGGATCAGTGAGTTTAAAGTCGTCTAAAATGTTATTTAATAATGTGTTATTTTCACGGGATGTAATATGTCAGATATAAGTGCATGTGGAAGCATTGCTCTGTTTTATTACATGCTTTCACACCAGATTAAAATTTTAAATTTTTTTCTCTTCCTAACTTCAAACAAAAGATCATTTTTGTGCCCTGATACCGCGTAGGAATGCCCTAAGCATTTGGCTCAGAGGGAATCACAGACCAGTTTAAACACAATAACCAAACTCGCTTTGCTCCCGTATATTTTGTTCATGCTCTTCCAGGGTCTATCTCAAGAGTCAAAGAGTCACTCTCTGCCGGTCACTGACTCACTCTCCCCTGGTCACTTACTCACTCTCGCCGGTCACTGACTCACTCTCCCTGGTTACTGATTCACTCTCCCCCAATCAGTAACTCACTCTCCCCCTGGTCACTGAATCACTCTCCCTGGTTACTGACTCACTCTCCCCCGATCACTAAATCACTCTCCCTGGTCACTGACTCACTCTCCCTTGGTAACTGACTCACTCTCCTTGGCTACTGATTCACTGTCCCCTGGTTACTGACTCACTCTCCCCGGTCACTGACTCACTCTCCCTGGTCACGGACTCACTCTCACTGGTTACTGATTCACTCTCTCCTGGTCACTGACTCACTCTCCACGGTCACTGACTCACTCTTCCCGGTCATTGACTCACTCTCCCTGGTTACTGATTCATTCTCCCCCGGTCACTTACTTACTCTCACCGGACGCACTCCTGTAATTTCTGCCGCTGAATTACGGCCCATAATGACCGACCAAGACATTTCAGCCAAAGTCCAATTACCCAAACTAACTCCTGTTTGCGTGCAGACTGGGAACAGAATCCCAGAAGGTCGATGGATCCAGGGTTCCTGCAACAGCAGGCAATGATTTAATAAACCTGAAGATGAGGACTAATGCCATTTCAGTATTGATCCTCTGATTAGATGGCACACTACTCTTGCAATATTAAATCCCATGCCCCGGTTCCATTTACCATTCTTTGCTGATTGGTGAGTTGCACAGTTTGCAATGTACATCCCGTTTCCAGCAGAAAGCCCTTTCTCTGGAACTTTATTAAATTCCATCACTGGCAGCAGTAATAAATGCAGAAATTTTACCCCAACCACTTCAACCCGCTGAATTCACTTTCGTCCTGTTGTGTTAATTTCCTTTTGATGTCCCTTCCTCACAGCTAACTCAATGACGATTGTGATCCTGTCTCGGGGAAAGTGCGGTCTCTCCAAATGTGTCACTCGCTACTTGGTGGCCATGGCGGCGGCGGATCTAATGGTCGTTATCACTGACCTGATATTGAGGCAGATTCCAATTGTTCATCGTCTGTATTTTGTGCGAGAAATCCCCGTGTGTAATATCCACGCCGTCCTGCTTTATGCAGCCACAGACTGTTCTGTCTGGTTCACCGTCACTTTCACCTTTGATCGATTCGTGGCAATTTGTTGCCAGAAGCTGAAAACTAATTTTTGCACTGAGAAAACCGCGGCTGTGGTTCTTGGAGCAGTGACTGTGCTGAGCTGTTTAAAGAACATTTTCTGGTACTTTATGTATTTACCTTGGTACAGGTTTGCCAATACCCCCTGGTTCTGTTACGTGAATGTTCTTGTTATGATTTCACGTTTGTGGGGAACACTCGAGCTTCTTCATTCTATTGTCACCCCTTGCATCCCATTTGTTCTAATTCTGCTCCTCAATGCTTTAACCATCAGACACATTTTACTGACCAGCAGAGTCCGCAGGAGACTCCGGGATCACAGCAGCGAGGGGATTGCCAGTGACATGGAGATGGAGCGACGAAGGAAATCCATCATTTTACTGCTCATTATTTCAGGGAATTTCATTCTGTTATGGGCTGTGTTTATGTTGTTTTCTATTTGGAACCGGTTGTCGTATTTACTTTCTGCTACTATACATCTACCTTTTTACATGAAAGAAATAGGATTTATGCTCCAGCTCCTGAGTTGCTGCACAAACACTTGTATTTATGCCATGACCCAGAATAAGTTCAGAGAGCAGTTGAAGAATGTGGTGCTATGTCCGTATCTCCGAATTGTTAAAATCATTCAATGGTGAGACTGAATGTAGAAGATGCAGCATCAGAAATCAACATGATGTACGGAAAGGAGCGAAGCAGGAGAATATCACGGTGAATATCCACGGTTTCTCATGTAGAAAACAAAATAAACTCAATATAGATGACATTGCGACAGAAAGGAAACGTTACCTGATGTGGGGACGTCGAGGTTTAACACAATCACATATTACACAGACGTAGTTAGCACGGGTTGACAGAATAGTATCACGTTACGAGAACATAATTAACCTGATAAAATACATAACAGACCCGAACCTTTCAGGGATTTTGATCTAGATAGCATGAATATTCAAGACGATAAGGTTCGGACATGCGCTGAAATAGTTCGTCGGATTACATAGCACATAAGCAGATAATTCGGGCCATCGTACATTTGCCAGCTCTTTGAAAAAGATGTGCAATTAGTCCCACTCAGCTGGTCTTGCCTCATAGTTTTGATAATTTTACCTATCAAATATTTATCCAATTCCTTCGTGACTGTTGGTACTGAAGCCGGATTATCCACCCTTTCAGTCTCGTCATTCACGACAATAATTAGAGGTGTCCAAACAACTCTTTATTTCTCCATTAGATTTCTTGTCAAGAACTTAAATCTGTGTACACTGGTTACCAAACCTTCTCGGACCTGTGAAGTAACAATTCCACGAATTTTAACAGCCTCTTTTTAATTGTACCATTTAGTTCATATTGCTTATCCTCATTTGTACCTACAATATGCTTCACTGCACAATTCTCTGCTTCAAATGTCTACTGCCATGTTTCTGTTGAAGTCACTCGCCTGACTATGTCCACCTGGATTCTGGTACGTTTCTCCCGTTTTACTACATTCGCAACTTTGTGTCATTTGCAAACTTGGATATTATGTTCTGTGTACTCAGTTCCAGGACATTAATACATATCTTAAAGGAGCAGTGATCCCAACAGCGCTACCTGGCTGACACCATCGGGTACTTATCCGCTGTCTGAATAACAAAAGTTCAGCAATACTCTCTGCTTTCTGCTTCTCGGCCGATTTCGTATCTCGGCAACCACTGTCCCTTTACTACCATGGGCTTCAATTTTGCCAGCAAATCTACTATGCGGCAGTTCAGCAAGTGTCGTTTGAAATTTCGTCAAATAAATTAATCAAGTTAGTCAAGCACGATTTGCCTTTGACAAATTATACTAGCATGAGCAGTTTAGGCCACATGTTTACAACACCAGCTGAATCCTTTGCAGGTGAAGAATTTTCGGTACCACTCGCAAGGACACTGCAATTAAAGAGTTGTATCAATTATTTGACAAATAAAGTGTATTAATCGGATACCTCAATCGTGAAACTTGAGTTAAGTGTAAGTATGATTGACTATCCCGGAGACCGAATATAATTGGCGACCGTGTCAATACTGGCAATAATTTATTCTTTCATTGTCTGATTTGTTGCCTACCATCTCTCGTCAGACACTCCCATACAAAGCAGATAATGGAATATGGAGTATCTGGGCGAATATATAGATGCACATTGGATGTAGCATGAGGACTAGTAATCTCACGGGAAATACAGATCCATGAGTGAGTTAGTCCGGATACTGGGTAATGGAAAAAACAAGGTTCCTGTGTTACAAGGGATAGTTGTCAAGCCTGAGATTCTATCCGAATCTAATCAGCATCACAGAAAGCAGTGTGACTGATTGGAGGAAATGATTCGTGAGAAAACTTCGGTAAGAGTATTCGTCGTATGATAAGATTGAAATTAATAATGGAAAGGATTAAGGAACAATCTAAAGCAGACATTTGAAATTGGAAGGTGGAAAACTTCAATGGGAGGAGAGCGTATCTAGCCAAGGTAAAATGAAACCAATGATTGGGAGGATCATCTGAAACAGGACAATGGGTGATCTTTCAGGAGTATCAGGTACAGGCTAGGGATATTCCAACACGAGGTAACGACAAGTGAATCAGAAATACGGCTTTTTGGATGACGAGGGAGATTGAGAATATGATTCAACAAAAAAGAGGGTATATGATGCATGTCAGGAGAATTCTTCAAGTGAGAATCAGCCCAAATGCCATATGTTACGCGTGGAACTGAAGAGGAAAGTGAGACTGTCAACTTGATAATATGAGAATAAAATGGCAATTAACATAAAAGTGAATCCAATATCTTCTACCAGCAGGGAAAAATAAGCGTGTAATAAGCGATGGGGTGGGGCTTTTAAGAGCAAAGAAGGTGACATATGGTTAGAGGTGCAGCGCAATGCTGGAATGCTTAATGAGTACTTTGTATCACAGTTTACTAAGGAAGAGGATGTTGACAAAATATCGGCAGAGGAGGAGATTATAGAGGTAATGGATGGTGTGATAATTGATAGGCAGAATGTACTGGAAAGGCTGTATATAATTAGAATGGATAAGTGGCCTGGATCAGATGGCTTTCATACCAAGTTTGTAGATGAAGCGGGGTTGGAGATAGCGGAAGGGATTGGCATGATCTTCCAATCTACCCTAGTTGCGGGGGTGGTGCCAGAATGTTGGAAATGGCAAATGTGACATCCTTTTTCAAGAAATGGTGTAAGTCAGTTTTGGTAATTCCAGGCCGGTCAGTATAACATCAGTGGTGGGGAAGGTTTTAGAAACAATAATGAAGGAATACATTAACAATCACGTTGGAGAGATGTAAGTTAATTAAGGACAGCCAGTACTGATTTGTGAAAGGCAGATCGTGTTTGACTGAGCAAATTGATTTTTTATATTAAGTAACAGAGAAGGTTGATGAAGGAAATTCACTGGATTTTGTCTGTATGGCTTTGAAGAAAGCGTTGGACAAAGTATCACATAAAAGGGTCGTTAACAAAATTGAGGCTCTAGGAATAGGAGGGCCCGTGTCAGCTTGGCTTAAGGACAGAAAACGGCGAGTCATTGTAAATGGTTGTTTTTCAGACCGCCTTCAACAGCCTGCTCGCCATTGTCAAGAGACTTAACTGTTCCAGCCACGTTTATAATGTGGCTACAAGAGCAGGGCAGGGGCTGGGTATTCTGTGCGGAGAGGCGCACATACTGATTCCCCAAACACTTCCACCATGTACAAGGCAGATGTCAGGAGTGTTGTGGAATATGCTCACCTTGCATGGATGAGTGCAGCTCCAACAACAGTCAAGAAACTGTACCATCAGGGAAAAAGCAACGCCATTGACTGAAATTTCAACCAGTACAGTTAACATTCACTCCCTTCTCCACCTCCATAGATGCACTGCACCAACGCTTCAAAACCCGATAACCCTACTGCCGAGAACTCCCGAGTATTACTGAGGCCCAGTAAGGGTGAAAGGTGCAGGCTCCAGGCCAGACCTGCACTATGTAAGTTCATCTCAGGAGGGAAGCACCGATCACCATACAGACCAGAATTGGCCTAGGAAACATCCCCAGTCTGTGTTGAGTTATCTGATGTCACCTGTTGACGTATGAGCGCCATAGCACAGGGCAGTCTGAGGCTGCATTCCCGCACTGTGCTGGGATCGATTATCTCACCCAGTGTGATTCTGGGACCCTCAGAGAGAAGCAAAGGCCCAGGATACAAAACTGGCTTGTGGTGCATTAGCTGGTCTCACCCGGCAGGGTACTGAGCCACACAGAGCAGGTTGGGCCCGGGCTTCATTCCCGGCCTGTGGTACGTCAGATCATCTCAGGAGGTGTGCAACTGTGCCAATACAACATCATAAATATCCAGGCTTCATTGCTGGCCTGTGCTGTGTCAGCAGATATCACGCGGCGTGGTACTGAGCCCAACACAGGGCAGTTTGAGCCCATGATCATTCCACGGCACGTGTTGTGTTTGCTGATATCTGTTGGTGTGGTACAAAGCCATAAACCTACAGGAAACGGCCAGGTTTTACCTCTGCTATATGCTGAACTCTCCGATCTCACCTATTGCCTGGGCATGAGCTGGGTAACTGTCAGATTCTAAGTCGAAGGTCCAGGCTCTGTGCAGCAGCTGTCTGGGTTTGTGTTGCAGATCGCTGGGCTGTGCAAGATCTATTTGTGTGAGGGTTGGAGCTGTATGGGTCTTTATGTTATATCTTGGTCAGTGCAGTTTAGCTCTATGTTTGTGTTGGAGCAACCAGAGGCTATGAAGAAGCTGAACGGTAATCGAGCTGAAAAGTTCACTCTGTTCCTCTCGACTGAGATGTTACCTGATACACTGAGTATATATACACCATTTTCCGTTTTCGTTCAGATTTCCAGCATCTGCTTTATTTTGCTATTGTTCTACAAATAAGCTGTCAGGATCTGTAAAGGAGATGCCTGGCTCTGTGTAAATGCTACCTGGGTCTGTACAAATGCTGCCCGGGTCGATGTACGAGCGCACTCGCTGTGTATAGGAGCAATTTATGTTGCAGCTCAGTGTGTCAGGGCTGGAGCTGACTGCGTCGGTGCAAGTGTTGCCTGCGACTATTCAGCGTGTGGTCCTGTCTGCGTAGGAGCATCTGCTTCGCTGCGGAATGTCTCGACCTGATCTGGAGCTCACTGGGTCAGTGTGGGAGCTGCCTGGATCTCTGTTGAAGCTTTGGATTCAGTGTCGTTGCTGTCCTTGTGAAGTGAGCTGTCTGGGTCTCCCAAAGAAGCTGTTTAGGAACATGTAGGAACTATATGCTCCTTTCTATAAACTGTCTGCGCTAGGGTAGGAAACACTTGGGACTGCACATATACTCCCTGGGTCCTGGTAGGAACTGTCTAGTTCTAATCTGGACCGAATGGATCTGTGTAGCAACTGCCTGTGTCTGTGAAAGTAGCTGCTTCCTTCCATGTAGGAGCTTCTGTGGCTTTGTTGGAGATGCATTGAACTGTGTAGGAGTTGTCTAGGGCTGTTTGTGGGATGTTTGGTTCTGTGTAGGTGCTGCTGGGTCTGTGCACAAGCAGACTGTGACTGTGTCGGATCTTTGGGGGCCCGCAGAGGAGTGTTTGGGTCTGTGTAGTTGATCTCTGGGTCTGTGTAGGAACAGTACCTGCCTGCATAAGAGTTGCCTGGCTCTGTGCCGGAGCGTCCTTGGTCTGTTGGGTCAGAGTAGGAGCATTATCATTATGTGTAGCGACTGTCTGAGACTGCGTTGGAGCTGTCTGAGCCTGTGTAGTCGCAGTGTCTTTTGGAGCTGTCTGGATCTACGTAAGAGCTTTCTGAATCTGGATAGGCTGAGTCTGGGTCTGTATAGAACAGTCTAGGTCTGTGTAGGCAGAGTCTGGGTCTGTAAAGGGACAGTCTGGGTCTGTGTAGGCAGAGTCTGGGTCAGTGTAGCTACAGTGTGTGTCTGTGTGGGCAGAGTCTGGGTCAGTGTAGGCACAATCTGGATCTGTGTCGGCAGAGTCTGAGTCAGTGTAGGCACAGTCTGGGTCTGTGTGTGAACTGCCTGTTTCTGTGTAGGCAAAGTCTGGGTCAGTTAGGCAAAGTCTGAGTCTGTGGTGGGAATATACTGCTTATCTGATTCTGATTGTTTCTGCCCTCCATTGGTCTGTGCAGCAGTTGTCTGGCTCTACTCCGGAACTGCTTTGATCTTTATTGGTCGGTAAACCTGTTTGTGTGTGCTGAGATTTTGTCAGTAGTTTCAGTCTCCCCGTCCACTCCTGCACTGTGTGAGTAAGTTTTTCACGTTTACATTTACAGACTGATGATCAGGGGCGCTGGAGCATCAGTGAATCCGGGTGAGCCAGTGGACAATCTGCCCAGCCCCGGCCCCTAATGTGAGGATGTGAGGATGACATGATCGGGCCGATTGTGCTTGGGGCTATGAACTGACAGTAAACCCCTCTGATCCAAACAACACTGGCCACAGCCGCAGATTCCAAAGGTCGCTTCCGGGGCGGCTGTTCCCTCACATGCTGCCTCGATGTCTACTCAGTGCCGTTGCTGATAAACTGTCCAAATCTGAAGCCTCACACCAAACTAATCCACCAACTCTGCTGCTACATGCGATGGGCTCCTGGTGCTTCGATACATTAACTGAGTTCAATAACTGCCCGAGCGGCACTGTGTGGCACTTCAGCAGACAGGTAGACAAGCCAGTCAGGGCAGTCTCGGTCTCAATCGCTTTGTTTATCACGAATGGCCAACACATGGTTTGATTGTGGGATCATCTTGAGTAGGCTTAGTTACAGCATTGGTTCAGAGGTAGGATTCTCGCTTCCCGTTTATTGGCTCGAATATGCGAGAGGTCCTTTGTTCAAATCCCAGAAAAAGCGCTCCTGTACGCTCTATTTTAGAAAATTAACTGTCTTTGAATCTTAGAAACATAGAAACATAGAAATTTACAGTGCAGAAGGAGGCCATTTCGGCCCACCGTGCCTGCGCCGGTCAACAAAGAGCCGCACGGCCCTCGGTCAGCAGCCCTGAAGGTTACATACCAACCCATAAACAATAACGGAAAGGCAAAGAGCACCCAGCCGAACCAATCCACTCCACACCACTGCAACACCCCTAATACTAAAACATCTACACTCCACCCCAACCGAAGCCATGTGAGCTCCTGGGAGATGCAAAAAACAGATAAAAACCCAGGCCAAAATCTGGGAAAATGCCTCTCCAACCCATCCGGGCGATCGAAATTGATCCAGGAGATCACCCTGGTCGTATTCTATTCCCTGCAGTATTTACCATTATATCTGCGCCGTCCAACAAAAGGTCATCCAGTCTAATCTCAATTACCAGCTCTCGGTCCGTGGGTTAATGGTATGGAAAGATGATGACGTTCCCAAGTAAAACTGCGTGAATCTGAAGCGCTGTGGGAAGACGGTCAGTGCAAATAATCCCCAGTAATGCCTCTTCAATAACCCACACTTCGTGTCAGCGAGTTTAGTTGGAATATGAATTCGATCTTTAACCCGCACTACACTTTCATCTTACTGAAGCAGATGCAGCACTTCCACGTTTTTGCGCAGTTCATGACCACTGGACGTCGCAAAGTGCATTACAGCCAATGCAGCATTTTAAAAGTGTAGTCACTGTTGTATTGTAGGAAGCGCGGCAGCCAATTTGTGCACAGCAAGCTCCCACATACAGCATTATGCTAATGAGCACGTAATTTGTCCATTGTTATGTTGATTGAGAGATAAATATTGATCAGGGTGATTGGCGTCACAGTCTTATTCAGTTTGTAGACAGTCATTCATATAAATCATGATGCAATTGCGGAGGGCAGACACCTTTCTCACACCTTCTCGTACTGATCCCATGTTCCTTATCTGTGAGAAATCCCATTTTTCCCAAGCTAATTGAGCTCTCCTGAACAACCGCATGTTTCACCCCATTGCACAAGCCAGTTATTTCCGAAATCATGTCCGGGATTTCACCATCACCACTCTGCCTGGAATCCACTCCAAGTGCTGATTATTCTCCCGATGTCAGTCCTGACAAGTTCACTATTAATTTTGAGCAAGTTCCACCTTGGTCTTTCTCCCACAATGTAATTTCAACAAGTATTGCACAAGAGTTACTGTCTTGTATATGTCTGTAATGCCATGTTACAGATGCCTACATTCTAAGCTGTCCAAGATATGAATTTGAACACCCCGCGGGTCGGGTCAATATCCCTCCCCACCCTGCATATGTTCGACAGGATCGGCGAGCGTTGGGTAATGGTGCTCCCTCCACTGGCCGCTGTGCAGTATTGCAACACCATGTGCAGCTGCTCCCTCCTCTGTCTCCCTGAAGTTAACAGGCCAGGAATACAAGGTAGTTCAGAGAGTCATTAAATATTTGCCTTTGTTAGTCGAGGCATGGAACACAAGAGCAAGGACGTTATGCTCGAATATATAAAACACTGTTTAGGCTGCAACTGGAGTACTGTGTGCAGGACTAGTCACCAGATTACAGGAATGATGTGATTGCACTGGAAAGAGTGCAGAGGAGATTGACAAGAATATTGCGTGTGCTGGAGAATATTGGCCATGGGCAAAGATTGGAGATGCTAGGTGTGTTTCCTTTGTAATAGAGTACACTGAGGGAATACCGGATTGAGGTATATAAAGTTATGAAGGGCCTGGTTAGAGAGGATAGGAAGGACCCCTTTCCCTTGACAGAGCGGTGATCCAGCAAGGGACACAGATTTAACGTAACTCGGGGGAGATTTAGAGGAGATATGTGGGTAAATTTCTTCCGCCAGAAGGTGGTAGTGTATGGAACTCACTGCCTGAAAGAATGGTAGAGGCAGAAAGCATCACCACATTTCAAAAAACATTTGGATGTGCACCTGAAGTACCGTAATGTACATCGCTAGGGACCAGAGTTGGAAGGTGGCATTAGGCTAGATAGCTCTTGGTCGGCCGGTGTGGAAACTATATGCTGAAAAAGCCTCCTTCTTGATGTAAATGTCTATGATTCGATGATTCTGAACACTACTGCACCATCTGCTACAGATGCTCCCTCATTTGGCCGCTCTCCAGTATTGCACCACCTGGTACTGCTGCTGCTTCCTCTGGGCGCAATACAGTACTGCAACAGCTGATACTGCTGCACCATCCTCTGGCCGCTACGCAGTATTGCATCACCTGATACAGCTGCTCCCTCCTTCGGGCACAATGCAGTACTGCAACACTTGATACTGCTGCATCATCCTCTGGCCGTTGCACAGTATTGCAACACCAGATTCTTCCAACCCTTGGCGTCCTGGCAACATTACGCTGAAAATCCTGCCTGTTTGCGCAGATCATTAATGTTGTAAATTAACTGTCAGCTTCTGTTGGAGAAACCAGTTTTTGTATTTCCATTACATCAGGTAAAATAATTTCTGAAACTGTCGGGTGTGCAAGAGATCCCTCCCGTGCAGGAGACATTCTCACCCTGTGTGTAAAATGTCCTGAGGTCGAACTCGAACCTGCCATCATGTGATAACAACACGATTTACACCTAACCCAGGCTCTACATCCTTTGGGCCACGACCACTTACTGAGGGAGGGTGAACTGGTCCGCTATTGTTATCAGTGTCCATTTTTGTAATAGATATTTTCTTGCTTCATTGAGCAAGTGGGTCCTTCAGCATCCACGTCACTACGAATCGGAAAAGAAAATTAATTAACTTCAACATAGCCCCAGTTTGGACAATAAATGCAGCATTAGGATTCACAGGCAAATAGACAAGTGTAACCGACGGTCTGAATATCCAACAGAGAGTGGCGGGTAGCTGATAGATATTTGTGAGAGGTTGTGAGATTTGATTTTGAATTGGCTCAATGGATTAATTGGTTAAAGTGCTTGTCAGGTAAGCAGGGGTTCCCAGGTCCTATTATCAGCGGGTGCGTGTTGAATATATGTTGTTTATATTGTCTGCGAATTTCAGCAACAAATAGTAAACCAATGGTGTAGCGATTAAAGTCCCGGATACTCAAGAGGCCAAAATTAGAGAAGGACAGATATCTTGCGGGGTTGTGGGTCTGGAGGAGATTATAGAGATAGGGAGGGAACGAGGCCACGGTGGGGGTCTTGAAACCATTTACTTGAATTTTAAAGTAGAGACATTGCTTCACCACGAGTCAATGTTGATCAGCAAGCACAGGGGCGATGGGTGATCGCGACTTGGTACTAGTTAGGACACGGGTGGCAGAGTTTTGGATGACCTCACATTTAAGGAGGATGGATCGTGGGCAGCCGGCCAGCATCGCATGGGAATAGTCAAATCTAGAGGGAACAAAGGCAGAGATAGGGTTTCAGCAGCAGTTGAGCCGAGGCAGCGATGCAGTCAGATGGAAGTGGAAATAGGTGATCTTGGTGATAGAGTGGATAGGTGGATGGAGGCTCATCTTGGTGTCAAATGTGACACCAAAGTTGCTAACCGTCTGTTTCAGCCTCAAAATTTGGCAGGTAGAGGACTGGACTGGAATGCTGGGAAACAGATTTTATTGCATGGAATGAAAACAATGGCTTCAATATTCACAATATATAATTGGAAAAAATGTTCGCTCATCCAGCACTGGATGTCGGACCTCTGATCATTTGGAGACAGTGGAGGGTGGAGCGCGCTGGTGGTGATGTAAATCTGGGTGTCACCAGTGTACATGTGGAATCTGACGCTGTGTTTCCGGATGATGTCACCACGTTGCAGCAGGTGGATGATACAGGAGGGGCCAAAGATGTCTCCTTGGGGGACACCGGAGCTAATGGTGTCAGAGCGGGATGAAAATCTATTGCAGGTGATGCTGTGGCAACTACACGTTCGATAAAAATCGACCGAGGGGATTGCAGTCACATCCAGCTGGACGACGGTGGAGAGGCGTTGGAGGAGGATGGAGTTTGCAACACGGCAACTCCCACAGATAAGTTTATCAGGTCGGCGTCGGATAGTTTAACTTTTGTAAATTGGAATAGGAGTGCGGTCTGCCGCACTTCAGCAGTTATCGGCAGCGGTCACGATGGTGGGCCCAGGGACCATCCATATGGTCAGGAGGCAATGACTGCCGGTCCTCCGCCCTGGGCATTCTGCTGTGAGGAGACCACTTCACCATCATCGAAGTTAAGGAGGTGGTGGGCGACCGCCTCCTCGTAGCGGATGTAATGTACAAATGCTTCCCTCTCAGGTTAATTCACGTTTATGCCCTTTTCCAGCAACTCCCAATGCTCCTGGCAACGTCCAGGCCGGTCATTCCGGGCCGTGACTTCAACTGCATCGATGCAGCTGGACAATCCAGCAGAGCCGACAGCAAACTGGACGCCACGTCCAGACTCCTGATGGATGCGATAAAATATGCCAAGCTGTGCGACGTCTTCAGCAACTCTGCAGATGGAGCACCGTGCAGATACACCTGGTCGAGACAGACGTGTCCGTCCATTCCAGAATAGACTTCCTGTGTGCCACATGCTCAAGTTCAGATCTGACCACTGCCTCCTACTGGCCGACTGTCACACACAGGAAAACCAGAAAGTTGGCAGTGGGGTATGGAAGCTGAATGTGAAACTGTTGACTGCGGAAAACGTTGAGTTACTCAAGAGGGATTACAAAGCTTGGAGAACCGTAAAGCCCCTCTGCAATTTCCCGATGCACTGGTGGGAAACAAACAAGACGAACATCAAGAGGTTCTTCATCCTCAAAGGTGTTCAAGAGGCGCGAGGGAGACAGAGGGAATTGTCCCAACTCCAGACGAGTATGCAAAACCTGCTGCAGTCGATGGGGGCCGATATCACGGAGGAAGTCGAAGTGGTGAAGGGTCAGCAAACCTCGATCTTTGCCTCAAATTCCTCCAAAATAATCTTCCGCTCCAGAGTCCGTTCCGTCTAGCAGGATGAGACGTGTTCGCGTTTCTTCTTCCAACAGGTACACAGGGGCAGCTCTGTGATCACCAGCCTAAAGGAAGAAGGCGGTTCTGTAACGTCTTCGCAGCCTGACATGCTGAGGATCAGCAAATCCTTCTATTCCAGGCTGTATGACGTTAAGCACACATTACGCGCGGCCTCCCAGTCATTCCTGTCGTCTATCTCGGAGATCTTAGACGACAACGAGCAGGAGATTCTGGACCACATGCTAACTCTGGATGAGCTTACCAAGGCCGTCCAGTCCTTCGAGATGAATAAATCTCCCGGAAGCGGAGTTGTATTCGGCTCTGTGGGACTGGATGGGCCCAGACCTGCTGGAAGTGTACGGGGATCTGCTTATGGCCAGCAACGTTTCAGAATCGATGAGGAAAGGCATCATCATCCTCATCTACAAGCAGAAGAGGGAGAGGGAAGAAATCAAAAACTGCTGGCCCATTTCGCTGCTGGACTATAAGATCCTGTCAAATGTCATCATCAACAGGATCAAGTCTGCTCTTGAACTAGTGATTCACCCGGACCTGACCTGCGCTGTCCCTGGCAGGAAGATGTCGCATAGCCTCGCGCTACTCAGGGAAAAGATCGCCGATGTGCGGGTCAGGAGGGTGGACACCTGCTTAATCAGCTTTGACCAGGCGAAGGCCTTTAACAGGATATCACACACGTACCTGATTGACGAGCTCTCCAAAATGGGGTTTGGCGAGGGTATCCGCAATTGGATCCAAGTGCTCTACACAGTTATCAGTAGCACAGTTCTAATCAACGGGTGGGAAACTGAAAGCTTTCCAATCAGATCTGGAGTCAGGCATGGCTGTCTTCTCTCCTCTGTCTTGTTTGTGTGTTGTATCGAGCCCTTTGCCGAGTCCATCAGGAAGGATGCGGGCATTAGAGGCGTGACGATGCCAGGCATCGGAGGTGCTCAGGTCAAGACCTCCCTGTACATGGACGAAGTCGCTATATTTTGCTCGGATCCGCCGGCGGTCCACAGATTGCTCACAATCTGCCACCAGTTTGAACTGGACTCGGGAGCGAAGGTCAATCGCAGCCAAAGCGAGGCCATGTTCTTTGGCAACTAGACCGACCGATCCTTTATTCCCTTCACTGTTCAGCCAGATTAGCTGAAGGTGTTGGGAATATGGTTCGGAGCAGACGGGGCGTGCGCCAAAAACTGGGAAGAGCGTGTTGCCAAAGTGAAACAAAAACTGGGATGGTGGAATAAGGACCGTGTCCACAGAGGCACGATGTACAAATCTCTGGAGAGTGGAGGAAAGGATTATCCGAACGTGGCCCTCATCCTGACGGCCACCTTTGTGTGCGGCTGCATCAAGCTGTGCACATACCCCCGGTACGCAAACACCAAGTGTCACCGCGTGCTCAGGTTCTACCTGTCCCCGGTGTTGCGAAGGATGGGTCTGGCCATGCTGCCATGAAACGCCCCCATCAGTTGGACCATGCCTGTCCACCTGTCCTTCGTGGGAAAGTTTTTTGGAAAAATCCCTTTTGACCACAAGGCCATAAAGCAGTGGTCGGCACATAAGATCCTGGACCCCCTACGAAAGTAGGAGAGGGTGGACCCTATCGGGTGGTTCCCCGAGCAGACTGTCAAACTCGTTTGGCAGAATGTCTCATCGCCAGAGCTTTCACACACGCACCAAGATATAGCTTGGTTGGCGTGGAGGAGGGCCCTTCCTGTCAGATCCTTCATGCACAGCCGGCGTCTCAGCAGCACGGCACGGTGTCCCCGGGTCAGCTGCGGGGCAGACGAGACTGTCACCCATCTCCTTCAGGATTGCACCTTTGCAAGGCAGGTCTGGAAAGAGATGCAGTGGTTGCTGACGAGGTTCATCCCAAGCAGCTCCGTAACACAGGACTCTGTGCTGTATGGGCTGTTCCCTGTGACACACACCGAGACAGACATCATCTGTTGCTGGAGGGCCATCAGCTCGGTGAAAGATGCACTTTGGTCTTGCCGAAACTTGCTGGTCTTCCAGAGCAAGGAGATGTCCATGTCTGCGTGTTGCAGACTGGTGCAATCCAAGGTACAGAAGTACGTGCTGAGGGACGCACTGAAAATTGGTGCAGTCGCCGCAAAGGCACGGTGGGGAAGATCCGCAGTTTAAAGCCCTTCTGCCAGGGTAAACCCAGGGCCTGGAACCAGTATAAAAATCCCCTCGGGCTGTACTTGTACACTTTTTGTACACAGAGAGCGCCATGATCTGAAAACACTTCTGTCATGCCATGTATAATGCAAGTTCTGTTCAGTAATATATCTTGCAAAGAAATGTAACTGTACCCTCACCTATTCCTGTGCCGTATGTAACGTAATTTTAAAAATGTATTACAATGTATCCTGGATTGAACTGGATTGTACCTTGAAATGTAAAGCTTGCAAATGTATTGAACAGAACTGCCGTCAGCATCCAAATGTATAGTATGGAATTGCTGTCTGCATCCAAATGCACTTAACTGCTTTCCAATGTATCGTGCAAATTTTTATATGAATAAAGTATATGTTGAAATTTTTTAAAAGTATGTATTTTAATAAAGAGCATACTTTGGAGCGATAGCGTCACTTGCAGGTAATGACAACTAGCGAGGTTTGGTATTCATTGAATTTCACGATAAATAAACCGACCATTCATTTCATTGTTGGATATGTTATTCCCAGTGTGTAGAACAACCGTGGCAGGGAATCGAAGCTGAGAATACCATCAATGAAATTATTATCCATTAGTGCACGGGGCTGCTGTGTTCTTGGGCAAGCTACTGACCCTTAAATATTCACACACTGTGAATAGATCTTTTTCAGCTCTGCTTTCTGTGCGGTACAGTTACCCGCTGCTCCTGGGTCTCAGGTTCTGATTCTCGCTTTGGGCCTTTACTGATTCAAATTTGTGAAGTCCCGGGTTCCTGCGCCATTCCCTGCACTTCCACCTCGCCGGCCCCTCACTCAGTCATTTTCTCCTGTCCTCTGGAAATCTCTGACTCTCAACTGCCCTTCAAACCCACATCACAACATGAAATTATAACGCAGCTGCGGGCGCTCCCCACCTTTAACCAAATGCTGCCACCCACTCCTTCTCCTTTCTCATGCGGGGCCCACCTTTCTCTCATTGTGGAAGCTCCGAGCAGTTTACCTGGCATTTATGCCACGGATGTGAGGGGATTGAGTTACCTTCCTTCACTGATTTTTTTTCTCTGGAAATCAAATCGATGGAACGTTTGATACAGTGTCTTAACATTGTCTTTCTTTGCTCAGCGGTTTATGTAACTCCTTGAATACGTTCACTGAAATAATTTAATGAGACTTGCAACAGTGGATTGGCTGGGAATCGAACCCAGGTATACGGATCAGGGGCAGACAATTCTACTCCTGAATGCCAAAACTCACACTGTCAAGGCCACTTTCTGTTCAATTTTCACTTTATTTTCTGCGCTTTTATTTACACAAGGCGAAATTTCATAAAACACAAAGCAAAATACCGCAGAAGCTGAGAATGGAATTATTCAGAACATTCTGGAAACACTCTGGAGGTCCGGGGTCACAGTCTAAGAATAAGGGGTACGCCATTTAGGTCCGAGATGAGGAGAAACTTCTTCACTCAGAGAGTGGTTAACCTTTGGAATTCTCTACCGCAGAAAGTTGCTGAGGCCAGTTCATTAGCTATATTCAAGAACGAGTTAGATATGGCCCTTATGGCCAAAGGGATCAAGGGGTATGGAGAGAAAGCTGGAACGGGTACTGAGGTGAATGATCAGGCATGATCTTATTGAATGATGGTGTAGGCTCGAAGGGCCGAATCGCCTACTCCTACACGTAATTTCTATGTTTCTGTGTTTCTATGTTTCCATGACCATCTGTGGAGAGGGAAACACAGGTTTAACCTTTCAGGTCAACGAGCCAAATATTGCAGATACTTTTATTGAAATTATTTTTCCTTGTGCTGATCCGTTTGAATTTCCCACCAAACTTTACATTTTATAAGTTGCCCTCAAGCAATAAAAAGTTAATGAACTACCCTCAGTCTGGGAAGCCTCATAAAGCGTTCAACACAGCAACGACGCGGTATGAATCAAAACCACGCGTGGTGAAAAGGGATCAGTAGTCTATTGCCTTATATTGTTCAATTTGGATTCATTCTACATTAAATACATTTACATATTGTCACCATTACATTGTATCATCCAAATCCATTCCGCCTCGCCGCACAGTCATTCCCCAACACTTATCAACCATAAAATCTCAAGTTTAATGTGTCTCCTGTGAAATTTACCAATCTATTGTGCATTAAAAACTGATCATTATCTGTTACATAAACTTCCTTTCAGAACTGAACATCCACAGAGTCTTCTGATGATGTTTTAGCATATATTTAAAATACTGGTTCATGTTTATTCTCTTCCCCTTATAAAAAAGGAGATTTCTTCTTTGCACAAACACTAATCTAGCCAAACTGAACGTTAAATTTATCGCCGCATTGCTGGACTCGGGCAGACCCTGCTGCTAGCTCCATCTCAAAATTTAATACATGGGATTCCCATTCCCATTCTTCATACCCCACCCAGCAAGGAAACCTCACACACCTGTCGAACATGGTAGCAGAATCACTTAACTGTGGACATATCACCAGTAAATGGGACAGTCACATCCCGTGTCCCACACACAGGGCTAGTTGTCACTTCCACTCGCCCAATCCAACATACAGCAATCATTACGAACCAATTTAAAATCCATTTCAATCCAATCTGGACATTTAAAATTCACCCACACCGCTTTCTACAGCGTGTTGTGGTTCAGCTGTGGGGACATACTCTTCCAAAACTCCTGATCACGGGGGCCTTGAAACTTCATTGTCTAAGTGTCCCAAAGAAACCATGAGTGTTGCAGTTGTCGAATTGGACCAACTCCTCTGCTCTCTCCAGCAGAAAGCTTGGAAATGCAGGACACATTTGACGACCTCTGGAGATTTTCACATTTATTTCTCCCATCGAATCTTGTGGCAGTGCCCTCACAATCTTCTCATACATTGTCCCCATTTCATTTTCCTCTACTTCCTTATCTTCTCCCCAAACCATATTTCTCACCACCGCTTCCGGCAACCAACCTGGACTCACATCATATTCCACGGATATAATATCAGATTTTATAAAAGCTTTATTAAATAATACCTCTTCTTCTTAGTCAGTCCCTCGGAGTCGAGGATGACTTGCTTCCAAATTAAAGATGAGTTCTTACGTGACTGATGACTGCGATGTAGGATTCCAATCTCTGTCACAGGTGGGGCAGAGGTGGTTCAAGGGACGCTGGAAGAAGAGACAGGCGGGTGGAGTGCTTGGGTTGTCATGCACTTCTTCCAGTGCTTGAGCTTGCTTTCCATCGAAGAGGGTCAGAGTGTTCCGCACCTTCCCAGATGCTTCACCTGCACTTTGAGCGTTCTTGAGCCAGGGCTTCCAAGGTGTCGGTGGGGAAGTTGCACATTTTCGAAATGGTTTTTATGGTGTCCATGAAGCATTTCCTCTGCCCATCTGGGGCTCGCTTGCCATGTCGCAGCTACGCGTAGAGCGCTTGTTTTGGAAGTCTTGTCTCGGGCATGCAGCTGATGTGGCCCGTCCATCGGAGCTGATCGAATGTGGTCAATGCTTCGATGCTGGGGATGTTTGTCCGAGCATGAACACTGACGTTGGTGCGCTTATCCTGCCAATGGATTTGCAGGTTCTAGCAGAGCCAGATTTGGTGCAACTTCTCCAGTGCTGTGAGATGCCTGCTATACATAGTGCATGTCTCAGAAACATAAAGCACGGCGGGTATTACTATGCCCTGTATACCATGAGCGTGCTGCCGGGTTTGACGTCCTGGCCTTCAAACACTCTCTTCCTCAGGCGAACGATGGCTGCGCTGTTGCACTGAAGGCATTGTTTGACAGTCATTGAAGTCTACCCTTGTTGGCAGTAGGCTCCAGAGGTATGGCAAATGGTCCCCGATGTCCGAGTCTTCATCGTGGATTTTGATAATCTAGGAGCGGTTTGCAGGTTGGAAGAGGACCTTTGTCTTACGGATGTTTAGTGTAAGGTACATGCTCTCCTATGCTTCTGTGAAGGTGTTGACGATGGTTTGGATTTCGGCCTTCTCTCTAAGTTATCAAAGTTAACTCTTATCTCTCTTCTTTGACTGTGGATATGCCCACTGTGTGCTCTTGATAGCTATTGAAATATAATGTCATAATTCCCTGTTATAATTCTTGAATATTATGTTATGCTGGATTGCAGATTAATATTAAGTTTGCGAGTCCAAAATTGTATTACTTTAGTTTAATTTTTCCTCTGTTTCAATTAGTTGAAGTAATCATCTTGCACCGCGGTTTTATTTACAGTTAAAAGTCTCATTGTCTTTAAAATCCACTGGCTTCATCATCAACAAAGGTTTTATGTCAGAGGCCGAAGACCAGTCTCTGTGGTTGGATGAACTTCTCCACATTTCCGGTTTTTGGGGTATATCCAAGGATTTTCTGTTCTCTCTTAACGTAGAGGATCCACGGAGTTAACAGCAGCTGGCCATGCGTATGTGTGTAGGATGTCTGAGGAATGGGTCGCATCTTCTACCGAAAGGACAGGAATCATATTTTTCTCAGTTGTTCTTTGTAAACAGCTGATTACATATTTTAAGGTATTAATTTTGCCTATGCTAAATAAAGCCACATAATTACATCAAATATGGTGTCAATGTTGAAAAATTGAACAGACAGACAGACCCAAAAACGACAACAATGAGCGGTCCTTGTGGTAAACGTCGGCCTTTTCTTTTACTGGTCAAATCCTGACGTGATGGTGGACCTTATTTAAATGGGCAGTCCAATTGGTGATTAAAGACCTTCTCGTTAACTGGTCAATAACTGCGGTGATGGTGGATCTTATTGAAACGGGCAGTCAGAGTGGTGATCAACGGCATCCTCTTTAACCGGATGATCCTTGAGGTGATGATGGGCTTTCTATTTAAACGGGAGAGACTTGAGGTGATGATGGAAATTTTCTTTCATCAGGTAATTCCTGAAGTGATGGTGGGCCCTTCTTCACCAGAAAGACTTTGATGTGATGCTGGCTCTGTTTTTAAATGTGCAGTTAAGATGTCCACCAGGAAGTGAAGTTCGGATGTCAGAGTTTGTATTGAATGGATTCACTATAGCAGAAGGTTTGCCTCATTGACACGATGAGCTCGGATAGGACATGAGGGGAAATATTTGAAAATCTAGCGAAGGATCATAATTCAGAGCTAGAGCAGGAGATGTTTTCCTTGGTGGGGATGGGGAAGGAGATGAGCCAAAACCAGGTGAATAGATAATTTCAGTATAGTGACAAATAATTCCATCAGTTCCTCAGAGTTGATCTTGGAGATGTATGTAGCAGGGACAGGGCAGAGTTGTTTAACAATATGGTTGTTAGTTTTGAAAGGAAGCCGGGGTCTATGTTTGCTTTCAATTATAATATTGGATATTGGATCTGCTTAGGTGAAAGAAGCACGATCTGACAGGCCTGTATTTGAAGAGCCAGCTTCGACATTAAATGAGTAAACCAGGTGTGGGCCAGATTCGATTAAATAGTGGCCTTGGACCTATGGGAGCTACAATGGGACCCATCCCTGAGGAAATGACCACTGTAGGAGAGGGTAAGAGTTTTACCAGGGACAAGGACATCAAAACCGCCAGTGAGTGAGTGGTGTAGCTGATCCACAGCTGCAGAACTACCTTGGAAAATGGACAATTAGTCAGACTGCAGTGCCTAAAAGTCATAAGTGAATTGTGGAGAGATTTTTCACGTGCGTAGATGCAGCTAAAAGTGGTCTTGGAATGCAATAGGGGTTGTGGATGGTGATCGATTCACGAAGCTGTCGGAGATTGCCTTTTATGTGACCGCAAAAAGTGAGCCGACTGAGTTGGCAAGGTTGAAGAAATCAAGTTGACAATCAGTGTGCTCAGACTGTTGATTTAACTATAGTACTTTTACAACAATGGGTCATTCTACTCTACATCCATAAGTGTATTTAGAGGTGCGAGGGGTGTTGGTTTGAAAGAGGTTAACTGAATGTGTTTGTTCATTGACTGTAATTGATATCAGACCCCATAGATTAATTAAATGTTTTTGTTCGGTGTCTATAATAAATGTACCTCTCCATGGACCATAATTGTATCACTGGAGAGGTTATCTCTTCTATTAATACGGTAAACATCGCAATGTGTTGTAGCACAGTCTCACAGAGAGCATCAACTGCGGCACTCACAGGGATCAGCGGCTCTACCGAGAAGAGAAGAATGTATTTAAGAATCAGTGAGTTCACAATACTAGGGTTCGTCTTTGAGATACAAAAGATATACTACCCCATTCTGGCTGTGGTCGGAGTCCCTGGTAAGTCACTGTGTCCAGCTACCCATGTTGCAGATCATGTTTAACTGTGTGGCTGCATTATCTCATTGAGGTCACCATATCCAGAAATTAATTGACACCACATATTCTCTCTGGATGTGGGGCTGACAATGCTCCGTGATTCCCGAATGTGACTGTGTCACATTCACCCGTTGACTGATCTGAGTGCAGCAAATAGCAAACATAACCTTTTGATCTTTAATCCATGTGATAGGGTCTGATAGAGAACTGACTCGTTTGTTAATTTCCAGCACAAGCAATCTCACTGGATGATTCTCTTAGAGTCTGTGTCTGTAGAGCGCATTCTATTCAATTGGTCAGATGTGTTCATGGGTTTCCAGAATCGATCACCGTGCACTGGGAACAGTGAATTATACCAAGTGGGGAAACCAGTTGTGGCAGAAGGCTCAGAAACACACTGTGAATGTTCGATAATGTCCATCTTGATCCAGATCCAGTCTGATGACCCCCTTTGTACAATCTCTTTCCCAGTATAAGTCAGTGTTCTGGGAGGTTAGGATGGGATTACACATTCATTCGTGATTGAATGTGTCTGCCGTTATAGATCAATGGATTGGTTTCCAATCGTATCTGTGAAGAAGGAATCCCCACCCCATGTCCATCAAGCACAGTTCAGGAGAATCTCTCAATGAGATCTCTTCTGACTCTGCCCCATCTCTTGCTCTGCTTCCATGCAACTGATTCTTGTTGATTGGCAGGGAGTACAATGAATGGTGAGATCACTTTATTGATGCAAATTCACCACGTCAATTGGAGTTCCATCAAATCTCAACCACAGAAACAGAACTCTGGGTCAGCGCTGATGTAGTTGGGTACGGATATTTAATTAAATCTCAACCACCGATATAGAATTCCAGGTAAACAAATCATCTAATTGGATGCAGAGATTTTAGCACACCCCAAGGCGGTTAATTTAATCTATGTTATATTAAACACATTCACAAAAATGTTCACAGAGCAGCAGACAGTTTGAACTTTGCGCCACCTTTCAAATCGAGCGCTTAGAATTAGCTGCCCGTTATACACCACCGCCCATTGCCTTCACATTAATGCAGAGTGTATAAGGCTGGACTGGTTCCACATTGCCCATTTTACACCAGCACAGATAGATATAACAGACAGAGCATTTGGCTAGAGAAGGAAACGTCAGGTGCGAGCCAACCTCAAAACATGACTGGTGATAGTATTAGAACATTTATAGTCGAGATTATGTGGAACCATTTGGAGTATCGGTGAGTTGAAAGTCGTTTAAAATGTTATTTAATAATGTGTTATTTTCACTGGATTAAAAATTTCAGATTTAAGTGCATGTAGAAGCATTGCTCTGTTTTATTACATGCTTTCACATCAGATTAATATGTTAAATATTTTTACCTTCCAAACCTTAAACCATATCTTTGTGTGCCGTGATACCGTGTAGGAATGCCTTAAGCATTCGGCTCAGAGGGAATCACAGCCCAGTTTACACACAATATCCAAACTCGCTTTGTTCCTGTATATTTTGCTCAGGCTCTTCGGGTCTATCTCAAGGGTCAATGACTCATCTCCGCCGGTCACTGACTTACTGTCCCCTGGTTACTGACTCACTCTCCCTGGTTACTGATTCACTCTCCCCCAGTGACTGAATCACCCTCCCTGGTCACTGATTCATTCTCCCCCAGTCACTGACTCACTCTCACCAGACGCACTGCTGTAATTTCAGCCGGGGTTCTCCGAATCATCCGCTGTATTACGGCCCATAATGACCCATCCAGACATTTCAGGCACAGTCCAATTACCCAAACTAACTCCTGATTGGCTGCAGACTGGGAACAGAATCCCAGAAGGTCGATGATCGATGCAGCAGCAGGCAATGATTGAACAAACCTGGAGATGAGGGCTAATGCAACTTCAGTATTGATCTTCTGATTAGATGGCACATTACTCTTGCAAAATTAAATCCCATTCCCGGGTTCAGTTTAACAATCATTGCTGATTAGTGAGTTGCGCAGTTTGCATTGTACATCCTCTCTCCAGCAGAAAGCTCTTTCTCAGGAACATTATTAAATTCCATCACTGGAAGCAGTAATACATGTAGAAATGTTACCCCAATCCCATCAACCTGCTGAATTCACTTTCGTCCTGTTTTGTTAATTTCCTGTTGATTATCGTTCCTCACAGCTAACTCAATGACGATTGTGATCCTGTCTCGGGGAAAGTGCGGTCTCTCCAAATGTGTCACTCGCTACTTGGTGGCCATGGCAGCGGCGGATCTACTGGTCGTTATCACTGACCTGATATTGAGGCAAATTTCAATTGCTCATCGTTTGCATTTTGTGTGGGGAATCCCCGTGTGTAATATCCACGCTGTCTTGCTTTATGCAGCCACAGACTGTTCTGTCTGGTTCACAGTCACTTTCACCTTTGATCGATTCGTGGCAGTTTGTTGCCAGAAGCTGAAAACGAAATATTGCACTGAGAACACCGCGGCTCTTGTTCTTGGAACAGTCACTGTGTTAAGCTGTTTAACGAATATTTTCTGGTACTTTATGTATTCACCTTGGTACTCGTTTTCCAATACCCCCTGGTTCTGTTACGTGAGTGTCCTTGTTATGGTTTCACATTTGTGGTCAACACTCGAGCTTCTTCATTCTATTCTAACCCCTTGCATCCCATTCGTTCTGATTCTGCTACTCAATGCTTTAACCATCAGATACATTTTAGTGGCCAACAGAGCCCGCAGGAGACTCCGGAATCACAGCAGCGAGGGTATTCCCAGTGACATAGAGATGGAGAGACGAAGGAAATCCATCATTTTACTGCTCATTATTTCAGGGAATTTCATTCTGTTATGGGTTGTGTTTATGTTGTTTTCTATTTGGAACCGGTTGTTGTATTTAGGTTATGATACTCTACACCTACCTTCTTGCATGAAAGAAATAGGATTTATGCTCCAGCTCCTGAGTTGCTGCACAAACACTTGTATTTATGCCGTGACCCAGAAAAAGTTCAGAGAGCAGTTGAAGAATGTGGTGAAACGTCCGTTTCTCCGAATTGTTAAAATCATTAAATGGTGAGAGTGAATGTAGAAGATGCAGCATCAGAAATCAACATGATGTACGCAAAGGAGCGAAGCAGAAGAATGGCATGGTGAATATCCATGGTTTCTCATTTGGAAAACAAAATTAACTCAATATAGATGACATTGCAGCAGAAAGGAAACGTTACCTGATGTGGGGACGTCGAGGTTTAACACAATCACATATTACACAGACGTAGTTAGCACGGGTTGACAGAATAGTATCACATTACGAGGACATAATTAACCTCATAAAATACACAACACACCCGAACCTTTCAGAGATTTCGATCTCGATAGCATGAATATTCAAGAGATAAAGTTCGGACAGGCGCTGAAATAGTTAGTAGGATTACATAGCACACAAGCAGGTAATTCGGGCCATCGTGCATTTGCCAGCTGTTTGAAAGAAATATACAATTAGTCACACTCAACTGGTCTTGCCCCATTGTTTTGATAATTTTACCGATCAAATATTTATCCAATTCCTTCGTGACTGTTAGTACCGAAGCCGGATTATCCACCCTTTCAGTCTCGTCATTCACGATAATAATTCGAGGTGTACCAAAAACTCCTCATTTGCCCACTAGATTTCTTGTCAAAAATTTAAATCTGTGTCCGTTGATTACCAAGCTCCAGCCAGTGGAAACAATTTTCCTATAACTACTCTGCCGACACCGTTCATGATTGAATCTACCCAAACCTTCTCGGATCTGTGAAGCAACCGGTACCCGAATTCCTACAGCCTCTTTTAAATTGTACCATTTAGTTTATATTACTTCTCCTCATTTGTACCTACAATATGTTTCACTGTGCAATTCTCTGCTTTAAATGTCCACTGCCTTGTTTCTGTTGAAGTCACTGGCCTGACTATGTCCTGCTGACTTCTGGTACGTTCCTCTACATTCGCAACTTTGTGACATTTGCAAACTTTGATATTACGTCCTGAGTACTCAATTCCAGGACATTAATAATTATCCTAAAGGAGCAATGGTCCCAACAGCGCCACCTGGCTGATACCATCGGGTACTTATCCGCTGTCCAAATAACAAAAGTTCGCCACGACTCTCTGCTTTCTGTCACTCGGCGGATTTCGAATCTATGCAGCCACTGTCCATTTAATACCATGGGCTTGAATATTGCCAGCAAATCTGCTATGCGATACTTCATCAAGTGCCTTTTGAAAATTCGTCAAGTTAGTCAAGCACGATTTTCCTTTGACAAATTAGAAGAGCATGAGCAGTTAAGACCACAAATTTACAACACCAGATGAATCCTTTGCAGGTGAACAACTTTCAGTACCACTCGCAAGGACACTGCAATTAAAGAGTTGTTTTAATTATTTGACAAATAAAGTGTATTAATATGACGCTTCAATCCTGAAATTTGGGTGAAGCGTAAGTATGATTGAATATCCCAAAGACCGAACATAATTGGCGACCGTGGGAATAATTAAGTCTTTCATTGTCTGATTTGTTGACGACCATCTCTAGTCAGACAGTCCCATATAGAGCAGATTCTGAAACATGGAGTATCTGGACGAATATATAGATGCACATTCGACGTAGCATGGTGGTATAACTATGAGGGTTAGTAATCTCACGGGAAATAGATCCATGATTGAGTTAGACTGGATGCTGGGTACCGGAAAAACCAAAGTTCCTGTGTTACAAAGGATGGTTTTCAAGCCTGAGATTCTATCCAAATCTAATTAGCATCACAAAAAGGAGAGCAGCGCCGGAGAGGCGAGCGTGTGGATGCCTGTAAACGCCAGCTGGTGCAGCTGCAGCAGGGTGACAAGGCAAAAAAGAAGTCGAAAGACATCGAAGGGTGACGTCACAGCCAAGGGGGTAAGTGATTGGCTGGAGATTGGTAAGTAGATTTTCTTTTTCTTTTCTTTCTCAGCAATTAACCTATAGCATTGTTGTTGCCAATTTAGGTTTATCTAAGTGTTAAGTAATGGCAGGACAGCTCGGACACGTGTTATGCTCCTCCTGTACTATGTGGGAAGTCAGGGACGCTTCCGGTGTCCCTGACGACGACGTGTGCGGGAAATGCATCCGCCTGCAGCTCCTGATGGACCGCATTGCGGAATGGAGCTGCGGGTTGATGAACTCTGGAGCATCCACGATGCTGAGAATGACGTGAATAGCACGTTTAGTGAGTTGGTCTGACCGCAGATAAAGGGTACACAGCTAGATACGGAATTGCTGACCAACAGGAAGAGCAGTGTAAGGAAGGAAGTGCAGGGGTCCCCTGCGGTCATCCCCCTGCAAAACTGATGCACCGCTTTGGGTACTGTTGAGGGGGATGACTCATCAGGGGAGGGCAGCAGCAGCCAAGTTCATGGCACCGTGGGTGGCTCTGCTGCACAGGAGGGCAGGAAAAAAGTGGGGGAGCTGTAGTGATAGAGCATTCATTTGTAAGGGGAATAGATAGTCGTTTCTGCGGCCGCAACCGAGACTGCAGGATGGTATGTTGCCTCCCTGGTGCAAGTGTCAAGGATGTCTCAGAGAGGGTGCAGGGCATTCTGAAAAGGGACTGTGAACAGCCAGTTGTTGTGATGCATATAGGTACCAGAGATATAGGTAAAAAATGGGATGAGGTTCTACAAGACGAATTTAGGGAGCTAGTAGCTAAATTAAAAAGTAGGACCTCAAAAGTAGTAATCTCAGGATTGCTACCAGTGCCACGTGCTAGTCAGAGCAGGAATCGCAGGATAGCTCAGATGAATACGTGGCTTGAGGAGTGGTGCACAAGGGAGGGATTCAAATTCCTGGGACATTGGAACGGGTTCTGGGGGAGGTGGGACCAATGCAAACCGGTCTGCACCTGGGCAGGGCCAGAACCAATGTCTTACGGGAAGTGTTTGCTAGTGCTCTTCGGGAGGAGTTAAACTGATATGGCAGGGGGATGGGAACCTATGCAGGGAGACAGGGGAAGTAGAATGGGGGCAGAAGCAAAAGATAGAAAGAAGAAAAGTGAAAGTGGAGGGCAGAGAAACCGAAGGCAAAAAGCAAAAAGGGCCACATTACAGCACAATTCTAAAGCGGCAAAGTGGGTTAAAAAGACAAGCCTGAAGGCTCTGTGCCTCAATGCGAGGAGTATTCAGAATAAGGTGGATGAATTAACTGCGCAGATCGCAGTTAACGGGTATAATGTAATTGGCATCACGGCAACATGGCTCCAGGGTTACCAAGGCTGGGAACTCAACATTCAGGGGTATTCAACATTTAGGAAGGATAGACAGAAAGGAAAAGGAGGTGGACTGGCATTGCTGGTTGAAGAGGATATTAATGCAATGGTAAGAAAGGACATTAACTTGGATGATGTGGATTCGGTATGGGTGGTGCTACGGAATACCAAGGGGCAGAAAACGTTAGTGCGATTTGTGAACAGAGCACCAAACAGTAGTAGTGAGGTTGGGGACAGCATCAAACAAGAAATTAGGGATGCATGGAATAAAGGTCGAGCAGTTATCATGGGTGATATTAATCTACATATTGATTGGGCTAACTAAACTCGTAGCAAGGCGGTGGAGGAGAATTTCCTGGAGTGTATTAGGGATGGTTTTGTGGACCAATATGTCGAGGTACCAACTCGGGAGCTGGCCATCCTAGACTGCGTGATGTGTAATGAGAAAGGACTAATTAGCAATCTTGTTGTGCGAGGCACCTTGGGGAAGAGTGACCATAACATGGCAGATTTCTTTATTAAGATGGAGAGTGACACAGTTAATTCAGAAACTAGGGTCCTGAAATTAAGCAAAGGTAACTTCGATGGTTTGAGGCGTGAATTGGCTAGAATAGATTGGCAAATTTAACTTAACGGGAAGACGGTGGATAGGCAATGGCAAACATTTAAAGATCACATGGATGAACTTCAGCAATTGCTGTCTGGACTAAAAATAAAATGGAGAAGGTGGCTCAACCGTGGCTGACAAGGAAAATTAAGGATAGTGTTAAATCCAAAGAAGAGGCATATAAATTAGCCAGGAAAAGTTACAAACCTGAGGACCAAGAGAAATTTTGAATTCAGCAGAGGAGGACAAAGGGCTTAATTAAGAGGGGGAAAATAGAATATGAGAAGAAGCTTGCAGGGAACAGAAAAACTGACTGCAAAAGCTTCTATAGATATGTGAAGAGAAAAAGATTAGTGAAGACAAACGTAGGTCCCTTGCAGTCGGATTCAGGTAAATTTATAATGGGGAACAAAAAAATGGCAGACCAATTCAACAAATAATTTGGTTCTGTCTTCACGAAGGAAGACACAAATAACCTTCCGGAAGTACTCGGGAACCGAGTGTCTCGTGAAAAGGAGGAACTGAAGGATATCCTTATTCGGTGGGAAATTGTGTTTGGGAAATTGATGGGATTGAAGGCCGATAAATCCCCGGGGCCTGATAGACTGCATCACGGAGTACTTAAGGAAGTGGCCCTAGAAATAGCGGATGTATTGGTGATGATTTTCCAACAGTCTATCGACTCTATATCAGTTCCTATGGACTGGAGGGTAGCTAATGTAACAGCACTTATTCAAAAGGAAGGGAGAGAGAAAGCAGATAATTATAGATCGGTTAGCGTGACATCAGTAGTGCGGAAAATGTTGGAATCAATTATTAAGGATGAAATAGCAGCGCATTTGGAATACAGTGACAGGATCGGTCCAAGTCAGCACGGATTTATGAAGGTGAAATCATGATTGACAAATCTTGTGGAATTTTTTGAGGATGTAACTAGTAAAGTGGACAAGGGAGAACTAGTGAATGTGGTGTATTTGGACTTTCAAAAGGCTTTTAACAAAGTCCCACACAACAGATTGGTGTGCAAAATCAAAGTACATGGTATTGGGGATAATATACTGACGTGGATAGAGAGCTGGTTGGCAGACACGAAGCAGAGAGTCGGGATAAACGGGTATTTTTCAGAATGGCAGGCAGTGACTCGTGGAGTGACATGGGGCTCAGTGTTGGGACCCCAGCTCTTTAAAATATACATCAATGATTTGAATGAAGGAATTGAGTGTAATATCTCCAAGTTTGCAGATGACACGAAACTGGGTGGCGGTGTGAGCTTTGCAGGGGAGTCTCGGAGGCTGCAAGGTGACTTAGACAGGTTCGGGGAGTGTGCAAATGCATGGCAGATGCAGTATAATGTGGATACATGTGAAGTTATCCACTTTGGGGGCGAAAACTCGAAGACAGAATATTATCTGAATGGCGGCAGATTTGGAAAAGGGGACGTGCAATGAGACCTATAAGAACATAAGGACATAAGAATTTGGAACATGAGTAAGCCACCTAGCTCCTCGAGCCTGCTCTGCCATTCAATAAGATCATGGATGATCTGGCCATGGACTCAGCTCCACTTACCCGCCATGTCCCCGTAACCCTTAATTTCCTTATTGGTTAAAAATCTATCTATCTGTGACATGAATACATTCAATGAGGTAGCCTCAACTGCTTCCTTGGGCAGAGAATCCCACAGATTCACAACCCTCTGGGAGAAGAAATTCCTTCTCAACTCGGTTTTAAATTGGCTCCCCCGTATTTTGAGGCTGTGACCCCTAGTTCTAGTCTCCCCTACCAGTGGAAACAACCTCTCTGCCTCTATCTTGTCTATCCCTTTCATTATTTTAAATGTTTCTATAAGATCACCCCTCATCCTTCTGAACTCCAACGAGTAAAGACCCAGTCGACTCAATCTATCATCATAAGGTAACTCCCTCATCTCAGGAATCAGCCTTGTGAATTGTCTCTGTACCCCCTCCAAAGCCAGTATATCCTTCCTTAAGTAAGGTGACCAAAACTGCACGCAGTACTCCAGGTGCGGCCTTACCAATACCCTGTACAGTTGCAGCAGGATCCCTGCTTTTGTGCTCCATTCCTCTCGCAATGCAGGCCAACATTCCATTCGCCTTCCTGATTACCTGCTGCAAATGCAAACTAACTTTTTGGGATTCATGCACAAGGACCCCCAGATCCCTCTGCATCTCAGCATGTTGTAATTTCTCCCCATTCAAATAATATTCCCTTTTACTGTTTTTTTTCCCCAAGGTGGATGACCTCACACTTTCGACATTGTATTCCATCTGCCAAACCTTCGCCCATTCGCTTAACCTATCTAAATCTCCTTGCAGTCTCTCTGTGTCCTCTACACAACCCGCTTTCCCACTAATCTTTATGTCATCTGCAAATTTTGTTGCACTAACTCTGTCCCCTCTTCCAGGTCATCTATGTATATTGTAAACAGTTGTGGTCCCAGCACTGATCCTTGTGGCACACCACTAACCACCGACTTCCAACCCAAAACGGACCCATTTATCCCGACCCTCTGCTTTCTGTTCACCAGCCAATTCTCTATCCATGCTAATACATTTCCTCTAACTCCGCATACCTCTATCTTCTGCAGTAAACTTTTCTGTGGCACCTTATCGAATGCCTTTTGAAAATCTAAATACACCACTTCCATCGGTACACCTCTATCCACCATGCTCATTATATCCTCAATGAATTCTAGTAAAATAGTTAAACATGATTTCCCCTTCATGAAACCATGTTGCAACTGGTTGATCGCACTATTCCGATCTAGATGTCCCGCTACTTCTTCCTTAATGATAGTTTGAAGCATATTCCCCACTACAGATGTTAAACTAACCGGCCTATAATTACCTGCCTTTTGTCTTCCCCTCTTTTTTAAACAGAGGCGTTACATTAGCTGCTTTCCAATCCGATGGTACCTCCCCAGAGTCCAGAGAATTTTGGTAGCTGATAACGAATGCATATGCTGTAACTTCCGCCATCTCTTTTAATACCCTGGGATGCATTTCATCAGGACCAGGGGACTTGTCTACCTTGAGTCCCATTAGCCTGTCCAGCACTACCCCCCTAGTGATAGTGATTGTCTCATGGTCCTCCCTTCCCATATTCCCGTGACCAGCAATTTTTGGCCTGGTTTCTGTGTCTTCCACTGTGAAGACCGAAGCAAAATAATTGTTTAAGGTCTCAGCCATTTCAACATTTCCCATTATTAAATCCCCCTTCTCATCTTCTAAGGGACCAACATTTACTTTAATTACTCTTTTCCGTTTCATATATATGTAAAAGCTTTTACGGTCTGTTTTTATGTTTTGCGCAAGTTTACCTTCGAAATTTATCTTTCCTTTCTTTATTGCTTTTTTAGTCAATTCTTTGCTGTTGTTTAAAATTTTCCCAATCCTCTAGTTTCCAACTAACTTTGGCCACCTTATACGCATTGGTCTTTGATTTGATACTCTCCTTTATTTCCTTGGTTATCCACGGCTGGTTATCCCTTCTTTTACTGCACTTGTTTTTCACTGGAATATATTTTTGTTGCGCAGGCGTCATGGTTCATCAGTCATCGAAATTTGGCATACAGGTACAGCAGGCGGTGAAGAAGGCAAATAGTATGTTGGCCTTAATAGCTAGGGGATTTGAGTATAGGAGCAGGGAGGTCTTACTGCAGTTGTACAGGGCCTTGGTGAGGCCTCACCTGGAATATTGTGTTCAGTTTTGGTCTTCTAATCTGAGGAAGGATGTTCTTGCTATTGAGGGAGTACAGTGAATGTTCACCAGACTGATTCCAGGGATGGCAGGACTGATATATGAGCAGAGACTAGATCAACTGGTCCTTTATACATTGGCGTTTAGAAGGATGAGAGGGGATTTCATAGAAACATAGAACATTCTGATGGGACGGGACAGGTTAGATGCGGGTCGAATGCTCCCGATGTTGGGGAAGTCCAGAACCAGGGGACACAGTCTTAGGATTAGGAGTAGGCCATTTAGGACTGAGATGAGGAGAACTTCTTCACTCAGTGAGTTGTTAACCTGTGGAATGCCCTGCCGCAGAGAGTTGTTGATGCCAGTTCACTGGATATATTCAAGATGGAGTTAGATATGGCCCTTGCACCTAAGGGGATCAAGGGGTCTGGAGAGAAAGCAGGAAAGGGGTACTGAGGGAATGATCAGCCATGATCTTATTGAATTGTGGTGCAGGCTCAAAGGGCTGAATGGTCTACTCCTGCACCTATTTTCTATGTTTTCTATGTTTCTACGTGATAGATTGGAGGAAATTTGGGCGAAAACTTGGGAACGAGTGATCATCGTATGATAAGGTTTAAATTAATAGTGGAGAAGAATAAGGAGCAATCTAGAGCAGACATTTAAATTGGAAGGGGGAAAATTTCAATGGGAGGAGAGCGGATCTAGCCAAGGTAAAATGGAACCAATGATTGTGAGGCTCATCTGTAACAGGACAATGGCTGATATTTCAGGAGTAGATGTATCAGGTAGAGGCTAGGGACATTCCAACACGAGGTAACGAAAAGTAAACCAAAAATACGGCTGCTTGTATGACGAGGGAGATAGAGAATATGATTCAACAAAAAAGAGGGTGTATGATGCATGTCAGGAGAATTCTTCAAGTGAGAATCAGTACAAATGCCATAGGTTACTAGGGGAACTGAAGATACTATGAGAATAGAATGGCAGTTAACATAAAAGTGAACCCAATATCTTCTACCAGCAGGGAAATAATAACCGGGTCGTAAGCGATGGGGTGGGGTTTATAAGAGCAAAGAAGGTGACATGTGCTTAGAGGTGCAGGGCAATGCTGGAATACTTAATGAGTATTTGTATCAGTATTTAGTAAGGAAGAGGATGCTGGCAAAATATCGACAGATGGAGATTGCAGAAGCAATGGATGGAATGAAAATTGATAGGCAGGATGTACTAGAAAGGTTGTATACATTTAGAATGGATAAGTGGCCTGGTCCTCATCGTTTGCATACCAAGTTTCTAGGTGTAGCGGGGTTGGAGATAGCGGAAGGGATTGGCATAATCTGCCAATCTACCCGAGATGCGGCGGTGGTGCCAGAATGTTGGAAATGACAAATGTGACATCCTTGTTCAAGAAATGGTATATGCCAATCCTGGTAATTATAGGCCGGTCAGTATAACATCAGTGGCGGGTAAGGTTTTCGAAACAATAATGAATGAATACATTAACAATCACTTTGGAGAGATGTAAGTTAATTACGGATAACCAGTACTGATTTGTAAAAGGCAGATTGTGTTTGATGAACAAATTGATTTTTTAAATTAAGTAACAGAGAAGGATGATGAAGGAAATTCACTGGACTTTGTCTGTATGGCTTTGAAGAAAGCGTTGGACAAAGTACCACATAAAAGGCTGGTTAACAAAATTGTGGCTCTTGGAATAGGAAGGCCAGTTTCAGCTTGGATAAGAAATTGGCTGAAGGACAGAAAACGGCTAGTCATTGTAAATGGTTGTTTTTCAGACCGCGATCAACAGCCTGCTGGTCGCCATTGACAAGAGACTTACCTGTTCCAGCCAAGTATATAATGTGTCTAGAAGAGCAGGCCAGAGGCTGGGTATTCTGTGGCGAGAGGCGCACATACTGACACCCCAAAGCACTTCCGTCATGTACAAGGCTGAAGTCAGGGGTGTGGCGGAACACGCTCCCCTTGCGTGGCTGAGTGCAGCTCCAACAACACTCAAGAAACTCGGTGCCATCAGGGAAAAAGCAACCGCATTGTTTGAAACTCCAACCAGTACAATTAACACTCACTCCCTTCTCCACCTCTAGAAATGCACTGCAGCAACGCTTCAAAATCCGCTACCGTTACTGCCGAGAACTCCCGAGTGTTACTGAGCACCATGAAGGATGAAATGACCACGCTCCAGCCCAGACCTGCGTTATGTAAGTTCCTCTCGCTAGGGAGGCGACTGATCACCACACAGAACAGGATGGGCCCAGGAAACATCCCCAGTCTGTGTTGAGTTATCTGATCTCACCTGGTGAGGTCTTGAGCGCCATAGCACAGGGCAGTCCGAGGCTTCATTCCCGCCCTGTGCTGAGATCGATTATCTCACCAAGTGTGATTATGGGACCCTCAGAGAGAAGCAAAGGCCAGGATACAAAACTGGCTTGTGGTGCAGTAGCTGCTCTCACCCAGCCGGGCACTAAGTCACAAAGAGCAAGTTGGGCCCGGCTTCATTCCCGGCCTGTGGTACATTAGATCATCTCAGGAGGTGTGCAACTGAGACAATACAACACAGAAAATGCCCAGACTTCATTGCTGGCCTGTGCTGTGTCAGCAGATATCACACGGCGTGGTACTGAGCCCCACACAGAGCAGTTTGGGCCCATGATCATTCCACGGTACGTGTTGTGTTAGCTGATATCTGTTGGCGTGGTGCTAAGCCAAAACCTACAGGAAACGCCCAGGTTTCATCTGTGGTATATGCTGAACTCTCTGATCTCACCTACTGCCTGAGCATCAGCTGGGCAACTGTCAGATTCTCAGTAGAAGGTCCAGGCTCTGTGCAGCAGCTGTCTGGGTTTGTGTTGTTGATCGCTGGGCTGTGCAAGATCTATTTGAGTGAGGGTTGGAGCTTTTGGGTCTGTATGTTATATTCGGTTCAGTATAGTTTAGCTCTAGGTTTGTGTTAGAGAAACCAGAGTCCATGAAGAAGCTGAAAGGTCATCGACCTGAAAAGTTCAATCTGTTTCTCTCGACTGAGACACTGAGTATATATACACCATTTTCCGTTTTTCGTTCAGATTTCCAGCATTTGCTTTATTTTGCTTTAACTTCTACGAATAAGATGTCAGGATCTGTACAGGAGATGCCTGGCTCTGTGTAAATTCTACCTGGGTCTGTGCAAATGCTGCCCGGGTCGATGTAGGAGCGCACTCGCTGTGCATAGAAGCAATCAATGTTGCAGCTCGCTGTGTCAGGACTGGAGCTGACTGCGTCGGTGCAAGTGTTGCCTGCGACTATGCAGCAGCTGATCCTGTCTGCGTAGGAGCGTCTGCTTCGCTGTGGAATGTCTCGGTCTGTGCTGGAGCTCACTGGGTCAGTGTGGGAGCAGCCTAGATCTCTGTTGAAGCTTTGGATTCAGTGTCGTTGCTGTCGTTGTCTCTGAAGTGAGCTGTCTGGGTCTCCCAAAGAGGCTGTTTAGGAACATGTAGGAACTGTCTGGTCCTTTCTATAAACTGTCTCCCCTAGGGTTGGAACTGTTTATTTCAGTGTAGAACCACTTGGGACTGCATGGTAGGAGCTGTCTAGTTCTAACCTGGACCGAATGGATCTGTGTAGCAACTGCCGGTATCTGTGAAAGGAGGAGCTTCCTTCCATGTAGGAGCTGACTGTGGTTGTGTTGGAGCTGTATTGCCCTGTGTAGGAGTTGTTTGGGGCTGCTTATGGGATGTTTGGTTCTTTGCAGGTGATGCTGGGTCTGTGCAGAAGCAGTCTGTGACTGTCGGATCTTTAGCGGCCCGCAGAGGAGTGTCTGGGTCTGTGTAGTTGAGCTCTGGGCCTGTGTAGGAACAGTACCTGCCTGCATGGGAGTTTGTTGGCTCTGTGTAGGAGCGTCCTGGGTCAGTTGGATCTGAGTAGGAGCAATCTAATTGTGTGTAGCGACTGTCTGAGACTGCGTAGGGACTGTCTGAGATTGCGCAGGAGCTGGCTGAGCCTGTGTAGTAGCAGTCTCTTTTGGAGCTCTCTGGCTCTGCGTAAGAGCTGTCTCAATCTGGGTAGGCTCAATCTGGGTCTGTGTAGGCAGAGTCTGGATCTGTGTTGACACAGTCTGGCTCTGTGTCGGCAGAGTCTGGGTCAGTGTAGGGACAGTCTGGGTCTGTGTCGGCAGAGTCTGGGTCAGTGTAGGCACAGTCTGGGTCTGTGTAAGCAGAGTCTGGGTTAGTGCAGGCACAGTCTGGGTCTGTGTAGGAACTGCCTGTTTCTGTGTAGGTAGAGTCTGGGTCAGTTTGTCAAAGTCTGAGTCTGTGTGGGAACATTCTGGTTGTCTGAATCTGATTGTTTCCGCCCTCCCTTGGTCTGTGTAGCAGCTGTCTGGCTCTACTCCGGAACTGCTTTGATCTTTATCGATCGGTAAACCTGTGAGCTTGGGCTGAGATTTAGTCAGTAATTCCAGTCTCCCCATCCGCTCCTGCACTGTCCGGTTTTTCATGTTTACATTTGCCGACTGGGGAAGTTGGTGATCAGGGGAGCTGGAGCATCAGTGAACCCGCGTGAGACAGGTGAACATCTACCCGGCCCCGGCCCCTAATGTGAGGATGTGAGGACGACATGATAGGGCCGATATTGCTTGGGATTATGAACTGACAGTAAACCCCTATGATCCAAACAACACTGGCCACAGTCGCAGATTCCAAAGGTCACTTCCTCGGCGGCTTTTCCCTCACATGCTGCCTCTATGTCTACTCAGTGCCGTTGCTGATTAACTGTCCAAATCTGAAGCCTCACACCAAACTAATCTACCAACTCTGCTGCTGCACTCGATGGGCCTGGTGCTTCAATGCATTACTCTCCGCAGTGCTCAATAACTGCCCGAGCGGTCTGTGTGGCACTTCAGCAGACAGGTAGAAAAGGCAGTAAGTGCAGTCTCGGTCTCAATCGCTTTGTTTATCACGAATGGCCAACACATGGTTTGATTATGGATACATCTTGAGTGGACTTGGTTCCAGCATTGGTTCAGAGGTAGGATTCTCGCTTCCTGTTTATTGGCTGGAAAATGCGCGAGGCCCCGGTTTAAAATCCCAGAGAAAGCGCTCCTTTACCATCCATTTTTGACAATTAACTGCCTTTGATTCTTTGAAGCATAGAAATTTACAGTGCAGAAGGAGGCCATTCCGGCACATCGTGTCCGCGCCGGCCGAAAAAGAGCCGCACGGCCCTTTACCAGCAGCCCTAAAAGTTACATACCAACCCATAAACAGTGATAGAAAGACAAATAGAACCCAGCCAAACCAATCCGCTGCACACAACTCCGACACCCCTTATACTAAAAACATCGACACTCCACCTCAACAGAAGCCATGTGAGCTCCTGGGAGAGGCAAAAAACAGACAAAGACCCATGCCCATTTAGGGAGAAAACATCTCGGAAGATTCCTCTCCAACCCATCCAGGCGATCGAAACTAGTCCAGGAGATCATCCTCGTCGTATTCTATTCCCTGCACTGCTTACCATTATATCTGCTCCGTGCAACAAAACGTCATCCAGTCTAATCCCAATTACCAGCTCTCGGTCCGTAACCCTGCAGGTGGGGTAATGGTGTGAAAAGATGGTGAAGTTCCCAAGTAAGACTGCGTGAATCTGAAGTGCTGTGGGAAGACGGTCAGTGCAAATAATCCCCAGTAATGGCTCCTCAATAACATACAATTTATGTCAGCGAGTTTGGTTGTAATATGAATTCGATTTTTAACCCGCACTACACTTTCATCTTACTGAGGCAGATGCAGCACTTGCACGTTTTTGCGCAGTTCACGACCCCCCGACTTCCGAAAGCGCATTACAGCCAATGCTGCATTTTAGAAGTGTAGTCACTGTTGTATTGTAGGAAACGCGGCAGCCCATTTGCGTACAACAAGCACCCACACACAGCATTATGCTAATGACCACGTAATCTATCCTTTGTTATGTTGATTGAGGGATAAATATTGATCAGGGTGATTGGCGTCACAGTCTTATTCAGTTTGCAGACAGTCATTCATGTACATAATGACGCAATTGGGGAGAAGCAGACACCTTTCTCACACCTTCCCGTCCTGATCCCATGATCCTTACTCGTGATGAAGCCCATTCTTCTCAATCTAATTGAGCTCTCCTGAACAACCGCAGGTTTAACCTCATTGCTCAATCCAGTTATTTCCTAAATCATGTCCGGGATTTCACCATCACCACTCTGCCTGGAATCCACTCTAAGTGCTGATCATTCTCCTGATGTCAGTCCTGACGAGTTCACTATTAATTTTGAGCATGTTCCACCTTGGTCTTTCTCCCACAATGTAAGTTTAACTAGTATTGCACAAAAGTTACTATCTTGTATATCTCTGTAATGCCATGCTACGATGCCTACATTATAAATTGTCCAAGATATCGATTTGGACACATGCGGGTAGGGTTAAAATCGCTCCTCCAACCACGGATGTTCTGCAGGATCGGCGAGTATTGGGTACTGGTGCTCCCTCCACTGGCCGCTGTGCAGTATTGCAACACCTTGTGCAGCTGCTCCCTCCTCTGGCTCCCTGAAGATAACAGGCCAGGAAGACAAGGTACTTCAGAAGGTCAATGGAATACTTGCCTTTGTTAGTCGAGGCATAGAACACAAGAGCAAGGACGTTATGCTCGGATATATAAAACACTGTTTAGGCCGCAGCTGGAATACTGTCTGCAGTTCTGGTCACCACAGTACTGGAAAGGGTGCAGAGGAGATTGAGAAGAATATTTCCTGTACTGGAGAATTTTGGCCACGAGCAAAGGTTGGAGATGCTGGGTCTGTTTCCTTTGTAACAGAGTAGACTCAGGGGAGACCTGATTGAGGTGTATAAAATTATGAAGGGCCTGTATAGAGAGGATTGGAATGACCTACAGAGAGAATTGGAATGACCTATTTCCTTTCACAGAACGGTGATCCAGTAGGGAGCATAGATTTAAAGTAACTGGGGGGAGATTTAGAGGAGATATGAGGGGAAATGTCATCAGCCATAGGGTGGTAGCGTCTGGAAAGCACTGCCTGAAAGAATGCTAGAGGCAGATAGCATCACCACATTTTAAAAACACTTGGATGTGCACTTGAAGTGCTGTAACGTACAGGGCTAGGGACCAGAGTTGGAAGGTGGCATTAGGCGAGATAGCTCTTGGTCGGCCGGTATGGAAACTATATGCTGAAATAACCTCTATCTTGATGTAAACTTCTCTGATTCTATGATTCTGTACAGTACTACACCATCTGGTACAGATGCTCCGTCCTTTGGCCGCTGTCCAGTATTGCACCACATGATACAGCTGCTCCCTCCTCTGGGTGCAATACAGTACTGCAACACCTGATACTGCTGCACCATCCTCTGGCCGCTGCGCAGTATTGCAGCACCTGCTCCTTCCAACCCTTGGCGTCCTGGCAACATTATACTGAAAATCCAGCCTGTTTGCACAGATCATCAATGTTGTAAATGAACTGTCTGCTTCTGTTGGAGCAACCAATTGTTGTAGTAGCATTACATCAGGTCAGAGAATTTCTGAAACTGTCGGGTGCACAAGAGATCCCTCCCGCGCGGGAGACATCCTCACCCAGTGTGTAAAATGCCCTATAGTAGATCTCGAAACTGCCATCATGTGATATCAACAAGATTTACACCTAACCCAGTCTCCACATCCTTTGGGCCACGACCACTTACTGAGGGAGGGTGGGAACTGGTCCGCTTTTGTTATCAGTGTCCATTTCCATAATAGATATTTTCTTGCTTTATTGAGCAATTTGGTCCTTCAACGTCCATGTCAGCACGAATCGGACAAGTAATCTAATTAAAATGAAAATAGCCCCAGTTTGGACGATAAATGCAGCATTGGGATTCACAGGCAAATAGACAAGTGTAGCTGATGGTCTAAATCTGCAACAGAGAGTGGCAGGTAGCTGCTAGATATTTGTGAGAGGCTGTGAGATTTGATTTGGATTGGTTCAATGGCTTAATTGGTTAAAGTGCTTGCCAGGTAAGGAGCAGCTCCCGGACCCTATTTTCAGCGGGCGTGTGTTGAATTTATGTTGTTTCTGTTGTCTGCCAATGCTGGAGCGATTAAACTCCTGGATATTCAAGAGACCAAAATTAGAGAAGCGCAGATATCTTGCGGGGTTGTGGGGCTGGAGGAGATTATAGAGATCGGGAGTGGCGTGGCCACGGGGGGGGATTTGGAACCATTTATTTGAATTTTAAAATAGAGACATTGCTTAACCACGAGTCAATGTTGGTCAGCAAGCACAGGGGTGATGAGTGATCGCGACGTGGTACTAGTTAGGAAACGGGTGGCAGAGTTTTGGATGACCTCAAATTTAAGGAGGATAGAACGTGGGCAGCCAGTACGCATCGCATTGGAATAGTCAAGTCTAGAGGTAATAAAGGTATGCTTGAGGGTGTCAGCAGCAGCTGAACCGAGGCAGCGGTGCAGTCAGATGGAAGTGAAAATAGGTGATCTTTGTGATAGGGTGGATGTGTCGTGGGAGGCTCAGCTTGGGGTCAAATGTGACACCAAAGTTGCTAACCGTCTGTTTCAGCCTCAAAAAGTTGGCAGGTCGAGAACCGGACTGGATGGCTAGGAAACAGAGGTTGTTGCATGGACTGAAAACAATCGCTTCAATATTCACAATATCTAGTTGGAAAAAATGTTAGCTCATCCAGCACTGGATGTGGGACATCTTGTCATTTGGAGACAGTGGAGGGTGGAGAGCGCTGGTGGTGATGTAAATCTGGGTGTCACCAGTGTACATGTGGAATCTGACGCTGTGTTTCCGGATGATGTCGCCAGGGTGCAGCAGGTTGATGATATAGGAGGGGGAAAAAGATTGCTCCTTGGGGGACACCAGAGTTAATAGTGCCACAGCGGGCTGAAAAGCTATTGCAGGCGATTCTGTTGCTACTACACGTTAGATGAAAATCGAACGAGAGGATTGCAGTCACATCCAGCTGGAAGGCGGTGTTCAACACGGCAACTCCTGCAGCTAAGTTGAGAAGGATGGCGCGGGACAATTATCCTTTTGTCACAGTCACATAGGACGTTATGTGTCACTGTTGCAAGAGTCTTTTCGGGACTATGGCAGGGGCGCAAACCTGATTGGACGGATTTAACCTTTGAGTTCCAGGAAAGATGGGCCGGGATTTGGGAGCCGACAACACTTTCAAGGGCTTTGGAGAGAAAAAGGAGGTTGGAGGTGTGGCGGTAGTTTGCACGGTGCAGCAAATGCACAAAAAGGATGGAACTGATATATTTTAACAACGAGCATTCTTTGGAATGATAGCGTCACTTGCGGGTAATGACAACTAGCGAGGTTTGGTATTCATTGAATTTCACGATAAATAAACCGACGATTCATTTCACTGTTGGATATTTTATTCACAGTGTGTCGAACAAATGTGGCAGGGAATCGAAGCTGAGAATACCATCAATGAAATTATTGTTCATTCTTGCACGGGGCTGCTGTGTTCTTGGTCAAGCTACTGACCCTTAAATATTCACACACTGTGATTGTATCTGTTTCAGCCAGCGGGAGCTCGGAGCAGTCAGTCGAGGAGGCGGGAGCTCGGAGCAGCGCGAGTCCGGGGTCGGCGAGAGGCCTATAAAGGCCAGCGGGAGCTCGGAGCAGTCAGTCGAGGAGGCGGGAGCTCGGAGCAGCGCGAGTCCGGGGTCGGCGAGAGGCCTATAAAGGCCAGCGGGAGCTCGGAGCAGTCAGTCGAGGAGGCGGGAGCTCGGAGCAGCGCGAGTCCGGGGTCGGTGAGAGGCCTATAAAGGCCAGCGGGAGTCGAGGAGGCGGGAGCTCGGAGCAGCGCGAGTCCGGGGTCGGCGAGAGGCCTATAAAGGCCAGCGGGAGTCGAGGAGGCGGGAGCTCGGAGCAGCGCGAGTCCGGGGTCGGCGAGAGGCCTATAAAGGCCAGCGGGAGTCGAGGAGGCGGGAGCTCGGAGCAGCGCGAGTCCGGGGTCGGCGAGAGGCCTATAAAGGCCAGCGGGAGTCGAGGAGGCGGGAGCTCGGAGCAGCGCGAGTCCGGGGTCGGCGAGAGGCGTACCGGTGCAGCTACAGGGAGAAGGCAAAAAAACAAAGGTGACGTCACAGCCTAGGGGGTAAGTGATTGGCTGGTGATTGGTGAGTAGTTTTTCTTTTTCTTCTTATATTGGTCAGTAACTTTTAACATTGTTATTACCAGTTTAAGTGTATCTAAGGGTTAAGACATGGCAGGAGAGCTCGGTCGGGTGTTGTGCTCCTCCTGTACCATGTGGGAACTCAGGGACGCTTCCGGTGTCCCTGACGACTATGTGTGCGGGAAGTGTATCCGCCTCCAGCTCCTGACGGTCCGCGTTACGGAATTGGAGCTGAAGGTGGATTCACTCTGGAGCATCCACGATGCTGAGAATGACGTGAGTATCACGTGTAGTGAGTTGGTCTTACCGCAGGGAAAGGGTCCACAGCCAGATAGGGAATGGAAGACCAGCAGGAAGAGTAGAGCAAGGAAGGTAGTGCAGGGGTCCCCTGCGGTCATCCCCCTGCAAAACAGATACACCGCTTTGGGTACTGTTGAGGGGAATGACTCATCAGGGGAGGGCAGCAGCAGCCAAGTTCATGGCACCGTGGCTGGCTCTGCTGCACAGGAGGGCAAGAAAAAGAGTGGGAGAGCGATAGTGATAGGGGATTCAATTGTGAGGGGAATAGATAGGCGTTTCTGCGGCCGCAACCGAGACTCCAGGATGGTATGTTGCCTCCCTGGTGCAAGGGTCAAGGATGTCTCGGAGCGGGTGCAGGACATTCTGAAATGGGAGGGAGAACAGCCAGTTGTCGTGGTGCACATTGGTACCAACGACATAGGCAAAAAAAGGGATGAGGTCCTACGAAACGAATTTAAGGAGCTAGGAGCTAAATTAAAAAGTAGGACCTCAAAAGTAGTAATCTCGGGATTGCTACCAGTGCCACGTGATAGTCAGAGTAGGAATCGCAGGATAGCGCAGATGAATACGTGGCTTGAGCAGTGGTGCAGCAGGGAGGGATTCAAATTCCTGGGGCATTGGGACCGGTTCTGGGGGAGGTGGGACCAGTACAAACCGGACGGTCTGCACCTGGGCAGGACTGGAACCAATGTCCTCGGGGGAGTGTTTGCTAGTGCTGTTGGGGAGGATTTAAACTAATATGGCAGGGGGATGGGAACCAATGCAGGGAGACAGAGGGAAACAAAAAGGAGCCAAAAGCAAAAGACAGAAAGGAGATGAGGAAAAGTGTAGGGCAGAGAAACCCAAGGCAAAGAACAAAAAGGGCCACTGTACAGCAAAATTCTAAAAGGACAAAGGGTGTTAATAAAACAAGCCTGAAGGCTTTGTGTCTTAATGCAAGGAGTATCCGCAATAAGGTGGATGAATTAATTGTGCAAATAGATGTTAACAAATATGATGTGATTGGGATTACGGAGACGTGGCTCCAGGATGATCAGGGCTGGGAACTCAACATTCAGGGGTATTCAACATTCAGGAAGGATAGAATAAAAGGAAAAGGAGGTGGGGTAGCATTGCTGGTTAAAGAGGAGATTAATGCAATAGTTAGGAAAGACATTAGCTTGGATGATGTGGAATCTATATGGGTAGAGCTGCAGAACACCAAAGGGCAAAAAACGTTAGTAGGAGTTGTGTACAGACCTCCAAACAGTAATAGGGATGTTGGGGAGGGCATCAAACAGGAAATTAGGGGTGCATGCAATAAAGGTGTAGCAGTTATAATGGGTGACTTTAATATGCACATAGATTGGGCTAGCCAAACTGGAAGCAATACGGTGGAGGAGGATTTCCTGGAGTGCATAAGGGATGGTTTTCTAGACCAATATGTTGAGGAACCAACTAGGGGGGAGGCCATCTTAGACTGGGTGTTGTGTAATGAGAGAGGATTAATTAGCAATCTCATTGTGCGAGGCCCCTTGGGGAAGAGTGACCATAATATGGTGGAATTCTGCATTAGGATGGAGAATGAAACAGTAAATTCAGAGACCATGGTCCAGAACTTAAAGAAGGGTAACTTTGAAGGTATGAGGCGAGAATTGGCTAGGATAGATTGGCGAATGATACTTAGGGGGTTGACTGTGGATGGGCAATGGCAGACATTTAGAGACCGCATGGATGAAGTACAACAATTGTACATTCCTGTCTGGCGTAAAAATAAAAAGGGGAAGGTGGCTCAACCGTGGCTATCTAGGGAAATCAGGGATAGTATTAAAGCCAAGGAAGTGGCATACAAATTGGCCAGAAATAGCAGCGAACCTGGGGACTGGGAGAAATTTAGAACTCAGCAGAGGAGGACAAAGGGTTTGATTAGGACAGGGAAAATGGAGTACGAGAAGAAGCTTGCAGGGAACATTAAGGCGGATTGCAAAAGTTTCTATAGGTATGTAAAGAGAAAAAGGTTGGTGAAGACAAACGTAGGTCCCCTGCAGTCAGAATCAGGGGAAGTCATAACGGGGAACAAAGAAATGGCGGATCAATTGAACAAGTACTTTGGTTCGGTATTCACTAAGGAGGATACAAACAACCTTCCGGATATAAAAGGGGTCAGAGGGTCTAGTAAGGAAGAGGAACTGAGGGAAATCTTTATTAGTCGGGAAATTGTGTTGGGGAAATTGATGGGATTGAAGGCAGATAAATCCCCAGGGCCTGATGGCCTGCATCCTAGAGTACTTAAGGAGGTGGCCTTGGAAATAGCGGATGCATTGACAGTCATTTTCCAACATTCCATTGACTCTGGATCAGTTCCTATGGAGTGGAGGGTAGCCAATGTAACCCCACTTTTTAAAAAAGGAGGGAGAGAGAAAACAGGGAATTATAGACCGGTCAGCCTGACCTCAGTAGTGGGTAAAATGATGGAATCAATTATTAAGGATGTCATAGCAGTGCATCTGGAAAATGGTGACATGATAGGTCCAAGTCAGCATGGATTTGTGAAAGGGAAATCATGCTTGACAAATCTTCTGGAATTTTTTGAGGATGTTTCCAGTAAAGTGGACAAAGGAGAACCAGTTGATGTGGTATATTTGGACTTTCAGAAGGCTTTCGACAAGGTCCCACACAAGAGATTAATGTGCAAAGTTAAAGCACATGGGATTGGGGGTAGTGTGCTGACGTGGATTGAGAACTGGTTGTCAGACAGGAAGCAAAGAGTAGGAGTAAACGGGTACTTTTCAGAATGGCAGGCAGTGACTAGTGGAGTGCCGCAAGGTTCTGTGCTGGGGCCCCAGCTGTTTACATTGTACATTAATGATTTAGACGAGGGGATTAAATGCAGTATCTCCAAATTTGCGGATGATACTAAGTTGGGTGGCAGTGTGAGCTGCGAGGAGGATGCTATTAGGCTGCAGAGTGACTTGGATAGGTTAGGTGAGTGGGCAAATGCATGGCAGATGAAGTATAATGTGGATAAATGTGAGGTTATCCACTTTGGTGGTAAAAACAGAGAGACAGACTATTATCTGAATGGTGACAGATTAGGAAAAGGGAAGGTGCAACGAGACCTGGGTGTCATGGTACATCAGTCATTGAAGGTTGGCATGCAGGTACAGCAGGCGGTTAAGAAAGCAAATGGCATGTTGGCCTTCATAGCGAGGGGATTTGAATACAGGGGCAGGGAGGTGTTGCTACAGTTGTACAGGGCCTTGGTGAGGCCACACCTGGAGTATTGTGTACAGTTTTGGTCTCCTAACTTGAGGAAGGACATTCTTGCTATTGAGGGAGTGCAGCGAAGGTTCACCAGACTGATTCCCGGGATGGCGGGACTGACCTATCAAGAAAGATTGGATCAATTGGGCTTGTATTCACTGGAGTTCAGAAGAATGAGAGGGGACCTCATAGAAACGTTTAAAATTCTGACGGGTTTAGACAGGTTAGATGCAGAAAGAATGTTCCCAATGTTGGGGAGGTCCAGAACCAGGGGTCACAGTCTGAGGATAAGGGGTAAGCCATTTAGGACCGAGATGAGGAGAAACTTCTTCACCCAGAGAGTGGTGAACCTGTGGAATTCTCTACCACAGAAAGTAGTTGAGGCCAATTCACTAAATATATTCAAAAGGGAGTTAGATGAAGTCCTTACTACTCGGGGGATCAAGGGTTATGGCGAGAAAGCAGGAAGGGGGTACTGAAGTTTCATGTTCAGCCATGAACTCATTGAATGGCGGTGCAGGCTAGAAGGGCTGAATGGCCTGCTCCTGCACCTATTTTCTATGTTTCTATGTTATCTGCGTGGTACAATTACCCGCTGCTCCTGGGTCTCGGGGTCTGATTCTCGCTTTGGGCTTTTACTGATATAACTGTGTGAGGTCCCGGGTTCCTGCCCCATTCCCTGCTCTTCCACCTCGCCGGCTCCTCATTCAGTCATTTTATCCTGCCCTCTGGAAATCTCTGACACTCAACCGCCCTTCAAACCCACATCACAATATAAAATTATACCGTAGCTTCAGGCTCTACCCACCTTTAACCGAATCCTGCCACCCAATCCTTCTCCTTTCTAGCTCGGGTCCCACCCTTGTTCTCCTTGTGGAAGCTCCGAGCAGTTTCCCTGAGGTTTGTGCCACCGGTGTGAGGGGATTGAGTTACCTTACTTCGATCATTTTATTCTCTGGAAATCAAATCGATGGAACGTTTGATTCAGTCTTAACATTGTCTTTCTTTGCTCTGCGGTTTGTGTCACTTCTTCAATTTAATATGTTTACTGAAATCATTTAATGAGACTTGCAACAGTGCATTGGCCGGGAATCGAACCCGTATATCCGGACCAAGGGCCGACAGTTCTATTTCTCAATAGCAAGACTCACACTGTCAAGGCCACTTTCTTTTCAATTTTCACTTCATTTTCTGCACTTTTCGTTACACAAGGAGCAACTTCATAAAACACAAAGCAAAATACCGCAGAAGCTGAGAATGGAATTATTTAGAACATTCTGGAAACACTCTGGAGGTCCAGGGGTCACAGTCTAAAACTAAGGGGTAAGCCATTTATGACTGAGATGAGGAGAAACTTCTTCACTCAGAGAGTGGTTAACCTTTGGAATTCTCGACCACAGAAAGTTGTTGATGCCAGTTGGTTGGATATATTCATAAGGGAGTTAGATATGGCCCTTTCGGCTAAAGGGATCAGGAGGTATGGAGAGAATGCAGCAAAGAGGTACTGAAGTTGCATGATCAGCCATGATCATATTTAATGCTGGTGCAGGCTCGAAGGGCCGAATGGAATGCTCCTGCACATTTTCTATGTTTCTTTGACCATCTGTAGAGAGGGTGACACAGGCTTAACCTTACAGCTTGATGAGCCAAATATTGCAGATACTTTTATTAAAATTATTTTTCCATGTGCTGATGCATTTGAACTTCCCTCCAAACTTTACAGTTTATAAATTGTCCACAGGCAATAAAAAGTTTAATGAACTGCCCTCAGTATGGGAAGCCTTATAACATGTTCAACACAGTAACGATGCGGATATAACTCAAAACCACGCATGGTGAACAATGGATCAGTAGTCTATCGGCTTATTTTGTTCAATTTAGATTCATTCTACATTAAATTCATTTACAAATCTTCATCATCACTTTGCATCATCCAAATGCATTCCGTCTCGCCACACAGACATTCCTTCACCATTTATTAATGATAAAACCTGAAGTTTACTGTGTCTCCTGTGACATTTACCAATCTATTTTACATTAAAAGCTGATCGTTATCTATTACTTAAAATTGCTTTCGGAACAGAACAACCACAGAGTCTTGTAATGATGTTTTAGCATGTATTTAAAATACTCTTTGAGGGTTATTCTCCTCCCCTTATCAAAAAAGACATCCTACTTTGCACAATCACTAATCTAGCCAAACTGAACATTAAATTTATCACCGCATTGCTAGACTCGGGCAGACCCTCCTGCACTCTTCATCTCAAAATTTAATGCATGGGATTCCCATTCCCATTCCCATTCTTCATACCCCACCCAGCAAGGAAAACTCGCACAACTGTCGATCAGAGCATCAGAATCACTTAACTGAGGACATATCACCAGTAAATGGGACAGTCACATCCCGTGGCCCACACACTGAGCATGTTGGCACCTCCACTCGCCAAATCTTACATACAGCAATCATGGTAAAAATCCGGTTATGAACCAATTTGAAATCCAGTTCAATCCACTCTGGACATTTAAAATTCACCCACACCTCTTTCCAAATCGTGTTGTAGTCCAGCTGTGGGGACATACTCTTCCAAAACTCCTGATCAGCTGGAGCCTTGAAGCTCCATTGTCGAAATATCCCATAGAAACCATGAGTGTTGCTGTTGGCTAATTGGACAGACTCTTCTGGCATCAAACAAGCTCCCTGGCTGTGAGTTGCCAGTGGAGATATCTTCGAATTACTTAATCTTACAGTACAGATATACAGTCAAGCTGGTTGGATGATTGAACTGACGTCAAGCCTTTGATTTAAATCTTGTTCAAGGGTGGCGACGCCATAGGAACAGAGGAACAGGAGTGGGTTTTGGAGATGGCCTTGTATATTACTAGGCTGATTCCGGAGATGAGGGGGCTTACCTTATGATGATAGATTGAGTAGACTGGGTCTTTACTCGTTGGAGTTCAGAAGGCTGAGGGGTGATCTTATATAACATTTAAAATAATGAAAGGTATAGACAAGATAGAGGCAGAGAGGTTGTTGCCACTGGTCGGGGAGACTAGAACTAGGGGGCACAGCCTCAAAATACGGGGGAGCCAATTTAAAAACGAGTTGAGAAGGAATTTATTCTCCCAGAGGGTTGTGAATCTGTGGAATTCTCTGCCCAGGGAAGGAGTTGAGGCTAGCTCATTGAATGTATTCAAATCACAGATAGATAGATTTTTAACCAATAAGGGAATTAAGGGTAATGGGGTGCGGGCGGGTAAATGGAGCTGAGTCCACGGCCAGATCAGCCATGATCTTTTTGAATGGCGGTGCAGGCTCGAGGGGCTAGATGGCCTACTCCTGTTCCTAATTCTTATGGTCTTGTGTTCTTATGTTCACTGGCCTGACTATGTCCTCCTGACCTCTGGTACGTTCCTCTCATTTTACTACATTCGCAACTTTGTGACATTTGCAAACTTTGATATTGTGTCCGAAGTACTCAATTCCAATACATTAATAATTATCCTCAAGGAGCAGTGTTCCCAGCAGCGCCAACTGGCTGATACCATCGGGTCCTTCTCCGCTGTCCAAATAACAATAGTTCGCAACTACTCTCTGCTTTCTGTCACTCAGCCGATTTCGAGTCTAAGCAGCCACTGTTCCTTTAATACCATGGGCTTCAATTTTGGCAGAAAATCTGTTATGCTGTACTTCATCAAGTGTCTTTTGAAAATTCGTCAAGTTACTCAAGCACGATTTGCCTTTGACAAATTAGACTAGCATGAGCAGTTAAGACCACAATTTTACAACACCAGATGAAAACTTTGCAGGTGAAGAACTTTCAGTACCTCTCGCAAGGACATTGCAATTCAAGAGTTGTATCAATTATTTGACAAATAAATTTTATTAATCTGATGCCTCAATCCTGAAATTTGGGTTAAGTGTAGGTATGATTGACTATCCCATAGACCGAACATAATTGGCGACCGTGCCAATACTGGGAATAATTAAATCTTTCATTGTCTGATTTGTTGACTGTCATCTCTAGTCAGACAGTCCCATACAGAGCAGATTCTGGAATATGGAGTATCTGGGCGAATATTTAGATGCACATTCGACGTAGCATGTTGGGATAACTATGAGGGTTAGTAATCTCACGGGAGTTAGATCCATGAATGAGTTAGACTGGATCCTGGGTACCGAAAAAACCAAGGTTCCTCTGTTACAATGGATGGTTTTCAAGCCTGGGATTCCATCCGAATCTAATCAGCATCACACAAAGGAGAGCAGCGCCGGAGAGGCGAGCGTGGGGAGGCCTATAAAGGCCCAACGTCGGCGGGAGGCGGCAGTCTGAGCAGCGTCAGAGAGGCGAGCGTGTGGAGGCCTATAAAGGCCAGCTGGTGCTACTGCAGCAGGGTGAGAAGGCAAAAAAGAAGTCGAAAGGCATCGAAAGGTGACGTCACAGGCAAGGGGGTAAGTGATTGATTTGTGGTTGGTAAGTAGATTTTCTTTTTCTTTTGTTTATCAGTCAGTAACCGTTAGCATTGTTGTTGCCAATTTAAGTTTATGTAAGGGTTAAGTCATGGCAGGACAGCTTGGACACATGTTGTGCTCCTCCTGTACGATGTGCGAAGTCAGGGGTGCTTCAGGTGTCCGTGACGGCTACGTGTGCGGGAAGTGCATCTGCCTGCAGCTCCTGACGAACTGCATTGCGGCACTGCAGCTGCAGGTTGATGAATTCTGCAGCATCCACGAAGCTGAGAATGACGTGAATAGCAAGTTTAGTGAGTTGGTCTTACTGCAGTTGAAGGATTTAGAGCCAGATAGGGAATGGCTGACCAACCGGAAGAGCAGTGCAAGGAAGGTAGTGCAGGGGTCCCCTGCAGTCATCTCCCTGCAAAACAGATACACCGCTTTGGGTACTGTTGAGGGGGATGACTCATCAGGGGAGGGCAGCAGCAGCCAAGTTCATGGCACCGTGGGTGGCTCTGCTACATAGGAGGGCAAGAAAAAGAGTGGAAGAGCTATAGTGATAGGGGATTCAATTGTAAGAGGAATAGATAGACGTTTGTGCGGCCGCAACTGAGACTCCAGGATGGGATGTTGCCTCCCTGGTGCAAGGGTCAAGGATGTCTCGGAGCGGGTGCAGGGCATTCTGAAAAGGAAGGGTGAGCAGCCAGTTGTTGTGATGCATATAGGTACCAACGATATCGGTAAAAAACGGGATGAGGTTCGACAAGACGAATTTAGGGAGATAGGAGCTAAATTAAAAAGTTGGACCTCAAAAGTAGTAATCTCAGGATTGCTACCAGTGCCACGTGCTAGTCAGAGTAGGAATCGCAGGATAGCTCAGATGAATACATGGCTTGAGGAGTGGTGCACAAGGGAGGGATTCGATTTCCTGTGACATTGGAACCGGTTCTGGGGGAGGTGGGACCAGTACAAACCGGACGGTCTGCACCTGGGCAGGACCAGAATCAATGTCCGAGCGGGGTTGTTTGCTCGTGCTCTTGGGGAAGAGTTAAACTGATATCGCAGGGGGATGGAAACCTATGCAGGGAGAGCGGATGAAGTAGAATGGGGGCAGAAGCAATAGATAGAAGGAAGAAAATGAAACTGGAGGGCAAAGGGAAAAAGCAAAAAGGGCAACATTACAGAAAATTTCTAAAGGGCCAAAGTGTGTTCGATAGACAAGACTGAAGACTCTGTGACTCAATCCGAGGAGTATTCGGAAAAAGGTGGACGAATTAACTGCGTAGATAGCAGTTAATGGGTATGATATAATTGGCATCACAGAGATATGGCTCCAGGGTGACCTCGGCTAGGAGCTCAACATCAAGGGGTATTAAGCATTTCGGAAGGATAGACAGAAAGGAAAAGGAGGCGGAGTGGCATTGCTGGTTAAAGAGGAAATTAATGCAATCGTAAGGAAGGACATTGGCTTGGATGATGTGGAATCGGTATGGGTGGAGCTAGGTAATACCAAGGGGAAGCAAACGCGAGTGGGAGTTGTGTACAGAACACAAAACAGTCGTAGCAAGGTTTGGGACAGCATCAAACAAGAAATTAGGGATGCATGGAATAAAGGTACAGCAATTATCATGGGTGACTTTAATCTACATATTTATTGGGCGTACTAAATTGGGAGCACTGTGGTGGGGGAGGATTTCCTGGAATGTATTAGGGATTGTTTTCGAGACCAATATGTCAAGGAACCAACTCGGGAGCTGCCATCCTACACTGTGTGATGTGTAATAAGAAAGGACTAATTAGCAATCTTGTTGTGCGAGGCCCCTTCGGGAAGAGTGACCTTAACATGTTGGAATTCATTATTAAGATGGAGGGTGACACAGTTAATTCAGAAACTAGGGTCCTGAACTTAAGGAAAGGTAACTTCGATGGTTTGAGGCGTGAATTGGCTAGAATAGACTGGCAAATGATATTTAAAGGCTTGCCGGTGGACAGGCAATGGCAAACATTTAAATATCACAGGGATGAACTTCAACAATTGTACATCCCTGTCTGGAGTAAAATAAAATGTAGAAGGTGGCTCAACCGTGGCTAACAAGGAAAATTAAGGATAGTGTTAATTCCAAGGAAGAGGCATATAAATTGGCCAGAAAAAGCAACAAACCTGAGAACTGGGAGAAATTTAGAATTCAGCACAGGAGGACAAAGGGTTTAATTAAGAGGTGGATAATAGAATACGAGAAGAAGCTTGCCAGGATAAAATAATTGCAAAAGCTTCTGCAGATAAGTGAAGAGAAAAAGCTTAGTGAAGACAAACGTCGGTCCCTTGCAGTCAGATTCAGGTGAATTTATAATGGGGAATAAAGAAATGGCAGACCAATTGAACAAATACTTGGTTCTCTCTTCACGAAGGAAGACACAAATAATCTTCAGGAAGTACGAGGGGTCCGAGTTTCCAGTGAGAAGGAGGAACTGAAGGATATCCTTATTCGGTGGGAAATTGTGTTCGGGAAATTGATGGGATTGAATGCCGATAAATCCCCGGGGACTGATAGTCTGCATCCAGAGTACTTAAGGAAGTGTCCCGAGAAATAGTTGATGCATGGGTGATCATTTTCCAACAGTCTATCAACTCTGGATCAGTTCCTATGGACTGGAGGGTAGCTAATGTAACACCACTTTATCAAAAGGGAAGGACTGAGAAAGCGGGTAATTAGAAACCGGTTAGCGTGACATCAGTAGTGCGGAAAATGTTGGAATCAGTTATTAAGGATGAAAAGCAGCGCATTTGGAGAGCAGTGACAGGATCAGTCCAAGTGAGCACGGATTTGTGAAGGGGAAATCATGCTTGAGAAATCTTCTGGAATTTTTTGAGAATGTAACTAGTAGAGTGGACAAGGGAGAACCAGTGGATGTGATGTATTTGGACTTGCAAAAGGCTTTTGTCAAGGAGCCACACAAGAGATTGGTGAGCAAAATTAAAGTACATGGTATTGGGGGTAATGTATTGAGGTGGAGAGAGAACTGGTTGGCAGACACGAAGGAGAGAGTCGGGATAAACAAGTCATTTCCAGAATGGCAGGCAAGTGACTAGTGGATTGCCACGGGGCTCAGTGCTGGGATCTCAGCTCTTCACAATATACATCAATGATTTGGATGAATGAATTGAGTTTAATATCTCCAAGTTTGCAGATGACATTAAACTGGGTGGCAGTGTGAGCAGTGCGGGTTCCGCTAGGAGGTTGCAGTGTGACTTAGACAGGTTAGGTGAGTGGGAAAATGCATGGCAGATGCAGTATAATGTGGATAAATATGAAGTTATCCACTTTGGAGGCAAAAACGCGAAGTCAGAATATTAACTGAATGGCGGCAGATTAGGAAAAGGAGAGGTGCAATGAGACCTGGGCATCATGGTTCATCAGTCATTGAAAGTTGGCATACAGGTACAGCAGGCGGCGAAGAAGGCAAATGGTATGTTGGCCTTCATAGCTAGGGGATTTGAGTGGAGGAGCAGGGAGGTCTTACTGCAGTTGTACAGGGCCTTGGTGAGGACTCACCTGTGTTCAGTTTTGGTCTCCTAATCTGAGGAAGGACGCTCTTGCTATTGAGGGAGTGCAGTGAAGCTTCACCAAACTGATTCACGGTATAGCAGGATTGATATATGAGGAGAGACTAGATCAGCTGAGCCTTTAAACATTGGCGTTTAGAAGGATGAGAGGGGATCTCATAGAAACATATACGATTCTGACGAGACGGGACAGGTTAGATGCGGGTAGAATTTTCCCGATGTTGGGGAAGTCCAGAACCAGGGGACACAGTCTTAGGATTAGGGGTATGCCATTTAGGACTGAGATGAGGAGAAACTTCTTCACTCAGAGAGTAGTTAACCTGTGGAATGCCCTGCCGCAGAAAGTTGTTGATGCCACTTCATTGGATATATTCAAGAAGGAATTAGATATGGCCCTTACGGCTAAGGGGATCAACGGGTATGGAGAGAAAGCAGGAAAGGGGTACTGAGGGAATGATCAGCCATGATCTTATTGAATGGAGGTGCAGGCTCGAAGGGCCGAATGGCCTACTCCTGCACCTATTTTCAATATTTTCTATGTTTCTATGTGAAAGATTGGAGGAAAAGATTTGGGTGAAAACTTGCGTAAGAGTGATCACCGTGTGATAAGGTTTACATTCATAGTGGAGAAGAGTAAGGAACAATCTCGAGCAGGCATTTTAAATTGTAAGAGGGAAAACTTCAATGGGAGGAGAGCTGATCTAGCCAAGGTAAAATGAAACCAATGATTGGGAGGATCCTCTGTAACAGGACAATGGGTGATCTTTCCGGAGTAGATGTATCAGGTACAGACTAGGGACATTCCAACACGAGGTAACGAAAACTGAACCAAAAACATGGCTCCTTGGATCACGAGGGAGATAGAGAATATGATTCAACAAAAAAGAGGGTGTATGATGCATGTCAGTAGAATTCTTCAAGTGAGAATCAGCCCAAATGCCATAGGTTTACTATGGGAACTGGAGAGGAAAGTAAGCCTGTCAAGGTGATACTATGAGAATAGAATGGCAGTAAACATAAAGGTGAACCCAATATCTTCTGCTAGCAGGGAAATAATAACCGGGTAGTAAGCGATGGGGCGGAGTTTATAAGAGCAAAGAAGGTGACATATGCTTAGAGGTACAGGGCAATGCTGGAATACTTAATTAATATTTATATCAGTGTTTACAAAGGAAGAGGATGCTGGCAAAATATGGGCAAAAGTGGAGATTGTGGAGGCAATGGATGGTGTGATAATTGATAGGCAGGAGTACTGTAAATAATGTGTATATTCAGAATGGATAAGTGGCCTGGTCCAGATGACTTTCATTCCAAGTTTCTCGGTGAAGCGGGGCTGGAGATAGCGGAAGGGATTGGCATAATTTTGCAATCTACCCTCGATGCGGGTGAGGTGCCAGAATGTTGGAAATGGCAAATGTGACATCTTTGTTCAAGAAATGGTGCAAGACATTCTTGGTAATTACAGGCCGGTCAGTATAACATCAGTGGCGGGTAAGGTTTTAGAAACAATAATGAGGGAATACATTAACAATCACTTTGGAAAGATGTAAGCTAATTAAGTACAGCCAGGACTGATTTGTGAAAGGCAGATCGTGTTTGACTGAACAAATTGATTTTTTCAATTAAGTAACAGAGAAGGTTGATGAAGTAAATTCACAGGGTTTTGTCTGTATGGCTTTGACGAAAGCGTTGTATAAAGTATCACATAAAAGTCTGGTTAACATAATTGAGGCTCTCGGAATAGGACGGCCCGTTTCAACTTGGATAAGAAATTGGCTTAAGGACAGAAAACAGCGAGTCATTGTAAGTGGTTGTTTTTCAGTCCACCATCAACAGCCTGCTGGTCGCCATTGACAAGAGACTTAACTGTTCCAGCCACGTTTATAATTTGGCTACAAGAGCAGGCCAGATGCTAGGTATTCTGTGGCGAGAGGCACACATACTGACTCCCCAAATCCTTTCCATTGTGTACAAGGCAGATGTCAGGAGTGTGGTGGAACAAGCTCCCCTTGCGTGGATAAGTGCAGCTTCAACAACACTCAGGAAACTGGCTTCAATATTCACAATATATAGTTGGAAAAAATGTTAGCTGATCCAGCACTGGATGTGGGACATCTGATCATTTGGAGACATTGGAGGGTGGAGAGCGCTGGTGGTGATGTAAATCTGGATGTCACCATTGTGCATGTGGAATCTGACGCTGTGTTTCCGGATGATGTCGCCAGGGTGCAACAGGTTGATGAATATAGGAGGGGGCCAAAGGTTGCTCCTTGGGAGACACCAGAGTTAATAGTGCCACAGCGGGATGAAAAGCTATTCCAGGCGATTCTGTTGCTACTACACGTTAGATGAAAATCGAACGAGGGGATTGCAGTCACATCCAGCTGGAAGGCGGTGGAGACGTGTTGGAAGAGGATGTAGTGTTCAACACGGCAACTCCTGCAACTAAGTTGAGAAGGACGGCGCGGGACAGTTTACCTTTTGTCACAGTCGCATAGGACGTTATGTGTCACTGTTGCAAGAATCTTTTCGGGACTATGGCAGGGGCGCAAACCTGATTGGACGGATTTAACCTTTGCGTTCCAGTAAAGATGGGCCGGGATTTGGGAGCCGACAACACTTTCAAGGGCTTTGGAGAGAAAAAGGAGGTTGGAGGTGTGGCAGTAGTTTTCACGGTGGAGCAAATGCACAAAAAGAATGGAACTTTTATATTTTAACAAAGAGCATTCTTTGGACTGATAGCGTCACTTGCGGGTAATGGCAACTAGCGATGTTTGGTGTTCATTGAACTTCACGATAAATAAACCGACGATTCATTTCATTGTTGGATATTTTATTCACAGTGTGTAGAACAACCGTGGCAGTTAATCGAAGCTGAGAATACCATCAATGAAATTATTATCCATTAGTGCACGAGGCTGCTGTGTTCTTGGTCAAGCTACTGACCCTTAAATATTCACACACTGTGATTGTATCTGTTTCAGCTCTGTTATCTGCGTGGTACAGCTGCCCGCTGCTCCTGGGTCTCAGGGTCTGTTTCGCGCTTTGGGCTTTTACTGATATTGTGAATGTTTAAAAATGTATAGAGACATTGAAGTTGAGAACGTGGGAATTTTATAGGGACAGTATAAGCTAACAAAGAATGCATGGAGGTATAGCCATGACATCTCAGACTCAAGACTGCGAAATGTTACAACACAAACACATATTGAAACAAAACCCTCAGCTTGCAGAAAAACCTCAAGGACTTATTAAATCATGTTATGAACCTGAAACATTAACAGAAGGTCTTTGTTTAAAATCAGACCATACTTATGAGTGGACAAAGGGAAAGAGGGATCAAAAGGGACAGGCTGGACTAGGGTGTCACTCTAGCCCGATCTTGTTATCTTTTGCTGAAAATGTATAACTGTCGTCCCTTTACAATGTAACATCACTTTGTCCATAGGAAGTGGGTACGTTCTATCAGAGTTGCATCCCTTCTGTCTGATAAAATCCCCGATCGGGATTTGCTTTTTAAATAAACGTTTGCTTTGTTTAAAGCACAAACGGTATTCGTTTCAGTAATTTTGCTGAACCAGATTGAGGTAAAAGAATCCAGAAATCAACGATATAAATGTGTGAGTCCCGGGTTCCTGCCCCATTCCCTGCACTTCCACCTCACTCAGTCATTTTGTCCTGCCCTCTGGAAATCTCTGACACTCAACCGCCCTTCAAACCCACATCACAACATAAAATTATACCGCAGCTTCAGGCTCTACCCACTTTTAACCGAATCCTGCCACCCAATCCTTCTCCTTTCTCGCTCGGGGCCCACCCTTTCTCTCCTTGTGTAAGCTCCGAGCAGTTTCCCTGAGGTTTGTGCCACAGGTGTGAGGGGATTGAGTTAGCTTCCTTCACTCATTTTTTTCTCTGGAAATCAAATCGATAGAACGTTTGATACGGTCTTAACATTGTCTTTCTTTGCTCAGCGGTTTGTGTCACTTCTTAAATTTGATATGTTTACTGAAATAATTTAATGAGACTTACAACAGTGCTTTGGCCGGTAATCGAACCCGAATATCCGGACCAGGGGCCGACAGTTCTATTTCTCAATGCCAAGACTCACACTGTCAAGCCCATTTTCTTTTCAATTTTCACTTAATTTTCTGTGCTTTTCGTTACACAAGGAGCAACTTCATAAAACACAAAGCAAAACACCGCAGAAGCTGAGAATGGAATTATTTAGAACATTCTGGAAACACTCTGGAGGTCCAGGGGTCACAGTCTAAGAATAAGGGGTAAGCCTTTATGACTGAGATGAGGAGAAACTTCTTCACTCAGAGAATGGTTAACCTGTTGAATTCTCTACCGCAGAAATTTGTTGATGCCATTTTTTTGGATATATTCATACGGGAGTTAGATATGGCCCTTATGGCAAAATGATCAGTGGGTATGGAGAGAAAGCAGGAAAAGGGCTCTGAAGTTGCATGATCAGCCATGGTCATATTGAATGGTGATGCAGGCTCGAAGGGCCGAATGGCCTGCTCCTGCACCTATTTTCTATGTGTCTATGTTTACATGACCATTTGTGGAGACGGGGACACAGGTGTAAACTTTCAGCTCGAAGAGCCAAATATTGCAGATACTTTTATTTAAATTATTTTTCCATGTGCTGATCCCTTTGAATTTCCCAACAAACTTTACAGTTTATAAGTTGCCCATAGGCAATAAAAAGTTAATGAAATACCCTCAGCCTGGAAAGTCTCATAAAGCGTTCAACACAGCAACGACGCGGATATGACTCAAAACCTCACATGGTGAACAAGGGATCAGTAGTCTATCATCTTATTTTGTTCAATTTGGATTCATTCTACATTAACTACATTTACAAATTGTCATCATTACATTGTATCATCCAAATACATTCAGCCACGCAGCACAATCATTCCTCAACCACTTATTAACCACAAAACCTGAAGTTTAATATGTCTCTTATGACATTTACCAATCTATTGTACATTAGCCACTGATCATTATCTATTACTTAAACTTCCTCTCCGAACAGAACACCCACAGAGTCTTCTAATGTATATATTTAAAATAATCGTTCATGTTTATTTTCTTCCGCTTCTCAAAAAGGACACCTTTCTTTGCACAATCTCTAATCTAGCCAAACTGATCATTAAATTTATCGCCGCTTTGCTAGACTCGGGCAGACCCTCCTGCTATCTCCATCTCAAAATATAATACATGGGATTCCCATTCCCATTCTACGGTACCCCACCCAGCAAGGAAACCTCACACAACTGTCGAACATATTATCAGAATCACTTAACTGAGGACATATCAGCAGTAAATGGGACAGTCACATCCCGTGTCCCATAGCACTGGGCAAGTTGCCACCTCCACTCGCCCAATCTTACATACAGCAATCATGGTAAAATCCGGGTATGAACCAATTTAAAATCCATTTCAATTCACTCTGGATATTTAAAGTTCACCCACACCCCTTTCTAAATCGTGCTGTAGTCCAGCTGTGGGGATTTATTCTTCCAAAACTCCTGATCAGCTGAGGCCTTGAAACTTCATTGTGTAAAAATCCCAAAGAAACCATGAGTGTTGCAGTTGTCTAATTGGACCGACTCCTCTGCTCTCTCCAGCAGAAAGCTTGGAAATGCAGAACGCATTTGACGTCCTCTGGAGATTTTCACGTTTATTTCTTTCATCGAATGCTGTGGCATTGCCCACACAATCTTCTGATTCATTTTCCCAATTGAGTTTTCCTCTACCTCCTTATCCTCCTCCCAAACCATATTTCTCAAGACCGCTTCTGGCAACTAACCTGGAATCACCTCGTAATCCACGAGTATAATAACAGATTTCATAAAAGCTTTATTAAATAATACCTCTTCTTCTTCTTAGTCAATCCCTCGGAGTCGAGTATGACTTGTTTCCAAATTAAAGATGATTTATTACGTGACTGATGAGTGCGATGTGGAATCTCCAGTTTCTATCACAGATGGGGCAGAAGGTGTTTGAAGGGACGCTGGAAGAAGGGACGGGTGGGTGGTGTGTTTGGGTTGTCATGCACTCCTTCCAATGCTTGAGCTTGGTTTCTGCTTGCTCCCGGCGAAGAGACTCAGAGTGTTCCGCACCTTCCCAGATGCTTCTCCTCCACTTTGAGCGTTCTTGGGCCAGGGATTCCAAGGTGTCGGTGGGGAAGTTACACATTTTCAACATGGTCCATGAAGCATTTCCTCTGCCCATCTGTGGTTCGCTTGCCGTGTCGCAGCTCCGTGTAGGGTGCTTGTTTTGGAAGTCTCGTCTCGGGCATGCAGTCGATGTGGCCTGTCCATCGGAGCTCATCGAACGTGGTCAATGCCTCGATGCTAGGGATGTTAGCCCGAGAGAGAACACTGACATTGGTGCTCATATCCTGCCAATGGATTTGCAGGATCTTGCGGAGCAAGATTTGGTGGATTTTCTCTGATGTTGTGAGATGCCTGCTATACATCGTCCATGTCTCTGAAAAATAAAGCACGGCGGGTATTACTGTGCCCAGTATACCATGAGCGTGGTGCCGGGTTTGACATCCTGGTCTTCAAATGCGCTCTTACTCAGGCGAACGAAGCCTGCGCTGGTGCACTGAAGGCGGTGTTTGACCACCATTGAAGTCTACCCTTGTTGGCAATAGGCTCCCGAGGTATGGCAAATGGTCCACGTTGTCCAAGTGGATTTTGATAATCTGGGGGAAGTACTGTGTGGCGGTTTGCAGGTTGGTGAGGACCTTTGTATTACGGATGTTTAGTATAAGGCACATGCTCTCCTATGCTTCTGTGAAGGTGTTGACGATGGTTTCGATTTCGGCCTTCTCTCGAAGTAATCGAAGTTAATTCTTATCTCTCTTCTTTGACTGTGGATACGCCCACGATGAACTCTTGATAGCTGTTGAAATATAATCAGTTAAAATTCCCTATTCTACTTCTTCATTATTATGTTTTGCTGGATTGCAGGTTAACATGAAGTTTGCTAGTCCACAATTGTATTGCTTTAGTTTAATTTCACCTCTTTCAATTAGTGGAAGTAATCATCTTGTACCGAGGTTTTATTTACAGTTAAAAGTCTAATTGTCTTCAAAATCCATTGGGTTCATCATCAACTAAAACTTTATGACAGAGGCCTACGTCCAGTCTCTGTGGTTGGAAGAAATTCTCCGCATTTCCGGTTTTTGGGGTATATCCCAGGGTTTCGGTTGTCTCTCAATGCAGAAGATCCACGGAGTTAGCAGACAGGTGGACATGCGTATGTGAGGAGGAGATATGAGGAATGGGTAGCATTATCTACTGTAAGGACAGGAATCATATTATTCTCAGTCCTACTTTGTAAACTGCTGCTTAAATATTTTAAGGCATTAATTCTTGCCTATGCTAAATAAAGGCATATAATTACACCGAATATGGTGTCAATGTTGAACAATTGAACAGACAGACCCTAAAACGACAACAATGGGCGGTCCTTGAAGTGAAGGTCGGTCTTATTATTTACTGGTCAAATCCTGACGTGATGGTGGACCTTATTTAAACGGGCAGTCCGACTGGTGATGAAGGACCTTCTCGTTAACTGGTCAATAACTGAGATGATGGTGGATCTTATTGAAACGGGCAGTCAGATTGGTGATCAACGGCATCCTCTTTAGGATGAGCCTTGAGGTGATGATGGGCTTTCTATTTAAATGGGAGAGACTTGAGGTGATGATGGAAATGTTCTTTCACCGGGCAGTTCATGGGCTGATGGTGGGCCTTCTTTACCAGGAAGGCTTTGATGTGCAAGTGGCTCTATTTATAAATGTGCATTTAACATGTGCACCAGTAAGGTAGTTGGTATATGAGAGATTGTAGGAAATGAATTCAAAATAGCAGAACCTTTGTCTCATTGACACGATGAGCTCGGGTAGGACATGAGGGTAAATATTTGAAAATCTAGCGAAGGATCATAATTCAGAGCTAGAGCAGGCGATGTTTTCCTTGATGGGGATGGAGAAGGATATGAGCCAAAAACAGGTCTATCGATAATTTCAGTATCAGTGAGAAACAATTCCATCACTTCTTCGTAGTTGATCATTGACTGTAATTAATATCAGACACCATAGATTAATTAAATGTGTTTGTTCGGTGACTGTAATTAATGTGACTCTCCATGGACCATAATTGTATCACTGGAGAGGTTATCGCTTCTATTAATGCAGCAAACATCTCGATGTGTTATACCACAGTCTCGCAGAGAGCATCATCTCCGGCACTCACTGTCACCAGCGGCTCTACCGAGAGGAGAATAATGTATTTAAGAATCAATGAGTTTATAATACTAACGTTCGTTTTTGAGATAGAAATGATATACTACCCCATTCTGGCTGTGGTCGGGGTCACTGGTAAGTCACTATGTCCGGCTACTCATGTTGTAGATCATGTTTAACTGTGTGACTGCATTATCTCATTGCTATCACAATATCCAAAAACGAATTGAACCAACAGATTCTCACTGGCTCTGGGGCTGATAATGTTCTGTGATTCCCCAATGTGACAATGTCACATTCACCCGTTGAATGGCCTGAGTGCAGTGAAGAGCAAATATCACCTTTTCATCTTTTCTCCATGTGATTGGGTCAGATAGAAATCTGAATCTTTTGTTAATTTCCAACAAAAGCAATCTCACTGGATGATTCTCTTATAGTCTGTGTCTGTAAAGCGTATTCTATTCAATCGGACAGATGTGTTCATGGGTTTCCAGAATCAATCAGCGTGCTCTGGGAACAGTGAATTATACCAAGTGGGGGAATCCAGTCCTGGCAGAAAGCTCACAAACACACCGTGAATATTCAACAATGTCCGTCCAGGTTCAGTCTGACGTCTCCATTTGTAAAATATCTTTCCCAGCATAAGTCAGTGTTCTGGGAGGTTAGGCTGGGAGTACAAATTCATTCGTGATTGAATGTATCTCCAGTTATAGATCAATGGATTGATTTCCGATCGTATCTGTGAACAAGAAATCTCCCACCTCATGTCCATCAAGCACAGTTCAGGAGAATCTCTCAATGAGAACTCTTCTGGCTCTGCCCCATCTCTTGCTCTGCTTCCGTGCAACTGATTCTTGTTGATTGTCACTGGAGAACAATGAGCGGTGAGTTCACTTTATTGATGCCAATTCACTGCGTCAATTGAAGTTCCCTCAAATCTCAACCACAGATACAGAACTCTGTTTTAGCGCTGATCTTGTTAGATTCAGATATTTAATTAAATCTCAACCACAGATGTAGAACTCCGGGTAAACAAATCACATAATTGGATGCAGAGATTTTAACACACCACAAGGTGCTAAATTTAATCTATGTTATATTAAACACAATCACAAAAATGTCTAATCACACAGCAGCGGACAGTTTGAACTTTGTGCGATTAGAATTAGCTGCAAGTTATACACCACCGCCCATTGCCTTCACATTAATGCGGCATGTAGAAAGCTGGATTGGTTTCACATTGCCCATTTTATTCCAGCGCAGATAGATATAAATCGACCGAGCATCTGGGGTGAGAAGGAAACGTCAGGTGCGGGCAATCCTCAAAAGAGGACTGGTCACAGCATTAGAACATTTATAGTCGAGATTATTTGAAACCATTTGGAGGATCAGTGAGTTGAAAGTCGTCTAAAATGTTATTTAATAATGTGTTATTTTCACGGGATGCAATATGTCAGATTTAAGTGCATGTGGAAGCATTGCTCTGTTTTATTACATGCTTTCACACCAGATTAAAATGTTAAATATTTTTCTCGAACTAACTTCAAACAAAAGATCCTTTTTGTGCCCTGATACCGCGTAGGAATGTCTGAAGCATTTGGCTCAGAGGGAATCACAGTACCAGTTTAAACACAATAACCAAACTCGCTTTGCTCCCGTATATTTTGTTCATGCTCTTCCAGGGTCTATCTCAAGGGTCAATGATTCACTCTCTGCCGGTCACTGACTCACTCTCCCCTGGTCACTGACTCACTCTCCCCGGTCCCTGACTCACTCTCCCTGGTTACTGACTCACTCTCCCCGGTCACTGACTCACTCTCTCTGGTCACTGACTCACTCTCCCCTGGTAACTGACTCACTCTCCTTGGCTACTGATTCACTGTCCCCTGGTCACTGACTCACTCTCCCCGGTCACTGACTCACTCTCCCTGGTCACTGACTCACTCTCACTGGTTACTGATTCACTCTCTCCTGGTCACTGACTCACTCTCCCCTGGTCACTGACTCACTCTCCCCGGTCACTGACTCACTCTCCCTGGTTACTGACTCACTCTTCCCGGTCACTGACTCACTCTCCCTGGTCACTGATTCACTCTCCCCTGGTAACTGACTCACTCTCCTTGGCTACTGATTCACTTCCCCTGGTCACTGACTCACTGTCCCCGGTCACTGACTCACTCTCCCTAGTCACTGACTCACTCTCACTGGTTACTGATTCACTCTCTCCTGGTCACTGACTTACTCTCCCCGGTTACTGACTCACTCTTCCCGGTCAGTGACTCACTCTCCCTCGTAACTGATTCATTCTCCCCCGGTCACTTACTCACTCTCACCGGACGCACTCATGTAATTTCTGCCGCTGAATTACGGCCCATAATGACCGACCAAGACATTTAAGCCGAAGTCCAATTACCCAAACTAACTCCTGTTTGCATGCAGACTGGGAACAGAATCCCAGAAGGTCGATGGTTCCAGGGTTCGTGCAACAGCAGGCAATGATTTAATAAACCTGGAGATGAGGGCTAATGCAATTTCAGTATTGATCTTCTGATTAGATGGCACACTACTCTTGCAATTTTAAATCCCATGCCCCGGTTCCATTTACCATTCTTTGCTGATTGGTGAGTTGCACAGTTTGCATTGTACATCCCGTTTCCAGCAGAAAGCCCTTTCTCTGGAACTTTATTAAATTCCATCACTGGCAGCAGTAATAAATGTAGAAATGTTACTCCAACCCCTTCAACCCGCTGAATTCATTTTCGTCCTGTTGTGTTAATTTCCTTTTGATGTCCCTTCCTCACAGCTAACTCAATGACGATTGTGATCCTGTCTCGGGGAAAGTGCGGTCTCTCCAAATGCGTCACTCGCTACTTGGTGGCCATGGCAGCGGCGGATCTAATGGTTGTTATCACTGACCTGATATTGAGGCAGATTCCAATTGTTTATCGTCTGTATTTTGTGCGAGAAATCCGCGTGTGTAATATCCACGCCGTCCTGCTTTATGTAGCCACAGACTGTTCTGTCTGGTTCACCGTCACTTTCAGCTTTGATCGATTCGTGGCAATTTGTTGCCAGAAGTTGAAAACTAAGTATTGCACTGAGAAAACCGCGGCTGTGGTTCTTGGAGCAGTGACTGTGCTGAGCTGTTTAAAGAACATTTTCTGGTACTTTATGTATTTACCTTGGTACAGGTTAGCCAATACCCCCTGGTTCTGTTACGTGAGTGTTCTTGTTATGATTTCACGTTTGTGGGGAACACTCGAGCTTCTTCATTCTATTCTAACCCCTTGCATCCCATTTGTTCTGATTCTGCTCCTCAATGCTTTAACCATCAGACACATTTTAGTGGCCTGCAGAGTCCGCAGGAGACTCCGGAAACACAGCAGCGAGGGGATTGCCAGTGACATCGAGATGGAGCGACGAAGGAAATCCATCATTTTACTGCTCATTATTTCAGGCAATTTCATTCTGTTATGGGCTGTGTTTATGTTGTTTTCTATTTGGAACCGGTTGTCGTATTTACTTTCTGCTACTATACATCTACCTTTTTACATGAAAGAAATAGGATTTATGCTCCAGCTCCTGAGTTGCTGCACAAACACTTGTATTTATGCCGTGACCCAGAATAAGTTCAGAGAGCAGTTGAAGAATGTGGTGAAATGTCCGTATCTCCGAATTGTTAAAATCATTAAATGGTGAGACTGAATGTAGAAGATGCAGCATCAGAAATCAACATGATGTAAGGGAAGGAGCGAAGCAGGAGAAGGCCATGGTGAATATCCACGGTTTGTCATGGAGAAAACAAAATAAACTCAATATAGATGACATTGCGGCAGAAAGGAAACGTTATCTGATGTGGGGACGTCGAGGTTTAACACAATCACATATTACACAGAAGTAGTTAGCACGGGTTGACAGAATAGTATCACGTTACGAGGACATAATTAACCTGATAAAATACACAACACACCCGAATCTTTCAGGGATTTTGATCTAGATAGCATGAATATTCAAGACGATAAGTTTCGGACATGCGCTGAAATAGTTCGTAGGATTACATAGCACATAAGCAGATAATTCGGGCCATCGTGCATTTGCCAGCTCTTTGAAAAAGATATGCAATTAGTCCCACTCAGCTGGTCTTGCCCCATAGTTTTGATAATTTTACCTATCAAATATTTATCCAATTCCTTCGTGACTGTTGGTACTGAAGCCGGATTATCCACCCTTTCAGTCTCGTCATTCACGACAATAATTAGAGGTGTCCAAACAACTCTTTATTTCCCCATTAGATTTCTTGTCAAGAATTTAAATCTGTATCCACTGGTTAGCAAGCCTCCAGCCAATGGAAATAATATTCCTCGATCTACTGTGCCGAAACCATTCATGATTAAATCTATTTAAACCTTCTCGGACCTGTGAAGTAACAATTCCGCAAATTCTGACAGCCTCTTTTTAATTGTACCATTTAGTTCATATTGCTTCTCCTCATCTGCACCTACAATATGCTTCACTGCACAATTCTCTGCTTCAAATGTCTACTGCCATGTTTCTGTTGAAGTCACTAGCCTGACTATGTCCACCTGGATTCTGGTACGTTCCTCCCGTTTTACTACATTCGCAACTTTGTGACATTTGCAAACTTGGATATTATGTTCTGTGTACTCAGTTCCAGGACATTAATATATATCCCAAAGGAGCAGTGATCCCAACAGTGCTACCTGGCTGACACCATCGGGTACTTATCCGCTGTCTGAATAACAAAAGTTCGCCAATACTCTCTGCTTTCTGCTTCTCGGCTGATTCGTATCTCGGCAACCACTGTCCCTTTAATACCATGGGCTTCAATTTTGCCAGCAAATCTACTATGCGGCACTTCACCAAGTGTCGTTTGAAATTTCGTCAAATAAATTAATCAAGTTAGTCAAGCACGATTTGCCTTTGACAAATTATACTAGCATGAGCAGTTTAGGCCACATGTTTACAACACCAGCTGAATCCTTTGCAGGTGAAGAATTTTCGGTACCACTCGCAAGGACACTGCAATTAAAGAGTTGTATCAATTATTTGACAAATAAAGTGTATTAATCGGATACCTCAATCGTGAAACTTGAGTTAAGTGTAAGAATGATTGACAATCCCAGAGACCGAACATAATTGGCGACCGTGTCAATACTGGGAATAATTTATTCTTTCATTGTCTGACTTGTTGCCTACCATCTCTCGGCAGACACTCCCATACAGAGCAGATAATGGAATATGGAGTATCTGGGAGAATATATAGATGCACATTGGATGTAGCATGAGGGCAAGTAATCTCACGGGAAATACAGATCCATGAGTGAGTTCGTCCGGATCCTGGATAATAGAAAAAACAAGGTTCCTGTGTTACAAGGGATAGTTTTCAAGCCGGAGATTCTATCGGAATGTAATCAGCATCACAGAAAGCAGTGTGACAGATTGGAGGAAATGATTTGTGAGAAAACTTCGATAAGAGTGATCGTCGTATGATAAGATTGAAACTAATAATGGAAAGGATTAAGGAACAATCTAAAGCAGACATTTTCAATTGGAAGGTGGAAAACTTCAATGGGAGGAGAGCGTATCTAGCCAAGGTAAAATGAAACCAATGATTGGGAGGATCATCTGAAACAGGACAATGGTTGATCTTTCAGGAGTATCAGGTACAGGCTAGGGACATTCCAACACGAGGTAACGACAAGTGAATCAAAAATACGGCTTTTTGGAATGACGAGGGAGATTGAGAATATGATTCAACAAAAAAGAGGGTATATGATGCATGTCAGGAGAATTCTTCAAGTGAGAATCAGCTAAATGCCATATGTTACTCGTGGAACTGAAGAGGAAAGTGAGACTGTCAACTTGATACTATGAGAATAAAATGGCAATTAACATAAAAGTGAATCCAATATCTTCTACCAGCAGGGAAATAATAAGCGTGTAATAAGCGATGGGGTGGGGCTTATAAGAGCAAAGAAGGTGACATGTGCTTAGAGGTGCAGGGCAATGCTGGAATGCTTAATGAGTACTTTGTATCACAGTTTACTAAGGAAGAGGATGCTGACAAAATATCGGCAGAGGTGGAGATTATAGAGGTAATGGATGGTGTGATAATTGATAGGCAGAATGTACTGGAATGGCTGTATATAATTAGAATGGATAAGTGGCCTGCATCAGATGGCTTTCATACCAAGTTTGTAGGTAAAGCGGGGTTGGAGATAGCGGAAGGAATTGGCATGATCTTGCAATGTCCCCGAGATGCCGGGGTGGTGCCAGAATGTTGGAAATAGCAAATGTGACATCCTTTTTCAAGAAATGGTGTAAGTCAGTTTTGGTAATTACAGGCCAGTCAGTATAACATCAGTGGTGGGGAAGGTTTTAGAAACAATAATGAAGGAACACATTAACAATCACTTTGGAGAGATGTAAGTTAATGAAGGATAGCCAGTACTGATTTGTGAAAGGCAGATCGTTTTTGACTGCTCAAATAGATTTTTTAAAGTAAGTAACAGAGAAGGTTGATGAAGGAAATTCACTGGATTTTGTCTGTATGTCTAGAAGAAAGCGTTGGACAAATTATCACATAAAGGGTTGGACAACAAAATTGAGGCTCTAGGAATAGGAGGGCCCGTGTCAGCTTGGCTAAGCATTGGCTTAAGGACAGAAAACGGCGAGTCATTGTAAATGGTTGTTTTTCAGACCGCCTTCAACAGCCTGCTCGCCATTGTCAAGAGACTTAACTGTTCCAGCCACGTTTATAATGTGGCAACAAGAGCAGGGCAGGGGCTGGGTATTCTGTGCCGAGAGACGCACATACTGATTCCCCAAACACTTCCACCATTTACAAGGCCGATGTCAGGAGTGTGGTGGAATATGCTCACCTTGCATGGATGAGTGCAGCTCCAACAACAGTCAAGAAACTCTGTACCATCAGGGAAAAAGCAACGCCATTGACTGAAATTTCAACCAGTACAGTTAACATTCACTCCCTTCTCCACCTCTATAGATGCACTGCACCAACGCTTCAAAACCCGCTACCCCTACTGCCGAGAACTCCCGAGTGTTACTGAGGCCCAGTAAGGGTGAAAGGCGCAGGCTCCAGGCCAGACCTGCACTATGTAAGTTCATCTCAGGAGGGAAGCACCGATCACCATACAGACCAGAATTGGCCCAGGAAACATCCCCAGTCTGTGTTCAGTTATCTGATGTCACCTGTTGACGTATGAGCGCCATAGCACAGGGCAGTCCAAGTCTGCATTCCCGCACTGTGCTGGGATCGATTATCTCACCCAGTGTGATTCTGGGACCCTCAGAGAGAAGCAAAGGCCCAGGATACAAAACTGGCTTGTGGTGCATTAGCTGGTCTCACTTGGCAGGGTACTGAGCCACACAGAGCAGGTTGGGCCCGGGCTTCATTCCCGGCCTGTGGTACGTCAGATCATCTCAGGAGGTGTGCAACTGTGCCAATACAACACCAGAAATGTCCAGGCTTCATTGCTGGCCTGTGCTGTGTCAGCACATATCACGCGGCGTGGTACTGAGCCCAACACAGGGCAGTTTGAGCCCATGATCATTCCACGGCACGTGTTGTGTTAGCTGATATCTGTTGGTGTAGTACAAAGCCATAAACCTACAGGAAACGGCCAGGTTTTACCTCTGCTATATGCTGAACTCTCCGATCTCACCTATTGTCTGGGCATGAGCTGGGTAACTGTCAGATTATAAGTCGAAGGTCCAGGCTCTGTGCAGCAGCTGTCTGGGTTTGTGTTGCAGATCGCTGGGCTGTGCAAGATCTATTTGTGTGAGGGTTAGAGCTGTATGGGTCTTTATGTTATATCTTGGTCAGTGCAGTTTAGCTCTATGTTTGTGTTGGAGCAACCAGAGACTATGAAGAAGCTGAAAGGACGTCGAGCTGAAAAGTTCACTCTGTTCCTCTCGACTGAGATGTTACCTGATACACTGAGTATATATACACCATTTTCCGTTTTCGTTCAGATTTCCAGCATCTGCTTTATTTTGCTATTTTTCTACAAATAAGCTGTCAGGATCTGTAAAGGAGATGCCTGGCTCTGTGTAAATGCTACCTGGGTCTGTACAAATGCTGCCCGGGTCGATGTACGAGCGCACTCGCTGTGTATAGGAGCAATTTATGTTGCAGCTCAGTGTGTCAGGGCTGGAGCTGACTGCGTCGGTGCAAGTGTTGCCTGCGACTATTCAGCATGTGGTCCTGTCTGCGTAGGAGCATCTGCTTCGCTGCGGAATGTCTCGACCTGATCTGGAGCTCACTGGGTCAGTGTGGGAGCTGCCTGGATCTCTGTTGAAGCTTTGGATTCAGTGTAGTTGCTGTCGTTGCGAAGTGAGCTGTCTGGGTCTCCCAAAGAAGCTGATTAGGAACATGTAGGAACTATCTGCTCCTTTCTATAAACTGTTCACGCTCGGGTAGGAAATATTTATGTCAGTGTACTAACACTTGGGACTGCACATATACTCCCTGGGTCATGGTAGGAACTGTCTAGTTCTAACCTGGACCGAATGGATCTGTGTAGCAACTGCCTGTGTCTGTGAAAGTAGCTGCTTCCTTCCATGTAGGAGCTTCTGTGGCTTTGTTGGAGATGCATTGAACTGTGTAGGAGTTGTCTAGAGCTGTTTGTGGGATGTTTGGTTCTGTGTAGGTGATGCTGGGTCTGTGCACAAGCAGACTGTGACTGTGTCGGATCTTTGGGGGCCCGCGGAGGAGTGTTTGGGTCTGTGTAGTTGATCTCTGGGTCTGTGTAGGAACAGTAGCTGCCTGCATAAGAGTTGCCTGGCTCTGTGTAGGAGCATCCTGGGTCTGTTGGGTCAGAGTAGGAGCATTCTCATTATGTGTAGCGACTGTCTGAGACTGCGTTGGAGCTGTCTGAGCCTGTGTAGTCGCAGTGTCTTTTGGAGCTGTCTGGCTCTGCGTAAGAGCTTTCTGAATCTGAATAGGCTGAGTCTGGGTCTGTATAGAACAGTCTAGGTCTGTGTAGGCAGAGTCTGGGTCTGTATAGGGACAGTCTGGGTCTCTGTAGGCCGAGTCTGGGTCAGTGTAGCTACAGTGTGTGTCTGTGTGGGCAGAGTCTGGGTCAGTGTAGGCACAATCTGGATCTGTGTAGGCAGAGTCTGAGTCAGTGTAGGCACAGTCTGGGTCTGTGTGTGAACTGCCTGTTTCTGTGTAGGCAAAGTCTGGGTCAGGAAAGCAAAATTTGAGTCTGTGGTGGGAATATACTGCTTATCTGATTCTGATTGTTTCTGCCATCCATTGGTCTGTGCAGCAGTTGTCTGGCTCTACTCCGGAACTGCTTTGATCTTTATCGATCGGTAAACCTGTTTGTGTGTGCTGAGATTTGGTCAGTAGTTACAGTCTCCCCGTCCACTCCTGCACTGTGTGAGTAAGTTTTTCATGTTTACATTTACAGACTGGTGATCAGGGCGCTGGAGCATCAGTGAACCCGGGTGAGGCAGTGGATAATCTGCCCAGCCCCGGCCCCTAATGTGAGGATGTGAGGATGACATGATCGGGCCGATCGTGCTTGGGGCTATGAACTGACAGTAAACCCCTCTGATCCAAACAACACTGGCCAGAGTCGCATATTCCAAAGGTCGCTTCCGGGGCGGCTGTTCCCTCACATGCTGCCTCGATGTCTACTCAGTGCCGTTGCTGATAAACTGTCCAAATCTGAAGCCTCACACCAAACTAATCCACCAACTCTGCTGCTACATGCGATGGGCTCCTGGTGCTTCGATACATTAACTGAGTTCAATAACTGCCCGAGCGGCACTGTGTGGCAGTTCAGCAGACAGGTAGACAAGGCAGTCAGGGCAGTCTCGGTCTCAATCGCTTTGTTTATCACGAATGGCCAACACATGGTTTGATTGTGGGTACATCTTGAGTAGGCTTAGTTCCAGCATTGGTTCAGAGGTAGGATTCTCGCTTCCCGGTTATTGGCTCGAATATGCGAGAGGTCCCTTGTTCAAATCCGAGAAAAAGCGCTCCTGTACCCTCCATTTTTGAAAATTAACTGCCTTTGAATCTTAGAAACATAGAAACATAGAAATTTACAGCGCAGAAGGAGGCCATTTCGGCCCACCGTGTCTGCGCCGGTCGACAAAGAGCCGCACAGCCCTCGGTCAGCAGCCCTGAAGGTTACATACCAACCCATAAACAATAACGGAAAGGCAAAGAGCACCCAGCCGAACCAGTCCACTCCACACCACTGCAACACCTCTAATACTAAAACATCTACACTCCACCCCAACCGAAGCCATGTGAGCTCCTGGGAGATGCAAAAAACAGATAAAAACCCAGGCGAATTTCGGGAGAAAAAATCTGGGAAAATGCCTCTCTAACCCATCCGGGCGATCGAAATTGATCCAGGAGATCACCATGGTCGTATTATATTCCCTGCAGTACTTACCATTATATCTGCGCCGTCCAACAAAAGGTCATCCAGTCTAATCTCAATTACCAGCTCTCGGTCCATAACCCTGCAGGTGGGTTAATGGTATGGAAAGATGATGAAGTTCCCAAGTAAAACTGCGTGAATCTGAAGCGCTGTGGGAAGACGGTCAGTGCAAATAATCCCCAGTCATGCCTCTTCAATAACCTACACTGCGTGTCAGCGAGTTTGGTTGGAATATGAATTCGATCTTTAACCCGCACTACACTTTCATCTTACTGAAGCAGATGCAGCACTTGCACGTTTTTGCGCAGTTCACGACCACTGGACGTCGCAAAGTGCATTACAGCCAATGCAGCATTTTAAAAGTGTAGTCACTGTTGTATTGTAGGAAGCGCGGCAGCCAATTTGTGCACAGCAAGCTCCCACATACAGCATTATGCTAATGAGCACGTAATCTGCCCTTTGTTATGTTGATTGAGAGATAAATATTGATCAGGGTGATTGGCGTCACAGTCTTATTCAGTTTGCAGACAGTCATTCATATAAATAATGATGCAATTGGGGAGGGCAGACACCTTTCTCAAACCTTCCCGTACTGATCCCATGTTCCTTATCTGTGAGAAATCCCATTTTTCCCAAGCTAATTGAGCTCTCCTGAACAACCACATGTTTCACCCCATTGCACAAGCCAGTTATTTCCGAAATCATGTCCGGGATTTCACCATCACCACTCTGCCTGGAATCCACTCCAAGTGCTGATTATTCTCCCGATGTCAGTCCTGAAGAGTTCACTATTAACTTTGAGCAAGTTCCACCTTGGTCTTTCTCCAACAATGTAATTTCAACAAGTATTGCACAAGAGTTACTGTCTTGTATATGTCTGTAATGCCATGTTACAGATGCCTACATTCTAAGCTGTCCAAGATATGAATTTGAACACCCCGCGGGTCGGGTTAATATCCCTCCCCACCCTGCATATGTTCGACAGGATCGGCGAGCGTTGGGTAATGGTGCTCCCTCCACTGGCCGCTGTGCAGTATTGCAACACCATGTGCAGCTGCTCCCTCCTCTGTCTCCCTGAAGTTAACAGGCCAGGAATACAAGGTAGTTCAGAGAGTCAATAAAATATTTGTCTTTGTTAGTCGAGGCATGGAACACAAGAGCAAGGACGTTATGCTCGAATATATAAAACACTGTTTAGGCTGCAACTGGAGTACTGTGTGCAGGACTAGTCACCAGATTACAGGAATGATGTGATTGCACTGGAAAGAGTGCAGAGGAGATTAACAAGAATATTGCGTGTACTGGAGAATATTGGCCATGGGCAAAGATTGGAGATGCTAGGTGTGTTTCCTTTGTAATAGAGTACACTGAGGGAATACCGGATTGAGGTATATAAAGTTATGAAGGGCCTGGTTAGAGAGGATAGGAAGGACCCCTTTCACTTGACAGAGAGTGATCCAGCAAGGGACACAGATTTAACGTAACTGGGGGGAGATTTAGAGGAGATATGTGGGGAAATTTCTTCCGACAGAAGGTGGTAGTGTATGGAACGCACTGCCTGAAAGAATGGTAGAGGCAGAAAGCATCACCACATTTCAAAAAACATTTGGATGTGCACCTGAAGTGCCGTAATGTACATCGCTAGGGACCAGAGTTGGAAGGTGGCATTCGGCTAGATAGCTCTTGGTCGGCCGGTGTGGAACCTATATACTGAAAAAGCCTCCTTCTTGATGTAAATGTCTTTGATTCGATGATTCTGAACACTACTGCACCATCTGCTACAGATGCTCCCTCATTTGGCCGCTCTCCAGTATTGCACCACCTGGTACTGCTGCTGATTCCACTGGGCGCAATCCAGTACTGCAACAGCTGATACTGCTGTACCATCCTCTGGCCGCGACGCAGTATTGCATCACCTGATACAGCTGCTCCCTCCTTCGGGTACAATGCAGTACTGCAACACCTGATACTGCTGCATCATCCTCTGGCCGTTGCACAGTATTGCAAAACCAGCTTCTTCCAACCCTTGGCGTCCTGACAACATTACGCTGAAAATCCTGCCTGTTTGCGCAGATCATTAATGTTGTAAATTAACTGTCAGCTTCTGTTGGAGAAACCAGTTTTTGTATTTCCATTATATCAGGTAAAATAATTTTTGAAACTGTCGGGTGTGCAAGAGATCCCTCCCGTGCAGGAGACATTCTAACCCTGTGTGTAAAATGTCCTGGGGTTGAACTCGAATCTGCCATCATGTGATAACAACACAATTTACACCTAACCCAGGCTCTACATCTTTTGGGCCACGACCACTTACTGAGGGAGGGTGAACTGGTCCGCTATTGTTATCAGTGTCCATTTTTATAATAGATATTTTCTTGCTTCATTCAGCAAGTGGGTCCTTCAGCATCCACGTCACTACGAATCGGAAAAGAAAATTAATTAACTTCAACAGAGCCCCAGTTTGGACGATAATTGCAGCATTAGGATTCACAGGCAAATAGACAAGTGTAACCGACGGTCTGAATATCCAACAGAGAGTGGCGGGTAGCTGATAGATAATTGTAAGAGGTTGTGAGATTTGATTTTGAATTGGCTCAATGGATTAATTGGTTAAAGTGCTTGTCAGGTAAGCAGGGGCTCCCAGGTCCTATTATCAGCGGGTGTGTGTTGAATATATGTTGTTTATATTGTCTGCGAATTTCAGCAACAAATAATAAACCAATGGCATAGCGATTAAACTCCGGGATACTCAAGAGGCCAAAATTAGAGAAGCACAGATATCTTGCGGGGTTGTGGGTCTGGAGGAGATTATAGAGATAGGGAGGGAACGAGGCCACGGTGGGGGTCTTGGAACCATTTACTTGAATTTTAAAGTAGAGACATTGATTAACCACGAGTCAATGTTGATCAGCAAGCACAGGGGCGATGGGTGATCGCGACTTGGTACTAGTTAGGACACGGGTGGCAGAGTTTTGGATGACCTCACATTTAAGGAGGATGGATCGTGGGCAGCCGGCCAGCATCGCATGGGAATAGTCAAATCTGGAGGGAACAAAGGCAGAGATAGGGTTTCAGCAGCAGTTGAGCCGAGGCAGCGATGCAGTCAGATAGAAGTGGAAATAGGTGATCTTGGTGATAGAGTGGATAGGTGGATGGAAGCTCATCTTGGTGTCAAATGTGACGCCAAAGTTGCTAACCGTCTGTTTCAGCTTCAAAAAGTTGGCAGGTAGATGACTGGACTGGATGGCTAGGAAACAGATCTTATTGCATGGACTGAAAACAATAGCTTCAATATTCACAATATATAATTGGAAAAAATGTTCGCTGATCCAGCACTGGATGTCGGACCTCTGATCATTTGGAGACAGTGGAGGGTGGAGCGCACTGGTGGTGATGTAAATCTGGGTGTCACCAGTGTACATGTGGAATCTGACGCTGTGTTTCCGGATGATGTCACCACGTTGCAGCAGGTGGATGATACAGGAGGGGCCAAAGATTGCTCCTTGGGGGACACCAGAGCTCATGGTGTCAGAGCGGGATGAAAATCTATTGCAGGTGATTCTGTGGCAACTACACGTTCGATAAAAATCGACCGAGGGGATTGCAGTCACATCCAGCTGGACGACGGTGGAGAGGCGTTGGAGGAGGATGGAGTTTTCAACACGGCAACTCCCAAAGATAAGTTTATCAGGTCGGCGTCGGATAGTTTACTTTTGTAAATTGGAATAGGAGTGCGGTCTGCCGCACTTCAGCAGTTCTCGGCAGCGGTCATGATGGTGGGCCCAGGGACCATCCATATGGTCAGGAGGCAATGACTGCCGGTCCTCCGGCCTGGGCATTCTGCTGTGAGGAGACCACTTCACCATCATCGAAGTTAAGGAGGTGGTGGGCGGCCCCCTCCTCGTAGCGGATGTAATGTACAAATGCTTCCCTCTCAGGTTAATTCACGTTTATGCCCTTTTCCAGCAACTCCCAATGCTCCTGGCAACGTCCAGGCCGGTCATTCCGGGCCGTGACTTCAACTGCATCGATGCAGCTGGACAATCCAGCAGAGCCGACAGCAAACTGGACGCCACGTCCAGACTCCTGATGGATGCGATAAAAGATGCCAAGCTGTGCGACGTCTTCAGCAACTCTGCAGATGGAGCACCGTGCAGATACACCTGGTCGAGACAGACGTGTCCGTCCATTCCAGAATAGACTTCCAGTGTGTGCCACATGCTCACGGTCAGATCCACCAACGTCACGCCGGTGTTCTTCTCTGACCACTGCCTCCTACTGGCCGACTGTCACACACAGGAAAACCAGAAAGTTGGCAGTGGGGTATGGAAGCTGAATGTGAAGCTGTTGACTCCGGTAAACGTTGAGTTACTCAAGAGGGATTACAACGGTTGGAGAACCGTAAAGCCCCTCTGAAATTTCCCGATGCACTGGTGGGAAACAAACAAGACGAACATCAAGAGGTTCTTCATCCTCAAAGATGTTCAAGAGGCGCGAGGGAGACAGAGGGAATTGTCCCAACTCCAGACGAGTATGCAAAACCTGCTGCAGTCGATGGGGGTCGATATCACGGAGGAAGTCGAAGTGGTGAAGGGTCAGCAAACCTCGATCTTTGCCTCAAATTCCTCCAAAATAATCTTCCGCTCCAGAGTCCGTTCCGTCGAGCAGGATGAGACGTGTTCGCGTTTCTTCTTCGAAAAGGTACACAGGGGGAGCTCTGTGATCACCAGCCTAAAGGAAGAAGACGGTTCTGTAACGTCTTCGCAGCCTGACATGCTGAGGATCAGCAAATCCTTCTATTCCAGGCTGGATGACGTTAAGCACACATTACGCGCGGCCTCCCAGTCATTCCTGTCGTCTATCTCGGAGGTCTTAGACGACAACGAGCAGGAGATTCTGGACCACATGCTAACTCTGGATGAGCTTACCAAGGCCGTCCAGTCCTTCGAGATGAATAAATCTCCCGGAAGCGGCAGCTTACCGGTCGAGTTGGATTCGGCTCTGTGGGACTGGATGGGCCCAGACCTGCTGGAAGTGTACGGGGGTCTGCTTCTGGCCGGCAACGTGTCAGAATCGATGAGGAAAGGCAAAGGCATCATCATCCTCATCTACAAGCAGAAGAGGGAGAGGGAAGAAATCAAAAACTGCTGGCCCATTTCGCTGCTGGACTATAAGATCCTGTCAAATGTCATCATCAACAGGATCAAGTCTGCTCTTGAACTGGTGATTCACCCGGACCTGACCTGCGCTGTCCCTGGCAGGAAGATGTCGCATAGCCTCGCGCTACGAAGGGAAAAGATCGCCTATGTGCGGGTCAGGAGGGTGGACACCTGCTTAATCAGCTTAGACCAGGCGAAGGCCTTTAACAGGATATCACACACGTACTTGATTGACGAGCTCTCCAAAATGAGGTTTGGCGAGGGTATCCGCAATTGGATCCAAGTGCTCTACACAGTTATCAGTAGCACAGTTCTAATCAACGGGTGGGAAACTGAAAGCTTTCCAATCAGATCTGGAGTCAGGCAAGGCTGTCTTCTCTCCTCTGTCTTGTTTGTGTGTTGTATCGAGCCCTTTGCCGAGTCCATCAGGAAGGATGCGGGCATTAGAGGCGTGACGATGCCAGGCATCGGAGGTGCTCAGGTCAAGACCTCCCTGTACATGGACGAAGTCGCTATATTTTGCTCGGATCCGCCGGCGGTCCACAGATTGCTCACAATCTGCCACCAGTTTGAACTGGACTCGGGAGCGAAGGTCAATCGCAGCCAAAGCGAGGCCATGTTCTTTGGCAACTAGACCGACCGATCCTTTATTCCCTTCACTGTTCAGCCAGATTACCTGAAGGTGTTGGGAATATGGTTCGGAGCAGACGGGGCGTGTGCCAAAAACTGGGAAGAGCGTGTTGCCAAAGTGAAACAAAAACTGGGATGGTGGAATAAGGACCTTGTCCACAGAGGCACGATGTACAAATCTCTGGAGAGTGGAGGAAAGGATTATCCGAACGTGGCCGTCATCCTGACGGCCACCTTTGTGTGCGGCTGCATCAAGCTGTGCACATACCCCCGGTACGCAAACACCAAGTGTCACCGCGTGCTCAGGTTCTACCTGTCCCCGGTGTTGCGAAGGATTGGTCTGGCCATGCTGCCATGAAACGGCCCCATCAGTTGGACCATGCCTGTCCACCTGTCCTTCGTGGAAAAGTTTTTGGGAAAAATCCCTATTTGACGACAAGGCCATAAAGCAGTGGTCGGCACATAAGGTCCTGGACCCCCTACGAAAGTAGGAGAGGGTGGACCCTATCGGGTGGTTCCCCGAGCAGACTGTCAAACTCGTTTGGCAGAATGTCTCATCGCCAGAGCTTTCACACACGCGCCAAGATGTAGCTTGGTTGGCGTGGAGGAGGGCCCTTCCTGTCAGATCCTTCATGCACAGCCGGCGTCTCAGCAGCACGGCACGGTGTCCCCGGGTCAGCTGCGGGGCAGACGAGACTGTCACCCATCTCCTTCAGGATTGCACCTTTGCAAGGCAGGTCTGGAAAGAGATGCAGTGGTTGCTGACGAGGTTCATCCCAAGCAGCTCCGTAACACAGGACTCTGTGCTGTACGGGCTGTTCCCTGTGACACACACCGAGACAGACATCATCTGTTGCTGGAGGGCCATCAGCTCGGTGAAAGATGCACTTTGATCTTGCCGAAACTTGCTGGTCTTCCAGAGCAAGGAGATGTCCATGTCTGCGTGTTGCAGACTGTTGCAATCCAAGGTACAGAAGTACGTGCTGAGGGACGCACTGAAAATTGGTGCAGTCGCCGCAAAGGCACGGTGGGGAAGAGCCGCAGTTTAAAGCCCTTCTGCCAGGGTAAACCCAGGGCCTGGAACCAGTATAAAAATCCCCTCGGGCTGTACTTGTACACTTTTTGTATACAGAGAGCGCCATGATCTGAAAACACCTCTGTCATGCCATGTATAATGCAAGTTCTGTTCAGTAATGTATCTTGCAAAGAAATGGAACTGTACCCTCACCTATTCCTGTGCCGTATGTAACGTAATTTTAAAAATGTATTACAATGTATCCTGGATTGTACTGGATTGTACCTTGAAATGTAAAACAAGCAAATGTATTGAACAGAACTGCCGTCAGCATCCAAATGTATAGTATGGAATTTCTGGCCGCATCCAAATGTACTTAACTGCTTTCCAATGTATCGTGCAAATTTTTATATGAATAAAGTACATTTTGAAATTTTTTAAAAGTATGTATTTTAACAAAGAGCATACTTTGGAGCGATAGCGTCACTTGCGGGTAATGACAACTAGCGAGGTTTGGTATTCATTGAATTTCACGATAAATAAACCGACCATTCATTTCATTGTTGGATATGTTATTCCCAGTGTGTAGAACAACCGTGGCAGGGAATCGAAGCTGAGAATACCATCAATGAAATTATTATCCATTAGTGCACGGGGCTCCTGTGTTCTTGGGCAAGCTACTGACCCTTAAATATTCACACACTGTGAATAGATCTTTTTCAGCTCTGCTTTCTGTGCGGTATAGTTACCCGTTGCTCCTGGGTCTCAGGTTCTGATTCTCGCTTTGGGCCTTTACTGATTCAAATTTGTGAGGTCCCGGGTTCCTGCGCCATTCCCTGCACTTCCACCTCGCCGGCCCCTCACTCAGTCATTTTCTCCTGTCCTCTGGAAATCTCTGACTCTCAACTGCCCTTCAAACCCACATCACAACATGAAATTATAACGCAGCTGCGGGCGCTCCCCACCTTTAACCGAATGCTGCCACCCACTCCTTCTCCTTTCTCATGCGGGGCCCACCTTTCTCTCCTTGTGGAAGCTCCGAGCAGTTTACATGGGATTTGTGCCACGGATGTGAGGGTATTGAGTTACCTTCCTTCACTGATTTTTTTTCTCTGGAAATCAAATCGATGGAACGTTTGATACAGTGTCTTAACATTGTCTTTCTTTGCTCAGCGGTTTATGTAACTCCTTGAATACGTTCACTGAAATAATTTAATGAGACTTGCAACAGTGGATTGGCTGGGAATCGAACCCAGGTATCCAGACCAGAGGCAGACAATTCTACTCCTGAATGCCAAGACTCACACTGTCAAGGCCACTTTCTGTTCAATTTTCACTTTATTTTCTGCGCTTTTCTTTACACAAGGCGAAATTTCATAAAACACAAAGCAAAATACCGCAGAAGCTGAGAATGGAATTATTCAGAACATTCTGGAAACACTCTGGAGGTCCGGGGTCACAGTCTAAGAATAAGGGGTAAGCCATTTAGGTCCGAGATGAGGAGAAACTTCTTCACTCAGAGAGTGGTTAACCTTTGGAATTCTCTACCGCAGAAAGTTGCTGAGGCCAGTTCATTAGCTATATTCAAGAGCGAGTTAGATATGGCCCTTACGGCCAAAGGGATCAAGGGGTATGGAGAGAAAGCTGGAACGGGTACTGAGGTGAATGATCAGGTATGATCTTATTGAATGATGGTGTAGGCTCGAAGGGCCGAATCGCCTACTCCTACACGTAATTTCTATGTTTCTGTGTTTCTATGTTTCCATGACCATCTGTGGAGAGGGTAACACAGGTTTAACCTTTCAGGTCAACGAGCCAAATATTGCAGATACTTTTATTGAAATTATTTTTCCTTGTGTTGATCCGTTTGAATTTCCCACCAAACTTTACATTTTATAAGTTGCCCTCAGGCAATAAAAAGTTAATGAACTACCCTCAGTCTGGGAAGCCTCATAAAGCGTTCAACACAGCAACGACGCGGGTATGAATCAAAACCACGCGTGGTGAACAAGGGATCAGTAGTCTATCGCCTTATATTGTTCAATTTGGATTCATTCTACATTAAATACATTTACATATTGTCACCATTACATTGTATCACCCAAATCCATTCCGCCTCGCCGCACAGTCATTCCCCAACACTTATCAACCATAAAATCTCAAGTTTAATGTGTCTCCTGTGAAATTTACCAATCTATTGTGCATTAAAAACTGATCATTATCTGTTACATAAACTTCCTTGCAGAACTGAACATCCACAGAGTCTTCTGATGATGTTTTAGCATATATTTAAAATACTGGTTCATGTTTATTCTCTTCCCCTTATAAAAAAGGAGATTTCTTCTTTGCACAAACACTAATCTAGCCAAACTGAACGTTAAATTTATCGCCGCATTGCTGGACTCGGGCAGACCCTGCTGCTAGCTCCATCTCAAAATTTAATACATGGGATTCCCATTCCCATTCTTCTTACCCCACCCAGCAAGGAAACCTCACACACCTGTCGAACATGGTAGCAGAATCACTTAACTGTGGACATATCACCAGTAAATGGGACAGTCACATCCCGTGTCCCACACACAGGGCTAGTTGTCACTTCCACTCGCCCAATCCAACATACAGCAATCATTACGAACCAATTTAAAATCCATTTCAATCCAATCTGGACATTTAAAATTCACCCACACCGCTTTCTACAGCGTGTTGTGGTTCAGCTGTGGGGACATAGTCTTCCAAAACTCCTGATCAGCGGGGGCCTTGAAACTTCATTGTCCAAATATCCCAAAGAAACCATGCGTGTTGCAGTTGTCGAATTGGACCAACTCCTCTGCTCTCTCCAGCAGAAAGCTTGGAAATGCAGAACACATTTGACGACCTCTGGAGATTTTCACATTTATTTCTCCCATCGAATCTTGTGGCATTGCCCTCACAATCTTCTCATACATTGTCCCCATTTCATTTTCCTCTACTTCCTTATCTTCTCCCCAAACCATATTCCTCACCACCGCTTCCGGCAACCAACCTGGACTCACATCATATTCCACGGATATAATATCAGATTTTATGAAAGCTTTATTAAACAATACCTCTTCTTCTTAGTCAGTCCCTCGGAGTCGAGGATGACTTGCTTCCAAATTAAAGATGAGTTCTTACGTGACTGATGACTGCGATGTGGGATCTCCAATCTCTGTCACAGGTGGTTCAAGGGACGCTGGAAGAAGGGACAGGCGGGTGGGGTGCTTGGGTTGTCATGCACCTCTTCCAGTGCTTGAGCTTGCTTTCCATCGAAGAGGGTCAGAGTGTTCCGCACCTTCCCAGATGCTTCACCTGCACTTTGAGCGTTCTTGAGCCAGGGCTTCCAAGGTGTCAGTGGGGAAGTTGCACATTTTCGAAATGGTTTTTATGGTGTCCATGAAGCATTTCCTCTGCCCATCTGGGGCTCGCTTGCCATGTCGCAGCTACGCGTAGAGCGCTTGTTTTGCAAGTCTTGTCTCGGGCATGCAGCTGATGTGGCCCGTCCATCGGAGCTGATCGAATGTGGTCAATGCTTCGATGCTGGGGATGTTTGTCCGAGCATGAACACTGACGTTGGTGCGCTTTTCCTGCCAATGGATTTGCAGGTTCTAGCAGAGCCAGATTTGGTGCAACTTCTCCAGTGCTGTGAGATGCCTGCTATACATAGTGCATGTCTCAGAAACATAAAGCACGGCGGCTATTACTATGCCCTGTATACCATGAGCGTGCTGCCGGGTTTGACGTCCTGGCCTTCAAACACTCTCTTCCTCAGGCGAACGATGGCTGCGCTGTTGCACTGAAGGCATTGTTTGACAGTCATTGAAGTCTACCCTTGTTGGCAGTAGGCTCCAGAGGTATGGCAAATGGTCCCCGATGTCCGAGTCTTCATCGTGGATTTTGATAATCTAGGAGCGGTTTGCAGGTTGGAAGAGGACCTTTGTCTTACGGATGTTTAGTGTAAGGTACATGCTCTCTTATGCTTCTGTGAAGGTGTTGACGATGGTTTGGATTTCGGCCTTCTCTCGAAGTTATCAAAGTTAACTCTTATCTCTCTTCTTTGACTGTGGATATGCCCACTATGTACTCTTGATAGCTATTGAAATATAATCAGTCATAATTCCCCGTTATAATTCTTGAATATTATGTTATGCTGGATTGCAGATTAATATTAAGTTTGCATGTCCAAAATTGTATTACTTTAGTTTAATTTTTCCTCTGTTTCAATTAGTTGAAGTAATCATCTTGCACCGCAGTTTTATTTACAGTTAAAAGTCTCATTGTCTTCAAAATCCACTGGCTTTATCATCAACAAAGGTTTTATGTCAGAGGCCGAAGACCAGTCTCTGTGGTTGAATGAACTTCTCCACATTTCCGGTTTTTGGGGTATATCCAAGGATTTTCTGTTCTCTCTTAACGTAGAGGATCCACGGAGTTAACAGCAGGTGGCCATGCGTATGTGTGTAGGATGTCTGAGGAATGGGTCGCATCTTCTACCGAAAGGACAGGAATCATATTTTTCTCAGTTGTACTTTGTAAACTGCTGATTAAATATTTTAAGGTATTAATTCTTGCCTATGCTAAATAAAGCCACATAATTACATCAAATATGGTGTCAATGTTGAAAAATTGAACAGACAGACAGACCCAAAAACGACAACAATGAGCGGTCCTTGTGGTAAACGTCGGTCTTTTCTTTTACTGGTCAAATCCTGACGTGATGGTGGACCTTATTTAAATGGGCAGTCCAATTGGTGATTAAAGACCTTCTCGTTAACTGGTCAATAACTGCGGTGATGGTGGATCTTATTGAAACGGGCAGTCAGAGTGGTGATCAACGGCATCCTCTTTAACCGGATGAGCCTTGAGGTGATGATGGGCTTTCTATTTAAACGGGAGAGACTTGAGGTGATGATGGAAATTTTCTTTCATCAGGTAGTTCCTGAAGTGATGGTGAGCCCTTCTTCACCAGAAAGTCTTTGATGTGATGCTGGCTCTGTTTTTAAATGTGCAGTTAAGATGTCCACCAGGAAGTGAAGTTCGGATGTCAGAGTTCGTATTGAATGGATTCACTGTAGCAGAAGGTTTGCCTCATTGACACGATGAGCTCGGATAGGACATGAGGGGAAATATTTGAAAATCTAGCGAAGGATCATAATTCAGAGCTAGAGCAGATATGTTTTCCTTGGTGGGGATGGGGAAGGAGATGAGCCAAAACCAGGTGAATAGATAATTTCAGTATAGTGACAAATAATTCCATCAGTTCCTCAGAGTTGATCTTGGAGGTGTATGTAGCAGGGACAGGGCAGAGTTGTTTAACAATATGGTTGTTAGTTTTGAAAGGAAGCCGGGGTCTATGTTTGCTTTCAATGATAATATTGGATATTGGATCTGCTTAGGTGAAAGAAGCACGATCTGACAGGCCTGTATTTGAAGAGCCAGCTTCGACATTAAATGAGTAAACCAGGTGTGGGCCAGATTCGATTAAATTGTGGCCTTGGACCTAGGGGAGCTACAATGGGACACATTCCTGAGGAAATGACCAGTGTAGGAGAGGGTAAGAGTTTTACCAGGGACAAGGACATCAAAACCGCCAGTGAGTGAGTGGTGTAGCTGATCCACAGCTGCAGAACTACCTTGGAAAATGGACAATTAGTCAGACTGCAGTGCCTAAAAGTCATAAGTGAATTGTGGAGAGATTTTTCAAGTGCGTAGATGCAGCTAGAAGTGGTCTTGGAATGCAATAGGGGTTGTGGATGGTGATCGATTCACGAAGCTGTCGGAGATTGCCTTTTATGTGACCGCAAAAAGTGAGCCGACTGAGTTGGCAAGGTTGAAGAAATCAAGTTGACAATCAGTGTGCTCAGACTGTTGATTTAACTATAGTACTTTTACAACAATGGGTCATTCTACTCTACATCCATAAGTGTATTTAGTGGTGCGAGGGGTGTTGGTTTGAAAGAGGTTAACTGAATGTGTTTGTTCATTGACTGTAATTGATATCAGACCCCATAGATTAATTAAATGTGTTTGTTCGGTGTCTGTAATAAATGTACCTCTCCATGGACCATAATTGTATCACTGGAGAGGTTATCTCTTCTATTAATACGGTAAACATCGCAATGTGTTGTAGCACAGTCTCACAGAGAGCATCAACTGCGGCACTCACAGGGATCAGCGGCTCTACCGAGAAGAGAAGAATGTATTTAAGAATCAGTGAGTTCACAATACTAGGGTTCGTTTTTGAGATACAAAAGATATACTACCCCATTCTGGCTGTGGTCGGAGTCCCTGGTAAGTCACTGTGTCCAGCTACTCATGTTGCAGATCATGTTTAACTGTGTGGCTGCATTATCTCATTGAGGTCACCATATCCAGAAATTAATTGACACCACATATTCTCTCTGGATGTGGGGCTGACAATGCTCCGTGATTCCCGAATGTGACTGTGTCACATTCACCCGTTGACTGATCTGAGTGCAGTGAATAGCAAACATAACCTTTTGATCTTTACTCCATGTGATAGGGTCTGATAGAGAACTGACTCGTTTGTTAATTTCCAGCACAAGAAATCTCACTGGATGATTCTCTTAGAGTCTGTGTCTGTAGAGCGCATTCTATTCAATTGGTCAGATGTGTTCATGGGTTTCCAGAATCGATCACCGTGCACTGGGAACAGTGAATTATACCAAGTGGGGAAACCACTTGTTGCAGAAGGCTCAGAAACACACCGTGAATGTTCGATAATGTCCATCTTGATCCAGATCCAGTCTGATGACCCCCTTTGTACAATCACTTTCCCAGTATAAGTCAGTGTTCTGGGAGGTTAGGATGGGATTACACATTCATTCGTGATTTAATGTGTCTCCCGTTATAGATCAATGGATTGATTTCCAATCGTATCTGTGAAGAAGGAATCCCCACCCCATGTCCATCAAGCACAGTTCAGGAGAATCTCTCAATGAGATCTCTTCTGACTCTGCCCCATCTCTTGCTCTGCTTCCATGCAACTGATTCTTGTTGATTGGCAGGGAGTACAATGAATGGTGAGATCACTTTATTGATGCAAATTCACCACGTCAATTGGAGTTCCATCAAATCTCAACCACAGAAACAGAACTCTGGGTCAGCGCTGATGTAGTTGGGTACGGATATTTAATTAAATCTCAACCACCGATATAGAATTCCAGGTAAACAAATCATCTAATTGGATGCAGAGATTTTAGCACACCACAAGGTGGTTAATTTAATCTATGTTATATTAAACACATTCACAAAAATGTTCACAGAGCAGCAGACAGTTTGAACTTTGCGCCACCTTTCAAATCGAGCGCTTAGAATTAGCTGCCCGTTATACACCACCGCCCATTGCCTTCACATTAATGCAGAGTGTATAAGGCTGGACTGGTTCCACATTGCCCATTTTACACCAGCACAGATAGATATAACAGACAGAGCATTTGGCTAGAGAAGGAAACGTCAGGTGCGAGCCAACCTCAAAACAGGACTGGTGATAGTATTAGAACATTTATAGTCGAGATTATGTGGAACCATTTGGAGTATCGGTGAGTTGAAAGTCGTTTAAAAAGTTATTTAATAATGTGTTATTTTCACTGGATGTAAAATTTCAGATTTAAGTGCATGTAGAAGCATTGCTCTGTTTTATTACATGCTTTCACATCAGATTAATATGGTAAATATTTTTACCTTCCAAACCTTAAACCATATCTTTGTGTGCCGTGATACCGTGTAGGAATGCCTTAAGCATTCGGCTCAGAGGGAATCACAGCCCAGTTTACACACAATATCCAAACTCGCTTTGTTCCTTTATATTTTGCTCAGGCTCTTCGGGTCTATCTCAAGGGTCAATGACTCATCTCCGCCGGTCACTGACTTACTGTCCCCTGGTTACTGACTCACTCTCCCTGGTTACTGATTCACTCTCCCCCAGTGACTGAATCACCCTCCCTGGTCACTGATTCATTCTCCCCCAGTCACTGACTCACTCTCACCGGACGCACTCCTGTAATTTCAGCCGGGGTTCTCCGAATCATCCGCTGTATTACGGCCCATAATGACCCATCCAGACATTTCAGTCACAGTCCAATTACCCAAACTAACTCCTGATTGGCTGCAGACTGGGAACAGAATCCCAGAAGGTCGATGATCGATGCAGCAGCAGGCAATGATTGAACAAACCTGGAGATGAGGGCTAATGCAACTTCAGTATTGATCTTCTGATTAGATGGCACATTACTCTTGCAAAATTAAATCCCATTCCCGGGTTCAGTTTAACAATCATTGCTGATTAGTGAGTTGCGCAGTTTGCATTGTACATCCTCTTTCCAGCAGAAAGCTCTTTCTCAGGAACATTATTAAATTCCATCACTGGAAGCAGTAATACATGTAGAAATGTTACCCCAATCCCATCAACCTGCTGAATTCACTTTCGTCCTGTTTTGTTAATTTCCTGTTGATTATCGTTCCTCACAGCTAACTCAATGACGATTGTGATCCTGTCTCGGGGAAAGTGCGGTCTCTCCAAATGTGTCACTCGCTACTTGGTGGCCACGGCAGCGGCGGATCTATTGGTCGTTATCACTGACCTGATATTGAGGCAAATTGTAATTGCTCATCGTTTGCATTTTGTGCGGGGAATCCCCGTGTGTAATATCCACGCTGTCTTGCTTTATGCAGCCACAGACTGTTCTGTCTGGTTCACAGTCACTTTCACCTTTGATCGATTCGTGGCAGTTTGTTGCCAGAAGCTGAAAACGAAATATTGCACTGAGAACACCGCGGCTCTGGTTCTTGGAACAGTCACTGTGTTAAGCTGTTTAACGAATATTTTCTGGTACTTTATGTATTCACCTTGGTACTCGTTTTCCAATACCCCCTGCTTCTGTTACGTGAGTGTCCTTGTTATCGTTTCACATTTGTGGTCAACACTCGAGCTTCTTCATTCTATTCTAACCCCTTGCATCCCATTCGTTCTGATTCTGCTACTCAATGCTTTAACCATCAGATACATTTTAGTGGCCAACAGAGCCCGCAGGAGACTCCGGAATCACAGCAGCGAGGGTATTCCCAGTGACATAGAGATGGAGAGACGAAGGAAATCCATCATTTTACTGCTCATTATTTCAGGGAATTTCATTCTGTTATGGGCTGTGTTTATGTTGTTTTCTATTTGGAACCGGTTGTTGTATTTAGTTTATGATACTATACACCTACCTTCTTACATGAAAGAAATAAGATTTATGCTCCAGCTCCTGAGTTGCTGCACAAACACTTGTATTTATGCCGTGACCAGAAACAGTTCAGAGAGCAGTTGAAGAATGTGGTGAAACGTCCGTTTCTCCGAATTGTTAAAATCATTAAATGGTGAGAGTGAATGTAGAAGATGCAGCATCAGAAATCAACATGATGTACGCAAAGGAGCGAAGCAGAAGAAGGGCATGGTGAATATCCATGGTTTCTCATGTAGAAAACAAAATTAACTCAATATAGATGACATTGCAGCAGAAAGGAAACGTTACCTGATGTGGGGACGTCGAGGTTTAACACAATCACATATTACACACACGTAGTTAGCACGGGTTGACAGAATAGTATCACATTACGAGGACATAATTAACCTCATAAAATACACAACACACCCGAACCTTTCAGAGATTTCGATCTCGATAGCATGAATATTCAAGAGATAAAGTTCGGACAGGCGCTGAAATAGTTAGTAGGATTACATAGCACACAAGCAGGTAATTCGGGCCATCGTGCATTTGCCAGCTGTTTGAAAGAAATATACAATTAGTCACACTCAACTGGTCTTGCCCCATTGTTTTGATAATTTTACCGATCAAATATTTATCCAATTCCTTCGTGACTGTTAGTACCGAAGCCGGATTATCCACCCTTTCAGTCTCGTCATTCACGATAATAATTCGAGGTGTACCAAAAACTCCTCATTTGCCCACTAGATTTCTTGTCAATAATTTAAATCTGTGTCCGTTGATTACCAAGCTCCAGCCAGTGGAAACAATTTTCCTATAACTACTCTGCCGACACCGTTCATGATTGAATCTACCCACACCTTCTCGGATCTGTGAAGTAACCGGTACCCGAATTCCTACAGCCTCTTTTAAATTGTACTATTTAGTTTATATTACTTCTCCTCATTTGTACCTACAATATGTTTCACTGTGCAATTCTCTGCTTTAAATGTCCACTGCCTTGTTTCTGTTGAAGTCACTGGCCTGACTATGTCCTGCTGACTTCTGGTACGTTCCTCTACATTCGCAACTTTGTGACATTTGCAAACTTTGATATTATGTCCTGAGTACTCAATTCCAGGACATTAATAATTATCCTAAAGGAGCAATGGTCCCAACAGCGCCACCTGGCTGATACCATCGGGTACTTATCCGCTGTCCAAATAACAAAAGTTCGCCACGACTCTCTGCTTTCTGTCACTTGGCGGATTTCGAATCTATGCAGCCACTGTCCATTTAATACCATGGGCTTGAATATTGCCAGCAAATCTGCTATGCGATACTTCATCAAGTGCCTTTTGAAAATTCGTCAAGTTAGTCAAGCACGATTTTCCTTTGACAAATTAGAAGAGCATGAGCAGTTAAGACCACAAATTTACAACACCAGATGAATCCTTTGCAGGTGAAGAACTTTCAGTACCACTCGCAAGGACACTGCAATTAAAGAGTTGTATAAATTATTTGACAAATAAAGTGTATTAATATGACGCCTCAATCCTGAAATTTGGGTGAAGCGTAAGTATGATTGACTATCCCATAGATCGAGCATAATTGGCGACCGTGGGAATAATTAAGTCTTTCATTGTCTGATTTGTTGACGACCATCTCTAGTCAGACAGTCCCATATAGTGCAGATTCTGGAACATGGAGTATCTGGACGAATATATAGATGCACATTCGACGTAGCATGGTGGTATAACTATGAGGGTTAGTAATCTCACGGGAAATAGATCCATGATTGAGTTAGACTGGATCCTGGGTACCGGAAAAACCAAAGTTCCTGTGTTACAAAGGATGGTTTTCAAGCCTGAGATTCTATCCAAATCTAATTAGCATCACAAAAAGGAGAGCGGCGCCGGAGAGGCGAGGGTGTGCGGGCCTATAAACGCCAGCTGGTGCAGCTGCAGCAGGGTGACAAGGCAAAAAAGAAGTCGAAAGACATCGAAGGGTGACGTCACAGCCAAGGGGGCAAGTGATTGGCTGGAGATTGGTAAGTAGATTTTCTTTTTCTTTTCTTTATCAGTAATTAACCTATAGCATTGTTGTTGCCAATTTCGGTTTATCTAAGTGTTAAGTAATGGCAGGACAGCTCGGACACGTGTTATGCTCCTCCTGTACTATGTGGGAAGTCAGGGACGCTTCCGGTGTCCCTGACGACGACGTGTGCGGGAAATGCATCCGCCTGCAGCTCCTGATGGACCGCATTGCGGAATGGAGCTGCGAGTTGATGAACTCTGGAGCATCCACGATGCTGAGAATGACGTGAATAGCACGTTTAGTGAGTTGGTCTGACCGCAGATAAAGGGTACACAGCTAGATACGGAATTGCTGACCAACAGGAAGAGCAGTGCAAGGAAGGAAGTGCAGGGGTCCCCTGCGGTCATTCCCCTGCAAAACTGATGCACCGCTTTGGGTACTGTTGAGGGGGATGACTCACCAGGGGAGGGCAGCAGCAGCCAAGTTCATGGCACCGTGGGTGGCTCTGCTGCACAGGAGGGCAGGAAAAAAGTGGGGGAGCTGTAGTGATAGAGCATTCGTTTGTAAGGGGAATAGATAGTCGTTTCTGCGGCCGCAACCGGGACTGCAGGATGGTATGTTGCCTCCCTGGTGCAAGGGTCAAGGATGTCTCAGAGAGGGTGCAGGGCATTCTGAAAAGGGACTGTGAACAGCCAGTTGTTGTAATGCATATAGGTAGCAGAGATATAGGTAAAAAATCGGATGAGGTTCTACAAGACGAATTTAGGGATCTAGTAGCTAAATTAAAAAGTAGGACCTCAAAAGTAGTAATGTCAGGATTGCTACCAGTGCCACGTGCTAGTCAGAGCAGGAATCGCAGGATAGCTCAGATGAATACGTGGATTGAGGAGTGGTGCACAAGGGAGGGATTCAAATTCCTGGGACATTGGAACGGGTTCTAGGGGAGGTGGGACCAATGCAAACCGGTCTGCACCTGGGCAGGGCCAGAACCAATGTCTTACGGGAAGTGTTTGCTAGTGCTCTTCGGGAGGAGTTAAACTGATATGGCAGGGGGATGGGAACCTATGCAGGGAGACAGCGGAAGTAGAATGGGGGAAGAAGCAAAAGATAGAAAGAAGAAAAGTGAAAGTGGAGGGCAGAGAAACCGAAGGCAAAAAGCAAAAAGGGCCACATTACAGCACAATTCTAAAGCGGCAAAGTGGGTTAAAAAGACAAGTCTGAAGGCTCTGTGCCTCAATGCGAGGAGTATTCAGAATAAGGTGGATGAATTAACTGCGCAGATCGCAGTTAACGGGTATAATGTAATTGGCATCACGGCAACATGGCTCCAGGGTGACCAAGGCTGGGAACTCAACATTCAGGGGTATTCAACATTTAGGAAGGATAGGCAGAAAGGAAAAGGAGGTGGACTGGCATTGCTGGTTGAAGAGGATATTAATGCAATGGTAAGAAAGGACATTAACTTGGATGATGTGGATTCGGTATGGGTGGTGCTACGGAATACCAAGGGGCAGAAAACGCTAGTGCGATTTGTGAACAGAGCACCAAACAGTAGTAGTGAGGTTGGGGACAGCATCAAACAAGAAATTAGGGATGCATGGAATAAAGGTCGAGCAGTTATCATGGGTGATATTAATCTACATATTGATTGGGCTAACTAAACTCGTAGCAAGGCGGTGGAGGAGAATTTCCTGGAGTGTATTAGGGATGGTTTTCTGGACCAATATGTCGAGGTACCAACTCGGGAGCTGGCCATCCTAGACTGCGTGATGTGTAATGAGAAAGGACTAATTAGCAATCTTGTTGTGCGAGGCACCTTGGGGAAGAGTGACCATAACATGGCAGATTTCTTTATTAAGATGGAGAGTGACACAGTTAATTCAGAAACTAGGGTCCCGAACTTAAGGAAAGGTAACTTCGATGGTTTGAGGCGTGAATTGGCTAGAATAGATTGGCAAATGATAATTAACGGGAAGACGGTGGATAGGCAACGGCAAACATTTAAAGATCACATGGATGAACTTCAGCAATTGCTGTCTGGACTAAAAATAAAATGGAGAAGGTGGCTCAACCGTGGCTGACAAGGAAAATTAAGGATAGTGTTAAATCCAAAGAAGAGGCATATAAATTAGCCAGGAAAAGTTACAAACCTGAGGACCAAGAGAAATTTAGAATTCAGCAGAGGAGGACAAAGGGCTTAATTAAGAGGGGGAAAATAGAATATGAGAAGAAGCTTGCAGGGAACAGAAAAACTGACTGCAAAAGCTTCTATAGATATGTGAAGAGAAAAAGATTAGTGAAGACAAACGTAGGTCCCTTGCAGTCGGATTCAGGTAAATTTATAATGGGGAACAAAAAAATGGCAGACCAATTGAACAAATAATTTGGTTCTGTCTTCACGAAGGAAGACACAAATAACCTTCCGGAAGTAGTCGGGAACCGAGTGTCTCGTGAAAAGGAGGAACTGAAGGATATCCTTATTCGGTGGGAAATTGTGTTTGGGAAATTGATGGGATTGAAGGCCGATAAATCCCCGGGGCCTGATAGACTGCATCACGGAGTACTTAAGGAAGTGGCCCTAGAAATAGCGCATGTATTGGTGATGATTTTCCAACAGTCTATCGACTCTATGTCAGTTCCTATGGACTGGAGGGTAGCTAATGTAACAGCACTTATTCAAAAGGAAGGGAGACAGAAAGCGGGTAATTATAGATCGGTTAGCGTGACATCAGTAGTGCGGAAAATGTTGGAATCAATTATTAAGGATGAAATAGCAGCGCATTTGGAATACAGTGACAGGATCGGTCCAAGTCAGCACGGATTTATGAAGGTGAAATCATGATTGAGAAATCTTCTGGAATTTTTTGAGGATGTAACTAGTAAAGTGGACAAGGGAGAACTAGTGAATGTGGTGTATTTGGACTTTCAAAAGGCTTTTAACAAAGTCCCACACAAGAGATTGGTGTGCAAAATCAAAGTACATGGTATTGGCGATAATATAGTGACGTGGATAGAGAGCTGGTTGGCAGACACGAAGCAGAGAGTCGGGATAAACGGGTATTTTTCAGAATGGCAGGCAGTGACTCGTGGAGTGCCATGGGGCTCAGTGTTGGGACCCCAGCTCTTTATAATATACATCAATGATTTGAATGAAGGAATTGAGTGTAATATCTCCAAGTTTGCAGATGACACGAAACTGGGTGGCGGTGTGAGCTTTGAAGGGGAGGCTCGGAGGCTACAAGGTGACTTAGACAGGTTCGGGGAGTGTGCAAATGCATGGCAGATGCAGTATAATGTGGATAAATGTGAAGTTATCCACTTTGGGGGCGAAAACTCGAAGACAGAATATTATCTGAATGGCGGCAGATTTGGAAAAGGGGACGTGCAATGAGACCTATAAGAACATAAGAACATAAGAATTTGGAACAGGAGTAAGTCACCTAGCCCCTCGAGCCTGCTCTGCCATTCAATAAGATCATGGCTGATCTGGCCATGGACTCAGCTCCACTTACCCGCCATCTCCCCGTAACCCTTAATTTCCTGATTGGTTAAAAATCTATCTATCTGTGACGTGAATACATTCAATGAGCTAGCCTCAACTGCTTCCTTGGGCAGAGAATCCCACAGATTCACAACCCTCTGGGAGAAGAAATTCCTTCTCAGCTCGGTTTTAAATTGGCTCCCCCGTATTTTGAGGCTGTGCCCCCTAGTTCTAGTCTCCCCTACCAGTGGAAACAACCTCTCTGCCTCTATCTTGTCTATCCCTTTCATTATTTTAAATGTTTCTATAAGATCACCCCTCATCCTTCTGAACTCCAACGAGTAAAGACCCAGTCGACTCAATCTATCATCATAAGGTAACTCCCTCATCTCAGGAATCAGCCTTGTGAATTGTCTCTGTACCCCCTCCAAAGCCAGTATATCCTTCCTTAAGTAAGGTGACCAAAACTGCACGCAGTACTGCAGGTGCGGCCTTACCAATACCCTGTACAGTTGCAGCAGGATCCCTGCTTTTGTGCTCCATTCCTCTCGCAATGAAGGCCAACATTCCATTCGCCTTCCTGATTACCTGCTGCAAATGCAAACTAACTTTTTGGGATTCATGCACAAGGACCCCCAGATCCCTCTGCATCTCAGCATGTTGTAATTTCTACCCATTCAAATAATATTCCCTTTTACTGTTTTTTTTCCCCAAGGTGGATGGCCTCACACTTTCGACATCGTATTCCATCTGCCAAACCTTCGCCCATTCGCTTAACCTATCTAAATCTCCTTGCAGTCTCTCTGTGTCCTCTACACAACCCGCTTTCCCACTAATCTTTGTGTCATCTGCAAATTTTGTTGCACTAAATCTGTCCCCTCTTCCAGGTCATCTATGTATATTGTAAACAGTTGTGGTCCCAGCACTGATCGCTGTGGCACACCACTAACCACCGACTTCCAACCCAAAACGGACCCATTTATCCCGACCCTCTGCTTTCTGTTCACCAGCCAATTCTCTATCCATGCTAATACATTTCCTCTAACTCCGCATACCTCTATCTTCTGGCAGTAAACTTTTCTGTGGCACCTTATCGAATGCCTTTTGAAAATCTAAATACACCACATCCATCGGTACACCTCTATCCACCATGCTCATTATATCCTCAAAGAATTCTAGTAAAATAGTTAAACATGATTTCCCCTTCATGAATCCATGTTGCGACTGCTTGATCGCACTATTCCTATCTAGATGTCCCGCTACTTCTTCCTTAATGATAGTTTGAAGCATATTCCCCACTACAGATGTTAAACTAACCGGCCTATAATTACCTGCCTTTTCTCTTCCTCTCTTTTTTAAACAGAGGCGTTACATTAGCTGCTTTCTAATCCGCTGGTACCTCCCCAGAATCCAGAGAATTTTGGTAGCTGATAACGAATGCATATGCTGTAACTTCCGCCATCTCTTTTAATACCCTGGGATGCATTTCATCAGGACCAGTGGATTTGTCTACCTTGAGTCCCATTAGCCTGTCCAGCACTACCCCCTAGTGATAGTGATTGTCTCATGGTCCTCCCTTCCCATATTCCCGTGACCAGCAATTTTTGGCCTGGTTTCTGTGTCTTCCACTGTGAAGACCGAAGCAAAATAATTGTTTAAGGTCTCAGCCATTTCAACATTTCCCATTATTAAATCCCCCTTCTCATCTTCTAAGAGACCAACATTTACTTTAATCACTCTTTTCCGGTTCATATATATGTAAAAGCTTTTACCGTCTGTTTTTATGTTTTGTGCAAGTTTACCTTCGAAATTCATCTTTCCTTTCTTTATTGCTTTTTTAGTCATTCTTTGCTGTTGTTTAAAATTTTCCCAATCCTCTAGTTTCCAACTAACTTTGGCCACCTTATACGCATTGGTCTTTGATTTGATACTCTCCTTTATTTCCTTGGTTATCCACGGCTGGTTATCCCTTCTCTTACTGCAATTGTTTTTCACTGGAATATATTTTTGTTGCGCAGGCGTCATGGTTCATCAGTCATCGAAATTTGGCATACAGGTACAGCAGGCGGTGAAGAAGGCAAATGGTATGTTGGCCTTAATAGCTAGGGGATTTGAGTATAGGAGCAGGGAGGTCTTACTGCAGTTGTACAGGGCCTTGGTGAGGCCTCACCTGGAATATTGTGTTCAGTTTTGGTCTTCTAATCTGAGGAAGGATGTTTTTGCTATTGAGGGAGTACAGTGAATGTTCACCAGACTGATTCCAGGGATGGCAGGACTGGTATATGAGCAGAGACTAGATCAATTGGTCCTTTATACATTGGTGTTTAGAAGGATGAGAGGGGATGTCAAAGAAACATAGAAGATTCTGATGGGACGGGACAGGTTAGATGCGGGTCGAATGCTCCCGATGTTGGGGAAGTCCAGAACCAGGGGACACAGTCTTAGGATTAGGGGTAGGCCATTTAGGACTGAGATGAGGAGAACTTCTTCACTCAGTGAGTTGTTAACCTGTGGAATGCCCTGCCGCAGAGAGTTGTTGATGCCAGTTCACTGGATATATTCAGGATGGAATTAGATATGGCCCTTGCAGCAAAGGGGATCAAGGGGTATGGAGAGAAAGCAGGAAAGGGGTACTGAGGGAATGATCAGCCATGATCTTATTGAATTGTGGTGCAGGCTCAAAGGGCTGAATGGTCTACTCCTGCACCTATTTTCTATGTTTTCTATGTTTCTATGTGACAGATTGGAGGAAATTTGGTTTAAATTAATAGTGGAGAATAATAAGGAGCAATCTAGAGCAGACATTTAAATTGGAAGGGGGAAACCTTCAATGGGACGAGAGCGGATCTAGCCAAGGTAAAATGGAACCAATGATTGTGAGGCTCATCTGTAACAGGACAATGGGTGATATTTCAGGAGTAGATGTATCAGGTACAGGCTAGGGACATTCCAACACGAGGTAACGAGAAGTGAACCAAAAATACGGCTGCTTGTATGACGAGGGAGATAGAGAATATGATTCAACAAAAAAGAGGGTGTATGATGCATGTCAGGAGAATTCTTCAAGTGAGAATCAGTACAAATGCCATAGGTTACTAGGGGAACTGAAGATACTATGAGAATAGAATGGCAGTTAACATAAAAGTGAACCCAATATCTCCTACCAGCAGGGAAATAATAACCAGGTCGTAAGCGATGGGGTGGGGTTTATAAGAGCAAAGAAGGTGACATGTGCTTAGAGGTGCAGGGCAATGCTGGAATACTTAATGAGTATTTGTATCAGTATTTAGTAAGGAAGAGGATGCTGGCAAAATATCGACAGATGGAGATTGTAGAAGCAATGGATGGAATGAAAATTGGTAGGCAGGATGTACTAGAAAGGTTGTATACATTTAGAATGGATAAGTGGCCTGGTCCTCATCGTTTTCATACCAAGTTTCTCGGTGTAGCGGGGTTGGAGATAGCGGAAGGGATTGGCATAATCTGCCAATCTACCCGAGATGCGGCGGTGGTGCCAGAATGTTGCAAATGACAAATGTGACATCCTTGTTCAAGAAATGGTATAAGCCAATCCTGGTAATTATAGGCCGGTCAGTATAACATCAGTGGCGGGTAAGGTTTTCGAAACAATAATGAAGGAATACATTAACAATCACTTTGGAGAGATGTAAGTTAATTACGGATAACCAGTACTGATTTGTAAAAGGCAGATTGTGTTTGACTGAACACATTGATTTTTTAAATTAAGTAACAGAGAAGGATGATGAAGGAAATTCACTGGACTTTGTCTGTATGGCTTTGAAGAAAGCGTTGGACAAAGTACCACATAAAAGGCTGGTTAACAAAATTGTGGCTCTTGGAATAGGAAGGCCCGTTTCAGCTTGGATAAGAAATTGGCTGAAGGACAGAAAAAGGCTAGTCATTGTAAATGGTTGTTTTTCAGACCGCGATCAACAGCCTGCTGGTCGCCATTGACAAGAGACTGACCTGTTCCAGCCAAGTATATAATGTGGCTAGAAGAGCAGGCCCGAGGCTGGGTATTCTGTGGCGAGAGGCGCACATACTGACACCCCAAAGCACTTCCGTCATGTACAAGGCTGAAGTCAGGGGTGTGGCGGAACACGCTCCCCTTGCGTGGCTGAGTGCAGCTCCAACAACACTCAAGAAACTCGGTGCCATCAGGCAAAAAGCAACCGCATTGTTTGAAACTCCAACTAGTACAATTAACACTCACTCCCTTCTCCACCTCTAGAAATGCACTGCAGCAACGCTTCAAAATCCGCTACCGTTACTGCCGAGAACTCCCGAGTGTTACTGAGCCCCATGAAGGATGAAATGACCACGCTCCAGCCCAGACCTGCGTTATGTAAGTTCTTCTCACTAGGGAGGCGACTGATCACCACACAGAACAGGATGGGCCCAGGAAACATCCCCAGTCTGTGTTGAGTTATCTGATCTCACCTGGTGAGGTCTTGAGCGCCATAGCACAGGGCAGTCCGAGGCTTCATTCCCGCCCTGTGCTGAGATCGATTATCTCACCCAGTGTGATTATGGGACCCTCAGAGAGAAGCAAAGGCCCAGGATACAAAACTGGCTTGTGGTGCATTAGCTGCTCTCACCCAGCCGGGCACTGAGTCACAAAGAGCAAGTTGGGCCCGGCTTCATTCCCGGCCTTTGGTACATTAGATCATCTCAGAAGGTGTGCAACTGAGACAATACAACACAGGAAATGCCCAGACTTCATTGCTGGCCTGTGCTGTGTCAGCAGATATCAAACGGCGTGGTACTGAGCCCCACACAGAGCAGTTTGAGCCCATGATCATTCCACGGTACGTGTTGTGTTAGCTGATATCTGTTGGTGTGGTGCGAAGCCAAAACCTACAAGAAACGCCCAGGTTTCATCTGTGGTATATGCTGAACTCTCTGATCTCACCTACTGCCTGAGCATCAGCTGGGCAACTGTCAGATTCTCAGTAGAAGGTCCAGGCTCTGTGCAGCAGCTGTCTGGGTTTGTGTTGTTGATCGCTCGGCTGTGCAAGATCTATTTGAGTGAGGGTTGGAGCTTTTGGGTCTGTATGTTATATTCGGTTCAGTATAGTTTAGCTCTAGGTTTGTGTTAGAGAAACCAGAGTCCATGAAGAAGCTGAAAGGTCATCGACCTGAAAAGTTCAATCTGTTTCTCTCGACTGAGACACTGAGTATATATACACCATTTTCCGTTTTTCGTTCAGATTTCCAGCATTTGCTTTATTTTGCCTTAATTTCTACGAATAAGATGTCAGCATCTGTACAGGAGATGCCTGGCTCTGTGTAAATTCTACCTGGGTCTGTGCAAATGCTGCCCGGGTCGATGTAGGAGCGCACTCGCTGTGTATAGGAGCAATCTATGTTGCAGCTCGCTGTGCCAGGACTGGAGCTGACTGCGTCGGTGCAAGTGTTGCCTGCGACTATGCAGCAGCTGATCCTGTCTGCGCAGGAGCGTCTGCTTCGCTGTGGAATGTCTCGGTCTGTGCTGGAGCTCACTGGGTCAGTGTGGGAGCAGCCTGGGTCTCTGTTGAAGCTTTGGATTCAGTGTCGATGCTGTCGTTGTCTGTGAAGTGAGCTGTCTGGGCCTCCCAAAGAGGCTGTTTAGGAACATGTAGGAACTGTCTGGTCCTTTCTATAAACTGTCTCCGCTAGGGTTGGAACTGTTTATTTCAGTGTAGAACCACTTGGGACTGCATGGTAGGAGCTGTCTAGTTCTAACCTGGACCGAATGGATCTGTGTAGCAACTGCCGGTATCTGTGAAAGGAGGAGCTTCCTTCCATGTAGGAGCTGACTGTGGTTGTGTTGGAGCTGTATTGACCTGTGTCGGAGTTGTTCTGGGCTGCTTATGGGATGTTTGGTCCTTTGCAGATGATGCTGGGTCTGTGCAGAAGCAGTCTGTGACTGTCGGATCTTTAGCGGCCCGCAGAGGAGTGTCTGGGTCTGTGTAGTTGATCTCTGGGTCTGTGTAGGAACAGTACCTGCCTGCATGGGAGTTTGTTGGATCCGTGTAGGAGCGTCCTGGGTCAGTTGGATCTGAGTAGGAGCATTCTAATTGTGTGTAGCGACTGTCTGAGCCTGCGTAGGGACTGTCTGAGATTGCACAGGAGCTGTCTGAGCCTGTGTAGTAGCAGTCTCTTTTGGAGCTCTCTGGCTCTGCGTAAGAGCTGTCTCAATCTGGGTAGGCTCAATCTGGGTCTGTGTAGGCAGAGTCTGGATCTGTGTTGACACAGTCTGGCTCTGTGTCGGCAGAGTCTGGGTCAGTGTAGGGACAGTCTGGGTCTGTGTCGGCAGAGACTGGATCAGTGTAGGCTCAGTCTGGGTCTGTGTAAGCAGAGTCTGGGTCATTGCAGGCACATCTGGGACTGTGTAGGAACTGCCTGTTTCTGTGTAGGTAGAGTCTGGGTCAGTTTGCCAAAGTCTGAGTCTGTGTGGGAACATTCTGGTTGTCTGAATCTGATTGTTTCCGCCATCCCTTGGTCTGTGTAGCAGCTATCTGGCTCTATTCCGGAACTGCTTTGATCTTTATCGATCGGTAAACCTGTGTGCTTGGGCTGAGATTTAGTCAGTAATTCCAGTCTCCCCATCCGCTCCTGCACTGTCCGGTTTTTCATGTTTACATTTGCCGACTGGGGAAGTTGGTGATCAGGGGAGCTGGAGCATCAGTGAACCCGCGTGAAACAGGTGAACATCTACCCGGCCCCGGCCCCTAATGTGAGGATGTGAGGAAGACATGATAGGGCCGATATTGCTTGGGGCTATGAACTGACGGTAAACCCCTCTGATTCAAACAACACTGGCCACAGTCGCAGATTCCAAAGGTCACTTCCTCGGCGGCTTTTCCCTCACATGCTGCCTCTATGTCTACTCAGTGCCGTTGCTGATTAACTATCCAAATCTGAAGCCTCACACCAAACTAATCGACCAGCTCTGCTGCTGCACTCGATGGGCCTGGTGCTTCAATGCATTACTGTCCGCAGTGCTCAATAACTGCCCGAGCGGTCTGTGTGGCACTTCAGCAGACAGGTAGAAAAGGCAGTAAGGGCAGTCTCGGTCTCAATCGCTTTGTTTATAACGAATGGCCAACACATGGTTTGATTATGGGTACATCTTGAGTGGACTTGGTTCCAGCATTGGTTCAAAGGTAGGATTCTCGCTTCCCGTTTATTGGCTGGAAAATGCGAGAGGCCCCGGTTTAAAATCCCAGAGAAAGCGCTCCTTTACCATCCATTTTTGACAATTAACTGCCTTTGATTCTTTGAAACATAGAAATTTACAGTGCAGAAGGAGGGCATTCCGGCCCATCGTGTCCGCGCCGGCCGAAAAAGAGCCGCAGGGCCCTTCATCAGCAGCCCTAAAAGTTACATACCAACCCATAAACAATGATAGAAAGACAAAGAGAACCCAGCTAAACCAATCCGCTGCACACAACTCCGACACCCCTTATGCTAAAAACATCTACACTCCACCTCAACAGAAGCCATGTGAGCTCCTGGGAGAGGCAAAAAACAGATAAAGACCCATGCCCATTTAGGGAGAAAACATCTCGGAAGATTCCTCTCCAACCCATCCAGGCGATCGAAACTAGTCCAGGAGATCATCCTGGTCGTATTCTATTCCCTGCAGTGCTTACCATTATATCTGCTCCGTGCAACAAAACGTCATCCAGTCTAATCCCAATTACCAGCTCTCGGTCCATAACCCTGCAGGTGGGGTAATGGTGTGAAAAGATGGTGAAGTTCCCAAGTAAGACTGCGTGAATCTGAAGCGCTGTGGGAAGACGGTCAGTGCAAATAATCCCCAGTAATGGCTCCTCAATAACATACAATTTGTGTGAGCGAGTTTGGTTGGAATATGAATTCGATCTTTAACCCGCACTACACTTTCATCTTACTGAGGCAGATGCAGCACTTGCACGTTTTTGCGCAGTTCACGACCCCCCGACTTCCGAAAGCGCATTACAGCCAATGCTGCATTTTAGAAGTGTAGTCACTGTTGTATTGTAGGAAACGCGGCAGCCCATTTGCGTACAACAAGCACCCACACACAGCATTATGCTAATGACCACGTAATCTGTCCTTTGTTATGTTGATTGAGGGATAAATATTGATCAGGGTGATTGGCGTCACAGTCTTATTCAGTTTGCAGACAGTCATTCATGTACATAATGAGGCAATTGGGGAGGGCAGACACCTTTCTCACACCTTCCCGTCCTGATCCCATGATCCTTACTCGTGATGAAGCACATTCTTCCCAATCTAATTGAGCTCTCCTGAACAACTGCAGGTTTAACCTCATTGCTCAATCCAGTTATTTCCTAAATCATGTCCGGGATTTCACCATCACCACTCTGCCGGGAATCCACTCTAAGTGCTGATCATTCTCCTGCTGTCAGTTCTGACGAGTTCACTATTAATTTTGAGCATGTTCCACCTTGGTCTTTCTCCCACAATGTAAGTTTAAATAGTATTGCACAAAAGTTACTATCTTGTATATCTCTGTAATGCCATGTTACGATGCCTACATTATAAACTGTCCAAGATATCGATTTGGACACATGCGGGTAGGGTTAAAATCGCTCCTCCAACCACGGATGTTCTGCAGGATCGGCGAGTGTTCGGTACTGGTGCTCCCTCCACTGGCCGCTGTGCAGTATTGCAACACCTTGTGCAGCTGCTCCCTCCTCTGGCTCCCTGAAGATAACAGGCCAGGAAGACAAGGTACTTCAGAAGGTCAATGGAATACTTGCCTTTGTTAGTCGAGGCATAGAACACAAGAGCAAGGACGTTATGCTCGGATATATAAAACACTGTTTAGGCCGCAGCTGGAATACTGTCTGCAGTTCTGGTCACCAAAGTACAGGAATGATGTGATTGCACTGGAAAGGGTGCAGAGGAGATTGAGAAGAATATTTCCTGTACTGGAGAATTTTGGCCACGAGCAAAGGTTGGAGATGCTGGGTCTGTTTCTTTTGTAACAGAGTAGACTCAGGGGTCACCTGATTGAGGTGTATAAAATTATGAAGGGCCTGTATGGAGAGGATTGGAATGACCTACAGAGAGGATTGGAATGACCTATTTCCTTTGACAGAACGGTGATCCAGTAGGGAGCATAGTTTTAAAGTAACTGGGGGGAGATTTAGAGGAGGTATGAGGGGAAGTTTCTTCAGCCATAGGGTGGTAGCGTCTGGAAAGTACTGCCTGAAAGAATGCTAGAGGCAGATAGCATCACCACATTTTAAAAACACTTGGATGTGCACTTGAAGTGCTGTAACGTACAGGGCTAGGGACCAGAGTTGGAAGGTGGCATTAGGCGAGATAGCTCTTGGTCGGCCGGTATGGAAACTATATGCTGAAATAACCTCTATCTTGATGTAAACTTCTCTGATTCTATGATTCTGTACAGTACTACACCATCTGCTACAGATGCTCCGTCCTTTGGCCGCTTTCCAGTATTGCACCACATGATACAGCTGCTCCTTCCTCTGGGTGCAATACAGTACTGCAACACCTGATACTGCTGCACCATCCTCTGGCCGCTGCGCAGTATTGCAGCACCTGCTCCTTCCAGCCCTTGGCGTCCTGGCAACATTATACTGAAAATCCAGCCCGTTTGCACAGATCATCAATGTTGTAAGTGAACTGTCTGCTTCTGTTGGAGAAACCAGTTTGTTGTAGTAGCATTACTTCAGGTCAGAGAATTTCTGAAACTGTCGGGTGCACAAGAGATCCCTCCCGCGCAGGAGACATCCTCACCCAGTGTGTAAAATGCCCTGGGGGAGATCTCGAAACTGCCATCATGTGATAACAACACGATTTACACCTAACCCAGTCTCCACATCCTTTGGGCCACGACCACTTACTGAGGGAGGGTGAACTGGTCCGCTTTTGTTATCAGTGTCCATTTCTATAATAGATATTTTCTTGCTTTATTGAGCAAGTTGGTCCTTCAACGTCCATGTCAGCACGAATCGGACAAGTAAACTAATTAAAATGAACATAGCCCCAGTTTGGACGATAAATGCAGCATTAGGATTCACAGGCAAATAGACAAGTGTAGCTGATGGTCTAAATCTGCAACAGAGAGTGGCAGGTAGCTGCTAGATATTTGTGAGAGGCTGTGAGATTTGAATTTGAATTGGTTCAATGGCTTAATTGGTTAAAGTGCTTGCCAGGTAAGGAGCAGCTCCCGGACCCTATTCTCAGCGGGGGTGTGTTGAATTTATGTTGTTTCTGTTGTCTGCGAATTTCAGCAATAAATAATAAACGTATGGTGGAGCGATTAAACTCCGGGATACTCAAGAGACCAAAATTAGAGAAGCGCAGATATCTTGCGGGGTTGTGGGGCTGGAGGAGATTATAGAGATCAGGAGTGGCGAGGCCACGGGGGGGATTTGGAACCATTTATTTCAATTTTAAAATAGAGACATTGCTTAACCACGAGTCAATGTTGGTCAGCAAGCACATGGGTGATGAGTGATCGCGACGTGGTACTAGTTAGGAAACGGGTGGCAGAGTTTTGGATGACCTCAAATTTAAGGAGGATAGAACGTGGGCAGCCAGTAGGCACCGTATTGGAATACTCAAGTCTGGATATAATAAAGGTATGCTTGAGGGTGTCAGCAGCAGCTGAACCGAGGCAGCGGTGCAGTCAGATGGAAGTGGAAATAGGTGATCTTTGTGATAGTGTGGATGTCTAGTGGGAGGCTCAGCTTGGGGTCAAATGTGACACCAAAGTTGCTAACCGTCTTTTTCAGACTCAAAAAGTTGGCAGGTCGAGAACCGGACTGGATGGCTAGGAAACAGAGGTTGTTGCATAGACTGAAAACAATGGCTGCAATATTCACAATATATAGTTGGAAAAAATGTTAGCTCATCCAGCACTGGATGTCTGACATCTGATCATTTGGAGACAGTGGAGTGTGGAGAGCGCTGGTGGTGATATAAATCTGGGTGTCACCAGTGTACATGTGAAATCTGACGCTGTGTTTCCGGATGATGTCGCCAGGGTGCAGCAGGTTGATGATATAGGAGGGGGAAAAAGATTGCTGCTTGGGGGACACCAGAGTTAATAGTGCCACAGCGGGATGAAAAGCTATTGCAGGCGATTCTGTGGCTACTACACGTTAGATGAAAATCGAACGATTGCAGTCACATCCAGCTGGAAAGCGGTGGAGACGCTTTGGAGGAGGATTGAGTGTTCAACACTGCAACTTCTGCAGCTAAGTTGAGAAGGACGGCGCGGGGAGTTTACCTTTTGTCACAGTCACGTAGGACGTTATGTGTCACTGTTGCAAGAGTCTTTTCGGGACTATGGCAGGGGAGCAAACCTGATTGGACGGATTTAACCTTTGAGTTCCAGGAAAGATGAGCCGGGATTTGGGAGCCGACAACACTTTCAAGGGATTTGGAGAGAAAAAGGAGGTTGGAGGTGTGGCGGTAGTTTGCACGGTGGAGCAAATGCACAAAAACGATGGAAGTTTTATATTTTAACAAAGAGCAGTCTTTGGAATGATAGCGGCACTTGCGGATAATGGCAACAAGCGATGTTTGGTATTCATTGAACTTCACGATAAATAAACCAACGATTCATTTCACTGTTGGATATTTTATTCCCAGTGTGTTGAACAACCGTGGCAGGGAATCGAAGCTGAGAATACCATCAATGAAATTATTATCCATTAGTGCACGGGACTGCTGTGTTCTTGGTCAAGCTACTTACCCTTAAATATTCACACACTGTGATTATATCTGTTTCAGCTCTGATATCTGCATGGTACAGGTACCCGCTGCTCCTGGGTCTCAGAATCTGGTGCTCGCTTTGGGCTTTTACGGATATAAATGTGTGAGCCCCGGGTTCCATGCCCATTCCCTGCACTTCCACCTCGCCAGCTCCTCATTCAGTCATTTTGTCCTGCCCTCTGGAAATCTCTGACACTCAACCGCCCTTCAAACCCACATCACAATGTAAAATTATACCGCAGCTTCAGGCTCTACCCACCTTTAACCGAATCCTGCCACCCAATCCTTCTCCTTTCTCGCTCGGGGCCCACCCTTTCTCTCCTGTGGAAGCTCCGAGCAGTTTCCCTGAGGTTTGTGCCACGGGTGTGAGGGGATTGAGTTACCTTCCTTCACTCATTTCTTTCTCTGGAAATCAAATCGATGGAACGTTTGATACATTGTCTTTCTTTGCTCAGCGGTTTGTGTCAGTTCTTAAATTTGATATGTTTACTGCAATAATTTAATGAGACTTGCAACAGTGCTTTGGCCGGGAATCGAACCCGGATATCCGGACCAGGGGCCGACAGTTCTTTTTCTCAATGCCAAGACTCACACTGTCAAGGCCATTTTCTTTTCAATTTTCACTTCATTTTCTGTGCTTTTCGTTACACAAGGAGCAACTTCATAAAACACAAAGCAAAACACCGCAGAAGCTGAGAATGGAATTAGTTAGAACATTCTGGAATCTCTGGAGGTCCAGAGGTCAGTCTAAGAATAATCGGTAAGCCATTATGACTGAGATGAGGAGAAACTTCTTCACTCAGAGAATGGTTAACCTGTGGAATTCTCTGCCGCAGAAAATTGTTGATGCCATTTGTTTGGATATATTCATACGGGAGTTAGATATGGCCCTTACGGCTAAAGTGATCAGCGGGTATGGAGAGAAAGCAGGAAAAGAGTACTGAAGTTGCATGATCAGCCATGATCATATTGAATGGTGGTGCAGGCTCTAAGGGCCGAATGACCTTCTCCTGCACCTATTTTCTATGTTTATATGTTTATATGACCATCTGTGGAGACGGGGACACAGGTGTAACCTTTCAGCTTGAAGAGCCAAATATTGCAGATACTTTTATTTAAATTATTTTTCCATGTGCTGATCCATTTGAATTTCCCTTCAACTTTACAGTTTATAAGTTGCCCACTGGCAATAAAAAGTTAATGAAACACCCTCAATCTGGAAAGCCTCATAAAGTGTTCAACACAGCAACGATGCGGATATGGCTCAAAACCTCGCATGGTGAACAATGGATCTGTAGTCTATCACCTTATTTTGTTCAATTTGGATTCATTCTACATTAAATACATTTACAAATTGTCATCATTACATTGTATCATCCAAATACATTCAGCCACGCCGCACAATCATTCCTCAACCACTTATTAACCACAAAACCTGAAGTTTAATGTGTCTCTTGTGACATTTACCAATCTATTGTCCATTAGCAACTGATCATTATCTATTACTTAAACTTCCTCTCCGAACAGAACACCCACAGAGTCTTCTAATGATGTTTTAGCATATATTTAAAATACTCGTTCATGTTTATATTCCTCCCCTTCTCAAAAAGGACACCTTTCTTTGCACAATCCCTAATCTAGCCAAACTGATCATTAAATTTATCGCTGCTTTGCTAGACTCGGGCAGACCCTCCTGCTATCTCCATCTCAAAATTTAATACATGGGATTCCCATTCCCATTCTACGGTACCCCACCCAGCAAGGAAACCTCACACAACTGTCGAACATATTATCAGAATCACTTAACTGAGGACATATCAGCAGTAAATGGGACAGGCACATCCCGTGTCCCATCGCACTGGGCAAGTTGCCACCTCCACTCGCCCAATCTTACATACAGCAATCATGGTAAAATCCGGGTATGAACCAATTTAAAATCCATTTCAATTCACTCTGGATATTTAAAATTCACCCACACCCCTTTCTAAATCGTGCTGTAGTCCAGCTGTGGGGATACCTTCTTCCAAAACTCCTGATCAGCTGAGGCCTTGAAACTTCATTGTATAAACATCCCAAAGAAACCATGAGTGTTGCAGTTGTCTAATTGGACAGACTCCTCTTCTCTCTCCAGCAGAAAGCTTCGAAATGCAGGACGCATTTGACGTCCTCTGGAGATTTTCACGTTTATTTCTTCCATCGAATCCTGTGGATTGCCCACACAATCTTCTGATACATTTCCCCAATTGCGTTTTCCTCTACTTCCTTCTCCTCCTCCCAAACCATATTCCTCAAGACCACTTCGGGCAACGAACCTGAATCACCTCGTATTCCACGAGTATAATATCAGATTTTATAACAGCTTTATTAAATAATACCTCTTCGTCTTCTTAGTGTGTCCCTCGGAGTCGAGTATGACTTGTTTCCAAATTAAAGATGATTTCTTATGTGACTGATGAGTGCGATGTGGGATCTCCAGTCTCTATCACAGGTGGGGCAGACGGTGTTTGAAGGGACGCTGGAAGAAGGGACGGGTGGGTGGGGTGCTTGGGTTGTCATGCACTCCTTCCACTGCTTGAGCTTGGTTTCCGCTTGCTCCCGGCGAAGAGACTCAGAGTGTTCCGCACCTTCCCAGATGCTTCTCCTCCACTTTGAGCGTTCTTGGGCCAGGGATTCCAAGGTGTCGATGGGGAAGTTACACATTTCCAACATGGTTTTTACGGTGTCCATGAAGCATTTCCTCTGCCCATCTGGGGCTCGCTTTCCATGTCGCAGCTCCACGTAGAGTGCTTGTTTTGGAAGTCTCGTCTCGGGCATGCAGTCGATGTGGCCTGTCCATCGGAGCTCATCGAACGTGGTCAATGCTTCGATGGTAGGGATGTTGGCCCGAGAGAGAACACTGACATTGGTGCTCATATCCTGCCAATGGATTTGCAGGATCTTGAGGAGCCAGATTTCGTGGAACTTCTCTGATGTTGTGAGATGCCTGCTATACAACGTCCATGTCTCTGAAACATAAAGCACGGTGGATATTACTGTGCCCTGTATACCATCAGCGTGGTTCCGGGTTTGACGTCCTTGTCTTCAAACGCGCTCTTACTCAGGTGAACGATGCCTGCGCTGGTGCACTGAAGGCGGTGTTTGACCGTCATTGAAGTCTACCCTTGTTGGCAGTAGGCTCCAGAGGTATGGCAAATGGTCCACGTTGTCCAAGTCTTCATCGTGGATTTTGATAATCTGGGGGCAGTACTGTGTGGCGGTTTGCAGGTTGGAGAGGACCTTTGTCTTACGGATGTTTAGTGTAAGGCACGTGCTCTCCTATGCTTCTGTGAAGGTGTTGACGATGGTTTGGATTTCGGCCTTCTCTCGAAGTTATCGAAGTTAACTCTTATCTCTCTTCTTTGACTGTGGATACGCCCACGATGAACTCTTGATAGCTGTTGAAATATAATCAGTTAAAATTCCCTGTTCTACTTCTTCATTATTAGGTTTTGCTGGATTGCAGGTTAATATGAGGTTTGCTAGTCCACAATTGTATTACTTTAGTTTAATTTCTCCTCTGTTTCAATTAGTGGAAGTAATCATCTTGTACCTAGGTTTTATTTACAGTTAAAAGTCTTATTGTCTTCAAAATCCACTTGGTACATCATCAACTAACACTTTATGACAGAGGCCGACGTCCAGTCTCTGTGGTTGGATGAACTTCTCCACATTTCCGGTTTTTGGGGTATATCCCAGGGTTTTCGGTTGTCTCTCAATGTAGAAGATCCACGGAGTTAGCAGACAGGTGGACATGCATATCTGAGGAGGAGGTATGAGGAATGGGTAGCATTATCTACTGTAAGGACAGGAATCATATTATTCTCAGTCCTACTTTGTAAACTGCTGCTTAAATATTTTAAGGCATTAATTCTTGCCTATGCTAAATAAAGGCATATAATTACACCGAATATGGTGTCAAGGTTGAACAATTGAACAGACAGACAGACCCGAAAACGACAACAATGGGCGGTCCTTGAAGTGAAGGTCGGTCTTATTATTTACTGGTCAAATCCTGACGTGATGGTGGACCTTATTTAAACGGGCAGTCCTATTGGTGATGAAGGGCCTTCTCATTAACTGGTCACTAACTGAGGTGATGGTGGATCTTATTGAAACGGGCAGACAGATTGGTGATCAACGGCATCTTCTTTAATCGGATGAGCCTTGAGGTGATCATGGGCTTTCTATTTAAATGGGAAAGACTTGAGGTGATGATGGAAATGTTCTTTCACCGGGCAGTTCATGGGCTGATGGTGGGCCTTCTTTACCAGGAAGGCTTTGATGTGAAAGTGGCTCTATTTATAAATGTGCATTTAACATGTGCACCAGGAAGGGTAGTTGGTATATCAGAGATTGTAGGAAATGAATTCATAATAGCAGAACCTTTGTCTCATTGGCACGATGAGCTCGGGTAGGACATGAGGGGAAATATTTGAAAATTTAGCGAAGGATCATAATTCAGAGCTAGAGCAGGAGATGTTTTCCTTGCTGGGGATGGAGAAGGATATGAGCCAAAAACAGGTGAATAGATAATTTCAGTGTCAGTGACAAACAATTCCATCAGTTCCTCGTAGTTGATCTTGGAGGTGTGTGTAGAAGGGACAGGGCAGAGGTGTTTAACAATATGGTTGTTAGTTTTGAAAGGAAGCCGGGGTCTATGTTTGCTTTCCATAATAATGTTGGATATTGGATCTGCTTAGGATGAAAGATGCATGATCTGACAGGGCTGTATATGAAGAGCATGCTTCGACATGAAATTAGTAAACCAGTTGTGGGCCAGATACGATCAAGTCATTGCCTTGGACCCAGGAGAGCTAAAATGGAACCCATTCCTGAGAAAATGACCAGTGCAGGAGAGGTTAAGAGTTTTACCGAGGGCAAGGACTTCAAAACGGTCAGTGAGTGACTGGTGGAGCTGATCGACAGCTGCAGATCTACCTTGGAAAATGGACAAGTTAGTTAGACTGCAGTTCACAAAAGTCGTAAGTGAATTGTAGAGAGATTTTTCCACGTGCGTAGATGCAGCTAGAAGTGGTGTTTAAATGCAATAGGGGGAGTGGATGGTGTCGATTCACGAAGCTGTCGGAGTTGGCTTTGTATGTGACTGCACAAAGCGAGCCGACTGAGTTGGCAAGCTTGAAGCAATCAAGTTGACAATCTGTGTGCTCAGACTGTTGATTTAACATTTTTGTCCTTGCTTATTACTAAAGTACTTTTACAAGAATGGGCCATTCTACTGTACATCCATGAGTGTATTTAGTTGTGCGAGGAGTGTTGGTTTGAAAGGGGTTAACCGAATGTGTTTGTTCATTGACTGTAATGAATATCAGACCCCATAGATTAATTAAATGTGTTTGTTCGGTGACTGTAATTAATCTGACTCTCCATGGACCATAATTGTATCACTGGAGAGGTTATCGCTTCTCTTAATGCGGCAAACATCTTGATGTATTATACCACAGTCTCGCAGAGAGAATCAACTCCGGCACTCACTGTCACCAGTGGCTCTACCGAGAGGACAAGAATGTATTTAGGAATCAATGAGTTTATAATACTAACGTTCGTTTTTGAGATAGAAAAGATATACTACCCCATTCTGGCTGTGGTCGGGGTCACTGGTAAGTCACTATGTCCGGCTACTCATGTTGTAGATCATGTTCAACTTTGTGACTGCATTATCTCATTGCTCTCACAATATCCAAAAACTAATTGAACCAACATATTATCTCTGGCTCTGGGGCTGATAATGTTCTGTGATTCCCCAATGTGACGATGTCACATTCACCCATTGACTGGCCTGAGTGCACTGAAGAGCAAATATCATCTTTTCATCTTTTCTCCATGTGATCGAGTCTGATAGAAATCTGAATCCTTTGTTAATTTCCAACACAAGCAATCTCACTGGATGATTCTCTTATAGTCTGTGTCTGTAAAGCGTATTCTATTCAATCGGACAGATGTGTTCATGGGTTTCCAGACTCAATCACCGTGCTCTGGGAACAGTGAATTATACCAAGTGGGGGAATCCAGTCGTGGCAGAAAGCTCAGGAACACACCGTGAATGTTTGACAATGTCCGTCTTGATCCAGGTTCAGTCTGACGTCTCCATTTGTAAAATATCTTTCCCAGCATAAGTCAGTGTTCTGGGAGGTTAGGATGGGATTACAAATTCATTCGTGATTGAATGTATCTCCAGTTATAGATCAATGGATTGATTTCCGATCATATCTGTGAACAAGGAATCCCCCACTGCATCTCCATCAAGCACAGTTCAGGAGAATCTCTTATTGAGACATCTTCTGACTCTGCCCCATTTCTTGCTCTTCTGCCGTGAAACTGATTCTTGTTGATTGTCACTGGAGAACAATGAACGGTGAGATCACTTTATTGATGCCAATTCACCACGTCAATTGAAGTTCCATCAAATCTCAAATATAGATACAGAACTCTGGATTAGCGCTGATGGAGTTGGATTCGGATATTTAATTAAATCTCAACCACAGATGTAGAACTCCGGGTTAACAAATCATCAAATTGGATGCAGCAATTTTAACACACCACAAGGTGCTAAATTTAATCTATGTTATATTAACCACAATCACAAAAATGTCTAATAACACAGCAGTGGACAGTTTGATCGTTGTGCGACTTTAAAAATCGAGCGATTCGAATTAGCCGCCGGTTATACACCACCGCCCATTGCCTTCACATTAATGCGGGGTGCAGAAGGCTGGATTGGTTCCACATTGCCCATTTTACACCAGCACAGATAGATATAAATCGACCGAGCATCTGCGGTGAGAAGGAAACGTCAGGTGCGGGCCATCCTCAAAACAGGACTGGTCACAGCATTAGAACATTTATAGTCGAGATTATTTGAAACCATTTGGAGGATCGGTGAGTTGAAAGTCGTCTAAAATGTTATTTAATAATGTGTTATTTTCACGGGATGTAATATGTCAGATTTAAGTGCATGTGGAAGCATTGCTCTGTTTTATTACATGCTTTCACACCAGATTAAAATGTTAAATATTTTTCTCTTCCTCACCTCAAACAAACAATCCTTTTTGTGCCCTGATACTGCGTAGGAATGCCCTAAGCATTCGGCTCAGAGGGAATCACAGACCAGTTTAAACACAGTACCCAAACTTGCTTGGCTCCCGTATATTTTGTTCATACTCTTCCAGGGTCTATCTCAAGGGTCAATGACTCACTCTCCGCCGGTCACTGACTCACTCTCGACTGGTCACTGAATCACTCTCCCCGGTCACTGACTCATTCGCCCTGGTCACTGACTCACTCTCCCCTGGTTACTGACTCACTCTCCTTGATTGCTGATTCACTGTCCCCTTGTCATTTACTCACTCTCCCCGGTCAGTGACTTACTCTCCCCGGTCAGTGACTCACTCTCCCTGGTGACTGATTCATACTCTCCCGGTCACTTACTCACTCTCATCGGACGCACTGCTGTAATTTCTGTCGCTGAATTACGGCCCATAATGACCTACCAAGACATTTCAGCCAAAGTCCAATTACCCAAACTAACTCCTGATTGGGTGCAGACTGGGAACAGAATACCAGAAGGTCGATGGTACCAGGGTTCCTGCAGCAGTGGGCAATGATTTCACAAACGTGGAGATGAGGGCTAAAGCCACTTCAGTATTGATCCTCTGATTAGATGACACATTACTCTTGCAATACTAAATCCCATGCCCCGGTTCCAGTTACCATTCTTTGCTGATTGGTGAGTTGCACAGTTTGCATTGTACATCCAGTCTCCAGCAGAAAGCCCTTTCTCAGGAACATTATTAAATTCCATCACTGGAAGCAGTAATCAATGTAGAAATTTTACCCCAACCAATTCAACCTGTTGAATTCATTTTCGTCCTGTTGTGTTAATTTCCTTTTCATGTCCCTTCCTCACAGCTAACTCAATGACGATTGTGATCCTGTCTCGGGGAAAGTGCGGTCTCTCCAAATGTGTCACTCGCTACTTGGTGGCCATGGCAGCGGCGGATCTACTGGTTGTTACCACTGACCTGATATTGAGGCAGATTCCAATTGTTCATCATCTGTATTTTGTGCGAGGAATCCCCGTGTGTAATATTCACGCCGTCCTGCTTTATGTAGCCACAGACTGTTCTGTCTGGTTCACCGTCACTTTCACCTTTGATCGATTCGTGGCAATTTGTTGCCAGAAGCTGAAAACTAAATATTGCACTGAGAAAACCGCGGCTGTGGTCCTTGGAGCAGTGACTGTGCTGAGCTGTTTAAAGAACATTTTCTGGTACTTTATGTATTTACCTTGGTACAGGTTAGCCAATACCCCCTGGTTCTGTTACGTGAGTGTTCTTGTTATGATTTCACGTTTGTGGGTAACACTCGAGCTTCTTCATTCTATTCTAACCCCTTGCATCCCATTTGTTCTGATTCTGCTCCTCAATGCTTTAACCATCAGACACATTTTAGTGGCCAGCAGAGTCCGCAGGAGACTCCGGAATCACAGCAGCGAGGGGATTGCCAGTGACATAGAGATGGAGCGACGAAGGAAATCCATCATTTTACTGCTCATTATTTCAGGGAGTTTCATTCTGTTATGGGCTGTGTTTATGTTGTTTTCTATTTGGAACCGGTTGTCGTATTTTGTTCTTGATACTATACATCTACCTGCTTACATGAAAGAAATAGGATTTATGCTCCAGCTCCTGAGTTGCTGTACAAACACTTGTATTTATGCCGTGACACAGAATAAGTTCAGAGAGCAGTTGAAGAATGTGGTGAAATGCCTGTATCTCCGAATTGTTAAAATAATTAAATGGTGAGACTGAATGTAGAAGATGCAGCATCAGAAATCAACATGATGTACGAAAAGGAGCGAAGCAGGAGAAGGCCATGGTGAATATCCACGGTTTCTCATGTAGAAAACAAAATTAACTCAATATAGATGACACTGCGGCAGAAAGGAAACGTTACCTGATGTGGGGACGTCGAGGTTTAACACAATCACATCTTACACAGACCTAGTTAGCACGGGTTGACAGAATAGTATGATGCTACAAGGTCATAATTAACCTGATAAAATACACAACACACACGATCCTTTCAGGGATATCGATCTGGATAGCATGAATATTCAAGATGATATGTTTCAGACATGCGCTGAAATCGTTCGGAGGATTACATAGCACACAAGCAGGTAATTCGGGCCATCGTACATTTGCCAGCTCTTTGAACGAGGTATACAATTTGTCTCACTCAGCTGGTCTTGCCCCATAGTTTTGATAATTTTACCGATCAAATATTTATCCAATTCCTTCGTGACTGTTGGTACTGAAGCCGGATCATCCACCCTTTTAGTCTCGGCATTCACGATAATAATTCGAGGTGTAAAAAAAACTCCTAATTTGCCCACTAGATTTCTTGTCAAGAATTTAAATCTGTGTCCGCTGGTTACCAAGCCTCCAGCTAGTGGAAAACATTTTCCTATAACTACTATGCCGATACCATTCATGATTAAATCTATCCAAACCCTCTCGGACCTGTGAAGTAACAGGTCCCCGAATTCCTACAGCCCCTTTTAAATTGTATCATTTAGCTTATATTACTTCTCCTCATTTGTACCGACAATATGCTTCACTCTGCAATCCTCTGCTTTAAATGTCGACTGCCATGTTTCTGTGGAAGTCACTCCTCATGACTTCTGGTATGTTCCTCTCGTTTTACTACATTCGCAACTTTGTGACATTTGCAAACTTTGATATTATGTCCTGAGTACTTAATTCCAGGACATTAATAATTATCCTCAACGAGCAGTGGTCCCAACAGCGCCACCTAGCTGATACCATCGGGGACTTCACCGCTTTCCAAATAACAAAAGTTCGCTATTACTCTCTGCTTTCTGTCACTCGGCGGATTTCGAATCTATGCAGACACTGTCCCCTTATTACCGTGGGCTTCAATTTTGCCAGCAAATCCGCTGTGCGGTACTTCATCAAGTGTCTTGTGAAAATTCGTCAAGTTAGTCAAGCACGATTTGCCTTTGTCAAATTAGACTAGCATGAGCAGTTAAGACCACAAGTTTACAACACCAGGTGAATCCTTTGCAGGTGAAGAACTTTCAGTTCCACTCGCAAGGACACTGCAATTAAAGAGTTGTATCAATTATTTGACAAATAAAGTGTATTAATCTGACGCCTCAATTCTGAAATTTGGGTTAAGCGTACGTATGATTGACTATCCCACAGACCGAACATAATTGGCGACCGAGTCAATACTGGGAATAATTAAGTCTTTCATTGTATGATTTATTGACTGCCATCTCTAGTCAGTCAGTCCCATACAGAGCAGATTCTGGAATATGGAGTATCTGGGCGAATAAAAAGATGCACATTCGACGAAGCATGGAGGGAAACTATGAGGGTTAGTAATCTCACGTGAAATAGATCCATGAGTGAGTTAAATTGGATCCTGGGTACCCGAAAAACCAACGTTCCTGTGTTACAAGGGATGGTTTTCAAGTCTCAGATTCTGTCCGAATCTAATCAGCAGCACGGAAAGGAGAGCAGCGCCAGAGAGGCGAGCGTGGGGAGGCCTATAAAGGTTCAACATCGGCGGGAGGCGGCAGTCCGAGCAGCGTTGGAGAGGCGAGTATGTGGAGGTCTATAAAGGCCAGCTGGTGCAGCTGCAGCAGGGTGAGAAGGCAAAAAAGAAGTCGAAAGACATCGAAAGGTGACTTCACAGCCAAGGGGGTAAGTGATTGTCTGGTGATTGGTAAGTAGATTTTATTTTTCTATTCTTGATCAGTAAGTAACCTTTTGCATTGTTGATTCCAATTTAAGTTTATAAGAACATAAGAACATAAGAATTAGGAACAGGAGAAGGCCATCTAGCCCCTCGAGCCTGCTCCACCATTCAACAAGATCATTGCTGATCTGGCCGTGGACTCAACTGCATTTGCCCGCCCGCTCCCCATAACCCTTAATTCACTTATTGGTTAAAAATCTATCTATCTGTGACTTGAATACATTCAATGAGCTAGCCTCAACTGCTTCCTTGGGCAGAAAATTTCACAGATTCACAACCCTCTGGGAGAAGAAATTCCTTCTAAACTCGGTTTTAAAATGGCTCCCCCGTATTTTAAGGCTGTGTCCCCGAGTTCTAGTCTCCCCTACCAGTGGAAACAACCTCTCTGCCTCGATCTTGTCTATCCCTTCCATTATTTTAAATGTTTATATAAGATCACCCCTCATCCTTCTGAACTCCAACGAGCAAAGACTCAGTCTACTCAATCTATCATCATTCGGTAACCACCTCATCCCCGGAATCAGCCTCGTGAATCGTCTCTGTACCCCCTCCAAAGCCAGTATATCCTTCCTTCAGTAAGGTGACCAAAACTGCACGCAGTACTCCAGGTGTGGCCTTTACAATATCCAATACAGTTGCAGCAGGACCTCCCTGCTTTTGTACTCCATCCCTCTCGCAATGAAGGCCAACATTCCATTCGCCTTCCTGATTACTTGCTGCACCTGCAAACTAACTTTTTGGGATTCATGCACAAGGACCCCCAGGTCCCTCTGCACCTCAGCATGTTGTAATTTATCCCCATTGAAATAATATTCCCTTTTACTGTTTTTTTTTCTCAAGTTGGATGACCTCACACTTTCCGACATAGTATTCCATTTGCCAAACCTTAAACCATTCGCTTAACTTATCCAAATCTCTTTGCAGCCTCTCTGTGTCCTCTGCACAACCCGCTTTCTCACTAATCTTTGTGTCATCTGCAAATGTTGTTACACTGCACTCTGTCCCCTCTTCCAGGTCATCTATGTATATTGTAAACAATTGTGGTCCCAGCATCGATCACTGTGGCACACCACTAACCACCGATTTTCAACCGGAAAAGGATCCATTTATCCCGACTCTCTGCTTTCTGTTCGCCAACCAATTCTCTATCCATGCTAATACATTTCCTCTGACTCAGCGTACCTTTATATTCTGCAGTAACCTTTTGTGTGGCACCTTATCGAATGCCTTTTGGAAATCTAAATACACCAAATCCATCGGTACACCTCGATCCACCATGCTCGTTATATCTTTGAAGAATTCCAGCAAATTCGTTAAACATGATTTCCTTTTCATGAATCCATGCTGCGTCTGCTTGATTGCACTATTCCTATCCAGATGTCCCGCTATTTCATCCTTCATGATAGTTGCAAGCATTTTTCCCACTACAGATGTTAAACGAACCGGCCTCGTGTTACCTGCCTTTTGTCTGCCCCCTTTTTTAAACAGAGGCGTCACATTAGCTGCGTTCCACTCTGCTCGTACCTCCACAGAGTCCAGAGAATTTTGGTTGATTATAACAAATGCATCTGCTATAACTTCCGCCATCTCGTTTAATACCCTGTGATGCCCTTCGTCAGGATCAGGAGCCTTGTCTGCCTTGAGTCCCATTCGCCTTCTCCAGCAGTACCCCGGTAGTCAGAGTGATTGTCTCAAGGTCCTCCCTTCCCACATTCCCGTGACCAGCAATTTTTGGTGTGGTTTTTGTGTCTTCCACTGTGAAGACCGAAGCAAAATAATTGTTCAAGGTCTCAGCCATTTCCACATTTTCCATTATTAAATCCCCCTTCTCATCTTCTAAGGCACCAACATTTACTTTAGTCACTCTTTTCCGTTTCATATATCTGTGAAAACTTTTACTATCTGTTTTTATGTTTTGCTCAAGTTTACCTTCGTAATCTATCTTTCCTTTCTTTATTGCTTTTTTAATCATTCTTTGCTGTTGTATTAAATTTTGCCAATCTTCTAGTTTCCCACTAACCTTGGCCACCTTCTCCACATTGCTTTTTAATTTGATACTCTCCGTTATTTCCTTGGTTATCCACGGCTGGTTATCCCTTCTCTTACCGCCCTTCTTTTTTACTGGAATATATTTTTGCTGCGCACTATGAAAGAGCTCCTTAAAAGTCCTCCACTGTTCCTCAATTGTGCCACCGTTTAGTCTGTGTTTCCAGTCTACTTCAGCCAACTCTGCCCTCATCCCACTGTAGTCCCCTTTGTTTAAGCATATTATGCTCGTTTCTGACACAACTTCCTCACCCTCAATCTGTATTACAAATTCAACCATACTGTGATCACTCATTCGGAGAGGATCTTTTCCTTGGAGATCGTTTATTTTTCCTGTCTCATTAAACAGGACCAGATCTAAGATAGCTTGCTCCCTTGTAGGTTCTGTAACATACTGTTCTAAGAAACAATCCCGTATGCATTCTATGAATTACTCCTCCAGGCTACCCCGTGCGATTTGATTTGACCAATCGATATGTAGGTTAATATCCCCCATGACTACTGCCGATCCTTTTTCACATGCGTCCATTATTCCCTTGATTATTGCCCGCCCCACCATGAAGTTATTATTTTTGGGCCTATAACTACGCCCTTACTACCTCTAATCTGCACCCACAATGATTCAAAGTTTTGTTCATTAGAGAAAATATCGTCTCTCACAACTGTCCTGATATCATCCTTTATTAACAGAGCTACCCCACCTCCTTTCCCTTGTTGTCTATCTTTCCGAATCGTCAGATACCCATGTATGTTTAATTCCCAGTCTTGGCCACCCTGCAACCATGTTTCTGTAATGGCCGCCAAATCATGCCCATTTGTAATGATTTGTGCCGTCAACTCATTTACTTTATTTCGAATGCTGCGTGCGTTTAGGTAGAGTGTTTTAATCCTAGTTTTTAAACCATGATTTTTAGTTTTGACCCTTCCTGCAGCCCCTTTATATTCAGTGGCTCTTTTTGTTTTTTTGCCTTGGGTTTCTCTGCCGTCCACTTTTTCTCATCTTCTTTCTGTCTATTGCTTTTGTCTCCTCTTTGTTTCCCTCTGTCTCCCTGCATTGGTTCCCATCCCCCTGCCATATCAATTTAACTCCTCCCCAACAGCACTAGCAAACACTCGCCTTAGAACATTGGTTCCAGTCCTGCCCAGGTGCAGACCATCCGGTTTGTACTGGTCCCACCTCCCCCAGAACCGGTTCCAATGCCTCAGGAATTTGAATCCCTCCCGACTGCACCACTGCTCAAGCCACGTATTCTTCTGAGCTATCCTGCGATTCCTACTCTGACTAGCACGTGGCACTGGTAGCAATCCTGAGATTACTATTTTTGAGGTCCTACGTTTTAATTTAGCTCCTAGCTCCTTAAATTCGTCTCGTAGGACCTCATCCCTTTTTTTACCAAAATCGTTGGTACCAATGTGCACCACGACAACTGGCTGTTCACCCTCCCTTTTCAGAATGTCCTGCACCCGCTCCGAGACATCCTTGATCCTTGCACCAGGGAGGCAACATACAATCCTGGAGTCTCGGTTGCAGCCGCAGAAACGCCTATCTGTTCCCCTTACAATCGAATCCCCTATCACTATCGCTCTCCCACTCTTTTTCCTGCCTTCCTGTGCAGCAGAGCCAGCCATGTTGCCATAAACCTGGCTGCTGCTGCCCTACTCTGATGAGTCATCCCCCTCAACAGTACTCAAAACGGTGTATCTGATTTGCAGGGAGATGACCGCAGGGAACCCCTGCACTCCCTTCCTTGCACTGCCCTTCCTGCTGGTCTTCCATTCCCTAACTGGCTGTGGACCCTTCACCTGTGGTAAGACCAACTCGCGACACATGCTACTCATGTCATTCTCAGCACCGTGGATGCTCCAGAGTGAATCCACCCTCAGATTCAATTCCGCAACGCGGACCGTCAGGGTTAAGTCATGGCAGGAGAGCTTGGACACATTTTATGTTCCCACTGTACTATGTGGGAAATCAGGGACGCTTCCGGTGTCGGTGATGTCTACGTGTGTGCGAAGTGCATCCGCCTGCAGCTCCTGACGCACTGCATTGAAGAACTGGAGCTGCGGGTTGATTAACTCTGGATCCACGACGCTGAGAATGATGTGATTAGCACGTTTTGTGAGTTGGTCTTAATGCAGGAAAAGGGTACACAGCCAGATAGGGAATGGCTGATCAACAGAAAGAGCAGTGCAAGGAAGGTAGTGCACGAGTCCCCTGTGGTCATCCCCCTGCAAAACATAAACACCGCTTCGGTACTGTTGAGGGGGATGACTCTTCAGGGGAGGGAAGCAGCAGCCAAGTTCATGGCTCCGTGGGTGGCACTGCTGCACAGGAGAGCAGGAAAAAGAGTGTTAGAGCTATAGTGATAGCAGTTTTAATTGTAAGGGAAATAGATAGACGTTTCTGCGGCTGCAACCGAGACTCTAGGATGGTATGCTACCTCCCTGCAGCAAGGGTCAAGGATGTCTTGGCGCTGGTGCAGGGCATTCTGAAAAATGAGGGTGAACAGCCAGTTGTTGTGATGCATATACGTACCAACGATATAGGTAAAAAGTGGGATGAGGTCCTACAAGACGAATTTAGGGAGCTCCGAGCTAAATTAAAAAATAGGACATCAAAAGTAGCAATCTCAGGATTGCCACCAATGCCACGTGCTAGTCAGAGTAGGAATCGCAGGACAGCTCAGATGAATACGTGGCTTGAGCAGTGGTGCACATGGGAGGGATTCAATTTCCTGGGACATTAGAACCGGCTCTGGGGGAGGTAGGTCCAATATAAACCAGCCGATCTGCACCTGGGCAGGACCAGAACCAATGTCCTAGGGGGAGTGTTTCATAATGCTCTTGGGGAGGAGTTAAACTGATATGGCAGGGGGATGGGAACCTATGCAAGGAGACAGAGGGATGTAGAATGGGGGCAGAAGCAATAGATAGAAAGAAGAAAAGTGAAAGTGGAGGGCAGAGAAACCAAAGGCAAAAAGCACAAAAGGCCGCATTATTAGCAAAATTCTAAAGGGGCAAAGTATGTTAGAAGGACAAGCCTGAAGGCTGTGTGCCTCAATGCAAGGAGTATTCGGAATAAGGTGGAGGAATTAACTGTGCAAATAGCAGTAAACGGGTATGATGTAATTGGAATCACGGAGACATGGCTCCAGGGTGACCAAGGCTGGGAACTCAACATCCAGGGGTATTCAACATTTAGGAAGGATAGACAGAAAGGAAAAGGAGGTGGAGTTGCATTGCTGGTTAAAGAGGAAATTAATGCAATAGTAAGAAAGGACATTAGCTTGGATGTTGTGATGTGGAATCGGTATGGGTGGAGCTACGGAATACCAAGGGGCAGAAAACGCTCGTGGGAGTTGTGTGCAGACCACCAAACAGTAGTAGTGAGGTTGGGGACAGCATCAAACAAGAAATTAGGGATGCATGGAAAAAAGGTACAGCAGTTATCATGAGTGATTTAATCTACATATTGATTCGGCTAACCAAACTGGTAGCAATGCGGTGGAGGAGGATTTCCTGGACTGTAGTAGGGATGGTTTTCTAGACCAATATGTCGAGGAACCAACGAAGGAGCTGGCCATCCTCGAATGGGTGATGTTTAATGAGAAAGGACTAATTAGCAATCTTCTTGTGCGAGGCACCTTGGGGAAGAGTGACCATAATATTGTAGAATTCTTTATTGAGATGGGGAGTGACACAGTTAATTCAGAAACTAGGGTCCTGAACTTAAGGAAAGGTAACTTCGATGCTCTGAGGCGTGAACTGTATAGAATAGACTGGCACATGCAACTTAACGGGTGGACGGTGGATAGGCAATGGCAAACATTTAAAGATCACATGGATGAACTTCAGCAATTGTATATCCCTGTCTGGAGTAAAAATAAAACGGAGAAGGTGCCTCAACCGTGGATAACAAGGGAAATTAAGGATAGTATTAAATCCAAGGAAGAGGCATGTAAATTGGCCAGAAAAAGCAACACACCTGAGGACTGGGAGAAATTTAGAATTCAGCAGAGGAGGTCAAAGGGTTTAATTAAGAGGGGGAAAATAGAGTACGAGAAGAAGCTTGCAGGGAACATAAAAGCTGACTGCAGAAACTTCTATAGATATGTGAAGAGAAAAAGATTAGTGAAGACAAACGGAGATCCCTTGAAATCGGATTCAGGTCAATTTATAATGGGGAATAAAGAAATGGCAGACCAATTGAACAAATACTTTGGTTCTGTCTTCACGAAGGAAGACACAAATAAGCATCCAGAAGTACCAGGGGACCGAGTGTCTAGTTAGAAGGAGGAACTGAAGGATCTCCTTATTCGGTGGGAAATTGTCTTCGGGAAATTGATGGGATTGAAGGACGATAAATCCCAGGGGCCTGATAGTCTGCATCCCAGAATAATTAAGGAAGTGGCCCGAGAAATAGTGGATGCATTGGTGATCATTCCCCAACAGTCTATCGACTCTGGATCAGTTCCTATGGACTGGATGGTAGAGAATGTAACATCACTTTTTCAAAAGGGTGGGAGAGAGAAAGCGGGTAATTATAGATCTGTTAGCCTGACATCAGTAGTGCGGAAAATATTGGAATACATTTTTAAGGATGAAATAGCAGTGCATTTGGAAAACAGTGACAGGATCAGTCCAAGTCAGCACGGAGTTATGAAGGTGAAATCATGCTTGACAAATCTTCTGGAATTTTTTGAGGATGTCACGAGTAAAGTGGACAAGGGAGAACTAGAGGATGTGTTGCATTTGGATTTTAAAAGGCTTTTGACAAGGTCCCACACAAGAGATTGTTGTGCAAAATCAAAGTACATGATATTGGGGATAATATACTGACTTGGATAGAGAACTGGTTGGCAGACACGAAGCAGAGCGTCGGTATAAACGGCTCCTTTTCAGAATGGCAGGCAGTGAGTAGTGGAGTGCCACGGGGCTCAGTGTTGGGACCCCAGCTCTTTACAATATACATCAATGATTTGGATGAAGGAATTGTGTGTAATATTTCCAAGTTTGCAGATGACACTAAACTGGGTGGCGGTGTGAGCTGTGAGGGGTCTCAAGGAGGCTGCAGGTTGATTAGACAGGTTAGGTGAGAAGGCAAATGCAATATAATGTGGATAAATGTGAAGTTATCCACTTTGGGGGCAAAAACGCAAAGTCACAATATTATCCGAATGGCGGCAGATTAGAAAAGGGGAGGTCCAATGAGACCTGGGCGTCATGGTTCGTCAGTCATTAAAAGTTGGCATATAGGTACAGTAGGCGGTGATGAAGGCAAAAGCTATGTTGGCCTTCATAGCTCTGGGATTTGAGTATAGGAGCAGGGAGGTCGTACTGCAGTTGTACAGGACCTTGGGGAGGCCTCACCTGGATTATTGTTTTCAGTTTGGTCTCATAATCTGTGCAAGGATGTTCTTGCTATTGAGAGAGTGCAGTGAATGTTCACCAGACTGATTCCCGGGATGGCAGGACTGACATATGAGGAGAGACTAGAACAACTGGGCCTTTACACATTGGCGTTTAGAAGGATGAGAGGGGATCTCATAGAAACATATAGGATTCTGACGGGATGCGACAGGGTCGATGCGGGTAGAATTTTCTCGATGTTGGGGAAGTCCAGAACCAGAGGACACAGTCTTAGGATTAGGGGTAGGCCATTTAGGAGTGAGATGAGGAGAAACTTCTTCACTCAGAGAGTTGGTAACCTGTGGAATGCCCTGCCGCAGAGATTTGTTGATTCCAGTTAATTGGATATATTCAAGAGGGAGTTAGATATGGCCCTTACGGGTAAGGAGCTAAGGGGTATGGAGAGAAAGCAGGAAAGACGTATTGAGGGAATGATCAGCCATGATCTTATTGAGTGGTGGTGCAGGCTCGAATGGCCTAATGGTCTATTCCTGCACCTATTTTCAATGTTTTCTATGTTTCTATGTAACAGATTGGAGGAAATGATTTGGGTGAAAACTTGGGTAAACTTTGGATGATGAGGTTTAAATTAATACAGATGAAGAGTAAGGAACAATCTCGAGCAGACATTTTAAATTGGAAGGGGGAAAACTTCAATGGGAGGAGAGCGGATCTCGCCAACGTAAAATGAAACCAATAGTTGTTCGGATCATCTGTAACAGGACAATGGGTGATCGTTCAGGAGTAGATGCATCAGGGACATTCCAACACGAGGTTACGAAAAGAGAACCAAAAACACGACTCGTGAGATGACAAGGGAGATAGATAATATGATTCAACAATAAAGAGGGTGTATGATGCATGTCAGGAGAATCCTTCAAGTAAGAATCAACCCAAATGCCATAGTTTACTAGGGAAACTGAAGATACTATGAGAATAGAATGACAGTTAACATAAAAGTGAACACAATATCTTCTACCAGCAGGGAAATAATAACCGGGTAGTAAGCAATGGGGTGGGGTTTATAAGAGCAAAGACGGTGACATATGCTTAGAGGTGCAGGGCAATGCTGGAATACTTAATGAGTATTTGTATTAGTGTTACCAAGGAAGAGAATGCTGGCAAAATATCGGCAGAGGCGCAGATTGTAGAAGCAATGCATGGTATGAAAATTGATAGCCAGGATGTACTGGAAAGGTTGTATATATTTAGAATGGATAAGTTGCCTGGTCCTGATGGTTTTCATACCAAGTTTCTTGGTGAAGCGGGGTTGGAGATAGCGGAAGGGATTGACATAATCTGCCAATCTACCTTCGATGCGGGGGAGGTGCCAGAATGTTGGAAATGGCAAATGTGACATCCTTGTTCAAGAAATGGTGTTAGACAATCCTGGTAATTACAGGCTGGTCAGTATAACATCAGTGGTGGGTAAGGTTTTAGAAACAATAATGAATAAATATATTAACAATCGCTTTGGAGTGATGTAAGTTAATTAAGGACAGCCAGTACTGATTTGTGAAAGGCAGATCGTGTTTGACTGAACAAATTGATTTTTTAAATTAAGTAACAGAGAAGGTTGATGAAGGAAATTCACTGGATTTTGTCTGTATGGCTTTGAAGAAAGCTTTGGACAAAGTACCACATAAAATGCTGGTTAACAAAATTGAGGCTTTTGGAATAGGAAGGCCTATTTCAACTTGGATAAGAAATTGGCTTAAGGACAGAAAAAGGCGAATCATTATAAATAGTTGTTTTTCAGACCGCGATCAACAGCCTGCTGGTCGCCATTGACAAGAGACTTACCTCTTCCAGCCACGTATATAATGTGGCTACAAGAGCAGGCCAGAGGCTGGGTATTCCGTGGCGACAGGCGAACATACTGACTCCCCAAAGCATTTCCACCATGCGCAAGGCAGAAATCAGGGGTGTGGTTGAAGACGCTCCCCTTGCGTGGCTGAGTGCAGCTCCAACAACACACAAGAAACTCGGTACCATCAGGAAAAAAGCAACCCCATTGATTAAAACTCGAACCAGTACAATAAACATTCACACCCTTCTCCACCTCTATAAAGGCACTGCAGCAATGCTTCAAAACCAGCTACCCTGACTGCCGAGAACTCCCGAGTGTTACTGAGCCCTATGAAGCATGAACGGACCAGGATCCAGCCCAGACCTGTGCTATGTAAGTCCATCTCACTAGGGAAGGGACTGATCACCACACATACCAGGACGGGCCCAGGAAACATCCACGTTCTGTGTTGAGTTATCTGATCTCACCTGTTGAGGAACTGAGCGCCATAGCAGAGGGCAGTCCGAGGCTTCATTCCCGCCCTGTGCTGAGATCTATTATCTCACCCAGTGTGATTCTGGAACTCTCAGAGAGAAGCAAAGGCCCAGGATACAAAACTGGCTTGTGATGCATTAGCTGGTTTCACCCGGCAGGGTACTGAGCCACGCGGAGCAGGTGGGGCCCGGGCTTCATTCCCGGCCTGTGCTACGTTCGATCATCTCTGGAGGTGTGCAACTGAGACAATACAACACAGGAAATGTCCAAGCTTCATCGCTAGCCTGTGCTGTGTCAGCAGATATTACACGGCGTGGTACTGAGCCCCACATAAAGCAGTTTGCGCCCATGATCATTCCACGGCACGTGTTGTGTTAGCTGATACCTCTTGTGTGGTACTAAGCCAAAACCTACAGGAAACGCCCAGGTTTTATCTCTGCTATATGCTGAACTCTCTGATCTCACCTACCTCCTGGGCATGAGCTGGGCAACTGTCGGATTCTCAGTAGAAGGTCCAGGCTCTGTGCAGCAGCTGTCTGGGTTTGTGTTGTTGATTGCTGGGCTGTGCAAAATTTATTTGTGTGAGGGTAGGATCTATATGGGTCTGTATGTTATATTCGGGTCAGTGTAGTTTAGCTCTAGGTTTGTGTTGGGGCAACCAGAGTCTATGAAGCAGCTGAAAGGTAATCGAGCTGAAAAGGTCACTCTGTTTCTCTCGATTGAGGTGTTACCTGATACACTGAATACATATGCACCATTTTCATTTTTCGTTCAGATTTCCAGCATCTGCTTTATTTTGCTTTAGTTTCTACGAATAAGCTGTCAGGATCTGTGCAGGAGATGCCTGGCACTGTGTAAATGCTTCCTGGGTCTGTGCAAATGCTACCTGGGTCTGTGCAAATGCTGCCCGGGTCGATGTTAGAGCGCACTGGCTGTGTAAAGGAGCTATCTATGATGCATTTCGCTGTTTCAGGGCTGGAGCTGACTGCGTCGGTGCAAGAGTTGCCTGCGACTATGCAGCAGCATATCCTGTCTGCGAAGGAGTGCCTGCTTCGCTGTGGAATGTCTCGGTCTGTGCTGGAGCTCACTGGGTCAGTGTGGGAGCTGCCTGGATCTCTGTTGAAGCTTTAGATTCAGTGTCGTTGCTGTGAAGTGAGCTGTCTGGAAGCTGTTTAGGAACATTTCGGAACTCTTTGGTCCTTTCTATAAACTGTCTGCGCTAGGGTAGGAACTGTTTATATCAGTGTAGGACCACTTGGGACTGCATATATGCTCCCTGGGCCATGGTAGGAGCTGTCTAGTTCTAACCTGGACCGAATGGATCTGTGTAGCAACAGCCTGTGTCTGTGAAAGAAGCTGCTTCCTTCCATGTCGGAGCTGTCTGTGGCCGTGTTGGAGCTGTATTGAACTGCGTAGGAGTTGTCTCGGGCTGTTATTGGGATGTTTTGTTTTGTGTAGGAGATCCTGGGTCTGTGCAGAAGCAGTCTGTGACTGTGTCGGATCTTTGGGGGCCCGCAGAGGAGTGTTTGGGTCTGTATAGTTGATCTCTGGGTCTGTGTAGCAACAGTACCTGCCTGCATAGAAGTTGCCTGGCTCTGTGTAGGAAGGTCCTGGTCTGTTGGGTCTGAGTAGGAGCATTCTAATTCTGTGTAGAGACTGTCTGAGACTGCGTGGGAGCTGTCTTAGCTCTGCGTAAGAGCTTTCTCAATCTGGATAGGCTGAGTCTGGGTCTGTATATTACAGTCTAGGCCTGTGTAGACAGAGTCTGGGTCTGTGTAGGGACAGTCTGGGTCTGTGTAGGCAGAGTCTGGGTCAGTGAAGGCACAGTCTGGGTCTGTGTGGGAACTGCCTGTTTCTGTGTATGCAAAGTCTGGATCAGTAAGGCAAATTCTGAGTCTGTGGTGGGAATATACTGCTTATCTGATTCTGATTGTTTCCGCCCTACATTGGTCTGTGTAGCAGTTGTCTGGCTCTACTCCGGAACTGTTTTGATCTTTATCGATCGGTAAACCTGTTTGTGTGTGCTGAGATTTGGTCAGTAGTTACAGTCTCCCCGTCCGCTCCAGCACTGTGTAAGTAAGTTTTTCATGTTTCCATTTACAGTCTGGTGATCAGGGGCGCTAGAGCATCAGTGAACCCGGGTGAGACAGGGGACTATCTGCCCGGCCCCGGCCCCTAATGTGATGATGTGAGGATGACATGATAGGGCCGATCGTGCTTGGGGCTATGAACTGACAGTAAACCCCTCTGAACCAAACAACACTGGACACAGTCGCAGATTCGAAAGGTCACTTCCGGGGCGGCTGTTCCCTCACATGCTGCCTCGATGTCTACTCAGTGCCTTTGCTGATAAACTGTCCAAATGTGAAGCCTCACACCAAACTAATCCACCAACTCTGCTGCTACATGCGATGGGCTCCTGGTGCTTCGATACATTAACTGAGTTGAATAACTGCCCGAGCGGCACTGTGCGGCACTTAAGCAGACAGGTAGACAAGGCAGTCAGGGCAGTCTCGGTCTCAATCGCTTTGTTTATCACGAATGGCCAACACATGGTTTGATTGTGGGTACATCTTGAATAGGCTTAGTTCCAGCATTGGATCAGAGGTAGGATTCTCGCTTCCCGTTTATTGGCTGGAATATGCGAGAGGTCCCGTGTTCAAATCCCAGAAAAAGCGCTCCTGTACCCTCCATTTTTGACAATTAACTGCCTTTGAATCTTAGAAACATAGAAACATAGAAATTTACAGTGCAGAAGGAGGTCATTTCGGCCTGCCGTGTCAGCGCCGGCCGACAAAGAGCCACACGGCCCTCGATCAGCAGCCCTGAAGGTTACATACCAACCCATAAACAATGACGAAAAGGCAAAGAGCACCCAGCCGAACCAGTCCACTCCACACCACTGCACCACCCCTAATAGTAAAAACATCTGCACTCCACCCCAACCCAAGCCATGTGAGCTCATGGGAGAGGCAAGAAACAGATAAAAACCCAGGCCAATTTCAGGAGAAAAAATCTGGGAAAATGCCTCTCCAACTCATCCAGGCGAACGAAATTGGTCCAGGACATCACCCTGGTCGTATTCTATTCCCTGCAGTACTTACCATTATATCTGCGCCGTCAAACAAAAGGTCATCCAGTCTAATCTCAATTACCAGCTCTCGGTCTGTAACCCTGCACGTGAGTTAATGGTATGGAAAGATGATGAAGTTCCTAAGTAAAACTGCGTGAATCTGAAGCACTGTGGGAACACGGTCAGTGCAAATAATCCCCAGTGATGCCTCTTCAATAACATACACTTTGTGTCAGTGAGTTTGGTTGGAATATGAATTCGATTTTTAACCCGCACTACAATTTCATCTTACTGAAGCAGATGCAGCACCTGCACGTTTTTACGCAGTTCACGACCACTGGACGTCCCAAAGTGCATTACAGCCAATGTAGCATTTTAAAAGTGTAGTCACTGTTGTATTGTAGGAAACGCGGCAGCCAATTTGCGCACAGAAAGCTCCCACATACAGCATTATGCTAATGAGCACTTAATCTCTCCTTTGTTTTGTTGATTGAGAGATAAATATTGATCAGGTTGATTGGCGTCACAGTCTTATTCAGTTTGCAGACAGTCATTCATATAAATAATGATGCAATTGGGGAGGGCAGACACCTTTCTCACACCTTCCCATACTGATCCCATGTTCCTTATCAATGAGAAATCCCATTTATCCCAATCTAATTGAGCTCTCCTGAACAACCGCATGTTTCACCCCATTGCACAAGCCAGTTATTTCCGAAATCATGTCCGGGATTTCAACATCACCACTCTGCCTGGACTCCACTCCAAGTGCTGATCATTTTCCTGATGTCAGTCCTGAAGAGTTCACTATTAATTTTGAGCATGTTCCACCTTGGTCTTTCTCCCAAATGTAATTTCAACTAGTATTGCACAAACATTCGTGTCTTGTATATCTTTGTAATGCCATGTTACAGATGCCTACGTTCTAAGCTGTCCAAGATATCAATTTGAACACCCAGCGGGTAGGGGTAAAATCCCTCCCCACCCGGCATATGTTCGACAGGATTGGCGAGTGTTGGGTAATGGTGCTCCCTCCACTGGCCGCTGTGCAGTATTGCAACACCATGTGCAGCTGCTCCCTCCTCTGTGTCCCTGAAGTTAACAGGCCAGGAAGAAACGGTAGTTCAGAGAGTCAATAAAATATTTGCCTTTGTTAATCGAGGCATGGAACACAAGAGCAAGGACATTATTCCCGAATATATAAAACATTGTTTAGGCTGCAAATGGAGTACTGTGTGCGGTTGTAGTCACCAGATTACAGAAATTATGTGATTGCACTGGAAAGAGTGCAGAGGAGATTGACAAGAATATTGCCTGTACTGGATAATTTTGGCAATGGGCAAAGATTGGAGATGCTAGGTGTGTTTCCTTTGTAATAGAGTACACTGAGGGAATACAGGATTGAGGTATATAAAGTTATGAAGGGCCTGGTTAGAGAGGATAGGAAGGGCCTCTTTCCCTTGACAGAGCGGTGATCCAGATTTAACGTAACTGGGGGGAGATTTAGAGGAGATATGAGGGGATATTTCTTCAACCAGAGGCTGGTAGTGTCTGGATCGCACTGCCTGAAAGTATGGTAGAGGCAGAAAGCATCACCACATTTTAAAAAACATTTGAAGTGCCGTAATGTACATCGCTAGGGACCAGAGTTGGAATGTGGCATTAGGCTAGATAGCTCTTGGTCGGCCGGTGTGGAAACTATATGCTGAAAGAGCCTCTTTCTTGATGTAAATGTCTATGATTCTATGATTCTGTACAATACTGCACCATCTGCTACAGATACTCCCTCCTTTGGCCGCTGTCCAGTATTGCACCACCTGGTACTGCTGCTGCCTCCTCTACGCGCAATACAGTACCACAACACCTGTTACTGCTGCATCATCCTCTGGCCGCTGCACAGTATTGCACCACCTGATACAGCTGCTCCCTCCTTCGGGCACAATGCAGTACTGCAACACCTGATACTGCTGCACCATCCTCTGGCCGTTGCACAGTATTGCAACACCTGCTTCTTCCAACCCTTGGCGTCGTGGCAACATTACGCTGAAAATGCAGCCTGTTTGCACAGATCATGAATGTTGTAAATTAACTGTCAGCTTCTGTTGGAGAAACCAGTTTTTGTATTTCCAATTATATCAGGTAAAAGAATTTCTGAAACTGTCGGGTGTGCAAGAGATCCCTCCCGTGCAGGAGACATTCTCACCCTGTGTGTAAAATGTCCTGTGGTAGAACTCGAACCTGCCATCATGTGATAACAACACGATTTACACCTAACCCAGGCTCGACATCCTTTGAGCCACGACCACTTACAGAGGGAGGGTGAACTAGACCGCTATTGTTTCAGTGTCCATTTTTATAACAGATATTTTCTTCCTTCATTGAGCAAGTGGATCCTTCAGCATCCACGTCACGACGAATCGGACAAGTGAATTAATTAATTTCAACATAGCCCCAGTTTGGACGATAAATGCAGCATGAGGATTCACAGGCAAATAGACAAGTGTAACCGACGATCTGAATATCCAACAGAGAGTGGCGGGTTGCTGATAGATATTTGTGAGAGGTTGCGAGATTTGATTTTGAATTGGCTCAATGGATTAATTGGTTAAAGTGCTTGTCAGGTAAGCAGGAGCTCCCAGGTCCTATTATCAGCGGGTGTGTGTTGAATAAATGATGTTTATACTGTCAGCGAATTTCAGCAACATATAATAAACCAATGGTGTAGCGATTAAAGTCCGAGATACTCAAGAGGCCAAAATTAGAGAAGCACAGATATCTTGCGGGGTTGTGGGTCTGGAGGAGATTATAGAGATAGGGAGGGAATGAGGCTACGGTGGGGGTCTTGGAACGATTTACTTGAATTTTAAAATAGAAACATTGCTTAACCATGAGTCAATGTTGATCAGCAAGCACAGGAGTGATGGGTGATCGCGATTTGGTACTAGTTAGGACACGGGTGGCAGAGTTTTGGATGACCTCACATTTAAGGAGGATGGGACGTGGGCAGCCGGCCAGCATCGCATGGGAATAGTCAAATCTAGAAGGAACAAAGGCAGAGATAGAGTTTCAGCAGCAGCTGAGCCGAGGCAGCGATGCAGTCAGATGAAAGTGGAAATGGGTGATCTTGGTGATAGAGTGGATAGGTGGATGGAGGCTCATCTTGGTGTCAAATGTGACACCAAATTTGCTAACCATCTGTTTCAGCCTCAAAAAGTTTGCAGGTGTAGGACTGGACTGGATGGCTAGGAAACAGATCTTATTGCAAGGACTGAAAACAATGACTTCAACATTCACAATATATAGTTGGAAAAAATGTTCGCTCATCCAGCACTGAATGTCGGACCTCTGATCATTTGGAGACAGTGGAGGGTGGAGAGCGCTGGTGAAGATGTAAATCTGGGTGCCACCAATGTACATGTGGAATCTGACGCTGTGTTTCTGGATGATGACGCCACGTTGCAGCAGGTGGATGATATAGGACGGGCCAAAGATTGCTCCTTGGTGGACACCAGAGCAAATGGTGTCAGAGCGGGACGAAAATCTATTGCACGTGATTCTGTGGCAACTACACGTTAGATAAAAATCGACCGAGGGGATTGCAGTCACATCCAGCTGGACGACGGTGGAGAGGCGTTGGAGGAGGATGGAGTATTCAACACGGCAACTCCTGCAGATAAGTTTATCAGGTCGGCGTCGGATAGTTTACCTTTTGTGGATTGGAATAGGAGTGCGGTCTGCCGCACTTCAGCAGTTATAGGCAACGGTCACGATGGTGGGCCCAGGGACCATCCATATGGACAGGAGGCAATGACTGCCGGTCCTCCGGCCTGGGCATTCTGCTGTGTGGAGGCCACTTCACCATCATCGAAGTTAAGGAGGTGGTGGGCGGCCGCCTCCTCGTAGCGGATATAATGTACAAAAGCTTCCCTCTCAGGTTAATTAACTTTGATGCCCCAGCTCTCAAGAACGAGCGGCTGGCCCTTTTCCAGCAGCTCCCACTGCTCCTGGAAACGTCCAGGCCGGTCATTCCGGGCCGTGACTTCAACTGCATCGATGCGGCTGGACAATCCAGCAGAGCCGACAACAAACTGGACACCACGTCCAGACTCCTGATGGATGCGGTAAAAGATGTCAAGCTGTGCGATGTCTTCACCAACTTTGCAGATGGAGCACCGTGCAGATACACCTGGTCGAGACCAGACGCGTTCGTCCATTCCAGAATAGACTTCCTGTTTGTGTCCCACACGCTCATGGTCAGATCACCGACGTCACGCTGGTGTTCTTCTCTGACCAGTGCCTCCTACTGGCCAACTGTCACACACAGGAAAACCAGAAAGTTGGCAGTGGGATATGGAAGCTGAACGTGAAACTGTTGACTCCGGAAAACGTTGAGGTACTCAAGAGGGATTACAAAGGTTGGAGAACCGTAAAGCCCCTCTGCGATTCCCCGATGCACTGGTGGGAAACAATCAAGATGAACCTCAAGAGGTTCTTCATCCTCAAAGGTGTTCAGGAGGCGAGAGGGAGACAGAGGTAATTGTCCCAACTCCAGAAGAGTATGCAAAACCTGCTCCTGCTGCAGTCGATGGGGGTCGATATCACGGAGGAAGTCGAAGTGGTGAAGGGTCAGCAAGCCTCGATCTTTGCCTCAAATTCCTCCAAAATAATCTTCCGCTCCAGAGTCCGCTCCGTCGAGCAGGATGAGTCGTGTTCGCGTTTATTCTTCCAAAAGGTACACAGGGGGAGCTCTGTGATCACCAGCCGAAAGGAGGAAGACGGTTCTGTAACGTCTTCGCAGCCTGACATGCTGAGGATCAGCAAATCCTCATATGCCAGACTGTATGACATTAAGCATACAGAACGCGCTGCCTCCCAGTCATTCCTGTCGTCTATGACGGAGGTCTTAGACGACAGCGAGCAGGAGATTCTGGACCACATGCTAATCTGGATGAGCTTACAAAGGCAGTCCGGTCCTTCGAGACGAATGAAACTCCCGGAAGCGACAGCACCGGTCGAGTTGTATTCGGCTCTGTGGGACTGGATGGGCCCAGACCTGCTGGAAGTGTACGGGGGTCTGCTTCTGGCCGGCAACGTGTCAGAAGCGATGAGAAAAGGTATCATCACCCTCATCTACAAGCACAAGAGGGAGAGGGGAGAAATCAAAAACTGACGGCCCATTTCGCTGCCCAATATGGACTATAAGATCCTGTCAAATGTCATCGTCAACAGGATCAAGTCTGCTCTTGAGCTGGTGATTCACCCGGATCTGACCTGCGCTGGCCCTGGCAGGAAGATGTCTGATAGCCTCGCGCTACTCAGGGATACGATCGCCTATGTGCAGGTCAGGAGGGTGGACACCTGCTTAATCAGCTTAGACCAAGCGAAGGCCTTTAACATGATATCACACACGTACCTGATTGACGTGCTCTCCAAAATGGGGTTTGGGGAGGGTATCTGCAATGGGATCCAAGTGCTCTACACAGTTACCATTAGCACAGTTCTAATCAACGGGTGGGAAACTGCAAGCTTTCCAATCAGATCTGGAGTCAGGCAAGGCTGTCCTCTCTCCTCTGTCTTGTTTGTGTGTTGTATCGAGCCCTTTGCCGAGTCCATCAGGAAGGATGCGGGCATTAGAGGCGTGACGATGCCAGGCATCGGAGGTGCTCAGGTGAAGACCTCCCTGTACATGGACGAAGTCGCTATATTTTGCTCGGATCCGCAGGCGGTCCACAGATTGCTCACAATCTGCCATCAGTTTGAATTGTACTCGGGAGCGAAGGTCAATCGCAGCCAAAGCGAGGCCATGTTCTTTGGCAACTAGTCCGACCGATCCTTTATTCCCTCCACCGTTCAGCCAGATTACCTGAAGGTGTTGGGAATATGGTTCGGAGCAGACGGGGCGTGCGCCAAAAACTGGGAAGAGCGTGTCGCCAAAGTGAAACAAAAACTGGGATGGCGGAATAAGGACCGTGTCCACAGAGACACGATGTACAAATCACTGGAGAGTGGAGGAAAGGATGTTCCGAACGTGGCCCTCATCCTGACGGCCACCTTTGTGCGCGGCTGCATGAAGGTGTGCACAGACCCCCGGTACGCAAGCACCAAGTGTCATCCCGTGCTCAGGTTCTACCTGTCCCTGGTGTTGCGAAGAATGGGTCTGGTCATACTTCCATGAAACGCCCCCATCAGTTGGACCATGTCTGTCTACCTGTCCTTCGTGGAAAAGTTTTTCAGAAAAATCCCTTTTGACCGCAAGGCCATAAAGCAGTAGTCGGCACATAAGGTCCTGGACCCCCTCCGAAAGTAGGGGAGGTTGGGCGCTATCGCGTGGTTCCCCGATTAGACTGTCGAACTCATTTGGCAGAATATCTCATTGCCAGAGCTTTCACACAAGCACCAAGACGTTGCTTGGTTGGTGGTGAGGTAGGCCCTTCCCATCAGATCCTTCATGCACAGCCGCCATCTCAGCAGCATGGCACGGTGTCCCCGGGTCAGCTGCGGGGCAGACGAGACAGTCACCCATCTCCTTCAGAATTGCACCTTTGCAAGGCAGGTCTGGAAAGAGATGCAGTGGTTGCTGACGAGGTTCATCCCAAGCAGCTCCGTAAGAGAGGACTCTGTGCTCCACGGGCTGTTCCCAGGGACACGCACTGAGACAGACATCATCTGTTGCTGGAGGGCCATCAGCTCGGTGAAAGATGCACTTTGGTCTTGCCGAAACATGCTGGTCTTCCAGAGCAAGGAGATGTCCATGTCTGCGTGTTGCAGACTGGTGCAATCCAAGGTCCAGGAGTACGTGCTGAGGGACGCACTGAAAATTGGTGCAGTCGCCGCAAAGGCACGGTGGGGAAGAGCCGCAGTTTAAAGCCCTTCTGCCAGGGTAAACCCAGGGCCTGGAATCAGTATAAAAATCCCCTCGGGCTGTACTTGTACACTTTTTGCATACAGAGATCGCCATGATCTGAAAACACCTATGTCGTGCCATGTATAATGCAAGTTCTGTTTAGTAATGTATCTTGCAACGAAATGTAACTGTACCCTCACCCATTCCTGTGCCGTATGTAACGTAATTTTATAAATGTATTACAATGTATCCTGGATTGTACTGAATTGTACCTTGAAATGTGAAGCAAGCAAATGTATTGAACAGAACTGCCTTCAGCATCCAAATGTATAGTATGGAATTGCTGGCCGCATCCAAATGTACTGAACTGCTTTCCAATGTATCGTGCAAATTTTTACATAAAATAAGTATATTTTGAAATTTTTAAAAAGTATGTATTTTAATAAAGAGCATACTTTGGAATGATAGCGTCACTTGCGGGTAATGACAACTAGCGAGGTTTGGTATTCATTGAATTTCACGATAAATAAACCGACCATTCATTTCATTGTTGGATATTTTATTCCCAGTGTGTAGAACAACCGTGACAGGGAATCGAAGCTGAGAATACCATCAATGAAATTATTATCCATTAGTGCACGGGGCTGCTGTGTTCTTGGGCAAGCTACTGACCCTTAAATATTCACAGCTCTGTTATGTGTGCGGTACAGTTACCCGCTGCTCCTGGGTCCCAGGTTCTGATTCTCGCTTTGGGCTTTTACTGATTTAAATTTGTGAGGTCCCGTGTTCCTGCGCCATTCCCTGCGCTTCCACCTCGCCGGCCCCTCACTCAGCCATTTTCTCCTGCCCTCTGGAAATCTCTGACTCTCAACCGCCTTCAATCCCACAGCACAATATAAAATTCTACCGCAGCGACGGGTGCTCCCCACGGTTAACCGAATGCTGCCAACAAATCCTTCTCCTTTCTCGCTCGGGGCCCACATTTCTCTCCTTGTGCAAGCTCCGAGCAGTTTCGTGAGGTTTGTGCCACGGGTGTGAGAGGATTGAGTTACCTTCCTTCACTCATTTTTTTCTCTGGAAATCAAATCGATGGAACGTTTGATATAGGGTCTTAACATTGTCTTTCTTTGCTCAGCCGTTTGTGTAACTTTTTGAATTTAATACGTTGACTGAAATAATTTAATGAGACTTGCAACAGTGCATTGGCCGAGAATCGAACCCAGGTGTCCGGACCAGGGGCCGACAATTCTACTGCTGAATACCAAGACTCACACTGTCAAGGCCACTTTCTCTTCAATTTTTACTTTATTTTCTGCGCTTTTCGGTGCACAAGGAGCAGCTTCATAAAACACAACGCAAAATACCGCAGAAGCTGAGAATGGAATTATTCAGAACATTCTGGAAACACTCTGAAGGTCCAGGGGTCACAGTGTGAGGATAAGGGGTCAGCCATTTAGGACTGAGATGAAAAGAAACTTCTTCACTCAGAGAATGGTTCACCTGTGGAATTCTCTACTGGAGAAAGTTGTTGAGGCCTGCTCGTTAGATATATTCAAAAGGGAGTTAGATATGGCCCTTTCGGCTAAAGGGATCAAGGGGCATGGAGAGAAAGTAGGAAAGGGTTACTGAGGTTGAATGATCAGCCATGATCTTCCTGAATCGTGGTGCAGGCTCGAAGGGCCGAATGGCCTACTCCTGCACCTAATTTCTATGTTTCTGTGTTTCTTTGACCATCCGTGGAGAGGGGAACACAGGTTAACCTTTCAGGTCGATGAGGCAAATATTGCAGATACGTTAATTAAAATTATTTTTCCATGTGCTGAGCCGTTTGAATTTCCCTCCAAACTTTATATTTTATAAGTTGCCCAGAGGCAATAAAAAGTTAATCAACTACCCTTGCCTGGGAAGCCTCATAAAGCGTTCAACACTGCAACGACACGGATATGACTCAAAACCTCGCGTGGTGAACAATGGATCAGTAGTCTATCACCTTATTTTGTTCAATTTCGAGTCAATAAATCTTCAACATTACATTTTATCATCCAAATCCATTCCGCCACGCCACACAGTCACCCCTCCACCACTTATTAACGACAAAACCTGAAGTTTAATTTGTCTCCTGTGACATTCACCAATCTATTGTACATTAAAAAATGATCATTATCTCTTACTGAAAATTCCTTTCCGAACAGATCATCCACAGAGTCTTCTAATGATGTTTTAGCATATATTTGAAATACTCGTTCATGTTTATTCTCCTCCCCTTATCAAAAAGGAGATTCCTACTTTGCACAATCACTAATCTAGCCAAACTGAATATTAAACGTATCGCTGCATTGCCAGACTCGAGCATACCCTGCTGCTATCTCCATCTCAAAATTTAATACACATGGGAATCCCATTCCCATTCTTCATACCCCACCCAGCAAGGAAACCTCACACAACTGTCCAACATAGTATCAGAATCACTTAACTGAGGACATATCACCAGTAAATGGAAAGTCACATCCCGTGTCCCTCACACCGGGCAAGTTGCCACCTCCACTCGCCCAATTTACATACAGTAATCATAGTAAAAATCCGGTTATGAACCAATTTAAAATCCATTTCAATCCACTCTGGATATTTAAAATTCACCCACACCCCTATCTAAATCGTGTTGTCGTCCAGCTGTGCGGATATGCTCTTCCAAAACTCCTGATCAGCTGAGGTCTTGACACTTCATTGCCTGAATATCCCAAAGAAACCATGAGTGTTGCAGGTGTCTAATTGGACCGACTCCTCTGCTCTCTCCAGCAGAAAGCTTGGAAATGCAGGACGCGTTTGACATCCTCTGGAGATTTTCACGTTTATTTCTTCCATCGAATCCTGTGGCATTGCCCTCACAATCTTCTCATACATTGTCCCCATTGCGTTTTCCTCTACTTCCTTATCCTCCTCACAAACCATATTCGTCACGACCGCTTCTGGCAACTAACCTGGAATCATCTCATATTCCATGAGTAAAATATCAGATTTTATAAAAGCTTTATTAAATAATACCCCTTCTTCTTCTTAGTCAGTCCCTCGAAGTCGAGGATGACTTGCTTCCAAATTAAAGATGAGTTCTTATGTGACTGTTGACTGCGATGTGGGATCTCCAGTCTCTGTCACAGGTGGGGCAGGCGGAAGTTGAAGGGATGCTGGAAGAAGGGACGGGTGGGTGGGGTGCTTGGGTTGTCATGCACTCCATCCACTGCTTCAACTTGGTTTCCGCTTGCTCCAGGCGAAGAGACTCGGAGTGGTCCGTACCTTCCCAGATGCTTCTCCTCCACTTTGAGCGTTCTTGGGCCCAGGATTCCCAGGTACCGGTGGGGATGTTACATATTTTCAACATGGTTTTTTGGGTGTCCATGAAGCATTTCCTCTGCCCATCCGGGGCTCGCTTGCCGTGTCGCAGCACCGCGTAGAGCGTTTGTTTTGGAAGTCTCGTCTCGGGCATGCAGCTGATGTGGCCCGTCCATCAGAGCTGATCGAACGTGGTCAATGCTTCGATGCTGGGGATGTTTGCCTGAGCATGAACACTGACGTTGGTGCGCATATCCTGCCAATGGGTTTGCAGGATCTTGCGGAGCCAGATTTGGTGGAACTTCTCCAGTGCTGTGAGATGCCTGCTATACATAGTCCATGTCTCTGAAACATAAAGCGCGATGGGTATTACTATGCGCTCAATACCACGAGCGTGTTGCTGGGTTTGACATCCTGGTCGTCAAAAACTCTCTTCCACAGATGAATGATGGTTGCACTGTTACACTGAAGGCGGTGTTTGACCGTCATTGAAGTCTACCCTTGTTGGCAGTAGGCTCCCGAGGTATGGCAAATGCTCCCCGTTGTCCAAGTCTTCATCGTGGATTTTTATCATCTGCAGCCGGTACTGTGTTGCTATTCCAGGTTGGTGGAGGACCTTTGTCTTACGGATGTTTACTGTAAGGCACAAGCTCTCCTATGCTTCTGTGAAAGTGTTGACGATGGTTTGGATTTCGGCCTTATCTCAAAATTATCGAAGTTAACTCTTATCTCTGTTCTTTGACTGTGGATATGCCCACTATGTACTCTTGATAGCTGTTGAAATATAATCAGTCATAATCCCCTGTTATAATTCTTGAGTATTATGTTATGCTGAATTACAGATTAATATGAAGTTTGCTAGTCCTCAATTGTATTACTTTAGTTTAATTTCTCCTCTGTTTCAATTAGTGGAAGTAATCATCTTGTATCTAGGTTTTATTTACACTTAAAAGTCTCATTGTCTTCAAAATCCACTGGTTTCATCATCAACAAAAGCTTTATGACAGAGGCCTAAGACTAGTTTCTGTGTTTGTATGAACTTCTCCACGTTGCCGGTTTCTGGGGTATATTCCAGGGTTTTCGGTTCATTCTCGATGTAGAAGATCCACGGAGTTAACAGACAGGTGGCCATGCGTATGTTTGCAGGAAGTTTGAGGAATGGGTCGCATCTTCTACTGAAAGGGCAGGAATAATATTATGCTCAGTCGTACTCTGTAAACTGCTGATTAAATATTGTACGGTATTAATTCTTGCCTATGCTAAATAAAGCCATATAATTACACCGAATATGGTGTCAATGTTGAACAATTGAACAGACAGACAGACCCAACAATGACAAAAATGAGCGGTCCTTGTGGTGAAATCCTGACGTGATGGTGCACCTTATCTAAACGGGCTGTCCTTTTGGTGATGAAAGGACTTCTCATTACTGGTCAATAACTGAGGTGATGGCGGACATTATTGAAACGGGCAGTCAGAGTGGTGATCAACGGCATCCTCTTTAACCGGATGAGCCTTGAGGTGATGATGGGCTTTCTATTTAAACGGGAGAGACTTGAGGTGATGATGGAAATTTTCTTTCTTCAGGCAGTTCCTGAGGTGATGGTGGGCCTTCTTGACCAGAATTGCTTCGATGTGATGTTGGCCCTGTTTTAAATGTGCAGTTAACATGTGCACCAGGAAGTGAAGTTCGGATGTCAGAGTTTGTATTAAATGGATTCACTATAGGAGAAGGTGTGCCTCATTGTCACAATGAGCTCGGATAGGACATGAGGGGAAATATTTGAAAATCTAGCGAAGGATCATTATTCAGAGCTAGAGAAGGAGATGTTTTCCTTGATGGGGATGGAGAAGGAGATGAGCCAAAAACAGGTGAACAGATAATTTCGGTATCAGTGACAAATAATTCCATCAGTTTCTCGGAGTTGATCTTGGAGGTGTGTGTAGAAGGCACAGGGCAGAGGTGTTTAACAATATGGTTTTTAGTTTTGAAAGGAAGACGGGGTCTACGTTTGCTTTCCATGATAATATTGGATATTGGATCTGCTTAGGGTGAAAGATGCATGATCTGACAGGGCTGTATTTGAAGAGCCTGCTTCGACATTAAAGGACGAAACCAGTTGTGGACCAGATACGATCAAATAATGGCCTTGGTCCTATGGGAGCTACATTGGGACCCATTCCTGAGGAGAGGGTAAGAGTTTTACCAGTGACAAGGACATCAGAATTGAAAGTGAGTGAGCGGTGGAGCTAATCGACAGCTGCATAACTACCTTGAAAATGGAGAAGTTAGTCAGACTGCAGTGACTAAAAGTCGTAAATGAATTGTGGAGAGATTTTTCACGTGCGTAGATGCAGCTAGAAGTGGTGTTGGAATGCCATAGGGGCTGTGGATGGTGATCGATTCACGAAGCTGTCGGAGATGGACTTGATTGTGACCGCAAAAAGCGAGCCGACTGAGTTGGCAAGCTTGAAGAAATCAAGTTGACAATCAGTGTGCTCAGACTGTTGATTTATCATTTTTGTCCTTGCTCATCACGAAAGTACTTTTACAACAATGGGCCATTCTACTGCACATTCATAAGTGTATTTAATGGTGCGAGGTGTGTTGGTTTGAAAGGGGTTAACTGAATGTGCTTGTTCATTGACTGTAATTGATATCAGACCCCATAGATTAATTAAATGTGTTTGTTCGGTGAATGTAATTAATGTACCTCTCCATGGACCATATTTGTATCACTGGAGATGTTATCTCTTCTATTTATGCGGCAAACATCTCAATGTGTTGTACCCCAGTTTCGCAGAGAGCATCAACTCCGGCACTCACAGGGATCAGCGGCTCTACTGAGAGGAGAAGAATGTATTTAACAATCAGTGAGTTTACAATACTAGGGTTCGTTTCTGAGATACAAAAGTTATTCTACCCCATTCTGGCTGTGGTTGGAGTGCCTGGTAAGTCACTGTGTCCAGCTATTCATGTTGTAGATCATGTTTAACTGTGTGACTGCATTATCTCATTGAGGTCACAATATCCAGAAATTAATTGACACCACATATTCTCTCTGAATGTGGGGCTGACAATATTCTGTGATTCCCCAATGTGACGATGTCACATTCACCCGTTGACTGGCCTGAGTGCAGTGAATAGCAAATATCACATTTTCATCTTTTTTCCATGTGATCGAGTCTGATAGAAATCTGAATCCTTTGTTAATTTCCAACACAAGCAATCTCACTGGATGATTCTCTTATAGTCTGTGCCTGTAAAGCGTATTCTATTCAATCGGACAGATGTGTTCATGGGTTTCCAGAATCAAGCAGCGTGCTCTGGAAACAGTGGATTATACCAAGTGGGGGAATCCAGTCGTGGCAGAAAGCTCAGGAACACACCGTGAATGTTCGACAATGTCCATCTTGATCCAGGTTCAGTCTGACGTCTCCATTTGTAAAATATCTTTCCCAGCATAAGTCAGTGTTCTGGGAAGTTAGGATGGGAGTACAAATTCATTCGTGATTGAATGTATCTCCAGTTATAGATCAATGGATTGATTTCCGATCATATCTGTGAACAAGAAATCTCCCACCGCACGTCCATCAAGCACAGTTCAGGAGAATCTCTCAATGAGAATTCTTCTGACTCTGCCCCATCTCTTGCTCTGCTTCCGTGCAACTGATTCTTGTTGATTGTCACTGGAGAACAATGAGCGGTGAGTTCACTTTATTGATGCCAATTCACCGCGTCAATTGAAGTTCCATCAAATCTCAACCACAGATACAGAACTCTGTATTCGCGCTGATCTAGTTGGATTCGGATATTTAACTAAATCTCAACCACAGATGCAGAACTTCGGGTAAACAAATCACCTAATTGGATGCCGAGATTTTAACACACCACCCAATGTGCTAAATTTAATCTATGTTATATAAAACACAATCACAAAAATGTCTAATCACACAGCAGCGGACAGTTTGATCTTTGTGCGGTTTTTTAAATCGAGCGATCAGAATTAGCTGCAATTTATACACCACCGCCCATTGCCTTCACATTAATGCGGGGTGTAGAAATCTGGATTGGTTTCACATTGCCCATTTTACACCAGCACAGATAGATATAAATCGACCGAGCCTCTGGGGTGAGAAGGAAACGTCAGGTGCGGGCCATCCTCAAAACAGGACTGGTCACAGCATTCGAACATTTATAGTCGAGATTATTTGAAACCATTTGGAGGATCGGTGAGTTGAAAGTCGTCTAAAATGTTATTTAATAATGTGTTATTTTCACGGGATGTAATATGTCAGATTTAAGTGCATGTGGAAGCATTGCTCTGTTTTATTACATGCTTTCACATCAGATTAAAATGTTAAATATTTTTCTCTTCGCAACTTCAAACAAAAGATCCTCTTTTGCACCCTGATACCGCGTAGGAAGGCCCTAAGCATTCGGCTCAGAGGGAATCACAGACCAGTTTAAACCCAATACCCAAACTCGCTTTGCTCCCGGATATTTTGTTCATGCTCTTCCAGGGTCGATCTCAAGGGTCAATGACTCACTCTCTGCCGGTCACTGACTTACTCTCCCCTGGTCACTGTCTCACTCTCCCCGGTCTCTGACTCACTCTCCCTGGTCACTGACTCACTCTCCCTTGGTAACTGACTCACCCTCCTTGGCTACTGATTCACTGTCCCCTGGTCACTGACTCACTCTCCCCAGTCACTGACTCCCTCTCCCTGGTCACTGACTTACTCTCACTGGTTACTAATTCACTCTCTCCTCGTCACTGACTCATTCTCCCCGGTCACTGACTCACTCTTCCCGGTCAGTGACTCACTCTCCCTGGTTACTGATTCATTCTCCCCCGGTCACTTGCTCACTCTCACAGGACGCACTCCTGTAATTTCTGCCGCTGAATTACGGCCCATAATGACCGACGAAGACATTTTAGCCAAAGTCCAATTCCCCAAACTAACTCCTGTTATATGCAGACTGGGAACAGAATCCCAGAAGGTCGATGGTTCCAGGGTGCCTGCAACAGCAGGCAATGATTTAATAAACCTGGAGCTGAGGGCTAATGCCGTTTCAGTATTGATCCTCTGATTAAATGGCACACTACTCTTGTAATATTAAATCCCATGCCCCGGTTCCGTTTACCATTCTTTGCTGATTGGTGAGTTGCACAGTTTGCATTGTACATCCCGTTTCCAGCAGAAAGCCCTTTCTTTGGAACATTATTAAATTCCATCACTGGCAGCAGTAATAAATGCAGAAATTTTACCCCAACCCCTTCAATCCGCTGAATTCACTTTAGTCCTGTTGTGTTAATTTCCTTTTGATGTCCCTTCCTCACAGCTAACTCAATGACGATTGTGATTCTGTATCGGGGAAAGTGCGGTCTCTCCAAATGCGTCACTCGCTACTTGGTGGCCATGGCAGCGGCGGATCTACTGGTTGTTATCACTGACCTGATATTGAGGCAGATTCCAATTGTTCATCGACTGTATTTTGTGCGAGAAATCCCCGTGTGTAATATCCACGCCGTCCTGCTTTATGTAGCTACAGACTGTTCTGTCTGGTTCACCGTCACTTTCACCTTTGATCGATTCGTGGCAATTTGTTGCCAGAAGCTGAAAACTAAATATTGCACTGCGAAAACCGCAGCTGTGGTTCTTGGAGCAGTGACTGTGCTGAGCTGTTTAAAGAACATTTTCTGGTACTTTATGTATTTACCTTGGTACAGGTTTGCCAATACCCCCTGGTTCTGTTACGTGAGTGTTCTTGTTATGATTTCACATTTGTGGGGAACACTCGAGCTTCTTCATTCTATTCTCACCCCTTGCATCCCATTTGTTCTGATTCTGCTCCTCAATGCTTTAACCATCAGACACATTTTACTGACCAGCAGAGTCCGCAGGAGACTCCGGGATCACAGCAGTGAGGGGATTGCCAGTGACATAGAGATGGAGCGACGAAGGAAATCCATCATTTTACTGCTCATTATTTCATGGAATTTCATTCTGTTATGGGCTGTGTTTGTGTTGTTTTCTATTTGGAACAGGTTATCGTATTTTGTTCTTGATACTTTCCATCTACCTGCTTACATGAAAGAAATAGGATTTATGCTCCAGCTCCTGAGTTGCTGCACAAACACTTGTATTTATGCCGTGACCCAGAATAAGTTCAGAGAGCAGTTGAAGAATGTGGTGAAATGTCCGTATCTCCGAATTGTTAAAATAATTAAATGGTGAGACTGAATGTAGAAAATGCAGCATCAGAAATCAACATGATGTACGAAAAGGAGCGAAGCAGGAGAAGGCCATGGTGAATATCCATGGTTTCTCATGTAGAAAACAAAATTAACTGAATATAGATGACACTGCGGCAGAAAGGAAACGTTACCTGATGTGGGGACGTCGAGATTTAACACAATCACATATTACACAGACGTAGTTAGCACGGGTTGGCAGAATAGTATGATGCTACAAGGTCATAATTAACCTGATAAAATACACAACACACCCGATCCTTTCAGGGATTTCGATCTCGATAGCATGAATATTCAAGACGATAAGGTTCGGACATGCGCTGAAATAGTTAGGAGGATTACATAGCACATAAGCAGGTAATTCGGGCCATCGTACATTTGCCATCTCTTTGAACGAGATATACAATTTTTCTCACTCAGCTGGTCTTGCCCCATAGTTTTGATAATTTTACCTGTCAAATATTTATCCAATTCCTTCGTGACGGTTGGTACTGAAGCCGGATTATGCACCCTTTTAGTCTCGTCATTCACGATAATAATTCGAGGTGTACAAAAAACTCCTCATTTGCCCACTAGATTTCTTGTCAAGAATTAAAGTCTGTGTCCGCTGGTTACCAAGCCTCCAGTTAGTGGAAAACATTTTCGTACAACTACTATGCCGATACCATTCATGATTAAATCTATCCAAACCCTCTCGGACCTGTGAAGAAATAGGTCCCCGAATTACTACAGCCCCTTTTAAATTGTACCATTTAGCTTATATTACTTCTCCTCATTTGTACCGACAATATGCTTCACTCTGCAATCCCCTGCTTTAAATGTGCACTGCCATGTTTCTGTGGAAGTCACTCCTCATGACTTCTGGTATGTTCCTCTCGTTTTACTACATTCGCAACTTTGTGACATTTGCAAACTTTGATATTGTGTCCTGAGTACTCAATTCCAGGACATTAATAATTATCCTCAACGAGCAGTGGTCCCAACAGCGCCACCTAGCTGATACCATCGGGGACTTAACCGCTGTCCAAATCACAAAGTTCGCCATTATTCTCTGCTTTCTGTCACTCGGCGGATTTCGAATCTATGCAGTCACTGTCCCTTTAATACCGTGGGCTTCAATTTTGCCAGCAAATCTGTTATGCGGTACTTCATCAAGTGTCTTTTGAAAATTCGTCAAATTCGTCATGCACGATTTGCCTTTGTCAAATTAGACTAGCATGAGCTGTTAAGACCACAAGTTTCTAACACCAGGTGAATCCTTTGCAGGTGAAGAACTTTCAGTACCACTCGCAATGACACTGCAATTAAAGAGTTGTATCAATTATTAGACAAATAAATTGTATTAATCTTATGCCTCAATCCTGAAATTTGGGTTAAGCGTACGTACGATTGACTATCCCACAGACCAAACATAATTGGCGACCGAATCAATACTGGGAATAATTAAGTTTTTCATTGTCTGATTTGTTGACTGCCATTTCAAGTCAGTCAGTCCCATACAGAGCAGATTCTGGAATATGGAGTATCTGGGGGAATAAAAAGATGCACATTCGACGTAGCATGGAGTGATAACTATGAGGGTTAGTAATCTCACGGGAAATAGAACCATGAGTGAGTTGAATTGGATCCTGGGTACCGGAAAAACCAAAGTTCCTGTGTTACAAGGGATGGTTTTCAAGCCTGAGATTCTATCCAAATCTCATCAGCATCACAAAAAGGAGAGCAGCGCCGGAGAGGCGAGCGTGGGGAGGGCTAAAAAAGGCCCACCGTCGGCGCGAGGCGGCAGTCCGAGCAGCGTCGGAGAGGCGAGTTTGAGGAGGCCTATAAAGGCCAGCTGGTGCAGCTGCAGCAGGGTGAGAAGGCAAAAAAGAAGTCGAAAGACATCGAAAGGTGACTTCACAGCCAAGGGGGTAAGTGATTGTCTGGTGATTGGTAAGTAGATTTTGTTTTTCTATTCTTTATCAGTAAGTAACCTTTTGCATTGTTGTTGCCAATTTAAGTTTATAAGAACATAAGAACATAAGAACATAAGAACATAAGAACATAAGAATTAGGAACAGGAGTAGGCCATCTAGCCCCTCGAGCCTGCTCCGCCATTCAACAAGATCATTGCTGATTTGGCCGTGGACTCAACTCCACTTACCCGCCCGCTCCCCAGAACCCTTCATTCCCTTATGGGTTAAAAATCGATCTATCTGTGACTTGAATACATTCAATGAGCTAGCCTCAACTGCTTCCTTGGGCAGAGAATTCCACGAATTCACAACCCTCTGGGAGAAGAAATTCCTTCTCAACTCGGTTTTAAAATGGCTCCCCCGTATTTTGAGGCTGTGCCCCCGAGTTCTAGTCTCCCCTACCAGTGGAAACAACCTCTCTGCCTCGATCTTGTCTATCCCTTTCATTAATTTAAATGTTTCTATAAGATCACCCCTCATCCTTCTGAACTCAAACGAGTAAAGACCCAGTCTACTCAATCTATCATCATAAGGTCACCCCCTCATCTCAGGAATCAACCTTGTGAATCGTCTCTGTCCTCCCTCCAAAGCCAGTATATCCTTCCTTAAGTAAGGTGACTAAAACTGCACGCAGTACTCCAGGTGCGGCCTTATCAATATCCAATAGAGTTGGAGCAGGACATCCCTGCTTTTGTACTCCATCCCTCTCGCAATGAAGGCCAACATTCCATTCGCCTTCTTGATTACCTGCTGCAGGTGCAAACTAACATTTTGGGATTTATGCACAAGGACCCCCTGGTCCCTCTGCACCTCAGCATGTTGCAATTTCTCTGCATTGATATAATATTCCCTTTTACTGTTTTTTCCCAAGGTTGATGACCTCACACTTTCCGACATAGTATTCCATCTGCCAAACCTTAACCCATTCACCTAACCTATCCAAATCTCTTTGCAGCCTCTCTGTGTCCTCTACACAACCCGCTTTCCCACTAATCTTTGTGTCATCTGAAAATGTTGTGACACAACACTCTGTCCCCTCTTCCAGGTCATCTATGTATATTGTAAACAATTGTGGTCCCAGCACCGATCACTGTGGCACACCACTAACCACCGATTTCCAACCCGAAAAGGACCCATTTATCCCGACTCTCTGCTTTCTGATCGCCAGCCAATTCTCTATCCATGCTAATACTTTTCCTCTGATTCAGCGTACCTTTATCTTCTGCAGTAACCTTTTGTGTGGCACCTTATCGAATGCCTTTTGGAAATCTAAATACACCACATCCATCGGTACACCTCTATCCACCATGCTCGTTATATCCTTAAAGTATTCCAGCAAATTAGTTAAACATGATTTCCCCTTCATGAATCCATGCTGCGTCTACTTGATTGCACTATTCCTATCCAGATGTCCCGCTATTTCATCCTTCATGATAGTTGCAAGCATTTTTCCCACTACAGATGTTAAACAAACCGGCCTATTGTTACCTGCATTTTGTCTGCCCCCTTTTTTAAACAGAGGCGTTACATTAGCTGCTTGCCAATCCGCTGGTACCTCGAAAGAGTCCAGAGAGTGTTGGTAGATTATAACAAATGCATCTGCTATAACTTCTGCCATCTCGTTTAATACCCGAGGATGCATTTCATCAGGATCAGGGGCCTTGTCTACCTTGCGTCCCATTAGCCTGTCCAGTAGAACTCCCCTAGTGATAGTGATTGTCTCAAGGTCCTCCCTTCCCACATTCCCGTGACCAGCAATTTTTGGTTTGGTTTTTGTGTCTTCCACTGTGAAGACCGAAGCAAAATAATTGTTAAAGGTCTCAGCCATTTCCACATTTCACATTATTAACTCCCCCTTCTCATCTTCCAAGGGACCAACATTTACGTTAGTCACTCTTTTCTGTTTCATATATCTGTAAAAGCTTTTACTATCTGTTTTTATGTTTTACGCAAGTTTACCTTCGTAATCTATCTTTCCTTTCTTTATTGCTTTTTTAGTCATTCTTTGCTGTTGTTTAAAATTTTCCCAATCTTCTAGTTTCCCATTAACCTTGGCCACCTTTTCCGCATTGGTTTTTAATTTGATACTCTCCTTTATTTCCTTGGTTATCCACGACTGGTTATCCCTTCTCTTACCGCCCTTCCTTTTCACTGGAACATATTTTTGCTGCGTGCTATGAAAGAGCTCCTTAAAAGTCCTCCACTGTTCCTCAATTGTGCCGCCGTTTAGTCTGTGTTTCCAGTCTACTTCAGCCAACTCTGCCCTCATCCCACTGTAGTCCCCTTTGTTTAAGTATATTACGCTCGTTTCTGCCACAATTTCCTCACCCTCAATCTGTATTACAAATTCAACCATACTGTGATCACTCATTCAGAGAGGATCTTTTCCTTGGAGATCGATAATTTTCCTGTCTCATTAAACAGGACCAGATCTAAGATAGCTTGCTCCCTTGTAGGTTCTGTAACATACTGTTCTAAGAAACAATCCCGTATGCATTCTATGAATTACTCCTCCAGGCTACCCCGTGCGATTTGATTTGGCCAATCGATATGTAGGTTAAAATCCCCCATGACTACTGCCGTTCCTTTTTCACATGCGTCCATTATTCCCTTGATTATTGCCCGTCCCACCATGAAGTTATTATTTTTGAGCCTATAAACGACGCCCTCCAGTGACCTTTTTCCCCTTACTATCTTTAATCTCCACCCACAATGATTCAACATTTTGTTCATTAGAGACAATATCGTCTCTCACAACTGTTCTGATATCATCCTTTATTAACAGAGCTGCCCCATCTCCTTTCCCTTCTTGTCTATCTTTCCAAATCATCAGATACCCCTGTATGTTTAATTCCCAGTCTTGGCCACCCTGCAACCATGTTTCTGTAATGGCCGCCAAATCATACCCATTTGTAATGATTTGTGCCGTCAACTCATTTACTTTATTTCGAATGCTGCGTGCGTTTAGGTAGAGTGTTTTAATCCTAGTTTTTAAACGATGATTTTTAGTTTTGACCACTCCTGCAGCCCCTTTATATTCAGTGGCCCCTTTTGTTTCTTGCCTTGGGTTTCTCTGCCCTCCATGTTTGCTCATCTCTTTTCTGTCTTTTGCTTTTGTCTCCTTTTTGTTTCCCTCTGTCTCCCTGCATTGGTTCCCATCCCCCTGCCATACCAATTTAACTCCTCCCCAACAGCACTAGCAAACACTCCCCTTAGGACATTGGTTCCGGTCCTGCCCAGGTGCAGACCGTCCGGTTTGTACTGGTCCCACCTCCCCCAGAACCGGTTCCAATGCCCCAGGAATTTGAATCCCTTCCTACTGCACCACTGCTCAAGCCACGTATTCTTCTGAGCTATCCTGCGATTCCAACTCTGACTAGCACGTGGCACTGGTAGCAATCCCGAGATTACTATTTTTGAGGTCCTACGTTTTAATTTAGCTCCTAGCTCCTTAAATTCGTCTCGAAGGACCTCATCCCTTTTTTTACCTATATCGTTGGTACCAACATGCACCACGACAACTGGCTGTTCACCCTCCCTTTTCAGAATGGCCTGCACCCGCTCCGAGACATCCTTCATCCTTGCACCAGGGAGGCAACAACCCATCCTGGAGTCTCGGTTTCGGCCGCAGAAACGCCTATCTGTTCCCCTTACAATCGAACCCCTATCACTATCACTCTCCCACTCTTTTTCCTGCCTTCCTTTGCAGCAGAGCCAGCCACGTTGCCATAAACTTGGCTGCTGCTGCCCTCCCCTGATGAGTCATCCCCCTCAACAGTACTCAAAACGGTGTATCTATTTTGCAGGGGGATGACCGCAGGGAACCCCTGCACTACCTTCCTTGCACTGCTCTTCTTGCTGGTCTTCCTTTCCCTAACTGGCTGTGGACCCTTCACCTGTGGTAAGACCAACTCGCTACACGTGCTACTCACATCATTCTCAGCATCGTGGATGCTCCAGAGTGAATCCACCCTCAGCTCCAATTCCACAACACGGACCGTCAGGGTTACGTCATGGCAGGAGAGCTTGGACACGTTTTATGTTCCTCCTGTACTATGTGGGAAATCAGGGACACTTCCGGTGTCGCTGATGATTACGTGTGCGCGAAGTGCATCCACGTGCAGCTCCTGACGCACTGCATTGCAGAACTGGAGCTGCGGGTTGATTAACTCTGGATCCACGACGCTGAGAATGATGTGATTAGCACGTTTTGTGAATTGGTCTTAATGCAGGTAAAGGGTACACAGCCAGATAGGGAATGGATGATCAACAGGAAGAGCAGTACAAGGAAGGTAATGCACGTGTCCCCTGTGGTCATCCCCCTGCAAAACAGATACACGGCTTTGGTACTGTTGAGGGGGATAACTCATCAGGGGAGGGAAGCAGCAGCCAAGTTCATGGCACCGTGGGTGGCACTGCTGCACAGGAGAGCAGGAAAAAGAGTGGGAGAGCTATAGTGACAGGGGCTTTAATTGTAAAGGGAATAGATAGATGTTTCTGCGGCTGCAACCGAGACTCTAGGATGGTATGCTGCCTCCCTGCAGCAAGGTTCAAGGATGTCTCGGCGCTGGTGCAGGGCATTCTGAAAAGTGAGGGTGAACAGCCAGTTGCTGTGATGCATATAGGTACCAACGATACAGGTTAAAAGTGGGATGACGTTGTACAAGTCGAATTTAGGGAGCTCCAAGCTAAATTAAAAAATAGGACATCAAAAGTAGTAATCTCAGGATTGCCACCAATGCCACGTACTAGTCAGAGTAGGAATCGCAGGACAGCTCAGATGAATACGTGGCTTGAGGAGTGGTGCAAAAGGGAGGGATTCAAATTCCTGCGACATTGGAACTGGCTCTGGGGGAGGTGGGTCCAATATAAGCCAGCCGGTCTGCACCTGGGCAGGACCAAAACCAATGTCCGAGGGGAAGTGTTTCATAATGCTCTTTTGCGAAGAGTTAAACTGATATGGCAGGGGGATGGGAACCTATGCAAGGAGACAGGGGGATGTAGAATGGGGGCAGAAGCAATAGATAGAAAGAAGAAAAGTGAAAGTGGAGGGCAGAGAAACCAAAGGCAAAAAGCACAAAAGGCCGCATTATTAGCAAAATTCTAAAGGGGCAAAGTGTGTTAGAAAAACAAGCCTGAAGGCTCTGTGCCTCAATGCAAGGATTATTCGGAATAAGGTGGATGAATTAACTGTGCAAATAGCAGTAAACGGGTATGATGTAATTGGAATCATGGAGACATGGCTCCAGGGTGACCAAGGCTGGGAACTCAAGATCCAGTGGTATTCAACATTTAGGAAGGATAGACAGAAAGGAAAAGGAGTTGGAGTTGCATTGCTGGTTAAAGAGGAAATTAATGCAATAGTAAGAAAGGAAATTAGCTTGGATGATGTGATGTGGAATCGGTATGGGTGGAGTTACGGAATACCAAGGGGCAGAAAACGCTCGTGGGATTTGTGTGCAGACCACCAAACAGTAGTAGTGAGGTTGGGGACAGCATCAAGCAAGAAATTAGGGATGCATGGAAAAAAGGTACAGCAATTATCATGGGTGACTTTAATCTACATATTGTTTCGGCTAACCAAACTGGTAGCAATGCGGTGGAGGAGGATTTCCTGGACTGTATTAGGGATGGTTTTCTAGACCAATATGTCGAGGAACCAACGAGGGAGCTGGCCATCCTCGATTGGGTGATGTGTAATGAGAAAGGACTAATTAGCAATCTTCTTGTGCGAGGCACCTTGGGGAAGAGTGACCATAATATGGTAGAATTCTTTATTGAGATGGGGAGTCCTGAACTTAAGGAAAGGTAACTTCGATGGTCTGAGGCGTGAACTGGCTAGAATAGACTGGCACATGATACTTAACGGGTTGACGGTGGATAGGCAATGGCAAACATTTAAAGATCACATGGATGTACTTCAGCAATTATACATCCCTGTCTGGAGTAAAAATAAAACGGAGAAGGTGGATCAACCGTGGCTAACAAGGGGAATTAAGGATAGTATTAAATCCAAGGAAGAGGCATGGAATTTGGCCATAAAAAGCAACACACAAGAGGACTGGGAGAAATTTAGAATTCAGCAGAGGAGAACAAAGGGTTTAATTTAGAGGGGGAAAATAGAGTACGAGAAGAAGCTTGCATGGAACATAAAAGCTGACTGCAGGAAGTTCTACAGATATGTGAAGAGAAAAAGATTAGTGAAGACAAACGTAGATCCCTTGCAATCGGATTCAGGTCAATTTATAATGGGGAACAAAGAAATGGCAGAGCAATTGAACAAACACTTTGGTTATGTGATCACGAAGGAAGATACAAATAAGCTTCCAGAAGTACCAGGGGACCGAGTGTCTAGTGACAAGGAGGAACTGAAGGATCTCTTTATTCGGTGGGAAATTGTGCTAGGGAAATTGATGGGATTGAAGGCAGATAAATCCCAGGGGCCTGATAGTCTGCATCCCAGAATACCTAAGGAAGTGGCCTGAGAAATAGTGGATGCATTGGTAATCATTCCCCAACAGTCTATCGACTCTGGATTAGTTCCTATGGACTGAATGGTAGAGAATGTAACACCACTTTTTCAAAAGGGAGGGAGAGAGAAAGCGGATAATTATAGATCGGTTAGCCTGATATCAGTACTGCGGAAAATGTTGGAATAAATTTTTAAGGATGAAATAGAAGTGCATTTGGAAATCAGTGACAGGATCGGTCCAAGTCAGCACGGATTTATGAAGGTGAAATCATGCTTGACAAATCTGCTGGAATTTTTTGAGGATGTAACGAGTAAAGTGGACAAGGGAGAGCCAGAGGATGTGGTGTATTTGGATTTTAAAAGGCTTTTGACAAGGTCCCACACAAGAGATTGGTGAGCAAAATCAAAGTACATGGTATTGGGGATAATATACTGACTTGGATAGAGAACTGGTTGGCAGACACGAAGCAGAGATTCTGGATAAACGGCTCCTTTTCAAAATGGCAGGCTGTGTCTCGTGGAGTGCCACTGGGCTCAGTGTTGGGACCCCAGCTCTTTACAATATACATCAATGATTTGGATGAAGGAATTGTGTGTAATATTTCCAAGTTTGCAGATGACACTAAACTGGGTGGCGGAGTGAGCTGTGAGGGGGACTATAGGAGGCTGCAGGTTGATTAGACAGGTTAGGTGAGAAGGCAAATGTGGATAAATGTGAAGTTATCCACTTTGGGGGCAAAAACGCGAAGTCACAATATTATCCGAATGGCGGCAGATTAGAAAAGGGGAGGTGCAATGAGACCTTGGCGTCATGGTTCGTCAGTCATTGAAAGTTGGCATACAGGTACAGCAGGCGGTGAAGAAGGCAAATGCTATGTTGGCCTTCATAGCTCGGGGATATGAGTATAGGAGCAGGGAGGTCGTACTGCAGTTGTACAGGGCCTTGGTGAGGCCTCACCTGGATTATTGTTTTCAGTTTGGTCTCATAATTATGTGCAAGGATGTTCTTGCTATTGAGGGAGTGCAGTGAATGTTCACCAGACTGATTCTCGGGATGGCAGGACTGATATATGAGGAGAGATTAGATCAACTAGGCCTTTATACATTGGCGTTTAGAAGGATGAGAGGGGATCTCATCGAAACATATAGGATTCTGACGGGATGGGACAGGGTGGATGCGGGTAGAATTTTCCCGATGTTGGGTAAGTGCAGAACAAGAGGACACAGTCTTAGGATTAGGGGTAGGCCATTTAGGACTGAGATGAGGAGAAACTTCTTCACTCAGAGAGTTGTTAACCTGTGGAATGCCCTGCCGCAGAGAGTTTTTGATGCCAGTTAATTGGATATACTCAAGAGGGAGTTAGATATGGCCCTTACGGGTAAGGGGCTCAAGGGGTATGAAGAGAAAGCAGGAAAAGTGTATTGAGGGAATGATCAGCCATGATCTTATTGAGTGGTGGTGCAGGCTTGAATGGCCGAATGGTCTACTCCTGCACCTATTTCAAATGTTTTCTATGTTTCCATGTAACCGATTGGAGGAAATGATTTGGGTGAAAACTTGGCTAAACATTGGATGATGAGGTTTAAATTAATACTGATGAAGAGTAAGGAACAATCTCGAGCAGACATTTTAAATTGGAAGGGGGAAAACTTCAATGGGAGGAGAGCGGATCTCGCCTCTGTAAAATGAAACCAATAGTTGTTCGGATCATCTGTAACAGGACAATGGGTGATCTTTCAGGAGCAGATGCATCAGGGACAGGCTAGGGACTTTCCAACACGAGGTTACGAAAAGAGAACCAAAAACACGGCTCCTGAGATGACAAGGGAGATAGATAATATGATGCAACAAAAAAGAGGGTGTATGATGCATGTCAGGAGAATTCTTCAAGTGAGTATCAACCCAAATGCCATAGATTACTAGGGAAACTGAAGATGCTATGAGAATAGAATGACAGTTAACATAAAAGTGAACCCAATATCTTCGACCAGCAGGGAAATAATAACCGGGTAGTAAGCGATGGGGTGGGGTTCATAAGAGCAAAGAAGGTGACATATGCTTAGAGGTGCAGGGCTATGCTGGAATACTTAATGAGTATTTGTATCAGTGTTACCAAGGAAGAGGATGCTGGCAAAATATCAGCAGAGGCGCAGATTGTAGAAGCAATGCATGGTATGAAAATTGATAGCCAGGATGTAATGGAAAGGTTGTATATATTTAGAATGGATAAGTTGCCTGGTCCTGATGGTTTTCATACCAAGTTTCTAGGTGAAGCGGGGTTGGAGATAGCAGAAGGGATTGACATAATCTGCCAATCTACTCTCGATGCGGTGGAGATGCCAGAATGTTGGAAATGGCAAATGTGACATCTTTGTTCAAGAAATGGTGTAAGACAATTCTGGTAATTACAGGCCGATAAGTATAACATCAGTGGTGGATAAGGTTTACAAACAATAATGAATGAATATATTAACAATCAGTTTGGCGTGATGTAAGTTAATTAAGGATAGCCAGTACTGATTTGTGAAAGGCAGATCGTGTTTGACTGAACAAATTGATTTTTTAAATTAAGTAACAGAGAAGGTTGATGAAGGAAATTAACTGGATTTTGTCTGTATGGCTTTGAAGAAAGCGTTGGACAAAGTACCACAAAAAGGCTGGTTAACAAAATTGAGGCTTTTGAAATAGGAAGGCCTGTTTCAGCTTGGATAAGAAATTTGCTTAAGGACAGAAAACGGCGAGTCATTGTAAATAGTTGTTTTTCAGACCGCCATCAACAGCCTGCTGGTCGCCATTGACAAGAGATTTAAGTGTTCCTGCCACGTATATAATATGGCTACAAGAGCAGGCCAGAGGCTGGGTATTCCGTGGCGATAGGCGCAAAACTGACTCCCCAAAGCATTTCCACCATGTACAAGGCAGAAATCAGGGGTGTGGTTGAAGACGCTCCCTTTGCATGGCTGAGTGCAGCTCCAACAACACTCAAGAAACTCGGTACCATCAGGGAAAAAGCAACTCCATTGATTGAAACTTGAAACAGTACAATTAACATTCACTCCCTTCTCCACCTCTATAAAGGCACTGCAGCTTTGCTTCAAAACTAGCTACCCCGACTGCCGAGAACTCCCGAGTGTTACTGAGCCCTATGAAGCATGAACGGACCAGGCTCCAGCCCAGACCTGTGCTATGTAAGTCCATCTCACAAGGGAAGGGACTGACCACCACACATTGCAGGATGGGCCCAGGAAACATCCCCGGTCTGCGATGAGTTATCTGATCTCACCTGTTGAGGAACTGAGCGCCATAGCACAGGGCAGTCCGAGGCCTCATTCCCGCCCTGTGCTGAGATCTATTATCTCACCCAGTGTGATTCTGGGACTCTGAGAGAGAAGCAAATGCCCAGTATTCAAAACTGGCTTGTGATGCATTAGCTGGTCTCACCCGGCAGGGTACTGAGCCACACGGAGCAGGTGGGGCCCGGGCTTCATTCCCGGCCTGTGCTACGTTCGATCATCTCTGGAGGTGTGCAACTGAGACAATACAACCCAGGAAATGTCCAAGCTTCATCGCTAGCCTGTGCTGTGTCAGCAGATAGTACACGGCGTGGTACTGAGCCCCACACAAAGCAGTTTGCGCCCATTATCATTCCACGGCACGTGTTGTGTTAGCTGATACCTCTTGGGGTGGTACTAAGCCAAAATCTACAGGAAACGCCCAGGTTTTAGCTCTGCTATATGCTGAACTCTCTGATCTCACCTCCTTCCTGGGCATGAGCTGGGCAACTGTCGGATTCTCAGTAGAAGGTCCAGGCTCTGAGCAGCAGCTCTCTGGGTTTGTGTTGTTGATCGCTGGGCTGTGCAAAATCTATTTGTGTGTGGGTAGGAGCTATATGGGTCTGTATGTTATATTCGGATCAGTGTAGTTTAGCTCCAGGTTTGTGTTGGAGCAAACAGAGTCGACAAAGAAGCTGAAAGGTGATCGAGCTGAAAAGTTCACTCTGTTTCTCTCGACTGAGGTGTTACCTGATACACTGAATACATATACACCATTTTCATTTTTCGTTCAGATTTCCAGCATCTGCTTTATTTTGCTTAAGTTTCCACGAATAAGTTGTCAGGATCGGTACAGGAGATGCCTGGCTCTATGTAAATGCTTTCTGGGTCTGTGCAAATGCTACCTGGGTCTGCGCAAATGTTGCCCGGTTCGATGTTGGAGTGCACTGACTGTGTATAGGAGCTATCTATGATCCAGTTCGCTGTGTCAGGGCTGGAGCTGACTGCGTCGGTGCAAGAGTTGCCTGCGACTATGCAGCAGCATATCCTGTCTGCGAAGGAGTGCCTGCTTCGCTGTGGAATGTCTCGGTCTGTGCTGGAGCTCACTGGGTCAGTGTGGGATCTTCCTGGATCTCTGTTGAAGCTTTAGATTCAGTGTCGTTGCTGTCGTTGTTTGAAGTGAGCTGTCTGGAAGCTGTTTAGGAACATATAGGAACTTTTTGGTCATTTCTATAAACTGTCTGCGCTAGGGTAGGAACTGTTTATATCAGTGTAGGACTACTTGGGACTGCATATATGCTCCCTGGGCCATGATAGGAGCTGTCTCGTTCTAACCTGGACTGAATGGATCTGTGCAGCAACAGCATGTGTCTGTGAAAGGAGCTTCTTCCTTCCATGTCGAAGCTGTCTGTGGCTGTGTTGGAGCTGTTTTGAACTGCGTAGGAGTTGTCTCGGGCAGCTATGGGATGTTTGGTTCTGTGTAGGAGATCCTGGGTCTGTGCAGAAGCAGTCTGCGACTGTGTCGGATCTTTGGGGGCACGCAGAGGAGTGTTTGGGTCTGTGTAGTTGATCTCTGGGTCTGTGTAGCAACAGTACCTGCCTGCATGGGAGTTGCCTGGCTCTGTGTAGGAGCGTCCTGGGTCTGTTGGGTACTGAGTAGGAGCATTCTAATTCTGTGTAGCGACTGTGTGAGACTGCGTGGGAGCTGTCTGAGCCTGTTTAGTCGCAGTGTCTTTTGGAGCTGTCTGGCTCTGCGTAAGAGCTTTCACAATCTGGATAGTCTGAGTCTGGGTCTGTAAAATACATTCTAGGTCTGTGTAGGCAGAGTCTGGATCTGTGTAGGGACAGTCTGGGTCTGTGTAGGCAGAGTCTGGGTCAGTGTAGATACAGTCTGCGTCTGTGTGGGCAGAGTCTGGGTCAGTGTAGGCACAATCTGGATCTGTGTAGGCAGAGTCTGAGTCAGTGTTGGCCCAGTCTGGGTCTGTGTAGGAACTGCCTGTTTCTGTGTCGGCAAAGTCTGGGTCAGTTAGGCAAAATCTGAGTCTGTGGTGGGAATATACTGCTTATCTGATTCTGATTATTTCCGCCCTCCATTGGTCTGTGTAGCAGTTGTCTGGCTCGATTCTGGAACTGCTTTGATCTTTATCGATCGGTAAACCTGTTTGTGTGTGCTGAGATTTGGTCAGTAGTTACAGTCTCCCCGTCCGCTCCTGCACTGTGTGAGTAAGTTTTTCATGTTTACATTTACAGACTGGTGATCAGGGGCGCTGGAGCGTCAGTGAACCCGGGTGAGACAGTGGACAATCTGCCCGGCCCCGGCCCCTAATGTGAGGATGACATGATAGGGCCGATCGTGCTTGGGGCTATGAACTGAGAGTAAACCCCTCTGATCCAAACAACACTGGCCACAGTCGCAGATTCCAAATGTCACTTCCGGGGCGGCTGTTCCTTCCCATGCTGCCTTGATGTCTACTCAGTGCCTTTGCTGATAAACTGTCCAAATCTGACGCCTCACACCAAACTAATCCACCCACTTTGCTGCTACATGCGATGGGCTCCTGGTGCTTCGATACATTAACTGATTTCAATAACTGCCCGAGCGGCACTGTGCGGCACTTCAGCAGGGAGGTAGCCAAGGCAGTCAGGGCAGTCTCGGGCTCAATCACTTTGTTTATCACGAATGGCCAAAATATGGTTTTGATTGTGGGTACATCTTGAGTAGGCTTAGTTCCAGGATTGGTTCAGAGGTAGGATTCTCGCTTCCCATTTATTGGCTGGAATATGCGAGAGGCCCCGTGTTCAAATCCCAGAAAAAGCGCTCCTGTACCCTGCATGTTTTACAATTAACTGCCTTTGAATCTTAGAAAATAGAAATCTAGAAAATTACAGCGCAGAAGGAGGCCATTTCGGCCCACCGTGCCTGCGCCGGCCGACAAAGAGCCGCATGGCCCTCGGTCAGCAGCCCTGAAGATTATATACCAAATCATAAACAATGACGGAAAGGCAAAGAGCACCTATCCGAACCAGTCCACTCCACACCACTGCAACACCCCTAATACTAAAAACATCAACACTCCACCCCAACCGAAGCCATGTGAGCTCCTGGGTTAGGCAAAAAACAGATAAAAACCCAGGCCAATTTATGGAGAAAAAATCTGGGAAAATGCCTCTCCAACCCATCCAGGCGATCGAAATTGGTCCAGGAGATCACCCTGGTCGTATTCTATTCCCTGCAGTACTTACCATTATATCTGCGCCGTCCAACAAAAGGTCATCCAGTCTAATCTCAATTACCAGCTCTCGGTCCGTAACCCTGCAGGTGGGTTCATGGTCTGGAAAGATGATGAAGTTCCCAAGTAAAACTGCATGAATGTGAAGCGCTGTGGGAAGACGGTCAGTGCAAATAATCCCCAGTAATGCCTCTTCAATAACATACACTTTGTGTCAGCAAGTTTGGTTGGAATATGAATTCGATCTTTAACCCGCACGACACTTTCATCTCACTGAAGCAGATGCAGCACTTGCACGTTTTTGCGCAGTTCACGACCACTGGACGTCCCAAAGCGCATTACAGCCAATGCAGCATTTTAAAAGTGTAGTCACTGTTGTATTGTAGAAAACGCGGCAGCCAATTTGCGCACAGCAAGCTCCCACAACAGCATTATGCTAATGAGCACGTAATCTGTCCTTTGTTATGTTGATTGAGAGATAAATATTGATCAGGGTGATTGGCGTCACAGTCTTATTCAGTTTGCAGACAGTCATTCATATAAGTAATGATGCAATTGCGGAGGACAGACACCTTTCTCACACCTTCCCGTACTGATCCCATTTTCCTTATCTGTGAGAAATCTCATTTATCCCAATCTAATTGAGCTCTCCTGAACAACCGCATGTTTCACCCCATTGCACAAGCCAGTTATTTCCGAAATCATGCCGAGATTTCACCATCACCACACTGCCTGGAATCCACTCCAAGTGCTGCTCATTCTCCTGATTTCAGTCCTGAAGAGTACAATATTAATTTTGAGCATGTTCCACCTTGGTCTTTCTCCCACAATGTAATTTCAACTCGTATTGCACAAGAGTTACTGTCTTGTATATCGTTGTAATGCCATGTTACAGATGCCATCATTCCAAGCTGTTCAAGGTATCAATTTGAACACCCCGTGGGTTGAGTTAAAATCCCTCCCCACCCCGCATATGTTCGACAGGATCGGCGAGCGTTGGGTAATGGTGCTCCCTCCACTGGCCGCTGTGCAGTATTGCAACACCATGTGCAGCTGCTCCCTCCTCTGTCTCCCTGAAGTTAACAGGCCAGGAGGACAAGGTAGTTCAGAGAGTCAATAAAAATTTGACTTTGTTAGTCGAGGCATGGAACACAAGAGCAAGGACGTTATTCTCGAATATGTAAAACATTGTTTAGGCTGCAACTGGAGTACTGTGTGCGGTTCTAGTCACCAGATTACAGGAATGATGTGATTGCACTGGAAAGAGTGCAGAGGAGATTGACAAGAATATTGCCTGTACTGGAGAATTTTGGCCATGGGCAAAGATTGGAGATGCTAGGTGTGTTTCCTTTGTAATAGAGTACACTGAGGGAAGACCGGATTGAGGTATATAAAGTTATGAAGGGCCTGGTTAGAGAGGATAGGAAGGACCTCTTTCCCTTGACAGAGCGGTGGTCCTGCAAGGGGCACAGATTTAACGTAACTGGGGGGAGATTTAGAGGAGATATGAGGGGAAATTTCTTCAGCCAGTGGGTGGTAGTGTCTGGAACGCACTTCCTGAAAGAATGGTAGAGGCATAAAGCATCAGCACATTTTAAAAAACATTTGGATGTGCACCTGAAGTGCCATAACGTAGATCGCTAGGGACCAGAGTTCGAAGGTGGCATTAGGCTAGATAGCTCTTGTTCGGCCGGTGTGGGAACTATATGCTGAAAAAGCCTCTTTCTTGATGTAAATTTCTATGATTCTATGATTCTGTACACTACTGCACCATCTGCTACAGATACTTCCTCCTTTGGCCGCTGTCCAGTCTGGCACCATCTGGTAATGCTGCTGCCTCCTCTGGGCGCAATACAGTACTGCAACACCTGATACTGCTGCAGCATCCTCTGGCCACTGTGCAGTATTGCATCACCTGATACAGCTGCTCCCTCCTTCGGGCACAATGCAGTACTGCAACACTTGACATTGCTGCACCATCCTCTGGCCGTTGCACAGTATTGCAACACCTGCTTCTTCCAACACTTGGCGTCCTGGCAACATTCCACTGAAAATCCAGACTGTTTGCACAGATCATCAATGTTGTAAATTAACTGTCAGCTTCTCTTGGAGAAACCCGTTTTTTATTCCCATTACATCAGGTAAAAGAATTTCTGAAACTGTCGCGTGTGCAAGAGATCCCTCCCGTGCAGGAGACATTCTCACCCTGTGTGTAAAAAGTCCTGGGGTAGAACTCGAACCTGCCATTATGTGATAATAACATAATTTACACCTAACCCAGGCTCTACATCCTTTGGGCCACGGCCACTTACTGACGGAGGGTGAACTGGTCCGCTATTGTTATCAGTGTCCATTTTTATAATAGATATTTTCTTGCTTCATTGAGCAAGTGGGTACTTCAGCATCCACGTCACTACGAATCGGACAAGTGAATTAATTAACTTAAACACAGCCCCAGTTTGGACGATAAATGCAGCATTAGGATTCACAGGCAAATAGACAAGTGTAACTGACGGTCTGAATATCCAACAGAGAGTGGCGGGTAGCTGATAGATATTTGTGAGAGGTTGTGAGATTTGATTTTGAATTGGCTCAATGAATTAATTGGTTAAAGTGCTTGTCAGGAAAGCAGGAACTACCAGGTCCTATTATCAGCGGCTGTGTGTTGACTAAATGTTGTTTATATTGTCTGCGAATTTCAGCAACAAATAATAAACCAATGGTGCAGGGATTAATGTCCGGGATACTCAAGAGGCCAAAATTAGAGAAGCATAGATATCTTGCGGGGTTGTGGGGCTGGAGGAGATTATAGAGATAGGGAGGGAATGAGGCCACGTTGGGGGTCTTGGAAGCATTTACTTGAATTTTAAAGTCGAGACATTGCTTAACCACGAGTCAATGTTGATCAGCAAGCACAGGGGTGATGGATGATCGCGACTTGGTACTAGTTAGGACACGGGTGCAGAGTTTTAGATGACCTCACATTTAAGGAGGATGGAACGTGGGCAGCCGGCCAGCATCGCATGGGAATAGTCAAATCTAGAGGGAACAAAGGAAGAGATCGGGTTTCAGCAGCAGCTGAGCCGAGGCAGCAATGCAGTCAGATGGAAGTGGAAATAGTTGATCTTGGTGATAGAGTGGATAGGTGGATGGAGGCTCATGTTGGGGTCAAATGTGACTGCAAAGTTGCTAACCGTCTGTTTCAGCCTCAAAAAGTTGGTAGGTAGAGGACTTGACTGGATGGGTAGAAAACAGATCTTATTGCATGGACTGAAAACAATGACTTCAATATTAACAATATATTGTTGGAAAAAGTGTTCGCTCATCCAGCACTGGATGTCGGACCTCTGATCATTTGGAGACAGTGGAGGGTGGAGAACGCTGGTGATGATGTAAATCTGGGTGTGACCAGTGTACATGTGGAATCTGACGCTGTGTTTCCGGATGATGTCGCCACGTTGCAGCAGGTGGATGATATAGGAGGGGCCAAAGATTGCTCCTTGGTGGACACCAGAGCTAATGGTGTCAGAGCGGGATGAAAAGCTTTGCAGGTGATTCTGTGGCAACTACACGTAAGATAAAAATCGACTGAGGGAATTGCAGTCACATCCAGCTGGACGACAGTGGAGAGGCGTTGGAGGAGGATGGAGTGTTCAACACGGCAACTCCTGCAGATAAGTTTATCAGGTCGGCGTCGGATAGTTTATCTTTTGTGGATTGGAATAGGAGTGCGGTCTGCTGCACTTCAGCAGTTATCGGCAACGGTCACGATGGTGGGCCCAGGGACCATCCATATGGTCAGGAGGCAATGACTGCCGGTCCTCCGGCCTGGGCATTCTGCTGTGGGGAGGCCACTTCACCATCATTGAAGTTAAGGAGTTGGTGGGCGGCCGCCTCCTCGTAGCGGAAGTAATGTACAAAAGCTTCCCTCTCAGGTTAATCAACGTTTATGCCCCAGCTCTCAAGAACGAGCGGCTGGCCCTTTTCCAGCAGCTCCCACTGCTCCTGGCAACGTCCAAGCCGGTCATTCCGGGCCGTGACTACAACTGCATCGATGCGGCTGGACAATCCAGCAGAGCTGACAGCAAACTGGACACCACGTCCAGACTCCTGATGGATGTGGTAAAGGATGCCAATCTGTACGACGTCTTCAGCAACTCTACAGATGGAGCACCGTGCAGATACACCTGGTCGAGACCAGACGCATCCGTCCGTTCCAGAATAGATTTCTTGTTTGTGTCCCACACGCTCAAGGTCAGATCCACCGACGTCACGCCGGTGTTCTGCTCTGACCATTGCCTCCTACTGGCCGACTGTCACACACGGGAAAACCAGAAAGTTGGCAGTGGGATATGGAAGCTGAACGTTAAACTGTTGAGTCCGGAAAACGTTGAGGTACTCAAGCGGGATTACAAAGGTTGGAGACCGTAAAGCCCCTCTGCGATTCCCCGATGCACTGGTGGGAAACAATCAAGACGAACATCAAGATGTTCTTCATCCTCAAAGGTGTTCAGGAGGCGAGAGGGAGACAGAGGGAATTGTCCCAATTGCAGAAGAGTATGCAAAACCTGCTCCTGCTGCAGTCGATGGGGGTCGATGTCACGGAGGAAGTCGAAGTGGTGAAGGGTCAGCAAGCCTCGATCTTTGCCACAAATTCCTCCAAAATAATCTTCCGCTCCAGAGTCCGCTCCGTCGAGCAGGACGAGACGTGTTTGCGTTTCTTCTTCCAAAAGGTACACAGGGGAATCTCTGTGATCACCAGCCTAAAGGAGGAAGACGGTTCTGTAACGTCTTCGCAGCCTGACATGCTGAGGATCAGCAAATCCTCTATGCCAGGCTGTATGACGTTAAGCACACAGAACGCGCTGCCTCCCAGTCATTCCTGTCGTCTATCACGGAGGTCTAAGACGACAGCGAGTAGGAGATTCTGGACCACATGCTAACTCTGGATGAGCTTACAAAGGCCGTCCAGTCCTTCGAGACGAATAAAACTCCTGGAAGCGGCAGCTCCAGACGAGTTGTATTCGGCTCTGTGGGACTGGATGGGCCTAGACCTGCTGGAAGTGTACGGGGGTCTGCTTCTGGCCGGCAACGTGTCAGAATCGATTAGGAAAGGCATCATCACACTCATCTACAAGCAGAAGAGGGAGAGGGAAGAAATCAAAAACTGGCGGCCCATTTCGCTGCTCAGTGTGGACTATAAGATCCTGACAAATGTCATCGTCAACAGGATCAAGTCTGCTCTTGTGCTGGTGATTCACCCGGACCTGACCTGCGCTGTCCCTGGCAGGAAAATGCCTGATAGCCTCGCGCTACTCAAGGATACGGTCGCCGATGTGCGGGTCAGGAGGGTGGACACCTGCTTAATCAGCTTAGACCAGGCGAAGGCCTTTAACAGGATATCACACACGTACCTGATTGACGTGCTCTCCAAAATGGGGTTTGGGGAAGGTATCCACAATTGGATCCAAGTGCTCTACACAGTTACCAGTAGCACAGTTCTAATCAACAGGTGGGAAACTGCAAGCTTTCCAATCAGATCTGGAGTCAGGCAAGGCTGTCCCCTCTCCTCTGTCTTGTTTGTGTGTTGCATCGAGCCCTTTGCCGAGTCCATCAGGAAGGATGTGGGCATTAGAGGCGTGACGATGCCAGGCATCGGAGGTGCTCAGGTCAAGACCTCCCTGTACATGGACGAAGTCGCTATATTTTGCTCGGATCCGCAGGCGGTCCACAGATTGCTCACAATCTGCCACCAGTTTCAACTGGACTCGGGAGCGAAGGTCAATCGCAGACAAAGCGAGGCCATGTTCTTTGGCAACTAGACCGACCGATCCTTTATTCCCTTCACCGTTCAGCCAGATTACCTGAAGGTGTTGGGAATATGCTTCAGAGCAGATGGGGCGTGCGCCAAAAACTGGGCAGAGCGTGTCGCCAATGTGAAACAAAAACTGGGATGATGCAATAAGGACCGTGTCCACAGAGACACGATGTACAAATCTCTGGACAGTGGAGGAAAGGATGTTCCGAACGTGGCCGTCATCCTGATGGCCACCTTTGTGTGCGGCTGCATCAAGCTGTGCACAGACCCCCGGTACGCAAACACCAACTGTCACCCCGTGCTCAGGTTCTACCTGTCCCCGGTGTTGCAAAGGATGGGTCTGGCCATGCTGCCATGAAACGCCCCCATCAGTTGGACCATGCCTGTCCACCTGTCCTTCGTGGAAAAGCTTTTCGGAAAAATCCCTTTTGACCACAAGGCCGTAAAGCAGTGGTCGGCACGTAAGGTCCTGGACCCCCTACGAAAGTAGGAGAGGTTGGGCCCTATCGGGTGGTTCCCCGAGCAGACTGTCGAACTCGTTTGGCAGAATGTCTCATCACCAGAGCTTTCACACAAGCACCAAGATGTAGCTTGGTTGGCGGTGAGGAGGGCTCTTCCCGTCAGATCCTTCATGCACAGCCGCCATCTCAGCAGCATGGCACGGTGTCCCCGGGTCAGCTGCGGGGCAGACGAGACTGTCACCCATCTCCTTCAGGATTGCACCTTTGTAAGGCAAGTCTGGAAAGAGATGCAGTGGTTGCTGACGAGCTTCATCCCAAGCAGCTCCGTTACACAGGACTCTGTGCTCTACGGGCTGTTCCCAGGGACACACACCGAGAGAGACATCATCAGCTCGGTGAAAGATGCACTTTGGTCTTGCCGAAAGTTGCTGGTCTTCCAGAGCATGGAGATGTCCATGTCTGCGTGTTGCAGACTGGTGCAATCCAAGGTGCAGGAGTACGTGCTGAGGGACGCAGTGAAAATTGGTGCAGTCGCCGCAAAGGCACGGTGGGTAAAAGCCGCAGTTTAAAGCCCTTCTGCCAGGGTAAACCCAGGACCTGGAATCAGTATAAAAATCCTCTCGGACTGTACTTGTACACTTTTTGCATACAGAGATCGCCATAATCTGAAAACACCTCTGTCGTGCCATGTATAATGCAAGTTCTGTTCAGTAATGTATCTTGAAAAGAAATGTAACTGTACCCTCACCCATTCCTGTGCCGTATGTAACGTAATTTTATAAATGTATTACAATGTATCCTGGATTGTACTGAATTGTACCTTGAAATGTGAAGCAAGCAAATGTATTGAACAGAACTGCCTTCAGCATCCAAATGTTTAGTATGGAATTGCTGGCCGCATCGAAATGTACTGAACTGCTTTCCAATGTATCTTGCACATTTTTATATAAAAAAAGTGTATTTTGAAATTTTAAAAAAGTATGTATTTTAATAAAGAGCATACTTTGGAATGATAGCGTCACTTGCGGGTAATAACAACTAGCGAGGTTTGGCATTCATTGAATTTCACGATAAATAAACCGACCATTCATTTCATTGTTGGATATTTTATTCCCAGTGTGTAGAACAACCGTGGCAGGGAATCGAAGCTGAGTATACCATCAATGAAATTATTATCCATTAGTGCACGGGGCTGCTGTGTTCTTGGGCAAGCTACTGACCCTTAAATATTCACAGCTCTGTTATGTGTGCGGTGCAGTTACCCGCTGCTCCTGGGTCTCAGGTTCTCATTCTCGCTTTGGGCTTTTACTGATTTAAATTGGTGAGGTCACGGGTTCCTGCGCCATTCCCTGCGCTTCCACCTCGCTGGCTCTTCACTCAGCCATTTTCTCCTGCCCTCTGGAAATCTCTGACTCTCAACCGCCCTTCAAACCCACAGCACAATATAAAATTATACCGCAGCGACGGTTGCTCCCCACGTTTAACCGAATGCTGCCACCCAATCCTTCTCCTTTCTCGCTCGGGGCCCATATTTCTCTCCTTGTGGAAGCTCCGAGCAGTTTTGTGAGGTTTGTGCCACGGGTGTGAGAGGATTGAGTTACCTTCCTTCACTCATTTTTTTCTCTGGAAATGAAATCGATGGAACGTTTGATACAGTGTCTTAACATTGTCTTTCTTTGCTCAGCGGTTTGTGTGACTTCTTGAATTTAATACGTTTACTGAAATAATTTAATGAGACTTGCAACATTGCATTGGCCGTGAATCGAACCCGGGTATCCGAACCAGGGGCCGACAATTCAGCTTCTGAATTCCAAGACTCACACTGTCAAGTCCACTTTCTCTTCAATTTTCACTTTATTTTCTGCGCTTTTCGTTACACAAGGAGCAACTTCATAAAACACAAAGCAAAATATCGCAGAAGCTGAGAATGGAATTATTCAGAACATTCTGGAAACACTCTGAAGGTCCAGGGGTCACAGTCTAAGGATAAGGGGTAAGCCATTTAGGACTGAGATGAAAAGAAACTTCTTCACCCAGAGAATGGTTTACCTGTGGAATTCTAAACTGGAGAAAGTTGTTGAGGCCTGCTCGTTAGATATATTCAAAAGGGAGTTAGATATGGCCCTTACGGCTAAAGGGTTCAAGGGGCATGGAGAGACAGCAGGAAAGGAGTACTGAGGTTGAATGATCAGCCATGATCTTCTTGAATCGTGGTGAAGGCTCGAAGGGCCGAATGGCCTACTCCTGCACCTAATTTCTATGTTTCTGTGTTTCTTTGACCATCCGTGGAGAGGGGAACACAGGTTAACCTTTCAGGTCGATGAGCCAAATATGGCAGATACGTTAATTAAAAGTATTTTTCCATGTGCTGAGCCGTTTGAATTTCCCTCCAAACTTTATATTTTATAAGTTGCCCACAGGCAATAAAAAGTTAATGAACTACCCTCAGCCTGGGAAGCCTCATAAAGCGTTCAACACTGCAACGACATGGATATGACTCAAAACCTCGCGTGGTGAACAATGGATTAGAAGTCTATCGCCTTATTTTGTTCAATTTCGAGTCAATAAATCTTCATAATTACATTGTATCATCCAAATCCATTCCGCCACGCCACACAGTCACCCCTCTATCACTTAATAACGACAAAACCTGACGTTTAATTTGTCTCCTGTGACATTCACCAATCTATTGTACATTAAAAACTGATCATTATCTATTACTTAAAATTCCTTTCCGAACAGATCATCCGCAGAGTCTTCGAATGATGTTTTAGCACATATTTGTAATAACCCTTCATGTTTATTCTCCTCCCCTTATCAAAAAGGAGATTCCTACTTTGCACAATCACTAATCTAGCCAAACTGAATATTAAATGTATCGCTGCATTGCCTGACTCGAGCAGACCCTGCTGCGATCTCCATCTCAAAATTTAATACATACGGGAATCCCATTCCCATTCTTTGTACCCCACCCAGCAACGAAACCTCACACAACTGTCCAACACAGTATCAGAATCACTTAACTGAGGACATATCACCAGTAAATGGGACAGTCACATCCCGTGTCCCTCACACCGGGCAAGTTGCCACCTCCACTCGCCCAATTTACATACAGTAATCATAGTAAAAATCCGGCTTTGAACCAATTTAAAATCCATTTCAATCCACTCTGGATATTTAAAATTCATCCACACCCCTATCTAAATCGTGTTATCGTCCAGCTGTGCGGACATACTCTTCCAAAACTCCTGATCAGCTGGGGCCTTGAAACTTCATTGCCTAAGTATCCCAAAAAAACCATGAGTGTTGCAGGTGTCTAATTGGACCGGCTCCTCTGCTCTCTCCAGCAGAAAGCTTGGAAATTCAGGACGCGTTTGACGTCCTCTGAAGAATTTCACGTTTATTTCTTCCATCGATTCCTGTGGCATTGCCCTCACAATCTTCTCATACAGTGTCCCCATTGCGTTTTCCTCAACTTCCTTATCCTCCTCACAAACCATATTCGTCACGACCGCTTCTGGCAACTAACCTGGAATCATCTCATATTCCAAGAGTAGAATATCAGATTGTATAAAAGCTTTATTAAATAATACCCCTTCTTCTTCTTAGTCAGTCCCTCGGAGTCGAGGAAGACTTGCTTACAAATTAAAGATGAGTTCTTATGTGACTGATGACTGCGATGTGGGATCTCCAGTCTCTGTCACAGGTGGGGCAGACGGAAGTTGAAGGGATGCTGGAAGAAGGGACGGGTGGGTGGGGTGCTTGGGTTGTCATGCACTCCATCCACTGCTTCAACTTGGTTTCCACTTGCTCCAGGCGAAGAGACTCGGAGTGTTCCGTACCTTCCCAGATGTTTCACCTCCACTTTGAGCGTTCTTGGGGCCCAGGATTCCCAGGTATCGGTGGGGATGTTACATATTTTCAACATGGTTTTTTGGGTCTCCAGGAAGCATTTCCTCTGCCCATCCGGGGCTCGCTTGCCGTGTCGCAGCACCGTGTAGAGCGTTTGTTTTGGAAGTCTCGTCTCGGGCATGCAGCTGCTGTGGCCCGTCCATCAGAGCTGATCGAACGTGGTCAATGCTTCGATGCTGGGGATGTTTGCCGGAGCATGAACACTGACGTTGGTGCGCATATCCTGCCAATGGATTTGCAGGATCTTGCGGAGTCAGATTTGGTGGAACTTCTCCAGTGCTGTGAGATGCCTGCTATACATAGTCCATGTCTCTGAAACATGAAGCGCGGTGGGTATTACTATGCACTCTATACCATGAGCGTGTTGCCGGGTTTGACATCCTGGTCGTCAAACACTCTCTTCCTCAGGTGAACGATGGCTGCGCTGTTACACTGAAGGCGGTTTTGACCGTCATTGAAGTCTACCCTTGTTTGCAGTAGGCTCCCGAGGTATGGCAAATGCTCCCCGTTGTCCAAGTCTTCATCTTTAATTTTTATCATCTGCAGCCGGTACTGTGTTGCGATTCCAGCTTGGTGGAGGACCTTTGTCTTATGGATGTTTACTGTAAGGCACTTGCTCTCCTATGCTTCTGTGAAAGTGTTGACGATGGTTTGGATTTCGGCCTTATCTCAAAATTATCGAAGTTAACTCTTATCTCTGTTCTTTGACTGTGGATATGCCCACTATGTACTCTTGATAGCTGTTGAAATATAATCAGTCATAATCCCCTGTTATAATTCTTGAGTATTATGTTATGCTGGATTGCAGATTAATATGAAGTTTGCTAGTCCACAATTGTATTACTTTAGTTTAATTTCTCCTCTGTTTCACTGAGTGGAAGTAATCATCTTGTATCTAGGTTTTATTTACACTTAAAAGTCTCATTGTCTTCAAAATCTACTGGTTTCATCATCAAGAAAAGCTTTATGACAGAGGCCTAAGACCAGTTTCTGTGGTTGTATGAACTTCTCCACGTTTCCGGTTTTTGGGGTATATCCCAGGGTTTTCGGTTCTCTCTCAATGTAGAAGATCCACGGAGTTAACAGACAGGTGGCCATACGTATGTGTGTAGGAAGTCTGAGGAATGGGTCGCATCTTCTACCGAAAGGGCAGGAATAATAGTATTCTCAGTCGTAGTCTGTCAACTGCTGATTCAATATTGTAAGGTATTAATTCTTGCCTATGCTAAATAAAGCCATATAATTACACCGAATATGGTGTCAATGTTGGACAATTGAACAGACAGACAGACCCAAAAATGACAACAATGAGCGGTCCTTGTGGTGAAATCCTGATGTGATGGTGGACCTTATCTAAACGGGCTGCCCTATTGGTGATGAAAGGCCTTCTCGTTAACTGGTCAATAAATGAGGTGATGGTGGACATTATTGAAACGGGCAGTCAGAGTGGTGATCAACGGCATCCTCTTTAACCGGATGAGCCTTGAGGTGATGATGGGCTTTCTATTTAAACGGGAGAGACTTGAGGTGATGATGGAAATTTTCTTTCATCAGGCAGTTCATGAGGTGATGGTGGGCCTTCTTTACCAGAAAGGCTTCGATGTGATGGTGGCTCTGTTTTTAAATGGGCAGTTAACATGTGCACCAGGAAGTGAAGTTCGGATGTCAGAGTTTGTATTAAATGGATTCACTATAGCAGAATGTTTGCCTCATTGACACAATGAGCTCTGATAGGACATGAGGGGAAATATTTGAAAATCTATCGAAGGATCATTATTCAGAGCTAGAGAAGGAGATGTTTTTCCTTGATGGGGATGAGGAAGGAGATGAGCCAAAAACAGGTGAACAGATAATTTCGGTATCAGTGACAAATAATTACATCAGTTCCTCGGAGTTGATCTTGGAGGTGTGTGGAGCGGGGCAGGGAAGAGGTGTTTAACAATATGGTTGTTAGTTTTGAAAGGAAGACGGGGTCTACGTTTGCTTTCCATGATAATATTGGACATTGGATCTGCTTAGGTTGAGAGATGCATGGTCTGACAGGGCTGTAATTGAACAGCCTGCTCCGACATTAAATGAGTAAACCAGTTGTGGATCGGATACGATCAAATAATGGCCTTGGAGCTTTGGGAGCTACATTGGGACCCATTCCTGAGGAGAGGGTAAGAGTTTTACCAGGGACAAGGACATCAAAACTGCCAGTGAATGAGTGGTGGAGCTGATCGACAGCTGCATAACTACCTTGGAAAAAGGACAAGTTAGTCAGACTGCAGTGCCCAAAAGTCGTCAGTGAATTGTGGAGAGATTTTTCACGTGAATAGATGCAGCTAGATGTGGTGTTGGAATGTCATAGGGGCTGTGGATGGTGATCGATTCACGAACCTGTCGGAGATGGCTTTGATTGTTACCGCAAAAAGCGAGCCGACTGAGTTGGCAAGCTTGAAGAAATCAAGTTGACAATCAGTGTGCTCAGACTGTTGATTTAATATTTTTGTCCTTGCTCATCACGAAAGTACTTTTACAACAATGGGCCATTCTACTGTACATCCATAAGTGCATTTAGTGGTTCGAGGGGTGTTGGTTTGAAAGGGGTTAACTGAATGTGTTTGTTCATTGACTGTAATTGATATCAGACCCCATAGATTAATTAAATGTGTTTGTTCAGTGAATGTAATTAATGTGCCTCTCCATGGACCATAATTGTCTCACTGGAGATGTTGTCTCTTCTATTAATGCGGCAAAAATCTCAATGTGTTGTACCACTGTTTCGCAGAGAGCATCAACTCCGGCACTCACAGGGATCAGCGGCTCTATAACGAGAGGAGAAGAATGTATTTAAGAATCAGTGAGTTTACAATACTAGGGTTCGTTTTTGAGATACAAAAGATATACTACCCGCTTCTGGCTGTGGTCGGAGTCCCTGGTAAGTCACTGTGTCCAGCTACTCATGCTGTAGATCATGTTTAACTGTGTGACTGCATTATCTCACTGAGGTCACAAAATCCAGAAATTAATTGACACCACATATTCTCTCTGGATTTGGGGCTGACAATGCTCTGTGATTCTCGAATGTGACTGTGTCACATTCACCCGTTGACTGATCTGAGTGCAGTGAATAGAAAATATCACCTTTTGATCTTTTCTCCATGTGATAGGGTCTGATAGAGAACTGACTCGTTTGTTAATTTCCAGCACAAGCAATCTCACTGGATGATTCTCTTAGACTCTGTGTCTGTAGAGCGCATTCTATTCAAACGGACAGATGTGTTCATGGCTTTCCAGAATCGATCACCGTGCACTGGGAAAAGTGAATTATACCAAGTGGGGGAAACCAGTCGTGGCAGAAAGCTCAGAAACACACCGTGAATGTTCGATAATGTCCAAGTTGATTCAGATCGAGTCTGATGACCCCCTTTGTACAATCTCTTTCCCAGCAAAAGTCAGTGTTCTGGGAGGTTAGGATGGGATTACAAATTAATTCGTGATTGAATGTGTCTCCAGTTATAGATCAATGGATTGATTTCCGATCGTATCTGTGAACAAGGAATCTCCCACCGCGTGTCCATCTAGCACAGTTCAGCAGAATCTCTCAATGAGATCTCTCCTGACTCTGCCCCATCTCTTGCTCTGCTTCCGTGCAACTGATTCTTGTTGATTGGCAGGGAGTACAATGAATGGTGAGATCACTTTATTGATGCAAATTCACAACGTCAATTGGAGTTCCATTAAATCTCAACCACAGATACAAAACTCTGGGTTAGCGCTGATGTAGTTGGGTTCGGATATTAAATTAAATCTCAACCACCGATATAGAATTACGGGTAAACAAATCATCTAATTCGATGCAGAGATTTTAACACACCACAAGGTGGTTAGTTTAATCTATGTTATATTAAACACATTCACAAAAATGTTCACACAGCAGCAGACAGTTTGAACATTACGCCACCTTTTAAATCGAGCGCTTAGAATTAGCCTCCCGTTATACACCACCACCCCTTGCCTTCACATTAATGCGGAGTGTATAAGGCTGGACAGGTTCCACATCGCCCATTTTACACCAGCACAGATAGATATAAACAGACAGAGCATTTGGCGAGAGAGGGAAACGTCAGGTGCGGGCCAACCTCAAAACATGACTGGACATAGTATTAGAACATTTATAGTCGAGGTTATGTGGAACCATTTGGAGTATCGGTGAGTTGAAAGTCGTCTAAAATGTTATTTAATAATGTGTTATTTTCACTGGATGTAAAATGTCAGATTTAAGTGCATGTGGAAGCATTGCTCTGTTGTATTACATGCTTTCACACCAGATAAATATTTTTCCCTTCCAAACCTTAAACCATATCTTTTTGTGCCGTGATACCGCGTAGGAATGCCTTAAGCATTCGGCTCAGAGGGAATCACAGCCCAGTTTACACACAATATCCAAACTCGCTTTGTTCCTGTCTATTTTGTTCAGGCTCTTCGGGTCTATCTCAAGGGTCAATGACTCACTCTCCGCCGGTCACTGACTTACTGTCGCCTGGTCACTGACTCACTCTCCCTGGTTGCTGATTCACTTTTCCCCCGCTCACTGACTCACTCTCCCCGGTCAGTGACTCACTCTCCCTAGTTACTGATTCACTCTCCCCCAGTCACTGAATCACCCTCCCTGGTCACTGATTCATTCTCCCCCAGTCACTGACTCACACACACCGGAAGCACTCCTGTGATTTCAGCCGGGGTGCTCCGAATCATTCGCTGTATTACGGCCCATAATGACCCACCCAGACATTTCAGGCACAGTCCAATTACCCAAACTAACTCCTGATTGGGTGCAGACTGGGAACAGAATGCCAGAAGGTCGATGGTTCCAGGGTTGCTGCAGCAGCAGGCAATGATTGACAAACCTGGAGATGAGGGCTGATGCCACTTCAGTATTGATCCTCTGATTAGATAGCACATTACTCTTGCAATATTAAATCCCATTCCCGGGTTCAGTTTAAAATTCATTGCTGATTAGTGAGTTGCACAGTTTGCATTGTACATCCTGTCTCCAGCAGAAAGCCCTTTTCGCAGGAACATTATTAAATTCCATCACTGGAAGCAGCAATACATGTAGAAATGTTACCCCAATCCCATCAACCCGCTGAATTCACTTTCATCCTGTTGTGTTAATTTCCTGTTCATTTTCCTTCCGCACAGCTAACTCAATGACGATTGTGATCCTGTCTCGGGGAAAGTGCGGTCTCTCCAAATGTGTCACTTGCTATTTGGTGGCCATGGCAGCGGCGGATCTACTGGTCGTTATCACTGACCTGATATTGAGGCAAATTCCAATTGCTCAACGTCTAGATTTTGTGCGGGGAATCCCCGTGTGCAATATCCATGCCGTCTTACTTTATGCAGCCACAGACTGTTCTGTCTGGTTCACAGTCACTTTCACCTTTGATCGATTCGTGGCAGTTTGTTGCCAGAAGCTGAAAACGAAATATTGCACTGAGAACACCGCAGCTCTGGTTCTTGGGACAGTGACTGTGTTAAGCTGTTTAAAGAATATTTTCTGGTACTTTATATATTTACCTTGGTACTCGTTTACCAATGCCCCCTGGTTCTGTTACGTGAGTGTTCTTGTTATGGTTTCACATTTGTGGGCAACACTCGAGCTTCTTCATTCTATTCTAACCCCTTGCATCCCATTCGTTCTGATTCTGCTACTCAATGCTTTAACCATCAGATATATTTTAGTGGCCAGCAGAGCCCGCAGGAGACTCCGGGATCACAGCAGCGAGGGTAATCTCAGTGACATAGAGATGGAGAGACGAAGGAAATCCATCATTTTACTGCTCATTATTTCAGGGAATTTCATTCTGCTATGGGCTGTGTTTATGTTGTTTTCTATTTGGAACCGGTTGCGGTATTTAGGTTATGATACTCTACACCTACCTTCTTACATAAAAGAAATAGGATTCATGCTCCAGCTCCTGAGTTGCTGCACAAACACTTGTATTTATGCCGTGACCCAGAAAAAGTTCAGAGAACAGTTGAAGAATGTGGTGAAATGTCCGTTTCTCCGAATTGTTAAAATCATTAAATGGTGAGAGTGAATGTAGAAGATGCAGCATCAGAAATCAACATGATGTACGCAAAGGAGCGAAACAGAAGAAGGGCATGGTGACTATCCATGGTTTCTCTTGTAGAAAACAAAATTAACTCAACATAGATGACATTACGGCAGAAAGGAAACGTTTCCTGATGTGGGGACGTCGAGGTTTAACACAATCACATATTACATAGACGTAGTTAGCATGGGTTGACAGAATATTATCACATTACGAGGACATAATTACCCTGATAAAACACACAACACACCCGAACCTTTCAGAGATTTCGATCTCGATAGCATGAATATTCAAGACGATAAAGTTCGGACATGTGCTGAAATAGTTAAAGGGTTACATAGTGCACAAGCAGGTAAATCGGACCATCGTGCATTTGCCAGCTCTTTGAAAGAAATATTCAATTAGCCACACACAACTGGCTGTGCCCAATAGTTTTGATTTTTTTACCTATCAAATATTTATCCAATTCCTTCGTGATTGTTAGTTCTGAAGCCGGATTAACCACCCTTTCAGTCTCGTCATTCACGATAATAATTCGAGGTGTACCAAAAACTCCTCATTTGCCCACTAAATTTCTTTTCAAGAATTTAAATCTGTTTCCGCTTGTTACCAAGACTTCAGCCAGTGGAGACAATTTTCCTATAACTACTATGCCGACACCGTCTATGATTGAATCTACCGAAACATTTTTCGACCTGTGAAGTAACAGGTCCCCGAATTCCTACAGCCCCTTTTAAATTGTACCATTTAGTTCACATTACTTCGCCTCATTTGTACCGACAATATGCTTCACTGGGCAATTCTCTGCTTTAAATGTCCACTGCCATGTTTCTGTTGAGGTCATTGGCCTGTCTATGTCCTGCTGACTTCTGGTACGTTCTTCTACATTCGGAACTTTGTGACATTTGCAAACTTTCATATTATGTCCTGAGTACGCAATACCAGAACATTAATAATTATCCTCATGGAGCAATGGTCCCAAAAGCGTCACCTGGCTGATACCATCGGGTACTTATCCGCTATCCAAATAAGAAAAGTTCGCCACTAATCTCTGCCTTCTGTCACTCGGCGGATTTCGAATCTATGCAGCCATTGTCCCTTTAATATCATGGGCTTGAATATTGCCAGCAAATCTGCTATGCGGTACTTCATCAAGTGTCTTTTGAAAATTCGTCAAGTTAGTCAAGCACGATTTGTCTATGACAAAGTAGACGAGCATGGGCAGTTAAGACCACAAATTTACAACACCAGATGAATCCTTTGCAGGTGAAGAACTTTCAGTACCACTCGCAAGGACACTGCTATTAAAGAGTAGTATAAATTATTTGACAAATAAAGTGTATGAATGTGACGCCTCAATTCTGAAATTTGGGTTAGGCATAAGTATGATTGACGATCCCATAGACCGAACATAATTGGCGACCGTGTCAACACTGGGAATAATTAAGTCTTACAATGTCCGATTTGTTAACTGCCATCTCTCGTCATACAGTCTCATACAGAGCATATTCTGGAATATGGAGTATCTGGGCGAAAATATAGATGCACATTCGACGTAGCATGGTGGGATAACTATGAGGGTTAGTAATCTCACGGGAAATAGATCCATGATTCAGTTAGACTGGACCCTGGGTACCGGAAAAACCAAGGTTTCTGTGTTACAAGGGATGGTTTTCAAGCCTGAGATTCTATCAGAATCTACTCAGCATCACAGGAAGGAGAGCAGCGCCGGAGAGGCGAGCGTGGGGAGGCCAATAAATGCCCAACGTCGGCGGGAGGCGGCATTCCGAGCAGCGTCGGAGAGGCGAGCGTGTGGAGGCCTATGAAGGCCAGCTAGTGCAGCTGCAGCAGGGTGAGATGGCAAAAAAGAAGTCGAAAGACATCGAAAGGTGACGTCACAGCCAAGGGGGTAAGTGATTGGCTGGAGATTGGTAATAGATATTCTTGTTCCTTTCTTTACCAGAAATTAACCTATAACATTGTTGTTGCCAATTTAAGTTTATCTTAGGGTTAAATCATGGAAGAACAGCTCGGACACGTGTCCTATGTGAAAAGTCAGGGATGCTTCCGATGTCCCTGACGACTATTTGCCATCGATGTATATTGTAAACAGTTGTACATAAGAACAAAAGAATATAAGAATTAGGAACAGGAGTAGGCCACCCAGCCCCTAGAGCCTGCTCCGCCATTCAATAAGATCATGGCTGATCTGGCCGTGGACTCAGCTCCACTTACCCGCCCGCTTCCCGTAACCCTTAATTCCCTTTTTGGTTAAAAACCTATCTATCTGTGACTTGAATACATTCAACGAGCTAGCCTCGACTGCTTCCTTGGGCAGCGAATTCCACAGATTCGCAATCCTCTGGGAGAAGAAATTCCTTCTCAACTCGGTTTTAAATTGGCTTCACCATATTTTGAGGCTGTGCCCCCTAGTTCTAGTTTCCCTGACCAGTGGAAACAACCTCTCTGCCTCTATCTTGTCTATCCCTTTCATTATTTTAAATATTTCTATAAGATCACCCCTCATCCTTCTGAACTCTAACGAATAAAGACCCAGTCTACTCAACCTATCATCATAAGGTAACCCCCTCATCTCCGGAATCAGCCCAGTGAATCGTCTCTGTACCCCCTCCAAAGCCAGTATATCCTTCCTTAAGTACGGTGACCAAAACTGCACGCAGTACTCCTGGTACGGCCTTACCAGTACCCTATAAAATTGCTGCAGAACCTCCCTGCTTTTGTACTCCATCCCTCTCGCAATTAAGGCCAACATTCCATTCGCCTTCCTGATTACCTGCTGCAACTGCAAACTAACATTCTGGGTTTCATGCACAAGGACTCCGAGGCCAGCGTGTTGTCATTTCTCCATATTCAAATAATATTCCCTTTTACTGTTTTTTTCTCCAAGGTGGATGACCTCACACTTTCGGACATTGTATTCCATCTGCCAAACCTTAGCCCATTCGCTTAACCTATTCAAATCTCTTTGCAGCCTCTCTGTGTCCTCTACACAACCCGCTTTCCCACTAATCTTTGTGTCATCTGCAAATTTTGTTACTCTACACTCTGTCCCCTCTTCCAGGTCATCTATGTATATTGTAAACAGTTGTGGTACCAGCACCGATCCCTGTGGCACGTCACTAACCGCTGATTTCCAACCCAAAAAGGACCCATTTATCCCGACTCTCTGCTTTCTGTTCGCCAGCCAATTCTCTATCCATGCTAATACTTTTCCTCTGACTCCGCTTACCTCTATCTTCTGCAGTAAACTTTTGTGTGGCACCTTATCGAATGCCTTTTGGAAATCTAAATACACCACATCCATCGGTACACCTCTATCCACCATGCTCGTCATATCCTCAAAGAATTCCAGTAAATTAGTTAAACATGATTTCCCCTTCATGAATCCATGCTTCGTCTGCCTGATTGCACTATTCCTATCCAGATGTTCCACTATTTCTTCCTTAATGATAGTTTGAAGCATTTTCCCCAATACAGATGTTAAACTAACCGGCCTATAGTTACCTGCCTTTTGTCTGCCCCCTTTTTTAAACAGAGGCGTTACATTAGCTGCTTTCCAATCCGCTGGTACCTCCCCAGAGTCCAGAGAATTTTGGTAGATTATAACGAATGCATCTGCTATAACTTCTGCCATTTCTTTTAATACCCTGGGATCCATTTGATCAGTCCCATTCGAATGACGTGAATAGCACATTTAGTGAGTTGGTCTTACCGCAGGTAAAGGGTGCACAGCCAGATCCGGAATTGTTGACCAACAGGAAGAGCAGTGCAAGGAAGGAAGTGCAGGGGTCCCCTGCGGTCATCCCCCTGCAAAACTGATACACCGCTTTGGGTACTGTTGACGGGGATGACTCATCAGGGGAGTGCAGCAGCAGCCAACTTCATGGCACCATGGGTGGCTCTGCTGCACAGGAGGGCAGGAAAAAGAGTGGGGGAGCTATAGTGATAGGGCATTCAATTGTAACGGGAATAGATAGACGTTTCTGCAGCCGCAACCGAGACTGCAGGATGGTATGTTGCGTCCCTGGTGCATGGGTCAAGGAGGTCTCAGAGCGGGTGCAGGGCATTCTGAAAAGGGAGTGTGAACAGCCAGTTGTCGTGATGCATATAGGGACCAAATATATCGGTACAAAATGAGACGACGTTCTACAAGACGAATTTAGGCAGCTAGTATCTAAATTAAAAAGTATAACCTGAAAAGTAGTAATCTCAGGATTGCTATCAGTGCCACGTGCTAGTCAGAGCGGGAATCGCAGGATAGCTCAGATGAATACGTGGCTTGAGGAGTGGTGCACAAGGGAGGGATTCAAATTCCTGGGACTTTGGAACCGGTTCTGGGGGAGGTGGGATCAATACAACCGGTCTGCACCTGGGTAGGGCCAGAACCAATGTCTTACGGGGAGTGTTTGCGAGTGCTCTTCGGGCGGAGTTACACTGATATGAGGGGGATGGGAACCTATGCAGGGAGACTGGGGGATGTAGAATGGGGGCAGAAGCAAAAGATAGAGAGAAGAAAAGTGAAAGTGGAGGGCAGAGAAACCTAAGGCAAAAAGCAAAAAGGGCCAAATTACAGCAACATTCTAAAGTGGCAAAGTATGTTAGAAAGACAAGCCTGAAGGCTCTGTGCCTCAATGCGAGGAGTATTCGGAATAAGGTGGAGAATTAACTGCGCAGATAGCAGTTAATGCGTATGATGTAATTGGCATCACGGAGACATGGCTCCAGGGTGACAAAGGCTGGGAACTCAACATCCAGGGATATTCAACATTTAGGAAAGATAGACAGAAAGGAAAAGGAGGTTGAGTGGCAATGCTGGCTAAAGAGGATATCAATGCAATAGTAAGAAATGACATTAGCTTTGATGATGTGGATTCGGTATGGGTGGAGCGTATGGGGGGACAGCATCAAACAAGAAATTAGGGATGCATGGAATAAAGGTACAGCAGTTATCATGGTTGACATTAATCTACATATTGGTTGGGCTAACTAAACTTGTAGCAATGCGGTGGAGGAGGATTTCTTGCAGTGTATTAGGGAGCTGGCCATCCTAGACTGGGTGATGTGTAATGAGAAAGGACTTATTAGCAATCTTGTTGTGCGAGGCCCCATGGGGAAGAGTGACCATAACATGGTCGAATTCTTTATTAAGATGGAGATTGACACCGTTAATTCAGAAACTACGGTCCTGAACTAAAGGAAAAGTAACTTCGATGGTTTCAGGCGTAAATTGGCGTGAATTGGCTAGAATAGACTGGCAAATGATACTTAGCGGGTTGACGGTGGATAGGCAATGGCAAACATTTAAAGATCACATGGATGAACTTCAGCAATTGTACATCCCTGTCTGGAGTAAAAATAAAATGGAGAAGGTGGCTCAACCGTGGCTAACAAGGGAAATTTAGGATAGTGTTAAATCCAAGGAAGAGACATATAAATTAGCCAGGAAAAGCAACAAACCTGAGGACTGGAGACATTTAGAATTCAGCAGAGGAGGACAAAGGGTTTAATTAAGAGGGGGAAAATAGAGTACGAGAAGAAGCTTGCAGGGAACATGAAAACTGACTGCAAAAGCTTCTCTGGATATATGAAGAGAAAAAGATTAGTGAAGACAAACGTATGTCCCTTGCAGTCAAATTCAGGTACATTTATAATGGGGAACAATGAAATTGCAGACAAATTGAACAAATACTTTGGTTCTGTCTTCACGAAGGAAGTCACAAATAACCTTCAGGAAGTACTAGCGGACCGAGTGTCTTGTGAAAAGGAGGAACTGAAGGATATCCGTATTCGGTAGGAAATTGTGTTAGGGAAATTGGTGGAATTGAATGCCGATAAATCCCCAGGACCTGATAGTCTGCATCCCGGAGTACGTACGGAAGTGACCCTCGAAATAGTGGATGCATGGGTGATCATTTTCCAACAGTCTATCGACTCTGGATCAGTTCCTATGGACTGGAGGGTAGCTAATGTAACACCAATTTTTCAAAAGGGAGGCAGGGAGAAAGCGGGTGATTATAGATCGTTTAGCCTGACATCAATGCGGAAAATGTTGCAATCAATTATTAAGGATGAAATAGCAGCGCATTTGGAAAGCAGTGACAGGATCGGTCCAAGTCAGCACGGATTTATGAAGGTCGAATCATGCTTGACTAATCTTCTGGAATTTCTTGAGGATGTAACCAATAAAGTGGACAAGGGAGAAATAGTGCATGTGGTGTATTTGGACTTTCAAAAGGCTTTTGACAAAGTCCCACACATGAGATTGGTGTGAAAAATCAAAGTACATAGTATTGGGGATAATATACTGACGTGGATAGAGAACTGGTTGGCAGACACGAAGCAGAGAGTCAGGATAAACGGGTGCTTTTCAGAATGGCAGGCAGTGACTCGTGGAGTGCCACGGGGCTCAGTGTTGGGACCTCAGCTCTTTACAATATACATCAATGATATGGATGAAGGAATTGAGTGCAATATCTCCAAGTTTGCAGATGGCACTAAACTGGGTGGCGATGTGAGCTGTGAGAGGGACGCTAGGTGGCTGCAAGGTGAATTAGACAGGTTAGGTGAGTGTGCAAATGCATGAAAGATGCAGTATAATGTGGATAAATGTGAAGTTATCCACTTTGGGGGCAAAAACGCGAAGTCAGAATATTATCTGAATGGTGGCAGATTAGGAAAAGGGGAGTTGTGTCATAGTTCATCAGTCATCGAAATTTGGCACACAGGTACAGCAGGCGGTAAAGAAGTCAAAAGGTATGTTGGCCTTCATAGCTAGGGGATTTGAGTATAGGAGCAGGGAGGTCTTACTGCAGTTGTACAGGGCCTTGGTGAGGCCTCACCTGGAATATTGTGTTCAGTTTTGGTTTCCTAATCTGAGGAAGGATGTTCTTGCTATTAAGGGACTGCAGTGAATGTTCACCAGACTGATTCCAGGGATGGCAACACTGATATATGAGGAGAGACTAGATCAACTGGTCCTTTATACATTGGCGTTGAGAAGGATGAGAGGGGATGTCATAGAAACATACATGATTCTGACGGGACGGGACAGGTTAGATGCGGGACGAATGTTCCCGATGTTGGGGAAGTCCAGAACCAGGGGTCACAGTCTTCGGCTTACGGGTAGGCCATTTAGGACTGAGATGAGGAGAAACTTCTTCACTCAGAGAGTTGTTAACCTGTGGAAATGCCCTGCTGCAGAGAGTTGTTGATGCCAGTTCACTGGATATATTAAAGAGGGAGTTACATACAGCTAAGGGGATCAAGCGGTATGGAGAGGAAGCAGGAAAGGGGTACTGAGGGAATGATCAGCCATGATCTTATTGAATGAAGGACAGAATGGTCTACTCCTGCACCTATTTTCAATGTTTTCTATGTTTCTATGTGACAGATTGGAGGAAATGATTTGGGCGAAAACTTGGAAAAGAGTGATCATCATATGATAAGGTTTAAATTAATAGTGGAGAAAAGTAAGGAACAACCTCGAGCAGACATTTTTAATTGAAAGTGGGAAAACTTCAATGGGAGGAGAGCGGATCCTGCCAAGGTAAAATGGAACAAATGATTGTTCAGATCATCTGTAACAGGACAATGGGTGATCTTTCAGGAGTAGATGTATCAGGTACAGGCTACGGACATTCCAACACGAGGTAACGAAAAGTGAACCGAAACCACAGCTGCTTGTATGACGAGGGAGATAGAGAATATGATTCAACAAAAAAGAGGGTGTATGATGCATGTCAGGAGAATTCTTCAAGTGAGAATCAGCCCAAATGCCATAGGTTACGAGGGGAACTGAAGATACTATGAGAATAGAATGACAGTTAACATAAAAGTGAACCCAATATCTTCGACCAGCAGGGAAATAATAACCGGGTAGTAAGCGATGGGATGAGGTTTATAAGAGCAAAGAAGGTGACATATGATTAGAGGTGCAGGGCAATGCTGGAATACTTAATGAGTATTTGTATTAGTGTTAACAAGGAAGAGGATGCTGGCAAAATATCGGCAGAGGCGCAGATTGTAGAAGCAATGCATGGGATGAAAATTGAAAGGTTTTCGAAACAATAATGAAGGAATACATTAACAATCACTTTGGAGAGATGTAAGTTAATTAAGGACAGCCAGTACTGATTTGTGAAAGGCAGATCGTGTTTGACTGAACAAATTGATTTTTTAAATTAAGTAGCAAAGAATGATGATGAAGGACATTCACTGGAGTTTGTCTGCATGGCTTTGAAGAAAGCTTTCGACAAAGTACCATATAAAAGGCTGGTTAACAAAATTGAGGCTCTTGGAATAAGAAGGCCTGTTTCAGCTTGGATAAGAAATTGGCTTTAGGATAGAAAATGGCGAGTCATTCTAAATAGTCGTTTTTCAGACTGCGATCAACAGCCTGCTGGTCGCCATTGACAAGAGACTTACATGTTCCAGCCACGTATATAATGTGGCGACTGATCACCACACAGACCAGGATGGGCCCAGGAAACATCCCCGGTCTGTGTTGAGTTATATGATCTCAACTGGTGATGTCTTGAGCGCCATAGCACAGGGCAGTCCGAGGCCTCATTCCCGCCTATGCTGAGATCGGTTATCTCACCCAGTGTGATTTTGGGACCCTCAGAGAGAAGCAAAGGCCCAGGATACAAAACTGGCTTGTGGTGCATTAGCTGGTCTCACCCGGCAGGGCACTGAGCCACAAAGAGCAAGTTGGGCCCGGCTTCATTCCCGGCCAGTGGTACGTTAGATCATCTCAGGAGGTGTGCAAATGAAACAATACAACAGACGAAATGTCCAGGCTTCATTGCTGGCCTGTGCTGTGTCAGCAGATATCACACGGCGTGGTACTGAGCACCACACAGAGCAGTTTGAGCCCATGATTATTCCACGGTACGTGTTGTGTTAGTTGACATCTGTTGGTGTGGTACGAAGCCAAAATCTACAGTAAACGCCCAGGTTTCATCTATGGTATATGCTGAACTCTCTGATCTCACTTACTGCCTGGGCATCAGCTGGGCAACTGTCAGATTCTCACTAGAAGTTCCAGGCTCTGTTCAGCAGCTGTCTGGGTTTGTGTTGTAGATCGCTGGGCTGTGCAAGATCTATTTGTGTGTGGGTCTGTATGTTATATTCGGCTCAGTATAGTTTAGCTCGAGGTTTGTGTTAGAGCAACCAGAGTCCATGAAGAAGCTGAAGGGTCATCGATCTGAAAAGTTCGGTCTGTTTCTTTCGAATGAGATACTGAGTACATGTACACCATTTTCCGTTTTTCGTTCAGATTTCCAGCATTTGCTTTATTTTGCTTTAATTTCTACGAATAAGCTGTCAGGATCTGTACAGGAAATGCATGGCTCTGTGTAAATTCTACCTGGGTCTGTGCAAATGTTGCCCGGGTCGATGTTGCAGCGCACTTGCTGTGGATAGGAGCAATCTATGTTGCAGCTCGCTGTGTCAGGGCTGGAGCTGACTGCGTCGGTGCAAGTGTTGCCTGCGACTATGCAGCAGCTGATCCTTTCTGCGTAGGAGCGTCTGCTTCGCTGTGGAATGTCTTGGTCTGAGCTGGAGCTCACTGGGTCAGTGTGGGATCTTCCTGGATCTCTGTTGAAGCTTTGGATTCAGTGTCGTTGCTGTCGTTGTCTGTGAAGTGAGCTGTCTGGGTCTCCCAAAGAGGCTGTTCAGGAACATGTAGGAACTGCCTGGCCCTTTTTATAAACTGTCTGCGCTCGGGTTGGAACTGTTTATTTCAGTGTAGAACCACTTGGGAATGCATATATGCACCTTGGGTCATGCTAGGAGCTGTCTAGTTCTAACATGGATCGAATGGATCTGTGTAGCAACTGACGGTGTCTGTGAAATAAGCTGCTTCCTTCCATGTAGGAGCTGTCTGTGGCTGTGTTGGAGCTGCATTGACCTGTGTAGGAGTTGTTTGTGGTTGCCTATGGGATGTTTGGTTCTGTGTAGGTGGTGCCGAGTCTGTGCAGAAGCAGTCTGTGACTGTCGGATCTTTAGGGGCCCGCAGAGGAGTGTTTGGGTCTGTGTAGTTGATCTCTGGGTCGGTGTCGGAAAAGTACCTGCCTGCATGGGAGTTCGTTGGCTCTGTGTAGGAGCGTCCTGGGTCTGTTGGATCTGAGTAGGAGCATTCTAATTGTGTGCAGCGACTGTCTGAGACTGCGTAGGAGCTGTTTGAGCCTCTGTAGTCGCAGTACCTTTTGGAGTTCTCTGGCTCTGTGCAAATGTTGTCTCAATCTGGGTAGGCTCAATCTGCGTCTGTGTAGGCAGAGTCTGGATCTGTGTCGGCACAGTCTGGGTCTGTGTTGGCAGAGTCTGGATCAGTGTATCGACAGTCTGGGACTGTGTAGGCAGAGTCTAGGTCAGTGTAGACAAAGTTTGGGTCTGTGTAGGCAGAGTCTGGTTCAGTGTAGGCACAGTCTGGGTCTGTGTAGGAACTGCCTGTCTCTGTGTAGGCAGAGTCTGGGTCAGTTTGTCAAAGTCTGAGTCTGTGTGGGAACATTCTGGTTGTCTGAATCTGATTGTTTCCACCCTCCCTTGGTCTGTGTAGCAGTTGTCTGGCTCTACTCCGGAAATGCTTTGATCTTTATCGATCGGTACACCTGTGTGCTTGGGCTAAGATTTGGTCAGTAATTACCGTCTCCCCGTCCGCTCCTGCACTGTACGGTTTTCATGTTTACATTTACCGACTGGGGAAGTTGGTGATCAGGGGAGTTGGAACATCAGTGAACCCGGGTGAGACAGGGGAACATCTGCCCGGCCCCGGCCCCTAATGTGAGGACGTGAGGCAGACATGATAGGGCCGATATTGCTTGGGGCTATGAATTGACAGTAAACCCCTCTGATCCAAACAGCACTGGCCACAGTCGCAGATTCCAAAGGTCACTTCCGGGGAGGCTGTTCCCTCACATGCTGCCTCGATGTCTACTCAGTGCCGTTGCTGATAAACTGTCCAAATCTGAAGCCTCACACCAAACTAATCGACCAACTCTGCTGCTGCACTCGATGGGCACCTGGTGCTTCAATGCATTACCGTCCACAGTGCTCAATAACTGCCCGAGCGGCACTGTGCTGCACTTTAGCAGACAGGTAGACAAGGCAGTCAGGGCAGTCTCGGTCTCAATCGCTTTGTTTATCACGAATGGCCAACACATGGTTTGATTATGGATACATCTTGAGTGGGCTTGGTTCCAGCATTGGTTCAGAGGTAGGATTCTCACTTCCCGTTTATTGGCTGGAAAATGCGAGAGGCCCCGATTTCAAATCCCAGAGAAAGCGCTCCTTTCCCATCCATTTATGACAATTAACTGCCTTTGCTTCTGAGAAACATAGAAATTTACAGCGCAGAAGGAGCCATTCCGGCCCATCGTGTCCGCACCGGCCGAGAAAGAGCCACTCGGCCCTTCGTCAGCAGCCCTAAAAGTTACATACCAATCCATAAATAATGATAGAAATAAAAAGAGCACCCAGCCAAACCAATCCGCCGCACACAACTTCGACACCCCTTATGCTAAAAACACCTACACTCCACCCCAACCGAAGCCATGTGAGCTCCTGGGAGAGGTAAATAACAGATACATACCCAAGCCAATTTAGGGAGAAAACATCTGGGAAAATTCCTCTCCAACCCATCCAGGCCATCGAAACTAGTCCAGGAGATCATCCTGGTCGTATTCTATTCCCTGCAGTGCTTACCATTATATCTGCTCCGTGCAACAAAGGTCATCCAGTCTAATCCCAATTACCAGCTCTCGGTCCGTAACCCTGCAGGTGAGGAAATAGTGTGAAAAGATGGTGAAGTTCCCAAGTAAAACTGCGTGAATCTGAAGCGCTGTGGGAAGACGGTCAGTGCAAATAATCCCCAGTAATGGCTCCTCAATAGCATACAATTTGTGTCAGCGAGTTTGGTTGGAATATGAATTCGATCATTAACGCAGTACACTTTCATCTTACTGAGGCAGATGCAGCACTTGCACGTTTTTGCGCAGTTCACGACCCCCCGATGTCCGAAAGCGCATTACAGCCAATGCTGCATTTTAGAAGTGTAGTCACTGTTGTATTGTAGGAAACGCGGCAGCCAATTTACGCACAACAAGCTCCCACACACAGCATTATTCAATGACCACGTAATCTGTCCTTTGTTATGTTGATTGAGGGGTAAATATTGATCAGGGTGATTGGCGTCACAGTCTTATTCAGTTTTCAGACAGTCATTCATATACATATGATGCAATTGGGGAGGGCAGACACCTTTCTCACACCTTCGCGTCCTGATCCCATGATCCTCACTCGTGAGGAAGCCCATTCTTCCCAATGTAATTGAGCTCTCCTGAACAACGGCAGGTTTAACCTCATTGCTCAATCCAGTTATTTCCTAAATCATGTCCAGGATTTCACCATCACCACTCTGCCTACAATCAACTCTAAGTGCTGATCATTCTCCTGATGTCAGTCCTCACGAGTTCACTATGAATTTTGAGTATGCTCCACCTTGGTCTTTCTCCCACAATGTAAGTTCAACTAATATTGCACAAAATATACTTTTTTGTATATCTCTGTAATGCCATGTTACGATGCCTACATTATAAACTGTCCAAGATATCGATTTGGACACCCTGCGGGTAGAGTTAAAATCGCTCCTCCCACCACGAATGTTCTGCAGGATCGGCGAGTGTTGGGTACTGGTGCTCCCTCCACTGGCCGCTGTGCAGTATTGCAACACCTTGTGCAGCTGCTCCCTCCTCTGGCTCCCTGAAGATAACAGGCCAGGAAGACAAGGTACTTCAGAAGGTCAATGGAATATTTGCCTTTGTTAGTCGAGGCAAAGAACACAAGAGCAAGGACGTTATGCTCGAATATATAAAACACTGTTTAGGCCGCAGCTGCAATACTGTCTGCAGTTCTGGTCACCACAGTACAGGAATGATGTGATTGCACTGGAAAGGGTGCAGAGGAGATTGAGAAGAATATTTCCTGTACTGGAGAATTTTGGCCATGAGCAAAGGTTGGAGATGCTGGGTCTGTATCCTTTGTAACAGAGTAGACTCAGGGGAGACCTGATTGAGGTATATAAAATTATGAAGGGCCTGTATAGAGAGGATTGGAATGACCTATTTCCCTTGACAGAACGGTGATCCAGTAGGGAGCATAGATTTAAAGTAACTGGCTGGAGATTTAGAGGAGATATGAGGGGAAATTACTTCAGCCATAGGGTGGTAGCGCCTGGAAAGCACTGCCTGAAAGAATGCTAGAGGCAGAAATCATCACCACATTTTAAAAACACTTGGATGTGCATTTGAAGTGCCGTAACGTACAGGGCGAGGGACCAGAGTTAGATGGTGGTATTAGGCGAGATAGCTCTTGGTCAGCCGCTATGGAAACTATGTGCTGAAATAGCCTCCTTCTTGATGTAAACTTCTCTGATTCTATGATTCTGTACAGTACTAGACCATCTGCTACAGATGCTCCGTCCTTTGGCCACTGTCCAGTATTGCACCACTTGATACAGCTGCTCCCTCCTCTGGGTGCAATACAGTACTGCAACACCTGATACTGCTGCACCATCCTCTGGCCTCTGCGCAGTATTGCAGCACCTGCTCCTTCCAACCTTTGGCGTCCTGGCAAATTTATACTGAAAATTCAGCCCGTTTGAACAGATCAACAATGTTGTAAATGAACTGTCTGCTTCTGTTGGAGAAACCAGTTGTTGTATTAGCATTACATCAGGTCAGAGAATTTCTGAAACTGTCGGGTGTACAAGAGATCCCTCCCGCGCAGGAGACATCCTCATCCTGTGTGTAAAATGCCCTGGGGTAGATCTCGAAACTGCTATCATGTGATAACAACACGATTTACACCTAACCCAGTCTCCACATCCTTTGAGCCACGACCACTTACTGAGGGAGGGTTAACTGGTTCGCTTTTGTTATCAGTGTCCATTTTTATAATAGATATTTTCTTGCTTCATTGAGCAAGTTGGTCCTTCAACGTCCATGTCAGCACGAATCGGACAAGGAAACTAATTAAAATGAACATAGCCCCAGTTTGGACGATAAATGCAGCATTAGGATTCAGAGGCAAATAGACAAGTGTAGCTGACGGTCGCAGTCTGCAACAGAGAGTGGCGGGTAGCTGCTAGATATTTGTGAGAGGCTGTGAGATTTGATTTTGAATTGGTTCAATGGCTTAATTGGTTAAAGTGCTTGTCGGGTAAGGAGCAGCTCCCGGACCCTATTCTCAGCGGGCGTGTGTTGAATTTATGTTGTTTCTGTTGTCTGCGAATTTCAGCAACAAATAATAAACCAATGGTAGAGCGATTAAACTCCGGGATACTCAAGAGACTATTTTAGAGAAGCGCAGATATCTTGCGGGGTTGTGGGGCTGGAGCAGATTATAGAGATAGGGAGGGGCGAGGCCACGGGGGGCGGGGGTTTGAAACCATTTATCTGAATTTTAGTACAGAGACATTGCTTAACCACGAGTCAATGTTGGTCAGCAAGCACAGGGGTGAAGGGTAATTGCGACTGGGTACCATTTAGGAAACGGGTGGCAGAGTTTTGGATGACCTCAAATTTAAGGAGGATAGAACGTGGGCAGCCGGTAGGCATCGCATTGGAATAGTCAAGTCTCGAGGTAAAAAAGGCACGGTTGAGGGTTTCAGCAGCAGCTGAGCCGAGGCAGCGGTGCAGTCAGATGTAAGTGGAAATAGGTGATCTTGGTGAAAGAGTGGATGTGTAGTTGGATGCTCATATTGGGGTCAAATGTGACACCAAAGTTGCTAACCGTCTATTTCAGCCTCAAAATGTTGGCAGGTAGAGAACTGGTCTGGATGGCTAGGAAACATAACTTGTTGCATGGACTGAAAACAATGGCTTCAATATTCACAATATGTAGTTGGAAAAATTGTTAGCTCATCCAGCACCGGATGTAGGACATCTGATCATTTGGAGACAGTGGAGGGTGGAGAGCGCTGGTGGTGATGTAAATCTGACTGTCACCAGTGTACATGTGGAATCTGACGCTGTGTTTCCGGATGATGTCGCCAGGGTGCAGCAGGTTGATGAATAGAGGAGGGGGCCAAAGATTGCTCCTTGGTGGACACCAGAGTTAATAGTGCCACAGCGGGATGAAAAGCTATTGCAGGCTATTCTGTGGCGACTACACGTTAAATGAAAATCGAACGAGGGGATTGTAGTCACATCCAGCTGGATAGCGGAGGAGACGCGTTGGAGAAGGATGGAGTGTTCAACACGGCAACTCCAGCAGCTAAGTTGGGAAGGACGGCGCGGGAGAGTTTACCTTCTCTCACAGTCACAAAGGACGTTATGTGCCACTGTTGCAAGAGTCGTTTCGGGACTATGGCAGGTGCGCAAACCTGATTCGACCTTTGAGTTCCAGGAAAGATGGGCCGGGATTTGGGAGCCGACAACACTTTCAACAGCTTTGGAGAGAAAAAGGAGGTTGGAGGTGTGGCGATAGTTTGCACGGTGGAGCAAATGCACAAAAAGAATGGTACTTATACATTTTAACAAAGAGCATTCCTTGGAATGATAGCTTCACTTGCGGGAAATGATAACTAGCGAGGTTTGGTATTCATTGAATTTCACGATAAATCAACCGATGATTCATTTCACTGTTGGATATTTTATTCCCAGTGCGTAGAACAACCGTGGCAGGGAATCGAAGCTGAGAATACCATCAATGAAATTATTATCCATTAGTGCACGGGGCTGCTGTGTTCTTGGTCAAGCAACTGAGCTTAAATATTCAAACACTGTATTGTATCTGTTTCAGCTCTGTTATCTGCGCGGTACAGTTACCTGCTGCTCCTGGGTCTCAGGGTCTGGTTCTTGCTTTGGACTTTTACTGACCTAAATGTGTGAGGCCCCGTGTTCCTACCCCATTCCCTGCGCTTCCACCTCGCCGGCTCTGTATCTAACCCATGCTGTACCTGCCCCTGGAGTGTTTGATATGACAGTGTAGCTGGAGATTTACTCTATATCTAAACCCCTGCACTTGCCCTGGGAGTGTGATGGGGCAGTAAAGAGCGACGTTTACTCTGTTCCTAACCCCTTGCTGTACGTGCCCTGGGAGTGTTTGATGAGGACAGTGTAGTGGGAGCATTACTCTGTATCTAACCCCCTGCACCTGCCCTGGGAGTGTGTGATGGGACAGTGTAGAGGGAGCTTTACTGTGCATCTAACCCCAGCACCTGCCCTGGAAATGATTGATGGGTGCGTGCACGTGTGGTGGATTGAGTGTGGGCCCCGCTGAAGGGACTCTGTGCCGGCCGCTTCTGTCAACAATACCGCTAGCCAGCTGGAAGTGGAGACCACCCTCCAAGAATTCCCAGCGGAGACACCGAGAGAGCATGGGCCCCAGCCCAGCGTAGACACTGAGAGAGCAGGGTCATCTGGCCGGCTGAGTGGTCTCCGCTACGACCTGCCAAAGGGACTCGAGGACGTGGGGCCGGCTGAATGGACTCCAAGGCCGGCGTTCAATCCGCCGAAGGGATTCCGAGGCCGGTGCTGAAGCGGCTGAAGGGACCAAGGCTTCACATCGTCTCATACTCCCAACCAACTATTAATTAATTTTAAAAAAAATTTTTAACGTTTAGCCAACTTTGAAACTAATTAAACAATTTGGGAGAACTTTACATTTTAGACTCTCAACCGAAATACTTTAAAACATTTATTGTTAACTTACATCTTTGACATTTAACACATTTTCGAAATTTTTGAAATTGGTTAAACTTTTATAATCTATTATTGATTTACATCTTAGATTTTTAACAACTCTTAGAAAATTCTTAAAACGTTTGAACAACTCTTAGAAACTTTTGAAATAAATTGGGAACCTTTATCAACTTTTAATCCTTTAAAAAACTTTGGAAGTCACTTTCCAAATGCCTGCCCCCCACCAACCTGGCCTCGGACCATCTACCATCAATGGCACTACCCGACGCTGAGCTTGCGGACAACACTTCGCCGTAGGCAATTAGGCTTATCGAGCTGTGCCTGTTCTCCAGTAGTCTTGGACCCCCTTGCCACTGGACCAAGACCTTGTTCAGCTAAGCCCTGTGGTTTCCCGTGTGCAGTGGCCACCCCACATTAAAAGAACTCACGCAGAGGCATTTTCCACTCCGTCAGTATGAAGTTCGGGATCTGGAACACCAGGACCGTCATGGAAAATCCCAACAGCAAAATGCCGGAACGCTGCTCCACCATAGTTGCCCGGGAACTCAGATGCTTTGACATTGGCATCGCCACCCGAAACGAGACCCAGCAGGTAGGAGAAGGCCAGTTGAAGGAAAATGGTGGAGGTTACACCTTCTTCTGGAAAGGGAAACCAGAGGCAGAACGCCTCCTTCATGGAGTCGGCTTTGCCATCAAGAAGGATCTGTCGACCGCCTCAAAGACTCCCCCTGTAGGATCAACCAAGGCCTCATGACTCTCCGTATCACCCTATCTCGAAACCAATGTGCCACAGTCATCAGTGCGTATGCCCCGATACTCGATGCAATGGATGAGGCTAAATAGAGTTGTTATTCTAACCTCGAGACATCCCTGTCCCATGTCCCCACGGGTGACGAATTGGTCCTCCTGGGTGATTTTAATGCCAGGGTTGGCAAGGACACAGCCCTCTGGGGAGATGTGATTGGCACAGAGAGGGTAGGGAAAGACAATTCCAGGGGTACCCTACTCTTGACAAAATGTCTCGAACATGAACTCCTCATTATCAACACCCTGTTCCGCCAGAGGGACAAATACAAGGCATTGTGGCAACACCCTCGCTCCAAACACTGGCACCTGCTTGACTATGTCAACGTCCGAGCCAGGGATTGCAAGGATGTGCACATCACCCACGCTATTACAGGAGCTGATGACTGCTGGATGGAACACCGCCTAATCAGATCCATCATCAACATTAACATTGCCCCAAAGCAGAGGGAACAGCAGAAGCAGTTCCACAAAAAATTTGATGCCAGGGCACTTAGAGACACAGCTAAGAGAGTCCTATACAGCCAGCGCCTCACAGCCAATTTGGCATGCCTTGATCACCCTGAGATGTTGAATCCCCATAGCGCTTGGTCTGCCCTCCAGGCCTCTACAAACAGTGCTTGTGAAGAGACACTTGGTCACTCAACCAGAAAACATCAGGACTTGTTTGATGAAAATGATCAGGAGATCGAAGAACTAGTAGATCGCAAGTGTTGTGTATGCATGCCCATTCGTAGATGCAAGTTTCACCAGTTGCGATGGGTATTGAGCATTTTTGTTCAGCCATGAACTAATTGAATGGCGGTGCAGGCTAGAAGGGCCGAATGGACTACTCCTGTACCTATTTTCTATGTTCTATGTTTCTATGACAGAGGCCTAAGTCCAGTCGCTGCTGTTGCATGGACTTGTCAACATTTCCGGTTTTTGGCGTATACCCCAGGGTTTTCGTTTCTCTCTCAATGTAGAAGATCCACCGAGGTTAACAGACAGGTGGACATGCGTATGTGAGTAGGAGATATGAGGAATAGATCGCATCTTCTACCGAAAGGGCAGAAATAATATTATTCTCAGTCGTACTTTGTAAATTGCTGCTTAAATATTGTAAGGTATTAATTCTTGCTTATGCTAAATAAAGCCATATAATTAGAACGAATATGGTGTCAATGTTGTAGAATTGAACAGACAGACAACGACAACAATGGGTGGTTCTTGAAGTAAAGGTCGGCCTTCTCTTTTACTGGTCAAATCCTGACGTGATGGTGGACCTTATTTAAATGGGCAGTCCTATTGGTGATGAAGTGCCTTCTCGTTAACTGGTCAATAGCTGAGGTGATGGTGGACCTTATTTAAACGGGCTGTCCTGTTGGTGATGAAGGGCCTTCTCGTCAACTGGTCAATAACTGAGGTGATGGTGGACCTTATTTAAACGGGCAGTCAGAGTGGTGATCAACGGCATCCTCTTTAACTGGATGAGCCTTGAGCTGATGATGGGATGTCTCATTAAACGGGAGAGACTTGAGGTGATGATGGAAATTTTCTTTCACCGGGCAGTTCATGAGGTGATGGTGAGCCTTCTTTACCAGGAAGGCTTTGATGTGATGGTGGCTCTGTTTTTAAATGTGCAGTTAACATGTGCACCAGGAAGTGAAGTTCGGATGTCAGAGTTCGTATTAATTGGATTCACTATAGCAGAAGGTTTGCCTCATTGACACGATGAGCTCGGATAGGACATGAGGGGAAATATTTGAAAATCTAGCGAAGAATCATAATTCAGAGCAGGAGATGATGGGGAAGGAGATGAGCCAAAAACAGGTGAATAGATAATTTCAGTATTTGTGAGAAATAATTACATCAGTTCCTCGGAGTTGATCTTGGAGGTGTGTGTAGCGGGGCAGGGCAGAGGTGTTTAACAATATGGTTGTTAGTTTTGAAAGGAAGCCGGGGTCTATGTTTGCTTCCCATGATAATATTGGATATTGGATCTGCTTAGGGTTAAAGATGCATGATCTGATCGGCCTGTATTATAAGAGCCAGCTTCCACTTTAAATGAGTAAACCAGATGTGGGCCAGATACGATTAAATAATTGCCTTGGACCTATGGGAGCTACAATGGGTCTTATTCCTGAGGAAATAACCAGTGTAGGAGAGGTAAGAGTTTTACCGGGGACAAGGACATCAAAACTTTCAGTGAGTGAGTGGTGGAGCTGATCGACAGCTGCAGAACTACCTTGGAAAATGGAGAAGTTAGTCAGACTGCAGTGCCCAAAAGTAGTAAGTGAATTGTGGAGAGATTTTTCACATGCTTAGATGCAGCTCGAAGTGGTGTTGGAATGCAATAGGGGCTGTGGATGGTGATCGATTCACGAAGCTGTCGGAGATGGCCTTGTATGTGACCGCAAAAAGCGAGCCGACTGAGTTGGCAAGCTTGAAGAAATCAAGTTAACAATCAGTGTGCTCAGACTGTAGATTTAACATTTTTGTTCTTGCTCATTACTAAAGTGCTTTTACAACAATGGGTCATTCTACCGTACATCCATAAGTGCATTTAGTGGTGCGAGGGGTGTTGGTTTGAAAGAGGTTAACTAAATGTGTTTGTTCATTGACTGTAATTGATACATACCCCATAGATTAATTAAATGTGTTTGTTCGGTGACTGTCATTAATGTACCTCTCCGTGGACCATAATTGTTTTACTGGAGAGGTTATCTCTTCTATTAATACGGTGAACATCTCCATGTGTTGTACCACAGTACCACAGTCTCGCAGCGAGCATCTACTCCGGCATTCACAGCAATCAGCGGCTTTAACGAGAGGAGAAGAATGTATTTAAAAATCAGTGAGTTTACAATACTAGGGTTCGTTTTTGAGATACAAAAGGTATACTACCCGCTTCTGGCTGTTGTCGGAGTCCCTGGTAAGCCAATGTGTCCAGCTCTCATGTTGTAGATCGTGTTTAACTGTGTGACTGCATTACCTTATTGAGGTCAGAATATGCAGAAATTAATTTACACCACATATTCTCTCTGGATGTGGGGCTGACAATGCTCTGTGATTCCCTGTGTCACATTCACCCGTTGACTGATCTGAGTGCAGTGAATAGCAAATATCACCTTTTCATCTTTTCTCCATGTGATAGGTTCTGATAGAGAACTGACTCGTTTGTTAATTTCCAGCATAAGCAATCTCACTGGATGATTCTCTTAGAGTCTGTGTCTGTAGAGCACATTCTATTCAATCGGACAGATGTGTTCATGGGTTTCCAGAATCGATCACCGTGCACTTGGAACAGTGACTTATACCAAGTGGGAAACCAGTCGTGGCAGAAAGCTCAGAAACACACCGTGAATGTTCCATAATGTCCATCTTGATCCAGATCCAGTCTGATGACCCCCTTTGTACAATCTCTTTCCCAGCATAAGTCAGTGTTCTGGGAGGTTTGGATGGGATTACAAATTCATTCGTGATTGAATGTGTCTCCCGTTATAGATCAATGGATTGATTTCCGATCATATCTGTGAAGAAGGAATCCCCACCCCGTGTCCATCAAGCACAGTTCAGGAGACTCTCTCAAAGAGACCTCTTCTGACTCTGCCCCATCTCTTGCTCTGCTTCCGTGCAACTGATTCTTGTTGATTAGCAGGGAGTACAATGAATGGTGAAATCACTTTATTGATGCAAATTCACCGCGTCAATTGGAGTTCCATCAAATCTCAACCACAGATAAAGAACTCTGGATTAGCGCTGATCTAGTTGGATTCGGATATTTAATTAAATCTCAACCACAGATGTAGAACTCCGGGTAAACAAATCATCTAATTGGATGCAGAGATTTTAACACACCACAAGGTGCTAAATTTAATCTATGTTATATTAAACACAATCACAAAAATGTCTAATCACACAGCAGTGGACAGTTTGATCTTTGTGCGATTTTTTAAATGGAGCGATTAGAATTAGCCCCCGGTTATACACCACCGCCCATTGCCTTCACATTAATGCGGGGTGTAGAAGGCTGGATTGGTTCCACATTGCCCATTTTACACCAGCACAGATAGATATAAATCGACTGAGCATCTGCAGTGAGAAGGAAACGTCAGGTGCGGGCCATCCTCAAAACAGGACTGGTCACAGCATTAGAACATTTATAGTCGAGATTATTTGAAACCTTTTGGAGGATCGGTGAGTTGAAAGTCATCTAAAATGTTATTTAATAATGTGTTATTTTCACGGCATGTAATATGTCAGATTTAAGTGCATGTGGAAGCATTGCTCTGTTTTATTACATGCTTTCACACCAGATTAAAATGTTAAATATTTTTCTCTTCCTCACCTCAATCAAATGATCTTTTTTGTGCCCTGATAGGGCGTAGGATTGGCCTAAGCATTCGGCTCAGAGGGAATCACAGACGAGTTTAAACACAATACCCAAAGTCGCTTTTCTCCCGTATATTTTGTTCATGCTCTTCCAGGGTCTATCTCAAGGGTCAATGACACACTTTCTGCCGGTCACTGACTCACTCTCCCCTGGTCACTGATTCACTCACCCCCGGTAAGTAACTCACTCTCCCCGAGTCACTGACTCACCCCCCGCTGGTTACTGACTCCCTCTCCCGGTCACTGATTCACTCTCCCTGGTCACTCACTCACTCACTCTCCCATGGTTACTGACTCACTCTCCTTTGTTGCTGATTCACTGTCCCCTTTTCACTGACTCACTCTCCCCAATCAGTTCCTCACTCTCCCTGGTTACTGATTCACTCTCTCCTGGTCACTGACTCATTCTCCCCGGTCAGTGACTCACTCTCCCCGGTCAGTGACTCACTCTCACTGGTTACTGATTCATTCTCCCCAGGTCACTTACGCACTCTCACCGGACGCACTCCTGCAATTTCTGCCGCTGAATTACGGCCCATAATGACTTACCAAGACATTTCAGCCAAAGTCCAATTACCCAAACTAACTCCTGATTGGGTGCAGACTGGGAACAGAATCCCAGAAGGTTGATGGTTCCAGGGTTCCTGCAGCAGCAGGCAATGATTTAACAAACCTAGAGATGAGGGCTATTGCCACTTCAATATTGATCCTCTGATTAGATGGCACATTACTCTTGCAATATTAAATCCCATGCCCCGGTTCCAGTTACTATTCTTTGCTGATTGGTGAGATGCACAGTTTGCATTGTACATCCAGTCTCCAGCAGAAAGCCCTTTCTCTGGAACATTATTAAATTCCATCACTGGAAGCAGTAATAAATGTAGAAATTTTACCCCAACCCCTTCAACCCGCTGAATTCACTTTCGTCCTGTTGTGTTAATTTCCTTTTGATGTCCCTTCCTCACAACTAAATTAATTACGATTGTGATCCTGTCTCGGGGAAAGTGCGGTCTCTCCAAATGCGTCACTCGCTACTTGGTGGCCTTGGCAGCGGCGGATCTAATGGTTGTTAACACTGACCTGATATTGAAGCAGATTCCAATTGCTTATCGTCTGTATTTTGTGCGAGAAATCCGAGTGTGTAATATTCACGCCGTCCTGCTTTATGTAGCCACAGACTGTTCTGTCTGGTTCACCGTCACTTTCACCTTTGATCGATTCGTGGCAATTTGTTGCTAGAAGCTGAAAACTAAATTTTGCACTGAGAAAACCGCGGCTGTGGTTCTTGGAGCAGTGACTGTGCTGAGCTGTTTAAAGAACATTTTCTGGTACTTTATGTATTTACCTCGGTACACGTTTGCCAATACCCCCTGGTTCTGTTATGTGAGTGTTCTTGTTATGATATCACGTTTTTGGGGAACACTCGAGCTTCTTCATTCTATTCTAACCCCTTGCATCACATTTGTTCTGATTCTGCTCCTCAATGCTTTAACCATCAGACATATTTTAGTGGCCAGCAGAGTCCGCAGGAGACTCCGGAATCACAGCAGCGAGGGGATTGCCAGTGACATAGAGATGGTGCGACGAAGGAAATCCATCATTTTACTGCTCATTATTTCAGGGAATTTCATTCTGTTATGGGCTGTGTTTATGTTGTTTTCTATTTGGAAACAGTTGTCGTATTTTGTTGTTGATACTATACATCTACCTTCTTATGTGAAAGAAATAGGATTTATGCTCCAGCTCCTGAGTTGCTGCACAAACACTTGTATTTATGCCATGACCCAGAATAAGTTCAGAGGGCAGTTGAAGAATGTGGTGAAATGTCCGTATCTCCGAATTGTTAAAATAATTAAATGGTGAGACTGAATGTAGAAGATGCAGCATCAGAAATCAACATGATGTCGGAAAAGGAGCGAAGCAGGAGAAGGCCATGGTGAATATCCACGGTTTCTCATGTAGAAAACAAAATTTACTCAATATAGAAAACACTGCGGCAGAAGGAAACGTTACCTGATGTGGGGACGTCGAGGTTTAACACCATCACATATTACACAGACGTAGTTAGCACGGGCTGACAGAATAGAATGACGCTACAAGGACATAATTAACCTGATAAAATACACAACACACACGATCCTTTCACAAATTTCGATCTAGATAGCATGAATATTCAAGACGATAAGGTTCAGACATGCGCTGAAATAGGTCAGAGGATTACATAGCACATAAACAGATAATTCGGGCCATCGTACATTTGCCAGCTCTTTGAACGAGATATACAATTTGTCTCACTCAGCTGGTCTTGCCCCATAGTTTTGATAATTTTACCTATCAAATATTTATCCAATTCCTTCGTGACTGTTGGTAGTGAAGCCGGATTATCCACCCTTTTAGTCTCGGCATTCATGATATAAATTCGAGGTTGGACAAAAAACTCCTCATTTGCCCACGAGATTTCTTGTCAAGAATTTAAATCTGTGTCCGCTGGTTACCAAGCCTCCAGCTCGTGGAAAAATTTTCCTATAACGACTATGCCGATATCATTCATGATTAAATCTATCCAAACACTCTCGGTCCTGTGAAGTAACAGGTCCCCGAATTCCTACAGCCCCTTTTAAATTGTATAATTTAGCTTATGAAAGCAAATGGCATGTTGGCCTTCATAGCGAGGGGATTTGAGTACAGGGGCAGGGAGGTGCTGCTACAGTTATACAGGGCCTTGGTGAGGCCACACCTGGAGTATTGTGTACAGTTTTTGTCTCCTAACTTGAGGAAGGACATTCTTGCTATTGAGGGAGTGCAGCGAAGATTCACCAGACTGATTCCCGGGATGGTGGGACTGACCTATCAAAAAAGACTGGATCAACTATGCTTGTATTCACTGGAGTTCAGAAGAGTGATAGGGGACCTCACAGAAACGTTTAACATTCTGACGGGTTTGGACAGGTTGGATGCAGGAAGAATGTTCCCAACGTTGGGGAAGTCCAGAACCAGGGGTCACAGTCTAAGGAAAAGGGGTAAGCCATTTAGGACCGAGATGAGGAGAAACTTCTTCACCCAGAGAGTGGTGCACCTGTGGAATTCTCTACCACAGAAAGTAGTTGAGGCCAATTCACTAAATATATTCAAAAGGGAGTTAGATGAAGTCCTTACTACTCGGGGGATCAAGGGGTATGGCGTGAAAGCAGGAAGGGGGTACTGAAGTTTCATGTTCAGCCATGAACTCATTGAATGGTGGTGCAGGCTCGAAGGGCTGAATGGCCTGCTCCTGCACCTATTTTCTATTTTTCTATGTTTCTCCTCATTTGTATCGACAATATGCTTTACTCTGCAATCCTCTGCTTTAAATGTCCACTGCCATGTTTCTGTGGAAGTCACTCCTCATGACTTCTGTTATGTTCCTCTCGTTTTACTACATTCGCAACTTTGTGACATTTGCAAACTTTGATATTATGTCCTGAGTACTCACTTCCAGGACATTAATAATTATCCTCAACGAGCAGTGGTCCGAACAACGCCACCTAGCTGATACCATCGGGGACTAAACCGCTGTCCAAATAACAAAAATTTGCCATTACTCTCTGCTTTCTGTCACTCGGCGGATTTCGAATCTATGCAGACACTGTCCCTTTAATACCGTGGGCTTCAATTTTGCCAGCAAATCTGCTATGCGGTACTTCATCAAGTGTCTTTTGAAAATTCGTCAAGTTAGTCAAGCACGATTTGCCTTTGTCAAATTAGACTAGCATGACCAGTTAAGTCCACAAGTTTATAACACCAGGTGAATCCTTTGCAGGTGAAGAACTTTCAGTTTCACTCGCAAGGACACTGCAATTAAATAGCTGTATCAATTATTTGACAAATAAAGTGTATTAATCTGACGCCTCAATCCTGAAATTTGGGTTAAGCGTATGTATGATTGACTATGCCACAGACCGAACAGAATTGGCAACCGAGTCAATACTGGGAATAATTAAGTCTTTCATTGTCTGATTTATTGACTGCCATCTCTAGTCCGTCAGTCCCATACAGAGCAGATTCTGGAATATGGAATATCTGGGCGAATAAAAAGATGCACATTCGACGTAGCATGGAGGGATAACTATGAGGGTTAGTAATCTCACGTGAAATAGATCCATGAGTGAGTTAAATTGCATCCTGCGTACCGGAAAAACCAAAGTTCCTGTGTTACAAGGGATGGTTTTCAAGCCTCAGATTCTGTCCGAATCTAATCAGCAGCATGGAAAGGAGAGCAGCGCCAGAGAGGCGAGCGTGGGGAGGCCTATAGAGGCCCTATATCGGCGGGAGGCGGCAGTCCGAGCAGCGTCAGAGAGGCGAGTGTGTGGAGGCCAATAAAGGCCAGCTGGTGCAGCTGCAGCAGGGTGAGAAGGCAAAAAAGTAGTCGAAAGACATCGAAAGGTGACTTCACAGCCAAGGGGGTAAGTGATTGTCTGGTGATTGGTCAGTAGATTTTATTTTTCTATTCTTTATCAGTAAGTAACCTTTTGCATTGTTGTTGCCAATTTAAGTTTATAAGAACATAAGAACATAAGAACATAAGAATTAAGAACAGGAGTAGGCCATCTAGCCCCTCGAGCCTGCTCTGGCATTCAACAAGATTATTGCTGATCTGGCCGTGGACTCAACTGCACTTACCCGCCCGCTCCCCATAACGCTTAATTCACTTATTGGTTAAAAATCTATCTACCTGTGACTTGAATACATTCAATGAGCTAGTCTCAACTGCTTCCTTGGGCAGAGAATTCCACAGATTCACAACCCTCTGGGAGAAGACATTCCTTCTCAACTCGATTTTAAAATGGCTCCTCCATATTTTGAGGCTGTGCCCCCGAGTTCTAGTCTCCACTACCAGTGGAAACAACCTCTCTGCCTCGATCTTGTCTATCCCTTTCATTATTTTAAATGTTACTATAAGATCACCCCTCATCCTTCTGAACTCCAACGAGTAAAGACCCAGTCTACTCAATCTATCTTCATAAGGTAACCACCTCATCTCCGGAATCAGCCTCGTGAATCGGCTCTGTACCCCCTCCAAAGCCAGTATATCCTTCCTTAAGTAAGGTGACCAAAACTGCCCGCAGTACTCTCGGAGTGGAACCTCCATTCGCCCAATTTACATACAGTAATCATAGTAAAAATCCGGTTATGAACCAATTTAAAATCTATTTCAATCCACTCTGGATATTTAAAATTCACCCGCACCCCTATCTAAATCGTTTTGTCGTCCAGCTGTGGGGACATACTCTTCCAAAACTCCTGATCAGCTGGGGCCTTGAAACTTCATTGCCTAAATATCCCAAAGAAACCATGAGTGTTGCAGGTGTCTAATTGGACCGACTCCTCTGCTCTCTCCAGCAGAAAGCTTGGAAATGCAGGACGCGTTTGACGTCATCTGGAGATTTTCACGTTTATTTCTTCCATCGAATCCTGTGGCATTGCCCTCACAATCTTCTCATACATTGTCCCCGTTGCGTTTTCCTCTACTTCCTTATCCTCCTCACAAACCATATTCGTCACGAACGCTAATGGCAACTAACAAGGAATCATCTCATATTCCATGAGTAGAATATCAGATTTTATAAAAGCTTTATTAAATAATACCCCTTCTTCTTAGTCAGTCCCTCAGAGTCGAGGATGACTTGCTTCCAAATTAAAGATGAGTTCTGATGTGACTGATGACTGCCATGTGGGATCTCCAGTCTCTGTCACAGTTGGGGCAGACGGAAGTTGAAGGGATGCTGGAAGAAGGGACGGGTGGGTGGGGTGCTTGGGTTGTCATGCACTCCATCCATCGCTTCAACTTGGTTTCCGCTTGCTCCAGGCGAAGAGACTCGGAGTGGTCCGTACCTTCCCAGATGCTTCTCCTCCACTTTGAGCGTTCTTGGACCCAGGATTCCCAGGTATCGGTGGGGATGTTACATATTTTCAACATGGTTTTTTGGGTGTCCATGAAGCATTTCCTCTGCCCATCCGGGGCTCGCTTGCCATGTCGCAGCACCGCGTAGAGCGTTTGTTTTGGAAGTCTCGTCTCGGGCATGCAGCTGATGTGGCCCGTCCATCAGAGCTGATCGAACGTGGGCAATGCTTCGATGCTGGGGATGTTTGCCCGAGCATGAACACTGACGTTGGTGTGAATATCCTGCCAATGGATTTGCAGCATCTTGCGGAGCCAGATTTGCTGGAATTTCTCCAGTGCTGTGAGATAGATGCTTGCTAACATAATCCATGTCTCTGAAACATAAAGCGCGGTGGGTATTACTATGCGCTCTATACCATGAGCGTGTTGCCGGGTTTGACATCCTGGTCGTCAAACACTCTCTTCCTCAGGTGATCGATGGCTGTGCTGTTACACTGAAGGCGGTGTTTGACCGTCATTGAAGTCTAACCTTGTTGGCAGTCGGCTCCCGAGGTATGGCCAATGCTGCCCGTTGTCCAAATCTTCATCGTGGATTTTTTTATCTGCAGCCGGTACTGTGTTGCGATTCCAGGTTGGTGGAGGACCTTTGTCTTACGGATGTTTACTGTAAGGCACATGCTCTCCTATGCTTCTGTGAAAGTGTTGACGATGGTTTGGATTTCGGCCTTATCTCAAAATTATCGAAGTTAACTCTTATCTCTGTTCTTTGACTGTGGATATGCCCACTATGTACTCTTGATAGCTGTTGAAATATAATCAGTCATAATCCCCTGTTATAATTCTTGAGTATTATGTTATGCTGGATTGCAGATTAATATGAAGTTTGCTAGTCCACAATTGTATTACTTTAGTTTAATTTCTCCTCTGTTTCAATTAGTGGAAGTAATCATCTTGTACCTAGGTTTTATTTACAGTTAAAAGTCTCATTGTCTTCAAAATCCACTGGTTTCATCATCAACAAAAGCTTTATGACAGAGGCCTAAGACCAGTTTCTGTGGTTGTATGAACTTCTCCACGTTTCCGGTTTTTGGGGTATATCCCAGGGTTTTCGGTTCTCTCTCAATGTAGAAGATCCACGGAGTTAACAGACAGGTGGCCATGCGTATGTGTGTAGGAAGTCTGAGGAATGGGTCACATCTTCTAACGAAAGGGCAGGAATAATATTATGCTCAGTCGTACTCTGTAAACTGCTGATTAAATATTGTAAGGTATTAATTCTTGCCTATGCTAAATAAAGCCATATAATTATACCGAATATGGTGTCAATGTTGAACAATTGAACAGACAGACAGACCCAACAACGACAACAATGAGCGGTCCTTGTGGTGAAATCCTGACGTGATGGTGGACCTTATCTAAACGGGCTGTCCTATTGGTGATGAAAGGCCTTCTCATTAACTGGTCAATAACTGAGGTGATGGTGGACATTATTGAAACGGGCAGTCAGAGTGGTGATCAACGGCATCCTCTTTAACCGGATGAGCCTTGAGGTGATGATGGGCTTTCTATTTAAACGGGAGAGACTTGAGGTGATGATGGAAATTTTCTTTCATCAGGCAGTTCATGAGGTGATGATGGGCCTTTTTTACCAGAAACGCTTCGATGTGATGGTGGCCCTGTTTTAAATGTGCAGTTAACATGTGCACCAGGGAGTGAAGTTCGGATGTCAGAGTTTGTATTAAATGGATTCACTATAGGAGAAGGTTTGCGTCATTTACACAATGAGCTCGGATAGGACATGAGGGGAAATATTTGAAAATCTAGCGAAGGATCATTATTCAGAGCTAGAGAAGGAGATGTTTTCCTTGATGGGGATGGGGAAGGAGATGAGCCAAAAACAGATGAACAGATAATTTCGGTATCAGTGACAAATAATTCCATCAGTTTCTCGGAGTTGATCTTGGAGGTGTGTGTAGAAGGGACAGGGCAGAGGTGTTTAACAATATGGTTGTTAGTTTTGAAAGGAAGACGGGTTCTACTTTTGCTTTCCATGATAATATTGGATATTGGACCAGCTTAGGGTGAAAATGCATGATCTGACAGGGCTGTATTTGAAGAGCCTGCTTCGACATTAAATGAGTAAAGCAGTTGTGGACCAGATACGTTCAAATAATGGCCTTGGACCTATGGGAGCTACATTGGGACCCATTCCTGAGGAGAGGGTAAGAGTTTTACCAGGGACAAGGACATCAAAATTGCCAGTGAGTGAGTGGTGGAGCTGATTGACAGCTGCATAACTACCTTGGAAAATGGAGAAGTTAGTCAGACTGCAGTGTCCAAAAGTCGTAAGTGAATTGTGGAGAGATTTTTCACGTGCATAGATGCAGCTAGAAGTGGTGTTGGAATGCCATAGGGGTTGTGGATGGTGATCGATTCACGAAGCTGTCGGAGATGGCCTTGATTGTTACCGCAAAAAGCGAGCCGACTGAGTTGGCAAGCTTGAAGAAATCAAGTTGACAATCAGTGTGCTCAGACTGTTGATTTAACATTTTTGTCCTTGCTCATCACGAAAGTACTTTTACAACAATGGGCATTCGACTGCACATTCATAAGTGTATTTAATGGTGCGACGGGTGTTGGTTTGAAAGGGGTTAACTGAATGTGCTTGTTCATTGACTGCAATTGATATCAGACCCCATAGATGAATTAAATGTGTTTGTTCGGTGAATGTAATTAATGTACCTCTCCATGGACCATAATTGTATCACTGGAGATGTTATCTCTTCTATTAATGCGGCAAACATCTCAACGTGTTGTACCACTGTTTCGCAGAGAGCATCAACTCCGGCACTCACAGGGATCAGCGGCTCTACTGAGAGGAGAAGAATGTATTGAACAATCAGTGAGTTTACAATACTAGGGTTCGTTTCTGAGATACAAAAGTTATTCTACCCCATTCTGGCTGTGGTCGGAGTCCCTGGTAAGTCACTGTGTCCAGCTATTCATGTTGTAGATCATGTTTAACTGTGACTGCATTATCTCATTGAGGTCACAATATCCAGAAATTAATTGACACCATATATTCTCTCTGGATGTGGGGCTGACAATGTTCTGTGATTCTCCAATGTGACGATCGCACAGTCACCCGTTGACTGGCCTGATTGCAGTGAATAGCAAATATCACATTTTCACCTTTTCTCCATGTGATCGAGTCTGATAGAAATCTGAATCCTTTGTTAATTTCCAACACAAGCAATCTCGCTGGATGATTCTCTTGTAGTCTGTGTCTGTAAAGCGTATTCTATTCAATCGGACAGATGTCTTCATGTGTTTCCAGAATCAATCAGCGTGCTCTGGGAACAGTGAATTATACCAAGTGGGGGAATCCAGTCGTGGCAGAAAGCTCAGGAACACACCGTGAATGTTCGGCAATGTCCGTCTTGATCCAGGTTCAGTCTGACGTCCCCATTTGTAAAATATCTTTCCCAGCATAAGTCAGTGTTCTGGGAGGTTAGGATGTGACTACAAATTCATTCGTGATTGAATGTATTTCCAGTTATAGATCAATGGATTGTTTTACGATCATATCTGTGAACAAGAAATCTCCCATCGCATGTCCATCAAGTGCAGTTCAGGAGAATCTCTCAATGAGACCTCTTCTGACTCTGCTCCATCTCTTGCTCTGCTTCCGTGCAACTGATTCTTGTTGATTGTCACTGGAGAACAATTCACTGCGTCAATTGAAATTCCATCAAATCTCAACCACAGATACAGAACTCTGTATTCGCGCTGATCGAGTTGGATTCGGATATTTAATTAAATCTCAACCACAGATGTAGAACTCCGGGTAAACAAATCACCTAATTGGATGCAGAGATTTTAACACACCACAAAGGTGCTAAATTTAATCTATGTTATATTAAACACAATCACAAAAATGTCTAATCACACAGCAGCGGACAGTTTGATCGTTGTGCGATTTTTTAAATCGAGCGATTCGAATTAGCTGCAAGTTATACACCACCGCCCATTGCCTTCACATTAATGCGGGGTGTAGAAGGCTGGATTGGTTTCACATTGCCCATTTTACACCAGCACAGATAGATATAAATCGACCGAGCATCTGGGGTGAGAAGGAAACGTCAGGTGCGGGCCATCCTCAAAACAGGACTGGTCACAGCATTAGAACATTTATAGTCGAGATTATTTGAAACCATTTGGAGGATCTGTGAGTTGAAAGTCGTCTTTAATGTTATTTAATAATGTGTTATTTTCATGGGATGTAATATGTCAGATTTAAGTGCATGTGGAAGCATTGCTCTGTTTTATTACATGCTTTCATACCATGTTAAATATATTTCTCTTCCTAACTTCAAACAAAAGATCCTTTTTGTGCCCTGATACCGCGTCGGAATGTCCTAAGCATTCGGCTCAGAGGGAATCACAGACCAGTTTAAACACAATACCCAAACTCGCTTTGCTCCCGTATATTTTGTTCATGCTCTTCCAGGGTCTATCTCAAGGGTCAATGACTCACTCTCTGCCGGTCACTGACTCACTCTCCCCTGGTAACTGACTCACTTTCCCCGGTCACTGACTCACTCTCCCTGGTTACTGATCCACTTTCCCCCGGTCAGTTACTCACTCTCCCCCGGTCACTGACTCACCACCGCCCCTGGTTACTGACTCACTCTCCCAGTCACTGACTCACTCTACCTGGTCACTGACTCACTCTCCCCTGGTAACTGACTCACTCTCCTTGGCTACTGATGCACTGTCCCCTGGTCACTGACTCACTCTACCCGGTCACTGACTCACTCTCCCTGGTCAGTGACTCACTCTCACTGGTTACTGATTCACTCTCTCCTGGTCACCGACTCACTCTCCCCGGTCACGGTCTCACTCTTCCCGGTCAGTGACTCACTCTCCCTGGTTACTGATTCATTCTCCCCCGGTCACTGACTCACACTCACCGGACGCACTCCTGTAATTTCAGCCAGGGTGCTCCGAATCATTCGCTGTATTACGGCCCATAAAGACCCACCCAGACATTTCAGGCACAGTCCAATTACCCAAACTAACTCCTGATTGTGTGCAGACTTGGAACAGAATGCCAGAAGGTCGATGGTTCCAGGGTTGCTGAACAAACCTGGAGATGAGGGCTGATGCCACTTCAGTATTGATCCTCTGATTAGATAGCACATTACTCTTGCAATATTAAATCCCATTCCCGGGTTCAGTTTAACAGTTTAACATCCATTGCTGATTAGTGAGTTGCACAGTTTGCATTGTACATCCTGTCTCCAGCAGAAAGCCCTTTCTCAGGAACTTTATTAAATTCCATCACTGGAAGCAGTAATACATGTAGAAATGTTACCCCAATCCCATCAACCCGCTGAATTCACTTTCGTCCTGTTGTTTATTTCCTGTTCATTTTCCTTCCTCACAGCTAACTCAATGACGATTGTGATCCTGTCTCGAGGAAAGTGCGGTCTCTCCAAATGTGTCACTTGCTATTTGGTGGCCATGGCAGCGGCGGATCTACTGGTCGTTATCACTGACCTGATATTGAGGCAAATTCCAATTGCTCATCGTCTGTATTTTGTGCGGGGAATCCCCGTGTGCAATATCCACGCCGTCTTACTTTATGCAGCCACAGACTGTTCTGTCTGGTTCACAGTCACTTTCACTTTTGATCGATTTGTGGCAGTTTGTTGCCAGAAGCTGAAAACGAAATATTGCACTGAGAACACCGCTACTCTGGTTCTTGGGACAGTGACTGTGTTAAGCTGTTTAAAGAATATTTTCTGGTACTTTATATATTTACCTTGGTACTCGTTTACCAATGCCCCCTGGTTCTGTTACGTGAGTGTTCTTGTTATGGTTTCACATTTGTGGGCAACACTCGAGCTTCTTCATTCTATTCTAACCCCTTGCATCCCATTCGTTCTGATTCTGCTACTCAATGCTTTAACCAGCAGATACATTTTAGTGGCCAGCAGAGCCCGCAGGAGACTCCGGGATCACAGCAGCGAGGGTAATCTCAGTGACATAGAGATGGAGCGACGAAGGAACTCCATCATTTTACTGCTCATTATTTCAGGGAATTTCATTCTGCTATGGGCTGTGTTAATGTTGTTTTCTATTTGGAACCGGTTGCGGTATTTAGGTTATGATACTCTACACCTACCTTCTTACATGAAAGAAATAGGATTCATGCTCCAGCTCCTGAGTTGCTGCACAAACACTTGTATTTATGCCGTGACCCAGAAAAAGTTCAGAGAACAGTTGAAGAATGTGGTGAAATGTCCGTTTCTCCGAATTGTCAAAATCATGAAATGGTGAGAGTGAATGTAGAAGATGCAGCATCAGAAATCAACATGATGTATGGAAAGGAGCGAATCAGAAGAAGGGCATGGTGACTATCCATGGTTTCTCATGTAGAAAACAAAATTGACTCAACAGAGATGACATTATGGCAGAAAGGAACCGTTACCTGATGTGGGGACGTCGAGGTTTAACACAATCACATATTACACAGACGTAGTTCGCATGGGTTGACAGAATATTATCAAATTATGAGGACATAATTGCCCTGATCAAATACACAACACACCCGAACCTTTCAGAGATTTCGATCTCGATAGCATGAATATTCAAGATGATAAAGTTCGGACAGGTGCTGAAATAGTTAGTAGGATTACAAAGTGCACAAGCAGGTAATTCGGACCATCGTGCATTTGCCAGCTCTTTGAAAGAAATATACAATTAGTCACACTCAGCTGGTTGTGCCCCATAGTTTTGATTTTTTTACCGATCAAATATTTATCCAATTCCTTCGTGACTGTGAGTTCTGAAGCCGGTTAACCACCCTTTCAATCTCGTCATTCACGATAATAATTCGAGGTGTTCCAAAAACTCCTCATTTGCCAACTAAATTTCTTGTCAAGAATTTAAATCTGTGTCCGCTTGTTACCAAGACTTCAGCCAGTGGAGACAATTTTCCTTTCACTACTATGCCGACACCATCCATGATTGAATCTACCCAAACCTTTTCTGACCTGTAAAGTAACAGGTCCCCGAATTCCTACTGCCCCTTTTAAATTATACCATTTAGTTTATATTACTTCGCCTCATTTGTACCGACAATATGCTTCACTGTGCAATTCTCTGCTTTAAATGTCCACTGCCATATTTCCGTTGAGGTCATTGGCCTGTCTATGTCCTGCTGACTTCTGTTACGTTCCTCTACATTCGCAACTTTGTGACATTTGAAAACTTTGATATTATGTCCTGAGTACTCAATTCCAGAACATTAATAATTATCCTCATGGAGCAATGGTCCCAACAGCGCCACTTGGCTGATACCATCGGGTACTTATCCACTATCCAAATAAGAAAAGTTCACCACTAATCTCTGCTTTCTGTCACTCGGCGGATTTCGAATCTATGCAGCCATTGTCCCTTTAATACCATGGGCTTGAATATTGCCAACAAATCTGCTGTGCGGTACTTCATCAAGTGTCTTTTGAAAATTCGTCAAGTTCGTCAAGCACGATTTGCCTTTGGCGAAGTAGACGAGCATGGGCAGTTAAGACCACAAATTTACAACACCAGATGAATCCTTTGCAGGTGAAGAACTTTCAGTACCACTCGCAAGGACACTGCTATTAAAGAGTTGTATAACTTATTTGACAAATAAAGTGTATTAATGTGACGCCTCAATTCTGAAATTTGGGTTAGGCGTAAGTATGATTGACGATCCCATAGACCGAACATAATTGGCGACTGTGTCAACACTGGGAATAATTAAGTCTTTCATTGTGTGATTTGTTGACGACCATCTCTAGTCAGACAGTCCCATACAGAGCATGTTCTGGAATATGGAGTATCTGGGCGAAAATATAGATGCACATTCGACGTAGCATGGTGGGATAACTATGAGGGTTAGTAATCTCACGGGAGATAGATCCATGATTGAGTTAGACTGGACCCTGGGTACCGGAAAAACCAAGGTTTCTGTGTTACAAGGGATGGTTTTCAAGCCTGAGATTCTATCCGAATCCAATCAGCATCACAGAAAGGAGAGCGGCGCCGGAGAGGCGAGCGTGGGGAGGCCTATAAAGGCCCAACGTCAGCGGGAGGCGGCATTCCGAGCAGCGTCGGAGAGGCGAGCGTGTGGAGGCCTATGAAGGCCAGCTAGTGCAGCTGCAGCAGGGTGAGACGGCAAAAAAGAAGTCGAAAGACATCGAAAGATGACGTCACAGCCAAGGGGGTAAGTGATTGGCTGGAGGTTGGTAATAGATATTCTTGTTCCTTTCTTTATCAAAAATTAACCTATAAGATTGTTGTTGCCAATTTAAGTTTATCTAAGGGTTAATTCATGGCAGCACAGCTCGGACACGTGTTATGCTCCTCCTGTCCTGTGTGAGAAGTCAGGGACGATTCCGATGACCCTGACGACTATGTGTCATCTATGTATATTGTAAACAGTTGTACATAAGAACAAAAGAACATAAGAATTACGAACAGGAGTAGGCCATCTAGCCCCTAGAGCCTGCTCCGCCATTCAATAAGATCATGGCTGATCTGGCCGTGGACTCAGCTCCACTTACCCGCCCGCTTCCCATAACCCTTAATTCCCTTTTTGGTTAAAAATCTATCTATCTGTGACTTGAATACATTCAACGAGCTAGCCTCAACTGCTTCCTTGGGCAGCGAATTCCACAGATATACAACCCTCTGGGAGAAGAAATTCCTTCTCAACTCGGTTTTAAATTGGCTCCCCCATATTTTGAGGCTGTGCCCCCTCGTTCTAGTTTCCCTGACCAGTGGAAACAACCTCTCTGCCTCTATCTTGTCTATCCCTTTCAGTATTTTAAATGTTTCTATAAGATCACCCCTTATCCTTCTGAACTCCAACGAATAAAGACCCAGTCCACTTAATCTATCATCATAAGGTAACCCCCTCATCTCCGGAATCAGCCTAGTGAATCGTCTCTGTACCCCCTCCAAAGCCAGTATATCCTTCCTTAAGTACGGTGACCAAAACTGCACGCAGTACACCAGGTGCGGCATTACGAGTAGCCTATACAATTGCTGCAGGACCTCCCTGCTTTTGTACTCCATCCTTCTCGCAATTAAGGCCAACATTCCATTCGCCTTCCTGATTACCTGCTGCAAATGCAAACTAACATTTTGGGATTCATGCACAAGGACCCCCAGGCCAGCATGTTGTAATTGATCCCTATCAAAAAGTATTCCTTTTTACTGTTTTTTTTCCAACGTGGATGACCTCACACTTTCGGACATTGTATTCCATCTGCCAAACCTTAGCCCATTCGCTTAACCTATCCAAATCACTTTGTAGCCTCTCTGTGACCTCGACACAACCCGCTTTCCCACTAATCTTTGTGTCATCTGCAAATTTTGTTGCACTACACTCTGTCCCCTCTTCCAGGTCATCTATGTATATTGTAAACAGTTGTGGTCCCAGCACCGATCCCTGTGGCACGCCACTAACCACTGATTTCCAACCCGAAAAGGACCCATTTATCCCGAATCTCTGCTTTCTGTTCGCCAGCCAATTCTCTATCCATGCTAATACTTTTCCTCTGACTCCACGTACCTCTATCTTCTGCAGTAACCTTTTGTATGGCACCTTATCTAATGCCTTTTGGAAATCTAAATACACCACATCCATCGGTACACCTCTATCCACCATGCTCGTTATATCCTCAAAGAATTCCAGTAAATGAGTTAAACATAATTTCCCCTTCATGAATCCATGCTGCGTCTGCCTGATTGCACTATTCCTATCCAGATGTCCCTCTATTTCTTCCTTAATGATAGTTTGAAGCATTTTCCCAACTACAGATGTCAACCAAATCGTCCTATAGTTACCTTCCTTTTGTCTGCCCCCTTTTTTAAACAGAGGCGTTACATTAGCTGCTTTCCAATCCGTTGGTACCTCCCCAGAGTCCAGAGAATTTTGGTAGATTATAACGAATGCATCTGCTATAACTTCTGCCATTTCTTTTAATACCCTGGGATCCATTTAATCAGGACCAGGGGACTTGTCTACCTTCAGTCCCATTCGAATGACGTGAATAGCACGTTTAGTGAGTTGGTCTTCCCGCAGGTAAAGGGTGCACAGCCAGATACGGAATTGTTGACCAACAGGAAGAGCAGTGCAAGGAAGGAAGTACAGGGGTCCCCTGCGGTCATCCCCCTGCAAAACTGATACACCGCTTTGGGTACTGTTGACGGGGATGACTCATCGGGGGCGGGCAGCAGCAGGCAACTTCATGGCACCATGGGTGGCTCTGCTGCACAGGAGGGCAGGAAAAAGAGTGGGGGAGCTATAGTGATAGGGCATTCAATTGTAAGGGGAATAGATAGACGTTTCTGCGGCCTTAACCGAAACTGCAGGACGGTATGTTGCCTCCCTGGTGCAAGGGTCAAGGAGGTCTCAGAGCGGGTGCAGGGCATTCTGAAAAGGGAGTGTGAACAGCCAGTTGTCGTGATGCATATAGGGACCAAATATATCGGTAACAAATGAGATGACGTTCTACAAGACGAATTTAGGCAGCTAGTAGCTAAATTAAAAATATGACTCAAAAGTAGTAATCTCAGGATTGCTGCCAGTGACACGTGCTAGTCAGAGCGGGAATCGCAGGATAGCTCAGATGAATACGTGGCTTGAGAAGTGGTGCACAAGGGAGGGACTGAAATTCCTGGGACATTGGAACCGGTCCTGGGGGAGGTGGGATCAATACAAATCGGTCTGCACCTGGGCAGGGCCAGAACCAATGTCTTACGGGGAGTGTTTGCTAGTGCTCTTCGGGAGGAGTTACACTGATATGAGGGGGATGGGAACCTATTCAAGGAGACAAGGGGATGTAGAATGGGGGCAGAAGCAAAAGATAGAGAGAAGAAAAGTGAAAGTGGAGGGCAGAGAAACCTAAGGCAAAAAGCAAAAAGGGCCACATTACAGCAACATTTTAAAGTGGCAAAGTATGTTAGAAGGACAAGCCTGAAGGCTCTGTGCCACAATGCAAGGAGTATTCGGAATAAGGTGGAGAATTAATTGTGCAGATAGCAGTTAACGGGTATGATGTAATTGGCATCATGGAGACATGGCTCCAGGGTGACAAAGGCTGGGAACTCAACATCCAGTGATATTCAACATTTAGGAAAGATAGACAGAAAGGAAAAGGAGGTGGAGTGGTAATGCTGGTTAAAGAGGATATCAATGCAATAGTAAGAAATTACATTAGCTTTGATGATGTGGATTCGGTATGGGTGGAGCGACGGAATACCAAGGGAAAGCAAACGCTAGTGTGAGTTGTGAACAGAACACCAAACAGTAGTCGTGAGGTTGGGGACAGCATCAAACAAGAAATTAGGGATGCATGGAATAAAGGTACAGCAGTTATCATGGGTGACATTAATCTACATATTGGTTGGGCTAACTAAACTTGTAGCAATGCGGTGGAGGAGAATTTCTTGCAGTGTATCAGGGATGGTTTTCTCGACCAATATGTCGAGGAACCAACTCGGGAGCTGGCCATCCTAGACTGGGTGATGTGTTGTGAGAAAGTACTAATTATCAACCTTGTTGTGCGAGGCCCCTTGGGGAAGAGTGACCATGACATGGTCGAATTCTTTATTAAGATGGAGATTGACACCGTTAATTCAGAAACTAGGGTCCTGAACTTAAGGAAAGGTAACTTCGATGGTTTCAGGCGTAAATTGGCGTGAATTGACTAGAATAGACTGGCAAATGATACTTAACGAGTTGACGGTGGATAGGCAATGGCAAACATTTAAAGATCACATGGATGAACTTCAGCAATTGTACATCCCTGTCTGGAGTAAAAGTAAAATGGCTCAACCGTGGCTAACAAGGGAAATTTAGGATAGTGTTAAATCCAAGGAAGAGACATATAAATTAGCCAGGAAAAGCAACAAACCTGAGGACTGGACAAATTTAGAATTCAGCAGAGGAGGACAAATGGTTTAATTAAGAGGGGGAAAATAGAGTACGAGAAGAAGCTTGCAAGGAACATAAAAACTGACTGCAAAAGCTTCTATAGATATGTGAAGAGAAAAGATTAGTGAAGACAAACGCATGTCCCTTGCAGTCGAATTCAGGTAAATTTATAATGGGGAACAAAGAAATGGCAGACCAATTGAACAAATACTTTGGTTCTGTCTTCACGAAGGAAGACACAAATAACCTTCAGGAAGTACTAGGGGACCGAGTGTCTCGTGAAAAGGAGGAACTGAAGAATATCCTTATTCGGTGGGAAATTGTGTTAGGGAAATTGATGGGATTGAAGGCCGATAAATCCCCGGGACCTGATAGTCTGCATCCCGGAGTACTGACGGAAGTGACCCTCGAAATAGTGGATGCATGGGTGATCATTTTCCAACAGTCTTTCGACTCTGGATCAGTTCCTATGGACTGGAGGGTAGCTAATGTAACACCAATTTTTCAAAAGGGAGGGAGAGAGAAATCGGATGATTATAGATCGGTTAGCCTGACATCAATGCGGAAAATGTTGCAATCAATGATTAAGGATGAAATAGCAGCGCATTTGGAAAGCAGTGACAGGATCGGTCCAAGTCAGCACGGATTTATGAAGGGCGAATCATGCTTGACAAATCTTCTGGAATTTTTTGAGGATGTAACCAGTAAAGTGGACAAGGGAGAACAAGTGCATGTGGTGTATTTGGACTTTCAAAAGGCTTTTGACAAAGTCCCACACAAGAGATTGGTGTGAAAAATCAAAGTACATTGTATTTGGGATAATATGCTGACGTGGATAGAGAACTGGTTGGCAGACACGAAGCAGAGAGTCAGGATAAACGGATGCTTTCCAGAATCGCAGGCAGTGACTCGTTGGGTGCCACGGGGCTCAGTGCTGGGATCCCAGCTCTTTACAATATACATCAATGATATGGATGAAGGAATTGAGTGCAATATCTCCAAGTTTGCAGATGGCACTAAACTGGGTGGCGGTGTGAGCTGTGAGGGGGACGCTAGGTGGCTGCAAGGTGAATTAGACAGGTTAGGTGAGTGTGCAAATGCATGGAAGATGCAGTATAATGTGGATAAATGTGAAGTTATCCACTTTGGGGGCAAAAACGCGAAGTCAGAATATTATCTGAATGGTAGCAGATTAGGAAAAGGGGAGTTGTGTCATGGTTCATCAGTCATCGAAATTTGGCACACAGGTACAGCAGGCGGTAAAGAAGGCAAAAGGTATGTTGGCCTTCTTAGCTAGGGGATTTGAGTATCGGAGCAGGGAGGTCTTACTGCAGTTGTACAGGGCCTTGGTGAAGCCTCACCTGGAATATTGTGTTCAGTTTTGGTCTCCTAATCTGAGGAAGGATGTTCTTGCTATTGAGGGAGTGCAGTGAATGTTCACCAGACTGATTCCAGGGATGGCAGGACTGATATATGAGGAGAGACTAGATCAAATGGTCCTTTATACGTTGGCGTTGAGAAGGATGAGAGGGGATGTCATAGAAACATACATGATTCTGACGGGACGGAACAGGTTAGATGCAGGGCGAATGTTCCCGATGTTGGGGAAGTCCAGAACCAGGGGTCAGTCTTCGGCTTAGGGGTAGGCCATTTATGACTGAGATGAGGAGAAACTTCTTCACTCAGAGAGTTGTTAACCTGTGGAATGCCCTGCTGCAGAAATTTGTTGATGCCAGTTCACTGGATATATTCAAGAGGGAGTTAGATATGGCCCTTACAGCTAAGGGGATCAAGCGGTACGGAGAGGAAGTAGGAAAGGGGTACTGAGGGAATGATCAGCCATGATCTTATTGAATGGTGGTGCAGGCTCGAAGGACCGAATGGTCTACCGTGCACCTATTTTCAATGTTTTCTATGTTTCTATGAGACAGATTGGAGGAAATGATTTGGGCAAAAACTTGGGAAAGAGTGATCATCGTATGATAAGGTTTAAATTAATAGTGGAGAAGAGTAAGGAACAATCTCGAGCAGACATTTTAAATTGAAAGTGGGAAAGCTTCAATGGGAGGAGAGCGGATCTAGCCAAGGTAAAATGGAACCAATGATTGTTCAGATCATCTGTAACAGGACAATGGGTGATCTTTCAGGAGTAGATGTATCAAGGAACAGGCTAGCGACATTCCAACACGAGGTAACGAAAAGTGAACGAAAACCACGGCTGCTTGTATGACGAGAGAGATAGAGAATATGATTAAACAAAAATGAGTGTGCATGATCCATGTCAGGAGAATTCTTCAAGTGGGAATCAGCCCAAATGCCACAGGTTACGAGGGGAACTGAAGATACTATGAGAAAAGAATGGCAGTTAACATAAAAGTGACCCCAATATCTTCTATCAGCAGGGAATTTATAAGCGGGTCGTAAGCGATGGGGTGGGGTTTATAAGAGCAAAGAAGATGACATATGCTTAGAGGTGCAGGGCAATGCTGGAATACTTAATGAGTATTTGTATCAGTGTTTACTAAGGAAGAGGATGCTGGCAAAATATCGGCAGAGGTGGAGATTGTAGAAGCAATGCATGGTATGAAAATTGATAGGCAGGATGTACTGGAAAGGTTATATATATTTAGAGTGGATAAGTGGCCTGGTCCTGATGGTTTTCATACCAAGTTTCTAGATGAAGCAGGGTTGGAGATAGCGGAAGGGTTTGGCATAATCTGCCAATCTACCCTCGATGCGGCGGTGGCGCCAGAATGTTGGAAATGACAAATGTGACATCCTTGTTCAAGAAATGGTGTAAGCCAATCCTGGTAATTACAGGCCGGTCAGTATAACATCAGTGGCGGGTAAGGTTTTCGAAACAATAATGAAGGAATACATTAACAATCACTTTGGAGAGATGTAAGTTAATTTAGGACAGCCAGTACTGATTTGTGAAAGGCAGATCGTGTTTGACTGAACAAATTGATTTTTTAAATTAGGTAACAGAGAATGATGATGAAGGACATTCACTGGACTTTGTCTGCATGGCTTTGAAGAAAGCGTTCGACAAAGTACCACATAAAAGGCTGGTTAACAAAATTGAGGCTCTTGGAATAAGAAGACCTGTTTCAGCTGGATAAGAAATTGACTTTAGGACAGAAAACGGCGAGTCATTCTAAATAGTCGTTTTTCAGACCGCGATCAACAAGCCTGCTGGTCGCCATTGACAAGAGACTTACCTGTTCCAGCCACGTATATAATGTGGCGACAACAGCAGGCCAGAGGCTTCGTATTCTGTGGCGAGAGGCGCACATACTGATACCCCAAAGCACTTCCGCCATGTACAAGGCTGAAGTCAGGTGTTTGGTGGAACAGGCTCCTCTTGCATGGTTGAGTGCAGCTCCAACAACACTCAAGAAAATCGGTGCCATCAGGGAAAAAGCAACCCCATTGATTGAAACTCCAACCAGTGCAATTAACACTCACTCCCTTCTCCACCTCTACAAATGCACTGCAGCAACGCTTCAAAATCCGCTACCGTTACTGCCGAGAACTCCCGAGTGTTACTGAGCCCCATGAAGGATGAAATGACCACGGTCCAGCCCAGACCTGCGTTATGTAAGTTCCTCTCACTAGGAAGGCGACTGATCACCACACAGACCAGGATGGGCCCAGGAAACATCCCCGGTCTGTGTTGAGTTATATGATCTCACCTGGTGATGTCTTGAGCGCCATAGCATAGTGCAGTCCGAGGCCTCATTCCCGCTATGTGCTGAGATCGGTTATCTCACCCAGTGTGATTATGGGACCCTCAGAGAGAAGCAAAGGCCCAGGATACAAAACTGGCTTGTGGTGCATTAGCTGGTCTCACCCGGCAGGACACTGAGCCACAAAGAGCAAGTTGGGCCCGGCTTCATTCCCGGCCTGTGGTCCGTTAGATCATCTCAGGAGGTGCGCAAATGAAACAATACAACAGACGAAATGTCCAGGCTTCATTGCTGGCCTGTGCTCTGTCAGTAGATATCACACAGCGTGGTACTGAGCCCCACACAGAGCAGTTTGAGCCCATTATTATTCCACGGTACGTGTTGTGTTAGTTGATATCTGTTGGTGTGATACTAAGCCAAAATCTACAGGAAACGCCCAGGTTTCATCTATGGTATATGCTGAACTCTCTGATCTCACCTACTGCCTGAGCATCAGCTGGGCCCCTGTCAGATTCTCACTAGAAGTTCCAGGCTCTGTTCAGCAGCTGTCTGGGTTTGTGTTGTAGATCGCTGGGCTGTGCAAGATCTATTTGTGTGAGGGTTGGAGCTTTGTGGGTCTGTATGCTATATTCGGCTCAGTATAGTTGAGCTCGAGGATTGTGTTAGAGCAACCAGAGTCCATGAATAAGCTGAAGGGTCATCGATCTGAAAAGTTCAGTCTGTTTCTTTCGAATGAGATACTGAGTATATGTACACCATTTTCCGTTTTTCGTTCAGATTTCCAGCATTTGCTTTATTTTGCTTTAATTTCTACGAATAAGCTGTTAGGATCTGTACAGGAAATGCCTGGCTCTGTGTAAATTCTACCTGGGTCTGTGCAAATGCTGCTCAGGTCGATGTAGCAGCGCACTTGCTGCGGACAGGAGCAATCTATGTTGCAGCTCGCTGTGTCATGGCTGGAGCTGACTGCGTCGGTGCAAATGTTGCCTGCGACTATGCAGCAGCTGATCCTTTCTGCGTAGGAGTGTTTGCTTCGCTGTGGAATGTCTCGGTCTGAGCTGGAGATCACTGGGTCAGTGTGGGAGCTGCCTAGATCTCTGTTGAAGCTTTGGATTCGGTGTCGTTGCTGTCGTTGTCTGTGAAGTGAGCTGTCTGGGTCTCCCAAAGAGGCTGTTCAGGAACATGTAGGATCTGTCTGGCCCTTTCTATAAACTGTCTGCGCTCGGATTGGAACTGTTTATTTCAGTGTAGAACCACTTGGGACTGCATATATGCTCCGTGGGTCATTCTAGGAGCTGTCTAGTTCTAACATGGACCGAATGGATCTGTGTAGCTACTGCCGGTATCTGTGAAATAAGCTGCTTCCTTCCATGTCGGAGCTGTCTGTGGCTGTGTTGGAGCTGCATTGACCTGTGTAGGAGTTGTCTGGGGCTGCTTATGGGATGTTTGGTTCTGTGTAGGTGATGCTGGGTCTGTGCAGAAGCAGTCTGTGACTGTCGGATCATTCGGGGCCCGCAGAGGATTGTCTGGGTCTGTGCAGTTGATCTCTGGGTCTGTGTCGGAAAAGTACCTGCCTGCATGGGAGTTCGTTGGCTCTGTGTAGGAGCGTCCTGGGTCTGTTGGATCTGAGTAGGAACATTCTAATTGTGTGCATCGACTGTCTGAGACTGCGTAGGAGCTGTCTGAGCCTCTGTAGTCGCAGTCCCTTTTGGAGCTCTCTGGCTCTGTGTAAGTGTTGTCTCAATCTGGGTAGGCTCAATCTGGATCTGTGTAGGCAGAGTCTGGATCTGTGTCGGCACAGTCTGGGTCTGTGTTGGCAGAGTCTGGGTCAGTGTAGGGACAGTCTGGGTCTGTGTAGGCAGAGTCTGGGTCAGTGTAGGCACAGTCTGGGTCTGTGTAGGCAGAGTCTGGATCAGTGTAGCGACAGTCTGGGTCTGTGTAGGCAGAGTCTAGGTCAATGTACGTACAGTTTGGGTCTGTGTAGGAACTGCCTGTTTCTGTGTAGGCAGGGTCTGGGTCAGTTTGTCAAAGTCTGAGTCTGTATGGGAACATTCTGGTTGTCTGAATCTGATTGTTTCCGCCCTCCCTTGGTCTGTGTAGCACTTGTCTGGCTCTACTCCGGAACTGCTTTGATCTTTATCGATCGGTACACCTGTGTGCTTGAGATGAGATTTGATCAGTAATTACAGTCTCTCCGACCACTCCTGCACTGTCCGGGTTTTCTTGTTTACATTTACCGACTGGGGAAGTTGGTGATCAGGGGAGTTGCAACATCAGTGAACCCGGGTGAGACAGGGGAACATCTGCCCGGCCCCGGCCCCTAATGTGAGGACGTGAGGCAGACATGATAGGGCCGATATTGCTTGGGTCTGTGAACTGACAGTAAACCCCTCTGATCCAAACAACACTGGCCACAGTCGCAGATTCCAAAGGTCACTTCCGGGGAGGCTGTTCCCTCACATGCTGCCTCGATGCCTACTCAGTGCCGTTGCTGATAAACTGTCCAAATCTGAAGCCTCACATCAAACTAATCGACCAACTCTGCTGCTGCACTCGATGGGCACCTGGTGCTTCAATACATTACTGTCCACAGTGCTCAATAACTGCCCGAGCGGCACTGTGTGGCACTTCAGCAGACAGGTAGAAAAGGCAGTCAGGGCAGTCTCGGTCTCAATCGCTTTGTTTATCACGAATGGCCAACACATGGTTTGATTATGGATACATCTTGAGTGGGCTTGGTTCCAGCATTGGTTCAGAGGTAGGATTCTCGCTTCCCGTTTATTGGCTGGAAAATGCGAGAAAGCGCAGAGAAAGCGCTCCTTTCCCATCCATTTATGACAATTAACGGCCTTTGCTTCTGAGAAACATAGAAATTTACAGCGCAGAAGGAGGCCATTCCGGCCCATCGTGTCCACACCGGCCGAGAAAGTGCCACTCGGCCTTTCGTCAGCAGACTTAAAAGTTACATACCAACCCATAAATAATGACAGAAGGAAAAAGAGCACCCAGCCAAACCAATTCGCCGCACACAACTCCGACACCCCTTATGCTAAAAACATCTACACTCCACCCCAACCGAAGCCATGTGAGCTCCTGGGAGAGGTAAATAACAGATAAATACCCAAGCCAATTTAGGGAGAAAACATCTGGGAAAATTCCTCTCCAACCCATCCAGGCCATCGAAACTAGTCCAGGAGATCATCCTGGTCGTATTCTATTCCCTGCAGTGCTTACCATTATATCTGCTCCGTGCAACAAAGTTCATCCAGTCTAATCCCAATTAGCAGCTCTCGGTCCGTAACCCTGCAGGTGAGGAAATAGTGTGAAAAGATGATGAAGTTCCCAAGTAAAACTACGTGAATCTGAAGCGCTGTGGGAAGACGGTCAGTGCAAATAATCCCCAGTAATGGCTCCTCAATAACATACAATTTGTGTCAGCGAGTTTGGTTGGAATATGAATTCGATCTTTAACGCAGTACACTTTCATCTTACTGAGGCAGATGCAGCACTTGCACGTTTTTGCGCAGTTCACGACTCCCCGATGTCCGAAAGCGCATTACCGCCAATGCTGCATTTTAGATGTGTAGTCACTGTTGTATTGTAGGAAACGCGGCAGCCAATTTGCGCACAACAAGCTCCCACACACAGCAGTATTCAATGACCACGTAACCTGTCCTTTGTTATGTTGATTGAGGGATGAATATTGATCAGGGTGATTGGCGTCACAGTCTTATTCAGTTTGCAGACAGTCATTCATATACATATGATGCAATTGGGGAGGGCAGACACCTTGCTCACACCTTCCCGTCCTGATCCCATGATCCTTACTCGTGAGGAAGCCCATTCTTCCCAATGTAATTGAGCTCTCCTGAACAACCGCAGGTTTAACCTCATTGCTCAATCCAGTTATTTCTTAAATCATGTCCAGGATTTCACCATCACCACTCTGCCTACAATCAACTGTAAGTGCTGATCATTCTCCTGATGTCAGTCCTCACGAGTTCACTATTAATTTTGAACATGCTCCACCTTGGTCTTTCTCCCACAATGTAAGTTCAACTAGTATTGCACAAAAGTTACCATCTTGTATATCTCTGTAATGCCATGTTACGATGCCTACATTATAAACTGTCCAAGATATCGATTTGGACACCCTGCGGGTAGGGTTAAAATCGCTCCTCCCACCACGTATGTTCTGCAGGATCGGCGAGTGTTGGGTACTGGTGCTCCCTCCACTGGCCGCTGTGCAGTATTGCAACACCTTGTGCAGCTGCTCCCTCCTCTGGCTCCCTGAAGATAACAGGCCAGGAAGACAAGGGACTTCAGAAGGTCAATGAAATATTTGCCTTTGTTAGTCGAGGCATAGAACACAAGAGCAAGGACGTTATGCTCGAATATATAAAACACTGTTTAGGCCGCAGCTGCAATACTGTCTGCAGTTCTGGTCACCACAGTAGAGGAATGATGTGATTGCACTGGAAAGGGTGCAGAGGAGATTGAGAAGAATATTTCCAGCACTGGAGAATTTTGGCCATGAGCAAAGGTTGGAGATGCTGGGTCTGTTTCCTTTGTAACAGAGTAGACTCAGGGGAGACCTAATTGAGGTATATAAAATTATGAAGGGCCTGTATCGAGAGGATTGGAATGACCTATAGAGAGGATTGGAATGACCTATTTCCCTTGACAGAACGGTGATCCAGTAGGGAGCATCGAGTAAAGTAACTGGGGGGAGATTTACAGGAGAAATGAGGGGAAATTTCTTCAGCCATAGGGTGGTAGCATCTGGAAAGCACAACCTGAAAGAATGCGAGAGGCAGAAAGCATCACCACATTTTAAAAACACTTGGATGTGCACTTGAAGTGTCATAACGTACAGGGCGAGGGACCAGAGTTGGAAGGTGGCATTAGGCGAAAAAGCTCTTGGTCGGCCAGTATGGAAACTATGTGCTGAAATAGCCTCCTTTTTGACGTAAACTTCTCTGATTCTATGATTCTGTGCAGTACTGCACCATCTGCGACAGATGCTCCATCCTTTGGCCGCTGTCCAGTATTGCACCACCTGATACAGCTTCTCCCTCCTCTGGGTGAAATACAGTACTGCAACACCTGATACTGCTGCACCATCCTCTGGCCGCAGCGCAGTATTACAGCACCTGCTCCTTCCAACCTTGGCGTCCTGGCAACATTATACTGAAAATCCAGCCCGTTTGCACAGATCATCAATGTTGTAAATGAATTGTCTGCTTCTGTTGGAGAAACCAGTTGTTGTATTAGCATTACATCAGGTCAGAGAATTTCTGAAACTGTCGGGTGTACAAGAGATCCCTCCCGCGCAGGAGACATCCTCACCCAGTGTGTAAAATGCCCTGGGGTAGATCTAGAAACTGCCATCATGTGGGATAACAACACGATTTATACCTAACCCAGTCTCAACATCCTTTGGGCCATGACCACTTACTGACGGAGGGTGAACTGGTCCGCTTATTTTATCAGTGTCCATTTTTATAATAGATATTTTCTTGCTTCATTGAGCAAGTTGGTCCTTCAACGTCCATGTCAGCACGAATCGGACAAGTAAACTAATTAAAATGAACATAGCCCCAGTTTGGATGATAAATGCAGCATTAGGATTCACAGGCAAATAGACAAGTGTAGCTGACGGTCTAAACCTGCAACAGAGAGTGGCGGGTAGCTGCTAGATATTTGTGAGAGGCTGTGAGATTTGATTTTGAATTGGTTCAATGGCTTAATTAGTTAAAGTGCTTGTCGGGTAAGGAGCCGCTCCCGGACCCTATTCTCAGCGGGCGTGTGTTGAATTAATGTTGTTTCTGTTGTCAGCGAATTTCAGCAACAAATAATAAACCAATGGTGGAGCGATTAAACTCCGGGATATTCAAGAGACCAAAATTAGAGAAGCGCAGATATCTTGCGGGGTTGTGGGGCTGGAGGAGATTATAGAGATAGGGAGCGGCGAGGCCACGGGGGGGATTTGGAACCATTTATTTGAATTTTAAAATAGAGACATTGCTTAACCACGAGTCAATGTTGGTCAGCAAGCACAGGGGTGATGGGTGATCGCAACTTGGTACTAGTTAGGAAACGGGTGGCAGAGTATTGGCTGACCTCAAATTTAAGGAGGATAGAACGTGGGCAGCCGGTAGGCATCGCATTGGAATAGTCAAGTCTAGAGGTAATAAAGGTATGCTTGAGGGTGTCAGCAGCAGCTGAACCGAGGCAGCGGTGCAGTCAGATGGAAGTGGAAATAGGTGATCTTAGTGATAGAGTGGATGTGTAGTGGGAGGCTCATCTTGGTGTCAAATGTGACACCAAAGTTGCTAACCGTCTGTTTCAGCCTCAAAAAGTTGGCAGGTAGAGAACCGGACTGGATGGCTAGGAAACAGAGCTTGTTACATGGACTGAAAACAATGGCTTCAATATTCACAATATCTAGTTGGAAAAAATGTCAGCTCATCCAGCACTGGATGTGGGACAGCTGATCATTTGGAGACAGTGGAGGGTGGAGGGCGCTGGTGGTGATGTAAATCTGGATGTCACCAGTGTACATGTGGAATCTGACGCTGTGTTTCCGGATGATGTCGCCAGGGTGCAGCAGGTTGATGATATAGGAGGGGGAAAAAGATTGCTCCTTGGTGGACACCAGACTTAATAGTGCCACAGCGCGATGAAAAGCTATTGCAGGCGATTCTGTTGCTACTACACGTTAGATGAAAATCGAACGAGGGGATTGTAGTCACATCCAGCTGGAAGGCGATGGAGACGCGTTGGAAGAGGATGGTAGTGTTCAACACGGCAACTCCTGCAGCTAAGTTGAGAAGGATGGCGCGGGACAATTATCCTTTTGTCACAGTCACATAGGACGTTATGTGTCACTGTTGCAAGAGTCTTTTCGGGACTATGGCAGGGGCGCAAACCTGATTGGACGGATTTAACCTTTGAGTTTCAGGAAAGATGGGCCGGGATTTGGGAGCCGACAACACTTTCAAGGGCTTTGGAGAGAAAAAGGAGGTTGGAGGTGTGGTGTTAGTTTGCACGGTGCAGCAAATGCAAAAAAAGGATTCAACTTATATATTTTAACAACGAGCATTCTTTGGAATGATAGCGTCACTTGCGGGTAATGACAACTAGCGAGGTTTGGTATTCATTGAATTTCACGATAAATAAACCGGCGATTCATTTCACTTTTGCATATTTTATTCACAGTGTGTAGAACAACCATGGCAGGGAATCGAAGCTGAGAATACCATCAATGAAATTATTGTCCATTCGTGCACGGGGCTGCTGTGTTCTTGGTCAAGCTACTGACCCTTAAATATTCACACACTGTGATTGTATCTGTTTCAGCTCTGTTATCTGCGTGGTACAGTTACCCGCTGCTCCTGGGCCTCGGGGTCTGATTCTCGCTTTGGGCTTTTACTGATATAACTGTGTGAGGTCCCGGGTTCCTGCCCCATTCCCTGCTCTTCCACCTCGCCGGCTCCTCATTCAGTCATTTTATCCTGCCCTCTGGAAATCTCTGACATTCAACCGCCCTTCAAACCCACATCAGAATATAGAATTATACCGCAGCTTCAGGCTCTACCCACCTTTCACCGAATCCTGCCACCTAATCCTTCTCTTTTCTCGCTCGGGTCCCACCCTTGCTCTCCTTGTGGAAGCTCCGAGCAGTTTCCCTGAGGTTTGTGCCACGGGTGTGAGGGGATTGAGTTACCTTACTTCGCTCATTTTATTCTCTGGAAATCAAATCGATGGAACGTTTGATGCAGTCTTAACATTGTCTTTCTTTGCTCTGCGGTTTGTGTCACTTCTTCAATTCAATATGTTTACTGAAATCATTTAATGAGACTTGCAACAGTGCATTGGCCGGGAATCGAACCCGGATATCCGGACCAAGGGCCGACAGTTCTATTTCTCAATACCAAGACTCACACTGTCAAGGCCACTTTCTTTTCAATTTTCACTTCATTCTCTGCGCTTTTCGTTACACAAGGAGCAACTTCATAAAACACAAAGCAAAATACCGCAGAAGCTGAGAATAGAATTATTTAGAACATTCTGGAAACACTCTGGAGGTCCAGGGGTCACTGTCTAAGAATAAGGGGTAAGCGATTTATGACTGAGATGAGGAGAAACTTCTTCACTCAGAGAGTGGTTAACCTTTGGAATTCTCGACCGCAGAAAGTTGTTGATGCCAGTTGGTTGGATATATTCATAAGGGAGTTAGATATGGCCCTTTCGGCTAAAGGGGTCAGGAGGTATGGAGAGAATGCAGCAAAGAGGTACTGAAGTTGCATGATCAGCCATGATCATATTTAATGGTGGTGCAGGCTCGAAGGGCCGAATGGCCTGCTCCTGCACATTTTCTCTGTTTCTATGTTTCTATGACCATCTGTGGAGAGGGTGACACAGGCTTAACCTTACAGCTTGATGAGCCAAATATTGCAGATACTTTTATTAAAATTATTTTACCATGTGCTGATCCATTTAAACTTCCCTCCAAACTTTACAGTTTATAAATTGCCCACAGGCAATAAAACGTTTAATGAACTACCCTCAGTATGGGAAGCCTCATAACATGTTCAACACAGTAACAATGCGGATATAACTCAAAACCACGCATGGTGAACAATGGATCAGTAGTCTATCGGCTTATTTTGTTCAAGTTAGATTCATTCTACATTAAATTCATTTACAAATCTTCATCATCACTTTGCATCATCCAAATGCATTCCGTCTCGCCGCACAAACATTCCTTCACCATTTATTAACGATAAAACCTGAAGTTTACTGTGTCTCCTGTGACATTTACCAATCTATTTTACATTAAAAGCTGATCGTTATCTATTACTTAAAATTGCTTTCGGAACAGAACAACCACAGAGTCTTGTAATGATGTTTTAGCATGTATTTAAAATACTCTTTGAGGGTTATTCTCCTCCCCTTTTCAAAAAAGACATCCTACTTTGCACAATCACTAATCTAGCCAAACTGAACATTAAATTTATCACCGCATTGCTAGACTCGGGCAGACCCTCCTGCACTCTCCATCTCAAAATTCAATGCATGGGATTCCCATTCCCATTCCCATTCTTCATACCCCACCCAGCAAGGAAACCTCACACAACTGTCGATCATAGCATCAGAATCACTTAACTGAGGACATATCACCAGTAAATGGGACAGTCACATTCCGTGGCCCACACAATGAGCAAGTTGGCACCTCCACTCGCCCAATCTTACATACAGCAATCATGGTAAAATTCCGGTTATGAACCAATTTGAAATCCAGTTCAATCCACTCTGGACATTTAAAATTCACCCACACCTCTTTACAAATCGTGTTGTCGTCCAGCTGTGGGGACATACTCTTCCAAAACTCCTGATCAGCTGGAGCCTTGAAGCTCCATTGTCGAAATATCCCATAGAAACCATGAGTGTTGCAGTTGTCTAATTGGACAGACTCCTCTGGCATCAAACACGCTCCCTGGCTTTGAGTTGCCAGTGGAGATATCTTCGAATCACTTAATCTTACAGTACAGATATACAGTCAAGCTGGTTGGATGATTGAACTGACGTCAAGCCTTTGATTTAAACCTTGTTCAAGGCTGGCGACGCCATAGGAACAGAGGAACAGGAGTGAGTTTTGGAGATGGCCTTGTATATTACTAGGCTGATTCTGGAGATGAGGGGGCTGACCTTATGATGATAGATTGAGTAGACTGGGTCTTTACTCGTTGGAGTTCAGAAGGCTGAGGGGTGATCTTATATAACATTTAAAATAATGAAAGTTATAGACAAGATAGAGGCAGAGAGGTTGTTGCCACTGGTCGGGGAGACTAGAACTAGGGGCCACAGCCTCAAAATACGGGGGAGCCAATTTAAAAACGAGTTGAGAAGGAATTTCTTCTCACAGAGGGTTATGAATCTGTGGAATTCTCTGCCCAGGAAAGGAGTTGAGGCCAACTCATTGAATGTATTCAAATCACAGATAGATAGATTTTTAACCAATAAGGGAATTAAGGGTAATGGGGTGAGGGCGGGTAAATGGAGCTGAGTCCAAGGCCAGATCAGCCATGATCTTTTTGAATGGCGGAGCAGGCTAGAGGGGCTAGATGGCCTACTCCTGTTCCTAATTCTTATGGTCTTGTGTTCTTATGTTCACTGTCCTGGCTATGTTCTCCTGACCTCTGGTACGTTCCTCTCATTTTACTACATTCGCAACTTTGTGACATTTGCAAACTTTGATATTGTGTCCGAAGTACTCAATTCCAATACATTAATAATTATCCTCAAGGAGCAGTGGTCCCAACAGCGCCAACTGGCTGATACCATCGGGTCCTTCTCCGCTCTCCAAATAACAAAAGTTCGCAACTACTCTCTGCTTTCTGTCACTCAGCCGATTTCGAGTCTATGCAGCCACTGTTCCTTTAATACCATGGGCTTCAATTTTGGCAGAAAATCTGTTATGCTGTACTTCATCAAGTGTCTTTTGAAAATTCGTCAAGTTAGTCAAGCACGATTTGCCTTTGACAAATTAGACAAGCATGAGCAGTTAAGACCACAATTTTACACCAGATGAAAACTTTGCAGGTGAAGAACTTTCAGTACCACTCGCAAGGACATTGCAATTCAAGAGTTGTATTAATTATTTGACAAATAAAGTTTATTAATCTGATGCCTCAATCCTGAAATTTGGATTAAGTGTAGGTATGATTGACTATCCCATAGACCGAACATAATTGGCGACCGTGCCAATACTGGGAATAATTAAATCTTTCATTGTCTGATTTGTTGACTGTCATCTCTAGTCAGACAGTCCCATACAGAGCAGATTCTGGAATATGGAGTATCTGGGCGAATATTTAGATGCACATTCGACGTAGCATGTTGGGATAACTATGAGGGTTAGTAATCTCACGGGAGTTAGATCCATGAATGAGTTAGACTGGATCCTGGGTACCGAAAACACCAAGGTTCCTCTGTTAAAATGGATGGTTTTCAAGCCTGAGATTCTATCCGAATCTAATCAGCATCACACAAAGGAGAGCAGCGCCGGAGAGGCGAGCGTGGGGAGGCCTATAAAGGCCCAACGTCGGCGGGAGGCGGCAGTCCGAGCAGCGTCAGAGAGGCGAGCGTGTGGAGGCCTATAAAGGCCAGCTGGTGCTACTGCAGCAGGGTGAGAAGGCAAAAATGAAGTCGAAAGGCATCGAAAGGTGACGTCACAGGCAAGGGGGTAAGTGATTGACTTGTGGTTGGTAAGTAGATTTTCTTTTTCTTTTGTTTATCAGTCAGTAACCTTTAGCATTGTTGTTGCCAATTTAAGTTTATGTAAGAGTTAAGTCATGGCAGGACAGCTTGGACACGTGTTGTGCTCCTCCTGTACGATGTGCGAAGTCACGGGTGCTTCCGGTGTCCGTGACGGCTACGTGTGCGGGAAGTGCATCTGCCTGCAGCTCCTGCCGAACCGCATTGCGGCACTGGAGCTGCAGGTTGATGAATTCTGCAGCATCCACGAAGCTGAGAATGACGTGAATAGCAAGTTTAGTGATTTGGTCTTATTGCAGTTGAAGGATACACAGCCAGATAGGGAATGGCTGACCAACAGGAAGAGCAGTGCAAGGAAGGTAGTGCAGGGGTCACCTGCAGTCATCTCCCTGCAAAACTGATACACTGCTTTGGGTACTGTTGAGGGGGATGATTCATCAGGGGAGGGCAGCAGCAGCCAAGTTCATGGCACTGCGGGTGGCTCTGCTGCATAGGAGGGCAAGAAAAAGAGTGGAAGAGCTATAGTGATAGGGGATTCAATTGTAAGAGGAATAGATAGACGTTTGTGTGGCCGCAACCGAGACTCCAGGATGGGATGTTGCCTCCCTGGTGCAAGGGTCAAGGATGTCTCGGAGCGGGTGCAGGGCATTCTGAAAAGGAAGGGTGAGCAGCCAGTTGTTGTGATGCATATAGGTACCAACGATATAGGTAAAAAACGGGATGAGGTTCGACAAGACGAATTTAGGGAGGTAGGAGCTAAATTAAAAATTAGGACCTCAAAAGTAGTAATCTCAGGATTGCTACCAGTGCCACGTGCTCGTCAGAGTAGGAATCGCAGGATAGCTCAGATGAATACATGGCTTGAGGAGTGGTGCACAAGGGAGGGATTCGATTTCCTGTGACATTGGAACCGGTTCTGGGGGAGGTGGGACCAGTACAAACCGGACGGTCTGCATCTGGGCAGGACCAGAATCAATATCCGAGGGGGGTTGTTTGCTCGTGCTCTTGGGGAGGAGTTAAACTGATATCGCAGGGGGATGGGAACCTATGCAGGGAGACAGGAGGAAGTAGAATGGGGGCAGAAGCAATAGATAGAAGGAAGAAAAGTGAAACTGGAGGGCAAAGAAACCTAAGGGAAAAAGCAAAAAGGGCAACATTACAGAAAAACTCTAAAGGGCCAAAGTGTGTTCGAAAGACAAGACTGAAGACTCTGTGACTCATTGTGAGGGGTATTCGGAAAAAGGTGGACGAATTAACTGCGCAGATAGCCGTTAATGGGTATGATATATTTGGCATCACGGAGAAATGGCTCCAGGGTGACCTCGGCTAGGAGCTCAACATCAAGGGGTATTCAGCATTTCGGAAGGATAGACAGAAAGGAAAAGGAGGCGGAGTGGCATTGCTGGTTAAAGAGGAAATTAATGCAATAGTAAGGAAGGACATTGGCTTGGATGATGTGGAATCGGTATGGGTGGAGCTACGTAATACCAAGGGGAAGCAAACGTGAGTGGGAGTTGTGTACAGAACACAAAACAGTCGTAGCAAGGTTGGGGACAGCATCAAACAAGAAATTAGGGATGCATGGAATAAAGGTACAGCAGTTATCATGGGTGACTTTAATCTACATATTTATTGGGCGTACCAAATTGAGAGCACTGTGGTGGGGGAGGATTTCCTGGAATGTATTAGGGATTGTTTTCGAGACCAATATGTCAAGGAACCAACTCGGGAGCTGCCATCCTACTCTGGGTGATGTGTAATGAGAAAGGACTAATTAGCAATCTTGTTGTGCGAGGCCCCTTCGGGAAGAGTGACCATAACATGTTGGAATTCATTATTAAGATGGAGGGTGACACAGTTAATTCAGAAACTAGAGTCCTGAACTTACGGAAAGGTAACTTCGATGGTTTGAGGCGTGAATTGGCTAGAATAGACTGGCAAATGATATTTAAAGGCTTGCCGGTGGACAGGCAATGGCAAACATTTAAAGATCACAGGGTGAACTTCAGCAATTGTACATCCCTGTCTGGAGTAAAATAAAACGGGGAAGGTGGCTCAACCGTGGCTAACAAGGAAAATTAAGGATAGTGTTAAATCCAAGGAAGAGGCATATAAATTGGCCAGAAAAAGCAACAAACCTGAGAACTGGGATAAATTTAGAATTCAGCAGAGGAGGACAAAGGGTTTAATTAAGAGGGGGATAATAGAATACGAGAAGAAGCTTGCCAGGATAAAATAATTGAAAAAGCTTCTGTAGATAAGTGAAGAGAAAAAGCTTAGTGAAGACAAACGTCTGTCCCTTGCAGTCGGATTCAGGTGAATTTATAATGGGGAACAAAGAAATGGCAGACCAATTGAACAAATACTTGGTTCTATCTTCACGAAGGAAGACACAAATAATCTTCCAGAAGTACGAGGGGTCCGAGTTTCCAGTGTGAAGGAGGAATTGAAGGATATCCTTATTCAGTGGGAAATTGTGTTAGGGAAATTGATGGGATTGAATACCGATAAATCCCCGGGGACTGATAGTCTGCATCCAGAGTACTTAAGGAAGTGGCCCGAGAAATAGTGGATGCATGGGTGATCATTTTCCAACAGTCTATCAACTCTGGATCAGTTCCTATGGACTGGAGGGTAGCTAATGTAACACCACTTTATCAAAAGGGAAGGACTGAGAAAGCGGGTAATTAGATACCGGTTAGCGTGACATCAGTAGTGCGGAAAATGTTGGAATAAATTATTAAGGATGAAATAGCAATGCATTTGGAGAGCAGTGACAGGAGCAATCCAAGTCAGCACGGATTTGTGAAGGGGAAATCATGCTTGAGAAATCTTCTGGAATTTTTTGAGAATGCAACTAGTAGAGTGGACAAGGGAGAACCAGTGGATGTGATGTATTTGGACTTGCAAAAGGCTTTTGTCAAGGTCCCACACAAGAGATTGGTGTGCAAAATCAAAGTACATGGTATTGGGGGTAATGTATTGAGGTGGAGAGAGAACTGGTTGGCAGACACGAAGCAGAGAGTCGGGATAAACGAGTCATTTTCCGAATGGCAGGCAAGTGACTAGTGGATTGCCACGGGGCTCAGTGCTGGGATCTCAGCTCTTCACAATATACATCAATGATTTGGATGAATGAATTGAGTTTAATATCTCCAAGTTTGCAGATTACATTAAACTGGGTGGCAGTGTGAGCAGTGCGGGTTCTGCTAGGAGGCTGCAGTGTGACTTCGACAGGTTAGATGAGTGGGAAAATGCATGGCAGATGCAGTATAATGTGGATAAATATGAAGTTATCCACTTTGGAGGCAAAAACGCGAAGTCAGAATATTAGCTGAATGGCGGCAGATTAGGAAAAGGGGATGTGCAATGAAACCTTGGCATCATGGTTCATCAGTCATTGAAAGTTGGCATACAGGTACAGCAGGCGGCGAAGAAGGCAAATGGTATGTTGGCCTTCATAGCTAGGGGATTTGAGTGGAGGAGCAGGGAAGTCTTACTGCAGTTGTCCAGGGCCTTGGTGAGGACTCACCTGAAATACTGTGTTCAGTTTTGGTCTCCTAATCTGAGGAAGGACGCTCTTGCTATTGAGGGAGTGCAGTGAAGCTTCACCAAACTGATTCACGGGATAGCAGGATTGATATATGAGGAGAGACTAGATCAGCTGAGCCTTTATACATTGGCGTTTAGAAGGATGAGAGGGGATCTCATAGAAACATATACGATTCTGACGAGACGGGACAGGTTAGATGCAGGTAGAATGTTCCCGATGTTGGGGAAGTCCAGAACCAGGGGACACAGTTTTAGGATTCGGGGTATGCCATTTAGGACTGAGATGAGGAGAAACTTCTTCACTCAGAGAGTTGTTAACCTGTGGAATGCCTTGCCGCAGAAAGTTGTTGATGCCACTTCATTGGATATATTCAAGAGGGAATTAGATATGGCCCTTACGGCTAAGGGGATCACCGGGTATGGAGAGAAAGCAGGAAAGGGGTACTGAGGGAATGATCAGCCATGATCTTATTGAATGGAGGTGCAGGATCGAAGGGCCGAATGGCCTACTCCTGCACCTATTTTCAATATTTTCTATGTTTCTATGTGAAAGATTGGAGGAAAAGATTTGGGTGAAAACTTGCGTAAGAGTGATCACCGTATGATAAGGTTTACATTCACAGTGGAGAAGAGTAAGGAACAATCTCGAGCAGGCATTTTAAATTGTAAGAGGGAAAACATCAATGGGAGGAGAGCGGATCTAGCCAAGGTAAAATGAAACCAATGATTGGGAGGATCCTCTGTAACAGGACAATGGGTGATCTTTCCGGAATAGATGTATCAGGTACAGACTAGGGACATTCCAACACGAGGTAACGAAAACAGAACCAAAAACATGGCTCCTTGGATCACGAGGGAGATAGAGAATATGATTCAACAAAAAAGAGGGTGTATGATGCATATCAGTAGAATTTTTCAAGTAAGAATCAGCCCAAATGCCATAGGTTTAATATGGGAACTGGAGAGGAAAGTCAGCCTGTCAAGGTGATCCTATGAGAATAGAATGGCAGTTAACATAAAGGTGAACCCAATATCTTCTGCTAGCAGGGAAATAATAACCGGGTAGTAAGCGATGGGTTGAAGTTTATAAGAGCAAAGAAGGTGACATATGCTTAGAGGTACAGGGAAATGCTGGAATACTTAATTAATATTTATATCAGTGTTTACTAAGGAAGAGCATGCTGGCAAAATATGGGAAAAAGTGGAGATTGTGGAGGCAATGGATGGTGTGATAATTGATAGGCAGGAGTACTGTAAATAATGTGTATATTCAGAATGGATAAGTGGCCTGGTCCAGATGACTTTCATTCCAAGTTTCTCGGTGAAGCGGGGCTGGAGATAGCGGAAGGGATTGGCATAATTTTCCAATCTACCCTCGATGCGGGGGAGGTGCCAGAATGTTGGATATGGCAAATGTGACATCTTTGTTAAAGAAATGGTGCAAGACATTCTTGGTAATTACAGACCGGTCAGTATAACATCAGTGGCGGGTAAGGTTTTAGAAACAATGATGAGGGAATACATTAACAATCACTTTGGAAAGATGTAAGTTAAATAAGTACAGCCAGGACTGATTTGTGAAAGGCAGATCGTGTTTGACTGAACAAATTAATTTTTTCAATTAAGTAACAGAGAACGTTGATGAAGTAAATTCACAGGGTTTTGTCTGTATGGCTTTGACGAAAGCGTTGTATAAAGTATCACATAAAAGTCTGGTTAACATAATTGAGGATCTCGGAATAGGACGGCCCGTTTCAACTTGGATAAGAAATTGGCTTAAGGACAGAAAACAGCGAGTCATTGTAAGTGGTTGTTTTTCAGTCCACCATCAACAGCCTGCTGGTCGCCATTGACAAGAGACTTAACTGTTCCAGCCACGTTTATAATGTGGCTACAAGAGCAGGCCAGATGCTAGGTATTCTGTGGCGAGAGGCACACATACTGACTCCCCAAATCCTTTCCATTGTGTACAAGGCAGATGTCAGGAGTGTGCTGCAACACGCTCCCCTTGCGTGGATGAGTGCAGCTTCAACAACACTCAGGAAACTGGCTTCAATATTCACAATATATAGTTGGAAAAAATGTTAGCTGATCCAGCACTGGATGTGGGACATCTGATCATTTGGAGACATTGGAGGGTGGAGAGCGCTGGTGGTGATCTAAATCTGGATGTCTCCATTGTGCATGTGGAATCTGACGCTGTGTTTCCGGATGATGTCGCCAGGGTGCAACAGGTTGATGAATATAGGAGGGAGCCAAAGGTTGCTCCTTGGGAGACACCAGAGTTAATAGTGCCACAGCGGGATGAAAAGCTATTGCAGGCGATTCTGTTGCTACTACACGTTAGATGAAAATCGAACGAGGGGATTGCAGTCACTTCCAGCTGGAAGGCGGTGGAGACGCGTTGGAAGAGGATGTAGTGTTCAACACGGCAACTCCTGCAGCTAAGTTGATAAGGACGGCGCGGGACAGTTTACCTTTTGTCACAGTCGCATAGGACGTTATGTGTCACTGTTGCAAGAATCTTTTCGGGACTATGGCAGGGGCGCAAACCTGATTGGACGGATTTAACCTTTGCGTTCCAGGAAAGATGGGCCGGGATTTGAGAGCCGACAACACTTTCAAGGGCTTTGGAGAGAAAAAGGAGGTTGGAGGTGTGGCAGTAGTTTTCACGGTGGAGCAAATGCACAAAAAGAATGGAACTTTTATATTTTAACAAAGAGCATTCTTTGGACTGATAGCGCCACTTGCGGGTAATGGCAACTAGTGATGTTTGGTATTCATTGAACTTCACGATAAATAAACCGACGATTCATTTCATTGTTGGATATTTTATTCCCAGTGTGTAGAACAACCGTGGCAGGGAATCGAAGCTGAGAATACCATCAATGAAATTATTATCCATTAGTGCACGAGGCTGCTGTGTTCTTGGTCAAGCTACTGACCCTTAAATATTCACACACTGTGATTGTATCTGTTTCAGCTCTGTTATCTGCGTGGTACAGTTACCCGCTGCTCCTGGGTCTCAGGTTCTGGTTCACGCTTTGGGCTTTTACTGATATTGTGAATGTGTAAAAATGTATAGAGAAATTGAAGTTGAGAACGTGGGAATTTTATAGGGACAGTATAAGCTAACAAAGAATTCATGGAGGAATAGCCATGACATCTCAGACTCGAGACGGCGAAATGTTACAACACTAACACATATTAAAACAAAACCCTCAGCTTGCAGAAAAACCTCAAGGTCTTATTAAATCATGTTATGAACCTGAAAGATTAACAGAAGGTCTTTGTTTAAAATCAGACCATACTTAGGTCGGCTTATGAGTGGACAAAGGGAAAGAGGGATCAAAAGGGACAGGCAGGACTAGGATGTCACTCTAGCCCTATCTTGTTATCTTTTGCCGAAAATGTATAACTGTCGTCCCTTTACAATGTAACATCACTTTGTCCATAGGAAGTGGGTGCGTTCTATCAGAGTTGCATTCCTTCTGTCTGATAAGGTCCCCGATCGGGATTTGCTTTTTAAATAAAAGCTTGCTTTTTTTAAAGCACAAACGGTATTGGTTTCAGTAATTTTGCTGAACCAGATTGAGGTAAAATAATCCAGAAATCAATGATATAAATGTGTGAGGTCCGGGTTCCTGCCCCATTCCCTGCACTTCCACCTCACTCAGTCATTTTGTCCTGCCCTCTGGAAATCTCTGACACTCAACCGCCCTTCAAACCCACATCACAACGTAAAATTATACCGCAGTTTAAGGCTCTACCCACTTTTAACCGAATCCTGCCACCCAATCCTTCTCCTTTCTCGCTCGGGGTCCACCCTTTCTCTCCTGTGGAAGCTCCGAGCAGTTTCCCTGAGGTTTGTGCCACGGGTGTGAGGGGATTGAGTTAGCTTCCTTCACTCATTTTTTTCTTTGGAAATCAAATCGATAGAACGGTTGATACGGTCTTAACATTGTCTTTCTTTGCTCAGCGGTTTGTGTCACTTCTTAAATTTGATATGTTTACTGAAATAATTTAATGAGACTTACAACAGTGCTTTGGCCGGGAATCGAACCCGAATATCCGGACCAGGGGCCGACAGTTCTATTTCTCAATGCCAAGACTCACACTGTCAAGCCCATTTTCTTTTCAATTTTCACTTCATTTTCTGTGCTTTTCGTTACACAAGGAGCAACTTCATAAAACACAAAGCAAAACACCGCAGAAGCTGAGAATGGAATTATTTAGGACATTCTGGAAACACTCTGGAGGTCCAGGGGTCACAGTCTAAGAATAAGGGGTAAGCCTTTATGACTGAGATGAGGAGAAACTTCTTCACTCAGAGAATGGTTAACCTGTTAAATTCTCTACCGCAGAAATTTGTTGATGCTATTTGTTTAGGATATATTCATACCGGAGTTAGATATGGCCCTTATGGCAAAATGATCAGTGGGTATGGAGAGAAAGCAGGAAAAGGGTACTGAAGTTGCATGGTCATATTGAATGGTGATGCAGGCTCGAAGGGCCGAATGGCCTGCTCCTGCACTTATTTTCTATGTTTCTATGTTTACATGACCATCTGTGGAGACGGGGACACAGGTGTAATCTTTCAGCTCGAAGAGCCAAATATTGCAGATACTTTTATTTAAATTATTTTTCCATGTGCTGATCCCTTTGAATTTCCCAACAAACTTTACAGTTTATAAGTTGCCCACAGGCAATAAAAAGTTAATGAAATACCCTCAGTCTGGAAAGTCTCATAAAGCGTTCAACACAGAAACGACGCGGATATGACTCAAAACCTCGCGTGATGAACAAGGGATCAGTAGTCTATCACCTTATTTTGTTCAATTTGGATTCATTCTACATTAAATACATTTACAAATTGTCATCATTACATTGTATCATCCAAATACATTCAGCCACGCAGCACAATTATTACTCAACCACTTATTAACCACAAAACCTGAAGTTTAATGTGTCTCTTGTGACATTTACCAATGTATTGTACATTAGCAACTGATCATTATCTATTACTTAAACTTCCTCTCCGAACAGAACACCCACAGAGTCTTCTAATGTATATATTTAAAATAATCGTTCATGTTTATTTTCTTCCCCTTCTCAAAAAGGACACCTTTATTTGCACAATCCCTAATCTAGCCAAACTGATCATAAAATTTATCGCCGCTTTGCTAGACTCGGGCAGACCCTCCTGCTATCTCCATCTCAAAATTTAATACATGGTATTCCCATTCCCATTCTACGGTACCCCACCCAGCAAGGAAACCTCACACAACTGTCGAACATATTATCAGAATCACTTAACTGAGGACATATCAGCAGTAAATGGGACAGTCATATCCCGTATCCCATCGCACTGGGCAAGTTGCCACCTCCACTCGCCCAATCTTACACACAGCAATCATGGTAAAATCCGGGTATGAACCTATTTAAAATCCATTTCAATTCACTCTGGATATTTAAAATTCACCCACACCCCTTTCTAAATCGTGCTGTAGTTCAGCTGTGGGGATATATTCTTCCAAAACTCCTGATCAGCTGAGGCCTTGAAACTTCATTGTCTAAACATCCCAAAGAAACCATGAGTGTTGCAGTTGTCTAATTGGACCGACTCCTCTGCTCTCTCCAGCAGAAAGCTTGGAAATGCAGGACGCATTTGACGTCCTCTGGAGATTTTCACGTTTATTTCTTCCATCGAATCCTGTGGCATTGCCCACACAATCTTCTGATACATTTTCCCAATTGCATTTTCCTCTACTTCCTTATCCTCCTCCCAAACCATATTCCTCACGACCGCTTCTGGCAACTAACCTGGAATCACCTCGTATTCCACGAGTATAATATCAGATTTTATAAAAGCTTTATTAAATAATACCACTTCTTCTGCTTAGTCAGTCCCTCGGAGTCGAGTATGACTTGTTTCCAAATTAAAGATGATTTCTTACTTGACTGATGAGTGCGATGTGGAATCTCCAGTTTCTATCACAGATGGGGCAGACGGTGTTTGGGGACGCTGGAAGAAGGGACGGGTGGGTGGGGTGCTTGGGTTGTCATGCACTCCTTCCAATGCTTGAGCTTGGTTTCTGCTTGCTCCCAGCGAAGTGACTCAGAGTGTTCCGCACCTTCCCAGATGCTTCTCCTCCACTTTGAGCGTTCTTGGGCCAGGGATTCCAAGGTGTCGATGGGCAAGTTACACATTTTCAACATGGTTTTTAGGGTGTCCATGAAGCATTTCCTCTGCCCATCTGGGGCTCGCTTGCCGTGTCGCAGCTCCGTGTAGGGTGCTTGTTTTGGAAGTCTCGTCTCGGGCATGCAGTCGATGTGGTCTGTCCATCGGAGCTCATCGAACGTGGTCAATGCTTCGATGCTAGGGAAGTTGGCCCGAGAGAGAACACTGACATTGGTGCTCATATCCTGCCAATGGATTTGCAGGATCTTGCGGAGCAAGATTTGGTGGAACTTCTCTGATGTTGTGAGATGCCCGCTATACATCGTCCATGCCTCTGAAACATAAAGCACGGCGGGTATTACTGTGCCCAGTATACCATGAGCGTGGTGCCGGGTTTGACGTCCTGGTCTTTAAACACGCTCTTACTCAGGCGAACGAAGCCTGCGCTGGTGCACTGAAGGCGGTGTTTGACCATCATTGAAGTCTACCCTTGTTGCCAATAGGTTCCCGAGGTATGGCAAATGGTCCACGTTGTCCAAGTCTTGATCCTGGATTTTGATAATCTGTGGGCAGTACTGTGTGGCGGTTTGCAGGTTGGTGAGGACCTTTGTATTGCGGATGTTTTGTGTAAGGCACATGCTCTCCTATGCTACTGTGAAGGTGTTGACGATGGTTTCGATTTCGGCCTCCTCTCGAAGTTATCAAAGTTAATTCTTATCTCTCTTCTTTGACTGTGGATACGCCCACGATGAACTCTTGATAGCTGTTGAAATATAATCAGTTAAAATTCCCTATTCTACTTCTTCATGATTATGTTTTGCTGGATTGCAGGTTAATATGAAGTTTGCTTGTCCACAATTGTATTACTTTAGTTTAATTTCCCCTCTGTTTCAATTCGTGGAAGTAATCATCTTGTACCTAGGTATTATTTACAGTTAAAAGTCTAATTGTCTTCAAAAATTGGGTTCATCATCAACTAAAACTTTATGACAGAGACCTCCGTCCAGTCTCTGTGGTTTGATGAAATTCTCCGCATTTCCGGTTTTTGGGGTATATCCCAGGGTTTCGGTTGTCTCTCAATGTAGAAGATCCACGGAGTTAGCAGACAGGTGGACATGCGTATGTGAGGAGGAGATATGAGGAATGGGTAGCATTATCTACTGTAAGGACAGGAATCATATTATTCTCAGTCCTACTTTGTAAACTGCTGCTTAAATATTTTAAGGCATTAATTCTTGCCTATGCTAAATAAAGGCATATAATTACACCGAATATGGTGTCAATGTTGAACAATTGAACAGACAGGCAGACCCTAAAACGACAACAATGGGCGGTCCTTGAAGTGAAGGTTGTTCTTATTATTTACTGGTCAAATCCTGACGTGATGGTGGACCTTATTTAAACGGGCAGTCCGATGGGTGATGAAGGGCCTTCTCGTTAACTGGTCAATAACTGAGGTGATGGTGGATCTTATTGAAACGGGCAGTCAGATTGGTGATCAACGGCATCCTCTTTAATCGGATGAGCCTTGAGGTGATGATGGGCTTTCTATTTAAATGGGAGAGACTTGAGGTGATGATGGAAATTTTCTTTCACCGGGCAGTTCATGGGCTGATGGTGGGCCTTCTTTACCAGGAAGGCTTTGATGTGAAAGTTGCTCTATTTATAAATGTGCATTTAACATGTGCACCAGGAAGGCTCGTTGGTATATCAGAGATTGTAGGAAATGAATTCATAATAGCAGAACCTTTGTCTCATTGACACGATGAGCTCGGGTAGGACATGAGGGGAAATATTTGAAAATCTAGCGAAGGATCATAATTCAGAGCTCGAGCAGGAGATGTTTTCCTTGATGGGGATGGAGAAGGATGTGAGCCAAAAACAGGTGTATCGATAATTTCAGTATCAGTGAGAAACAATTCCATCAGTTCCTCATAGCTGATCTTGGATGTGTGTGTAGAAGGGACAGGGCAGAGGTGTTTGACAATATGGTTGTTAGTTTTGAAAGGAAGTCGATGTTTGCTTTTCATAATAATGTTGGATATTGGATCTGCTTAGGGTGAGAGATGCATGGTCTGACAGGGCTGAATGTGAAGAGCCTGCTTCGACATTAAATGAGTAAACCAGTTGTGGGCCAGATACGATCAAATCATTGCCTTGGACCCAGGAGAGCTACAATGGAACCCATTCCTGAGAAAATGACCAGTGTAGGAGAGGGTGAGGGTTTTACCGAGGGCAAGGACATCAAAACGGTCAGTGAGTGACTGGTGGAGCTTATCGACAGCTGCAGGTCTACCTTGGAAAATGGACAAGTTAGTCAGACTGCAGTTCACAAAATTCAAAAATACATTGTGGAGAGATTTTTCCACGTGCGTAGATGCAGCTTGAAGTGGTGTTGGAAAGCAATAGGGGATTTGGATGGTGATCGATTCACGAAGCTGTCGGAGTTGGCTGTGCATGTGACTGCATAAAGCGAGCCGACTGAGTTGGCAAGCTTGAAGAAATCAAGTTGACAATCAGTGTGCTCAGACTGTTGATTTAACATTTTTGTCCTTGCTCATTCCTAAAGTACTTTTACAACAATGGGCCATTCTACTGTACATCCATAAGTGCATTTAGTATTTCGAGGAGTGTTGGTTTGAAAGGGGTGAACTGAATGTGTTTGTTCATTGACTGTAATTAATATCAGACCGCATAGATTAATTAAATGTGTTTGTTCGGTGACTGTAATTAATGTGACTCTCCATGGACCATAATTGTATCACTGGAGAGGTTATCGCTTTTATTAATGCAGCAAACATCTCTATGTGTTATACCACAGTCTCGCAGAGAGCATCAAATCCGACACTCACTGTCACCAGCGGCTCTACCGAGAGGAGAATAATGTATTTAAGAATCAATGAGTTTATAATACTAACGTTCGTTTTTGCGACATAAATTATATACTACCCCATTCTAGCTGTGGTCGGGGTCACTGGTAAGTCACTATGTCCGGCTACTCATGTTGTAGATCATGTTTAACTGTGTGACTGCATTATCTCATTGCTATCACAATATCCCAAAACTAATTGAACCAACAGATTCTCTCTGGCTCTGGGGCTGATAATGTTTTGTGATTCCCCAATGTGACAATGTCACATTCACCCGTTGACTGGCCTGAGTGCAGTGAAGAGCAAATATCACCTTTTCATCTTTTCTCCATGTGATTGGGTCAGATAGAAATCTGAATCTTTTGTTAATTTCCAACAAAAGCAATCTCACTGGATGATCCTCTTATAGTCTGTGTCTGTAAAGCATATTCTATTCAATCGGACAGATGTGTTCATGGGTTTCCACAATCAATCAGCGTGCTCTGGGAACAGTGAATTATACCAAGTGGGGGAATCCAGTCCTGGCAGAAAGCTTACAAACACACCGTGAATATTCAACAATGTCCGTCCAGGTTCAGTCTGACGTCTCCATTTGTAAAATATCTTTCGCAGCATAAGTCAGTGTTCTGAGAGGTTAGGATGGGAGTACACATTCATTCGTGATTGAATGTATCTCCAGTTATAGATCAATGGATTGATTTCCGATCGTATCTGTGAACAAGAAATCTCCCACCTCATGTCCATCAAGCACAGTTCAGGAGAATCTCTCAATGAGAACTCTTCTGGCTCTGCCCCATCTCTTGCTCTGCTTCCGTGCAACTGATTCTTGTTGATTGTCACTGGAGAACAATGAGCGGTGAGTTCACTTTATTGGTGCCAATTCACCGCGTCAATTGAAGTTCCATCAAATCTCAACCACAGATACAGAACTCTGTTTTAGTGCTGATCTTGTTAGATTCAGATATTTAATTAAATCTCAACCACAGATGTAGAACAAATCACCTAATTGGATGCAGAGATTTTAACACACCACAAAGGTGCTAAATTTAATCTATGTTATATTAAACACAATCACAAAAATGTCTTATCACACAGCAGCGGACAGTTTGAACTTTGTGCGATTTTTTAAATCGAACGATTAGAATTAGCTGCAAGTTATACATCACCGCCCATTACCTTCACATTAATGCGGCATGAAGAAAGCTGGATTGGTTTCACATTGCCCATTTTACTCCAGCGCAGATAGATATAAATCGACCGAGCATCTGGGGTGAGAAGGAAACGTCAGGTGCGGGCCATCCTCAAAAGAGGACTGGTCACAGCATTAGAACATTTATAGTCGAGATTATTTGAAACCATTTGGAGGATCAGTGAGTTGAAAGTCGTCTAAAATGTTATTTAATAATGTGTTATTTTCACGGGATGTAATATGTCAGATTTAAGTGCACGTGGAAGCATTGCTCTGTTGTATTACATGCTTTCACACCAGATTAAAATGTTAAATATTTTTCTCGAACTAACTTCAAACAAAAGATCCTTTTTGTGCCCTGAAACCGCGTAGGAATGTCTGAAGCATTTGGCTCAGAGGGAATCACAGACCAGTTTAAACACAATAACCAAACTCGCTTTGCTCCCGTATATTTTGTTCATGCTCTTCCAGGGTCTATCTCAAAGGTCAATGATTCACTCTCTGCCGGTCACTGACTCACTCTCCCCGGTCACTGACTCACTCTCCCTGGTTACTGACTCACTCTTCCCGGTCACTGACTCACTCTCCCCGGTCACTCACTCACTCTCCCTGGTCACTGACTCACTCTCCCCTGTCACTGACTCACTCTCCCTGGTCACTGACTCACTCTCACTGGTTACTGATTCACTCTCTCCTGGTCACTGACTCACTCTCCCCTGGTCACTGACTCACTCTCCCCGGTCACTGACTCACTCTCCCTGGTTACTGACACACTCTTCCCGGTCACTGACTCACTCTCCCTGGTCACTGACTCACTCTCCCCTGGTAACTGACTCACTCTCCTTGGCTACTGATTCACTGTCCCCTGGTCACTGACTCACTCTCCCCGGTCACTGACTCACTCTTCCCGGTCAGTGACTCACTCTCCCTCGTAAGTGATTCATTCTCCCCCGGTCACTTACTCACTCTCACCGGACGCACTCCTGTAATTTCTGCCGCTGAATTACGGCCCATAATGACCGACCAAGACATTTCAGCCAAAGTCCAATTACCCAAACTAACTCCTGTTTGCATGTAGACTGGGAACAGAATCCCAGAAGGTCGATGGTTGCAGGTTTCCTGCAACAGCAGGCAATGATTTAATAAACCTGGAGATGAGGCCTAATGCCATTTCAGTATTGATCTTCTGATTAGATGGCACACTACTCTTGCAATATTAAATCCCATGCCCCGGTTCCATTTACCATTCTTTGCTGATTGGTGAGTTGCACAGTTTGCATTGTACATCCCGTTTCCAGCAGAAAGCCCTTTCTCTGGAACTTTATTAAATTCCATCACTGGCAGCAGTAATAAATGTAGAAATGTTACTCCAACCCCTTCAACCCACTGAATTCACTTTCGTCCTGTTATGTTAATTTCCTTTTGATGTCCCTTCCTCACAGCTAACTCAATGACGATTGTGATCCTGTCTCGGGGAAAGTGCGGCCTCTCCAAATGCGTCACTCGCTACTTGGTGGCCATGGCAGTGGCGGATCTAATGGTTGTTATCACTGACCTGATATTGAGGCAGATTCCAATTGCTTATCGTCTGTATTTTGTGCGAGAAATCCGAGTGTGTAATATTCACGCCGTCCTGCTTTATGTAGCCACAGACTGTTCTGTCTGGTTCACCGTCACTTTCACCTTTGATCGATTCATGGCAATTTGTTGCCAGAAGCTGAAAACTAAATATTGCACTGAGAAAACCGCGGCTCTGGTTCTTGGAGCAGTGACTGTGCTGAGCTGTTTAAAGAACATTTTCTGGTACTTTATGTATTTACCTTGGTACAGGTTAGCCAATACCCCCTGGTTCTGTTACGTGAGTGTTCTTGTTATGATTTCACGTTTGTGGGGAACACTCGAGCTTCTTCATTCTATTCTAACCCCTTGCATCCCATTTGTTCTGATTCTGCTCCTCAATGCTTTAACCATCAGACACATTTTAGTGGCCTGCAGAGTCCGCAGGAGACTCCGGAATCACAGCAGCGAGGGGATTGCCAGTGACATAGAGATGGAGCAATGAAGGAAATCTATCATTTTACTGCTCATTATTTCAGGCAATTTCATTCTGTTATGGGCTGTGTTTATGTTGTTTTCTATTTGGAACCGGTTGTCGTATTTATTTTCTGCTACTATACATCTATCTTTTTACATGAAAGAAATAGGATTTATGCTCCAGCTCCTGAGTTGCTGCACAAACACTTGTATTTATGCCGTGACCCAGAATAAGTTCAGAGAGCAGTTGAAGAATGTGGTGAAATGTCCGTGTCTCCGAATTGTTAAAATCATTAAATGGTGAGACTGAATGTAGAAGATGCAGCATCAGAAATCAACATGATGTAAGGAAAGGAGCGAAGCAGGAGAAGGCCATGGTGAATATCCACGGTTTCTCATGTAGAAAACAAAATAAACTCAATATAGATGACATTGCGGCAGAAAGGAAACGTTATCTGATGTGGGGACGTCGAGGTTTAACACAATCACATATTACACAGAAGTAGTTAGCACGGGTTGACAGAATAGTATCACGTTACGAGGACATAATTAACCTGATAAAATACACAACACACCCGAACCTTTCAGGGATTTTGATCTAGATAGCATGAATATTCAAGACGATAAGGTTCGGACATGCGCTGAAATAGTTCGTAGGATTACATAGCACATAAGCAGATAATTCGGGCCATCGTGCAAATTGCCAGCTCTTTGAAAAAGATATGCAATTAGTCCCACTCAGCTGGTCTTGCCCATAGTTTTGGTAATTTTACCTATCAAATATTTTTCCAATTCCTTCGAGACTGTTAGTACTGAAGCCGGATTATCCACCCTTTCAGTCTCGTCATTCACGACAATAATTAGAGGTGTCCAAGCAACTCTTTATTTCCCCATTAGATTTCTTGTCAAGAATTTAAATCTGTGTCCACTGGTTAGCAAGCCTCCAGCCAATGGAAATAATATTCCTCGATCTACTGTGCCGAAACCATTCATGATTAAATCTATTTAAACCTTCTCGGACCTGTGAAGTAACAATTCCGCGAATTCTGACAGCCTCTTTTTAATTGTACCATTTAGTTCATATTGCTTCTCCTCATTTGTACCTACAATATGGTTCACTGCACAATTCTCTGCTTCAAATGTCCACTGCCATGTTTCTGTTGAAGTCACTAGCCTGACTATGTCCACCTGGATTCTGGTACGTTCCTCCCGTTTTACTACATTCGCAACTTTATGACATTTGCAAACTTGGATATTATGTTCTGTGTACTCAGTTCCAGGACATTAATATATATCCTAAAGGAGCAGTGATCCCAACAGCGCTACCTGGCTGACACCATCGGGTACTTATCCGCTGTCTGAATAACAAAAGTTCGCCAATACTCTCTGCTTTCTGCTTCTCGGCTGATTTCGTATCTCGGCAACCACTGTCCCTTTAATACCATGGGCTTCAATTTTGCCAGCAAATCTACTATGCGGCACTTCAGTAAGTGTCTTTTGAAATTTCGTCAAATAAATTACTCAAGTTAGTCAAGCACGATTTGCCTTTGACAAATTATACTAGCATGAGCAGTTTAGGCCACATGTTTACAACACCAGCTGAATCCTTTGCAGGTGAAGAATTTTCGCTACCACTCGCAAGGACACTGCAATTAAAGAGTTGTATCAATTATTTGACAAATAAAGTGTATTAATCGGATACCTCAATCGTGAAACTTGAGTTAAGTGTAAGTATGATTGATAATCCCAGAGACCGAACATAATTGGCGACCGTGTCAATACTGGGATTAATTTATTCTTTCATTGTCTGATTTGTTGACTACCATCTCTCGTCAGACACTCCCATACAGAGCAGATAATGGAATATGGAGTATATGGGCGAATATATAGATGCACATTGGATGTAGCATGAGGGCTAGTAATCTCACGGGAAATACAGATCCATGAGTGAGTTTGTCCGGATCCTGGATAATGGAAAAAACAAGGTTCCTGTGTTACAAGGGATAGTTTTCAAGCCTGAGATTCTATCCGAATGTAATCAGCATCACAGAAAGCAGTGTGACAGATTGGAGGAAATGATTTGTGAGAAAACTTCGGTAAGAGTGATCGTCGTATGATAAGATTGAAACTAATAATGGAAAGGATTAAGGAACAATCTAAAGCAGACATTTTAAATTGGAAGGTGGAAAACTTCAATGGGAGGAGAGCGTATCTAGCCAAGGTAAAATGAAACCAATGATTGGGTGGATCATCTGCAACAGGGCAATGGGTGATCTTTCAGGAGTATCAGGTACAGGCTAGGGACATTCCAACACGAGGTAACGACAAGTGAATCAAAAATACGGCTTTTTGGATGACAAGGGAGATAGAGAATATGATTCAACAAAAAAGAGGGTGTATGATGCATGTCAGGAGAATTCTTCAAGTGAGAATCAGCCCAAATGCCATATGTTACTCGTGGAACTGAAGAGGAAAGTGAGACTGTCAACTTGATAATATGAGAATAAAATGGCAATTAGCATAAAAGTGAATCCAATATCTTCTACCAGCAGGGAAATAATAAGCATGTAATAAGCGATGGGGTGGGGCTTATAAGAGCAAAGAAGGTGACATATGCTTAGAGGTGCAGGGCAATGCTGGAATGCCTAATGAGTACTTTGTATCACAGTTTACTAAGGAAGAGGATGCTGACAAAATATCGGCAGAGGTGGAGATTATAGAGGTAATGGATGGTGTGATAATTGATAGGTAGAATGTACTGGAAAGGCTGTATATAATTAGAATGGATAAGTGGCCTGGATCAGATGGCTTTCATACCAAGTTTGTAGGTGAAGCGGGGTTGGAGATAGCGGAAGGGATTGGCATGATCTTCCAATCTACCCTAGTTGCGGGGGTGGTGCCAGAATATTGGAAATGGCAAATGTGACATCCTTTTTCAAGAAATGGTGCAAGTCAGTTTTGGTAATTCCAGGCCGGTCAGTATAACATCAGTGGTGTGGAAGGATTTAGAAACAATAATGAAGGAATACATTAACAATCACGTTGGAGAGATGTAAGTTAATTAAGGACAGCCAGTACTGATTTGTGAAAGGCAGATCGTGTTTGACTGAGCAAATTGATTTTTTAAATTAAGTAACAGAGAAGGTTGATGAAGGAAATTCACTGGATTTTGTCTGTATGGCTTTGAAGAAAGCGTTGGACAAAGTATCACATAAAAGGTTGGTTAACAAAATTGAGGCTCTAGGAATAGGAGGTCCCGTGTCAGCTTGGCATAAGGACAGAAAACGGCGAGTCATTGTAAATTGTTGTTTTTCAGACCGCCTTCAACAGCCTGCTCGCCATTGTCAAGAGACTTAACTGTTCCAGCCACGTTTATAATGTGGCTACAAGAGCAGGGCAGGGGCTGGGTATTCTGTGCCGAGAGGCGCACATACTGATTCCCCAAGGCAGATGTCAGGAGTGTCGTGGAATATGCTCACCTTGCATGGATGAGTGCAGCTCCAACAACAGTCAAGAAACTGTACCATCAGGGAAAAAGCAACGCCATTGACTGAAATTTCAACCAGTACAGTTAACATTCACTCCCTTCTCCACCTCTATGGATGCACTGCACCAACGCTTCAAAACCCGCTACCCCTACTGCCGAGAACTCCCGAGTGTTACTGAGGCCCAGTAAGGGTGAAAGGCGCAGGCTCCAGGCCAGACCTGCACTATGTAAGTTCATCTCAGGAGGAAACCACCGATCACCATACAGACCAGAATTGGCCCAGGAAACATCCCCAGTCTGTGTTGAGTTATCTGATGTCACCTGTTGACGTATGAGCGCCATAGCACAGGGCAGTCCGAGGCTGCATTCCCGCACTGTGCTGGGATCGATTATCTCACCCATTGTGATTCTGGGACCTTCAGAGAGAAGCAAAGGCCCAGGATACAAAACTGGCTTGTGGTGCATTAGCTGGTCTCACCCGGCAGTGTACTGAGCCACACAGAGCAGGTTGGGCCCGGGCTTCATTCCCGGCCTGTGGTACGTCAGATCATCTCAGGAGGTGTGCAACTGTGCCAATACGACACCGGAAATGTCCAGGCTTCATTGCTGGCCTGTGCTATGTCAGCAGATATCACGCGGCATGGTACAGAGCCCAACACAGGGCAGTTTGAGCCCATGATCATTCCACGGCACGTGTTGTGTTAGCTGATATCTGTTGGTGTGGTACAAAGCCATAAACCTACAGGAAACGGCCAGGTTTTACCTCTGCTATATGCTGAACTCTCCGATCTCACCTATTGCCTGGGCATGAGCTGGGTAACTGTCAGATTCTAAGTCGAAGGTCCAGGCTCTGTGCAGCAGCTGTCTGGGTTTGTGTTGCAGATCGCTGGGCTGTGCAAGATCTATTTGTGTGAGGGTTGGAGCTGTATGGGTCTTTATGTTATATCTTGGTCAGTGCAGTTTAGCTCTATGTTTGTGTTGGAGCAACCAGAGACAATGAAGAAGCTGAAAGGTCATCGAGCTGAAAATTTCACTCTGTTTATCTCGACTGAGATGTTACCTGATACACTGAGTATATATACACCATTTTCCGTTTTCGTTCAGATTTCCAGCATCTGCTTTATTTTGCTATTTTTTTACAAAAAAGCTGTCAAGGTCTGTAAAGGAGATGCCTGGCTCTGTGTAAATGCTACCTGGGTCTGTACACATGCTGTCCGGGTCGATGTAGGAGCGCACTCGCTGTGTATAGGAGCAATTTATGTTGCAGCTCAGTGTGTCAGGGCTGGAGCTGACTGCGTCGTTGCAAGTGTTGCCTGCGACTATTCAGCATGTGGTCTTGTCTGCGTAGGAGCATCTGCTTCGCTGCGGAATGTCTCGACCTGATCTGGAGCTCACTGGGTCAGTGTGGGAGCTGCCTGGATCTCTGTTGAAGCTTTGGATTCAGTGTCGTTGCTGTCCTTGTGAAGTGAGCTGTCTGGGTCTCCCAAAGAAGCTGTTTAGGAACATGTAGGAACTATCTGCTCCTTTCTATAAACTGTCTGCGCTAGGGTAGGAAACACTTGGGACTGCACATATACTCCCTGGGTCCTGGTAGGAACTGTCTAGTTCTAACCTGGACCGAATGGATCAGTGTAGCAACTGCCTGTGTCTGTGAAAGTAGCTGCTTCCTTCCATGTAGGAGCTTCTGTGGCTTTGTTGGAGATGCATTGAACTGTGCAGGAGTTGTCTAGGGATGTTTGTGGGATGTTTGGTTCTGTGTAGGTGATGCTGGGTCTGTGCATAAGCAGACTGTGACTGTGTCGGATCTTTGGGGGCCCGCAGAGGAGTGTTTGGGTCTGTGTTGTTAATCTCTGGGTCTGTGTAGGAACAGTACCTGCCTGCATAATAGTTGCCTGGCTCTGTGTAGGAGCGTCCTGGGTCTGTTGTGTCAGAGTAGGAGCATTCTCATTATGTGTAGCCACTGTCTGAGACTGCGTTGGAGCTGTCTGAGCCTGTGTAGTCGCAGTGTCTTTTGGAGCTGTCTAGCTCTGCGTAAGAGCTTTCTGAATCTGGATAGGCTGAGTCTGGGTCTGTATAGAACAGTCTAGGTCTGTGTAGGCAGAGTCTGGGTCTGTGTAGGCACAGTCTGGGTCTGTGTGTGAACTGCCTGTTTCTGTGTAGGCAAAGTCTGGTTCAGTTAGGCAAAATTTGAGTCTGTGGTGGGAATATACTGCTTATCTGATTCTGATTGTTTCTGCCCTCCATTGGTCTGTGCAGCAGTTGTCTGGCTCTACTCCGGAACTGCTTTGAACTTATTGGTCGGTAAACCTGTTTGTGTGTGCTGAGATTTGGTCAGTAGTTACAGTCTCCCCGTCCACTCCTGCACTGTGTGACTAAGTTTTTCATGTTTACATTTACAGACTGGTGATCAGGGGCGCTGGAGCATCAGTGAACCCGGGTGAGGCAGTGGATAATCTGCCCAGCCCCGGCCCCTAATGTGAGGATGTGAGGATGACATGATCGGGCCGATCGTGCTTGGGGCTACGAACTGAGAGTAAACCCCTCTGATCCAAACAACACTGGCCACAGTCGCAGATTGCAAAGGTCGCTTCCGGGGCGGCTGTTCCCTCACATGCTGCCTCGATGTCTACTCAGTGCCGTAGCTGATAAACTGTCCAAATCTGAAGCCTCACACCAAACTAATCCACCAACTCTGCTGCTACATGCGATGGGCTCCTGGTGCTTCGATACATTAACTGAGTTCAATAACTGCCCGAGCGGTACTGTGTGGCACTTCAGCAGACAGGTAGACAAGGCAGTCAGGGCAGTCTCGGTCTCAATCGCTTTGTTTATCACGAATGGCCAACACATGGTTTGATTGTGGGTACATCTTGAGTAGGCTTAGTTCCAGCATTGGTTCAGAGGTAGGATTCTCGCTTCCCGTTTATTGGCTCGAATATGTGAGAGGTCCCTTGTTCAAATCCCAGAAAAAGCGCTCCTGTACCCTCCATTTTTGAAAATTAACTGCCTTTGAATATTAGAAACATAGAAACATAGAAATTTACAGCGCAGAAGGAGGCCATTTCAGCCCACCGTGCCTGCGCCGGTCGACAAAGAGCCGCACGGCCCGCGGTCAGCAGCCGTGAAGGTTACATACCAACCTATAAACAATAACGGAAAGGCAAAGAGCACCCAGCCGAATCAGTACACTCCACACCACTGCAACACCCCTAATACTAAAACATCTACACTCCACCCCAACCGAAGCCATGTGAGCTCCTGGGAGATGCAAATAACAGATAAAAACCCAGGCCAATTTCGGGAGAAAAAATCTGGGAAAATGCCTCTCCAACCCATCCGGGCGATCGAAATTGGTCCAGGAGATCACCCTGGTCGTATTCTATTCCCTGCAGTACTTACCATTATATCTGCGCCGTCCAACAAACGGTCATCCAGTCTAATCTCAATTACCAGCTCTCGGTCCGTAACCCTGCAGGTGGGTTAATGGTATGGAAAGATGATGAAGTTCCCAAGTAAAACTGCGTGAATCTGAAGCGCTGTGGGAAGACGGTCAGTGCAAACAATCCCCAGTAATGCCTCTTCAATAACCTGCACTTCGTGTCAGCGAGTTTGGTTGGAATATTCGATCTTTAACCCGCACTACACTTTCATCTTACTGAAGCAGATGCAGCACTTGCACGTTTTTGCGCAGTTCACGACCACTGGACGTCGCAAAGTGCATTACAGCCAATGTAGCATTTTAAAAGTGTAGTCACTGTTGTATTGTAGGAAACGCGGCAGCCAATTTGTGCACAGCAAGCTCCCACATACAGCATTATGCTAATGAGCACGTAATCTGTCCTTTGTTATGTTGATTGAGAGATAAATATTGATCAGGGTGATTGGCGTCACAGTCTTAGTCAGTTTGCAGACAGTCATTCATATAAATAATGATGCAATTGGGGAGGGCAGACACCTTTCTCACACCTTCCCGTAATGATCCCATGTTCCTTATCTGTGAGAAATCCCATTTTTCCCAAGCTAATTGAGCTCTCCTGAACAACCGCATGTTTCACCCCATTGCCACAAGCCAGTTATTTCCGAAATCATGTCCGGGATTTCACCATCACCACTCTGCCTGGAATCCACTCCAAGTGCTGATTATTCTCCTGATGTCAGTCCTGAAGAGTTCACTATTAATTTTGAGCAAGTTCCACCTTGGTCTTTCACCCACAATGTAATTTCAACAAGTATTGCACAAGAGTTACTGTCATGTATATGTCTGTAATGCCATGTTACAGATGCCTACATTCTAAGCAGTCCAAGATATGAATTTGAACACCCCGCGGGTCGGGTTAATATCCCTCCCCACCCTGCATATTTTCGACAGGATCGGCGAGCGTTGGGTAATGGTGCTCCCTCCACTGGCCGCTGTGCAGTATTGCAACACCATGTGCAGCTGCTCCCTCCTCTGTCTCCCTGAAGTTAACAGGCCAGGAATACAAGGTAGTTCAGAGAGTCAATAAAATATTTGCCTTTGTTAGTCGAGGCATGGAACACAAGAGCAAGGACGTTATGCTCGAATATATAAAACACTGTTTAGGCTGCAACTGGAGTACTGTGCAGTACTAGTCACCAGATTACAGGAATGATGTGATTGCACTGGAAAGAGTGCAGAGGAGATTGACAAGAATATTGCGTGTGCTGGAGAATATTGGCCATGGGCAAAGATTGGAGATGCTAGGTGTGTTTCCTTTGTAATAGAGTACACTGAGGGAATACCGGATTGAGGTATATAAAGTTATGAAGGGCCTGGTTAGAGAGGATAGGAAGGACCCCTTTCCCTTGACAGAGCGGTGATCCAGCAAGGGACACAGATTTAACGTAACTGGGGGTAGATTTAGAGGAGATATGTGGGGAAATTTCTTCCGCCAGAAGGTGGTAGTGTATGGAACGCACTGCCTGAAAGAATGGTAGAGGCAGAAAGCATCACCACATTTCAAAAAACATTTGGATGTGCACCTGAAGTGCCGTAATGTACATCGCTAGGGACCAGAGTTGGAAGGTGGCATTAGGCTAGATAGCTCTTGGTCGGCCGGTGTGGAAACTATATGCTGAAAAAGCCTCCTTCTTCATGTAAATGTCGATGATTCGATGATTCTGAACACTACTGCACCATCTGCTACAGATGCTCCCTCATTTGGCCGCTCTCCAGTATTGCACCACCTGGTACTGCTGCTGCTTCTTCTGGGCGCAATACAGTACTGCAACAGCTGATACTGCTGTACCATCCTCTGGCCGCTACGCAGTATTGCATCACCTGATACAGCTGCTCCCTCCTTCGGGCACAATGCAGTACTGCAACACCTGATACTGCTGCATCATCCTCTGGCCGTTGCACAGTATTGCAACACCAGCTTCTTCCAACCCTTGGCGTCCTGGCAACATTACGCTGAAAATCCTGCCTGTTTGCGCAGATCATTAATGTTGTAAATTAACTGTCAGCTTCTGTTGGAGAAACCAGTTTTTGTATTTCCATTACATCAGGTAAAATAATTTCTGAAACTGTCGGGTGTGCAAGAGATCCCTCCCGTGCAGGCGACATTCTCACCCTGTGTGTAAAATGTCCTGGGGGAGAACTCGAACCTGCCATCATGTGATAACAACACGATTTACACCTAACCCAGGCTCTACATCCTTTGGGCCACGACCACTTACTGAGGGAGGGTGAACTGGTCCGCTATTGTTATCAGTGTCCATTTTTATAATAGATATTTTCTTGCTTCATTGAGCAAGTGGGTCCTTCAGCATCCACGTCACTACGAATCGGAAAAGAAAATTAATTAACTTCAGCATAGCCCCAGTTTGGACGATAAATGCAGCATTAGGATTCACAGGCAAATAGACAAGTGTAACCGACGGTCTGAATATCCAACAGAGAGTGGCGGGTAGCTGATAGATATTTGTGAGAGGTTGTGAGATTTGATTTTGAATTGGCTCAATGGATTAATTGGTTAAAGTGCTTGTCAGGTAAGCAGGGGCTCCCAGGTCCTATTATCAGCGGGTGTGTGTTGAATATATGTTGTTTATTTTGTCTGCGAATTTCAGCAACAAATAATAAACCAATGGCGTAGCGATTAAAGACCGGGATACTCAAGAGGCCAAAATTAGAGAAGGACAGATATCTTGCGGGGTTGTGGGTCTGGAGGAGATTATAGAGATAGGGAGGGAACGAGGTCACGGTGGGGGTCTTGGAACCAATTACTTGAATTTTAAAGCAGAGACATTGCTTCACCATGCGTCAATGTTGATCAGCAAGCACAGGGGCGATGGGTGATCGCGACTTGGTACTAGTTAGGACACGGGTGGCAGAGTTTTGGATGACCTCACATTTAAGGAGGATGGATCGTGGGCAGCCGGCCAGCATCGCATGGGAATAGTCAAATCTAGAGGGAACAAAGGCAGAGATAGGGTTTCAGCAGCAGTTGAGCCGAGGCAGCGATGCAGTCAGATGAAAGTGGAAATAGGTGATCTTGGTGATAGAGTGGATAGGTGAATGGAGGCTCATCTTGGTGTCAAATGTGACACCAAAGTTGCTAAGATCAGTTTCAGCCTCAAAATTTGGCAGGTAGAGGACTGGACTGGATGGCTGGGAAACAGATCTTATTGCATGGAATGAAAACAATGGCTTCAATATTCACAATATATAATTGGAAAAAATGTTCGCTCATCCAGCACTGGATGTCGGACCTCTGATCATTTGGAGACAGTGGAGGATGGAGCGCGCTGGTGGTGATGTAAATCTGGGTGTCACCAGTGTACATGTGGAATCTGACGCTGTGTTTCCGGATGATGTCACCACGTTGCAGCAGGTGGATGATACAGGAGGAGCCAAAGATTTCTCCTTGGGGGACACCAGAGCTAATGGTGTCAGAGCGGGATGAAAATCTATTGCCGTTGATTCTGTGGCAACTACACGTTCGATAAAAATCGACCGAGGTGATTGCAGTCACATCCAGCTGGACGACGGTGGAGAGGCGTTGGAGGAGGATGGAGTTTTCAACACGGCAACTCCCACAGATAAGTTTATCAGGTCGGCATCGGATAGTTTAACTTTTGTAAATTGGAATAGGAGTGCGGTCTGCCGCACTTCAGCAGTTATCGGCAGCGGTCACGATGGTGGGCCCAGGGACCATCCATATGGTCAGGAGGCAATGACTGCCGGTCCTCCGGCCTGGGCATTCTGCTGTGTGGAGACCACTTCACCATCATCGAAGTTAAGGAGGTGGTGGGCGGCCGCCTCCTCGTAGCGGATGTAATGTACAAATGCTTCCCTCTCAGGTTAATTCACGTTTATGCCCCAGCTCTGAAGAACGAGCGGCTGGCCCTTTTCCAGCAACTCCCAATGCTCCTGGCAACGTCCAGGCCGGTCATTCCGGGCCGTGACTTCAACTGCATCGATGCAGCTGGACAATCCAGCAGAGCCGACAGCAAACTGGACGCCACGTCCAGACTCCTGATGGATGCGATAAAAGATGCCAAGCTGTGCGACGTCTTCAGCAACTCTGCAGATGGAGCACCGTGTAGATACACCTGGTCGAGACAGACATGTCCGTCCATTCCAGGATAGACTTCCTGTGTGCCACATGCTCAAGGTCAGATCCACCAACGTCACGCCGGTGTTCTTCTCTGACCACTGCCTCCTATTGGCCGACTGTCACACACAGGAAAACCAGAAAGTTGGCAGTGGGGTATGGAAGCTGAATGTGAAACTGTTGACTCCGGAAAACGTTGAGTTACTCAAGAGGGATTACAAAGGTTGGAGAACCGTAAAGCCCCTCTGCAATTTCCCGATGCACTGGTGGGAAACAAACAAGACGAACATCAAGAGGTTCTTCATCCTCAATGTGTTCAAGAGGCGCGAGGGAGACAGAGGGAATTGTCCCAACTCCAGACGAGTATGCAAAACCTGCTGCAGTCGATGGGGGTCGATATCACGGAGGAAGTCGAAGTGGTGAAGGGTCAGCAAACCTCGATCTTTGCCTCAAATTCCTCCAAAATAATGTTCCGCTCCAGAGTCCGTTCCGTCGAGCAGGATGAGACGTGTTCGCGTTTCTTCTTCCAAAAGGTACACAGGGGGAGCTCTGTGATCACCAGCCTAAAGGAAGAAGACGGTTCTGTAACGTCTTCGCAGCCGGACATGCTGAGGATCAGCAAATCCTTCTATTCCAGGCTGTATGAAGTTAAGCACACATTACGCGCGGCCTCCCAGTCATTCCTGTCGTCTATCTCTGAGGTCTTAGACGACAACGAGCAGGAGATTCTGGACCACATGCTAACTCTGGATGAGCTTACCAAGGCCGTCCAGTCCTTCGAGATGAATAAATCTCCCGGAAGCGGCAGCTTACCGGTCGAGTTGTATTCGGCTCTGTGGGACTGGATGGGCCCAGACCTGCTGGAAGTGTACGGGGGTCTGCTTCTGGCTGGCAACGTGTCAGAATCGATGAGGAAAGGCATCATCATCCTCATCTACAAGCAGAAGAGGGAGAGGGAAGAAATCAAAAACTGCTGGCCCATTTCGCTGCTGGACTATAAGATCCTGTCAAATGTCATCATCAACAGGATCAAGTCTGCTCTTGAACTGGTCATTCACCCGGACCTGACCTGCGCTGTCCCTGGCAGGAAGATGTTGAATAGCCTCGCGCTACTCAGGGAAAAGATCGCCTATGTGCGGGTCAGGAGGGTGGACACCTGCTTAATCAGCTTAGACCAGGCGAAGGCCTTTAACAGGATATCACACACGTACCTGATTGACGTGCTCTCCAAAATGGGGTTTTGGGAGGGTATCCGCAATTGGATCCAAGTGCTCTACACAGTTATCAGTAGCACAGTTCTAATCAACAGGTGGGAAACTGAAAGCTTTCCAATCAGATCTGGAGTCAGGCAAGGCTGTCTTCTCTCCTCTGTCTTGTTTGTGTGTTGTATCGAGCCCTTTGCCGAGTCCATCAGGAAGGATGCGGGCATTAGAGGCGTGACGATGCCAGGCATCGGAGATGCTCAGGTCAAGACCTCCCTGTACATGGACGAAGTCGCTATATTTTGCTCGGATCTGCCGGCGGTCCACAGATTGCTCACAATCTGCCACCAGTTTGAACTGGACTCGGGAGCGAAGGTCAATCGCAGCCAAAGCGAGGCCATGTTCTTTGGCAACTAGACCGACCGATCCTTTATTCCCTTCACTGTTCAGCCAGATTAACTGAAGGTGTTGGGAAAATGGTTCGGAGCAGACGGGGCGTGCGCCAAAAACTGGGAAGAGCGTGTTGCCAAAGTGAAACGAAAACCGGGATGGTGGAATAAGGACCGTGTCCACAGAGACACGATGTACAAATCTCTGGAGAGTGGAGGAAAGGATTATCCGAACGTGGCCCTCATCCTGACGGCCACCTTTGTGTGCGGCTGCATCAAGCTGTGCACATACCCCCGGTACGCAAACACCAAGTGTCACCGCGTGCTCAGGTTCTACCTGTCCCCGGTGTTGCGAAGGATGGGTCTGGCCATGCTGCCATGAAACGCCCCCATCAGTTGGACCATGCCTATCCACCTGTCCTTCGTGGAAAAGCTTTTCGGAAAAATCCCTTTTGACCACAAGGCCATAAAGCAGTGGTCGGCACATAAGGTCCTGGACCCCCTACGAAAGTAGGAGAGGGTGGACCCTATCGGGTGGTTCCCCGAGCAGACTGTCAAACTCGTTTGGCAGAATGTCTCATCGCCAGAGCTTTCACACACGCACCAAGATGTAGCTTGGTTGGCGTGGAGGAGGGCCCTTCCTGTCAGATCCTTCATGCACAGCCGGCGTCTCAGCAGCATGGCATGGTGTCCCAGGTTCAGCTGCGGGGCAGACGAGACTGTCACCCATCTCCTTCAGGATTGCACCTTTGCAAGGCAGGTCTGGAAAGAGATGCAGTGGTTGCTGACGAGGTTCATCCCAAGCAGCTCCGTAACACAGGACTCTGTGTTCTACAGGCTGTTCCCTGTGACACACACCGAGACAGACATCATCTGTTGCTGGAGGGCCATCAGCTCGGTGAAAGATGCACTTTGGTCTTGCTGAAACTTGCTGGTCTTCCAGAGCAAGGAGATGTCCATGTCTGCGTGTTGCAGACTGGTGCAATGCAAGGTACAAAAGTACATGCTGAGGGACGCACTGAAAATTGGTGCAGTCGCCGCAAAGGCACGGTGGGGAAGAGTTGCAGTTTAAAGTCCTTTTGCCAGGGTAAACCCAGGGCCTGGAATCAGTATAAAAATCCCCTCGGGCTGTACTTGTACACTTTTTGTATACAGAGAGCGCCATGATCTGAAAACACCTCTGTCAGCCATGTATAATGCAAGTTCTGTTCAGTAATGTATCTTGCAAAGAAATGTAACTGTACCCTCACCTATTGCTGTGCCGTATGTAACGTAATTTTATAAATGTATTACAATGTATCCTGGATTGTACTGAATTGTACCTGGAAATGTAAAGCAAGCAAATGTATTGAACAGAACTGCCGTCAGCATCCAAATGTATAGTATGGAATTGCTGGTCGCATCCAAATGTACTTAACTGCTTTCCAATGTATCGTGCAAATTTTTAGATGAATAAAGTATATTTTGAAACTTTAAAAAAGTATGTATTTTAATAAAGAGCATACTTTGGAACGATAGCATCACTTGCGGGTAATGACAACTAGCGAGGTTTGGTATTCATTGAATTTCACGATATATAAGCCGACCATTCATTTCATTGTTGGATATTTTATTCCCAGTGTGTAGAACAAGCGTGGCAGGGAATTGAAGCTGAGAATACCATCAATGAAATTATTATCCATTAGTGCACGGGGCTGCTGTGTTCGTGGGCAAGCTACTGACCCTTAAATATTCACACACTGTGATTGGATCTTTTTCAGCTCTGCTTTCTGTGCGGTACAGTTACCCGCTTCTCCTGGGTCTCAGGTTCTGATTCTCGCTTTGGGCTTTTACTGATATAAATGTGTGAAGTCCCGGGTTCCTGCGCCATTCCCTGCACTTCCACCTCGCCGGCCCCTCACTCAGTCATTTTCTCCTGTCCTCTGGAAATCTCTGACTCTCAACCGCCCTTCAAATCCACATCACAACATGAAATTATCACGCAGCTGCGGGCGCTCCCCACCTTTAACCGAATGCTGCCACCCACTCCTTCTCCTTTCTCATGCGGGGCCCACCTTTCTCTCCTTGTGGAAGCTCCGAGCAGTTTACCTGGGATTTGTGCCACGGATGTGAGGGGATTGAGTTACCTTCCTTCACTGATTTTTTTTCTCTGGAAATCAAATCGATGGAACGTTTGATACAGTGTCTTAAGATTGTCTTTCTTTGCTCAGCGGTTTATGTAACTCCTTGAATACGTTCACTGAAATAATTTAATGAGACTTGCAACAGTGGATTGGCTGGGAATCGTACCCAGGTATCCGGACCAGGGGCAGAAAATTCTACTCCTGACTGCCAAGACTCACACACTGTCAAGGCCACTTTCTGTTCAATTTTCACTTTATTTTCTGCGCTTTTCTTTACACAAGGCGAAATTTCATAAAACACAAAGCAAAATACCGCAGAAGCTGAGAATGGAATTATTCAGAACATTCTGGAAACACTTTGGAGGTCCGGGGTCACAGTCTAAGAATAAGGGGTAAGCCATTTAGGTCCGAGATGAGGAGAAACTTCTTCACTCAGAGAGTGGTTAACCTTTGGAATTCTCTACCGCAGAAAGTTGCTGATGCCAGTTCATTAGCTATATTCAAGAGCGAGTTAGATATGGCCCTTACGGCCAAAGGGATCAAGGGGTATGGAGAGAAAGCTGGAACGGGTACGGAGGTGAATGATCAGGCATGATCTTATTGAATGATGGTGTAGGCTCGAAGGGCCGAATCGCCTACTCCTACACGTAATTTCTATGTTTCTGTGTTTCTATGTTTCCATGACCATCTGTGGAGAGGGGAACACAGGTTTAACCTTTCAGGTCAACGAGCCAAATATTGCAGATACTTTTATTGAAATTATTTTTCCTTGTGCTGATCCGTTTGAATTTCCCACCAAACTGTACATTTTATAAGTTGCCCACAGGCAATAAAAAGTTAATGAACTACCCTCAGTCTGGGAAGCCTCATAAAGCGTTCAACACAGCAACGACGCGGGTATGAATCAAAACCACGCGTGGTGAACAAGGGATTAGTAGTCTATCGCCTTATATTGTTCAATTTGGATTCATTCTACATTAAATACATTTACATATTGTCACCATTACATTGTATCATCCAAATCCATTCCGCATCGCCGCACAGTCATTCCCCCACACTTATCAACCATAAAGTCTCAAGTTTAATTTGTCTCCTGTGACATTTACCAATCTATTGTGCATTAAAAACTGATCATTATCTGTTACTTAAACTTCCTTTCTGAACTGAACATCCACAGAGTCTTCTGATGATGTTTTAGCATATATTTAAAATACTGGTTCATGTTTATTCTCTTCCCCTTATCAGAAAGGAGATTTCGTCTTTGCACAAACACTAATCTAGCCAAACTGAACGTTAAATTTATCGCCGCATTGCTGGACTCGGGCAGACCCTGCTGCCTAGCTCTATCTCAAAATTTAATACATGGGATTCCCATTCCCATTCTTCATACCCCACCCAGCAAGGAAACCTCACACACCTGTCGAACATGGTATCAGAATCACTTAACTGTGGACATATCACCAGTAAATGGGACAGTCACATCCCGTGTCCCACACACAGGGCTAGTTGTCACTTCCACTCGCCCAATCCAACATACAGCAATCATTACGAACCAATTTAAAATCCATTTCAATCCAATCTGGATATTTAAAATTCACCCACACCGCTTTCTACAGCGTGTTGTGGTTCAGCTGTGGGGACATACTCTTCGAAAACTCCTGATCAGCGGGGGCCTTGAAACTTCATTGTCTAAATATCCCAAAGAAACCATGAGTGTTGCAGTTGTCAAATTGGACCAACTCCTCTGCTCTCTCCAGCAGAAAGCTTGGAAATGCAGGACACATTTGACGACCTCTGGAGATTTTCACATTTATTTCTCCCATCGAATCCTGTGGCATTGCACTCACAATCTTCTCATACATTGTCCCCATTTCATTTTCCTCTACTTCCTTATCTTCTTCCCAAACCATATTCCTCACCACCGCTTCCGGAAACCAACCTGGACTCACATCATATTCCACGGATATAATATCAGATTTTATAAAAGCTTTATTAAATAATACCTCTTCTTCTTAGTCAATCCCTCGGAGTCGAGGATGACTTGCTTCCAAATTAAAGATGAATTCTTACGTGACTGATAACTGCGATGTGGGATCTCCAATCTCTGTCACAGATGGGGCAGTGGTGGTTGAAGGGACGCTGGAAGAAGGGACAGGCGGGTGGGGTGCTTGGGTTGTCATGCACTCCTTCCAGTGCTTGAGCTTGCTTTCCATCGAAGAGGGTCAGAGTGTTCCGCACCTTCCCAGATGCTTCACCTGCACTTTGAGCGTTCTTGAGCCAGGGCTTCCAAGGTGTCGGTGGGGAAGTTGCACATTTTCGAAATGGTTTTTATGGTGTCCATGAAGCATTTCCTCTGCCCATCTGGGGCTCGCTTGCCGTGTCGCAGCTACGCGTAGAGCGCTTGTTTTGGAAGTCTTGTCTCGGGCATGCAGCTGATGTGGCCCGTCCATCGGAGCTGATCGAATGTGGTCAATGCTTCGATGCTGGGGATGTTTGTCCGAGCATGAACACTGATGTTGGTGCGCTTATCCTGCCAATGGATTTGCAGGATCTAGAAGAGCCAGATTTGGTGCAACTTCTCCAGTGCTGTGAGATGCCTGCTATACATAGTGCATGTCTCAGAAACATAAAGCACGGCGGGTATTACTATGCTCTGTATACCATGAGCGTGCTGCCGGGTTTGACGTCCTGGTCTTCAAACACTCTCTTCCTCAGGCGAACGATGGCTGCGCTGGTGCACTGAAGGCGTTGTTTGACAGTCATTGAAGTCTACCCTTGTTGGCAGTAGGCTCCAGAGGTATGGCAAATAGTCCCTGATGTCCGAGTCTTCATCGTGGATTTTGGTAATCTAGGAGCGGTTTGCAGGTTGGAAGAGGACCTTTGTCTTACGGATGTTTAAAGTAAGGTACATGCTCTCCTATGCTTCTGTGACGGTGTTGACGATGGTTTGGATTTCGGCCTTCTCTCGAAGTTATCAAAGTTAACTCTTATCTCTCTTCTTTGAGTGTGGATATGCCCACTATGTACTCTTGATAGCTATTGAAATATAATCAGTCATAATTCCCTGTTATAATTCTTGAATATTATGTTATGCTGGTTTGCAGATTAATATTAAGTTTGCGAGTCCAACATTGCATTACTTTAGTTTAATTTTTCCTCTGTTTCAATTAGTTGAAGTAATCATCTTGTACCTCGGTTTTATTTACAGTTAAAAGTCTCATTGTCTTCAAAATCCACTGGGTTCATCATCAACAAAGGTTTTATGTCAGAGGCCGAAGACCAGTCTCTGTGGTTGGATGAACTTCTCCACATTTCCGGTTTTTGGGGTATATCCAAGGATTTTCCGTTCTCTCTTAACGTAGAGGATCCACGGAGTTAACAGCAGGTGGCCATGTGTATGTGTGTAGGATGTCTGAGGAATGGGTTGCATCTTCTACCGAAAGGACAGGAATCATGTTTTTCTCAGTCGAACTTTGTAAACTGCTGATTAAATATTTTGAGGTATTAATTCTGGCCTATGCTAAATAAAGCCACATAATTATATCAAATATGGTGTCAATGTTGAAAAATTGAACAGACAGACAGACCCTAAAACGACAACAATGAGCGGTCCTTGTGGTGAACGTCGGCCTTTTCTTTTACTGGTCAAATCCTGACGTGATGGTGGACCTTATTTAAATGGGCAGTCCAATTGGTGATTAAAGACCTTCTCGTTAACTGGTCAATAACTGCGGTGATGGTGGATCTTATTGAAACGGGCAGTCAGAGTGGTGATCAACGGCATCCACTTTAACCGGATGAGCCTTGAGGTGATGATGGGCTTTCTATTTAAACGGGAGAGACTTGAGGTGATGATGGAAATTTTCTTTCATCAGGTAGTTCCTGAAGTGATGGTGGGCCTTCTTCACCAGAAAGACTTTGATGTGATGCTGGCTCTGTTATTAAATGTGCAGTTAAGATGTCCACCAGGAAGTGAAGTTTGGATGTCAGAGTTTGTATTGAATGGATTCACTCTAGCAGAAGGTTTGCATCATTGACACGCTGAGCTCGGATAGGACATGAGGGGAAATATTTGAAAATCTAGCGAAGGATCATAATTCAGAGCGAGAGCAGGAGATGTTTTCCTTGGTGGGGATGAGGAAGGAGATGAGCCAAAACCAGGTGAATAGATAATTTCAGTATAGTGACAAATAATTCCATCGGTTCCTCAGAGTTGATCTTGGAGGTGTATGTAGCAGGGACAGGGTAGAGTTGTTTAACAATATGGTTGTTAGTTTTGAAAGGAAGCCGGGGTCTATGTTTGCTTTCAATGATAATATTGACTATTGGATCTGCTTAGGTGAAAGAAGCACGATCTGACAGGCCTGTATTTGAAGAGCCAGCTTGGACATTAAATGAGTAAACCAGGTGTGGGCCAGATTCGATTAAATAGTGGCCTTGGACCTATGGGAGCTACAATGGGACCCATTCCTGAGGAAATGACCAGTGTAGGAGAGGGTAAGAGTTTTACCAGGGACAAGGACATCAAAACCGCCAGTGAGTGAGTGGTGTAGCTGATCCACAGCTGCAGAACTACCTTGGAAAATGGACAATTAGTCAGACTGCAGTGCCTAAAAGTCATAAGTGAATTGTGGAGAGATTTTTCACGTGCGTAGATGCAGGTAGAAGTGGTCTTGGAATGCAATAGGGGTTGTGGATGGTGATCGATTCACGAAGCTGTCGGAGATGACCTTTTATGTGACCGCAAGAAGTGAGCCGACTGAGTTGGCAAGGTTGAAGAAATCAAGTTGACAATCAGTGTGCTCAGACTGTTGATTTAACATTTTTGTTCTTGCTCATTACTATAGTACTTTTACAACAATAGGTCATTCTACTCTACATCCATAAGTGTATTTAGTGGTGCGAGGGGTGTTGGTTTGAAAGAGGTTAACTGAATGTGTTTGTTCATTGACTGTAATTGATATCAGACCCCATAGATTAATTAAATGTGTTTGTTCGGTGTCTGTAATAAATGTACCTCTCCATGGACCATAATTGTATCACTGGAGAGGTTATCTCTTCTATTAATACGGTAAAGATCGCAATGTGTTGTAGCAGTCTCACAGAGAGCATCAACTGCGGCACTCACAGGGATCAGCGGCTCTACCGAGAAGAGAAGAATGTATTTAAGAATCAGTGAGTTCACAATACTAGGGTTCGTTTTTGAGATACAAAAGGTATACTACCCCATTCTGGCTGTGGTCGGAGTCCCTGGTAAGTCACTGTGTCCAGCTACTCATGTTGCAGATCATGTTTAACTGTGTGGCTGCATTATCTCATTGAGGTCACCATATCCAGAAATTAATTGACACCACATATTCTCTCTGGATGTGGGGCTGACAATGCTCCGTGATTCCCGAATGTGACTGTGTCACATTCACCCGTTGACTGATCTGAGTGCAGTGAATAGCAAACATAACCTTTTGATCTTTACTCCATGTGATAGGGTCTGATAGAGAACTGACTCGTCTGTTAATTTCCAGCACAAGCAATCTCACTGGATGATTCTCTTAGAGTCTGTGTCTGTAGAGCGCATTCTATTCAATTGGACAGATGTGTTCATGGGTTTCCAGAATCGATCACCGTGCACTGGGAACAGTGAATTATACCAAGTGGGGAAACCGGTTGTGGCAGAAGGCTCAGAAACACACCGTGAATGTTCGATAATGTCCATCTTGATCCAGATCCAGTCTGATGACCCCCTTTGTACAATCACTTTCCCAGTATAAGTCAGTGTTCTGGGAGGTTAGGATGGGATTACACATTCATTCGTGATTGAATGTGTCTCCCGTTATAGATCAATGGATTGATTTCCAATCGTATCTGTGAAGAAGGAATCCCCACCCCATGTCCATCAAGCACAGTTCAGGAGAATCTCTCAATGAGATCTCTTCTGACTCTGCCCCATCTCTTGCTCTGCTTCCATGCAACTGATTCTTGTTGATTGGCAGGGAGTACAATGAATGGTGAGATCACTTTATTGATGCAAATTCACCACGTCAATTGGAGTTCCATCAAATCTCAACCAAAGATACAGAACTCTGGGTTAGCGCTGATGTAGTTGGGTACGGATATTTCATTAAATCTCAACCACCGATATAGAATTCCGGGTAAACAAATCATCTAATTGGATGCAGAGATTTTAGCACACCACAAGGTGGTTAATTTAATCTATGTTATATTAAACACATTCACAAAAATTTTCACAGAGCAGCAGACAGTTTGAACTTTGCGCCACCTTTCAAATCGAGCGCTTAGAATTAGCTGCCCGTTATACACCACCGCCCATTGCCTTCACATTAATGCAGAGTGTATAAGGCTGTACTGGTTCCACATTGCCCATTTTACACCAGCACAGATAGATATAACAGACAGAGCATTTGGCTAGAGAAGGAAACATCAGGTGCGAGCCAACCTCAAAACAGGACTGGTGATAGTATTAGAACATTTATAGTCGAGATTATGTGGAACCATTTGGAGTATCGGTGAGTTGAAAGTCGTCTAAAATGTTATTTAATAATGTGTTATTTTCACTGGATGTAAAATTTCAGATTTAAGTGCATGTAGAAGCATTGCTCTGTTTTATTACATCCTTTCACATCAGATTAATATGTTAAATATTTTTACCTTCCAAACCTTAAACCATATCTTTGTGTGCCGTGATACCGTGTAGGAATGCCTTAAGCATTCGGCTCAGAGGGAATCACAGCCCAGTTTACACACAATATCCAAACTCGCTTTGTTCCTGTATATTTTGCTCAGGCTCTTCGGGTCTATCTCAAGGGTCAATGACTCATCTCCGCCGGTCACTGACTTACTGTCCCCTGGTTACTGACTCACTCTCCCTGGTTATTGATTCACTCTCCCCCAGTGACTGAATCACCCTCCCTGGTCACTGATTCATTCTCCCCCAGTCACTGACTCACTCTCACCGGACGCACTCCTGTAATTTCAGCCGGGGTTCTCCGAATCATCCGCTGTATTACGGCCCATAATGACCCATCCAGACATTTCAGGCACAGTCCAATTACCCAAACTAACTCCTGATTGGCTGCAGACTGGGAACAGAATCCCTGAAGGTCGATGATCGATGCAGCATCAGGCAATGATTGAACAAACCTGGAGATGAGGGCTAATGCAACTTCAGTATTGATCTTCTGATTAGATGGCACATTACTCTTGCAATATTAAATCCCATTCCCGGGTTCAGTTTAACAATCATTGCTGATTAGTGAGTTGCGCAGTTTGCATTGTACATCCTCTCTCCAGCAGAAAGCCCTTTCTCAGGAACATTATTAAATTCCATCACTGGAAGCAGTAATACATGTAGAAATGTTACCCCAATCCCATCAACCTGCTGAATTCACTTTCGTCCTGTTTTGTTAATTTACTGTTGATTATCGTTCCTCACAGCTAACTCAATGACGATTGTGATCCTATCTCGGGGAAAGTGCGGTCTCTCCAAATGTGTCACTCGCTACTTGGTGGCCATGGCAGCGGCGGATCTACTGGTCGTTATCACTGATCTGATATTGAGGCAAATTCCAATTGCTCATCGTTTGCATTTTGTGCGGGGAATCCCCGTGTGTAATATCCACGCTGTCTTGCTTTAAGCAGCCACAGACTGTTCTGTCTGGTTCACAGTCACTTTCACCTTTGATCGATTCGTGGCAGTTTGTTGCCAGAAGCTGAAAACGAAATATTGCACTGAGAACACCGCGGCTCTGGTTCTTGGAACAGTCACTGTGTTAAGCTGTTTAACGAATATTTTCTGGTACTTTATGTATTTACCTTGGTACTCGTTTACCAATACCCCCTGGTTCTGTTACGTGAGTGTCCTTGTTATGGTTTCACATTTGTGGTCAACACTCGAGCTTCTTCATTCTATTCTAACCCCTTGCATCCCATTCGTTCTGATTCTGCTACTCAATGCTTTAACCATCAGACACATTTTAGTGGCCAGCAGAGCCCGCAGGAGACTCCGGAATCACAGCAGCGAAGGTATTCCCAGTGACATAGAGATGGAGAGACGAAGGAAATCCATCATTTTACTGCTCATTATTTCAGGGAATTTCATTCTGTTATGGGCAGTGTTTATGTTGTTTTCTATTTGGAACCGGTTGTTGTATTTAGTTTATGATACTATACACCTACCTTCTTACATGAAAGAAATAGGATTTATGCTCCAGCTCCTGAGTTGCTGCACAAACACTTGTATTTATGCCGTGACCCAGAAAAAGTTCATAGAGCAGTTGAAGAATGTGGTGAAACGTCCGTTTCTCCGAATTGTTAAAATCATTAAATGGTGAGAGTGAATGTAGAAGATGCAGCATCAGAAATCAACATGATGTACGGAAAGGAGCGAAGCAGAATAAGGGCATGGTGAATATCCATGTTTTCTCATGTAGAAAACAAAATTAACTCAATATAGATGACATTGCAGCAGAAAGGAAACGTTACCTGATGTGGGGACGTCGAGGTTTAACACAATCACATATTACACAGACGTAGTTAGCACGGGTTGACAGAATAGTATCACATTACGAGGACATAATTAACCTCATAAAATACACAACACACCCGAACCTGTCAGAGATTTCGATCTCGATAGCATGAATATTCAAGAGATAAAGTTCGGATAGGCGCTGAAATAGTTAGTAGGATTACATAGCACACAAGCAGGTAATTCGGGCCATCGTGCATTTGCCAGCTGTTGGAAAGAAATATACAATTAGTCACACTTAACTGGTCTTGCCCCGTTGTTTTGATAATTTTACCGATCAAATATTTATCCAATTCCTTCGTGACTGTTAGTACCGAAGCCGGATTATCCACCCTTTCAGTCTCGTCATTCACGATAATAAGTCGAGGTGTACCAAAAACTCTTCATTTGCCCACTAGATTTCTTGTCAAAAATTTAAATCTGTGTCCGTTGATTACCAAGCTCCAGCCAGTGGAAACAATTTTCCTATAACTACTCTGCCGACACCGTTCATGATTGAATCTACCCAAACCTTCTCGGATCTGTGAAGTAACCGGTACCCGAATTCCTACAGCCTCTGTTAAATTGTACCATTTAGTTTATATTACTTCTCCTCATTTGTACCTACAATATGTTTCACTGTGCAATTCTCTGCTTTAAATGTCCACTGCCTTGTTTCTGTTGAAGTCACTGGCCTGACTATGTCCTGCTGACTTCTGGTACGTTCCTCTACATTCGCAACTTTGTGACATTTGCAAAATTTGATATTACGTCCTGAGTACTCAATTCCAGGACATTAATAATTATCCGAAAGGAGCAATGGTCCCAACAGCGCCACCTGGCTGATACCATCGGGTACTTATCCGCTGTCCAAATAACAAACGTTCGCCACGACTCTCTGCTTTCTGTCACTCGGCGGATTTCGAATCTATGCAGCCACTGTCCATTTAATATCATGGGCTTGAATATTGCCAGCAAATCTGCTATGTGATACTTCATCAAGTGCCTTTTGAAAATTCGTCAAGTTAGTCAAGCACGATTTTCCTTTGACAAATTAGAAGAGCATGAGCAGTTAAGACCACAAATTTACAACACCAGATGAATCCTTTGCAGTTGATGAACTTTCAGTACCACGCGCAAGGACACTGCAATTAAAGAGTTGTATAAATTATTTGACAAATAAAGTGTGTTAATGTGACGCCTCAATCCTGAAATTTGGGTGAAGCGTAAGTATGATTGACTATCCCATAGACCGAACATAATTGGTGACCGTGGGAATAATTAAGTCTTTCATTGTCTGATTTGTTGACGACCATCTCTAGTCAGACAGTCCCATATAGAGCAGATTCTGAAACATGGAGTATCTGGACGAATATATAGATGCACATTCGACGTAGCATGGAGGTATAACTATGAGAGTTAATAATCTCACGGGAAATAGATCCATGATTGAGTTAGACTGGATCCTGGGTACCGGAAAAACCAAAGTTCCTGTGTTACAAAGGATGGTTTTCAAGCATGAGATTCTATCCAAATCTAATTAGCATCACAAAAAGGAGACCAGCGCCGGAGAGGCGAGCGTATGGGGGCCTATAAACGCCAGCTGGTGCAGCTGCTGCAGGGTGACAAGGCAAAAAAGATGTCTAAAGACATCGAAGGGTGACGTCACAGCCAAGGGGGTAAGTGATTGGCTGGAGATTGGCAAGTAGATTTTCTTTTTCTTTTCTTTATCAGTAATTAACCTATTGCATTGTTGTTGCCAATTTAGGTTTATCTAAGTGTTAAGTAATGGCAGGACAGCTCGCACACGTGTTATGCTCCTCCTGTACTATGTGGGAAGTCAGGGACGCTTCCGGTGTCCCTGACGACGACGTGTGCGGGAAATGCATCCGCCTGCAGCTCCTGATGGACCGCATTGCGGAATGGAGCTGCGAGTTGATGAACTCTGGAGCATCCACGATGCTGAGAATGACGTGAATAGCACGTTTAGTGAGTTGGTCTGACCGCAGATAAAGGGTACACAGCTAGATACGGAATTGCTGACCAACAGGAAGAGCAGTGCAAGGAAGGAAGTGCAGGGGTCCCCTGCGGTCATCCCCCTGCAAAACTGATGCACCGCTTTGGGGACTGTTGAGGGGGATGACTCATCAGGGGAGGGCAGCAGCAGCCAAGTTCATGGCACTGTGGGTGGCTCTGCTGCACAGGAGGGCAGGAAAAAAGTGGGGGAGCTGTAGTGATAGAGCATTCGTTTGTAAGGGGAATAGATAGTCGTTTCTGCGGCCGCAACCGAGACTGCAGGATGGTATGTTGCCTCCCTGGTGCAAGGGTCAAGGATGTCTCAGAGAGGGTGCAGGGCATTCTGAAAAGGGACTGTGAACAGCCAGTTGTTGTGATGCATATAGGTAGCAGAGATATAGATAAAAAATGGGATGAGGTTCTACAAGACGAATGTAGGGAGCTAGTAGCTAAATTAAAAAGAAGGACCTCAAAAGTAGTAATGTCAGGATTGCTACCAGTGCCACATGCTAGTCAGAGCAGGAATCGCAGGATAGCTCAGATGAATACGTGGCTTGAGGAGTGGTGCACAAGGGAGGGATTCAAATTCCTGGGACATTGGAACGGGTTATGGGGGAGGTGGGACCAATGCAAACCGGTCTGCACCTGGGCAGGGCCAGAACCAATGTCTTACGGGAAGTGTTTGCTAGTGCTCTTCGGGAGGAGTTAAACTGATATGGCAGGGGGATGGGAACCTATGCAGGGAGACAGGGGAAGTAGAATGGGGGCAGAAGCAAAAGATAGAAAGAAGAAAAGTGAAAGTGGAGGGCAGAGAAACCGAAGGCAAAAAGAAAAAAGGGCCACATTACAGCACAATTCTAAAGCGGCAAAGTGGGTTAAAAAGACAAGCCTGAAGGCTCTGTGCCTCAATGCGAGGAGTATTCAGAATAAGGTGGATGAATTAACTGCGCAGATCGCAGTTAACGGGTATAATGTAATTGGCATCACGGCAACATGGCTCCAGGGTGACCAAGGCTGGGAACTCAACATTCAGGGGTATTCAACATTTAGGAAGGATAGACAGAAAGGAAGAGGAGGTGGACTGGCATTGCTGGTTGAATAGGATATTAATGCAATGGTAAGAAAGGACATTAACTTGGATGATGTGGATTCGGTATGGGTGGTGCTACGGAATACCAAGGGGCAGAAAACGCTAGTGCGATTTGTGAACAGAGCACCAAACAGTAGTAGTGAGGTTGGGGACAGCATCAAACAAGAAATTAGGGATGCATGGAATAAAGGTCGAGCAGTTATCATGGGTGATATTAATCTACATATTGATTGGGCTAACTAAACTCGTAGCAAGGCGGTGGAGGAGAATTTTCTGGAGTGTATTAGGGATGGTTTTCTGGACCAATATGTCGAGGTACCAACTCGGGAGCTGGCCATCCTAGACTGCGTGATGTGTAATGAGAAAGGACTAATTAGCAATCTTGTTGTGCGAGGCACCTTGGGGAAGAGTGACCATAACATGGCAGATTTCTTTATTAAGATGGAGAGTGACACAGTTAATTCAGAAACTAGGGTCCTGAACTTAAGGAAAGGTAACTTCGATGGTTTGAGGCGTGAATTGGCTAGAATAGATTGGCAAATGATACTTAACGGGAAGACGGTGGATAGGCAATGGCAAACATTTAAAGATCACATGGATGAACTTCAGCAATTGCTGTCTGGACTAAACATAAAATGGAGAAGGTGGCTCAACCGTGACTGACAAGGAAAATTAAGGATAGTGTTAAATCCAAAGAAGAGGCATATAAATTAGCCAGGAAAAGTTACAAACCTGAGGACCAAGAGAAATTTAGAATTCAGCAGAGGAGGACAAAGGGCTTAATTAAGAGGGGGAAAATAGAATATGAGAAGAAGCTTGCAGGGAACAGAAAAACTGACTGCAAAAGCTTCTATAGATATGTGAAGAGAAAAAGATTAGTGAAGACAAACGTAGGTCCCTTGCAGTCGGATTCAGGTAAATTTATAATGAGGAACAAAAAAATGGCAGACCAATTGAACAAATAATTTGGTTCTGTCTTCACGAAGGAAGACACAAATAACCTTCCGGAAGTACTCGGGAACCGAGTGTCTCGTGAAAAGGAGGAACTGAAGGATATCCCTATTCGGTGGGAAATTGTGTTTGGGAAATTGATGGGATTGAAGGCCGATAAATCCCCGGGGCCTGATAGACTGCATGACGGAGTACTTAAGGAAGTGGCCCTAGAAATAGCGGATGTATTGGTGATGATTTTCCAACAGTCTGTCGACTCTATGTCAGTTCCTATGGACTGGAGGGTAGCTAATGTAACTGCACTTATTCAAAAGGAAGGGAGAGAGAAAGCGGGTAATTATAGATCGGTTAGCGTGACATCAGTAGTGCGGAAAATGTTGGAATCAATTATTAAGGATGAAATAGCAGCGCATTTGGAATACAGTGACAGGATCGGTCCAAGTCAGCACGGATTTATGAAGGTGAAATCATGATTGAGAAATCTTCTGGAATTTTTTGAGGATGTAACTAGTAAAGTGGACAAGGGAGAACTAGTGAATGTGGTGTATTTGGACTTTCAAAAGGCTTTTAACAAAGTCCCACACAAGAGATTGGTGTGCAAAATCAAAGTACATGGTATTGGCGATAATATACTGACGTGGATAGAGAGCTGGTTGGCAGATACGAAGCAGAGAGTCGGGATAAACGGGTATTTTTCAGAATGACAGGCAGTGACTCGTGGAGTGCCATGGGGCTCAGTGTTGGGACCCCAGCTCTTTATAATATACATCAATGATTTGAATGAAGGAATTGAGTGTAATATCTCCAAGTTTGCAGATGACACGAAACTGGGTGGCGGTGTGAGCTTTGAAGGGGAGGCTCGGAGGCTGCAAGGTGACTTAGACAGGTTGGGGGAGTGTGCAAATGCATGGCAGATGCAGTATAATGTGGATAAATGTGAAGTTATCCACTTTGGGGGCGAAAACTCGAAGACAGAATATTATCTGAATGGCGGCAGATTTGGAAAAGGGGACGTGCAATGAGACCTATAAGAACATAAGAACATAAGAATTTGGAACATGAGTAAGCCACCTAGCCCCTCGAGCCTGCTCTGCCATTCAATAAGATCATGGCTGATCTGGCCATGGACTCAGCTCCACTTACCCGCCATCTCCCCGTAACCCTTAATTTCCTGATTGGTTAAAGATCTATCTATCTGTGACTTGAATACATTCAATGAGGTAGCCTCAACTGCTTCCTTGGGCAGAGAATCCCACAGATTCACAACCCTCTGGGAGAAGAAATTCCTTCTCAACTCGGTTTTAAATTGGCTCCCCCGTATTTTGAGGCTGTGCCCCCTAGTTCTAGTCTCCCCTACCAGTGGAAACAACCTCCCTGCCTCTATCTTGTCTATCCCTTTCATTATTTTAAATGTTTCTATAAGATCACCCCTCATCCTTCTGAACTCCAACGAGTAAAGACCCAGTCGACTCAATCTATCATCATAAGGTAACTCCCTCATCTCAGGAATCAGCCTTGTGAATTGTCTCTGTACCCCCTCCAAAGCCAGTATATCCTTCCTTAAGTAAGGTGACCAAAACTGCACGCAGTACTGCAGGTGCAGCCTTACCAATACCCTGTACAGTTGCAGCAGGATCCCTGCTTTTGTGCTCCATTCCTCTCGCAATGAAGGCCAACATTCCATTCGCCTTCCTGATTACCTGCTGCAAATGCAAACTAACTTTTTGGGATTCATGCACAAGGACCCCCAGATCCCTCTGCATCTCAGCATGTTGTAATTTCTCCCCATTCAAATAATATTCCCTTTTACTGTTTTTTTTCCCCAAGGTGGATGACCTGACACTTTCGACATCGTATTCCATCTGCCAAATCTTCGCCCATTCGCTTAACCTATCTAAATCTCCTTGCAGTCTCTCTGTGTCCTCTACACAACCCGCTTTCCCACTAATCTTTGTGTCATCTGCAAATTTTGTTGCACTAAATCTGTCCCCTCTTCCCGGTCATCTATGTATATTGTAAACAGTTGTGGTCCCAGCACTGATCCCTGTGGCACACCACTAACCACCGACTTCCAACCCAAAACGGACCCATTTATCCCGACCCTCTGCTTTCTGTTCACCAGCCAATTCTCTATCCATGCTAATACATTTCCTCTAACTCCGCATACCTCTATCTTCTGCAGTAAACTTTTCTGTGGCACCTTATCGAATGCCTTTTGAAAATCTAAATACACCACATCCATCGGTACACCTCTATCCACCATGCTCATTATATCCTCAAAGAATTCTAGTAAAATAGTTAAACATGATTTCCCCTTCATGAATCCATGTTGCGACTGCTTGATCGCACTATTCCTATCTAGATGTCCCGCTACTTCTTCCTTAATGATAGTTTGAAGCATATTCCCCACTACAGATGTTAAACTAACCGGCCTATAATTACCTGCCTTTTGTCTTCCCCTCTTTTTTAAACAGAGGCGTTACATTAGCTGCTTTCTAATCCGCTGGTACCTTCCCAGAATCCAGAGAATTTTGGTAGCTGATAACGAATGCATATGCTGTAACTTCCGCCATCTCTTTTAATACCCTGGGATGCATTTCATCAGGACCAGTGGATTTGTCTACCTTGAGTCCCATTAACCTGTCCAGCACTACCCCCCTAGTGATAGTGATTGTCTCATGGTCCTCCCTTCCCATATTCCCGTGACCAGCAATTTTTGGCCTGGTTTCTGTGTCTTCCACTGTGAAGACCGAAGCAAAATAATTGTTTAAGGTCTCAGCCATTTCAACATTTCCCATTATTAAATCCCCCTTCTCATCTTCTAAGAGACCAACATTTACTTTAATCACTCTTTTCCGTTTCATATATATGTAAAAGCTTTTACGGTCTGTTTTTATGTTTTGCGCAAGTTTACCTTCGAAATTCATCTTTCCTTTCTTTATTGCTTTTTTAGTCATTCTTTGCTGTTGTTTAAAATTTTCCCAATCCTCTAGTTTCCAACTAACTTTGGCCACCTTATACGCATTGGTCTTTGATTTGATACTCTCCTTTATTTCCTTGGTTATCCACGGCTGGTTATCCCTTCTCTTACTGCACTTGTTTTTCACTGGAATATATTTTTTTTGCGCAGGCGTCATGGTTAATCAGTCATCGAAATTTGGCATACAGGTACAGCAGGCGGTGAAGAAGGCAAATGGTATGTTGGCCTTAATAGCTAGGGGATTTGAGTATAGGAGCAGGGAGGTCTTACTGCAGTTGTACAGGGACTTGGTGAGGCCTCACCTGGAATATTGTGTTCAGTTTTGGTCTTCTAATCTGAGGATGGATGTTCTTGCTATTGAGGGAGTACAGTGAATGTTCACCAGACTGATTCCAGGGATGGCAGGACTGGTATATGAGCAGAGACTAGATCAATTGGTCCTTTATACATTGGCGTTTAGAAGGATGAGAGGGGATGTCAAAGAAACATAGAAGATTCTGATGGGACGGGACAGGTTAGATGCGGGTCGAATGCTCCCGATGTTGGGGAAGTCCAGAACCAGGGGACACAGTCTTTGGATTAGGGTTACGCCATTTAGGACTGAGATGAGGAGAAGTTCTTCATTCAGTGAGTTGTTAACCTGTGGAATGCCCTGCCGCAGCGAGTTGTTGATGCCAGTTCACTGGATATATTCAAGATGGAGTTAGATATGGCCCTTGCAGCTAAGGGGATCAAGGGGTATGGAGAGAAAGCAGGAAAGGGGTACTGAGGGAATGATCAGCCATGATCTTATTGAATTGTGGTGCAGGCTCAAAGGGCTGAATGGTCTACTCCTGCACCTATTTTCTATGTTTTCTATGTTTCTATGTGACAGATTGGAGGAAATTTGGGCGAAAACTTTGGAAAGAGTGATCATCATATGATAAGGTTTAAATTAATAGTGGAGAAGAATAAGGAGCAATCTAGAGCAGACATTTAAATTGGAAGGGGGAAAACTTCAATGGGAGGAGAGCGATCTAGCCAAGGTAAAATTGAACCAATGATTGTGAGGCTCATCTGTAACAGGACAATGGGTGATATTTCAGGAGTAGATGTATCAGGTAAAGGCTAGGGACATTCCAACACGAGGTAACGAAAAGTGAACCATAAATACGGCTGCTTGTATGACGAGGGAGATAGAGAATATGATTCAACAAAAAAGAGGGTGTATGATGCATGTCAGGAGAATTCTTCAAGTGAGAATCAGTACAAATGCCAAAGGTTACTAGGGGAACTGAAGATACTATGAGAATAGAATGGCAGTTAACATAAAAGTGAACCCAATATCTTCTACCAGAAGGGAAATAATAACCGGGTCGTAAGCGATGGGGTGGGGTTTCTAAGAGCAAAGAAGGTGATTTGTGCTTAGAGGTGCAGGGCAATGCTGGAATACTTAATGAGTATTTGTATCAGTATTTAGTAAGGAAGAGGATGCTGGCAAAATATCGACAGATGGAGATTGTAGAAGCAATGGATGGTATGAAAATTGATAGGCAGGATGTACTAGAAAGGTTGTATACATTTAGAATGGATAAGTGGCCTGGTCCTCATCGTTTTCATACCAAGTTTCTAGGTGTAGCGGGGTTGGAGATAGCGGAAGGGATTGGCATAATCTGCCCATCTACCCGAGATGCGGCGGTGGTGCCAGAATGTTGGAAATGACAAATGTGACATCCTTGTTCAAGAAATGGTATAAGCCAATCCTGGTAATTATAGGTCGGTCAGTATAACATCAGTGGCGGGTAAGGTTTTCGAAACAATAATGAAGGAATACATTAACAATCACTTTGGAGAGATGTAAGTTAATTACGGATAACCAGTACTGATTTGTAAAAGGCAGATTGTGGTTGACTGAAAAAATTGATTTTTTAAATTAAGTAACAGAGAAGGATGATGAAGGAAATTCACTGGACTTTGTCTGTATGGCTTTGAAGAAAGCGTTGGACAAAGTACCACATAAAAGGCTGGTTAACAAAATTGTGGCTCTTGGAATAGGAAGGCCCGTTTCAGCTTGGATAAGAAATTGGCTGAAGGACAGAAAACGGCTAGTCACTGTAAATGGTTGTTTTTCAGACCGCGATCAACAGCCTGCTGGTCGCCATTGACAAGAGACTTACCTGTTCCAGCCAAGTATATAATGTGGCTAGAAGAGCAGGCCAGAGGCTGGGTATTCTGTGGCGGGAGGCGCACATACTGACACCCCAAAGCACTTCCGCCATGTACAAGGCTGAAGTCAGGGGTGTGGCGGAACACGCTCCCCTTGCGTGGCTGAGTGCAGCTCCAACAACACTCAAGAAACTCGGTGCCATCAGGGAAAAAGCAACCGCATTGTTTGAAACTCCAACCAGTACAATTAACACTCACTCCCTTCTCCACCTCTAGAAATGCACTGCAGCAACGCTTCAAAATCCGCTACCGTTACTGCCGAGAACTCCCGAGTGTTACTGAGCCCCATGAAGGATGAAATGACCACGCTCCAGCCCAGACCTGCGTTATGTAAGTTCCTCTCACTAGGGAGGCGACTGATCACCACACAGAACAGGATGGGCCCAGGAAACATCCCCAGTCTGTGTTGAGTTAACTGATCTCACCTGGTGAGCTCTTGAGCGCCATAGCACAGGGCAGTCCGAGGCTTCATTCCCGCCCTGTGCTGAGATCGATTATCTCACCCAGTGTGATTATGGGGCCCTCAGAGAGAAGCAAAGGCCCAGGATACAAAACTGGCTTGTGGTGCATTAGCTGCTCTCACCCAGCCGGGCACTGAGTCACAAAGAGCAAGTTGGGCCCGGCTTCATTCCCGGCCTGTGGTACATTAGATCATCACAGGAGGTGTGCAACTGAGACAATACAACACAGGAAATGCCCAGACTTCATTGCTGGCCTGTGCTGTGTCAGCAGATATCAAACGGCGTGGTACTGAGCCCCACACAGAGCAGTTTGAGCCCATGATCATTCCACGGTACGTGTTGTGTTAGCTGATATCTGTTGGTGTGGTGCGAAGCCAAAACCTACAGGAAACACCCAGGTTTAATCTGTGGTATATGCTGAACTCTCTGATCTCACCTACTGCCTGAGCATCAGCTGGGCAACTGTCAGATTCTCAGTAGAAGGTCCAGGCTCTGTGGAGCAGCTGTCTGGTTTGTGTTGTTGATCGCTGGGCTGTGCAAGATCTATTTGAGTGAGGGTTGGAGCTTTTAGGGTCTGTATGTTATATTCGGTTCAGTACAGTTTAGCTCTAGGTTTGTGTTAGAGATACCAGAGTCCATGAAGAAGCTGAAAGGTCATCGACCTGAAAAGTTCAATCTGTTTCTCTCGACTGAGACACTGAGTATATATACACCATTTTCCGTTTTTCGTTCAGATTTCCAGAATTTGCTTTATTTTGCTTTAACTTCTACGAATAAGATGTCAGGATCTGTACAGGAGATGCCTGGCTCTGTGTAAATTCTACCTGGGTCTGTGCAAATGCTGCCCGGGCCGATGTAGGAGCGCACTCGCTGTGTATAGGAGCAATCTATGTTGCAGCTCGCTGTGTCAGGACTGGAGCTGACTGCGTCGGTGCAAGTGTTGCCTGCGACTATGCAGCAGCTGATTCGCTGTGGAATGTCTCGGTCTGTGCTGGAGCTCACTGGGTCAGTGTGGGAGCAGCCTGGATCTCTGTTGAAGCTTTGGATTCAGTGTCGTTGCTGTCGTTGTCTGTGAAGTGAGCTGTCTGGGTCTCCCAAAGAGGCTGTTTAGGAACATGTAGGAACTGTCTGGTCCTTTCTATAAACTGTCTCCGCTAGGGTTGGAACTGTTTATTTCAGTGTAGAACCACTTGGGACTGCATGGTAGGAGCTGTCCAGTTCTAACCTGGACCGAATGGATCTGTGTAGCAACTGCCGGTATCTGTGAAAGGAGGAGCTTCCTTCCATGTAGGAGCTGACTGTGGTTGTGTTGGAGCTGTATTGACCTGTGTAGGAGTTGTTTGGGGCTGCTTATGGGATGTTTGGTTCTTTGCAGGTAATGCTGGGTCTGTGCAGAAGCAGTCTGTGACTGTCGGATCTTTAGCGGCCCGCAGAGGAGTGTCTGGGTCTGTGTAGTTGATCTCTGGGTCTGTGTAGGAACAGTACCTGCCTGCATGGGAGTTTGTTGGCTCCGTGTAGGAGCGTCCTGGGTCAGTTGGATCTGAGAAGGAGCATTCTAATTGTGTGTAGCGACTGTCTGAGACTGCGTAGGGACTGTCTGAGATTGCGCAGGAGCTGTCTGAGCCTGTGTAGTAGCAGTCTCTTTTGGAGCTCTCTGGCTCTGCGTAAGAGCTGTCTCAATCTGGGTAGGCTCAATCTGGGTCTGTGTAGGCAGAGTCTGGATCTGTGTTGACACAGTCTGGCTATGTGTCGGCAGAGTCTGGGTCAGTGTAGGCACAGTCTGGGTCTGTGTTAGCAGAGTCTGGGTCAGTGCAGGCACAGTCTGTGTCTGTGTAGGAACTGCCTGTTTCTGTGTAGGTAGAGTCTGGGTCAGTTTGTCAAAGTCTGAGTCTGTGTGGTTGTCTGAATCTGATTGTTTCCGCCCTCCCTTGGTCTGTGTAGCAGCTGTCTGGCTCTACTCCAGAACTGCTTTGAACTTTATGGATCGGTAAACCTGTGTGCTTGGGCTGAGATTTAGTCAGTAATTCCAGTCTCCCCATCCGCTCCTGCACTGTCCGGTTTTTCATGTTTACATTTGCCGACTGGGGAAGTTGGTGATCAGGGGAGCTGGAGCATCAGTGAACCCGCGTGAGACAGGTGTACATCTACCCGGCCCCGGCCCCTAATGTGAGGATGTGAGGAATACATGATAGGGCCGATATTGCTTGGGGCTATGAACTGAAAGTGAACCACTCTGATCCAAACAACACTGGCCACAGTCGCAGATTCCAAAGGTCACTTCCACGGCGGCTTTTCCCTCACATACTGCCTCTATATCTACTCAGTGCCGTTGCTGATTAACTGTCCAAATCTGAAGCCTCACACCAAACTAATCGACCAACTCTGCTGCTGCACTCGATGGGCCTGGTGCTTCAATGCATTACTGTCCGCAGTGCTCAATAACTGCCCAAGCAGTCTGTGTGGCACTTCAGCAGACAGGTAGAAAAGGCAGGAAGGGCAGTCTCGGTCTCAATCGCTTTGTTTATCACGAATGGCCAACACATGGTTTGATTATGGGTACATCTTGAGTGGACTTGGTTCCAGCATTGGTTCAGAGGTAGGATTCTCGCTTCCCGTTTATTGGCTGGAAAATGCGAGAGGCCCCGGTTTAAAATCCCAGAGAAAGCGCTCCTTTACCATGCATTTTTGACAATTAACTGCCTTTGATTCTTTGAAACATAGAAATTTACAGTGCAGAAGGAGGCCATTCCGGCCCATCGTGTCCGCGCCGGCCGAAAAAGAGCCGCAGGGCCCTTCATCAGCAGCCCTAAAAGTTACATACCAACCCATAAACAATGATAGAAAGACAAAGAGAACCCAGCTAAACCAATCCGCTGCACACAACTCCGACACCCCTTATGCTAAAAACATCTACACTCCACCTCAACAGAAGCCATGTGAGCTCCTGGGAGGGGCAGAAAACAGATAAAGACCCATGCCCATTTAGGGAGAAAACATCTCGGAAGATTTCTCTCCAACCCATCCAGGCGATCGAAACTAGTCCAGGAGATCATCCTGGTCGTATTCTATTCCCTGCAGTGCTTACCATTATATCTGCTCCGTGCAACAAAACGTCATCCAGTCTAATCCCAATTACCAGCTCTCGGTCCATAACCCTGCAGGTGGGGTAATGGTGTGAAAAGATGGTGAAGTTCCCAAGTAAGACTGCGTGAATCTGAAGCGCTGTGGGAAGACGGTCAGTGCAAATAATCCCCAGTAATGGCTCCTCAATAACATACAATTTGTGTGAGCGAGTTTGGTTGGAATATGAATTCGATCTTTAACCCGCACTACACTTTCATCTTACTGAGGCAGATGCAGCACTTGCACGTTTTTGCGCAGTTCACGACCCCCCGTCTTCCGAAAGCGCATTACAGCCAATGCTGCATTTTAGAAGTGTAGTCACTGTTGTATTGTAGGAAACGCGGCAGCCCATTTGCGTACAACAAGCACCCACACACAGCATTATGCTAATGACCACGTAATCTGTCCTTTGTTATGTTGATTGAGGGATAAATATTGATCAGGGTGATTGGCGTCACAGTCTTATTCAGTTTGCAGACAGTCATTCATGTACATAATGAGGCAATTGGGGAGGGCAGACACCTTTCTCACACCTTCCCGTCCTGATCCCATGATCCTTACTCTTGATGAAGCACATTCTTCCCAATCTAATTGAGCTCTCCTGAACAACTGCAGGTTTAACCTCATTGCTCAATCCAGTTATTTCCTAAATCATGTCCGGGATTTCACCATCACCACTCTGCCGGGAATCCACTCTGAGTGCTGATCATTCTCCTGCTGTCAGTTCTGACGAGTTCACTATTAATTTTGAGCATGTTCCACCTTGGTCTTTCTCCCACAATGTAAGTTTAACTAGTATTGCACAAAAGTTACTATCTTGTATATCTCTGTAATGCCATGTTACGATGCCTACATTATAAACTGTCCAAGATATCGATTTGGACACATGCGGGTAGGGTTAAAATCGCTCCTCCAACCACGGATGTTCTGCAGGATCGGCGAGTGTTGGGTACTGGTGCTCCCTCCACTGGCCGCTGTGCAGTATTGCAACACCTTGTGCAGCTGCTCCCTCCTCTGGCTCCCTGAAGATAACAGGCCAGGAAGACAAGGTACTTCAGAAGGTCAATGGAATACTTGCCTTTGTTAGTCGAGGCATAGAACACAAGAGCAAGGACGTTATGCTCGGATATATAAAACACTGTTTAGGCCGCAGCTGGAATACTGTCTGCAGTTCTGGTCACCACAGTACAGGAATGATGTGATTGCACTGGAAAGGGTGCAGAGGAGATTGAGAAGAATATTTCCTGTACTGGAGAATTTTGGCCACGAGCAAAGGTTGGAGATGCTGGGTCTGTTTCTTTTGTAACAGAGTAGACTCAGGGGTGACCTGATTGAGGTGTATAAAATTATGAAGGGCCTGTATGGAGAGGATTGGAATGACCTACAGAGAGGATTGGAATGACCTATTTCCTTTGACAGAACGGTGATCCAGTAGGGAGCATAGTTTTAAAGTAACTGGGGGGAGATTTAGAGGAGGTATGAGGGGAAGTTTCTTCAGCCATAGGGTGGTAGCGTCTGGAAAGTACTGCCTGAAAGAATGCTAGAGGCAGATAGCATCACCACATTTTAAAAACACTTGGATGTGCACTTGAAGTGCTGTAACGTACAGGGCTAGGGACCAGAGTTGGAAGGTGGCATTAGGCGAGATAGCTCTTGGTCGGCCGGTATGGGAACTATATGCTGAAATAACCTCTATCTTGATGTAAACTTCTCTGATTCTATGATTCTGTACAGTACTACACCATCTGCTACAGATGCTCCGTCCTTTGGCCGCTTTCCAGTATTGCACCACATGATACAGCTGCTCCTTCCTCTGGGTGCAATACAGTACTGCAACACCTGATACTGCTGCACCATCCTCTGGCCGCTGCGCGGTATTGCAGCACCTGCTCCTTCCAACCCTTGGCGTCCTGGCAACATTATACTGAAAATCCAGCCCGTTTGCACAGATCATCAATGTTGTAAATGAACTGTCTGCTTCTGTTGGAGAAACCAGTTGTTGTAGTAGCATTACATCAGGTCAGAGAATTTCTGAAACTGTCGGGTGCACAAGAGATCCCTCCCGCGCAGGAGACATCCTCACCCAGTGTGTAAAATGCCCTGGGGGAGATCTCGAAACTGCCATCATGTGATAACAACACGATTTACACCTAACCCAGTCTCCACATCCTTTGGGCCACGACCACTTACTGAGGGAGGGTGAACTGGTCCGCTTTTGTTATCAGTGTCCATTTCTATAATAGATATTTTCTTGCTTTATTGAGCAAGTTGGTCCTTCAACGTCCATGTCAGCACGAATCGGACGAGTAAACTAATTAAAATGAACATAGCCCAGTTTGGACGATAAATGCAGCATTAGGATTCACAGGCAAATAGACAAGTGTAGCTGATGGTCTAAATCTGCAACAGAGAGTGGCAGGTAGCTGCTAGATATTTGTGAGAGGCTGTGAGACTTGATTTTGAATTGGTTCAATGGCTTAATTGGTTAAAGTGCTTGCCAGGTAAGGAGCAGCTCCCGGACCCTATTCTCAGCGGGCGTGTGTTGAATTTATGTTGTTTCTGTTGTCTGCGAATTTCAGCAATAAATAATAAACGTATGGTGGAGCGATTAAACTCCGGGATACTCAAGAGACCAAAATTAGAGAAGCGCAGATATCTTGCGGGGTTGTGGGGCTGGAGGAGATTATAGAGATCAGGAGTGGCGAGGCCACGGGGGGGATTTGGAGCCATTTATTTCAATTTTAAAATAGAGACATTGCTTAACCACGAGTCAATGTTGGTCAGCAAGCACATGGGTGATGAGTGATCGCGACGTGGTACGAGTTAGGAAACGGGTGGCAGAGTTTTGGATGACCTCAAATTTAAGGAGGATAGAACGTGGGCAGCCAGTAGGCACCGCATTGGAATACTCAAGTCTGGATATAATAAAGGTATGCTTGAGGGTGTCAGCAGCAGCTGAACCGAGGCAGCGGTGCAGTCAGATGGAAGTGGAAATAGGTGATCTTTGTGATAGTGTGGATGTGTAGTGGGAGGCTCAGCTTGGGGTCAAATGTGACACCAAAGTTGCTAACCGTCTTTTTCAGACTCAAAAAGTTGGCAGGTCGAGAACCGGACTGGATGGCTAGGAAACAGAGGTTGTTGCATGGACTGAAAACAATGGCTGCAATATTCACAATATATAGTTGGAAAAAATGTTAGCTCATCCAGCACTGGATGTGGGACATCTTGTCATTTGGAGACAGTGGAGGGTGGAGAGCGCTGGTGGTGATATAAATCTGGGTATCACCAGTGTACATGTGAAATCTGACGCTGTGTTTCCGGATGATGTCGCCAGGGTGCAGCAGGTTGATGATATAGGAGGGGGAAAAAGATTGCTCCTTGGGGGACACCAGAGTTAATAGTGCCACAGCGGGATGAAAAGCTATTGCAGGCGATTCTGTTGCTACTACACGTTAGATGAAAATCGAACGATTGCAGTCACATCCAGCTGGAAAGCGGTGGAGACGCGTTGGAGGAGGATTGAGTGTTCAACACGGCAACTTCTGCAGCTAAGTTGAGAAGGACGGCGCGGGGAGTTTACCTTTTGTCACAGTCACGTAGGACGTTATGTGTCACTGTTGCAAGAGTCTTTTCGGGACTATGGCAGGGGAGCAAACCTGATTGGACGGATTTAACCTTTGAGTTCCAGGAAAGATGAGCCGGGATTTGGGAGCCGACAACACTTTCAAGGGATTTGGAGAGAAAAAGGAGGTTGGAGGTGTGGCGGTAGTTTGCACGGTGGAGCAAATGCACAAAAACGATGGAACTTTTATATTTTAACAAAGAGCAGTCTTTGGAATGATAGCGGCACTTGCGGATAATGGCAACAAGCGATGTTTGGTATTCATTGAACTTCACGATAAATAAACCAACGATTCATTTCACTGTTGGATATTTTATTCCCAGTGTGTTGAACAACCGTGGCAGGGAATCGAAGCTGAGAATACCATCAATGAAATTATTATCCATTAGTGCACGGGACTGCTGTATTCTTGGTCAAGCTACTTACCCTTAAATATTCACACACTGTGATTATATCTGTTTCAGCTCTGTTATCTGCATGGTACAGGTACCCGCTGCTCCTGGGTCTCAGAATCTGGTGCTCGCTTTGGGCTTTTACGGATATAAATGTGTGAGCCCCGGGTTCCATGCCCATTCCCTGCACTTCCACCTCGCCAGCTCCTCATTCAGTCATTTTGTCCTGCCCTCTGGAAATCTCTGACACTCAACCGCCCTTCAAACCCACATCACAATGTAACATTATACGGCTGCTTCAGGCTCTACCCACCTTTAACCGAATCCTGCCACCCAATCCTTCTCCTTTCTCGCTCGGGGCCCACCCTTTCTCTCCTGTGGAAGCTCCGAGCAGTTTCCCTGAGGTTTGTGCCACGGGTGTGAGGGGATTGAGTTACCTTCCTTCACTCATTTTTTTCTCTGGAAATCAAATCGATGGAACGTTTGATACATTGTCTTTCTTTGCTCAGCGGTTTGTGTCAGTTCTTAAATTTGATATGTTTACTGCAATAATTTAATGAGACTTGCAACAGTGCTTTGGCCGGGAATCGAACCCGGATATCCGGACCAGGGGCCGACAGTTCTTTTTCTCAATGCCAAGACTCACACTGTCAAGGCCATTTTCTTTTCAATTTTCACTTCATTTTCTGTGCTTTTCGTTACACAAGGAGCAACTTCATAAAACACAAAGCAAAACACCGCAGAAGCTGAGAATGGAATTAGTTAGAACATTCTGGAATCTCTGGAGGTCCAGGGGTCAGTCTAAGAATAAGCGGTATGCCATTATGACTGAGATGAGGAGAAACTTCTTCACTCAGAGAATGGTTAACCTGTGGAATTCTCTGCCGCAGAAAATTGTTGATGCCATTTGTTTGGATATATTCATACGGGAGTTAGATATGGCCCTTACGGCTAAAGTGATCAGCGGGTATGGAGAGAAAGCAGGAAAAGGGTACTGAAGTTGCATGATCAGCCATGATCATATTGAATGGTGGTGCAGGCTCTAAGGGCCGAATGACCTTCTCCTGCACCTATTTTCTATGTTTATATGTTTATATGACCATCTGTGGAGACGGGGACACAGGTGTAACCTTTCAGCTTGAAGAGCCAAATATTGCAGATACTTTTATTTAAATTATTTTTCCATGTGCTGATCCATTTGAATTTCCCTTCAACTTTACAGTTTATAAGTTGCCCAATGGCAATAAAAAGTTAATGAAACACCCTCAATCTGGAAAGCCTCATAAAGTGTTCAACACAGCAACGACGCGTATATGGCTCAAAACCTCGCATGGTGAACAATGGATCTGTAGTCTATCACCTTATTTTGTTCAATTTGGATTCATTCTACATTAAATACATTTACAAATTGTCATCATTACATTGTATCATCTAAATACATTCAGCCACGCCGCACAATCCTTCCTCAACCACTTATTAACCACAAAACCTGAAGTTTAATGTGTCTCTTGTGACATTTACCAATCTATTGTCCATTAGCAACTGATCATTATCTATTACTTAAACTTCCTCTCCGAACAGAACACCCACAGAGTCTTCTAATGATGTTTTAGCATATATTTAAAATACTCGTTCATGTTTATATTCCTCCCCTTCTCAAAAAGGACACCTTTCTTTGCACAATCCCTAATCTAGCCAAACTGATCATTAAATTTATCGCTGCTTTGCTAGACTCGGGCAGACCCTCCTGCTATCTCCATCTCAAAATTTAAGACATGGGATTCCCATTCCCATTCTACGGTACCCCACCGAGCAAGGAAACCTCACACAACTGTCGAACATATTATCAGAATCACTTAACTGAGGACATATCAGCAGTAAATGGGACAGGCACATCCCGTGTCCCATAGCACTGGGAAAGTTGCCACCTCCACTCGCCCAATCTTACATACAGCAATCATGGTAAAATCCGGGTATGAACCAATTTAAAATCCATTTCAATTCACTCTGGATATTTAAAATTCACCCACACCCCTTTCTAAATCGTGCTGTAGTCCAGCTGTGGGGATATCTTCTTCCAAAACTCCTGATCAGCTGAGGCCTTGAAACTTCATTGTATAAACATCCCAAAGAAACCATGAGTGTTGCAGTTGTCTAATTGGACAGACTCCTCTTCTCTCTCCAGCAGAAAGCTTAGAAATGCAGGACGCATTTGACGTCCTCTGGAGATTTTCACGTTTATTTCTTCCATCGAATCCTGTGGATTGCCCACACAATATTCTGATACATTTCCCCAATTGCGTTTTCCTCTACTTCCTTCTCCTCCTCCCAAACCATATTCCTCAAGACCACTTCGGGCAACGAACCTGAATCACCTCGTATTCCACGAGTATAATATCAGATTTTATAACAGCTTTATTAAATAATACCTCTTCTTCTTCTTAGTCAGTCCCTCGGAGTCGAGTATGACTTGTTTCCAAATTAAAGATGATTTCTTATGTGACTGATGAGTGCGATGTGGGATCTCCAGTCTCTATCACAGGTGGGGCAGACGGTGTTTGAAGGGACGCTGGAAGAAGGGACGGGTGGGTGGGGTGCTTGGGTTGTCATGCACTCCTTCCACTGCTTGAGCTTAGTTTCCGCTTGCTCCCGGAGAAGAGACTCAGAGTGTTCCGCACCTTCCCAGATGCTTCTCCTCCACTTTGAGCGTTCTTGGGCCAGGGATTCCAAGGTGTCGATGGGGAAGTTACACATTTCCACCATGGTTTTTACGGTGTCCATGAAGCATTTCCTCTGCCCATCTGGGGCTCGCTTTCCATGTCGCAGCTCCACGTAGAGTGCTTGTTTTGGAAGTCTCGTCTCGGGCATGCAGTCGATGTGGCCTGTCCATCGGAGCTCATCGAACGTGGTCAATGCTTCGATGGTAGGGATGTTGGCCCGAGAGAGAACACTGACATTGGTGCTCATATCCTGCCAATGGATTTGCAGGATCTTGAGGAGCCAGATTTCGTGGAACTTCTCTGATGTTGTGAGATGCCTGCTATACAACGTCCATGTCTCTGAAACATAAAGCACGGTGGATATTACTGTGCCCTGTATACCATCAGCGTGGTTCCGGGTTTGACCTCCTTGTCTTCAAACGCGCTCTTACTCAGGTGAACGATGCCTGCGCTGGTGCACTGAAGGCGGTGTTTGACCGTCATTGATGTCTACCCTTGTTGGCAGTAGGCTCCCGAGGTATGGCAAATGGTCCACGTTGTCCAAGTCTTCATCGTGGATTTTGATAATCTGGGGGCAGTACTGTGTGGCGGTTTGCAGGTTGGAGAGGACCTTTGTCTTACGGATGTTTAATGTAAGGCACGTGCTCTCCTATGCTTCTGTGAAGGTGTTGACGATGGTTTGGATTTCGGCCTTCTCTCGAAGTTATCGAAGTTAACTCTTATCTCTCTTCTTTGACTGTGGATACGCCCACGATGAACTCTTGATAGCTGTTGAAATATAATCAGTTAAAATTCCCTGTTCTACTTCTTCATTATTAGGTTTTGCTGGATTGCAGGTTAATATGAAGTTTGCTAGTCCACAATTGTATTACTTTAATTTAATTTCTCCTCTGTTTCAATTAGTGGAAGTAATCATCTTGTACCTAGGTTTTATTTACAGTTAAAAGTCTTATTGTCTTCAAAATCCACTGGGTTCATCATCAACTAACACTTTATGACAGAGGCCGACGTCCAGTCTCTGTGGTTGGATGAACTTCTCCACATTTCCGGTTTTTGGGGTATATCCCAGGGTTTTCGGTTGTCTCTCAATGTAGAAGATCCACGGAGTTAGCAGACAGGTGGACATGCATATGTGAGGAGGAGGTATGAGGAATGGGTAGCATTATCTACTGTAAGGACAGGAATCATATTATTCTCAGTCCTACTTTGTAAACTGCTGCTTAAATATTTTAAGGCATTAATTCTTGCCTATGCTAAATAAAGGCATATAATTACACCGAATATGGTGTCAAGGTTGAACAATTGAACAGACAGACAGACCCGAAAACGACAACAATGGGTGGTGCTTGAAGTGAAGGTCGGTCTTATTATTTACTGGTCAAATCCTGACGTGATGGTGGACCTTATTTAAACGGGCAGTCCTATTGGTGATGAAGGGCCTTCTCATTAACTGGTCACTAACTGAGGTGATGGTGGATCTTATTGAAACGGGCAGACAGATTGGTGATCAACGGCATCTTCTTTAATCGGATGAGCCTTGAGGTGATGATGGGCTTTCTATTTAAATGGGAAAGACTTGAGGTGATGATGGAAATGTTCTTTCACCGGGCAGTTCATGGGGTGATGGTGGGCCTTCTTTCACAGGAAGGCTTTGATGTGAAAGTGGCTCTATTTTTAAATGTGCATTTAACATGTGCACCAGGAAGGGTAGTTGGTATATCAGAGATTGTAGGAAATGAATTCATAATAGCATAACCTTTGTCTCATTGGCACGATGAGCTCGGGTAGGACATGAGGGGAAATATTTGAAAATTTAGCGAAGGATCATAATTCAGAGCTAGAGCAGGAGATGTTTTCCTTGCTGGGGATGGAGAAGGATATGAGCCAAAAACAGGTGAATAGATAATTTCAGTGTCAGTGACAAACAATTCCATCAGTTCCTCGTAGTTGATCTTGGAGGTGTGTGTAGAAGGGACAGGGCAGAGGTGTTTAACAATATGGTTGTTAGTTTTGAAAGGAAGCCGGGGTCTATGTCTGCTTTCCATAATAATGTTGGATATTGGATCTGCTTAGGATGAAAGATGCATGATCTGACAGGGCTGTATATGAAGAGCATGCTTCGACATGAAATGAGTAAACCAGTTGTGGGCCAGATACGATCAAGTCATTGCCTTGGACCCAGGAGAGCTAAAATGGAACCCATTCCTGAGAAAATGACCAGTGCAGGAGAGGGTAAGAGTTTTACCGAGGGCAAGGACTTCAAAACGGTCAGTGAGTGACTGGTGGAGCTGATCGACAGCTGCAGATCTACCTTGGAAAATGGACAAGTTAGTTAGACTGCAGTTCACAAAAGTCGTAAGTGAATTGTAGAGAGATTTTTCCACGTGCGTAGATGCAGCTAGAAGTGGTGTTTAAATGCAATAGGGGGAGTGGATGGTGTCGATTCACGAAGCTGTCGGAGTTGGCTTTGTATGTGACTGCACAAAGCGAGCCGACTGAGTTGGCAAGCTTGAAGCAATCAAGTTGACAATCTGTGTGCTCAGACTGTTGATTTAACATTTTTGTCCTTGCTTATTACTAAAGTACTTTTACAAGAATGGGCCATTCTACTGTACATCCATGAGTGTATTTAGTTGTGCGAGGAGTGTTGGTTTGAAAGGGGTTAACCGAATGTGTTTGTTCATTGACTGTAATGAATATCAGACCCCATAGATTAATTAAATGTGTTTGTTCGGTGACTGTAATTAATCTGACTCTCCATGGACCATAATTGTATCACTGGAGAGGTTATCGCTTCTCTTAATGCGGCAAACATCTTGATGTATTATACCACAGTCTCGCAGAGAGAATCAACTCCGGCACTCACTGTCACCAGTGGCTCTACCGAGAGGACAAGAATGTATTTAGGAATCAATGAGTTTATAATACTAACGTTCGTTTTTGAGATAGAAAAGATATACTACCCCATTCTGGCTGTGGTCGGGGTCACTGGTAAGTCACTATGTCCGGCTACTCATGTTGTAGATCATGTTTAACTTTGTGACTGCATTATCTCATTGCTCTCACAATATCCAAAAACTAATTGAACCAACATATTATCTCTGGCTCTGGGGCTGATAATGTTCTGTGATTCCCCAATGTGACGATGTCACATTCACCCATTGACTGGCCTGAGTGCACTGAAGAGCAAATATCATCTTTTCATCTTTTCTCCATGTGATCGAGTCTGATAGAAATCTGAATCCTTTGTTAATTTCTAACACAAGCAATCTCACTGGATGATTCTCTTATAGTCTGTGTCTGTAAAGCGTATTCTATTCAATCGGACAGATGTGTTCATGGGTTTCCAGACTCAATCACCGTGCTCTGGGAACAGTGAATTATACCAAGTGGGGGAATCCAGTCGTGGCAGAAAGCTCAGGAACACACCGTGAATGTTTGACAATGTCCGTCTTGATCCAGGTTCAGTCTGACGTCTCCATTTGTAAAATATCTTTCCCAGCATAAGTCAGTGTTCTGGGAGGTTAGGATGGGATTACAAATTCATTCGTGATTGAATGTATCTCCAGTTATAGATCAATGGATTGATTTCCGATCATATCTGTGAACAAGGAATCCCCCACTCCATCTCCATCAAGCACAGTTCAGGAGAATCTCTTATTGAGACATCTTCTGACTCTGCCCCATTTCTTGCTCTTCTTCCGTGAAACTGATTCTTGTTGATTGTCACTGGAGAACAATGAACGGTGAGATCACTTTATTGATGCCAATTCACCACGTCAATTGAAGTTCCATCAAATCTCAAATATAGATACAGAACTCTGGATTAGCGCTGATGGAGTTGGATTCGGATATTTAATTAAATCTCAACCACAGATGTAGAACTCCGGGTAAACAAATCATCAAATTGGATGCAGCAATTTTAACACACCACAAGGTGCTAAATTTAATCTATGTTATATTAACCACAATCACAAAAATGTCCAATCACACAGCAGTGGACAGTTTGATCGTTGTGCGATTTTAAAAATCGAGCGATTAGAATTAGCCGCCGGTTATACACCACCGCCCATTGCCTTCACATTAATGCGGGGTGCAGAAGGCTGGATTGGTTCCACATTGCCCATTTTACACCAGCACAGATAGATATAAATCGACCGAGCATCTGCGGTGAGAAGGAAACGTCAGGTGCGGGCCATCCTCAAAACAGGACTGGTCACAGCATTAGAACATTTATAGTCGAGATTATTTGAAACCATTTGGAGGATCTGTGAGTTGAAAGTCGTCTAAAATGTTATTTAATAATGTGTTATTTTCACGGGATGTAATATGTCAGATTTAAGTGCATGTGGAAGCATTGCTCTGTTTTATTACATGCTTTCACACCAGATTAAAATGTTAAATATTTTTCTCTTCCTCACCTCAAACAAACAATCCTTTTTGTGCCCTGATACTGCGTAGGAATGCCCTAAGCATTCGGCTCAGAGGGAATCACAGACCAGTTTAAACACAGTACCCAAACTTGCTTGGCTCCCGTATATTTTGTTCATACTCTTCCAGGGTCTATCTCAAGGGTCAATGACTCACTCTCCGCCGGTCACTGACTCACTCTCGACTGGTCACTGAATTACTCTCCCCAGTCACTGACTCACTCGCCCTGGTCACTGACTCACTCTCCCCTGGTTACTGACTCACTCTCCTTGATTGCTGATTCACTGTCCCCTTGTCATTTACTCACTCTCCCCGGTCAGTGACTCACTCTCCCTGGTGACTGATTCATTCTCTCCCGGTCACTTACTCACTCTCATCGGACGCACTGCTGTAATTTCTGTCGCTGAATTACGGCGCATAATGACCTACCAAGACATTTCAGCCAAAGTCCAATTACCCAAACTAACTCCTGATTGGGTGCAGACTGAGAACAGAATACCAGAAGGTCGATGGTACCAGGGTTCCTGCAGCAGTGGGCAATGATTTCACAAACGTGGAGATGAGGGCTAATGCCACTTCAGTATTGATCCTCTGATTAGATGACACATTACTCTTGCAATAATAAATCCCATGCCCCGGTTCCAGTTACCATTCTTTGCTGATTGGTGAGTTGCATAGTTTGCATTGTACATCCAGTCTCCAGCAGAAAGCCCTTTCTCAGGAACATTATTAAATTCCATCACTGGAAGCAGTAATCAATGTAGAAATTTTACCCCAACCAATTCAACCTGTTGAATTCATTTTCGTCCTGTTGTGTTAATTTCCTTTTCATGTCCCTTCCTCACAGCTAACTCAATGACGATTGTGATCCTGTCTCGGGGAAAGTGCGGTCTCTCCAAATGTGTCACTCGCTACTTGGTGGCCATGGCAGCGGCGGATCTACTGGTTGTTACCACTGACCTGATATTGAGGCAGATTCCAATTGTTCATCATCTGTATTTTGTGCGAGGAATCCCCGTGTGTAATATTCACGCCGTCCTGCTTTATGTAGCCACAGACTGTTCTGTCTGGTTCACCGTCACTTTCACCTTTGATCGATTCGTGGCAATTTGTTGCCAGAAGCTGAAAACTAAATATTGCACTGAGAAAACCGCGGCTGTGGTCCTTGGAGCAGTGACTGTGCTGAGCTGTTTAAAGAACATTTTCTGGTACTTTATGTATTTACCTTGGTACAGGTTAGCCAATACCCCCTGGTTCTGTTACGTGAGTGTTCTTGTTATGATTTCACGTTTGTGGGTAACACTCGAGCTTCTTCATTCTATTCTAACCCCTTGCATCCCATTTGTTCTGATTCTGCTCCTCAATGCTTTAACCATCAGACACATTTTAGTGGCCAGCAGAGTCCGCAGGAGACTCCGGAATCACAGCAGCGAGGGGATTGCCAGTGACATAGAGATGGAGCGACGAAGGAAATCCATCATTTTACTGCTCATTATTTCAGGGAGTTTCATTCTGTTATGGGCTGTGTTTATGTTGTTTTCTATTTGGAACCGGTTGTCGTATTTTGTTCTTGATACTATACATCTACCTGCTTACATGAAAGAAATAGGATTTATGCTCCAGCTCCTGAGTTGCTGTACAAACACTTGTATTTATGCCGTGACACAGAATAAGTTCAGAGAGCAGTTGAAGAATGTGGTGAAATGCCTGTATCTCCGAATTGTTAAAATAATTAAATGGTGAGACTGAATGTAGAAGATGCAGCATCAGAAATCAACATGATGTACGAAAAGGAGCGAAGCAGGAGAAGGCCATGGTGAATATCCACGGTTTCTCATGTAGAAAACAAAATTAACTCAATATAGATGACACTGCGGCAGAAAGGAAACGTTACCTGATGTGGGGACGTCGAGGTTTAACACAATCACATCTTACACAGACCTAGTTAGCACGGGTTGACAGAATAGTATGATGCTACAAGGTCATAATTAACCTGATAAAATACACAACACACACGATCCTTTCAGGGATTTCGATCTAGATAGCATGAATATTCAAGATGATATGTTTCAGACATGCGCTGAAATCGTTCGGAGGATTACATAGCACACAAGCAGGTAATTCGGGCCATCGTACATTTGCCAGCTCTTTGAACGAGATATACAATTTGTCTCACTCAGCTGGTCTTGCCCCATAGTTTTGATAATTTTACCGATCAAATATTTATCCAATTCCTTCGTGACTGTTGGTACTGAAGCCGGATCATCCACCCTTTTAGTCTCGGCATTCACGATAATAATTCGAGGTGTAAAAAAAACTCCTAATTTGCCCACTAGATTTCTTGTCAAGAATTTAAATCTGTGTCCGCTGGTTACCAAGCCTCCAGCTAGTGGAAAACATTTTCCTATAACTACTATGCCGATACCATTCATGATTAAATCTATCCAAACCCTCTCGGACCTGTGAATTAACAGGTCCCCGAATTCCTACAGCCCCTTTTAAATTGTATCATTTAGCTTATATTACTTCTCCTCATTTGTACCGACAATATGCTTCACTCTGCAATCCTCTGCTTTAAATGTCGACTGCCATGTTTCTGTGGAAGTCACTCCTCATGACTTCTGGTATGTTCCTCTCGTTTTACTACATTCGCAACTTTGTGACATTTGCAAACTTTGATATTATGTCCTGAGTACTCAATTCCAGGACATTAATAATTATCCTCAACGAGCAGTGGTCCCAACAGCGCCACCTAGCTGATACCATCGGGGACTTCACCGCTTTCCAAATAACAAAAGTTCTCTATTACTCTCTGCTTTCTGTCACTCGGCGGATTTCGAATCTATGCAGACACTGTACCCTTATTACCGTGGGCTTCAATTTTGCCAGCAAATCCGCTGTGCGGTACTTCATCAAGTGTCTTGTGAAAATTCGTCAAGTTAGTCAAGCACGATTTGCCTTTGTCAAATTAGACTAGCATGAGCAGTTAAGACCACAAGTTTACAACACCAGGTGAATCCTTTGCAGGTGAAGAACTTTCAGTTCCACTCGCAAGGACACTGCAATTAAAGAGTTGTATCAATTATTTGACAAATAAAGTGTATTAATCTGACGCCTCAATTCTGAAATTTGGGTTAAGCGTACGTATGATTGACTATCCCACAGACCGAACATAATTGGCGACCGAGTCAATACTGGGAATAATTAAGTCTTTCATTGTATGATTTATTGACTGCCATCTCTAGTCAGTCAGTCCCATACAGAGCAGATTCTGGAATATGGAGTATCTGGGCGAATAAAAAGATGCACATTCGACGAAGCATGGAGGGAAACTATGAGGGTTAGTAATCTCACGTGAAATAGATCCATGAGTGAGTTAAATTGGATCCTGGGTACCCGAAAAACCAACGTTCCTGTGTTACAAGGGATGGTTTTCAAGCCTCAGATTCTGTCCGAATCTAATCAGCAGCACGGAAAGGAGAGCAGCGCCAGAGAGGCGAGCGTGGGGAGGCCTATAAAGGTTCAACATCGGCGGGAGGCGGCAGTCCGAGCAGCGTTGGAGAGGCGAGTATGTGGAGGTCTATAAAGGCCAGCTGGTGCAGCTGCAGCAGGGTGAGAAGGCAAAAAAGAAGTCGAAAGACATCGAAAGGTGACTTCACAGCCAAGGGGGTAAGTGATTGTCTGGTGATTGGTAAGTAGATTTTATTTTTCTATTCTTGATCAGTAAGTAACCTTTTGCATTGTTGATTCCAATTTAAGTTTATAAGAACATAAGAACATAAGAATTAGGAACAGGAGAAGGCCATCTAGCCCCTCGAGCCTGCTCCACCATTCAACAAGATCATTGCTGATCTGGCCGTGGACTCAACTGCATTTGCCCGCCCGCTCCCCATAACCCTTAATTCACTTATTGGTTAAAAATCTATCTATCTGTGACTTGAATACATTCAATGAGCTAGCCTCAACTGCTTCCTTGGGCAGAGAATTTCACAGATTCACAACCCTCTGGGAGAAGAAATTCCTTCTAAACTCGGTTTTAAAATGGCTCCCCCGTATTTTGAGGCTGTGTCCCCGAGTTCTAGTCTCCCCTACCAGTGGAAACAACCTCTCTGCCTCGATCTTGTCTATCCCTTCCATTATTTTAAATGTTTATATAAGATCACCCCTCATCCTTCTGAACTCCAACGAGCAAAGACTCAGTCTACTCAATCTATCATCATTCGGTAACCAGCTCATTCCCGGAATCAGCCTCGTGAATCGTCTCTGTACCCCCTCCAAAGCCAGTATATCCTTCCTTCAGTCAGGTGACCAAAACTGCACGCAGTACTCCAGGTGTGGCCTTTACAATATCCAATACAGTTGCAGCAGGACCTCCCTGCTTTTGTACTCCATCCCTCTCGCAATGAAGGCCAACATTCCATTCGCCTTCCTGATTACTTGCTGCACCTGCAAACTAACTTTTTGGGATTCATGCACAAGGACCCCCAGGTCCCTCTGCACCTCAGCATGTTGTAATTTATCCCCATTGAAATAATATTCCCTTTTACTGTTTTTTTTTCTCAAGTTGGATGACCTCACACTTTCCGACATAGTATTCCATTTGCCAAACCTTAACCCATTCGCTTAACTTATCCAAATCTCTTTGCAGCCTCTCTGTGTCCTCTGCACAACCCGCTTTCTCACTAATCTTTGTGTCATCTGCAAATGTTGTTACACTACACTCTGTCCCCTCTTCCAGGTCATCTATGTATATTGTAAACAATTGTGGTCCCAGCATCGATCACTGTGGCACACCACTAACCACCGATTTTCAACCGGAAAAGGATCCATTTATCCCGACTCTCTGCTTTCTGTTCGCCAACCAATTCTCTATCCATGCTAATACATTTCCTCTGACTCAGCGTACCTTTATATTCTGCAGTAACCTTTTGTGTGGAACCTTATCGAATGCCTTTTGGAAATCTAAATACACCAAATCCATCGGTACACCTCGATCCACCATGCACGTTATATCTTTAAAGAATTCCAGCAAATTCGTTAAACATGATTTCCTTTTCATGAATCCATGCTGCGTCTGCTTGATTGCACTATTCCTATCCAGATGTCCCGCTTTTTCATCCTTCATGATAATTGCAAGCATTTTTCCCACTACAGATGTTAAACGAACCGGCCTCGTGTTACCTGCCTTTTGTCTGCCCCCTTTTTTAAACAGAGGCGTTACATTAGCTGCGTTCCACTCTGCTCGTACCTCCACAGAGTCCAGAGAATTTTGGTTGATTATAACAAATGCATCTGCTATAACTTCCGCCATCTCGTTTAATACCCTGTGATGCCCTTCGTCAGGATCAGGAGCCTTGTCTACCTTGTGTCCCATTCGCCTTCTCCAGCAGTACCCCGGTAGTCAGAGTGATTGTCTCAAGGTCCTCCCTTCCCACATTCCCGTGACCAGCAATTTCTGGTGTGGTTTTTGTGTCTTCCACTGTGAAGACCGAAGCAAAATAATTGTTCAAGGTCTCAGCCATTTCCACATTTTCCATTATTAAATCCCCCTTCTCATCTTCTAAGGCACCAACATTTACTTTAGTCACTCTTTTCCGTTTCATATATCTGTGAAAACTTTTACTATCTGTTTTTATGTTTTGCTCAAGTTTACCTTCGTAATCTATCTTTCCTTTCTTTATTGCTTTTTTAATCATTCTTTGCTGTTGTATTAAATTTTGCCAATCTTCTAGTTTCCCACTAACCTTGGCCACCTTCTCCACATTGCTTTTTAATTTGATACTCTCCGTTATTTCCTTGGTTATCCACGACTGGTTATCCCTTCTCTTACCGCCCTTCTTTTTTACTGGAATATATTTTTGCTGCGCACTATGAAAGAGCTCCTTAAACGTCCTCCACTGTTCCTCAATTGTGCCACCGTTTAGTCTGTGTTTCCAGTCTACTTCAGCCAACTCTGCCCTCATCCCACTGTAGTCCCCTTTGTTTAAGCATATTATGCTCGTTTCTGACACAACTTCCTCACCCTCAATCTATATTACAAATTCAACCATACTTTGATCACTCATTCGGAGAGGATCTTTTCCGAGGAGATCGTTAATTTTCCTGTCTCATTAAACAAGACCAGATCTAAGATAGCCTGCTCCCTTGTAGGTTCTGTAACATACTGTTCTGAGAAAAAAATCCCGTATGCATTCTCTGAACTCCTCCTCCAGGCCACCCCATGCGATTTGATTTGACCAATCGATATGTTGGTTAATATCCCCCATGACTACTGCCGATCCTTTTTCACATGCGTCCATTATTCCCTTGATTATTGCCCGCCCCACCATGAAGTTATTATTTTTGGGCCTATAACTACGCCCTTACTACCTCTAATCTGCACCCACAATGATTCAAAGTTTTGTTCATTAGAGAAAATATCGTCTCTCACAACTGTCCTGATATCATCCTTTATTAACAGAGCTAGCCCACCTTCTTTCCCTTGTTGTCTATCTTTCCGAATCGTCAGATACCCATGTATGTTTAATTCCCAGTCTTGGCCACCCTGCAACCATGTTTCTGTAATGGCCGCCAAATCATGCCCATTTGTAATGATTTGTGCCGTCAACTCATTTACTTTATTTCGAATGCTGCGTGCGTTTAGGTAGAGTGTTTTAATCCTAGTTTTTAAACCATGATTTTTAGTTTTGACCCTTCCTGCAGCCCCTTTATATTCAGTGGCTCTTTTTGTTTTTTTGCCTTGGGTTTCTCTGCCGTCCACTTTTTCTCATCTTCTTTCTGTCTGTTGCTTTTGTCTCCTTTTTGTTTCCCTTTGTCTCCCTGCATTGGTTCCCATCCCCCTGCCATATCAATTTAACTCCTCCCCAACAGCACTAGCAAACACTCGCCTTAGGACATTGGTTCCGGTCCTGCCCAGGTGCAGACCATCCGGTTTGTACTGGGCCCACCTCCCCCAGAACCGGTTCCAATGCCTCAGGAATTTGAATCCCTCCCGACTGCACCACTGCTCAAGCCACGTATTCTTCTGAGCTATCCTGCGATTCCTACTCTGACTAGCACGTGGCACTGGTAGCAATCCTGAGATTACTATTTTTGAGGTCCTACGTTTTAATTTAGCTCCTAGCTCCTTAAATTCGTCTCGTAGGACCTCATCCCTTTGTTTACCAAAATCGTTGGTACCAATGTGCACCACGACAACTGACTGTTCACCCTCCCTTTTCAGAATGTCCTGCACCCGCTCCGAGACATCCTTGATCCTTGCACCAGGGAGGCAACATACAATCCTGGAGTCTCGGTTGCAGCCGCAGAAACGCCTATCTGTTCCCCTTACAATCGAATCCCCTATCACTATCGCTCCCCCACTCTTTTTCCTGCCTTCCTGTGCAGCAGAGCCAGCCATGTTGCCATAAACCTGGCTGCTGCTGCCCTACTCTGATGAGTCATCCCCCTCAACAGTACTCAAAACGGTGTATCTGATTTGCAGGGAGATGACCGCAGGGAACCCCTGCACTCCCTTCCTTGCACTGCCCTTCCTGCTGGTCTTCCATTCCCTAACTGGCTGTGGACCCTTCACCTGTGGTAAGACCAACTCGCGACACATGCTACTCATGTCATTCTCAGCACCGTGGATGCTCCAGAGTGAATCCACCCTCAGATTCAATTCCGCAACGCGGACCGTCAGGGTTAAGTCATGGCAGGAGAGCTTGGACACATTTTATGTTCCCACTGTACTATGTGGGAAATCAGGGACGCTTCCGGTGTCGGTGATGTCTACGTGTGTGCGAAGTGCATCCGCCTGCAGCTCCTGACGCACTGCATTGAAGAACTGGAGCTGCGGGTTGATTAACTCTGGATCCACGACGCTGAGAATGATGTGATTAGCACGTTTTGTGAGTTGGTCTTAATGCAGGAAAAGGGTACACAGCCAGATAGGGAATGGCTGATCAACAGAAAGAGCAGTGCAAGGAAGGTAGTGCACGAGTCCCCTGTGGTCATCCCCCTGCAAAACATAAACACCGCTTCGGTACTGTTGAGGGGGATGACTCTTCAGGGGAGGGAAGCAGCAGCCAAGTTCATGGCTCCGTGGGTGGCACTGCTGCACAGGAGAGCAGGAAAAAGAGTGTTAGAGCTATAGTGATAGCAGTTTTAATTGTAAGGGAAATAGATAGACGTTTCTGCGGCTGCAACCGAGACTCTAGGATGGTATGCTACCTCCCTGCAGCAAGGGTCAAGGATGTCTCGGCGCTGGTGCATGGCATTCTGAAAAATGAGGGTGAACAGCCAGTTGTTGTGATGCATATACGTACCAACGATATAGGTAAAAAGTGGGATGAGGTCCTACAAGACGAATTTAGGGAGCTCCGAGCTAAATTAAAAAATAGGACATCAAAAGTAGCAATCACAGGATTGCCACCAATGCCACGTGCTAGTCAGAGTAGGAATCGCAGGACAGCTCAGATGAATACGTGGCTTGAGCAGTGGTGCACATGGGAGGGATTCAATTTCCTGGGACATTAGAACCGGCTCTGGGGGAGGTAGGTCCAATATAAACCAGCCGATCTGCACCTGGGCAGGACCAGAACCAATGTCCTAGGGGGAGTGTTTCATAATGCTCTTGGGGAGGAGTTAAACTGATATGGCAGGGGGATGGGAACCTATGCAAGGAGACAGAGGGATGTAGAATGGGGGCAGAAGCAATAGATAGAAAGAAGAAAAGTGAAAGTGGAGGGCAGAGAAACCAAAGGCAAAAAGCACAAAAGGCCGCATTATTAGCAAAATTCTAAAGGGGCAAAGTGTGTTAGAAGGACAAGCCTGAAGGCTGTGTGCCTCAATGCAAGGAGTATTCGGATAAGGTGGAGGAATTAACTGTGCAAATAGCAGTAAACGGGTATGATGTAATTGGAATCACGGAGACATGGCTCCAGGGTGACCAAGGCTGGGAACTCAACATCCAGGGGTATTCAACATTTAGGAAGGATAGACAGAAAGGAAAAGGAGGTGGAGTTGCACTGCTGGTTAAAGAGGAAATTAATGCAATAGTAAGAAAGGACATTAGCTTGGATGTTGTGATGTGGAATCGGTATGGGTGGAGCTACGGAATACCAAGGGGCAGAAAACGCTCGTGGGAGTTGTGTGCAGACCACCAAACAGTAGTAGTGAGGTTGGGGACAGCATCAAACAAGAAATTAGGGATGCATGGAAAAAAGGTACAGCAGTTATCATGAGTGATTTAATCTACATATTGATTCGGCTAACCAAACTGGTAGCAATGCGGTGGAGGAGGATTTCCTGGACTGTATTAGGGATGGTTTTCTAGACCAATATGTCGAGGAACCAACGAAGGAGCTGGCCATCCTCGAATGGGTGATGTTTAATGAGAAAGGACTAATTAGCAATCTTCTTGTGCGAGGCACCTTGGGGAAGAGTGACCATAATATTGTAGAATTCTTTATTGAGATGGGGAGTGACACAGTTAATTCAGAAACTAGGGTCCTGAACTTAAGGAAAGGTAACTTCGATGCTCTGAGGCGTGAACTGTCTAGAATAGACTGGCACATGCAACTTAACGGGTGGACGGTGGATAGGCAATGGCAAACATTTAAAGATCACATGGATGAACTTCAGCAATTGTATATCCCTGTCTGGAGTAAAAATAAAACGGAGAAGGTGCCTCAACCGTGGATAACAAGGGAAATTAAGGATAGTATTAAATCCAAGGAAGAGGCATGTAAATTGGCAAGAAAAAGCAACACACCTGAGGACTGGGAGAAATTTAGAATTCAGCAGAGGAGATCAAAGGGTTTAATTAAGAGGGGGAAAATAGAGTACGAGAAGAAGCTTGCAGGGAACATAAAAGCTGACTGCAGAAACTTCTATAGATATGTGAAGAGAAAAAGATTAGTGAAGACAAACGTAGATCCCTTGCAATCGGATTCAGGTCAATTTATAATGGGGAATAAAGAAATGGCAGACCAATTGAACAAATACTTTGGTTCTGTCTTCACGAAGGAAGACACAAATAAGCATCCAGAAGTACCAGGGGACCGAGTGTCTAGTTAGAAGGAGGAACTGAAGGATCTCCTTATTCGGTGGGAAATTGTCTTCGGGAAATTGATGGGATTGAAGGACGATAAATCCCAGGGGCCTGATAGTCTGCATCCCAGAATAATTAAGGAAGTGGCCCGAGAAATAGTGGATGCATTGGTGATCATTCCCCAACAGTCTATCGACTCTGGATCAGTTCCTATGGACTGGATGGTAGAGAATGTAACATCACTTTTTCAAAAGGGTGGGAGAGAGAAAGCGGGTAATTATAGATCTGTTAGCCTGACATCAGTAGTGCGGAAAATATTGGAATACATTTTTAAGGATGAAATAGCAGTGCATTTGGAAAACAGTGACAGGATCAGTCCAAGTCAGCACGAAGTTATGAAGGTGAAATCATGCTTGACAAATCTTCTGGAATTTTTTGAGGATGTCACGAGTAAAGTGGACAAGGGAGAACCAGAGGATGTGTTGCATTTGGATTTTAAAAGGCTTTTGACAAGGTCCCACACAAGAGATTGTTGTGCAAAATCAAAGTACATGATATTGGGGATAATATACTGACTTGGATAGAGAACTGGTTGGCAGACACGAAGCAGAGCGTCGGTATAAACGGCTCCTTTTCAGAATGGCAGGCAGTGAGTAGTGGAGGGCCACGGGGCTCAGTGTTGGGACCCCAGCTCTTTACAATATACATCAATGATTTGGATGAAGGAATTGTGTGTAATATTTCCAAGTTTGCAGATGACACTAAACTGGGTGGCGGTGTGAGCTGTGAGGGGTCTCAAGGAGGCTGCAGGTTGATTAGACAGGTTAGGTGAGAAGGCAAATGCAATATAATGTGGATAAATGTGATGTTATCCACTTTGGGGGCAAAAACGCAAAGTCACAATATTATCCGAATGGCGGCAGATTAGAAAAGGGGAGGTCCAATGAGACCTGGGCGTCATGGTTCGTCAGTCATTAAAAGTTGGCATATAGGTACAGTAGGCTGTGATGAAGGCAAAAGCTATGTTGGCCTTCATAGCTCTGGGATTTGAGTATAGGAGCAGGGAGGTCGCACTGCAGTTGTACAGGACCTTGGGGAGGCCTCACCTGGATTATTGTTTTCAGTTTGGTCTCATAATCTGTGCAAGGATGTTCTTGCTATTGAGAGAGTGCAGTGAATGTTCACCAGACTGATTCCCGGGATGGCAGGACTGATATATGAGGAGAGACTAGAACAACTGGGCCTTTACACATTGGCGTTTAGAAGGATGAGAGGGGATCTCATAGAAACATATAGGATTCTGACGGGATGCGACAGGGTCGATGCGGGTAGAATTTTCTCGATGTTGGGGAAGTCCAGAACCAGAGGACACAGTCTTAGGATTAGGGGTAGGCCATTTAGGAGTGAGATGAGGAGAAACTTCTTCACTCAGAGAGTTGGTAACCTGTGGAATGCCCTGCCGCAGAGATTTGTTGATTCCAGTTAATTGGATATATTCAAGAGGGAGTTAGATATGGCCCTTACGGGTAAGGAGCTAAGGGGTATGGAGAGAAAGCAGGAAAGACGTATTGAGGGAATGATCAGCCATGATCTTATTGAGTGGTGGTGCAGGCTCGAATGGCCTAATGGTCTATTCCTGCACCTATTTTCAATGTTTTCTATGTTTCTATGTAACAGATTGGAGGAAATGATTTGGGTGAAAACTTGGGTAAACTTTGGATGATGAGGTTTAAATTAATACAGATGAAGAGTAAGGAACAATCTCGAGCAGACATTTTAAATTGGAAGGGGGAAAACGTCAATGGGAGGAGAGCGGATCTCGCCAACATAAAATGAAACCAATAGTTGTTCGGATCATCTGTAACAGGACAATGGGTGATCGTTCAGGAGTAGATGCATCAGGGACATTCCAACACGAGGTTACGAAAAGAGAACCAAAAACACGACTCGTGAGATGACAAGGGAGATAGATAATATGATTCAACAATAAAGAGGGTGTATGATGCATGTCAGGAGAATCCTTCAAGTAAGAATCAACCCAAATGCCATAGTTTACTAGGGAAACTGAAGATACTATGAGAATAGAATGACAGTTAACATAAAAGTGAACACAATATCTTCTACCAGCAGGGAAATAATAACCGGGTAGTAAGCAATGGGGTGGGGTTTATAAGAGCAAAGACGGTGACATATGCTTAGAGGTGCAGGGCAATGCTGGAATACTTAATGAGTATTTGTATTAGTGTTACCAAGGAAGAGAATGCTGGCAAAATATCGGCAGAGGCGCAGATTGTAGAAGCAATGCATGGTATGAAAATTGATAGCCAGGATGTACTGGAAAGGTTGTATATATTTAGAATGGATAAGTTGCCTGGTCCTGATGGTTTTCATACCAAGTTTCTTGGTGAAGCGGGGTTGGAGATAGCGGAAGGGATTGACATAATCTGCCAATCTACCTTCGATGCGGGGGAGGTGCCAGAATGTTGGAAATGGCAAATGTGACATCCTTGTTCAAGAAATGGTGTTCGACAATCCTGGTAATTACAGGCTGGTCAGTATAACATCAGTGGTGGGTAAGGTTTTAGAAACAATAATGAATAAATATATTAACAATCGCTTTGGAGTGATGTAAGTTAATTAAGGACAGCCAGTACTGATTTGTGAAAGGCAGATCGTGTTTGACTGAACAAATTGATTTTTTAAATTAAGTAACAGAGAAGGTTGATGAAGGAAATTCACTGGATTTTGTCTGTATGGCTTTGAAGAAAGCTTTGGACAAAGTACCACATAAAATGCTGGTTAACAAAATTGAGGCTTTTGGAATAGGAAGGCCTATTTCAATTTGGATAAGAAATTGGCTTAAGGACAGAAAAAGGCGAATCATTATAAATAGTTGTTTTTCAGACCGCGATCAACAGCCTGCTGGTCGCCATTGACAGGAGACTTACCTCTTCCAGCCACGTATATAATGTGGCTACAAGAGCAGGCCAGAGGCTGGGTATTCCGTGGCGACAGGCGAACATACTGACTCCCCAAAGCATTTCCACCATGCGCAAGGCAGAAATCAGGGGTGTGGTTGAAGACGCTCCCCTTGCGTGGCTGAGTGCAGCTCCAACAACACACAAGAAACTCGGTACCATCAGGAAAAAAGCAACCCCATTGATTAAAACTCGAACCAGTACAATAAACATTCACTCCCTTCTCCACCTCTATAAAGGCACTGCAGCAATGCTTCAAAACCAGCTACCCTGACTGCCGAGAACTCCCGAGTGTTACTGAGCCCTATGAAGCATGAACGGACCAGGATCCAGCCCAGACCTGTGCTATGTAAGTCCATCTCACTAGGGAAGGGACTGATCACCACACATACCAGGACGGACCCAGGAAACATCCACGGTCTGTGTTGAGTTATCTGATCTCACCTGTTGAGGAACTGAGCGCCATAGCAGAGGGCAGTCCGAGGCTTCATTCCCGCCCTGTGCTGAGATCTATTATCTCACCCAGTGTGATTCTGGAACTCTCAGAGAGAAGCAAAGGCCCAGGATACAAAACTGGCTTGTGATGCATTAGCTGGTTTCACCCGGCAGGGTACTGAGCCACGCGGAGCAGGTGGGGCCCGGGCTTCATTCCCGGCCTGTGCTACGTTCGATCATCTCTGGAGGTGTGCAACTGAGACAATACAACACAGGAAATGTCCAAGCTTCATCGCTAGCCTGTGCTGTGTCAGCAGACAGTACACGGCGTGGTACTGAGCCCCACATAAAGCAGTTTGCGCCCATGATCATTCCACGGCATGTGTTGTGTTAGCTGATACCTCTTGGTGTGGTACTCAGCCAAAACCTACAGGAAACGCCCAGGTTCTATCTCTGCTATATGCTGAACTCTCTGATCTCACCTACCTCCTGGGCATGAGCTGGGCAACTGTCGGATTCTCAGTAGAAGGTCCAGGCTCTGTGCAGCAGCTGTCTGGGTTTGTGTTGTTGATTGCTGGGCTGTGCAAAATTTATTTGTGTGAGGGTAGGATCTATATGGGTCTGTATGTTATATTCGGGTCAGTGTAGTTTAGCTCTAGGTTAGTGTTGGAGCAACCAGAGTCTATGAAGCAGCTGAAAGGTAATCGAGCTGAAAAGGTCACTCTGTTTCTCTCGATTGAGGTGTTACCTGATACACTGAATACATATGCACCATTTTCATTTTTCGTTCAGATTTCCAGCATCTGCTTTATTTTGCTTTAGTTTCTACGAATAAGCTGTCAGGATCTGTGCAGGAGATGCCTGGCACTGTGTGAATGCTTCCTGGGTCTGTGCAAATGCTACCTGGGTCTGTGCAAATGCTGCCCGGGTCGATGTTGGAGCGCACTGGCTGTGTATAGGAGCTATCTATGATGTATTTCGCTGTTTCAGGGCTGGAGCTGACTGCGTCGGTGCAAGAGTTGCCTGCGACTATGCAGCAGCATATCCTGTCTGCGAAGGAGTGCCTGCTTCGCTTTGGAATGTCTCGGTCTGTGCTGGAGCTCACTGGGTCAGTGTGGGAGATGCCTGGATCTCTGTTGAAGCTTTAGATTCAGTGTCGTTGCTGTGAAGTGAGCTGTCTGGAAGCTGTTTAGGAACATTTCGGAACTCTTTGGTCCTTTCTATAAACTGTCTGCGCTAGGGTAGGAACTGTTTATATCAGTGTAGGACCACTTGGGACTGCATATATGCTCCCTGGGCCATGGTAGGAGCTGTCTAGTTCTAACCTGGACCGAATGGATCTGTGTAGCAACAGCCTGTGTCTGTGAAAGAAGCTGCTTCCTTCCATGTCGGAGCTGTCTGTGGCCGTGTTGGAGCTGTATTGAACTGCGTAGGAGTTGTCTCGGGCTGTTATTGGGATGCTTTGTTTTGTGTAGGAGATCCTGGGTCTGTGCAGAAGCAGTCTGTGACTGTGTCGGATCTTTGGGGGCCCGCAGAGGAGTGTTTGGGTCTGTATAGTTGATCTCTGGGTCTGTGTAGCAACAGTACCTGCCTGCATAGGAGTTGCCTGGCTCTGTGTAGGAAGGTCCTGGTCTGTTGGGTCTGAGTAGGAGCATTCTAATTCTGTGTAGAGACTGTCTGAGACTGCGTGGGAGCTGTCTTAGCTCTGCGTAAGAGCTTTCTCAATCTGGATAGGCTGAGTCTGGGTCTGTATATTACAGTCTAGGCCTGTGTAGACAGAGTCTGGGTCTGTGTAGGGACAGTCTGGGTCTGTGTAGGCAGAGTCTGGGTCAGTGAAGGCACAGTCTGGGTCTGTGTTGGAACTGCCTGTTTCTGTGTATGCAAAGTCTGGATCAGTTAGGCAAAATCTGAGTCTGTGGTGGGAATATACTGCTTATCTGATTCTGATTGTTTCCGCCCTACATTGGTCTGTGTAGCAGTTGTCTGGCTCTACTCCGGAACTGTTTTGATCTTTATCGATCGGTAAACCTGTTTGTGTGTGCTGAGATTTGGTCAGTAGTTACAGTCTCCCCGTCCGCTCCAGCACTGTGTAAGTAAGTTTTTCATGTTTCCATTTACAGTCTGGTGATCAGGGGCGCTAGAGCATCAGTGAACCCGGGTGAGACAGGGGACTATCTGCCCGGCCCCGGCCCCTAATGTGATGATGTGAGGATGACATGATAGGGCCGATCGTGCTTGGGGCTATGAACTGACAGTAAACCCCTCTGAACCAAACAACACTGGACACAGTCGCAGATTCGAAAGGTCACTTCCGGGGCGGCTGTTCCCTCACATGCTGCCTCGATGTCTACTCAGTGCCTTTGCTGATAAACTGTCCAAATGTGAAGCCTCACACCAAACTAATCCACCAACTCTGCTGCTACATGCGATGGGCTCCTGGTGCTTCGATACATTAACTGAGTTGAATAACTGCCCGAGCGGCACTGTGCGGCACTTAAGCAGACAGGTAGACAAGGCAGTCAGGGCAGTCTCGGTCTCAATCGCTTTGTTTATCACGAATGGCCAACACATGGTTTGATTGTGGGTACATCTTGAATAGGCTTAGTTCCAGCATTGGATCAGAGGTAGGATTCTCGCTTCCCGTTTATTGGCTGGAATATGCGAGAGGTCCCGTGTACAAATCCCAGAAAAAGCACTCCTGTACCCTCCATTTTTGACAATTAACTGCCTTTGAATCTTAGAAACATAGAAACATAGAAAGTTACAGTGCAGAAGGAGGTCATTTCGGCCTGCCGTGTCAGCGCCGGCCGACAAAGAGCCACACGGCCCTCGATCAGCAGCCCTGAAGGTTACATACCAACCCATAAACAATGACGAAAAGGCAAAGAGCAACCAGCCGAACCAGTCCACTCCACACCACTGCACCACCGCTAATAGTAAAAACATCTGCACTCCACCCCAACCCAAGCCATGTGAGCTCATGGGAGAGGCAAGAAACAGATAAAAACCCAGGCCAATTTCAGGAGAAAAAATCTGGGAAAATGCCTCTCCAACTCATCCAGGCGAACTAAATTGGTCCAGGAGATCACCCTGGTCGTATTCTATTCCCTGCAGTACTTACCATTATATCTGCGCCGTCCAACAAAAGGTCATCCAGTCTAATCTCAATTACCAGCTCTCGGTCTGTAACCCTGCACGTGAGTTAATGGTATGGAAAGATGATGAAGTTCCTAAGTAAAACTGCGTGAATCTGAAGCACTGTGGGAACACGGTCAGTGCAAATAATCCCCAGTGATGCCTCTTCAATAACATACACTTTGTGTCAGTGAGTTTGGTTGGAATATGAATTCGAATTTTAACCCGCACTACAATTTCATCTTACCGAAGCAGATGCAGCACCTGCACGTTTTTACGCAGTTCACGACCACTGGACGTCCCAAAGTGCATTACAGCCAATGTAGCATTTTAAAAGTGTAGTCACTGTTGTATTGTAGGAAACGCGGCAGCCAATTTGCGCACAGAAAGCTCCCACATACAGCATTATGCTAATGAGCACTTAATCTCTCCTTTGTTTTGTTGATTGAGAGATAAATATTGATCAGGTTGATTGGCGTCACAGTCTTATTCAGTTTGCAGACAGTCATTCATATAAATAATGATGCAATTGGGGAGGGCAGACACCTTTCTCACACCTTCCCATACTGATCCCATGTTCCTTATCTATGAGAAATCCCATTTATCCCAATCTAATTGAGCTCTCCTGAACAACCGCATGTTTCACCCCATTGCACAAGCCAGTTATTTCCGATAATCATGTCCGGGATTTCAACATCACCACTCTGCCTGGACTCCACTCCAAGTGCTGATCATTTTCCTGATGTCAGTCCTGAAGAGTTCACTATTAATTTTGAGCATGTTCCACCTTGGTCTTTCTCCCAAATGTAATTTCAACTAGTATTGCACAAACATTCGTGTCTTGTATATCTTTGTAATGCCATGTTACAGATGCCTACGTTCTAAGCTGTCCAAGATATCAATTTGAACACCCAGCGGGTAGGGGTAAAATCCCTCCCCACCCGGCACATGTTCGACAGGATTGGCGAGTGTTGGGTAATGGTGCTCCCTCCACTGGCCGCTGTGCAGTATTGCAACACCATGTGCAGCTGCTCCCTCCTCTGTGTCCCTGAAGTTAACAGGCCAGGAAGACACGGTAGTTCAGAGAGTCAATAAAATATTTGCCTTTGTTAATCGAGGCATGGAACACAAGAGCAAGGACATTATTCCCGAATATATAAAACATTGTTTAGGCTGCAAATGGAGTACTGTGTGCGGTTGTAGTCACCAGATTACAGAAATTATGTGATTGCACTGGAAAGAGTGCAGAGGAGATTGACAAGAATATTGCCTGTACTCGATAATTTTGGCCATGGGCAAAGATTGGAGATGCTAGGTGTGTTTCCTTTGTAATAGAGTACACTGATGGAATACAGGATTGAGGTATATAAAGTTATGAAGGGCCTGGTTAGAGAGGATAGGAAGGGCCTCTTTCCCTTGACAGAGCGGTGATCCAGATTTAACGTAACTGGGGGGAGATTTAGAGGAGATATGAGGGGATATTTCTTCAACCAGAGGGTGGTAGTGCCTGGATCGCACTGCCTGAAAGTATGGTAGAGGCAGAAAGCATCACCACATTTTAAAAAACATTTGAAGTGCCGTAATGTACATCGCTAGGGACCAGAGTTGGAATGTGGCATTAGGCTAGATAGCTCTTGGTCGGCCGGTGTGGAAACTATATGCTGAAAGAGCCTCTTTCTTGATGTAAATGTCTATGATTCTATGATTCTGTACAATACTGCACCATCTGCTACAGATACTCCCTCCTTTGGCCGCTGTCCAGTATTGCACCACCTGGTACTGCTGCTGCCTCCTCTACGCGCAATACAGTACCACAACACCTGTTACTGCTGCATCATCCTCTGGCCGCTGCGCAGTATTGCACCACCTGATACAGCTGCTCCCTCCTTCGGGCACAATGCAGTACTGCAACACCTGATACTGCTGCACCATCCTCTGGCCGTTGCACAGTATTGCAACACCTGCTTCTTCCAACCCTTGGTGTCCTGGCAACATTACGCTGAAAATGCAGCCTGTTTGCACAGATCATGAATGTTGTAAATTAACTGTCAGCTTCTGTTGGAGAAACCAGTTTTTGTATTTCCAATTATATCAGGTAAAAGAATTTCTGAAACTGTCGGGTGTGCAAGAGATCCCTCCCGTGCAGGAGACATTCTCACCCTGTGTGTAAAATGTCCTGTGGTAGAACTCGAACCTGCCATCATGTGATAACAACACGATTTACACCTAACCCAGGCTCGACATCCTTTGAGCCACGACCACTTACAGAGGGAGGGTGAACTAGACCGTTATTGTTTCAGTGTCCATTTTTATAACAGATATTTTCTTCCTTCATTGAGCAAGTGGATCCTTCAGCATCCACGTCACTACGAATCGGACAAGTGAATTAATTAATTTCAACATAGCCCCAGTTTGGACGATAAATGCAGCATGAGGATTCACAGGCAAATAGACAAGTGTAACCGACGGTCTGAATATCCAACAGAGAGTGGCGGGTTGCTGATAGATATTTGTGAGAGGTTGTGAGATTTGATTTTGAATTGGCTCAATGGATTAATTGGTTAAAGTGCTTGTCAGGTAAGCAGGAGCTCCCAGGTCCTATTATCAGCGGGTGTGTGTTGAATAAATGATGTTTATACTGTCAGCGAATTTCAGCAACATTTCATAAACCAATGGTGCAGCGATTAAAGTCCGAGATACTCAAGAGGCCAAAATTAGAGAAGCACAGATATCTTGCGGGGTTGTGGGGCTGGCGGAGATTATAGAGATAGGGAGGGAATGAGGCTACGGTGGGGGTCTTGGAACGATTTACTTGAATTTTAAAATAGAAACATTGCTTAACCATGAGTCAATGTTGATCAGCAAGCACAGGAGTGATGGGTGATCGCGATTTGGTACTAGTTAGGACACGGGTGGCAGAGTTTTGGATGACCTCACATTTAAGGAGGATGGAACGTGGGCAGCCGGCCAGCATCGCATGGGAATAGTCAAATCTAGAAGGAACAAAGGCAGAGATAGAGTTTCAGCAGCAGCTGAGCCGAGGCAGCGATGCAGTCAGATGGAAGTGGAAATGGGTGATCTTGGTGATAGAGTGGATAGGTGGATGGAGGCTCATCTTGGTGTCAAATGTGACACCAAATTTGCTAACCATCTGTTTCAGCCTCAAAAAGTTTGCAGGTGGAGGACTGGACTGGATGGCTAGGAAACAGATATTATTGCAAGGACTGAAAACAATGACTTCAACATTCACAATATATAGTTGGAAAAAATGTTCGCTCATCCAGCACTGAATGTCGGACCTCTGATCATTTGGAGACAGTGGAGGGTGGAGAGCGCTGGTGAAGATGTAAATCGGGGTGCCACCAATGTACATGTGGAATCTGACGCTGTGTTTCTGGATGATGACGCCACGTTGCAGCAGGTGGATGATATAGGACGGGCCAAAGATTGCTCCTTGGTGGACACCAGAGCAAATGGTGTCAGAGCGGGACGAAAATCTATTGCACGTGATTCTGTGGCAACTACACGTTAGATAAAAATCGACCGAGGGGATTGCAGTCACATCCAGCTGGACGACGGTGGAGAGGCGTTGGAGGAGGATGGAGTATTCAACACGGCAACTCCTGCAGATAAGTTTATCAGGTCGGCGTCGGATAGTTTACCTTTTGTGTATTGGAATAGGAGTGCGGTCTGCCGCACTTCAGCAGTTATAGGCAACGGTCACGATGGTGGGCCCAGGGACCATCCATATGGACAGGAGGCAATGACTGCCGGTCCTCCGGCCTGGGCATTCTGCTGTGTGGAGGCCACTTCACCATCATCGAAGTTAAGGAGGTGGTGGGCGGCCGCCTCCTCGTAGCGGATATAATGTACAAAAGCTTCCCTCTCAGGTTAATTAACTTTGATGCCCCAGCTCTCAAGAACGAGCGGCTGGCCCTTTTCCAGCAGCTCCCACTGCTCCTGGCAACGTCCAGGCCGGTCATTCCGGGCCGTGACTTCAACTGCATCGATGCGGCTGGACAATCCAGCAGAGCCGACAACAAACTGGACACCACGTCCAGACTCCTGATGGATGCGGTAAAAGATGCCAAGCTGTGCGATGTCTTCACCAACTTTGCAGATGGAGCACCGTGCAGATACACCTGGTCGAGACCAGACGCGTTCGTCCATTCCAGAATAGACTTCCTGTTTGTGTCCCACACGCTCAAGGTCAGATCACCGACGTCACGCTGGTGTTCTTCTCTGACCACTGCCTCCTACTGGCCAACTGTCACACACAGGAAAACCAGAAAGTTGGCAGTGGGATATGGAAGCTGAACGTGAAACTGTTGACTCCGGAAAACGTTGAGGTACTCAAGAGGGATTACAAAGGTTGGAGAACCGTAAAGCCCCTCTGCGATTCCCCGATGCACTGGTGGGAAACAATCAAGATGAACCTCAAGAGGTTCTTCATCCTCAAAGGTGTTCAGGAGGCGAGAGGGAGACAGAGGTAATTGTCCCAACTCCAGAAGAGTATGCAAAACCTGCTCCTGCTGCAGTCGATGGGGGTCGATATCACGGAGGAAGTCGAAGTGGTGAAGGGTCAGCAAGCCTCGATCTTTGCCTCAAATTCCTCCAAAATAATCTTCCGCTCCAGAGTCCGCTCCGTCGAGCAGGATGAGTCGTGTTCGCGTTTATTCTTCCAAAAGGTACACAGGGGGAGCTCTGTGATCACCAGCCTAAAGGAGAAAGACGGTTCTGTAACGTCTTCGCAGCCTGACATGCTGAGGATCAGCAAATCCTTCTATGCCAGACTGTATGACATTAAGCATACAGAACGCGCTGCCTCCCAGTCATTCCTGTCGTCTATCACGGAGGTCTTAGACGACAGCGAGCAGGAGATTCTGGACCACATGCTAATCTGGATGAGCTTACAAAGGCAGTCCGGTCCTTCGAGACGAATGAAACTCCCGGAAGCGACAGCACCGGTCGACTTGTATTCGGCTCTGTGGGACTGGATGGGCCCAGACCTGCTGGAAGTGTACGGGGGTCTGCTTCTGGCCGGCAACGTGTCAGAAGCGATGAGAAAAGGCATCATCACCCTCATCTACAAGCACAAGAGGGAGAGGGGAGAAATCAAAAACTGACGGCCCATTTCGCTGCTCAATATGGACTATAAGATCCTGTCAAATGTCATCGTCAACAGGATCAAGTCTGCTCTTGAGCTGGTGATTCACCCGGATCTGACCTGCGCTGGCCCTGGCAGGAAGATGTCTGATAGCCTCGCGCTACTCAGGGATACGATCGCCTATGTGCAGGTCAGGAGGGTGGACACCTGCTTAATCAGCTTAGACCAAGCGAAGGCCTTTAACATGATATCACACACGTACCTGATTGACGTGCTCTCCAAAATGGGGTTTGGGGAGGGTATCTGCAATGGGATCCAAGTGCTCTACACAGAAACCAGTAGCACAGTTCTAATCAACGGGTGGGAAACTGAAAGCTTTCCAATCAGATCTGGAGTCAGGCAAGGCTGTCCTCTCTCCTCTGTCTTGTTTGTGTGTTGTATCGAGCCCTTTGCCGAGTCCATCAGGAAGGATGCGGGCATTAGAGGCGTGACGATGCCAGGCATCGGAGGTGCTCAGGTGAAGACCTCCCTGTACATGGACGAAGTCGCTATATTTTGCTCGGATCCGCAGGCGGTCCACAGATTGCTCACAATCTGCCATCAGTTTGAATTGTACTCGGGAGCGAAGGTCAATCGCAGCCAAAGCGAGGCCATGTTCTTTGGCAACTAGTCCGACCGATCCTTTATTCCCTCGACCGTTCAGCCAGATTACCTGAAGGTGTTGGGAATATGGTTCGGAGCAGACGGGGCGTGCGCCAAAAACTGGGAAGAGCGTGTCGCCAAAGTGAAACAAAAACTGGGATGGCGGAATAAGGACCGTGTCCACAGAGACACGATGTACAAATCACTGGAGAGTGGAGGAAAGGATGTTCCGAACGTGGCCCTCATCCTGACGGCCACCTTTGTGCGCGGCTGCATGAAGGTGTGCACAGACCCCCGGTACGCAAGCACCAAGTGTCATCCCGTGCTCAGGTTCTACCTGTCCCCGGTGTTGCGAAGAATGGGTCTGGTCATACTTCCATGAAACGCCCCCATCAGTTGGACCATGTCTGTCTACCTGTCCTTCGTGGAAAAGTTTTTCAGAAAAATCCCTTTTGACCGCAAGGCCATAAAGCAGTAGTCGGCACATAAGGTCCTGGACCCCCTCCGAAAGTAGGGGAGGTTGGGCGCTATCGCGTGGTTCCCCGATTAGACTGTCGAACTCATTTGGCAGAATATCTCATTGCCAGAGCTTTCACACAAGCACCAAGACGTTGCTTGGTTGGCGGTGAGATAGGCCCTTCCCATCAGATCCTTCATGCACAGCCGCCATCTCAGCAGCATGGCACGGTGTCCCCGGGTCAGCTGCGGGGCAGACGAGACAGTCACCCATCTCCTTCAGAATTGCACCTTTGCAAGGCAGGTCTGGAAAGAGATGCAGTGGTTGCTGACGAGGTTCATCCCAAGCAGCTCCGTAAGAGAGGACTCTGTGCTCTACGGGCTGTTCCCAGGGACACGCACTGAGACAGACATCATCTGTTGCTGGAGGGCCATCAGCTCGGTGAAAGATGCACTTTGGTCTTGCCGAAACATGCTGGTCTTCCAGAGCAAGGAGATGTCCATGTCTGCGTGTTGCAGACTGGTGCAATCCAAGGTCCAGGAGTACGTGCTGAGGGACGCACTGAAAATTGGTGCAGTCGCCGCAAAGGCACGGTGGGGAAGAGCCGCAGTTTAAAGCCCTTCTGCCAGGGTAAACCCAGGGCCTGGAATCAGTATAAAAATCCCCTCGGGCTGTACTTGTACACTTTTTGCATACAGAGATCGCCATGATCTGAAAACACCTATGTCGTGCCATGTATAATGCAAGTTCTGTTTAGTAATGTATCTTGCAACGAAATGTAACTGTACCCTCACCCATTCCTGTGCCGTATGTAACGTAATTTTATAAATGTATTACAATGTATCCTGGATTGTACTGAATTGTACCTTGAAATGTGAAGCAAGCAAATGTATTGAACAGAACTGCCTTCAGCATCCAAATGTATAGTATGGAATTGCTGGCCGCATCCAAATGTACTGAACTGCTATCCAATGTTTCGTGCAAATTTTTACATAAAAAAAGTATATTTTGAAATTTTTAAAAAGTATGTATTTTAATAAAGAGCATACTTTGGAATGATAGCGTCACTTGCGGGTAATGACAACTAGCGAGGTTTGGTATTCATTGAATTTCACGATAAATAAACCGACCATTCATTTCATTGTTGGATATTTTATTCCCAGTGTGTAGAACAACCGTGACAGGGAATCGAAGCTGAGAATACCATCAATGAAATTATTATCCATTAGTGCACGGGGCTGCTGTGTTCTTGGGCAAGCTACTGACCCTTAAATATTCACAGCTCTGTTATGTGTGCGGTACAGTTACCCGCTGCTCCTGGGTCCCAGGTTCTGATTCTCGCTTTGGGCTTTTACTGATTTAAATTTGTGAGGTCCCGTGTTCCTGCGCCATTCCCTGCGCTTCCACCTCGCCGGCTCTTCACTCAGCCATTTTCTCCTGCCCTCTGGAAATCTCTGACTCTCAACCGCCCTTCAATCCCACAGCACAATATAAAATTCTACCGCAGCGACGGGTGCTCCCCACGGTTAACCGAATGCTGCCAACAAATCCTTCTCCTTTCTCGCTCGGGGCCCACATTTCTCTCCTTGTGCAAGCTCCGAGCAGTTTCGTGAGGTTTGTGCCACGGGTGTGAGAGGATTGAGTTACCTTCCTTCACTCATTTTTTTCTCTGGAAATCAAATCGATGGAACGTTTGATACAGTGTCTTAACATTGTCTTTCTTTGCTCAGCGGTTTGTGTAACTTTTTGAATTTAATACGTTTACTGAATAATTTAATGAGACTTGCAACAGTGCATTGGCCGAGAATCGAACCCAGGTGTCCGGACCAGGGGCCGACAATTCTACTCCTGAATACCAAGACTCACACTGTCAAGGCCACTTTCTCTTCAATTTTTACTTTATTTTCTGCGCTTTTCGGTGCACAAGGAGCAGCTTCATAAAACACAACGCAAAATACCGCAGAAGCTGAGAATGGAATTATTCAGAACATTCTGGAAACACTCTGAAGGTCCAGGGGTCACAGTTTGAGGATAAGGGGTCAGCCATTTAGGACTGAGATGAAAAGAAACTTCTTCACTCAGAGAATGGTTCACCTGTGGAATTCTCTACTGGAGAAAGTTGTTGAGGCCTGCTCGTTAGATATATTCAAAAGGGAGTTAGATATGGCCCTTTCGGCTAAAGGGATCAAGGGGCATGGAGAGAAAGTACTGAATCGTGGTGCAGGCTCGAAGGGCCGAATGGCCTACTCCTGCACCTAATTTCTATGTTTCTGTGTTTCTTTGACCATCCGTGGAGAGGGGAACACAGGTTAACCTTTCAGGTCGATGAGGCAAATATTGCAGATACGTTAATTAAAATTATTTTTCCATGTGCTGAGCCGTTTGAATTTCCCTCCAAACTTTATATTTTATAAGTTGCCCAGAGGCAATAAAAAGTTAATCAACTACCCTTGCCTGGGAAGCCTCATAAAGCGTTCAACACTGCAACGACACGGATATGACTCAAAACCTCGCGTGGTGAACAATGGATCAGTAGTCTATCACCTTATTTTGTTCAATTTCGAGTCAACAAATCTTCAACATTACATTTTATCATCCAAATCCATTCCGCCACGCCACACAGTCACCCCTCCACCACTTATTAACGACAAAACCTGAAGTTTAATTTGTCTCCTGTGACATTCACCAATCTATTGTACATTAAAAAATGATCATTATCTCTTACTGAAAATTCCTTTCCGAACAGATCATCCACAGAGTCTTCTAATGATGTTTTAGCATATATTTGAAATACTCGTTCATGTTTATTCTCCTCCCCTTATCAAAAAGGAGATTCCTACTTTGCACAATCACTAATCTAGCCAAACTGAATATTAAACGTATCGCTGCATTGCCAGACTCGAGCAGACCCTGCTGCTATCTCCATCTCAAAATTTAATACATATGGGAATCCCATTCCCATTCTTCGTACCCCACCCAGCAAGGAAACCTCACACAACTGTCAAACATAGTATCAGAATCACTTAACTGAGGACATATCACCAGTAAATGGAAAGTCACATCCCGTGTCCCTCACACCGGGCAAGTTGCCACCTCCACTCGCCCAATTTACATACAGTAATCATAGTAAAAATCCGGTTATGAACCAATTTAAAATCCATTTCAATCCACTCTGGATATTCAAAATTCACCCACACCCCTATCTAAATCGTGTTGTCGTCCAGCTGTGCGGATATGCTCTTCCAAAACTCCTGATCAGCTGAGGTCTTGAAACTTCATTGCCTGAATATCCCAAAGAAACCATGAGTGTTGCAGGTGTCTAATTGGACCGACTCCTCTGCTCTCTCCAGCAGAAAGCTTGGAAATGCAGGACGCGTTTGACATCCTCTGGAGATTTTCACGTTTATTTCTTCCATCGAATCCTGTGGCATTGCCCTCACAATCTTCTCATACATTGTCCCCATTGCGTTTTCCTCTACTTCCTTATCCTCCTCACAAACCATATTCGTCACGACCGCTTCTGGCAACTAACCTGGAATCATCTCATATTCCATGAGTAAAATATCAGATTTTACAAAAGCTTTATTAAATAATACCCCTTCTTCTTCTTAGTCAGTCCCTCGAAGTCGAGGATGACTTGCTTCCAAATTAAAGATGAGTTCTTATGTGACTGTTGACTGCGATGTGGGATCTCCAGTCTCTGTCACAGGTGGGGCAGGCGGAAGTTGAAGGGATGCTGGAAGAAGGGACGGGTGGGTGGGGTGCTTGGGTTGTCATGCACTCCATCCACTGCTTCAACTTGGTTTCCGCTTGCTCCAGGCGAAGAGACTCGGAGTGGTCCGTACCTTCCCAGATGCTTCTCCTCCACTTTGAGCGTTCTTGGGCCCAGGATTTCCAGGTACCGGTGGGGATGTTACATATTTTCAACATGGTTTTTTGGGTGTCCATGAAGCATTTCCTCTGCCCATCCGGGGCTCGCTTGCCGTGTCGCAGCACCGCGTAGAGCGTTTGTTTTGGAAGTCTCGTCTCGGGCATGCAGCTGATGTGGCCCGTCCATCAGAGCTGATCGAACGTGGTCAATGCTTCGATGCTGGGGATGTTTGCCCGAGCATGAACACTGACGTTGGTGCGCATATCCTGCCAATGGGTTTGCAGGATCTTGCGGAGCCAGATTTGGTGGAACTTCTCCAGTGCTGTGAGATGCCTGCTATACATAGTCCATGTCTCTGAAACATAAAGCGCGATGGGTATTACTATGCGCTCAATACCATGAGCGTGTTGCTGGGTTTGACATCCTGGTCGTCAAACACTCTCTTCCACAGATGAATGATGGTTGCGCTGTTACACTGAAGGCGGTGTTTGACCGTCATTGAAGTCTACCCTTGTTGGCAGTAGGCTCCCGAGGTATAGCAAATGCTCCCCGTTGTCCAAGTCTTCATCGTGGATTTTTATCATCTGCAGCCGGTACTGTGTTGCTATTCCAGGTTGGTGGAGGACCTTTGTCTTACGGATGTTTACTGTAAGGCACAAGCTCTCCTATGCTTCTGTGAAAGTGTTGACGATGGTTTGGATTTCGGCCTTATCTCAAAATTATCGAAGTTAACTCTTATCTCTGTTCTTTGACTGTGGATATGCCCACTATGTACTCTTGATAGCTGTTGAAATATAATCAGTCATAATCCCCTGTTATAATTCTTGAGTATTATGTTATGCTGAATTACAGATTAATATGAAGTTTGCTAGTCCTCAATTGTATTACTTTAGTTTAATTTCTCCTCTGTTTCAATTAGTGGAAGTAATCATCTTGTATCTAGGTTTTATTTACACTTAAAAGTCTCATTGTCTTCAAAATCCACTGGTTTCATCATCAACAAAAGCTTTATGACAGAGGCCTAAGACTAGTTTCTGTGTTTGTATGAACTTCTCCACGTTGCCGGTTTCTGGGGTATATTCCAGGGTTTTCGGTTCATTCTCGATGTAGAAGATCCACGGAGTTAACAGACAGGTGGCCATGCGTATGTTTGCAGGAAGTTTGAGGAATGGGTCGCATCTTCTACTGAAAGGGCAGGAATAATATTATTCTCAGTCGTACTCTGTAAACTGCTGATTAAATATTGTACGGTATTAATTCTTGCCTATGCTAAATAAAGCCATATAATTACACCGAATATGGTGTCAATGTTGAACAATTGAACAGACAGACAGACCCAACAATGACAACAATGAGCGGTCCTTGTGGTGAAATCCTGACGTGATGGTGCACCTTATCTAAACGGGCTGTCCTTTTGGTGATGAAAGGACTTCTCATTACTGGTCAATAACTGAGGTGATGGCGGACATTATTGAAACGGGCAGTCAGAGTGGTGATCAACGGCATCCTCTTTAACCGGATGAGCCTTGAGGTGATGATGGGCTTTCTATTTAAACGGGAGAGACTTGAGGTGATGATGGAAATTTTCTTTCTTCAGGCAGTTCCTGAGATGATGGTGGGCCTTCTTGACCAGAATTGCTTCGATGTGATGTTGGCCCTGTTTTAAATGTGCAGTTAACATGTGCACCAGGAAGTGAAGTTCGGATGTCAGAGTTTGTATTAAATGGATTCACTATAGGAGAAGGTGTGCCTCATTGTCACAATGAGCTCGGATATGACATGAGGGGAAATATTTGAAAATCTAGCGAAGGATCATTATTCAGAGCTAGAGAAGGAGATGTTTTCCTTGATGGGGATGGAGAAGGAGATGAGCCAAAAACAGGTGAACAGATAATTTCGGTATCAGTGACAAATAATTCCATCAGTTTCTCGGAGTTGATCTTGGAGGTGTGTGTAGAAGGCACAGGGCAGAGGTGTTTAACAATATGGTTTTTAGTTTTGAAAGGAAGACGGGGTCTACGTTTGCTTTCCATGATAATATTGGATATTGGATCTGCTTAGGGTGAAAGATGCATGATCTGACAGGGCTGTATTTGAAGAGCCTGCTTCGACATTAAAGGACGAAACCAGTTGTGGACCAGATACGATCAAATAATGGCCTTGGTCCTATGGGAGCTACATTGGGACCCATTCCTGAGGAGAGGGTAAGAGTTTTACCAGTGACAAGGACATCAGAATTGCCAGTGAGTGAGCGGTGGAGCTGATCGACAGCTGCATAACTACCTTGAAAATGGAGAAGTTAGTCAGACTGCAGTGACTAAAAGTCGTAAATGAATTGTGGAGAGATTTTTCACGTGCGTAGATGCAGCTAGAAGTGGTGTTGGAATGCCATAGGGGCTGTGGATGGTGATCGATTCACGAAGCTGTCGGAGATGGACTTGATTGTGACCGCAAAAAGCGAGCCGACTGAGTTGGCAAGCTTGAAGAAATCAAGTTGACAATCAGTGTGCTCAGACTGTTGATTTATCATTTTTGTCCTTGCTCATCACGAAAGTACTTTTACAACAATGGGCCATTCTACTGCACATTCATAAGTGTATTTAATGGTGCGAGGTGTGTTGGTTTGAAAGGGGTTAACTGAATGTGCTTGTTCATTGACTGTAATTGATATCAGACCCCATAGATTAATTAAATGTGTTTGTTCGGTGAATGTAATTAATGTACCTCTCCATGGACCATGATTGTATCACTGGAGATGTTATCTCTTCTATTTATGCGGCAAACATCTCAATGTGTTGTACCCCAGTTTCGCAGAGAGCATCAACTCCGGCACTCACAGGGATCAGCGGCTCTACTGAGAGGAGAAGAATGTATTTAACAATCAGTGAGTTTACAATACTAGGGTTCGTTTCTGAGATACAAAAGTTATTCTACCTCATTCTGGCTGTGGTTGGAGTGCCTGGTAAGTCACTGTGTCCAGCTATTCATGTTGTAGATCATGTTTAACTGTGTGACTGCATTATCTCATTGAGGTCACAATATCCAGAAATTAATTGACACCACATATTCTCTCTGAATGTGGGGCTGACAATATTCTGTGATTCCCCAATGTGACGATGTCACATTCACCCGTTGACTGGCCTGAGTGCAGTGAATAGCAAATATCACATTTTCATCTTTTCTCCATGTGATCGAGTCTGATAGAAATCTGAATCCTTTGTTAATTTCCAACACAAGCAATCTCACTGGATGATTCTCTTATAGTCTGTGCCTGTAAAGCGTATTCTATTCAATCGGACAGATGTGTTCATGGGTTTCCAGAATCAATCAGCGTGCTCTGGAAACAGTGGATTATACCAAGTGGGGGAATCCAGTCATGGCAGAAAGCTCAGGAACACACCGTGAATGTTCGACAATGTCCGTCTTGATACAGGTTCAGTCTGACGTCTCCATTTGTAAAATATCTTTCCCAGCATAAGTCGGTGTTCTGGGAAGTTAGGATGGGAGTACAAATTCATTCGTGATTGAATGTATCTCCAGTTATAGATCAATGGATTGATTTCCGATCATATCTGTGAACAAGAAATCTCCCACCGCACGTCCATCAAGCACAGTTCAGGAGAATCTCTCAATGAGAATTCTTCTGACTCTGCCCCATCTCTTGCTCTGCTTCCGTGCAACTGATTCTTGTTGATTGTCACTGGAGAACAATGAGCGGTGAGTTCACTTTATTGATGCCAATTCACCGCGTCAATTGAAGTTCCATCAAATCTCAACCACAGATACAGAACTCTGTATTCGCGCTGATCTAGTTGGATTCGGATATTTAACTAAATCTCAACCACAGATGCAGAACTCCGGGTAAACAAATCACCTAATTGGATGCCGAGATTTTAACACACCACCCAAGGTGCTAAATTTAATCTATGTTATATAAAACACAATCACAAAAATGTCTAATCACACAGCAGCGGACAGTTTGATCTTTGTGCGGTTTTTTAAATCGAGCGATCAGAATTAGCTGCAATTTATACACCACCGCCCATTGCCTTCACATGAATGCGGGGTGTAGAAATCTGGATTGGTTTCACATTGCCCATTTTACACCAGCACAGATAGATATAAATCGACCGAGCCTCTGGGGTGAGAAGGAAACGTCAGGTGCGGGCCATCCTCAAAACAGGACTGGTCACAGCATTCGAACATTTATAGTCGAGATTATTTGAAACCATTTGGAGGATCGGTGAGTTGAAAGTCGTCTAAAATGTTATTTAATAATGTGTTATTTTCACGGGATGTAATATGTCAGATTTAAGTGCATGTGGAAGCATTGCTCTGTTTTATTACATGCTTTCACATCAGATTAAAATGTTAAATATTTTTCTCTTCGTAACTTCAAACAAAAGATCCTCTTTTGCACCCTGATACCGCGTAGGAAGGCCCTAAGCATTCGGCTCAGAGGGAATCACAGACCAGTTTAAACCCAATACCCAAACTCGCTTTGCTCCCGGATATTTTGTTCATGCTCTTCCAGGGTCGATCTCAAGGGTCAATGACTCACTCTCTGCCGGTCACTGACTTACTCTCCCCTGGTCACTGACTCACTCTCCCCGGTCTCTGACTCACTCTCCCTGGTCACTGACTCACTCTCCCTTGGTAACTGACTCACCCTCCTTGGCTACTGATTCACTGTCCCCTGGTCACTGACTCACTCTCCCCGGTCACTGACTCCCTCTCCCTGGTCACTGACTTACTCTCACTGGTTACTAATTCACTCTCTCCTCGTCACTGACTCATTCTCCCCGGTCACTGACTCACTCTTCCCGGTCAGTGACTCACTCTCCCTGGTTACTGATTCATTCTCCCCCGGTCACTTGCTCACTCTCACAGGACGCACTCCTGTAATTTCTGCCGCTGAATTACGGCCCATAATGACCGACGAAGACATTTTAGCCAAAGTCCAATTCCCCAAACTAACTCCTGTTATATGCAGACTGGGAACAGAATCCCAGAAGGTCGATGGTTCCAGGGTGCCTGCAACAGCAGGCAATGATTTAATAAACCTGGAGCTGAGGGCTAATGCCGTTTCAGTATTGATCCTCTGATTAAATGGCACACTACTCTTGTAATATTAAATCCCATGCCCCGGTTCCGTTTACCATTCTTTGCTGATTGGTGAGTTGCACAGTTTGCATTGTACATCCCGTTTCCAGCAGAAAGCCCTTTCTTTGGAACATTATTAAATTCCATCACTGGCAGCAGTAATAAATGTAGAAATTTTACCCCAACCCCTTCAATCCGCTGAATTCACTTTAGTCCTGTTGTGTTAATTTCCTTTTGATGTCCCTTCCTCACAGCTAACTCAATGACGATTGTGATTCTGTATCGGGGAAAGTGCGGTCTCTCCAAATGCGTCACTCGCATGGTGGCCATGGCAGCGGCGGATCTACTGGTTGTTATCACTGAACTGATATTGAGGCAGATTCCAATTGTTCATCGACTGTATTTTGTGCGAGAAATCCCCGTGTGTAATATCCACGCCGTCCTGCTTTATGTAGCTACAGACTGTTCTGTCTGGTTCAACGTCACTTTCACCTTTGATCGATTCGTGGCAATTTGTTGCCAGAAGCTGAAAACTAAATATTGCACTGCGAAAACCGCAGCTGTGGTTCTTGGAGCAGTGACTGTGCTGAGCTGTTTAAAGAACATTTTCTGGTACTTTATGTATTTACCTTGGTACAGGTTTGCCAATACCCCCTGGTTCTGTTACGTGAGTGTTCTTGTTATGATTTCACATTTGTGGGGAACACTCGAGCTTCTTCATTCTATTCTCACCCCTTGCATCCCATTTGTTCTGATTCTGCTCCTCAATGCTTTAACCATCAGACACATTTTACTGACCAGCAGAGTCCGCAGGAGACTCCGGGATCACAGCAGTGAGGGGATTGCCAGTGACATAGAGATGGAGCGACGAAGGAAATCCATCATTTTACTGCTCATTATTTCATGGAATTTCATTCTGTTATGGGCTGTGTTTGTGTTGTTTTCTATTTGGAACAGGTTATCGTATTTTGTTCTTGATACTTTCCATCTACCTGCTTACATGAAAGAAATAGGATTTATGCTCCAGCTCCTGAGTTGCTGCACAAACACTTGTATTTATGCCGTGACCCAGAATAAGTTCAGAGAGCAGTTGAAGAATGTGGTGGAATGTCCGTATCTCCGAATTGTTAAAATAATTAAATGGTGAGACTGAATGTAGAAAATGCAGCATCAGAAATCAACATGATGTACGAAAAGGAGCGAAGCAGGAGAAGGCCATGGTGAATATCCATGGTTTCTCATGTAGAAAACAAAATTAACTTAATATAGATGACACTGTGGCAGAAAGGAAACGTTACCTGATGTGGGGACGTCGAGATTTAACACAATCACATATTACACAGACGTAGTTAGCACGGGTTGGCAGAATAGTATGATGCTACAAGGTCATAATTAACCTGATAAAATACACAACACACCCGATCCTTTCAGGGATTTCGATCTCGATAGCATGAATATTCAAGACGATAAGGTTCGGACATGCGCTGAAATAGTTAGGAGGATTACATAGCACATAAGCAGGTAATTCGGGCCATCGTACATTTGCCATCTCTTTGAACGAGATATACAATTTTTCTCACTCAGCTGGTCTTGCCCCATAGTTTTGATAATTTTACCTGTCAAATATTTATCCAATTCCTTCGTGACGGTTGGTACTGAAGCCGGATTATCCACCCTTTTAGTCTCGTCATTCACGATAATAATTCGAGGTGTACAAAAAACTCCTCATTTGCCCACTAGATTTCTTGTCAAGAATTAAAATCTGTGTCCGCTGGTTACCAAGCCTCCAGTTAGTGGAAAACATTTTCGTACAACTACTATGCCGATACCATTCATGATTAAATCTATCCAAACCCTCTCGGACCTGTGAAGAAATAGGTCCCCGAATTACTACAGCCCCTTTTAAATTGTACCATTTAGCTTATATTACTTCTCCTCATTTGTACCGACAATATGCTTCACTCTGCAATCCCCTGCTTTAAATGTGCACTGCCATGTTTCTGTGGAAGTCACTCCTCATGACTTCTGGTATGTTCCTCTCGTTTTACTACATTCGCAACTTTGTGACATTTGCAAACTTTGATATTGTGTCCTGAGTACTCAATTCCAGGACATTAATAATTATCCTCAACGAGCAGTGGTCCCAACAGCGCCACCTAGCTGATACCATCGGGGACTTAACCGCTGTCCAAATCACAAAGTTCGCCATTATTCTCTGCTTTCTGTCACTCGGCGGATTTCGAATCTATGCAGTCACTGTCCCTTTAATACCGTGGGCTTCAATTTTGCCAGCAAATCTGCTATGCGGTACTTCATCAAGTGTCTTTTGAAAATTCGTCAAATTCGTCATGCACGATTTGCCTTTGTCAAATTAGACTAGCATGAGCTGTTAAGACCACAAGTTTCTAACACCAGGTGAATCCTTTGCAGGTGAAGAACTTTCACTACCACTCGCAATGACACTGCAATTAAAGAGTTGTATCAATTATTTGACAAATAAATTGTATTAATCTTATGCCTCAATCCTGAAATTTGGGTTAAGCGTACGTACGATTGACTATCCCACAGACCAAACATAATTGGCGACCGAATCAATACTGGGAATAATTAAGTTTTTCATTGTCTGATTTGTTGACTGCCATCTCAAGTCAGTCAGTCCCATACAGAGCAGATTCTGGAATATGGAGTATCTGGACGAATAAAAAGATGCACATTCGACGTAGCATGGAGTGATAACTATGAGGGTTAGTAATCTCACGGGAAATAGAACCATGAGTGAGTTAAATTGGATCCTGGGTACCGGAAAAACCAAAGTTCCTGTGTTACAAGGGATGGTTTTCAAGCCTGAGATTCTATCCAAATCTCATCAGCATCACAAAAAGGAGAGCAGCGCCGGAGAGGCGAGCGTGGGGAGGGCTAAAAGAGGCCCACCGTCGGCGCGAGGCGGCAGTCCGAGCAGCGTCGGAGAGGCGAGTTTGAGGAGGCCTATAAAGGCCAGCTGGTGCAGCTGCAGCAGGGTGAGAAGGCAAAAAAGAAGTCGAAAGACATCGAAAGGTGACTTCACAGCCAAGGGGGTAAGTGATTGTCTGGTGATTGGTAAGTAGATTTTGTTTTTCTATTCTTTATCAGTAAGTAACCTTTTGCATTGTTGTTTCCAATTTAAGTTTATAAGAACATAAGAACATAAGAACATAAGAACATAAGAATTAGGAACAGGAGTAGGCCATCTAGCCCCTCGAGCCTGCTCCGCCATTCAACAAGATCATTGCTGATTTGGCCGTGGACTCAACTCCACTTACCCGCCCGCTCCCCATAACCATTCATTCCCTTATTGGTTAAAAATCTATCTATCTGTGACTTGAATACATTCAATGAGCTAGCCTCAACTGCTTCCTTGGGCAGAGAATTCCACGAATTCACAACCCTCTGGGAGAAGAAATTCCTTCTCAACTCGGTTTTAAAATGGCTTCCCCGTATTTTGAGGCTGTGCCCCCGAGTTCTAGTCTCCCCTACCAGTGGAAACAACCTCTCTGCCTCGATCTTGTCTATCCCTTTCATTAATTTAAATGTTTCTATAAGATCACCCCTCATCCTTCTGAACTCAAACGAGTAAAGACCCAGTCTACTCAATCTATCATCATAAGGTCACCCCCTCATCTCAGGAATCAACCTTGTGAATCGTCTCTGTCCTCCCTCCAAAGCCAGTATATCCTTCCTTAAGTAAGGTGACTAAAACTGCACGCAGTACTCCAGGTGCGGCCTTATCAATATCCAATAGAGTTGGAGCAGGACATCCCTGCTTTTGTACTCCATCCCTCTCGCAATGAAGGCCAACATTCCATTCGCCTTCCTGATTACCTGCTGCAGGTGCAAACTAACATTTTGGGATTTATGCACAAGGACCCCCTGGTCCCTCTGCACCTCAGCATGTTGCAATTTCTCTGCATTGATATAATATTCCCTTTTACTGTTTTTTCCCAAGGTTGATGACCTCACACTTTCCGACATAGTATTCCATCTGCCAAACCTTAACCCATTCACCTAACCTATCCAAATCTCTTTGCAGCCTCTTTGTGTCCTCTGCACAACCCGCTTTCCCACTAATCTTTGTGTCATCTGAAAATGTTGTGACACAACACTCTGTCCCCTCTTCCAGGTCATCTATGTATATTGTAAACAATTGTGGTCCCAGCACCGATCACTGTGGCACACCACTAACCACCGATTTCCAACCCGAAAAGGACCCATTTATCCCGACTCTCTGCTTTCTGATCGCCAGCCAATTCTCTATCCATGCTAATACTTTTCCTCTGATTCAGCGTACCTTTATCTTCTGCAGTTAACTTTTGTGTGGCACCTTATCGAATGCCTTTTGGAAATCTAAATACACCACATCCATCGGTACACCTCTATCCACCATGCTCGTTATATCCTTAAAGTATTCCAGCAAATTAGTTAAACATGATTTCCCCTTCATGAATCCATGCTGCGTCTACTTGATTGCACTATTCCTATCCAGATGTCCCGCTATTTCATCCTTCATGATAGTTGCAAGCATTTTTCCCACTACAGATGTTAAACAAACCGGCCTATTGTTACCTGCCTTTTGTCTGCCCCCTTTTTTAAACAGAGGCGTTACATTAGCTGCTTGCCAATCCGCTGGTACCTCGAAAGAGTCCAGAGAGTGTTGGTAGATTATAACAAATGCATCTGCTATAACTTCTGCCATCTCGTTTAATACCCGAGGATGCATTTCATCAGGATCAGGGGCCTTGTCTACCTTGCGTCCCATTAGCCTGTCCAGTAGAACTCCCCTAGTGATAGTGATTGTCTCAAGGTCCTCCCTTCCCACATTCCCGTGACCAGCAATTTTTGGTTTGGTTTTTGTGTCTTCCACTGTGAAGACCGAAGCAAAATAATTGTTAAAGGTCTCAGCCATTTCCACATTTCACATTATTAACTCCCCCTTCTCATCTTCCAAGGGACCAACATTTACGTTAGTCACTCTTTTCTGTTTCATATATCTGTAAAAGCTTTTACTATCTGTTTTTATGTTTTGCGCAAGTTTACCTTCGTAATCTATCTTTCCTTTCTTTATTGCTTTTTTAGTCATTCTTTGCTGTTGTTTAAAATTTTCCCAATCTTCTAGTTTCCCATTAACCTTGGCCACCTTCTCCGCATTGGTTTTTAATTTGATACTCTCCTTTATTTCCTTGGTTATCCACGACTGGTTATCCCTTCTCTTACCGCCCTTCCTTTTCACTGGAACATATTCTTGCTGCGTGCTATGAAAGAGCTCCTTAAAAGTCCTCCACTGTTCCTCAATTGTGCCGCCGTTTAGTCTGTGTTTCCAGTCTACTTCAGCCAACTCTGCCCTCATCCCACTGTAGTCCCCTTTGTTTAAGTATATTACGCTCGTTTCTGCCACAATTTCCTCACCCTCAATCTGTATTACAAATTCAACCATACTGTGATCACTCATTCAGAGAGGATCTTTTCCTTGGAGATCGTTAATTTTCCTGTCTCATTAAACAGGACCAGATCTAAGATAGCTTGCTCCCTTGTAGGTTCTGTAACATACTGTTCTAAGAAACAATCCCGTATGCATTCTATGAATTACTCCTCCAGGCTACCCCGTGCGATTTGATTTGGCCAATCGATATGTAGGTTAAAATCCCCCATGACTACTGCCGTTCCTTTTTCACATGCGTCCATTATTCCCTTGATTATTGCCCGTCCCACCATGAAGTTATTATTTTTGGGCCTATAAACGACGCCCTCCAGTGACCTTTTTCCCCTTACTATCTTTAATCTCCACCCACAATGATTCAACATTTTGTTCATTAGAGACAATATCGTCTCTCACAACTGTTCTGATATCATCCTTTATTAACAGAGCTGCCCCATCTCCTTTCCCTTCTTGTCTATCTTTCCAAATCATCAGATACCCCTGTATGTTTAATTCCCAGTCTTGGCCACCCTGCAACCATGTTTCTGTAATGGCCGCCAAATCATACCCATTTGTAATGATTTGTGCCGTCAACTCATTTACTTTATTTCGAATGCTGCGTGCGTTTAGGTAGAGTGTTTTAATCCTAGTTTTTAAACGATGATTTTTAGTTTTGACCCCTCCTGCAGCCCCTTTATATTCAGTGGCCCCTTTTGTTTCTTGCCTTGGGTTTCTCTGCCCTCCATTTGTGCTCATCTCTTTTCTGTCTTTTGCTTTTGTCTCCTTTTTGTTTCCCTCTGTCTCCCTGCATTGGTTCCCATCCCCCTGCCATACCAATTTAACTCCTCCCCAACAGAACTAGCAAACACTCCCCTTAGGACATTGGTTCCGGTCCTGCCCAGGTGCAGACCGTCCGGTTTGTACTGGTCCCACCTCCCCCAGAACCGATTCCAATGCCCCAGGAATTTGAATCCCTTCCTACTGCACCACTGCTCAAGCCACGTATTCTTCTGAGCTATCCTGCGATTCCAACTCTGACTAGCACGTGGCACTGGTAGCAATCCCGAGATTACTATTTTTGAGGTCCTACGTTTTAATTTAGCTCCTAGCTCCTTAAATTCGTCTCGAAGGACCTCATCCCTTTTTTTACCTATATCGTTGGTACCAACGTGCACCACGACAACTGGCTGTTCACCCTCCCTTTTCAGAATGGCCTGCACCCGCTCCGAGACATCCTTGATCCTTGCACCAGGGAGGCAACAACCCATCCTGGAGTCTCAGTTTCGGCCGCAGAAACGCCTATCTGTTCCCCTTACAATCGAACCCCTATCACTATCACTCTCCCACTCTTTTTCCTGCCTTCCTTTGCAGCAGAGCCAGCCACGTTGCCATAAACTTGGCTGCTGCTGCCCTCCCCTGATGAGTCATCCCCCTCAACAGTACTCCAAACGGTGTATCTATTTTGCAGGGGGATGACCGCAGGGAACCCCTGCACTACCTTCCTTGCACTGCTCTTCTTGCTGGTCTTCCTTTCCCTAACTGGCTGTGGACCCTTCACCTGTGGTAAGACCAACTCGCTACACGTGCTACTCACATCATTCTCAGCATCGTGGATGCTCCAGAGTGAATCCACCCTCAGCTCCAATTCCACAACACGGACCGTCAGGGTTACGTCATGGCAGGAGAGCTTGGACACGTTTTATGTTCCTCCTGTACTATGTGGGAAATCAGGGACACTTCCGGTGTCGCTGATGATTGCGTGTGCGCGAAGTGCATCCACGTGCAGCTCCTGACGCACTGCATTGCAGAACTGGAGCTGCGGGTTGATTAACTCTGGATCCACGACGCTGAGAATGATGTGATTAGCACGTTTTGTGAATTGGTCTTAATGCAGGTAAAGGGTACACAGCCAGATAGGGAATGGATGATCAACAGGAAGAGCAGTACAATGAAGGTAATGCACGTGTCCCCTGTGGTCATCCCCCTGCAAAACAGATACACGGCTTTGGTACTGTTGAGGGGGATAACTCATCAGGGGAGGGAAGCAGCAGCCAAGTTCATGGCACCGTGGGTGGCACTGCTGCACAGGAGAGCAGGAAAAAGAGTGGGAGAGCTATAGTGACAGGGGCTTTAATTGTAAAGGGAATAGATAGATGTTTCTGCGGCTGCAACCGAGACTCTAGGATGGTATGCTGCCTCCCTGCAGCAAGGTTCAAGGATGTCTCGGCGCTGGTGCAGGGCATTCTGAAAAGTGAGGGTGAACAGCCAGATGCTGTGATGCATATCGGTACCAACGATATAGGTTAAAAGTGGGATGACGTTGTACAAGACGAATTTAGGGAGCTCCGAGCTAAATTAAAAAATAGGACATCAAAAGTAGTAATCTCAGGATTGCCACCAATGCCACGTACTAGTCAGAGTAGGAATCGCAGGACAGCTCAGATGAATACGTCGCTTGAGGAGTGGTGCAAAAGGGAAGGATTCAAATTCCTGCGACATTGGAACTGGCTCTGGGGGAGGTGGGTCCAATATAAGCCAGCCGGTCTGCACCTGGGCAGGACCAAAACCAATGTCCGAGGGGAAGTGTTTCATAATGCTCTTTTGCGAAGAGTTAAACTGATATGGCAGGGGGATGGGAACCTATGCAAGGAGACAGGGGGATGTAGAATGGGGGCAGAAGCAATAGATAGAAAGAAGAAAAGTGAAAGTGGAGGGCAGAGAAACCAAAGGCAAAAAGCACAAAAGGCCGCATTATTAGCAAAATTCTAAAGGGGCAAAGTGTGTTAGAAAAACAAGCCTGAAGGCTCTGTGCCTCAATGCAAGGATTATTCGGAATAAGGTGGATGAATTAACTGTGCAAATAGCAGTAAACGGGTATGATGTAATTGGAATCATGGATACATGGCTCCAGGGTGACCAAGGCTGGGAACTCAACATCCAGGGGTATTCAACATTTAGGAAGGATAGACAGAAAGGAAAAGGAGTTGGAGTTGCATTGCTGGTTAAAGAGGAAATTAATGCAATAGTAAGAAAGAAAATTAGCTTGGATGATGTGATGTGGAATCGGTATGGGTGGAGCTACGGAATACCAAGGGGCAGAAAACGCTCGTGGGATTTGTGTGCAGACCACCAAACAGTAGTAGTGAGGTTGGGGACAGCATCAACAAGAAATTAGGGATGCATGGAAAAAAGGTACAGCAATTATCATGGGTGACTTTAATCTACATATTGTTTCGGCTAACCAAACTGGTAGCAATGCGGTGGAGGAGGATTTCCTGGACTGTATTAGGGATGGTTTTCTAAACCAATATGTCGAGGAACCAACGAGGGAGCTGGCCATCCTCGATTGGGTGATGTGTAATGAGAAAGGACTAATTAGCAATCTTCTTGTGCGAGGCACCTTGGGGAAGAGTGACCATAATATGGTAGAATTCTTTATTGAGATGGGGAGTCCTGAACTTAAGGAAAGGTAACTTCGATGGTCTGAGGCGTGAACTGGCTAGAATAGACTGGCACATGATACTTAACGGGTTGACGGTGGATAGGCAATGGCAAACATTTAAAGATCACATGGATGTACTTCAGCAATTGTACATCCCTGTCTGGAGTAAAAATAAAACGGAGAAGGTGGATCAACCGTGGCTAACAAGGGGAATTAAGGATAGTATTAAATCCAAGGAAGAGGCATGGAATTTGGCCAGAAAAAGCAACACACAAGAGGACTGGGAGAAATTTAGAATTCAGCAGAGGAGAACAAAGGGTTTAATTTAGAGGGGGAAAATAGAGTACGAGAAGAAGCTTGCATGGGACATAAAAGCTGACTGCAGGAAGTTCTACAGATATGTGAAGAGAAAAAGATTAGTGAAGACAAACGTAGATCCCTTGCAATCGGATTCAGGTCAATTTATAATGGGGAACAAAGAAATTGCAGACCAATTGAACAAACACTTTGGTTATGTCTTCACGAAGGAAGACACAAATAAGCTTCCAGAAGTACCAGGGGACCGAGTGTCTAGTGACAAGGAGGAACTGAAGGGTCTCTTTATTCGGTGGGAAATTGTGCTAGGGAAATTGATGGGATTGAAGGCAGATAAATCCCAGGGGCCTGATAGTCTGCATCCCAGAATACCTAAGGAAGTGGCCTGAGAAATAGTGGATGCATTGGTAATCATTCCCCAACAGTCTATCGACTCTGGATCAGTTCCTATGGACTGAATGGTAGAGAATGTAACACCACTTTTTCAAAAGGGAGGGAGAGAGAAAGCGGATAATTATAGATCGGTTAGCCTGACATCAGTACTGCGGAAAATGTTGGAATAAATTTTTAAGGATGAAATAGAAGTGCATTTGGAAATCAGTGACAGGATCGGTCCAAGTCAGCACGGATTTATGAAGGTGAAATCATGCTTGACAAATCTTCTGGAATTTTTTGAGGATGTAACGAGTAAAGTGGACAAGGGAGAGCCAGAGGATGTGGTGTATTTGGATTTTAAAAGGCTTTTGACAAGGTCCCACACAAGAGATTGGTGAGCAAAATCAAAGTACATGGTATTGGGGATAATATACTGACTTGGATAGAGAACTGGTTGGCAGACACGAAGCAGAGATTCTGGATAAACGGCTCCTTTTCAGAATGGCAGTCTCGTGGAGTGCCACTGGGCTCAGTGTTGGGACCCCAGCTCTTTACAATATACATCAATGATTTGGATGAAGGAATTGTGTGTAATATTTCCAAGTTTGCAGATGACACTAAACTGGGTGGCGGAGTGAGCTGTGAGGGGGACGATAGGAAGCTGCAGGTTGATTAGACAGGTTAGGTGAGAAGGCAAATGTGGATAAATGTGAAGTTATCCACTTTGGGGGCAAAAACGCGAAGTCACAATATTATCCGAATGGCGGCAGATTAGAAAAGGGGAGGTGCAATGAGACCTTGGCGTCATGGTTCGTCAGTCATTGAAAGTTGGCATACAGGTACAGCAGGCGGTGAAGAAGGCAAATGCTATGTTGGCCTTCATAGCTCGGGGATATGAGTATAGGAGCAGGGAGGTCGTACTGCAGTTGTACAGGGCCTTGGTGAGGCCTCACCTGGATTATTGTTTTCAGTTTGGTCTCATAATTACGTGCAAGGATGTTCTTGCTATTGAGGGAGTGCAGTGAATGTTCACCAGACTGATTCTCGGGATGGCAGGACTGATATATGAGGAGAGATTAGATCAACTAGGCCTTTATACATTGGCGTTTAGAAGGATGAGAGGGGATCTCATCGAAACATATAGGATTCTGATGGGATGGGACAGGGTGGATGCGGGTAGAATTTTCCCGATGTTGGGTAAGTGCAGAACAAGAGGACACAGTCTTAGGATTTGGGGTAGGCCATTTAGGACTGAGATGAGGAGAAACTTCTTCACTCAGAGAGTTGTTAACCTGTGGAATGCCCTGCCGCAGAGAGTTTTTGATGCCAGTTAATTGGATATATTCAAGAGAGAGTTAGATATGGCCCTTACGGGTAAGGGGCTCAAGGGGTATGAAGAGAAAGCAGGAAAAGTGTATTGAGGGAATGATCAGCCATGATCTTATTGAGTGGTGGTGCAGGCTTGAATGGCCGAATGGTCTACTCCTGCATCTATTTCAAATGTTTTCTATGTTTCCATGTAACCGATTAGAGGAAATGATTTGGGTGAAAACTTGGGTAAACATTGGACGATGAGGTTTAAATTAATACTGATGAAGAGTAAGGAACAATCTCGAGCAGACATTTTAAATTGGAAGGGGGAAAACTTCAATGGGAGGAGAGCGGATCTCGCCTCTGTAAAATGAAACCAATAGTTGTTCGGATCATCTGTAACAGGACAATGGGTGATCTTTCAGGAGCAGATGCATCAGGGACAGGCTAGGGACTTTCCAACACGAGGTTACGAAAAGAGAACCAAAAACGCGGCTCCTGAGATGACAAGGGAGATAGATAATATGATGCAACAAAAAAGAGGGTGTATGATGCATGTCAGGAGAATTCTTCAAGTGAGTATCAACCCAAATGCCATAGATTACTAGGGAAACTGAAGATGCTATGAGAATAGAATGACAGTTAACATAAAAGTGAACCCAATATCTTCTACCAGCAAGGAAATAATAACCGGGTAGTAAGCGATGGGGTGGGGTTCATAAGAGCAAAGAAGGTGACATATGCTTAGACGTGCAGGGCTATGCTGGAATACTTAATGAGTATTTGTATCAGTGTTACCAAGGAAGAGGATGCTGGCAAAATATCAGCAGAGGCGCAGATTGTAGAAGCAATGCATGGTATAAAAATTGATAGCCAGGATGTAATGGAAAGGTTGTATATATTTAGAATGGATAAGTTGCCTGGTCCTGATGGTTTTCATACCAAGTTTCTAGGTGAAGCGGGGTTGGAGATAGCAGAAGGGATTGACATAATCTGCCAATCTACCCTCGATGCGGGGGAGATGCCAGAATGCTGGAAATGGCAAATGTGACATCTTTGTTCAAGAAATGGTGTAAGACAATTCTGGTAATTACAGGCCGATAAGTATAACATCAGTGGTGGATAAGGTTTACAAACAATAATGAATGAATATATTAACAATCAGTTTGGCGTGATGTAAGTTAATTAAGGATAGCCAGTACTGATTTGTGAAAGGCAGATCGTGTTTGACTGAACAAATTGATTTTTTAAATTAAGTAACAGAGAAGGTTGATGAAGGAAATTAACTGGATTTTGTCTGTATGGCTTTGAAGAAAGCGTTGGACAAAGTACCACAAAAAGGCTGGTTAACAAAATTGAGGCTTTTGAAATAGGAAGGCCTGTTTCAGCTTGGATAAGAAATTTGCTTAAGGACAGAAAACGGCGAGTCATTGTAAATAGTTGTTTTTCAGACCGCCATCAACAGCCTGCTGGTCGCCATTGACAAGAGATTTAAGTGTTCCTGCCACGTATATAATATGGCTACAAGAGCAGGCCAGAGGCTGGGTATTCCGTGGCGATAGGCGCAAAACTGACTCCCCAAAGCATTTCCACCATGTACAAGGCAGAAATCAGGGGTGTGGTTGAAGACGCTCACATTGCATGGCTGAGTGCAGCTCCAACAACACTCAAGAAACTCGGTACCATCAGGGAAAAAGCAACTCCATTGATTGAAACTTGAAACAGTACAATTAACATTCACTCCCTTCTCCACCTCTATAAAGGCACTGCAGCTTTGCTTCAAAACTAGCTACCCCGACTGCCGAGAACTCCCGAGTTTTACTGAGCCCTATGAAGCATGAACGGACCAGGCTCCAGCCCAGACCTGTGCTATGTAAGTCCATCTCACAAGGGAAGGGACTGCCCACCACACATTGCAGGATGGGCCCAGGAAACATCCCCGGTCTGCGATGAGTTATCTGATCTCACCTGTTGAGGAACTGAGCGCCATAGCACAGTGCAGTCGGAGGCTTCATTCCCGCCCTGTGCTGAGATCTATTATCTCACCCAGTGTGATTCTGGGACTCTGAGAGAGAAGCAAATGCCCAGGATCCAAACTGGCTTGTGATGCATTAGCTGGTCTCACCCGGCAGGGTACTGAGCCACACGGAGCAGGTGGGGCCCGGGCTTCATTCCCGGCCTGTGCTACGTTCGATCATCTCTGGAGGTGTGCAACTGAGACAATACAACCCAGGAAATGTCCAAGCTTCATCGCTAGCCTGTGCTGTGTCAGCAGACAGTACACGGCGTGGTACTGAGCCCCACACAAAGCAGTTTGAGGCCATTATGATTCCACGGCACGTGTTGTGTTAGCTGATACCTCTTGGTGTGGTACTAAGCCAAAATCTACAGCAAACGCCCAGGTTTTAGCTCTGCTATATGCTGAACTCTCTGATCTCACCGCCTTCCTGGGCTTGAGCTGGGCAACTGTCGGATTCTCAGTAGAAGGTCCAGGCTCTGAGCAGCAGCTGTCTGGGTTTGTGTTGTTGATCGCTGGGCTGTGCAAAATCTATTTGTGTGTGGGTAGGAGCTATATGGGTCTGTATGTTATATTCGGATCAGTGTAGTTTAGCTCCAGGTTTGTGTTGGAGCAACCAGAGTCTACGAAGAAGCTGAAAGGTAATCGAGCTGAAAAGTTCACTCTGTTTCTCTCGACTGAGGTGTTACCTGATACACTGAATACACATACACCATTTTCATTTTTCGTTCAGATTTCCAGCATCTGCTTTATTTTGCTTAAGTTTCCACGAATAAGTTGTCAGGATCGGTACAGGAGATGCCTGGCTCTATGTAAATGCTTTCTGGGTCTGTGCAAATGCTACCTGGGTCTGCGCAAATGTTGCCCGGTTCGATGTTGGAGTGCACTGACTGTGTATCGGAGCTATCTATGATCCAGTTCGCTGTGTCAGGGCTGGAGCTGACTGCGTCGGTGCAAGAGTTGCCTGCGACTATGCAGCAGCATATCCTGTCTGCGAAGGAGTGCCTGCTTCGCTGTGGAATGTCTCGGTCTGTGCTGGAGCTCACTGGGTCAGTGTGGGAGCTGCCTGGATCTCTGTTGAAGCTTTAGCTTCAGTGTCGTTGCTGTCGTTGTTTGAAGTGAGCTGTCTGGAAGCTGTTTAGGAACATATAGGAACTTTTTGGTCGTTTCTATAAACTGTCTGCGCTAGGGTAGGAACTGTTTATATCAGTGTAGGACCACTTGGGACTGCATATATGCTCCCTGGGCCATGGTAGGAGCTGTCTAGTTCTAACCTGGACCGAATGGATCTGTGCAGCAACAGCCTGTGTCTGTGAAAGGAGCTTCTTCCTTCCATGTCGGAGCTGTCTGTGGCTGTGTTGGAGCTGTATTGAACTGCGTAGGAGTTGTCTCGGGCAGCTATGGGATGTTTGGTTCTGTGTAGGAGTTCCTGGGTCTGTGCAGAAGCAGGCTGCGACTGTGTCGGATCTTTGGGGGCACGCAGAGGAGTGTTTGGGTCTGTGTAGTTGATCTCTGGGTCTGTGTAGCAACAGTACCTGCCTGCATAGGAGTTGCCTGGCTCTGTGTACGGAGCGTCCTGGGTCTGTTCGGTACTGAGTAGGAGCATTCTAATTCTGTGTAGCGACTGTGTGAGACTGCGTGGGAGCTGTCTGAGCCTGTTTAGTCGCAGTGTCTTTTGGAGCTGTCTGGCTCTGCGTAAGAGCTTTCTCAATCTGGATAGTCTGAGTCTGGGTCTGTAAAATACATTCTAGGTCTGTGTAGGCAGAGTCTGGATCTGTGTAGGGACAGTCTGGGTCTGTGTAGGCAGAGTCTGGGTCAGTGTAGATACAGTCTGCGTCTGTGTGGGCAGATTCTGGGTCAGTGTAGGCACAATCTGGATCTGTGTAGGCAGAGTCTCAGTCAGTGTAGGCCCAGTCTGGGTCTGTGTAGGAACTGCCTGTTTCTGTGTAGGCAAAGTCTGGGTCAGTTAGGCAAAATCTGAGTCTGTGGTGGGAATATACTGCTTATCTGATTCTGATTATTTCCGCCCTCCATTGGTCTGTGTAGCAGTTGTCTGGCTCGACTCTGGAACTGCTTTGATCTTTATCGATCGGTAAACCTGTTTGTGTGTGCAGAGATTTGGTCAGCAGTTACAGTCTCCCCGTCCGCTCCTGCACTGTGTGAGTAAGTTTTTCATGTTTACATTTACAGACTGGTGATCAGGGGCGCTGGAGCATCAGTGAACCCGGCTGAGACAGTGGACAATCTGCCCGGCCTCGGCCCCTAATGGAGGATGACATGATAGGGCCGATCGTGCTTGGGGCTATGAACTGAGAGTAAACCCCTCTGATCCAAACAACACTGGCCACAGTCGCAGATTTCAAATGTCACTTCCGGGGCGGCTGTTCCTTCACATGCTGCCTCGATGTCTACTCAGTGCCTTTGCTGATAAACTGTCCAAATCTGACGCCTCACACCAAACTAATCCACCTACTTTGCTGCTACATGCGATGGGCTCCTGGTGCTTCGATACATTAACTGATTTCAATAACTGCCCGAGCGGCACTGTGCGGCACTTCAGCAGGGAGGTAGCCAAGGCAGGCAGGGCAGTCTCGGGCTCAATCACTTTGTTTATCACGAATGGTCAACACATGGTTTTGATTCTGGGTACATCTTGAGTAGGCTTAGTTCCAGCATTGGTTCAGAGGTAGGATTCTCGCTTCCCATTTATTGGCTGGAATATGCGAGAGGTCCCGTGTTCAAATCCCAGAAAAAGCGCTCCTGTACCCTCCATTTTTGACAATTAACTGCCTTTGAATCTTATAAACATAGAAATATAGAAATTTACAGCGCAGAAGGAGGCCATTTCGGCCCACCGTGCCTGCGCCGGCCGACAAAGAGCCGCATGGCCCTCGGTCAGCAGCCCTGAAGGTTATATACCAAACCATAAACAATGACGGGAAGGCAAAGAGCACCCAGCCGAACCAGTCCACTCCACACCACTGCAACACCCCTAATACTAAAAACATCAACACTCCACCCCAACCGAAGCCATGTGAGCTCCTGGGTTAGGCAAAAAACAGATAAAAATCCAGGCCAATTTATGGGGAAAAAATCTGGGAAAATGCCTCTCCAACCCATCCAGGCGATCGAAATTGGTCCAGGAGATCACCCTGGTCGTATTCTATTCCCTGCAGTACTTACCATTATATCTGCGCCGTCCAACAAAAGGTCATCCAGTCTAATCTCAATTACCAGCTCTCGGTCCGTAACCCTGCAGGTGGGTTCATGGTATGGAAAGATGATGAAGTTCCCAAGTAAAACTGCGTGAATGTGAAGCGCTGTGGGAAGACGGTCAGTGCAAATAATCCCCTGTAATGCCTCTTCAATAACATACACTTTGTGTCAGCGAGTTTGGTTGGAATATGAATTCGATCTTTAGCCCGCACGACACTTTCATCTCACTGAAGCAGATGCAGCACTTGCACGTTTTTGCGCAGTTCACGACCACTGGACGTCCCAAAGCGCATTACAGCCAATGCAGCATTTTAAAAGTGTAGTCACTGCTGTATTGTAGAAAGCGCGGCAGCCAATTTGTGCACAGCAAGCTCCCACAACAGCATTATGCTAATGAGCACGTAATCTGTCCTTTGTTATGTTGATTGAGAGATAAATATTGATCAGGGTGATTGGCGTCACAGTCTTATTCAGTTTGCAGACAGTCATTCATATAAATAATGATGCAATTGGGGAGGACAGACACCTTTCTCACACCTTCCCGTACTGATCCCATGTTCCTTATCTGTGAGAAATCTCATTTATTCCAATCTAATTGAGCTCTCCTGAACAACCGCATGTTTCACCACATTGCACAAGCCAGTTATTTCCGAAATCATGTCCGGGATTTCACCATCACCACACTGCCTGGAATCCACTCCAAGTGCTGATCATTCTCGTGATGTCAGTCCTGAAGAGTACAATATTAATTTTGAGCATGTTCCACCTTGGTCTTTCTCCCACAATGTAATTTCAACTGGTATTGCACAAGAGTTACTGTCTTGTATATCGTTGTAATGCCATGTTACAGATGCCTACATTCTAAGCTGTCCACGGTATCAATTTGAACACCCCGCGGGTTGGGTTAAAATTCCTCCCCACCCCGCATATGTTCGACATGATCGGCGAGCGTTGGGTAATGGTGCTCCCTCCACTGGCCGCTGTGCAGTATTGCAACACCATGTGCAGCTGCTCTCTCCTCTGTCTCCATGAAGTTAACAGGCCAGGAAGACAAGGTAGTTCAGAGAGTCAATAAAAATTTGACTTTGTTAGTCGAGGCATGGAACACAAGAGCAAGGACGTTATTCTCGAATATGTAAAACATTGTTTAGGCTGCAACTGGAGTACTGTGTGCGGTTCTAGTCACCAGATTACAGGAATGATGTGATTGCACTGGAAAGAGTGCAGAGGAGATTGACAAGAATATTGTCTGTACTGGAGAATTTTGGCCATGGGCAAAGATTGAAGATGCTAGGTGTGTTTCCTTTGTAATAGAGTACACTGAGGGAAGACCGGATTGAGGTATATAAAGTTATGAAGTGCCTGGTTAGAGAGGACAGGAAGGACCTCTTTCCCTTGACAGAGCTGTGATCCAGCAAGGGGCACAGATTTAACGTAACGGGGGTAGATTTAGAGGAGATATGAGGGGAAATTTCTTCAGCCAGGGGGTGGTAGTGTCTGGAACGCACTGCCTGAAAGAATGGTAGAGGCAGAAAGCATCACCACATTTTAAAAAACATTTGGATGTGCACCTGAAGTGCCGTAATGTACATCACTAGGGACCAGAGTTCGAAGGTGGCATTAGGCTAGATAGCTCTTGGTCGGCCGGTGTGGGAACTATATGCTGAAAAAGCCTCTTTCTTGATGTAAATTTCTATGATTCTATGATTCTGTACACTGCTGCACCATCTGCTAAAGATACTTCCTCCTTTGGCCGCTGTCCAGTATGGTACCACCTTGTAATGCTGCTGCCTCCTCTGGGCGCAATACAGTACTGCAACACCTGATACTGCTGCACCATCCTCTGGCCACTGTGCAGTATTGCATCACCTGATACAGCTGCTCCCTCCTTCGAGCACAATGCAGTACTGCAACACCTGACATTGATGCACCATCCTCTGGCCGTTGCACAGTTTTGCAACACCTGCTTCTTCCAACCCTTGGCGTCCTGGCAACATTCCGCTGACAATCCAGACTCTTTGCACAGATCATCAATGTTGTAAATTAACTGTCAGCTTCTCTTGGAGAAACCAGTTTTTTATTTCCATTACATCAGGTAAAAGAATTTCTGAAACTGTCAGGTGTGCAAGAGATCCCTCCCGTGCAGGAGACATTCTCACCCTGTGTGTAAAAAGTCCTGGGGTAGAACTCGAACCTGCCATCATGTGATAACAACATGATTTACACCTAACCCAGGCTCTACATCCTTTGGGCCACGATCACTTACTGACGGAGGGTGAACTGGTCCGCTATTGTTATCAGTGTCCATTTTTATAATAGATATTTTCTTGCTTCATTGAGCAAGTGGGTACTTCAGCATCCACGTCACTACGAATCGGACAAGTGAATTAATTAAATTCAACATAGCCCCAGTTTGGACGATAAATGCAGCATTAGGATTCACAAGCAAATAGACAAATGTAACTGACGGTCTGAATATCCAACAGAGAGTGGCGGGTAGCTGATAGATATTTGTGAGAGGTTGTGAGATTTGATTTTGAATTGGCTCAATGAATTAATTGGTTAAAGTGCTTGTCAGGTAAGCAGGAACTACCAGGTCCTATTATCAGCGGGTGTTTGTTGAATATATGTTGTTTATATTGTCTGCGAATTTCAGCAACAAATAATAAACCAATGGTGCAGGGATTAATGTCCGGGATACTCAAGAGGCCAAAATTAGAGAAGCATAGATATCTTGCGGGGTTGTGGGGCTGGAGGAGATTATAGAGATAGGGAGGGAATGAGACCACGTTGGGGGTCTTGGAAGCATTTACTTGAGTTTTAAAGTAGAGACATTGCTTAACCACGAGTCAATATTGATCAGCAAGCACAGGGGTGATGCGTGATCGCGACTTGGTACTAGTTCGGAGACGGGTGGCAGAGTTTTAGATGACCTCACATTTAAGGAGGATGGAACGTGGGCAGCCGGCCAGCATCGCATGGGAATAGTCAAATCTAGAGGGAACAAAGGAAGAGATAGGGTTTCAGCAGCAGCTGAGCCGAGGCAGCGATGCAGTCAGAGGGAAGTGGAAATAGTTGATCTTGGTGATAGAGTGGATAGGTGGATGGAGGCTCATGTTGGGGTCAAATGTGACGGCAAAGTTGCTAACCGTCTGTTTCAGCCTCAAAAAGTAGGTAGGTAGAGGACTTGACTTGATGGGTAGGAAACAGATCTTATTGCATGGACTGAAAACAATGACTTCAATATTAACAATATATAGTTGGAAAAAGTGTTCGCTTATCCAGCACTGGATGTCGGACCTCTGATCATTTGGAGACAGTGGAGGGTGGAGAGCGCTGGTGATGATGTAAATCTGGGTGTCACCAGTGTACATGTGGAATCTGACGCTGTGTTTCCGGATGATGTCGCCACGTTGCAGCAGGTGGATGATATAGGAGGGGCCAAAGATTGCTCCTTGGTGGACACCAGAGCTAATGGTGTCAGAGCGGGATGAAAAGCTATTGCAGGTGATTCTGTGGCAACTACACGTAAGATAAAAATCGACTGAGGGAATTGCAGTCACATCCAGCTGGACGACAGTGGAGAGGCGTTGGAGGAGGATGGAGTATTCAACACGGCAACTCCTGCAGCTAAGTTTATCAGGTCGGCGTCGGATAGTTTATCTTTTGTGGATTGGAATAGGAGTGCGGTCTGCTGCACTTCAGCAGTTATCGGCAACGGTCACGATGGTGGGCCCAGGGACCATCCACATGGTCAGGAGGCAATGACTGCCGGTCTTCCGGCCTGGGCATTCTGCTATGGGGAGGCCACTTCACCATCATTGAAGTTAAGGAGGTGGTGGGCGGCCGCCTCCTCGTAGCGGAAGTAATGTACAAAAGCTTCCCTCTCAGGTTAATCAACGTTTATGCCCCAGCTCTCAAGAACGAGCGGCTGGCCCTTTTCCAGTAGCTCCCACTGCTCCTGGCAACGTCCAGGCCGGTCATTCCGGGCCGTGACTACAACTGCATCGATGCGGCTGGACAATCCAGCAGAGCTGACAGCAAACTGGACACCACGTCCAGACTCCTGATGGATGTTGTAAAGGATGCCAATCTGTACGATGTCTTCAGCAACTCTACAGATGGAGCACCGTGCAGATACACCTGGTCAAGACCAGACGCATCCGTCCGTTCCAGAATAGATTTCTTGTTTGTGACCCACACGCTCAAGGTCAGATCCACCGATGTCACGCCGGTGTTCTGCTCTGACCATTGCCTCCTACTGGCCGACTGTCACACACAGGAAAACCAGAAAGTTGGCAGTGGGATATGGAAGCTGAACGTGAAACTGTTGAGTCCGGAAAACGTTGAGGTACTCAAGCGGGATTACAAAGGTTGGAGACCGTAAAGCCCCTCTGCGATTCCCCAATGCACCGGTGGGAAACAATCAAGACGAACATCAAGAGGTTCTTCATCCTCAAAGGTGTTCAGGAGGCGAGAGGGAGACAGAGGGAATTGTCCCAATTGCAGAAGAGTATGCAAAACCTGCTCCTGCTGCAGTCGATGGGGGTCGATGTCACGGAGGAAGTCGAAGTGGTGAAGGGTCAGCAAGCCTCGATCTTTGCCACAAATTCCTCCAAAATAATCTTCCGCTCCAGAGTCCGCCCGGTCGAGCAGGATGAGACGTGTTTGCGTTTCTTCTTCCAAAAGGTACACAGGGGGAGCACTGTGATCACCAGCCTAAAGGAGGAAGACGGTTCTGTAACGTCTTCGCAGCCTGACATGCTGAGGATCAGCAAATCCTCTCTGCCAGGCTGCATGACGTTAAGCACGCAGAACGCGCTGCCTCCCAGTCATTCCTGTCATCTATCACGGAGGTCTGAGACGACAGCGAGTAGGAGATTCTGGACCACATGCTAACTCTGGATGAGCTTACAAAGGCCATCCGGTCCTTCGAGACGAATAAAACTCCCGGAAGCGGCAGCTCCAGACAACTTGTATTCGGCTCTGTGGGACTGGATGGGCCCAGACCTGCTGGAAGTGTACGGGGGTCTGCTTCTGGCCGGCAACGTGTCAGAATCGATTAGGAAAGGCATCATCACACTCATCTACAAGCAGAAGAGGGAGAGGGAAGAAATCAAAAACTGGCGGCACATTTCGCTGCTCAGTGTGGACTATAAGATCCTGACAAATGTCATCGTCAACAGGATCAAGTCTTCTCTTGTGCTGGTGATTCACCCGGACCTGACCTGCGCTGTCCCTGGCAGGAAGATGCCTGATAGCCTCGCGCTACTCAGGGATATGGTCGCCTATGTGCGGGTCAGGAGGATGGACACCTGCTTAATCAGCTTAGACCAGGCGAAGGCCTTTAACAGGATATCACACACGTACCTGATTGACGTGCTCTCCAAAATGGGGTTTGGGGAAGGTATCCACAATTGGATCCAAGTGCTCTACACAGTTACCAGTAGCACAGTTCTAATCAACGGGTGGGAAACTGCAAGCTTTCCAATCAGATCTCGAGTCAGGCAAGGCTGTCCCCTCTCCTCTGTCTTGTCTGTGTGTTGTATCGAGCCCTTTGCCGAGTCGATCAGGAAGAATGTGTGCATTGGAGGCGTGACGATGCCAGGCATCGGAGGTGCTCAGGTCAAGACCTCCCTGTACATGGACGAAGTCGCTATATTTTGCTCGGATCCGCAGGCGGTCCACAGATTGCTCAAAATCTGCCACCAGTTTGAACTGGACTCGGGAGCGAAGGTCAATCGCAGACAAAGCGAGGCCATGTTCTTTGGCAACTAGACCGACCGATCCTTTATTCCCTTCACCGTTCCGCCAGATTACCTGAAGGTGTTGGGAATATGCTTCAGAGCAGATGGGGCGTGCGCCAAAAACTGGGAAGAGCGTGTCGCCAATGTGAAACAAAAACTGGGATGATACAATAAGGACCGTGTCCACAGAGACACGATGTACAAATCTCTGGACAGTGTAGGAAAGGATGTTCCGAACGTGGCCGTCATCCTGATGGCCACCTTTGTGTGCGGCTGCATCAAGCTGTGCACAGACCCCCGGTACGCAAACACCAACTGTCACCCCGTGCTCAAGTTCTACCTGTCCCCGGTGTTGCAAAGGATGGGTCTGGCCATGCTGCCATGAAACGCCCCCATCAGTTGGACCATGCCTGTCCACCTGTCCTTCGTGGAAAAGTTTTTCGGAAAAATCCCTTTTGACCACAAGGCCGTAAAGCAGTGGTTGGCATGTAAGGTCCTGGACCCCCTACGAAAGTAGGAGAGGTTGAGCCCTATCGGGTGGTTCCCCGAGCAGACGGTCGAACTCGTTTGGCAGAATGTCTCATCACCAGAGCTTTCACACAAGCACCAAGGTGTAGCTTGGTTGGCGGTGAGGAGGGCTCTTCCCGTCAGATTCTTCATGCACAGCCGGCGTCTCAGCAGCACGGCACGGTGTCCCCGGGTCAGCTGCGGGGCAGACGAGACTGTCACCCATCTCCTTCAGGATTGCACCTTTGTAAGGCAGGTCTGGAAAGAGATGTAGTGGTTGCTGACGAGCTTCATCCCAAGCAGCTCCGTAACACAGGACTCTGTGCTCTACGGGCTGTTCCCAGGGACACACACCGAGAGAGACACCATCAGCTCGGTGAAAGATGCACTTTGGTCTTGCCGAAAGTTGCTGGTCTTCCAGAGCAAGGAGATGTCCATGTCTGCGTGTTGCAGACTGGTGCAATCCAAGGTCCAGGAGTACGTGCTGAGGGACGCATTGAAAATTGGTGCAGTCGCCGCAAAGGCACGGTGGGGAAGAGCCGCAGTTTAAAGCCCTTCTGCCAGGGTAAACCCAGGGCCTGGAATCAGTATAAAAATGCCCTCGGGCTGTACTTGTACACTTTTTGCATACAGAGATCGCCATGATCTGAAAACACCTATGTCGTGCCATGTATAATGCAAGTTCTGTTTAGTAATGTATCTTGAAAAGAAATGTAACTGTACCCTCACCCATTCCTGTGTCGTATGTAACGTAATTTTATAAATGTATTACATTGTATCCTGGATTGTACTGAATTGTACCTTGAAATGTGAAGCAAGCAAATGTATTGAACAGAACTGCCTTCAGCATCCAAATGTATCGTATGGAATTGCTGGCCGCATCCAAATGTACTGAACTGCTTTCCAATGTATCGTGCAAATTTTTATATAAAAAAAGTGTATTTTGAAATTTTAAAAAAGTATGTATTTTAATAAAGAGCATACTTTGGAATGATAGCGTCACTTGCGGGTAATGACAACTAGCGAGGTTTGGCATTCATTGAATTTCACGATAAATAAACCGACCATTCATTTCATTGTTGGATATTTTATTCCCAGTGTGTAGAACAACCGTGGCAGGGAATCGAAGCTGAGTATACCATCAATGAAATTATTATCCATTAGTGCACGGGGCTGCTGTGTTCTTGGGCAAGCTGCTGACCCTTAAATATTCACAGCTCTGTTATGTTTGCGGTGCAGTTACCCGCTGCTCCTGGGTCTCAGGTTCTGCTTCTCGCTTTGGGCTTTTACTGATTTAAATTTGTGAGGTCACGGGTTCCTGCGCCATTCCCTGCGCTTCCACCTCGCTGGCTCTTCACTCAGCCATTTTCTCCTGCCCTCTTGAAATCTCTGACTCTCAACCGCCCTTCAAACCCACAGCACAATATAAAATTATACCGCAGCGACGGGTGCTCCCCACGTTTAACCGAATGCTGCCACCCAATCCTTCTCCTTTCTCGCTCGGGGCCCACATTTCTCTCCTTGTGCAAGCTCCGAGCAGTTTCGTGAGGTTTGTGCCACGGGTGTGAGAGGATTGAGTTACCTTCCTTCACTCATTTTTTTCTCTGGAAATGAAATCGATGCAACGTTTGATACAGTGTCTTAACATTGTCTTTCTTTGCTCAGCGGTTTGTGTGACTTCTTGAATTTAATACGTTTACTGAAATAATTTAATGAGACTTGCAACATTGCATTGACCAGGAATCGAACCCGGGTATCCGAACCAGGTGCCGACAATTCAGCTTCTGAATTCCAAGACTCACACTGTCAAGGCCACTTTCTCTTCAATTTTCACTTTATTTTCTGCGCTTTTCGTTACACAAGGAGTAACTTCATAAAACACAAACCAAATATCGCAGAAGCTGAGAATGGAATTATTCAGAACATTCTGGAACACTCTGAAGGTCCAGGGGTCACAGTCTAAGGATAAGGGATAAGCCATTTAGGACTGAGATGAAAAGAAACTTCTTCACCCAGAGAATGGTTCACCTGTGGAATTCTATACTGGAGAAAGTTGTTGAGGCCTGCTCGTTAGATATATTCAAAAGGGAGTTAGATATGGCCCTTACGGCTAAAGGGATCAAGGGGCATGGAGAGACAGCAGGAAAGGAGTACTGAGGTTGGATGATCAGCCATGACCTTCTTGAATCGTGGTGCAGGCCCGAAGGGCCGAATGGCCTACTCCTGCACCTAATTTCTACGTTTCTGTGTTTCTTTGACCATCCGTGGAGAGGGGAACACAGGTTAATCTTGCAGGTCGATGAGCCAAATATTGCAGATACGTTAATTAAAATTATTTTTCCATGTGCTGAGCCGTTTGAATTTCCCTCCAAACTTTATATTTTATAAGTTGCCCACAAACAATAAAAAGTTAATGAACTACCCTCAGCCTGGGAAGCCTCATAAAGCGTTCAACACTGCAACGACATGGATATGACTCAAAATCTCGCGTGGTGAACAATGGATTAGTAGTCTATCGCCTTATTTTGTCCAATTTCGAGTCAATAAATCTTCATCATTACATTGTATCATCCAAATCCAATCCGCCACGCCACACAGTCACCCCTCCATCACTTATTAACGACAAAACCTGAAGTTTAATTTGTCTCCTGTGACATTCACCAATCTATTGTACATTAAAAACTGATCATTATCTATTACTTAAAATTCCTTTCCGAACAGATCATCCGCAGAGTCTTTGAATGATGTTTTAGCACATATTTGTAATACCCCTTCATGTTTATTCTCCTCCCCTTATCAAAAAGGAGATTCCTACTTTGCATAATCACTAATCTAGCCAAACTGAATATTGAATGTATCGCTGTATTGCCTGACTCGAGCAGACCCTGCTGCGATCTCCATCTCAAAATTTAATACATACGGGAATCCCATTCCCATTCTTCGTACCCCACCCAGCAAGGAAACCTCACACAACTGTCCAACATAGTATCAGAATCACTTAACTGAGGACATATCACCAGTAAATGGGACAGTCACATCCCGTGTCCCACAGCACTGGGCAAGTTGCCACCTCCACTCGCCCAATTTACATACAGTAATCATAGTAAAAATTCGGCTTTGAACCAATTTAAAATCCATTTCAATCCACTCTGGATATTTAAAATTCATCCACACCCCTATCTAAATCGTGTTATCGTCCAGCTGTGCGGACATACTCTTCCAAAACTCCTGATCGGCTGGGGCCTTGAAACTTCATTGCCTAAATATCCCAAAAAAACCATGAGTGTTGCAGGTGTCTAATTGGACCGACTCCTCTGCTCTCTCCAGCAGAAAGCTTGGAAATGCAGGACGCGTTTGACGTCCTCTGAAGAATTTCACGTTTATTTCTTCCATCGATTCCTGTGGCATTGCCCTCACAATCTTCTCATATAGTGTCCCCATTGCGTTTTCCTCAACTTCCTTATCCTCCTCACAAACCATATTCGTCACGACCGCTTCTGGCAACTAACCTGGAATCATCTCATATTCCAAGAGTAGAATATCAGATTGTATAAAAGCTTTATTAAATAATACCCCTTCTTCTTCTTAGTCAGTCCCTCGGAGTCGAGGATGACTTGCTTACAAATTAAAGATGAGTTCTTATGTGACTGATGACTGCGATGTGGGATCTCCAGTCTCTGTCACAGGTGGGGCAGACGGAAGTTGAAGGGATGCTGGAAGAAGGGACGGGTGGGTGGGGTGCTTGGGTTGTCATGCACTCCATCCACTGCTTCAACTTGGTTTCCACTTGCTCCAGGCGAAGAGACTCGGAGTGTTCCGTAACTTCCAAGATGTTTCTCCTCCACTTTGAGCGTTCTTGGGCCCAGGATTCCCAGGTATCGGTGGGGATGTTACATATTTTCAACATGGTTTTTTGGGTGTCCAGGAAGCATTTCCTCTGCCCATCCGGGGCTCGCTTGCCGTGTCGCAGCACCGCGTAGAGCGGTTGTTTTGGAAGTCTCGTCTCGGGCATGCAGCTGATGTGGCCCGTCCATCAGAGCTGATCGAACGTGGTGAATGCTTCGATGCTGGGGCTGTTTGCCCGAGCATGAACACTGACGTTGGTGCGCATATCCTGCCAATGGATTTGCAGGATCTTGCGGAGCCAGATTTGGTGGAACTTCTCCAGTGCTGTGAGATGCCTGCTATACATAGTCCATGTCTCTGAAACATAAAGCGCGGTGGGTATTACTATGCGCTCTATACCATGAACGTGTTGCCGGGTTTGACATCCTGGTCGTCAAACACTCTCTTCCTCAGGTGAACGATGGCTGCGCTGTTACACTGAAGGCGGTGTTTGACCGTCATTGAAGTCTACCCTTGTTGGCAGTAGGCTCCCGAGGTATGGCAAATGCTCCCCGTTGTCCAAGTCTTCATCTTTGATTTTTATCATCTGCAGCCGGTACTGTGTTGCGATTCCAGGTTGGTGGACGACCTTTGTCTTATGGATGTTTACTGTAAGGCACTTGCTCTCCTATGCTTCTGTGAAAGTGTTGACGATGGTTTGGATTTCGGCCTTATCTCAAAATTATCGACGTTAACTCTTATCTCTGTTCTTTGACTGTGGATATGCCCACTATGTACTCTTGATAGCTGTTGAAATATAATCAGTCATAATCCCCTGTTATAATTCTTGAGTATTATGTTATGCTGGATTGCAGATTAATATGAAGTTTGCTAGTCCACAATTGTATTACTTTAGTTTAATTTCTCCTCTGTTTCAATTAGTGGAAGTAATCATCTTGTATCTAGGTTTTATTTACACTTAAAAGTCTCATTGTCTTCAAAATCCAATGGTTTCATCATCAACAAAAGCTTTATGACAGAGGCCTAAGACCAGTTTCTGTGGTTGTATGAACTTCTCCACGTTTCCGGTTTTTGGGGTACATCCCAGGGTTTTCGGTTCTCTCTCAATGTAGAAGATCCACGGCGTTAACAGACAGGTGGCCATACGTATGTGTGTAGGAAGTCTGAGGAATGGGTCGCATCTTCTACCGAAAGGGCAGGAATAATATTATTCTCAGTCGTAGTCTGTCAACTGCTGATTCAATATTGTAAGGTATTAATTCTTGCCTATGCTAAATAAAGCCATATAATTACACCGAATATGGTGTCAATCTTGAACAATTAAACAGACAGACAGACCCAAAAATGACAACAATCAGCGGTCCTTGTGGTGAAATCCTGACGTGATGGTGGACCTTATCTAAACGGGCTCTCCTATTGGTGATGAAAGGCCTTCTCATTAACTGGTGAATAACTGAAGTGATGGTGGACATTATTGAAACGGGCAGTCAGAGTGGTGATCAACGGCATCCTCTTTAACCGAATGAGCCTTGAGGTGATGATGGGCTTACTATTTAAACGGGAGAGACTTGAGGTGATGATGGAAATTTTCTTTCATCAGGCAGTTCATGAGGTGATGGTGGGCCTTCTTTACCAGAAAGGTTTCGATGTGATGGTGGCTCTGTTTTTAAATGGGCAGTTAACATGTGCACCAGGAAGTGAAGTTCGGATGTCAGAGTTTGTATTAAATGGATTCACTATAGCAGAAGGTTTGCCTCATTGACACAATGAGCTCTGGTAGGACATGAGGGGAAATATTTGAAAATCTATCGAAGGATCATTATTCAGAGCTAGTGAAGGAGATGTTTTTCCTTGATGGGGATGAGGAAGGAGATGAGCCAAAAACAGGTGAACAGATAATTTCGGTATAAGTGACAAATAATTACATCAGTTCCTCGGAGTTGATCTTGGAGGTGTGTGGAGCGGGGCAGGGAAGAGGTGTTTAACAATATGGTTGTTAGTTTTGAAAGGAAGACGGGGTCTACGTTTGCTTTCCATGATAATATTGGACATTGGATCTGCTTAGGGTGAGAGATGCATGGTCTGACAGGGCTGCAATTGAACAGCCAGCTTCGACATTAAATAAGTAAACCAGTTGTGGATCGGATACGGTCAAATAATGGCCTTGGAGCTTTGGGAGCTACATTGGGACCCATTCCTGAGGAGAGGGTAAGAGTTTTACCAGGGACAAGGACATCAAAACTGCCAGTGAATGAGTGGTGGAGCTGATCGACAGCTGCATAACTACCTTGGAAAAAGGACAAGTTAGTCAGACTGCAGTGCCCAAAAGTCGTCAGTGAATTGTGGAGAGATTTTTCACGTGCGTAGATGCAGCTAGAAGTGGTGTTGGAATGCCATAGGGTTTGTGGATGGTGATCGATTCACGAAGCTGTCGGAGATGGCTTTGATTGTTACCGCGAAAAGCGAGCCGACTGAGTTGGCAAGCTTGAAGAAATCAAGTTGACAATCAGTGTGCTCAGACTGTTGATTTAACATTTTTGTCCTTGCTCATCACGAAAGTACTTTTACAACAATGGGCCATTCTACTGTACATCCATAAGTGCATTTAGTGGTGCGAGGGGTGTTGGTTTGAAAGGGGTTAACTGAATGTGTTTGTTCATTGACTGTAATTGATATCAGACCCCATAGATTAATTAAATGTGTTTGTTCGGTGAATGTAATTAATGTGCCTCTCCATGGACCATAATTGTCTCACTGGAGATGTTGTCTCTTCCATTAATGCGGCAAACATCTCAATGTGTTGTACCACTGTTTCGCAGAGAGCATCAACTCCGGCACTCACAGGGATCAGCGGCTCTAACGAGAGGAGAAGAATGTATTTAAGAATCAATGAGTTTACAATACTAGGGTTCGTTTTTGAGATACAAAAGATATACTACCCCCTTCTGGCTGTGGTCGGAGTCCCTGGTAAGTCACTGTGTCCAGCTATTCATGTTGTAGATCATGTTTAACTGTGTGACTGCATTATCTCATTGAGGTCACAAAATCCAGAAATTAATTGACACCACATATTCTCTCTGGATTTGGGGCTGACAATGCTCTGTGATTCTCGAATGTGACTGTGTCACATTCACCCGTTGACTGATCTGAGTGCAGTGAATAGAAAATATCACCTGTTGATCTTTTCTCCATGTGATAGGGTCTGATAGAGAACTGACCCGTTTGTTAATTTCCAGCACAAGCAATCTCACTGGATGATTCTCTTAGACTCTGTGTCTGTAGAGCGCATTCTATTCAAACGGACAGATGTGTTCATGGCTTTCCAGAATCGATCACCGTGTACTGGGAAAAGTGAATTATACCAAGTGGGCGAAACCAATCGTGGCAGAAAGCTCAGAAACACACCGTGAATGTTCGATAATGTCCATGTTGATTCAGATCGAGTCTGATGACCCCCTTTGTACAATCTCTTTCCCAGCAAAAGTCAGTGTTCTGGGAGGTTAGGATGGGATTACAAATTAATTCGTGATTGAATGTGTCTCCAGTTATAGATCAATGGATTGATTCCCGATCGTATCTGTGAACAAGGAATCTCCCACCGCGTGTCCATCTCGCACAGTTCAGCAGAATCTCTCAATGAGATCTCTCCTGACTCTGCCCCATCTCTTGCTCTGCTTCCGTGCAACTGATTCTTGTTGATTGGCAGGGAGTACAATGAATGGTGAGATCACTTTATTGATGCAAATTCACTACGTCAATTGGAGTTCCATTAAATCTCAACCACAGATACAGAACTCTGGGTTAGGGTTGATGTAGTTGGGTTCGGATATTAAATTAAATCTCAACCACCGATATGGAATTACGGGTAAACAAATCATCTAATTCGATGCAGAGATATTAACACATCACAAGGTGGTTAGTTTAATCTATGTTATATTAAACACATTCACAAAAATGTTCACACAGCAGCAGACAGTTTGAACATTAAGCCACCTTTTAAATCGAGCGCTTAGAATTAGCTGCCCGTTATACACCACCACCCATTGCCTTCACATTAATGCGGAGTGTATAAGGCTGGACTGGTTCCACATCGCCCATTTTACACCAGCACAGATAGATATAAACCGACAGAGCATTTGGCGAGAGAAGGAAACATCAGGTGCGGGCCAACCTCAAAACGTGACTGGTCATAGTATTAGAACATTTATAGTCGAGGTTATGTGGAACCATTTGGAGTATCGGTGAGTTGAAAGTCGTCTAAAATGTTATTTAATAATGTGTTATTTTCACTGGATGTAAAATGTCAGATTTAAGTGCATGTGGAAGCATTGCTCTGTTGTATTACATGCTTTCACACCAGATAAATATTTTTCCCTTCCAAACCTGAAACCATATCTTTTTGTGCCGTGATACCGCGTAGGAATGCCTTAAGCATTCGGCTCAGAGGGAATCACAGCCCAGTTTACACACAATATCCAAACTCGCTTTGTTCCTGTCTATTTTGTTCAGGCTCTTCGGGTCTATCTCAAGGGTCAATGACTCACTCTCCGCCGGTCACTGACTTACTGTCCCCTGGTCACTGACTCACTCTCCCTGGTTGCTGATTCACTTTTCCCCCGGTCACTGACTCACTCTCCCCGGTCAGTGACTCACTCTCCCTGGTTACTGATTCACTCTCCCCCAGTCACTGAATCACCCTCCCTGGTCACTGATTCATTCTCCCCCAATCACTGACTCACACTCACCGGAAGCACTCCTGTGATTTCAGCCGGGGTGCTCCGAATTATTCGCTGTATTACGGCCCATAATGACCCACCCAGACATTTCAGGCACAGTCCAATTACCCAAACTAACTCCTGATTGGGTGCAGACTGGGAACAGAATGCCAGAAGGTCGATGGTTCCAGGGTTGCTGCAGCAGCAGGCAATGATTGACAATCCTGGAGATGAGGGCTGATGCCACTTCAGTATTGATCCTCTGATTAGATAGCACATTACTCTTGCAATATTAAATCCCATTCCCGGGTTCAGTTTAAAATTCATTGCTGATTAGTGAGTTTCACAGTTTGGATTGTACATCCTGTCTCCAGCAGAAAGCCCTTTCTCAGGAACATTATTAAATTCCATCACTGGAAGCAGTAATACATGTAGAAATGTTACCCCAATCCCATCAACCCGCTGAATTCACTTTTGTCCTGTTGTGTTAATTTCCTGTTCATTTTCCTTCCTCACAGCTAACTCAATGACGATTGTGATCCTGTCTCGGGGAAAGTGCGGTCTCTCCAAATGTGTCACTTGCTATTTGGTGGCCATGGCAGCGGCGGATCTACTGGTCGTTATCACTGACCTGATATTGAGGCAGATTCCAATTGCTCATCGTCTATATTTTATGCTGGGAATCCCCGTGTGCAATATCCACGCCGTCTTTCTTTATGCAGCCACAGACTGTTCTGTCTGGTTCACAGTCACTTTCACCTTTGATCGATTCGTGGCAGTTTGTTGCCAGAAGCTGAAAACGAAATATTGCACTGAGAACACCGCAGCTCTGGTTCATGGGACAGTGACTGTGTTAAGCTGTTTAAAGAATATTTTCTGGTACTTTATATATTTACCTTGGTACTCGTTTACCAATGCTCCCTGGTTCTGTTACGTGAGTGTTCTTGTTATGGTTTCACATTTGTGGGCAACACTCGAGCTTCTTCATTCTATTCTAACCCCTTGCATCCCATTCGTTCTGATTCTGCTATTCAATGCTTTAACCATCAGATACATTTTAGTTGCCAGCAGAGCCCGCAGGAGACTCCGGGATCACAGCAGCGAGGGTAATCTCAGTGACATAGAGATGGAGAGACGAAGGAAATCCATCATTTTACTGCTCATTATTTCAGGGAATTTCATTCTGCTATGGGCTGTGTTTATGTTGTTTTCTATTTGGAACCGGTTGCGGTATTTAGGTTATGATACTCTACACCTACCTTCTTACATAAAAGAAATAGGATTCATGCTCCAGCTCCTGAGTTGCTGCACAAACACTTGTATTTATGCCGTGACCCAGAAAAAGTTCAGAGAACAGTTGAAGAATGTGGTGAAATGTCCGTTTCTCCGAATTGTTAAATTCATTAAATGGTGAGAGTGAATGTAGCAGATGCAGCATCAGAAATCAACATGATGTACGCAAAGGAGCGAAGCAGAAAAAGGGCATGGTGACTATCCATGGTTTCTCATGTAGAAAACAAAATTAACACAACATAGATGACATTACGGCAGAAAGGAAACGTTTCCTGATGTGGGGATGTCGAGGTTTAACACAATCACATATTACACAGACGTAGTTAGCATGGGTTGACAGAATATTATCACATTACGAGGACATAATTACCCTGATAAAATGCACAACACACCCGAACCTATCAGAGAATTCGATCTCGATAGCATGAATATTCAAGACGATAAAGTTCGGACATGTGCTGAAATAGTTAGTAGGGTTACATAGTGCACAAGCAGGTAAATCGGACCATCGTGCATTTGCCAGCTCTTTGAAAGAAATATACAATTAGTCACACACAGCTGGTTGTGCCCAATAGTTTTCTTACCTATCAAATATTTATCCAATTTCTTCGTGACTGTTAGTTCTGAAGCCGGATTAACCACCCTTTCAGTCCCGTCATTCACGATAATAATTCGAGGTGTACCAAAAACTCCTCATTTGCCCACTAAATTTCTTTACAAGAATTTAAATCTGTTTCCGCTTGTTACCAAGACTTCAGCCAGTGGAGACAATTTTCCTATAACTACTATGCCGACACCGTCTATGATTGAATCTACCCAAACATTTTCCGACCTGTGAAGTAACAGGTCCACGAATTCCTACAGCCCCTTTTAAATTGTACCATTTAGTTCATATTACTTCGCCTCATTTGTACCGACAATATGCTTCACTGTGCAATTCTCTGCTTTAAATGTCCACTGCCATGTTTCTGTTGAGGTCATTGGTCTGTCTATGTCCTGCTGACTTCTGGTACGTTCTTCCACATTCGGAACTTTGTGACATTTGCAAACTTTGATATTATGTCCTGAGTACGCAATACCAGAACATTAATAATTATCCTCATGGAGGAATGGTCCCAAAAGCGCCACCTGGCTGATACCATCGGGTACTTATCCGCTATCCAAATAAGAAAAGTTCGCCACTCATCTCTGCTTTCTGTCACTCGGCGGATTTCGAATCTATGCAGCCATTGTCCCTTTAATACCATGGGCTTGAATATTGCCAGCAAATCTGCTATGCGGTACTTCATCAAGTGTCTTGTGAAAATTCGTCAAGTTAGTCAAGCACGATTTGCTTTTGATGAAGTCGACGAGCATGGGCAGTTAAGACCACAAATTTACAACACCAGATGAATCCTTTGCAGGTGAAGAACTTTCAGTACCACTCGCAAGGGCACTGCTATTAAAGAGTTGTATAAATTATTTGACAAATAAAGTGTATTAATGTGACGCCTCAATTCTGAAATTTGGGTTAGGCATAAGTATGATTGACGATCCCATAGACCGAACATAATTGGCGACCGTGTCAACACTGGGAATGATTAAGTCTTTCATTGTGTGATTTGTTGACGACCATCTCTAGTCACACAGTCCCATACAGAGCATGTTCTGGAATATGGAGTATCTGGGCGAAAATATAGATGCACATTCGACGTAGCATGGTGGGATAACTATGAGGGTTAGTAATCTCACGGGAGATAGATCCATGATTGAGTTCGACTGGATCCTGGGTACCGGAAAAAGCAAGGTTTCTGTGTTACAAGGGATGGTTTTCAAGCCTGAGATTCTATCCGAATCTAATCAGCATCACAGAAAGGAGAGCAGCACCGGAGAGGCGAGCGTGGGGAGGCCTATAAAGGCCCAACGCCGGCGGGAGGCAGCATTCCGAGCAGCGTCGGAGAGGCGAGCGTGTGGAGGCCTATGAAGGCCAGCTAGAGCAGCTGCAGCAGCGTGAGACGGCAAAAAAGAAGGCGAAAGACATCGAAAGGTGACGTCACAGCCAAGGGGGTAAGTGATTGGCTGGAGATTGGTAATAGATATTCTTGTTCCTTTCTTTACCAGAAATTAACCTATAACATTGTTGTTGCCAATTTAAGTTTATCTAAGGGTTAAATCATGGCAGAACAGCTCGGACACGTGTTATGCTCCTCCTGTCCTATGTGAAAAGTCAGGGACGCTTCCAATGTCCCTGACGACTATGTGCCATCTATGTATATTGTAAACAGTTGTACCTAAGAACAAAAGAATATAAGAATTAGGAACAGGAGTAGGCCATCTAGCCCCTGGAGCCTGCTCCGCCATTCAATAAGATCATGGCTGATCTGGCCGTGGACTCAGCTCCACTTACCCGCCCGCTTCCCGTAACCCTTAATTCCCTTTTTGGTTAAAAATCTATCTATCTGTGACTTGAATACATTCAACGAGCTAGCCTCGACTGCTTCCTTGGGCAGCGAATTCCACAGATTCACAATCCTCTGGGAGAAGAAATTCCTTCTCAACTCGGTTTTAAATTGGCTTCACCATATTTTGAGGCTGTGCCCCCTAGTTCTCGTTTCCCTGACCAGTGGAAACAACCTCTCTGCCTCTATCTTGTCTATCCCTTTCATTATTTTAAATATTTCTCTAAGATCACCCCTCATCCTTCTGAACTCCAACGAATAAAGACCCAGTCTACTCAACCTATCATCATAAGGTAACACCCTCATCTCCGGAATCAGCCCAGTGAATCGTTTCTGTACCGCCTCCAAAGCCAGTATATCCTTCCTTAAGTACGGTGACCAGAACTGCACGTAGTACTCCAGGTACGGCCTTACCAGTACCCTATACAATTGCTGCAGAACCTCCCTGCTTTTGTACTCCATCCCTCTCGCAATTAAGGCCAACATTCCATTCGCCTTCCTGATTACCTGCTGCAACTGCAAACTAACATTCTGGGTTTCATGCACAAGGACCCCGAGGCCAGCGTGTTGTAATTTCTCCTCATTCAAATAATATTCCCTTTTACTGTTTTTTCCTCCAAGGTGGATGACCTCACACTTTCGGACATTGTATTCCATCTGCCAAACCTTAGCCCATTCGCTTAACCTATTCAAATATCTTTGTAGCCTATCTGTGTCCTCTACACAACCCGCTTTCCCACTAATCTTTGTGTCATCTGCAAATTTTGTTACTCTACATTCTGTCCCCTCTTCCAGGTCATCTATGTATATTGTAAACAGTTGTGGTCCCAGCACCGATCCCTGTGGCACGCCACTAACCGTTGAGTTCCAACCCAAAAAAGACCCATTTATCCCGACTCTCTGCTTTCTGTTCGCCAGCCAATTCTCTATCCATGCTAATACTTTTCCTCTGACTCCGCGTACCTCTATCTTCTGCAGTAACCTTTTGTGTGGCACCTTATCGAATGCCTTTTGGAAATCTAAATATACCACATCCATCGGTACACCTCTATCCATCATGCTCGTTATATCCTCAAATAATTCCAGTAAATTAGTTAAACATGATTTCCCCTTCATGAATCCATGCTTCGTCTGCCTGATTGCACTATTCCTATCCAGATGTTCCTCTATTTCTTCCTTAATGATAGTTTGAAGCATTTTCCCCAATACAGATGTTAAACTAACCGGCCTATAGTTACCTGCCTTTTGTCTGCCCCCTTTTTTAAACAGAGGCGTTACATTAGCTGCTTTCCAATCCGCTGGTACCTCCCCAGAGTCCAGAGAATTTTGATAGATTATAACGAATGCATCTGCTATAACTTCTGCCATTTCTTTTAATACCCTGGGATCCATTTCATCAGGGCCAGGCAATTGTCTACCTTCAGTCCCATTCGAATGACGTGAATAGCACATTTAGTGAGTTGGCCTTACCGCAGGTAAAGGGTGCACAGCCAGTTACGGAATTGTTGACCAACAGGAAGAGCAGTGCAAGGAAGGAAGTGCAGGGGTCCCCTGCGGTCATCCCTCTGCAAAACTGATACACCGCTTTGGGTACTGTTGACGGGGATGACTCATCGGGGGAGGGCAGCAGCAGCCAACTTCATGGCACCATGGGTGGCTCTGCTGCACAGGAGGGCAGGAAAAAGAGTGGGGGAGCTATAGTGATAGGGCATTCAATTGTAAGGGGAATAGATAGACGTTTCTGCGGCCGCAACCGAGACTGCAGAATGGTATGTTGCGTCGCTGGTGCAAGGGTCAAGGAGGTCTCAGAGCGGGTGCAGGGCATTCTGAAAAGGGAGTGTGAACAGCCAGTTGTCATGATGCATATATATCGGTACAAAATGAGACGACGTTCTACAAGACGAATTTAGGCAGCTAGTAGCTAAATTAAAAAGTATGACCTCAAAAGTAGTAATCTCAGGATTGCTATCAGTGCCACGTGCTAGTCAAAGCGGGAATCGCAGGATAGCTCAGATGAATACGTGGCTTGAGCAGTGGTGCACAAGGGAGGGATTCAAATTCCTGTGACTTTGGAACCGGTTCTGGGGGAGGTGGGATCAATACAACCGGTCTGCACCTGGGTAGGGCCAGAACCAATGTCTTATGGGGAGTGTTTGCTAGTGCTCTTCGGGCGGAGTTACACTGATATGAGGGGGATGGGAACCTATGCAGGGAGACCGGGGGATGTAGAATGGGGGCAGAAGCAAAAGATAGAGAGAAGAAAAGTGAAAGTGGAGGGCAGAGAAACCTAAGGCAAAAAGCAAAAAGGGCCACATTACAGCAAAATTCTAAAGTGGCAAAGTATGTTAGAAAGACAAGCCTGAAGGCTCCTCAATGCGAGGAGTATTCGGAATAAGGTGGAGAATTAACTGCGCAGATAGCAGTTAATGCGTATGATGTAATTTGCATCACGGAGACATGGCTCCAGGGTGACAAAGGCTGGGAACTCAACATCCAGGGATATTCAACATTTAGGAAAGATAGACAGAAAGGAAAAGGAGGTGGATTGGCAATGCTGGCTAAAGAGGATATCAATGCAATAGTAAGAAATGACATTAGCTTTGATGATGTGGATTCGGTATGGGTGGAGCGACGGAATACCAAGGGGAAGCAAACGCTAGTATGAGTTGTGAACAGAGCACCAAACAGTAGTTGTGAGGTTGGGGACAGCATCAAACAAGAAATTAGGGATGCATGGAATAAAGGTACAGCAGTTATCATGGTTGACATTAATCTACATATTGGTTGGGCTAACTAAACTTGTAGCAATGCGGTGGAGGAGGATTTCTTGCAGTGTATTAAGGAGCTGGCCATCCTAGACTGGGTGATGTGTAATGAGAAAGGACTTATTAGCAATCTTATTGTGCGAGGCCCCTTGGGGAAGAGTGACCATAACATGGTCGAATTCTTTATTAGATGGAGATTGACACCGTTAATTCAGAAACTAGGGTCCTGAACTAAAGGAAAGGTTACTTCGATGGTTTCAGGCGTAAATTGGCGTGAATTGGCTAGAATAGACTGGCAAATGATACTTAGCGGGTTGACGGTGGATAGGCAATGGCAAACATTTAAAGATCACATGGATGAACTTCAGCAATTGTACATCCCTGTCTGGAGTAAAAATAAAATGGAGAAGGTGGCTCAACCGTGGCAAACAAGGGAAATTTAGGATAGTGTTAAATCCAATGAAGAGACATATAAATTAGCCAGGAAAAGCAACAAACCTGAGGACTGGAGAAATTTAGAATTCAGCAGAGGAGGACAAAGGGTTTAATTAAGAGGGGGAAAATAGAGTACGAGAAGAAGCTTGCAGGGAACATGAAAACTGACTGCAAAAGCTTCTCTGGATATGTGAAGAGAAAAAGATTAGTGAAGACAAACGTATGTCCCTTGCAGTCAAATTCAGGTAAATTTATAATGGGGAACAATGAAATGGCAGACCAATTGAACAAATACTTTGGTTCTGTCTTCACGAAGGAAGACACAAATAACCTTCAGGAAGTACTAGCGGACCGAGTGTCTCGTGAAAAGGAGGAACTGAAGGATATCCTTCTTCGGTGAGAAATTGTGTTAGGGAAATTGGTGGAATTGAAGGCCAATAAATCCCCAGTACCTGATAGTCTGCATCCCGGAGTACGTACGGAAGTGACCCGCGAAATAGTGGATGCATGGGTGATCATTTTCCAACAGTCTATCGACTCTGGATCAGTTCCTATGGACTGGAGGGTAGCTAATGTAACACCAATTTTTCAAAAGGGAGGCAGAGAGAAAGCAGGTGATTATAGATCGTTTAGCCTGACATCAATGCGGAAAATGTTGCAATCAATTATTAAGGATGAAATAGCAGCGCATTTGGAAAGCAGTGACAGAATCGGTCCAAGTCAGCACGGATTTATGAAGGGCGAATCATGCTTGACTAATCTTCTGGAATTGTTTGAGGTTGTAACCAATAAAGTGGACAAGGGAGAATTAGTGCATGTGGTATATTTGGACTTTCAAAAGGCTTTTGACCAAGTCCCACACATGAGATTGGTGTGAAAAATCAAAGTACATGGTATTGGCAATAATATACTGACGTGGATAGAGAACTGTTTGGCAGACACGAAGCAGAGAGTCAGGATAAACGGGTGCTTTTCAGAATGGCAGGCAGTGACTCGTGGAGTGCCACGGGGCTCAGTGTTGGGACCCCAGCTCTTTACAATATAAATCAATGATATGGATGAAGGAATTGAGTGCAATATCTCCAAGTTTGCAGATGGCACTAAATTGGGTGGCGGTGTGAGCTGTGAGGGGGACGCTAGGTGGCTGCAAGGTGAATTAAACAGGTTAGGTGAGTGTGCAAATGCATGAAAGATGCAGTATAATGTGGATAAATGTGAAGTTATCCACTTTGGGGGCAAAAACGCGAAGTCAGAATCTTATCTGAATGGTGGCAGATTAGGAAAAGGAGAGTTGTGTCATAGTTCATCAGTCATCGAAAGTTGGCACACAGGTACAGCAGGCGGTAAAGAAGTCAAAAGGTATGTTGGCCTTCATAGCTAGGGGATTTGAGTATAGGAGCAGGGAGGTCTTACTGCAGTTGTACAGGGCCTTGGTGAGGCCTCACCTGGAATATTGTCTTGAGTTTTGGTCTCCTAATCTGAGGAAGGATATTCTTGCTATTAAGGGACTGCAGTGAATGTTCACCAGACTGATTCCAGGAATGGCAACACTGATATATGAGGAGATACTAGATCAACTGGTCCTTTATACATTGGCGTTGAGAAGGATGAGAGGGGATGTCATAGAAACATACATGATTCTGACGGGACGGGACAGGTTAGATGCGGGACGAATGTTCCCGATGTTGGGGAAGTCCAGAACCAGGGGTCACAGTCTTCAGCTTAGGGGTAGACCATTTAGGACTGAGATGAGGAGAAACTTCTTCACTCAGAGAGTTGTTAACCTGCTGCAGAGAGTTGTTGATGCCAGTTCACTGGGTATATTCAAGAGGGAGTTACATACAGCTAAGGGGATCAAGCGGTATGGAGAGGAAGCAGGAAAGGGGTACAGAGGGAATGATCAGCCATGATCTTATTGAATGGTGGTGCACGCTCGAAGGACAGAATGGTCTACTCCTGCACCTATTTTCTATGTTTTCTATGTTTCTATGTGACAGATTGGAGGAAATGATTTGCGCGAAAACTTGGGAAAGAGTGATCATCATATGATAAGGTTTAAATTAATAGTGGAGAAGAGTAAGGAACAATCTAGAGCAGACATTTTAAATTGAAAGTGGGAAAACTTCAATGGGAGGAGAGCGGATCCTGCCAAGGTAAAATGGAACCAATGATTGTTCAGATCATCTGTAACAGGACAATGGGTGATCTTTCAGGAGTAGATGTATCAGGTACAGGCTACGGACATTCCAACACGAGGTAACGAAAAGTGAACCGAAACCACAGCTGCTTGTATGACGAGGGAGATAGAGAATATGATTCAACAAAAAAGAGGGTGTATGATGCATGTCAGGAGAATTCTTCAAGTGAGAATCAGCCCAAATGCCATAGGTTACGAGGGGAACTGAAGATACTATGAGAATAGAATGACAGTTAACATAAAAGTGAACCCAATATTTTCGACCAGCAGGGAAATAATAACCGGGTAGTAAGCGATGGGATAAGGTTTATAAGAGCAAAGAAGGTGACATATGATTAGAGGTGCAGGGCAATGCTGGAATACTTAATGAGTATTTGTATTAGTGTTACCAAGGAAGAGGATGCTGGCAAAATATCGGCAGAGGCGCAGATTGTAGAAGCAATGCATGGGATGAAAATTGAAAGGTTTTCGAAACAATAATGAAGGAATACATTAACAATCACTTTGGAGAGATGTAAGTTAATTAAGGACAGCCAGTACTGATTTGTGAAAGGCAGATCATGTTTGACTGAACAAATTGATTTTTTAAATTAAGTAACAAAGAATGATGATGAAGGACATTCACTGGAGTTAGTCTGCATGGCTTTGAAGAAAGCTTTCGACAAAGTATCATATAAAAGGCTGGTTAACAAAATTGAGGCTCTTGGAATAAGAAGGCCTGTTTCAGCTTGGATAAGAAATTGGCTTGAGGATAGAAAACGGCGAGTCATTCTAAATAGTCGTTTTTCAGACTGCGATCAACAGCCTGTTGGTCGCCATTGACAAGAGACTTACCTGTTCCAGCCACGTATATAATGTGGCGACTGATCACCACACAGACCAGGATGGGCCCAGGAAACATCCCCGGTCTGTGTTGAGTTATATGATCTCAACTGGTGATGTCTTGAGCGCCATAGCACAGGGCAGTCCGAGGCCTCATTCCCGCCTATTCTGAGATCGGTTATCTCACCCAGTGTGATTATGGGACCCTCAGAGAGAAGCAAAGCCCCAGGATACAAAACTGGCTTGTGGTGCATTAGCTGGTCTCACCCGGCAGGGCACTGAGCCACAAAGAGCAAGTTGGGCCCGGCTTCATTCCCGGCCTGTGGTACGTTAGATCATCTCAGGAGGTGTGCAAATGAAACAATACAACAGACGAAATGTCCAGGCTTCATTGCTGGCCTGTGCTGTGTCAGCAGATATCACACGGCGTGGTACTGAGCACCACACAGAGCAGTTTGAGCCCATGATTATTCCACGGTACGTGTTGTGTTAGTTGACATCTGTTGGTGTGGTACGAAGCCAAAATCTACAGGAAACGCCCAGGTTTCATCTATGTTATATGCTGAACTCTCTGATCTCACCTACTGCCTGGGCATCAGCTGGGCAACTGTCAGATTCTCACTAGAAGTTCAAGGCTCTGTTCAGCAGCTGTCTGGGTTTGTGTTGTAGATCGCTGGGCTGTGCAATATCTATTTGTGTGTGGGTCTGTATGTTATATTCGGCTCAGTATAGTTTAGCTCTAGGTTTGTGTTAGAGCAACCAGAGTCCATGAAGAAGCTGAAGGGTCATCGATCTGAAAAGTTCAGTCTGTTTCTTTCGAATGAGATACTGAGTACATGTACACCATTTTCCGTTTTTCGTTCAGATTTCCAGCATTTGCTTTATTTTGCTTTAATTTCTACGAATAAGCTGTCAGGATCTGTACAGGAAATGCATGGCTCTGTGTAAATTCTACCTGGGTCTGTGCAAATGCTGCCCGGGTCGATGTAGCAGCGCACTTGCTGTGGATAGGAGCAATCCATGTTGCAGCTCGCTGTGTCAGGGCTGGAGCTGACTGCGTCGGTGCAAATGTTGCCTGCGACTATGCAGCAGCTGATCCTTTCTGCGTAGGAGCGTCTGCTTCGCTGTGGAATGTCTCGGTCTGAGCTGGAGCTCACTGGGTCAGTGTGGGAGCAGCCTGGATCTCTGTTGAAGCTTTGGATTCAGTGTCGTTGCTGTCGTTGTCTGTGAAGTGAGCTGTCTGGGTCTCCCAAAGAGGCTGTTCAGGAACATGACGGAACTGCCTCATCCTTTCTATAAACTGTCTGCGCTCGGGTTGGAACTGTTTATTTCAGTGTAGAACCACTTGGGACTGCATATATGCTCCTTGGGTCATGCTAGGAGCTGTCTAGTTCTAACATGGATCGAATGGATCTGTGTAGCAACTGCCGGTGTCTGTGAAATAAGCTGCTTCCTTCCATGAAGGAGCTGTCTGTGGCTGTGTTGGAGCTCCATTGACCTGTGTAGGAGTTGTTTGTGGTTGCCTATGGGATGTTTGATTCTGTGTAGGTGGTGCTGAGTCTGTGCAGAAGCAGTCTGTGACTGTCGGATCTTTAGGGGCCCGCAGAGGAGTGTCTGGGTCTGTGTAGTTGATCTCTGGGTCTGTGTCGGAAAAGTACCTGCCTGCATGGGAGTTCATTGGCTCTGTGTCGGAGCGTCCTGGGTCTGTTGGATCTGAGTAGGAGCATTCTAATTGTGTGCAGCGACTGTCTGAGACTGCGTAGGAGCTGTTTGAGCCTCTGTAGTCGCAGTCCCTTTTGGAGCTCTCTGGCTCTGTCTAAGTGTTGTCTCAATCTGGGTAGGCTCAATCTGGGTCTGTGTAGGCAGGGTCTGGATCTGTGTCGGCACAGTCTGGGTCTGTGTTGGCAGAGTCTGGGTCAGTGTAGCGACAGTCTGGTTCTGTGTAGGCAGAGTCTAGGTCAGTGTAGACACAGTTTGGGTCTGTGTAGGCAGAGTCTGGTTCAGTGCAGGCACAGTCTGGGTCTGTGTAGGAACTGCCTGTCTCTGTGTAGGCAGAGTCTGGGTCAGTTTGTCAAAGTCTGAGTCTGTGTGGGAACATTCTGGCTGTCTGAATCTGATTGTTTCCGCCCTCCCTTGGTCTGTGTAGCAGTTGTCTGGCTCTACTCCGGAAATGCTTTGATCTTTATCGATCGGTACACCTGTGTGTTTGGGCTAAGATTTGGTCAGTAATTACAGTCTCCCCGTCCGCTCCTGCACTGTACGGTTTTTCATGTTTACATTTACCGACTGGGGAAGTTGGTGATCAGGGGAGTTGGAACATCAGTGAACCCGGGTGAGACAGGGGAACATCTGCCCGGCCCCGGCCCCTAATGTGAGGACGTGAGGCAGACATGATAGGGCCGATAATGAACTGACAGTAAACCCCTCTGATCCAAACAACAGTGGCCACAGTCGCAGATTCCAAAGTTCACTTCCGGGGAGGCTGTTCCCTCACATGCTGCCTCGATGTCTACTCAGTGCCGTTGCTGATAAACTGTCCAAATCTGAAGCCTCACACCAAACTAATCGACCAACTCTGCTGCTGCACTCGATGGGCACCTGGTGCTTCAATGCATTACTGTCCACAGTGCTCAATAACTGCCCTAGCGGCACTGTGCGGCACTTCAGCAGACAGGTAGACAAGGCAGTCAGGGCAGTCTCGGTCTCAATCGCTTTGTTTATCACGAATGGCCAACACATGGTTTGATTATGGATACATCTTGAGTGGGCTTGGTTCCAGCATTGGTTCAGAGGTAGGATGCTCACTTCCCGTTTATTGGCTGGAAAATGCGAGAGGCCCCGATTTCAAATCCCAGAGAAAGCGCTCCTTTCCCATCTATTTTTGACAATTAACTGCCTTTGCTTCTGAGAAACATAGAAATTTACAGCGCAGAAGGAGGCCATTCCGGCACATCGTGTCCGCACCGGCCGAGAAAGAGCCACTCGGCCCTTCGTCAGCAGCCCTTAAAGTTACATACCAACCCATAAATAATGACAGAAAGACAAAGAGCACCCAGCCGAACCAATCCGCCGCACACAACTCCGACACCCCTTATGCTAAAAACATCTACACTCCACCCCAACCGAAGCCATGTGAGCTCCTGGGAGAGGTAAAAAAAACAGATAAATACCCAAGCCAATTTAGGGAGAAAACATCTGGGAAAATTCCTCTCCAAACCATCCAGGCGATCGAAACTAGTACAGGAGATCATCCTGGTCGTATTCTATTCCCTGCAGTGCTTACCATTATATCTGTTCCGTGCAACAAAAGGTCATCCAGTCTAATTCCAATTACCAGCTCTCGGTCCGTATCCCTGCAGGTGGGGTAATGCTGTGAAAAGATGGTGAAGTTCCCAAGTAAAACTGCGTGAATCTGAAGCACTGTGGGAAGACGGTCAGTGCAAATAATCCCCACTAATGGCTCCTCAATAACATACAATTTGTGTCAGCGAGTTTGGTTGGAATATGAATTCGATCTTTAACCCGCACTACACTTTCATCTTACTGAGGCAGATGCAGCACTTGCACGTTTTTGCGCAGTTCACGACCCCCCGACGTCCGAAAGCACATTACAGCCAATGCGGCATATTAGAAGTGTAGTAACTGTTGTATTGTAGGAAACGCGGCAGCCAATTTGCGCACAGCAAGGTCCCATATACAGCATTATGCTAATGACCACGTAATCTGTCCTTTGTTATGTTGATTGAAGGATAAATATTGATCAGGGTAATTGGCGTCACAGTCTTATTCAGTGAGCAGACAGTCATTCAAAAACATAATGTCGCAACTTGGGAGTAATACACCTTTCTCACACCTTCCCGTACTGATGCCATGAACCTTACTCGTGAGAAAGCCTATTCTTCCCAATCTAATTGAGCTCCTCTGAACAACCGCAGGCTTAACCCCATTGCTCATTACAGTTATTTCCTAAATCATGTCCGGGATTTCACCATCACCGTTCTGCCTGGAGTCTACTCTAAATGCTGATCCTTCTCCTGATGTCAGTCCTGAAGAGTTCACTATTAATTTTGAGCATGTTCCACTTTGGTCTTTCTCCCGCAATGTACATTCAACTAGTATTGCACAAACGTTACTATCTTGTATATCTCTGTCATGCCATGTTACGATGCCTACATTATAAATTGTCCAAGATATCGATTTGGACACCCTGCGGGTAGGGTTAAAATCGCTCCTCCAACCACGGATGTTCTGCAGGATCGGCGAGTGTTGGGTACTGGTGCTCCCTCCACTGTCCGCTGTGCAGTATTGCAACACCTTGTGCAGCTGCTCCCTCCTCTGGCTCCCTGAAGATAACAGGCCAGGAAGACAAGGTACTTCAGAAGGTCAATGGAATATTTGCCTTTGTTAGTCGAGGCATAGAACACAAGAGCAAGGACGTTATGCTCGAATATATAAAACACTGTTTACGCTGCAGCTGCAATACTGTCTGCAGTTCTGGTCACCACAGTACAGGAATGATGTGATTGCACTGGAAAGGGTGCAGAGGAGATTGAGAAGAATATTTACTGTACTGGAGTATTTTGGCCATGAGCAAAGGTTGGAGATGCTGGGTCTGTTTCCTTTGTAACAGAGTAGACTCAGGGGAGACCTGACTGAGGTATATAAAATTATGAAGGGCCTGTATAGAGAGGATTAGAATGACCTATTTCCCTTGACAGAACGGTGATCCAGTAGGGAGCATAGATTTAAAGTAACTGCGGGGACATTTGGAGGAGATATGAGGGGAAATTTCTTCAGCCATCGGGTGGTAGCGTCTGGAAAGCATTGCCTGAAAGAATGATGGAGGCAGAAAGCACCACCACATTTTAAAAATACTTGGATGTGCACTTGAAGTGCCGTAACGTACAGGGCTAGGGACCAGAGTTGGAAGGTGGCATTAGGCGAGATAGCTCCTGGTCGGCCGGTCTGGAAACTATGTGCTGAAATAGCCTCCTTCTTGATGTAAACTTCTCTATACTATGATTCTGTACAGTACTACATCATCTGCTGCAGATGCTCCGTCCTTTGGCCGCTGTCCAGTATTACACCACCTGATACAGCTGCTCCCTCATCTGGGTGCAGTACAGTAAAGGAACACCTGATACTGCTGCACCATCCTCTAGCCGCTGTGCAGTATTGCAGCACCTGCTCCTTCCAACCCTTGGCGTCCTGGCAACATTATACTGAAAATCCAGCCCGTTTGCACAGATCATCAATGTTGCAAATGAACTGTCTGCTTCTTTTCGGGAAACCAGTTGTTGTATTAGCATTACATCAGGTCAGAGAATTTCTGAAACTGTCGGGTGTGCAAGAGATCCCTCCCGCGCAGGAGACATCCTCACCCTGTGTGTAAAATGCCCTGGGGTAGATCTCGAAACTGCCATCATGTGATAACAACACGATTTACACCTAACCCAGTCTCCACGTCCTTTGGGCCACGACCACTTACTGAGGGAGGGTGAACTGGTCCGCTTTTGTGATCAGTGTCCATTTTTATAATAGATATTTTCTTACTTTATTGAGCAAGTTGGTTCTTCAACATCCATGTCAGCACGAATCGGACAAGTAAACTAATTAAAATGAACATAGCCCCAGTTTGGACGATAAATGCAGCATTAGGATTCACAGGCAAATAGACAAGTGTAGCTGACGGTCTAAATCTGCAACAGAGAGTGGCGGGTAGCTGCTAGATATTTGTGAGAGGCTGTGAGATTTGATTTTGAATAGGTTCAATGGCTTAATTGGTTAAAGTGCTTGTCGGGTCAGGAGCCGCTCCCGGGCCCTATTCTCAGCGGGCGTGTGTTGAATTTATGTTGTTTCTGTTGTCTGCGAATTTCAGCAACAAATAATAAACCAATGGTGGAGCGATTAAACTCCGGGATAATCAAGAGACCAAAATTAGAGAAGCGCAGATATCTTGCGGGGTTGTGGGGCTGGAGGAGATTATAGAGATAGGGAGGGGCGAGGCCACGGGGGGGATTCAGAACCATTTATTTGTATTTTAAAATTGAGACATTGCTTAACCACGAGTCAATGTTGGTCAGCAAGCACAGGGGTGATGGGTGATCGCGACTAGGTATTAGTTAGGACACGGTGGCAGAGATTTGGATGACCTTAAATTTAAGGAGGATAGAATGTGGGCAGCCGGTCGGCATCGCATTGGAATGGTCAAGTCTAGAGGTAATAAAAGTACGTTTGAGGGTGTCAGCAGCAGCTGAACCGAGGCAGAGGTGCAGTCAGATGGAAGTGGAAATAGGTGATCTTTGTGGTCGAGTGGATGTGTAGTGGGAGTCTCAGCTTGGGGTCAAATGTGACACCAAAGTTGCTAACCGTCTGTTTCAGCCTCAAAAAGTTGGCAGGTAGAGAACCGGACTGGATGGCTAGGAAACAGAGCTTGTTGCATAGACTGAAAACAATGGCTTCAATATTCACAATATATAGTTGGAAACAATGTTAGCTCATCCAGCACCGGATGAGGGACATCTGATCATTTGGAGACAGTGGAGGTCGGAGAGCGCTGGTGGTGATGTAAATCTGGGTTTCACCAGTGTACATGTGGAATCTGATGCTGTGTTTCCGGATGATGTCGCCAGGGTGCAGCAGGTTGATGATATAGGAGGAGGCCAAAGATTGCTCCTTGGGTGACACCAGAGTTAATAGTGCCATAGCGGGATGAAATGCTATTGCAGGCGATTCTGTGGCCACTACACGTTCGATGAAAATCGAACGATTGCAGTCGCATCCAGCTGGAAAGCGGTGGAGACGCGTTGGAGGAGGATTGAGAGTTCAACACGGCAACTCCTGCAGTTAAGTTGAGAAGGACGGCGGGAGACAGTTTACCTTTTATCACAGTCACATAGGACATTATGTATCACTGTTGCAAGAGTTCTTTCGGGACTATGGCAGGGGCGCCAACCTGATTGGACGGATTTCACATTTGAGTTCCAGGAAAGATGGACCGGGATTTGGGAGCCGACAACACTTTCAAGGGCTTTGGAGAGAAAAAGGAGGTTGGAGGTGTGGCGGTAGTTTGCACGGTGCAGCAAATGCACAAAAAGGATGGAACTTATATATTTTAACAACGAGCATTCTTTGGAATGATAGCGTCACTTGCGGGTAATGAAAATTAGCGAGGTTTGGTATTCATTGAATTTCACGATAAATCAACCGACGATTCATTTCACTGTTGGATATTTTATTCCCAGTGTGTAGAACAACCGTGGCAGGGAATCGAAGCTGAGAATACTATCAGTGAAATTATGATCCATTCGTGCACGGCTGCTGTGTTCTTGGTCAAGCTACTGACCCTTAAATATTCACACACTGTGATTGTATCTGTTTCAGCTGTTATCTGCGCGGTACAGTTACCCGCTGCTCCTGGGTCTCAGTTTCTGATTCTCGCTTTAGGCTTTTACTGATATAAATTTGTGAGGTCCCGGCTTTCTGCCACATTCCCTGCGCTTCCACCTTGCCGGCTCCACACTCACTCATTTTGTCTTGCCCTCTGGAAATCTCTGATACTCAACCGCTCTTCAAACCGACATCACAATATAAAATTATACCGCAGCTTCAGGCTCGACCCACCTTTCACCGAATCCTGCCACCCAATCCTTCTCCTTTCTCGCTCCGGGCCCACCCTTTCTCTCCTTGTGGAAGCTCCGAGCAGTTTCCCTGAGGTTTGTGCCACGTGTGTGAGGGGATTGAGTTACATTCCAACACTCATTTTATTCTTTGTAAATCAAATCGATGGAACGTTTGATACAGTCTTAACATTGACTTTCTTTGCTCAGCGGTTTGTGTCACTTCTTAAATTTAATATGTTTACTGAAATAATTTAATGAGACTTGCAACAGTGCATTGGCCGGGAGACGAACCCGGATATCCGGACCAGGGGCCGAAAGTTCGATTTCTCAATACCAAGACTCACACTGTCAAGGCCACTTTCTTTTCAATTTTTACTTCATTTTCTGCGCTTTTCATTACATAAGGAGCAACTTCATAAAACACAAAGCAAAATACCGCAGAGGCTGAGAATGGAATTATTTAGAACATTCTGGAAACACTCTGGAGGTCCAGAGGTCACAGTCTAAGAATAAGGGATAAGCCAGTTATGACTGAGATGAGAAGAAACTTCTTTACTCAGAGACTGGTTAACCTTGGAATTCTATACCGCAGAAAGTTGTTGATGCCAGTTGGTTGGATATATTCATAAGGGAGTTAGATATAGCCCTTACGGCAAAAGGGATCAGGGGGTATGGAGAGAAAGCAGGAAAGGGGTACTGAAGTTGCATGATCAGCCATGATCATATTGAATGTTGGTGCAGGCTCGAAGGGCCGAATGGCCTGCTCCTCCACCTATTTTCTATGTTTCTATGTTTCTAGGATCATCTGTGGCGAGGGGGACACAGATTTAACCTTTCAGCTCGATGAGCCAAATATTGCAGATACTTTTATTTAAATTAATTTTCCATGTGCTGATCCGTTTGAATTTCCCTCCAAACTTTACAGTTTATAAATTGCCCACAGGCAATAAAAAGTTAATGAACTACCCTCAATCTGGGAAGCCTCATAATATGTTCAACACAGCAATGATGCAGATATGTCTCAAAACCACGCGTGGTGAACAATGGATCAATAGTCTATCGGCTTATTTTGTTCAATTTGGATTAATTCTACATTAAATTCATTTACAAATCGTCATCATCACTTTGTATCATCCAAATCCATTCCGTCTCGCCGCACAGTCATTCCTCCACCACTTATTAACGACAAAACCTGAAGTTTACTGTGTCTCCTGTGACGTTTACCAATCTTTGTACATTAAAAGCTGATCGCTATCTATTACTGAAAATTTCTTTCGGAACAGAACATCCACAGAGTCGTCTCATGGTGTTTTATCAGATATTTAAAATACTCTTTTAGGGTTATTCTCTTCCCATTATCAAAAATGACATCCTACTTTGCACAATCACTAATCTAGCCAAACTGAACATTACATTTATTGCCGCATTGCTAGACTAGGCCAAACCCTCTTGCACTCTCCATCTCAAAATTTAATACGTGGGATTCCCATTCCCATTCTTCATACTCCACCCAGCAACGAAACCTCACACAATGGTCGAACATAGCATCAGACTCACTTAACTGATGACATGTCACCAGTAAATGGGACAGGCACATCCGGTGTCCCACACATTGGGCAAGTTGCGACCTCCACTCGCCCAATCTTACACACAGCAATCATGGTAAAAATACGGTTGTGAACCAATTTGAAATCCATTTCAATTCACTCAGGACATTTAAAATTAACCCACACCCCTTTCGAAATCGTGTTGCAGTCCAGCTGTGGGGACATACTCTTCGAAAACTCCTGATTAGCTGGAGCCTTGAAACTCCATTGTCGAAATATCCCATAGAAACCATGAGAGTTGCAGTTGTCTAATTGGACCGACTCATCTGGCATCAAACAAGCTCCCTGGTGTGAATTGCCAGAGGAGATGTCTTAGAATCACATAATCATACAGTACAGATATACGGCCAAGCTAGTTGGATGATTGAACTGACATCAAGGCATTGAATGAAACAGGTTTCAAGAGTGTCGATGCCATAGGAACAGAGGAACAGGAGTGGGTTTTCATTCCCTCGAGCCGAGACAGCCATTCTATTTTACTCTAGCTGAACTGTATCTTAACTCCATTTCATCGCCTTTAATCCATATCCCAACGCCCTTACTGGCGGGCCAGTGCTGAAAGCCATTGACTCAGTGCACTTCCTCCACATAATGGCCCACTTTGAAGAATGGAGCTGCGATAGAATTACAGCCTGTTGTCTCCCGGCACACGCTCTGGGTTGGGGGCGGGCACATGCTGCATTTTCTGTCTAAAAGTCTTACACAACAACGGGCTGTGTGAATTACGATGACTAAGACAGCGGTCAGGATGATGATGTGCAATTGGGAGAAAGCCCTTACTGATCGCAGATGATGGCAATGATGTTGTTGTTTTGCTTTCTTAAAACTGGGAACAGCAGGGTTCGTCCTGGATCTTATCTCGGGAGATCTCGCGTTTCAAACTCACTGAGTGAGAATCAAACAATATGGTCCAACGGGCGCTAATCTACCGAGTTCCACCTGTCAATGGCGAGAGGTTGACTTGATAATGGGTTCTATTCGTACACAAGGAGGTGCTGAAATATATCTAAGAGGTGGAGCTGGAGGGCACAATGTGGCGGCAGGTAATTGTGTGCAGGTTGGGTTGGAGCTGGTGCAACTGGGAGCGGTGGGTAAATGAGAGGTGGAGGTGAAGCGGCTGCAAGTGGAGAATAATTTGGAGGTGGAGTTGGAGCTGTTGGGGCAGTGGGTATGTGGTAGGTGGAGGACTTCCGGCTTTAAGTGGAGAATAGTTTGCCACTGGAGTTAGTGCTGGAGATGGTGGAAGATGTGTGCAGGGTGGGCATTAACAGGTGCCACACTTTACGGTGAATAACGTGCAAGTAGGGAATGGGGGATACGGGGATTCGCAGAATAGGGTGCAGGATAAATAACGCAATAATGCAGAGAATGCCACATGCTCCAAACTTCTGTAGAGTTCCATTCAGCCGCGCTAGTCCCGTAGTCCTGCAAGTTTATTTTCCTCATGTGCTTAAACAAATTCATTTTGAAATGATTGATCATCTCCACTTCTACACCCTCATCGGCAATGAATCCCAAGTCATTGCCACTCGCTGCATAAGAGTTCTTCATAATTTCCCCTCTGTATCTCCAGCTTGAATCAGCATCCCAGAGTAACATTAGCGAATCGGAACATCTGTCTCTGTCTACCTTACTCGATCCCGTCATAATCTCGCACACCTCTATCCATTATCCCCATAAAGTCATTTACTCCAAGGAGAAGAACCCCAGCATCTTCAACCTAAAACTATAGCTAAAATCCCTCACACCGAGAACCGTTCTGGTAAATCTCCTCTGCAATATTTCAAACAACTTCTCGTCATTACTAATGTGTGGTGACCAGAACGGAATGCAATACTCTAGTTGTAGCCTAACCAGAGCTTTATAAAGGTTCAACATAACTTCCTTGCGTTTGTACAAAATACCTCTCTTTATGAAGCCCAGGATCTAATATGCTTGGCAAACGACTGAATATATCCTGCCAGCATCAAGGATTGATCCAATGAACACACTGGTGCCTCTGTCGCTGTAAATTATTTACAACTGTGCCACAATGTATCACCTCACACTTCGATGTATTAACTTCCAAATGTTACTTTTCTGCACATTCTGTGAGCCGAGCTATGTCCTGCAGCAGTCGATTGGTATCATCTTCGCTGCTGGCCACACCACCAAGTTTGGTATCATCGGCAAATTTTATAATTTTAGTCGATTGTAATATCTAAGTAATTTATCCATAACAAACAAGCAGTGGTCCTTGCACTGACCCTTGGGAAACACCACGGTTTACCATCCTGCAGTCTGAAAAACAACTATTTACCATGACTCGTTGTTTTTTGTCCTTTAGCCAATTTCTTCTCCAAGCTGACACTGGCCCTCCTATTACATCAGCTTCAATGTTGTTAACCAGCCTTTGTCCATACTTTCTTAAGGTCCATATAGATAAAATCCACTGCGGTCCCTTATCCACCTTCCATGGTTCTTAATCAAAAAATGCTATTAGATTAGGCAAACACGATCTGCCTTTTATAATCAGTGCTTGCTCTCTTTAAATAGTTTCTCTCTCTCCAAATGCCTGTTAATTATTTACTTGATTTAGGTTTCTAAAATCTTATGCACCACTGATGTTACACCGACCGCCCCGTTGCTGCTCAGATTGTCCAGACACCCTTGTCACATTTGCCAATTTCCAATCATCTGCCACCTCCACTGCAACTGGGGAAGATTGAAAGATCATGGCAAGCCCTTCCGCTATCTCCGCTACACTTCTCTTAGCTAGCTGGGATGCCCGACATCCGGACCAGACAAATTATCCACTCTCAGTATATCCAGACTTTCCAGTACATCCTACCAGTCAATTAGCTCCACCATCTCCGCTTCTACCGATATTTTGTCAGCATCTTCTTCCTTAGTAAACACTGACACAAAGTACTCATTAAGTATTCTCACCATCACATGCGCCTCTCAGCAAATATCACCTTCTTTACCCATAATCGGCCACAAACCGCTTCTTAATATCCTATTACTATTTAAATGTCGGTAGAAGATTTTTGGCTTCCCTTTTATGTCAACTGCCATTCTATTCTCATATTATCTCTTTGACTGTTTTATTTTCCTCTTCACTTTTCCGCCTCAACTTCTTGTATTTGGCCCGGTACTCCCTTGACGAATTCTCCTGACTTGCATCATACACTCGCTTTTTTTGTTTAATCATATTATCGCATCATCCAAGGAGCCGTGCTTTTGGTTCCATTTTCTTTGCCTCTTGTTGGAATGTCCCTAGCCTGTACCTCAAACGTCTCCTCGTGATGTTCTGTTACAGATTTTCCTGCTAATCTTTGGTTCCACTCTACCCTGACAGATCCCCTCTCATCGCACTGAAGTTTGCCGCGATCAAAATCAGAATTTCTACTTTAGATTGTACCTTGCTCTTCTCTGGTATTAATTAAAAGCTTATGATACGATGATCACTCTTACTCAAATGTTCACCCATTTACTGCCTCCAATCTGTCACACTCCTTACGGGAGTTGGATAGAACCACAACCATGAAAAACATCCCTTGTAATACTGGAACCATGGTACTCCCCGCCCTCCGGATCTGGGCTAACTCACTCCTGGATCTGTATTTCCAGTGCGATTACTAACCCGCATTGTTAGGCCACCATATTACGTCGAACGTGCATCAATATATTCGCCCAGAATATCCATATTGCCGAATCTGCACTATACACGTCTATTTGACTAGAGTTGGGCAGTCCAGTCACCAAATCAGACATTAAAAGTCTTTATTAGTCGTAGTGTTGACACGGTCGCCAATTATGTTGAATCTATGCGATAGCCAACTATACACACACTTAACTCAACCTTGAGGACTGAGATGTCTGATTAATACACTTTCATTCTTAAATAATTGATACAACATTTACTTGCCGTGTCCATGAGAGTGGTACCGAAATTTATTCACATGCAAGGGACTCATCTGATGTTGAATAAATTTAAAACAGATATAGACAGTTTCTTACACGATAGGGGAATAAGGGGTTATGGGGAACGGTGGGGTAGTGGAGCTGAGTCCATGATCAATGCAGCCATGATCATATTGAATGGTGAGCAGGCTCGAGGTGCTGTATGGCCTACTCCTGCTCCTATTTCTTATGCTCATATCTTCTTATGTTCTTATGTAAACTTGTGGTCTTAACTGCTCATGCTAGTCTAAGTGGCCAGTGGCAAATCGTGCTTGACTAACTTGATTAAGTTCTTTGAGGAACTTTCAAAAGACATTTGATGAAGTGCCGCAGAGTAGATTTGCTGGCAAAATTGAAGCCTATCGTATTTAAGGGACAGTGGTTGCATAGCTACGAAATTGGCTGAGAGACGGAAAGCAGAGTGTGGCAGGGAACGGGTATTATTCAGACTGGAGAGATGTATCCGGTAGTGTCCGACAGGTGGCGGTGTTGGGACCACTTCTCCTTTATGATACATATTAATGTCCTGGACTTCAGTACACAGGGCATTATGTCAAAGTTTGCAAATATCACAAATTTACGAATGTAGCAAATAGAGAGGAAAGTATCAGACTTCAGGGCGATATAGGCAGGCCAGTGAAATGGGCGGAAGTTGGGCTGTTTAAATTTAATGCAGATAATTGTGTACTGAAGCATATTACTGGTCAAAGGCAGCAGTAGCAAAGTACATGAAGTGGTGCAATTTCAAAGGAGCTTTAGGAAGATGGAGACGTGTTACTTCACAGGTTCAAAAGGTTTGTGAGATTGAACCATGAAAGGTTTTGCTGGACGAGATAGACGGAAATTGTTTCCATTGGATGGAGGGTCAGAAACCAGAGCACACGGATTTAAGATAACTGACAAGAAATCTAGTGGGGAAATGTGAAGTTTTTTAACAACACGAATTATTATCGTGAATGACGTGACTGGAAGGCTGGAGGAACCCGATGTAGCACTAACTATGTGGGAAAAGCAACTGACTTGGATTAATTGTATAGCTCTTTCATTGAGCTGGTGAATGCGTGATGGGGCGAATTATATGTTATGTGCTATGCTAGTCTATGAAATGTTTCAGCGGGTATCCTTAGCTTATCGTTTTGACTGTTCATGTCATCGAGATCGAAAGCCCTGAAATGATCCGGTGAGCTGTATATTTTACTAGGTTAATTATGTCCTCGTAATATGATACTATAATGTCAACCAGTGCGAAATACGTCTATATAATATGTGATTGCATTAAACCACGACGTCCCCACATCAAGCCATGTTTCCTTAAACAAATCTGCCGCGATACCATCTATCTTGAATTTACTTTGCTTTCTGCATGAGAAACCATGGATACCCACTATGGACTTCTCCTTCTTCACATCTTTTGCTACATCATGTAGATCGGGTCGTTGAGAACATGAACTAGAATTCAGTTGTACTGCTGGAACGTCTACTCATCTTTTAATGATTTTAACAATGAAGAAAGACGGACATTTTACCACATTCTTCAATTGCTCTCTGAACTTATTCTATGTCATAGCATAAATACAAGTGTTTGTGCAGCAACTCAGGAGCTGGAGCATGAATCCTATTTCTTTTATGTAGTAAGATACATGTATAATATCATAACCTAAACGCAAAATCCGGTTCCAAATAGAAAAGAACATAAACACATCCCATAACATTATGAAATTCCACGAGATAACGAGCAGTAAAATGATGGATTCCCTTCATCTCTCCATCTCTATGTCACTGGGAATCCCCTCACTGCTGTGATCCCGGAGTCTCCTGCGAGCTCTGCTGGCCACGAAAATGTGTCTGATAGTTAAAGCATTGAGTAGCAGGATCAGAACAAATGGGATGCACGGGATTAGAATATAATGAAGAAGCTCGAGTGTTGCCCACAAATCTGAAACCATGACAAGAGCACTTACGTAATAGAACCAGGGGGTATTGCTCAACGTGTACCAAGGTACATACATAAAGTACCAGAAAATGCTCTTTAGAAAACTTAGCAAAGTCACTGTTACAAGAACCACAGCCGCGGTTTTCTCAGTGCAATATTTAGTTTTCAGCTTCTGGCAACAAATTGCCACGAATCGATCAAATTTGAAAGTGACGGTGAACCAGACAGAACAGTCTGTGGCTGCATAAAGCAGGACGGCGTGGATATTAAACAGGGGGATTCGCTGCACAAAATACAGATGATGAGCAATTGGAATTTGCCTCAATATCAGGTCAGTGATAACAACCAGTAGATCCGCCGCTGCCATGGCCACCAAGTAGCGAGTGACACATTTGGAGAGACCGCACATTCCACGAGACAGGATCACCATCGTCACTAAATTAGCTGTGTGGAATGGAAATCAACAGGAAATTAACACAGCAGGATGAAAGTGAATTCATCGGGTTGAAGGGGTTGGGGTAAAATTTCTACATTTGTTAGAGTGATGGAATTTAATAATGTTCCTGAGAAAGGACTTTCAGATGGAGACAGGGTGTACAATGCAAATTGTGCACCTCACTAATCTGCAATGAATGGTAGACTGAACCCGGGAATGGGATTTAATTTTGCAAGAGTAATGTGCCATCTAATCAGAGGATTAATATTGAAGTGGTATTAACCCTCATCTCCAGGTTTGTTGAATCATTGCCTGCTGCTGCAGGAACCCTGGAACCATCGACCTTCTGGGATTGTATTCCCAGTCTGCACCCAATCAGGAGTTAGTTTGGGAAATTTGGGAATGAATCAATGACCGGGCGAGAGTGAATCAGTGACCAGTGGTGAGTGAATCAGTAACCAGGGAGAGTGAGTCAGTAACCAGGAAGAGTGAGTCAGTGACCAGGGGAGCGTGAGTCAGTAACCAGGGAGAGTGAGTCAGTAACCATGGGAGAGTGAATCAGCAACCAAGGAAAGTGAGTCAGTAACCAGGGGAGAGTGAGTCAGTAACCAGGGAAAGTGAGTCAATAACCAGGGGAGAGTGAGTCAGTGACCGGGGGAGAGTGAGTCAGTGACCGCGGGAGAGTGAGTCAGTGACCAGGGAGAGTGAGTCTGTAACCATGGGAGAGTGAATCAGTAACCAAGGAAAGTGAGTCAGTAACCAGGGTAGAGTGAGTCAGTAACCAGGGAAAGTGAGTCAATAACCAGGGGAGAGTGAGTCAGTGACCGGGGGAGAGTGAGTCAGTGACCGGGGGAGAGTGAGTCAGTGACCGGAGGAGAGTGAGTCAGTGACTGGGGGAGAGTGAATCAGTAATCAGGAGAGAGTGAGTCAGTAACCAGCGGAGAGTGAATCAGTAACCAGGGAAAGTGCATCAGTAACCACTGGAGAGTGAGTCAGTGACCTGGGGAGAATGAGTCAGTCACCAGGGAGAATGAGTCAGTGACCGGGGAGAATGAGTCAGTGACTGGGGGAGAGTGAGTCAGTGACCGGGGGAGAGTGAGTCAGTAACCAGGGGAGAGTGAGTCATTCACCCTTGAGGTAGACATTGGAAGAGCATGAACAAAATACGGGAGCAAAGCGAATTTGGGCTGTGATTCCCTCTGACTCGAATGCTTAGGGTATTCCTACGCGGTATCAGGGCACAAAAAGGAGCTGTTGTTTGAGGTTAGGAAGGGAAAAATATTTAACATATTAATCTGGTGTGAAAGCAAGTGATAAATCAGAACAATGCTTCCACATGCATTTAAATCTAACATTTTACATCCCGTGAAAATACACGTTATTAAATAACATTTTAGACGACATTGAACTCACCGATCCTCCAAATGGTTTCAAATAATCTAGACAATAAATCTTCTCATACGATGACCAGCCCTGTTTCGAGGATGGCACGCACCTGGTGTTTCCTTCTCTCCACAGATGCTCGGTCTGTTAAAATCTATCTGTCCTGGTGTAAAATGGGCAAAGTGGAACCAATCCAGTTTTATACATCGCGCATTAATGTGAAGGCAATGGGTGATGGTGTATAACCGGCGGCTAATTCTAATTGTCCGATTTACAAAATCGCGCAAAGATCAAACTGTCCGCTGCTGTGTGATTAGACATTTTTTCTGATTGTGTTTAATATAACAAAGATTAAATTAACCACTTTGTGGTGTGTTAAAATCTCTGCATCCAATCAGATGATTTGTTTACCCGGAGTTCTATATCGGTGGTTGAGATTGAATTAAATATCCGAACCCAACTACATCAGCGCTAACCCAGAGTTCTGTATCTGTGGTTGAGATTTGATGGGACTCCAATTGATGCGTTGTATTTGCATCAATAAAGTGAACTCACCGCTCATTGTTCTCCAGTGACAATCAACAAGAATCAGTTGCACGGAAGCTGAGCAAGAGATGGGGCAGAGTCAGAAGAGGTCTCATTGAGAAATTCTCCTGAACTGTGCTTGATGGACACGCGGTGGGGGATTCCTTGTTCACAGATACGATCGGAAATCAATCCATTGATCGAAACTGGAGACACATTCAATCACGAATGAATTTGTAATCCCATCCTAACCTCCCAGAACACTGACTTATGCTGGGAAAGAGATTGTACAAAGGGGGACATCAGACTGGTCCTGGATCAAGATGGACATTGTCGAACATTCACGGTGTGTTTCTGAGCTTTCTGCCACGACTGGTTTCCCTCACTTGGTATAATTCACTCTTCCCAGTGCACGGTGATGGATTCTGGAAACCCATGGACACATCTGTCCAATCGAATAGAATGCACTCTACAGACGCAGACTATAAGAGATTCATCCAGTGAGATTGCTTGTGTTGGAAATTAACAAAAGATTCCTATCTCTATCTGACCCTATCACATTGAGAAAATATATTTTCTATTCACTGCACTCAGACCACTCACATTGGGGAATCACAGAGCATTATCAGCCCCACAGCCAGAGAGAATATGTGGGTTCAATTAGTTTCTGGATGTTGTGACCTCAACAGATGGACTGGAGGGTTGCTAATATAACACCACTTTGAAAAACGGAGCGAGAGAGAAAATGGGTAATGAACGACCAGTTAGCCTGATGTCATTAGTGGGGGAAATGTTGGAATCAATCATTAAGGATGAAATATCAGCTAATTTGGAAAGCAATGACAGGATCGGACCAAGTCACCATGGATTTATGAAAGGGAAATCATGCTTGACGAATCTTCTGGAATTTTCTGAGAATGTAACTAGTAGAGTGGACAAGGGAGAACCAGTGGATGTGGTGTATTTGGACTTTCAACAGGCTTTTGACAAGGTCCCGCACAAGAGATTGGTGTGCAAAATCAAAGCGCGTGGTATTGGGGGTAATGTACTGATGTGGATAGAGAACTGGTTGGGAGACAGGAAGCAGAGAGTGAGGATAAATGCGTCCTTTTCAGAATGGCAGGCAGTGACTAGTGGAGTGCCGCAGGGCTCAGTGCTGGGACCCCAGCTCTTTACAATATACATTAACGATTTAGATGAAGGGATTGAGTGTAATATCTCCAAGTTTGCAGATGACACTAAGCTTGGTGGCAGGGTGAGCTGTGAGGAGGATGCTAGGAGGCTGCAGGGTGACTTGTACTGGTTAGGTGAGTGGGCAAATGCGTGGCAGATGCAGTATAATGTGGATAACTGTGAGGCTTTACATTTTGGGGGCAAAAACAGGAAGGCAGAATATTATCTGAATGGCAGCAGATTAGGAAAAGGGGAGGTTGAACGAGACCTGGGTGTCATGGTTCATCAGTCACTGAAAGTTGGCATGCAGGTCCAGCAGGCGGTGAAGAAGGCAGATTATATGTTGGGCTTCATAGCTAGAGGATTTGAGTAAAGGAGCAAGGAGGTCTTACTGCCTTTGTACAGGGCCTTGGTGAGGCCTCACCTAAATATTGTGTTCAATTTTGCTCTCCTAATCTCAGGGAGTGCAGCGAAGGTTCAACAGACTGATTACAGGGAGGACTCGACTGTCATATGAGGAGAGACAGGATCAACTGGGCCATTATTCACTCGAGTTTAGAAGGATGAGAGGGGATCTCATAGAAACGTAGAGATTCTGATGAGAGTGGACAGGTTAGATGCGGGAAGAATGTTCCTGATGTTGGGGAAGTCCAGAACCAGGGGACATAGTTTTAGGATAAGGGTAGACTATTTAGCTCTGAGATGAGGAGAAACTTCTTCACTCAGAGAGTTGTTAACCTATGGAATTCCGTGCTACATACAGACCCAGACTGTGCCTACACAGACCTAGACCGTGCCTACACAGACCTAGACCGTGCCTACACAGACCCAGACTGTGTCTACACAGACCCAGACTCTGCCTACACAGACCAAGGCTGTGCCTATACAGACTCAGACAGTGTCTACACAGATCCAGACTGTGCCTACACAGACCCAGACCATGCCTACACAGACCCAGACTGTGCCTGCACAAAGCCAGACTCCGCCTACATGGACTCAGACTCTGCCTATACTGACCCAGACTGTGCCTACACAGATCCAGACTGTGCTACACAGCCCCAGAATGTGCCTGCACAGATTCTTCCTGCACAGACCCAGACTGTGACTACACTGACCCAGACTGTGCATACACAGACCCAGACTGTGCCTACACAGATCCAGACTGTGCTACACAGCCCCAGACTGTGCCTACACAGACCAGGCAGTTCCTACACAGACCCAGGCTGTACCTACACAGACTCCGACTGTGTCCACACAGACCCAGACAGTGCCTATACAGACCCAGACTGTGCCTACACAGACCGACACCGTGCCTACACAGTCCTAGACCGTGCCTACACAGACTCAAACTGTGTTTATACAGACCTAGAATGTGCCTACACAGTCCCAGGCTGTGCCTATACAGACTCAGACTGTGTCTGCACAGACCGAGACTGTGCGTACACATACCCAGACTGTGCCTACACAGACTCAGATGTTCCTACACAGACACAGACTGTGCTTATACAGACCCAAGCTGTGCCTGCACAGACACAGACTCCACCTACACAGACTCAGACTCTGTCTACACAGACCCATACTGTGCCTATACAGACCCAGACTTGCCTATTCAGACCCAAGCTGTGCCTGCACAGACCCAGACTCCGCCTACACAGACTCAGACTCCGCCTACACAGACCGAGAATGTGGCTACACAGAGCCAGACTGCGCTATACTGACCAGGATTGGCTATGCAGACCCTACACAGACCCAGGCTGTACTACACAGCCCCAGACTGTGGCTACACTGACCCAGACTCTGCCTACACTGACCCAGACTCTGCCTACACAGACCCAGACTGTGCTACACAGACGCAGACTGTGCCTACACAGACTCAGACTGTCCTACACTGACCCAGACAGTTCCTACACAGACCCAGACAGTTCCTACACAGACCCAGACTGTGCCTGCACAGACCCAGGCTGTACCAAACAGACCCAAAATCTGCCTACACAGACCCAAACTGTGCCTACACAGACCCAAACTGTGCCTACACTGACCCATACTGTGCCAAACAGACCCGGAATGAGCCTACCCTGACTCGGGCTGCTCTTACGCACAGCTAGACAGCTCCTAAAGGGACTGTTCCGACGCAGGCTCAGACTGTTCCTGTGCAGTCTCAGGCAGTCTCTGCACACAATTAAATTGCTCCTATTCAGACCCAGACTCTTCCTAAACAGATCCAGGACGCTCCTGCACAGAGCCAGGCAACTCCTATGCAAGCAGATACTGTTCCTACACAGACCCAGAGAACTACTACACAGACCCAGACACCCATCTGCGGGCCCCAAATGTTCCAACACAGTCCCAGACGGCTTCTGCACAGACCAAGATATCAACTACACAGACCCAGCATCACCTACACTGAACTAAACATCCCATAACCAGCCCCAGACAACTCCTACACAGTTCAATACAGACCCACACAGCCACAGACAGCCCCGACATGGATGGAAGCAGTTCCTTTCACAGACACAGCCAGCTGCTACACAGATCCATAGGGCCCTGTTTTGACCTAGACAGCTCCTACCGTGACCCAGGGAGCATATAAGCCTCCCCAAGTCGTCTCCACAATGATATAGACAGTTCCTACCCTAGCACAGATAGTTTACAGAAAGCACCGGACAGTTCCTACATGTTCATGGATAGCTTCTTTGGGAGACCCGGACAGCTCATTTCACAGATCACGACAGCAACGACACTGAATTCAAAGCTTGAACCCAGATCCAGGCAGCTCCCACACTGACCCAGTGAGCTCCAGCAGAGACCGAGACAGTCCACACCAAAACAGGCGCTCCTCCGCAGACAGGATCATCTGCTGCATTGTCGCAGGCAACTCTTGAACCAACGCAGTCTGCTCTTGCCCTGACACCGCGAGCTGCAACACACATAGCTCCTATACACAGAGAGTGCGCTCCGACATCGACCCAGACAGCTCCTACACAGACCCGGGCAGCTATTACATGGAGCCAGCCAGCTACCACACAGCCCCGGGCAGCATTTGCACAGACCCAGCTAGCATTTGCACAGAGCCAGACATCTCCTGTACAAATCCAGGCAGCGTATTCGTAGAAACAAAAGCAAAATAAAGCAGATGCTGGAAATCTGAACGAAAAACGGAAAATATGTATATACTCATTGTATCAGGCAACACCTCGGTCGAGAGAAACAGAGTGAACTTTTCAGGTCGATGAACTTTCAGCTTCTTCATAGACTCTGGTTGCTCCAACACAAACCTAGAGCTAAACTGCATTGACCTAGATATAACTATACAGCTGCAGAGCCTGGACATTCTACTGAGAATCTGACAGTTGCCCAGCTTATGCCCAGGCCATAGGTGAGATCAGCGAGTTCAGCATCTAGCAGAGATGAAACCTGGGCGTTACCTGTAGGTTTTGGTTTTGGACCACACCAAGAGAGGTCAGCTAACACAACACATACCGTGGAATGATCATGGGCTCAAACTGCTCTGTGTGGGGCTCCGTGCCACGCCGTGTGATATCTGCTGACTCAGCGCAGGCCAGCGATGAAGCCTGGACATTTCCTGTGTTGTATTGTCTCGGTAGCACACCTCGTGAGATGATCTAAAGTACCACGGGCCGAGAATGAAGCCTGAGCCCAACTTGGTCTGTGTGGCTCAGTACCCACGGCGCCCCGCCACCCACAGCGCCCCCTACCTGCAGCACCTCCTATCGGTAGTGCCCTCTTAACTGCAGCGCCGCCATTCACAGCGGCCCCGAACTGCAGAACCCACAACCTGCAGCGTCGCCTACCTGCAGCATACCCTACCTACAGCGCCCCCTCCTGCAGAGCCCGCTACCTACAGTGCCCGCTACCCAGAGTGCACCGACATACAGTGGCCCCTACCTGCAGTGCCCCCAGCTGCAGCACCCCCTACCTGCAACACACCCAACCCGCAGTGCCCCCTTCCTGCAGCACTCCCGACCTGCAGCACCCCCTACCCTCAGCGCCCCTTCCGGCAGTGAGTCTACCTACAGCGCTCCCTATCCACAATGCCCCCTAAGCATAGTACCCGCTACCCACAGCATCACTACCCGTAATGCCCCTGACCCACAAAGCCCCCGAACCAGAGCGCCCTCCACATGCAGCGCTCCCTGCCAGCAGTGCCACCTACCTGCAGCGGCCCCGATCCGCAGCATCCCCTACCTGCAGTCGCCCCTAATTTCAACGCACCCTACTCGCAGCGCCCCATACCTGCAGCACCCCCTTACTGCAGTGCCCCCTACCTGCAGCACTCGCTTTCCACAGCAACCCCACACACAGCGCCATCGACCTGCAGTGCTCCCTACTTGCAGCACCCCACCTGCAGAGCTCGCTGCCCACAGCACCTCTACCTGCAGCGCCCCTGTCTGCAGTGCCCCCTACCTGCAGCACCCCTGAACAGCAGTGCCCCCAACCTGAAGCGCCCCCGACCCAAAGAGCCCCCTACCTGCAGCGCCCCCTAGCCTCAGCGCCCCCTATCTGCACGTCCCCTTCCCGCAGCGCCCCCTACCTGCAGCGCCCCCTACTCTCCATACACCCTAAAGGCAGTGCCTCTACCCAAAGTGGCCCCTACTCACAGCGCCCCCTAAACATGATGCCTCGTATCCGCAGTGCCCCTACCTGCTGCTCCCCTCACCCACAGAGCCCCATAACCACAGAACCCTCCACATGCAGTGCTCTCTAGCCGCAGCGACCCCGTCCTGCAGCGGCCCCTACCAATTGTGCCCTCTATCTTCAGAGCCCCATAACCAAAGCGCACCCCCTCCCTTCCCACCTGCAGCACACCCCACCCACAGCACCCCCTACCTTCAGCAGCCCTTATCTGCAATGCTCTCTACCCACAGCACCACCTACCTGCTGCTTCCCTCACCTACAGCGCCACATACCTGCAGCGCCCTCTATCCACTCACCCCACACATGCAGTGTCCCCTAACTGCAGCGCCCCCTACCTGCACCGCCCCTCCTTAATGCCTCCCAACCACAGCACCTCCTACCGGCAGCGACACACCCCACAGCGCCCCGTACCCGTAGTGGCCCTCACACACAGCGCCCCCTACCCGCATCGATCCCTACTGCAGTGCCCTTACCCGCAGTGCCCCTACCTGCAGTGCCGCCAACACGCAGCGCCCCTATCGGCAGCGTCCCTACCTGAAGCGCCCCCATCCCGCAGCACCCCATCCCACAGTGCCCCCTACTTGCAGTGTCCCAACCTGCAGCGCCAATTACCTGCAGTGCCCCTACCGCAGCCCCCCACTTGCAGTGCCCCCTAGCCACAGTGCCCCACATCTACAGCGCCCCCGACATACAATGCCTCCTATTTGCAGTGCCCCCTATCTACAGTGCCCACTACCCACAGCACATTCTACTAACCGCGCCCCCTACATGTGGCGCCTCCATCTGCTGTGCCACCCACCCGCTGAACCCACTTCCCACAGCGCCCCCTGCCACCAGCATCACCTACCCACAGTGTCTCCTCCACCCACCGTGCCCCGTATCTGCAGCGCACACTACCTGCAGTGCCCCCTACCTGCAGCATTCCTGACCTTCAGCTCCCCCTACCTGCAGCTCCCACGACCTGAAGTGCTCCCTTCCCTCAGTGCCCCTGCCAGCAGTGCCCCCACCCAAAGCGCCTCCTAAGCATAGTGCCCCCCCCACCCACAGCGCCACCACATGCAGCTCTCCCAACCCACAGAGGCCCCTAACCACAGCATCCTCCACATGCAGCACCCGCTGCCTGCAGTGCTCCCTACCCGCAGTCTCTCCTACCTGCACCAGCCCCTAACCACAGCGCACCCTCACCTGCTGAGCCACCTACCTGCAGACGCCCTACACGCAGCACCCCCTACCTACAACGCCCCCTACCCGCAGCGTCCCCTACCTGCAGTGCCACCTACCTGCCGCGACCCCTATTCATTGCACCCCACACCAGGGCACCGCCTACCCACAGCACCCCATATACACAGCGCCATCAACCTGCAGAGCCCCTGCACACAGCACCCCCTACCTGCAGCACCCCTTCCCACAGCGCCCCCTGCCAGCAGCAACTCCGACACACAGCGCCCCCCCTAACACAGCGCCCCCTACCTGAAGCGCCCACTACTTGTAGCACCCACCAGGACACCCCCTACGCACTGCACCCCTACAAACAGCGTCACCAATCTGCAGTGCCCCCTACCTGCAGCGCCTTTACCCACAGTGCCCCATACCCCGAACACACCGTACCCTGACCGCCCCCTACCTGCAGCGCCCCCTACCTGCAGCACCCCCTAACTCTCGTGCCCCCTACCTGCAACGACATCTATGTGCAGTGCCTCGTACCCACAGTGCATGCAGCGTTCCCTTCCTGCAGCGGCATCTACGTGCAATGCTCCCTACTCACAGTGCCCTCACACGCAGCGCCCTCTACCCGCATCGCCCCCTACCCACATTGCCCCCGAACCGCATCGCCCCCCACTTGCAGTGCGTCCTAACCACAGCGCTCCCTGCATGCAGCACACCCTACCTGCAGTGCCTCCCCCCGACCCGCAGCGTCCCCTACCTGCAAAGCCCCCGATACCCGCCACATCCCATACAGACAGCGCCCCCTACCCGCAGCGCCTCCTACTGGCAGCACTCCAAATCCCACTGCGCCGCCTACCTGCTGCGCCCCCTACTAGCAGCACCCTCTTACCTGCAGCGCCCTCCATCAACAGCACCTTCGAACTGCAGAGCCACCAACATGCAGCACCCGTACCGGCAGCGCCACCTACCTGCTGTGCCCCTACCTGCAGCGCACCCGACCTGCAGCGCCCAGTAATCGAAATTTCCCCTACTGCAGCGCCCTCTACCTGCAGCGCCTCCTACCAATAGAGCCCCCATCCGGCAGCGCCGACTACCCACATCACCCCCTACATGCGGTGCCCCTTACTTGCAGAACCCCCCCACCCATAGTGCCCATTACCCACAGCGTACCCTTCCTGCAGCGCCCCTTACACACAGCGCCCCCTACCTGCAGCGCCCCGACCCGCATCACCCCCCTATCTGCGGCGCCTACGACCTACAGCTCCCCCAACCTGCAGTGCCCGCACCCATAGTGCTCACTACCCACAGCGCCCATTCCTGCAGTGCACCCTACCTGCAGTGCCCCCTACAGACAGCACCCTCTACAGCAGCACCCCCTACCTGCAGCGGTCTCTAACCGCGGCGCCTCCTACATAAAGCACACCCCCCCTACCCACAGCGCCCCCTACATGTGGCACCCCATACCTGCAGTGCCCCTACCAGCAGTGCATGCCACCTGTAGCGCCGCTTACACACAGCGCCCCCTACCCATATCGCCCCCTCTCTGCAGCACCGCTACCCGCATCGCCCCTATCCGCGACGTGTCCTACCTGCAGCTCCCCTCACCTGCAGTGCACCCTACCTGCAGCAATCCATTCCTATAGCGCCCCCTACAGGTTGTGCCCCCCCCGCCCATAATGCCCACCACCATCATTGCCCCGTACCTGCAGCGCCCCCTACCTGCAGTGCCACCGACATGCAACGCCCCCTACCTGCAATGTCCCCCATCCACTGTGCCCCTACCTGCAGCGCCCCCTGCCCGCCGTGACCCCTACCCGCAGCGCCCCCTACCTGCAGCGCCCCCTACCCACAGCGCCTCCTACATACGATGCACCCTACCTTCAGCACTCCCTAACGGCAATGCCCTGACCCACAGTGCCCCCTAACGATATTGCCTCATACCCGCAGTGCCCCCGACCCACAGAACTCCATAACCACAGTGACCTCCACACGCAGCGGCCCCTACCTGCAGCACCCCCTACATGTAATGCTCCCTACCCACAGTGCCCCCGACCTGCAGCAGCCCCCACCTGCAGTGGCCCGACCTGCAGCGCTCCCTACCTGCAACGCTTCCTACCCACAGCGCCGCCTTGTGCCACGGGTGTGAGGGGATTGAGTTACCTTCCATCACTTATTTTATTCTCTGGAAATCAAATCGATGGAACGTTTGATACAGTCTTAACATTGTCCTTTTTGCTCAGCGGTTTGTGTCACTTCTTAAATTTAATATGTTTACTGAAATAAATTAATGAGACATGCAACAGTGCATTGGACGGGAATCGAACCCGGATATCCGGACCAGGCGCCGACAGTTCTATTTCTCAATACCAAGATTCACACTGTCAAGGCCACTTTCTTTTCAATTGTCACTTCATTTTCTGCGCTTTTCGTTACACAAGGAGCAACTTCATAAAACACAAAGCAAAATACCGCAGAAGCTGAGAATGGAATTATTTAGCACATTCTGGAAACACTCTGGAGGTCCAGGGGTCACAGTCTAAGAATAAGGGGTAAGCCATTTATGACTGAGATGAAGAGAATCATCTTCACTGAGAGAGTGGTTAACCTTTGGAATTCTTTACCGCAGAAAGTTGTTGATGCTAGTTGGTTGGATATATTCATAAGGGAGTTAGATATGGCCCTTACGGCTAAAGGGATCAGGGGGTATGGAGAGAAAGCAGGAAAGGTGTACTGAAGTTGCATGATCAGCCATGATCATGTTGAATGGTGGTGCAGGCTCGAAGGGCCGAATGGCCTGCTCCTGCACCTACTTTCTATGTTTCTATGTTTCTATGACCATCTGTGGAGAGGGGGACACAGGTTTAACCTTTTAGCTCGATGAACCAAATAGTGCAGATACTTTTATTAAAATTATTTTTCCTTGTGCTGATCCGTTTGAATTTTCTTCCAAATTTTACAGTTTATCAGTTGCCCACAGGCAATAAAAAGTTAGTGAACTCCCCTCAGTCTGGGAACCTCATAAAATGTTCAACACAGCAACGATGCAGATATGTCTCAAAACCATGCGTGGTGAACAATGGATCAGTAGTCCATCGGCTTATTTTGTTCAATTTGGATTCATTCTACATTAAATTCATTTACAAATCTTCATCATCACTTTGTATCATCCAAATCCATTCCGTCTCGCCGCACAGTCATCCCTCCACCACTTATTAACGACAAAACCTGAGGTTTACTGTGTCTCCTATGACATTTACCAATCTATTGTACTAAAAGCTGATCGTTATGTATTACTTAAAATTCCTTTCGGAACAGAACATCCACAGAGTCATCTAATGATGTTTTATCATATACTTAAAAGACACTTTTTGGGTTATTCTCCCCTTAGCAAAAAAGACATTCTGCTTTGCACAATCACTAATCTAGCCTAACTGAACATTAAATTTATTGCCGCATTGCTAGACTCGGGTAGCCCTTCCTGCACTCTCAAAATTTAATACATGGGATTCCCATTCCTATTCTTCATACCCCACCCAGCTTGTCTAAATATCCCAAAGAAACCATGAGTGTTGCAGTTTTCCAATTGAACAGTCTCCGCTGGCATCAAACAAGCTCCCTGGCTGTGAATTGCCAGAGGAGATGTCTTCGAATCACATAATCTTACAGTATAGATGTACAGCCAAGCTGTTTGGATGATTGAACTGACGTCAAGGCTTTGAATGAAACAGGGTTCAAGGGTGGCGACGCGATAGGAACAGAGGAAAAGGAGTGGGTTTTCATCCCCTCGAGCCTAGACAGCCATTCTATTATACGCTAGCTGATCTGCATCTTAACTCCATTTAATCGCCTTCAATCCATATCCCAACGCCCTTACTGGCGGGCCAGTGCAGAAAGCCATTGACTCTATGCACTTCCTCCATATAATGGCCCACTTTGAAGAATGGAGCTGTGATAGAACTACAGCCTGTTGTCTCCCGGCACACGCTCTGGGTTGGGGGCGGGCACATGATGCATTTTCTTTCTAAACGTCTTTCACAGCAAGGGTCTGTGTGAATTACGATGACGATGATATCCGTCAGGATAATGATGTGGAATTGGGAGAAAGTCCTCACTGATCGCAGATGATGGCGATGTTGTTGTTGGTTGCTTCACTTAAAATTGGGAACAGCAGGGTTCGTCCTGGATCTTATCCCGGGAGACCTCGCATTTCAAACTCGCTGAGTGGGTTCAAACAACGTGGTCCAACGGTCGCTAATCTACCGACTTCCACCTGTCAATGGCGAGAGGTTGACTTGATAATGGGTTCTATTCGTACACAAGGAGTTGCTGAAGGATATCGAAGGGGTGGAGCTGGAGGGTAACAAAGTGGTGGCAGGTAACATGGTGCAGGTTGGGTTGGAGCTGGTGCAAATGTGAGCGGTGGGTAAATGGGAGGTGGAGGTGAAGTGGCTGTAAGTGGAGAATAGTTTGGAACTGGACTTGGAGCTGCTGGGGCGGTGGGTATGTGGTAGGTGGCTGATATGCGGCTTTAAGTGGAGAATAGTTTGTCGATGGAGTTGATGTTGGAGATTGTGGAAGAGGTGTGCAGGGTGGGCATTAACGGATGCCACACTTTACGGTGGATAAATTGCAAGTAGGGAATCGGGGATACAGGGGTTCGCAGAATAGTGTGGATGACATCCTTAATAAATAATGCAATAATGCAGAGAATGCCAGATGCTCCAAACTTCTGTCGAGTTCCATTCAGCCGCGCTAGTCCCGTAGTCCTCATGTGCCTAAACAACTTCATTTTGAAATCATTGATCGTCTCCGCTTCTACCACCCTCATCGGCAATGAATCCCAGATCATTGCCATTCGCTGTGTAAAAGACTTCTTCATCACTTCCCCTCTGTATCTCCAGCTTGAATCCGCAACCCCTCGTCATTTTGCCATCAGCGAATCGGAACAGCTGTCTCTGTCTACCTTATTCGATGCCGTAATAATCTCGCACACCTCTATCCATTCTCCCCTCAAAGTCCTTAGCTCCAAAAAGAAGAACCCCAGCATCTCCAACCTAATCCTATAGCTAAAATCCCTCATACCGAGAACCGTTCTGGTAAATCTCCTCTGCAATATGTCAAGCAAATTCTCAACGTCGTTACTAATATGTGGTGACCAGAACGGAATGCCATACTCAAATTGTAGCCTAACCAGAGCTTTATAAAGGTTCAACGTAACTTCCTTGCGTTTGTACAAAATACCTCTCTTTATGAAGCCCAAGTTCTCATATGCTTGGCAAACTACTCAATATATCCTGCCACCATCAAAGATTGATCCAATGAACACATCGGTGCCTCTGTTGCTGTAAATTATTTACAACTGTGCCACAATGTATCAGCTCACACTTCTATGTATTAACTTCCAAATGTTACTAGTCTGCGCATTCTGTGAGCCTAGCTATGTTCTGTAGAAGTCGACTGGTATCATCTTCACTGTATGCCACACCTCCAAGTTCGGTATCAGCGGCAAATTTTGTAATTGTAGTCTATTGTAATACCTAAGTAATTTATCAATAACAAAAAAGCAGTGGTCCTAGCACTGGCCCTTGGGAAAGAGCACGGTTTACCATCCTGCAGTCTGAAAAACAATTATTTACCAAGACTCGCTGTTTTTTGTCCTTAAGCCAATTTCTTCTCCAAGCTGACACTGGCACTCCTATTAGATCAGCTTCAATGTTGTCAACCAGCCTTTGTCCATACTTTCTTAAGGTACATATCGATAAAATCCACTGCGGACCCTTATCCACCTTCCATGGTTCTTAATCAAAAAATGAAATTAGATTAGGCAAACTCGATCTGCCTTTTAAAATCAGTGCTTGCTCTCCTTAAGTAGTTTCAGTCTCTCCAAGTGCCTGTTGCTTGTTTACTTGATTATGGTTTCTAAAATCATATGCACCACTGATGTTACACTGACCGCCCCGTTGTTGCTAGGATTGTCCAGACACCTTGTCACGTTTGCCAATTTCCAATCATCTGGCACCTCCACTGCATCTAGGGAAGATTGAAAGATCATGTCAAGCCATTCCGCGATCTCCACTACACTTCTCTTAGCTAGCTGAAATGCCCGACATCTGGACAGACGACTTATCTACTCTCAGTTTATCCAGACTTTCCAGTACATCCTACCACTCAATTAGCTCCACCATCTCCGCTTCTGCCGATATTTTGTCAGCATCTTCTTCCTTTGTAAACACTGACACAAAGTACTCATTAAATATTCTCGCCATCACATGCGCCTCTCAGCAAATATCACCTTTTTTATCCATAATCGGCCACAAACCGCTTCTTAATATCCTATTACCATTTAAATGTCGGTAGAAGATTTTTGGTTTCCCTTTTATGTCAACTGCCATTCTATTCTCATATTATCTCTTTGACAGTTTTATTTTCCTCTTCACTTTTCCCCCTCAACTTCTTGTATTTGGCCCTAAATATCACCTTTTTTATCCATAATCGGCCACAAACCGCTTCTTAATATCCTATTACCATTTAAATGTCGGTAGAAGATTTTTGGTTTCCCTTTTATGTCAACTGCCATTCTATTCTCATATTATCTCTTTGACAGTTTTATTTTCCTCTTCACTTTTCCCCCTCAACTTCTTGTATTTGGCCCGGTACTCCCTTGACGAATTCTCCTGACTTGCATCATACACTCGCATTTTTTGTTTAATCATATTATCGCATCATCCAAGGAGCCGTGCTTTTGGTTCCATTTTCTTTGCCTCTTATTGGAATGTCCCTAGCCTGTACCTGAAACGTCCCCTCGTGATGTGCTGTTCCAGATTTTCCTGCTAATCTTTGGATCCACTTTACCCCGATAGATCCCCTCTCATCGCACTGAAGTTTGCCGCGATCCAAATCAGAATTTCTACTTTAGTTTGTACCTTGCTCTTCTCTGGTATTAATTTAAAGCTTATGATACGATGATCACTCTTACTCAAATGTTCACCCATTTACTGCCTCCAATCTGTCGCACTCCTTTCTGAGATGCTTACGGGAGTTGGATAGAACCACAACCATGAAAAACTTCCCTTGTAATACTGGAACCTTGGTAGTCCCCGTCCTCCGGATCTGGGCTATCTCACTCATGGATCTGTATTTCCGGTGCGATTACAAACCCGCATTGTTAGGCCACCATATTACATCAAACGTGCATCAATATATTCGCCCAGAATCTCCATATTGCCGAATCTGCACTATACACGTCTATTTGACTAGAGTTGGGCAGTCCTGTCACCAAATCAGACATTAAAAGTCTTTATTAGTCGTAGTGTTGACACGGTCGCCAATTATGTTGAATCTATGGGATAGCCAATTATACACACACTTAACTCAAACTTGAGGACTGAGATGTCTGATTAATACACTTTCATTCTTAAATAATTGATACAACATTTACTTGCCGTGTCCATGAGAGTGGTACCGAAATTTATTCACATGCAAGGGACTCATCTGATGTTGAATAAATTTAAAACAGATATAGACAGTTTCTTATACGATAAGGGAATAAGGGGTTATGGGGAGCGGGCGGGGTAGTGGAGCTGAGTCCATGATCAATGCAGCCATGATCATATTGAATGGTGAGCAGGCTCGAAGTGCTGTATGGCCTACTCCTGCTCCTATTTCTTATGCTCTTATCTTCTTATGTTCTTATGTAAGCTTGTGGTCTTAACTGCTCATGTTAGTCTAAATAGCCAGTGGCAAATCGTGCTTGACTAACTTGATTAAGTTCTTTGAGGAACTTTCAAAAGACATTTGATGAAGTGCCGCATAGTAGATTTGCTGGCAAAATTGAAGCCTATCGTATTCAAGGGACAGTGGTTGCATAGCTACGAAATTGGCTGAGAGGCGGAAAGCAGAGTGTTGTAGGGAACGGTTATTATTCAGACTGGAGAGATGTATCCGGTAGTGTCCGACAGGTGGCGGTGTTGGGACCATTTCTCCTTTATGATACATATTAATGTCCTGGACTTCAGTACACAGGGCACAATGTCAAAGTTTGCAAATATCACAAATTTACGAATGTAGCAACTGGAGAGGAAAGTATCAGACATCAGGGCGATATAGGCAGGCCAGTGAAATGGGCGGAAGCTTCGCTGTTGAAATTTAATGCAGATAATTGTGTACTGAAGCATATTAGTGGTCAAAGTCAGCAGGAGCAAAGTACATTAAGTGGTGCAATTTCAAAGGAGCTTTAGGAAGATGGAGACGTGTTACTTCACAGGTGCAAAAGGTGTGTGAGATTCAACCACGAAAGGTTTTGCTGGACGAGATAGACGGAAATTGTTTCCATTGGATGGAGGGTCTGATACCAGAGCACATGGATTTAAGATAACTGACAAGAAATCTAGTGGGGAAAAGAGATGTTTTTTAACAACACGAATTATTATCGTGAATGACCTGACTGGAAGGCTGGAGGAACCCGATGTAGCACTAACTATGTGGGAAAAGCAACTGACTGGGATTAATTGTATAGCTCTTTCGTTGAGCTGGTGAATGCGTGATGGGGCGAATTATATGTTATGTGCTATGTTAGTCTATGAAATGTTTCAGCGGGTATCCTTAGCTTATCGTTTTGACTGTTCATGTCATCTAGATCGAAAGCCCTGAAATGATCCGGTGAGCTGTATATTTTATTAGGTTAATTATGTCCTCGTAATTTGATACTATAATGCCAACCAGTGCAAAATACGTCTATATAATATGTGATTGCATTAAACCACGACGTCCCCACATCAAGCCATGTTTCCTTAAACAAATCTGCCGCGATACCATCTATATTGAATTTACTTTGCTTTCTGCATGAGAAATCATGGATACCCGCTATGGACTTCTCGTTCTTCACATCTTTCGCTGCATCATGTAGATCGGGTCTTTGAGAACATGAACTAGAATTCAGTTGTACTGCTGGAACGTCTACTCATCTTTTAATGATTTTAACAATGAAGAAAGACGGACATTTTACCACATTCTTCAACTGCTCTCTGAACTTACTCTGTGTCATAGCATAAATATAAGTGTTTGTGCAGCAACTCAGGAGCTGGAGCATGAATCCTATTTCTTTTATGTAGTAAGATACATGTATAATATCATAACCTAAATGCAAAATCCGGTTCCAAATAGAAAAGAACATAAACACAGCCCATAACATTATGAAATTCCACGAGATAACGAGCAGTAAAATGATGGATTTCCTTCGTCTCTCCATCTCTATGTCACTGGGAATCCCCTCGCTGCTGTGATCCCGGAGTCTCCTGCGAGCTCTGCTGGCCACTAAAATGTGTCTGATAGTTAAAGCATTGAGTAGCAGGATCAGAACAAATGGGATGCACGGGGTTAGAATATAATGAAGAAGCTCGAGTGTTGCCCACAAATCTGAAACCATGACAAGAGCACTTACGTAACAGAACCAGTGGGTATTGCTCAACGTGTACCAAGGTACATACATAAAGTACCAGAAAATGCTCTTTAAAAAACTTAGCAAAGTCACTGTTACAAGAACCATAGCCGCGGTTTTCTCAGTGCAATATTTAGTTTTCAGCTTCTGGCAACAAATTACCACGAATCGATCAAATGTGAAAGTGACGGTGAACCAGACAGAACAGTCCGTGGCTGCATAAAGCAGGACGGCGTGGATATTACACAGGGGGATTCGCTGCACAAAATACAGATGATGAGCAATTGGAATCTGCCTCAATATCAGGTCGGTGATAACGACCAGCAGACCTGCCGCTGCCATGGCCACCAAGTAGCGTGTGACGCATTTGGAGAGACCGCACATTCCACGAGACAGGATCACCATCGTCACTAAATTAGCTGTGAGGAATGGAAATCAACAGGAAATTAACACAGCAGGTTGAAAGTGAATTTATCAGGTTGATGGGGTTTCGGTAAAATTTCTACATTTGTTGGAGTGATGGAATTTAATAATGTTCCTGAGAAAGGACTTTCAGATGGAGACAGGGTGTACAATGCAAATTGTGCACCTCACTATTCTGCAATGAATGGTAGACTGAACCCGGGAATGGGATTTAATTTTGCAAGAGTAATGTGCCATCTAATCAGAGGATTAATATTGAAGTGGTATTAGCCCTCATCTCCAGGTTTGTTGATTCATTGCCTGCTGCTGCAGGAACCCTGGAACCATCGACCTTCTGGGATTGTATTCCCAGTCTGCACCCAATCAGGAGTTAGGTTGGGAAATTTGGGAATGAATCAGTGACCGGGCGAGCGTTAGTCAGTGACGGGGAGAGTGAGTCAGTGACTTGGGGAGAGTGAGTCAGTGACCAGGGAGGGTGAGTCAGTGACCGGGGTGAGTGAGTCAGTGACCAGGGGAGAGTAATTCAGTGACCGGGGGGAGTGAATCAGTGACCAGTGGTGAGTGAATCAGTAACCAGGGAGATTGAGTCAGTAACCAGGGAGAGTGAGTCAGTGACCAGGGGAGAGTGAGTCATTAACCAGGGAGAGTGAGTCAGTAACCATGGGAGAGTGAATCAGTAACCAAGGAAAGTGAGTCAGTAACCAGGGGAGAGTGAGTCAGTAACCAGGGAAAGTGAGTCAATAACCAGGGGAGAGTGAGTCAGTGATCGGGGGAGAGTGAGTCAGTGACTGGGGGAGAGTGAGTCAGTGACCGGGGGAGAGTGAGTCAGTGACTGGGGGAGAGTGAGTCAGTAACCAGGTGAGAGTGAGTCAGTGACCGGGGAGAGTGAGTCAGTAACCAGGGGAGAGTGAGTCAGTCACCAGGGGAGAGTGAATCAGTAACCAGGGAAAATACATCAGTAACCAGGGAAAATACATCAGTAACCAGTGGAGAGTGAGTCAGTGACCTGGGGAGAGTGAGTCAGTCACCAGGGAGAGTGAGTCAGTGACCGGGGAGAATGAGTCAGTGACTGGGGGAGAGTGAGTCAGTGACCGGGGGAGAGTGAGTCAGTTACCAGGGCAGAGTGAGTCAGTGACCGGGGAGATTGAGTCAGTAACCAGGGGAGAGTGAGTCATTCACCCTTGAGGTAGACCCTGGAAGAGCATGAACAAAATACGGGAGCAAAGCGAGTTTGGATATTGTGTGAAAATTGGGCTGTGATTCCCATCGACTCGAATGCTTAGGGTATTCCTACGCGGTTACAGGGCACAAAAAGGAGCTGTTGTTTGAGGTTAGGAAGGGAAAAATATTTAACATATTAATCTGGCGTGAAAGCAACTGATAAATCAGAACAATGCTTCCACATGCATTTAAATCTAACATTTGACATCCCGTGAAAATAACACGTTATTAAATAACATTTTAGATGACATTGAACTCACCGATCCTCCAAATGGTTTTAACTAATCTCGACAATAAATGGTCTTATACAATGACCAGCCCTGTTTTGAGGATGGCACGCACCTGGCGTTTCTTTCTCTCCACAGATGCTCGGTCTGTTAAAATCTATCTGTCCTGGTGTAAAATGGGCAAAGTGGAACCAATCCAGTTTTATACATCCCGCATTAATGTGAAGGCAATGGGTGATGGTGTATAACCGGCGGCTAATTCTAATTGTCCGATTTACAAAATCGCGCAAAAATCAAACTGTCCACTGCTGTGTGATTATACATTTTTTCTGATTGTGTTTAATATAACAAAGATTAAATTAACCACCGTGTGGTGTGTTCTAAATCTCTGCATCCAATCAGATGATTTGTTTACCCGGAGTTCTATATCGGTGGTTGAGATTTAATTAAATATCTGAATCCAAATACATCAGCGCTAAACCAGAGTTCTGTATCTGTGGTTGAGATTTGATGGGAGTCCAATTGACGCGTTGCATTTGCATCAATAAAGTGAACTCAACGCTCATTGTTCTCCAGTGACAATCAACAAGAATCAGTTGCACGGAAGCAGAGCAAGAGATGGGGCAGAGTCAGATGAGGTCTCATTGAGAAATTCTCCTGAACTGTGCTTGATGGACACGCGGTGGGAGATTCCTTGTTCACAGATACGATCGGAAATCAATCCATTGATCTATAACTGGAGACACATTCAATCACGAATGAATTTGTAATCCCATCCTAACCTCCCAGAACACTGACGTATGCTGGGAAAGAGATTGTACAAAGGGGGACATCAGACTGGTCCTGGATCAAGATGGACATTGTTGAACATTCACGGTGTTTTTCTGAGCTTTCTGCCACGACTGGTTTCCCTCACTTGGTATAATTCACTTTTCCCAGTGCACGGTGATGGATTCTGGAAACCCATGGACACATCTGTCCAATCGAATAGAATGCACTCTACAGACGCAGACTATAAGAGATTCATCCAGTGAGATTGCTTGTGTTGGAAATTAACAAAAGATTCCGATCTCTATCTGACCCTATCACATTGAGAAAAAATATTGTCTATTCACTGCACTCAGACCAATTCACATTGGGGAATCACAGAGCATTATCAGCCCCACAGCCAGAGAGAATATGTGGGTTCAATGAGTTTCTGGATGTTGTGACCTCAACAGATGTACTGGAGGATTGCTAATATAACACCACTTTTTAAAAACGGAGGGAGAGAGAAAATGGGTAATTATAGACCAGTTAGCCTGACGTCATTAGTGGGGGAAATGTTGAATCAATCATTAAGGATGAAATAGCAGCTAATTTGGAAAGCAGTGACAGGATCGGACCAAGTCACCATGGATTTATGAAAGGGAAATCATGCTTGACGAATCTTCTGGAATTTTCTGAGAATGTAACTAGTAGAGTGGACAAGGGAGAACCAGTGGATGTGGTGTATTTGGACATTCAACAGGCTTTTGACAAGGTCCCGCACAAGAGATTGGTGTGCAAAATCAAAGCGCATGGGATTGGGGGTAATGTACTGATGTGGATAGAGAACTGGTTGGCAGACAGGAAGCAGAGAGTCGGGATAAATGCGTCCTTTTCAGAATGGCAGGCAGTGACTAGTGGAGTGCCGCAGGGCTCAGTGCTGGGACCCCAGCTCTTTACAATATACATTAACGATTTAGATGAAGGAATTGAGTGTAATATCTCCAAGTTTGCAGATGACACTAAGCTTGGTGGCAGGGTGAGCTGTGAGGAGGATGCTAGGAGGCTGCAGGGTGACTTGTACTGGTTAGGTGAGTGGGCAAATGCATGGCAGATGCAGTATAATGTGGATAACTGTGAGGCTTTACATTTTGGGGGCAAAAACAGGAAGGCAGAATATTATCTGAATGGCAGCAGATTAGGAAAAGGGGAGGTTCAACGAGACCTGGGTGTCATGGTTCATCAGTCACTGAAAGTTGGCATGCAGGTACAGCAGGCGGTGAAGAAGGCAAATTATATGTTGGGCTTCATAGCTGGAGGATTTGAGTAAAGGAGCAGGGAGTTCTTACTGCCTTTGTACAGGGCCTTGGTGAGGCCTCACCTAAATATTGTGTTCAATTTTGCTCTCCTAATCTCAGGGAGTGCAGTGAAGTTTCAACAGACTGATTCCAGGGAGGACTCGACTGTCATATGAGGAGAGACAGGATCAACTGGGCCATTATTCACTCGAGTTTAGAAGGATGAGAGGGGATCTCATAGAAACGTAGAGATTCTGATGGGAGTGGACAGGTTAGATGCGGGAAGAATGTTCCCGATGTTGGGGAAGTCCAGAACCAGGGGACATAGTTTTAGGATAAGGGTAGACCGTTTAGGTCTGAGATGAGGAGAAATTTCTTCACTCAGAGAGTTGTTAACCTATGGAATTCCGTGCTGCAGAGAGTTGTTGTTGCCAGTTCATTGGATATATTCAACAGGGAGTTAGATATGGCCCTTACGGCTCAGGGGATCAAGGGGTATGGAGAGAAATCAGGAAAGGCGTACTGAGGGAATGATCAGCCGTGAACTTATTGAATGGCGGTGCAGGCTCCAAGGGCCGAATAGCCTACTCCTGCACATATTTTCTCTGTTTCTATGTTTCACAGTTAAACATGATCAACAGCATGTGTCGGCAGACATAGTTACTTACCAGGGACTCCGACAACAGCGAGAATGGGGTAGTATATCTTTTCTATCTCAAAAACGAATGCAAGTATCGTAAACTCGCTGATTCTGAAATACATTCTTCTCCTCTCAGTAGAGCCGCTGATCCCTGTGAGTGCCAGAGGTGATGTTCTCTGCGAGACTGTGGTACAACTGATTGAGGTGTTTGCCGTATTAATAGAAGAGATAACATCTCCAGTGATACAATTATGGTCCATGGAGAGGCGCATTAATAACAGTCACCGAACAAACACATTTAATTAATCTATGGGGTCTGATATCAAATACAGTCAATGAACAAACACATTCAGTTAACCCCTATTGAACCAACACTCCTCGCACCACTAAATACACTTATGGATGTACACTAGAATGTCCCATTGTTGAAAAGTTCTGTAATAATGAGCAAGGTCAAAAAAAGGTAAATCAACAGTCTGAGCACATTGATTGTCGATTTGATTTCTTCAAGCTTGCCAACTCAGTCGGCTCTCTTTTTGCGGTCACATACAAAGCCATCTCCGACAGCTTCATGCATCGCTCACCATGCACACCCCCTATTCACCCCCTATTCCATTCCAACCCCACTTCTAGCTGCATCTACGCACGTGGACAAATCTCCCCATAATTCACTTATGACCCTTGAGAACTCCTGACTGAATCAATTATCCATTTTCCAAGCTAGTTCTGCGGCAGGCGATCAGCTGTACCACTCATGCACTGAGAGTTTTGATGTCCTTGTCCCGGGTAAATCTCTTACCCTCTCCTACACTGGTCATTTTCTCAGGAATAGGTCCCATTGTAGCTCCCATAGGTCCAAGGCAATGATTTGATCGTATCTGGCTCACAACTGGTTTACTCATTTAATGTTGAAGCAGGCTTTTCACATACAGCCTTGTCAGATCCTGCATCTTTCACCCTAAGCAGATCCAATATCCAACCTTATCATGGAAAGCAAACATAGACCTTGGCTTCCTTTCAAAACTAACAACTATATTGTTAAATACCTCTGCCCTGTCCCTGCTACAAACACCTCCAAGATTAACTCCGAGGAATTGATGGAATTATTTGTCACTGATACTGAAATTATCTATTCACCTGTTTTTGGCTCATCTCCTTCCCCATCCCTATCAAGGAAAACATCTCCTACTCTATCTCTGAATTCTGATGCTTCGCTAGATTTTCAATATTTCCCCTCATGTCCTACCCGAGCTCATCGTGTCAATGAGACAGACCTTCTGCTATTGTGAACTAATTTCCAAAAACTCTGACATCCCAACTTCCCTTCTTGGTGCAAATATTAACTGCACATTTATAAACATATCCACCATCACATCAAAGCCTTCCTGTTAAAGAAGGCCCACCATCACCTCATGAACTGCCTGATGAAAGAAAATTTCCATCAAGTCTCTCTCGTTTAAAGAGAAAACCCATCATCACCTCAAGGCTTGTCCGGTTAAAGAGAATGCCCTGGATCACCACTGTGACTGCCTGTTTAAATAAGGTCCACTATCACGTCAGGATTTGACCAGTTAAAGAGAAGGCCCACCTTCACTTCAAGGCCCACCCGTTGTTGTCGTTTTCGGGTCTATCTGTCTGTTCAATTGTTCAATATTGACACCACATTCCTTCTAATTATATGGCTTTATTTAGCATAAGCAAGAATTAATACTTTACAATATTTAAGCAGCAGTTTACAAAGTACAACGGAGAATAATATGATTCCTGTCCTTTCAGTAGAAGATGCGACCCAATCCTCATACCGGCTACACGCATACGCATGTTCCCCTGTCTGTTAACTCCGTGGATCTTCTACATTGAGAGAGAACCGAAAACCCTGGGATATACCCCAAAAACCGGAAATGTGCAGAAGTCTATCCAACCACAGAGATTGGTCTTAGGCCTCTGTCAGAAAGCTTTAGTTCATGATGAACCCAATGGGTTTTGACGACAATGAGACTTTTAGCTGTAAATAACCCTAGGTGCAACATGATTATTTCCACTAATTGTAAAAGAGGAGAAATTAAACGAAAGTAATGAAACTGTGGACTTGCAAACCATACTAATCTGCAATCCAGCACAACATAATCCTGAAGAATTAAAGCAGGGGAATATAACTGATTTTATTTCAACGCCTATCAAAAGTTCATAGTGGGCGTATCCACAATCAAAGATTAGAGATAAGAGTTAACTTCGATAACTTCGAGATCAGGCCGAAATCCAAACCATCATCAACACCTTCACAGAAGCATAGGAGAGCACGTGCCTTAGACTAAACATCCATAAGACAAAGGTCCTCTCCAACCTGCAAACCGCCACACAGTACCGCCCCAGATTATCAAAATCCACAATGAAGCCTTGGACAAAGTTTACCATTTTCCATACCTCGGGAGCCTACTGCCAACAAGGGTAGACTTCAATGACGGTCAAACACCGCCTTCACTGCACCAGCACAGCCATCGGCTGCCTGAGGAAGAGAGTGTTTGAAGACCAGGACGTCAAACCCGGCACCACGCTCATGGTATACATGGCATAGTAATAACCACCGTGCTTTATGTTTCAGAGACATGGACTATATATAGCAGGCATCTCACAGCACTGGAGAAGTTCCACCAAATCTGGATCCGCAAGCTTCTGTAAATCCTTGGCAGGATAGGCGCACCAACGTCAGTGTTCTCTCTTGGGCCAACATCCCCAGCATTGAAGCATCGACCACGTTCGATCAGCTTCCATGGACTTGCCACATCAACTGCATGCCCGAGACGAGACTTCCAAAACAAGCACTCTACGCGGAGCTGCGACACGGCAAGCGAATCCCAGATGGGCAGAGGAAATGCTTCATGGACACGCTAAAAAACATTTTAATTATGTGTAACTTCCCCACTGACACCTGAGAATCCCTGGCACAAGAACACTCAAAGTGGAGGAGAAGCATCTGGGAAGGTGTGGAACACTCCGAGTCTCTTAGCTGGGAGCAAGCGGAAACCAAGCTCAAGCAGTGGAACGAGTGCATGACAACCCAAGCACCCACCCACCAGTCCCTTCTTCCAGCGTCCCTTCAACCACCGTCTGCCCCACCTGTGACAGAGACTGGAGATCCCACATCGCAGTCATCAGTCACGGAAGAACTCGTCTTTAATTTGGAAGCAAGTCATCCTCGACTCTGAGGGACTGACTAAGATGGAAAAGAGGTATTATTTAATAAAGCTTTTATAAAATTTGATATTATATACGTGGAATAGGAGATGATTCCAGGTAGGTTGCCGGAAGCTGTCGTGAGGAATATGGTTTACGAGGAGGATAAGGAAGTAGAGGAAAACGCAATGGGGAGAATGTATGAGAAGATTGTGAGGGCAATGCCACAGGATTCGATGGATGAAATAAATGAGAAAACATCCAGAGGACGTCAAATGCATCCTGTATTTCCAAGCTTTCTGCTGGAGAGAGCAGAGGAGTCGGTCCAATTAGACCACTGCAACACTCATGGTTTCTTTGGGATATTTAGACCGTGGATTTTCAAGGCCTCGGCTGATCAGGAGTTTTGGAAGAGTATGTCCCCACAGCTAGACCACAACACGCTTTCGAAAGGGGTGTGGATGAATTTTAAATATCCAGAGTGGCTTGAAATGGATTTTAAATTGATTCATAAGCGATTTTGACCATGATTGCTGTATGTAAGATTGGGCGAGTGGAGGTGGCAACTTGCTCAGTGTGTGGGACACGGGATGCGACTGTCCCATTTACTGGTGATATATGCTCAATTAAGTGATTCTGATAATATGTCCGACAGATGTGTGAGGTTTCCTTGCTGGGTGGGATATGAAGAATGGGAATGGGAACCCCATGTATTAAATTTTGAGATGGAGATAGCAGGAGGGTCTGCCTGAGCGTGGCAATGTGGCGATAAATGTAATGTTCAGTTTGGCTAGATTAGTGATTGTGCAAAGACGAAATCTCCTTTTTGATAAGTGGAGGAGCATAACCCTAAAGGAGTAAGTTACATATATGCTAAAACATCATTTGAAGACTCTGTGGATGTTCTGTTTGTAAAGGAAGTTTAAGTAATAGGTAATGATCAGTTTTTAATGTAAAATAGATTGGTAAATGTTACAGGAGACACATTAAACTTCAGGTTTTGTGGTTAATAAGTGGTTGAAGAATGACTGTGCGGGGAGGCGGAATGGATTTGGATGATACAATGCAATGATGCCGATTTGTAAATTAATTTAATGTTGAATAAATCCAAATTGAACAAAATAAGGCGATAGACTACTGATCCATTGTTCACCACGCGAGGTTTTGAGTCATATCCGCATTTTTGTAGTGTTCAATGCTTTATGAGGCTTCCCAGACTTAGGGTAGTTCATTAACTGTTGATTGCCTGTCGGCAACTTATAAACTGTAAAGTTTGGAGAAAAATTCAAACGGATCAGCACGTGAAAAAATAATGTTAATAAAAGTATCTGCAATATTTGGCTCATCGACCTGAAAGGGGAACCTGCGTTCCCCTCTCCACAGATGGCCATAGAAACATAGAAACATAGAAATTAGGTCCAGGAGCAGGCCATTCGGCCCTTCGAGCCTGCACTGCCATTCAATAAGATCATGGCTGATCATTCAACCTCAGTACCCCTTTCCTGCTTTCTCTCCATAACCCTTGATTTCTTTAGCCGTAAGGACCATATCTAACTCCCTTTTGAATATATCTAACGAACTGGCATCAACAACTTTCTGCAGCAGGGAATTCCACAGGTTAACCATTCTCTGAGTGAAGAAGTTTCTTTTCATCTCAGTCACAAATGCCTTACCTCTTATTCGTAGACTGTGACCCCTGGACCTCCAGAGTGTTTCCAGAATGTTCTGAATAATTCCATTCTCAGCTTCTGCGCTCTTTGGCTTTGTGTTTTATGAAGTTGCTCCTTGTGTAAGGAAAAGCGCAAAAAATACATGAAAATTGAAGGGAAAGTCGCCTTGACAGTGTGAGTCTTGGTATTCAGGAGTAGAATTGTCGGCCCCTGCTCCAGATACCCGGGTTCAATTCCCGGCCAATGCACTTGTGCAAGTCTCATTAAATTATTTCAGTAAACATTTTAAATTCAAGAAGTTACACAAACCGCTGAGCTAAGAAAGGCAATGTTAAGACACTGTATCAAACGTTCCATTGATTTTATTTCCAGAGAAAAAAATGAGTGAAGGAAGGTAACTTAATCCCCTCACACCCGTGGCACAAACCTCAGGGAAACTGCTCGGAGCTTCCACAAGGAGAGAAAGGGTGGGCCCCGAGCGAGAATGGAGAAGGATTGTGTGGCAGGATTTTGGTTAAAGGTGGGTAGAGTCTGAAGCTGCGGTATAATTTTATGTTGTGATGTGGGTTTGAAGGGCGGTTGAGAGCCAGAGATGTCCAGAGGGCAGGACAAAATGACTGAGTGAGAAGCCAGCGAGGTGGAAGCGCAGGGTATGGAGCAGGAACTCGGGACCTCACACATTTATATCAGTCAAAGCCCAAAACGAGAATCAGACCCCGAGACTCAGGAGCAGCGGGTAACTGTACCGCACAGATAACAGAGCTGACACAGATACAATCGCAGTTTGTGAATATTTAAGGGTCAGTAGCTTGCCCAAGGACACAGCAGCCCCGTGCACTCATGGATAATAATTTCATTGATGGTATTCTCAGTTTCGATTCCCTGCCACGGCTGTTCTACACACTGGGAATAAAATATCCAACAGTGAAATGAATGGTCGGTTTATTTATTGTGAAATTCAATGAATACCAAACCTCGCTAGTTGACATTACCCGCAAGTGCCGCTATTGTTCCAAAGTATGCTCTTTGTTAACATATATAAGTTCCATCCTTTTTGTGCATTTGCTGCACCGTGCAAACTACCGCCACACCTCCAACCTCCTTTTTCTCTCCAATCGGCTTGAAAGTGTTGTCGGCTCCCAAATCTCGGCCCATCTTTCCTGGAACTCCAGGTTATATCCGTCCAATCTGCTTTGCACCACTGCCACAGTCCCGAAACGGCTCTTACAACAGTGACACATAAGGTCCTATGTGACTGTGACAAAAGGTAAACTGTCCCGCGCCGTCCTTCTCAACTTATCTGCTGGAGTTGCCGTGTTGAACACTCCATCCTCCGCTAACGCCTCTCCACCGCCGTCCAGCTGGATGTGACTGCAATCCCCTCGGTCGATTTTTATCTAATGTGTATTGCCACAGAATCACCTGCAATAGCGTTTCATCCCGCTCTGGCACTATTAACTCTGGTGTCCACCAAGGAGCAATCTTTGGCCCCCTCCTATATTCATCAACCTGCTGCACCCTGGCGACATCATCTGGAAACACAGCGTCAGATTCCACATGTACACTGGTGACAGTCAGATTTACATCACCACCAGCGCTCTCCACCCTCCACTGTCTCCAAATGATCACAGGTCCGACATCCAGTGCTGGATGAGCTAACATTTTTTCCAACTATATCGTGTGAATATTGAAGCCATTGTTTTCAGTCCAGGCAACAAGCTCTGTTTCCTAGCCATCCAGTCCAGTCCTCTGCCTGCCAACTTTTTCAAGCTGATACATATGGTTGGCAACTTTGTTGTCATATTTGACCTCAAGATGAGCCTCCCACCACATATCCACTCTATCACCAAGATCACCCATTTCCACTTCCATCTGACTGCACCGCTGCCTCGGCTCAGCTGCTGCTGAAACCCTATCCCTGCCTTTGTTACCTCTAGACTTGACTATTCCAAAGCGATGCTGGTCTGCTGCCCACGTTCTATCCTCCTTAAATTTGACGTCATCCAAAACTCTGCCGCCCGTGTCCTAACTAGTACCCAGTCGCGATCACCCATCACCCCTGTGCTTGCTGACCAAATTGACTCGTGGTGAAGCAATGTCTCTACTTTAAAATTCAAATAAATAGTTCCAAATCCCCCCCGTGGCCTCGCCCTTCCCTATCTCTATAATCTCCTCCAGCCCCACAACCCCGCAATATATCAGCGCTTTACTAGTTTTGGCCTCTTGAGTATACCGGAGTTTAATCGCTCCACCTTTGGTTTATTATTTGTTGCTGAAATTCGCAGACAATATAAACAACATATATTCAGCACACGCCCGCTGAGAATAGGATCAGGGAGACATGCTTACCTGACAAGCCCTTTAACCAATTAATCCATTGAGCCAATTCAAAATCAAATCTCACAACCTCTCGCAAGGAGCTATCAGCCACCCGTCACTTTCTGTTGGAGATTCAGACCGTCAGTTACACTTGTCTATTTGCCTTTGAATCCCGATGCTGCATTTATCGACCAAACTGGGGCTATGTTCATTATAATTAGTTCACTTGTTGGATTCGCAGTGACGTGGACTCTGAAGGACCAACTTGCTCAATGAAGGAAGACAATATCCATTAAAAAATCGACACTGATAACAAATGCGGACCAGTTCACCATCGCTCAGTAAGTGGTTGGGGCCCAAAGGATGTGGAGACTGGGTTAGCTGTAAAACGTGTTGTTATCACATGATGGCAGGTTCGAGTTCTACCCCAGGGCATTTCACACACTGGGTGAGAATGTCTCCAGCGCGGGAGGGATCTCTTGTACACCCGACAGTTTCATAAATTCTCTGACCTGGTGTAATGGTAATACAAAAACTGGTTTCTCCAACAGAAGCTGACCGTTAATTTACAACATTGTTGATCTGTTCAAATGGGCTGGATTTTCAGCATAATGTTGCCAGGACTCCAACGGTTGGAAGGGGCAGGTGTTGCAATACTGCGCAGCGGCCAGAGGATGGTGCAGCAGTATCAGGTGTTGCTGCACTGCATTGCGCCCAGAAGTGCGAGCAGCTGTACCAGGTGGTGCAATACTGGTCAGCTGCCAGAGGAGGGAGCAGATGTACCAGGTGGTGCAATACTGGACAGCGACCAGAGGAGGGAGCATCTGTAACAGATGGTGCAATACTGGACAGAATCATAGAACCATGGAAATTTATCAAAAGAAGAAGGCTATTTCAGCACATCGTGTACACACCGGCCGACCAAGAGCTAACTAGCCTAATGTCACCTTCCAGCTCTTGGTCCCTAGTCCTGCACGTTACGGCACTTCAAGTGCACATCCAAGTGTTTTAAAATGTGGTAATGCTTTCTGCCTCTACCACTCTTTCAGGCAGAGAGTTCCAGATTCCACCACCCTCTGGTTCAATAAATTTCCCCTCATATCTCCTCTAAACCTTCCCTCAGTTACTTTCAATCTATGCCCCCTGCTGGATCACCGCTCTGTCAAGGGAAACAGGTCCTTCCCAACCTCTCTGACCAGGCCCTTCATAATTTTATATACCTCAATCAGGTCTCCCCTCAGTCTATTCTGTTCCTAATGAAACAGACACAGCATCTCCAATCTTTGCTCATGGCCAAAATTCTCCAGTACAGGCAATATTTTTGTAAATCTGCTCTGTACCCTTTCCAGTGCAATCACATCCTTCCTCCAATCTGGTGTCCAGAACTGCAGACAGTACCCCAGCTGCGGCCTTAACAGTGTATTAAAACGTTTTTGCTCTTGTGTTTTATACCTCGCCTAACAAAGGCAAATATTCCATTGACCTTCTGAACCACCTTATCTTCCTGGTCTGTTATCTTCAGGGAGACAGAGGAGGGAGCAGCTGCACAAGGTGTTGCAATACTGCACAGCGGCCAGTGGAGGGAGCACCAGTACCCAACGCTCGCCGATCCTGTCGAACATACGCGGAGGCGGGAGGGGAGAGGGATTTTAACCCTACCCGCGGGGTGTTCAAATCGATGTCTTGAACAGTTTCGAATGTAGGCATCTGTAACATGGTACACAGAACAGAGATATACAAGATGGTAACTTTTGTGCAGTACTAGTTGAAATTACATTGTGGGAGAAAGACCAAGGTGGAACATGCTCAAAATTAATAGTGAATTCTTCAGGACTGACATCAGGAGAATTATCAGCACTTAGAGTGGACTCCAGGCAGAGCGGTGATGGTAAAATCCCGGACATGATTTAGGAAATAACTGGATTGAGCAATGGGGTGAAACATGCAGTTTTCAGGAGGGCTGAATTAGATTGGGAAGAATGGACTTCCTCACGGGTAAGGATCATGGGATCAGTACGGGAAGGTGTGAGAAATGTGTCTGCTCTCTCCAGTTGCGTCATTATTTACATGAATGACTGTCTGCAAACTGAATAACATTGTGACGCCAATCACCCTGATCATTATTTATCCCTCAATCAACATTAACAAATGACAGATTACCTGGTCAATAGCATAATGCTGTATGTGGGAGCTTGCTGTGCGCAAATTGGCTGCCGCGTTTCCTACAATACAACAGTGACTACACTTCTGAAATGCTGCATTGGCTGTAATGCGCTTTGGGACGTCCGAGGGTCGTGAAATGCGCAAAAACTTGCACGTGTTGCATCTGCTTCAGTAAGATGAAAGTGTAGTGCGGGTTAAAGATCGAATTCAAATTTCAACCCAATTCGCTGACAGAAAGTGTATGTTGTTGAGGAGGCATTACTCGGGATTATTTGCACTGGCCGTCTGCCCACAGCGCTTCAGATTCACGCAGTTTTAATTGGGAACTTCACCATTTTTCCACACCAATAACCCGCCTGCACGGGTACGAACCTAGAGCTGGTAATTGGGATTAGACTGGATGAACTTTTGTTGGACATAGAAACATAGACACAGAAAATAGGTGCAGGAGTAGGCCATTCGGCCCTTCTAGCCTGCAGCGCCATTCAATGAGTTCATGGCTGAACATGCAACTTCAGTATCCCCTTCCTGCTTTCTCGCCATACCCCTTGATCCCCTTACTAGTAAGGACTTCATCTAACTCCCTTTTGAATATATTTAGTGAATTGGCCTCAACAACTTTCTGTGGCAGAGAATTCCACAGGTTCACCACTCTCTGAGTGAAGAAGTTTCTCCTCATCTCGGTCCTAAATGGCTTACCCCTTATCCTTAGACTGTGACCCCTGGTTCTGGACTTCCTCAACATTGGGAACATTCTTCCTGCATCTAACCTGTCTAAACCCGTCAGAATTTTAAACGTTTCTATGAGGTCCCCTCTCATTCTTCTGAACTCCAGTGAATACAAGCCCAGTTGATCCAGTCTTTCTTGATGGGTCAGTCCCACCATCCCGGGAATCAGTCTGGTGAACCTTCGCTGCACTCCCTCAATAGTAAGAATGTCCTTCCTCAAGTTAGAACGGCGCAGATATAATGGTAAGTACAACAGGGAATAGAATACGGCCAGGGTAATCTCCTGGACGAGTTTCGATCGATGAAATCGGCTGGAGAGGAATTTTCCCAGATGTTTTCTCCCTAAATTGGCTTGGGTTTTTATCTGCTTTTTCCTTTCCCAGGAGCTCACATGGCTTTGTTTGGGGTGGAGTTTAGATGTTTTTAGTATAAGGGGTGTTGCAGTGGTGTGGAGTGGACTGGTTTGGCTGGGAGCTCTTTGTCTTTCCGTCAATGTTTATGGGTTGGTATGTAACCTTCAGCGGGGCTGACAAAGGGCCGTGCGTCTCTTTGTCAGCCGGCGTGGACACGATGGGCCAGAATGGCCTCCTTCTGCGCTGTAAATTTCTATGTTTCTATGCTTCTAAGTTTCAACGGCAGTTAATTGTCAAAAATGGAGGGTAAAGAAGTGCTTTCTCTGGGATTTGAACACAGGACCTCTCACATATTCCAGCCAATAAACGGGAAGTGAGAATCCTACCTCTGAACCAATGCTGGAGCCAAGCCCGCTCAAGATGTACCCATAATCAAACCATGTGTTGGTCATTCGTGATAAACAAAGCGATTGAGACCGAGACTGCCCTGATTGCCTTTTCTACCTGTCTGCCGAAGTGCCGCACAATGCTGCTCCGGCAGTTATTGAGCACTGCGGACAGTAATGTATTGAAGCAACAAGTGCGCATCGAGTGCAGCAGCAGAGTTGGTGGATTAGTTTAGTGTGCGGCCTCAGATTTGGACAGTGTATCAGTAAAGGCACTGAGTGGACATGGAGGTAGCAAGTGATGCAACAGCCGCCCCGGAACTGACTGTTTGAGTCTGCGACTGTGGCCTGTGTTGTTTGAACCAGGGGTTTACTGTCAGTTCATAACACTAAGCAGTATCGGCCCCATTATATTTTCGGCTACATCCGCAGATTAGTGGCCGGGGTCAGACAGATTGTTCCCTCTCTCACGGGGGTTCGCTGAGGCTCCAGCTCCCCTGATTACCAACTTCCCCAGTCTGTCGATGTAAACATGAAAAACCAAATCTCAGCCCAAGCACACAGGTCTGCCGATCGATAAATATCAAAGCAGTTCCAGAGTCGAGCAAGACAACTGCAACATAGACCAAGGGAGGGCGGAAACAATCAGAATTAGACACAGGCACAGACTTTACCTAACTGACCCAGACTCTGCCTACACACAAAAGGCAGTTCCTACACAGACCCAGACTGTGCCTATACAGACCCAGACTGTGCCTATACAGACCCAGACTGTGCCTACACAGACCTAGACCGTGCCTACACAGACCTAGACCGTGCCTACACAGACCCAGACTGTGTCTATACAGTCCCAGACTGTACCTACACAGACCCAGGCTGTGCCTATACAGACTCAGACTGTGTCGACACAGACCCAGACTGTGCCTACACAGTCCCAGACCATGCCTACACAGACCCAGACTGTGCCTGCACAGACCCAGACTCCGCCTACATGGACTCAGACTCTGCCTACACAGACCCAGATGTGCCTACACAGACCCAGAATGCGCTATACTGACCCAGACTGTGCCTACACAGAATCTTCCGACACAGACCCAGACTGTGCCTGCACTGAACGAGACTATGCCTATACAGACCCAGACTGTGCCTACACAGACTCCGACGTTGTCTACACAGATCCAGACTGTGTCTATACAGACCCAGACTATGTTTACACAGACCTAGACCGTGCCTACACAGACCCAGACTGTGCCTATAAAGACCTAGACTGTGCCTATACAGACCCAGATAGTGCCTACACAGACCCAGGATGTGCCTATACAGACTCAGACTGTGTCTACACACACCCAGACTGTGCCTACACAGACCCAGACCATGCCTACACAGACCCAGACTGTGCCTACATAGACCCAGACTCCGCCTACATGGACTCAGACTCTGTCTACACAGACCCAGACTGTGCCTGCACAGACCCAGACTGCGCTGTACTGACCCAGACTGTGCCTACACAGATCCAGACTGTGCTACACAGCCCCAGAATATGCCTACACAGATTCTTCCTACTCAGACCCAGACTGTGCCTGCACTGACTGAGACTATGCGTACACAGACCCAGACTGTGCCTACACAGACTCCGACTGTGTCTACACAGACCCAGACTGTGTCTATATAGACCCAGACTGTGTCTACACAGACCTAGACCGTGCCTACACAGACCCAGACTGTGCCTACACAGACCCAGACTGTGCCTATACAGAACCAGACTGTGCCTACACAGACCTAGACCGTGCCTACATAGACCTAGACCGTGTCTACACAGACCCAGACTGTGTCTGTACAGACGCAGACTGTGCCTACACAGACCCAGGCTGTGCCTATACAGACTCAGCCTGTTTCTACACAGACCCAGACTGTGCCTACACAGACCCAGACCATGCCTACAGTGATCCAGACTGTGCCTGTACAGACCCAGACTCCGCCTACATGGACTCAGATTCTGCCTGCACAGACCCAGACTGTACCTACACAGACCCAGAATGCGCTATACTGACCCAGACTGTGAAGACACAGATCCAGACTGTGCTACACAGCCCCAGAATGTGCCTACACAGAATCTTCCTACACAGACCCAGACTGTGCCTGCACTGACTGAGACTATGCGTACTCAGACCCAGACTGTGCCTACACAGACTCCGACTGTGTCTACACAGACCCAGACTGTGTCTATACAGACCCAGACTGTGTCTACACAGACCTAGACCGTGCCTACACAGACCCAGACTCTGCCTATACAGACCTAGACCGTGCCTATACAGACCCGGACTGTGCCTACACAGACCTAGACCGTGCCTACACAGACCTAGACCGTGCCTACACAGACCCAGACTGTGTCTAAACAATCCCAGACTCTGCCTACACAGAGCCAGGCTGTGCCTATACAGACCCAGGCTGTGCCTATACAGACTCAGACTGTGTCTACACAGACCCAGACTGTGCCTACACAGACCCAGACCATGCCTACACAGACCCAGACTGTGCCTGCACAGACCCAGACTCCACCTACATGGACTCAGACTCTGAATATATAGACCCAGACTGTGCCTACACAGACCCATACTGCGCTATACTGACCCAGACTGTGCCTACACAGATCCAGACTGTGCTACACAGCCTCAGAATGTGCCTACACAGAATCTTCCTACACAGACCCAGACTGTGCCTGCACTGACCGAGACTATGCCTACACAGACCCAGACTGTACCTACACAGATACAGACTGTGCTACACAGCCCCAGACTGTGCCTAAACAGACCCAGATAGTTCCTACACAGACCCAGACTGTGCCTACACAGACCCAGACCATGCTTACACAGACCCAGACTGTGCCAGCACAGATCCAGACTGCGCTATACTGACCCAGACTGTGCCTACACAGATCCAGACTGTGCTACACAGCCCCAGAATGTGCCTGCACAGACTCTTCCTTCACAGACCAAACTGTGACTACACTGACCCAGACTGTGCCTACAAAGACCCAGACTGTGCCTACACAGATCCAGTCTGTGCTACACAGCCCCAGACTGTGCCTACACAGACCCAGGCAGTTCCTACACAGACCCAGACTGTGTCTACACTGAACCAGACTGTGCCTACACAGATCCAGACTGTGCTACACAGCCCCAAAATGTGCCTGCACAGACTCTTCCTTCACAGACCAAACTGTGACTACACTGACCCAGACTGTGTCTACACTGACCCAGACTGTGCCTACACAGATCCAGACTGTGCTACACAGCCCCAGACTGTGCCGACACAGACTCTTCCTACACAGACCCAGACTGTGCCTACACTGACCCAGACTGTGCCTACACGGACCCAGACTGTGCTACACAGCCCCAGACTGTGCCTACACAGATCCAGGCAGTTCCTACACAGACCCAGACTGTGTCTACACTGACCCAGACTGTGCCTACACAGACCTAGACTGTGCCTACACAGACCCAGGCTGTACCTACACAGAATCCGACTGTGTCTACACAGACCCAGACTGCGCCTACACAGACTCAGACGGTGCCTACACAGACCCAGACAGTTCCGACACAGACCCAGACTATGCCTACACAGACCCAAACTGTGCCTACACAGACACAGACAGTTCCTACACAGACCCAGACTGTGCCTACACAGACCCAGACTGTGCCTACACTGACCCAAACTGTGCCTACACAGACCTAGACTGTGCCTACACTGACCCAGACTGTGCCGAAACAGAACCAGACTGTGCCTACACAGACACAGACAGTTCCTACAGAGACCCAGACTGTGCCTACACAGACCCAGACTATGCCAAGCAGACCCATTCTGTGCCAAGTAGACCCAGAATCTGCCTACACAGAGCCAAACTGTGCCGACACAGACCCAAACTGTGCCTACACTGACCCATACTGTGCCAAACAGACCCAGAATGAGCTTACCCTGACTCAGGCTGCTCTTACGCACAGCGAGAAAGCTCCAAAAGGGAATGTTCCTACGTAGGCTCAGACTGCTCCTAAACAGATCCAGGACGCTCCTGTACAGAGCCAGGCGACTCCTATGCAAGCAGATACTGTTCCTACACAGACCCAGAGAACTACTACACAGACCCAGACACTCCTCTGCGGGCCCCAAATGCTCCAACATGGTCCCAGACTCCTTCTGCACAGACCAAGACATCAACTACACAGACCCAGCATCACCTACACTGAACCAAACATCCCATAACCTGCCCGAGACGACTCCTACACAGTTCAATGCAGCCCCACAGAGCCACAGACAGCCGCGACATGGATGGAAGCAGTTCATTTCACAGACACAGGCAGCTGCTACACAGATCCATAAGGCCCAGGTTTGACCTCGACAGCTCCTACCGTTACCCAGGGAGCATATAAGCCTCCCCAAGTAGTCCCCACACTGATATAGACAGTTCCTACCCTAGCACAGATAGTTTACAGAAAGGACCGGACAGTTCCTGCATGTTCTTAGATAGCTTCTTTGGGAGACCCGGACAGCTCATTTCACAGACCACGACAGCAACGACACTGAATTCAAAGCTTGAACCCAGATCCAGGCAGCTCCCACACTGACCCAGTGAGCTCCAGCAGAGACCGAGACATTCCACAGCAAAACAGGCGCTCCTCCGCAGACAGGATCATCTGCTGCATTGTCGCGGGCAACTCTTGAACCAACGCAGTCTGCTCCAGCCCTGACACCGCGAGCTGCAACACAGATAGCTGCTATACACAGACAGTGCGCTCCGACATCGACCCAGACAGCTCCGACACAGACCCGGGCAGCTATTAGGTCTAGCCAGCCAGCTACCACACAGCCCCGGGCAGCATTTGCACAGACCCAGCTAGCATTTACACAGAGGCAGAAATCTTCGGTACTTTTCCAGGCAGCTTATTCGGAGAAACAAAAGAAAAAATAAAGCAGATGCAGGAAAGCTGAACAAAAAATGGAAAATGTGTATATACTCAGTGTATCAGGCAACACCTTGGTCGAGAGAAACAGAGTGAACTTTTCAGGTAGATGAACTTTCAGCTTCTTCATAGACTTTGGCTGCTCCAACACAAACTTAAAGCCAAACTGCACTGACTTAGATATAACATACAGACCTATACAGCTCCAACTCTCACACAAATAGATCTTGCACAACCCAGCGATCTACAACACAAACCCTGACAGCTGCTGCACAGAGCCTGGACATTCTACTGAGAATCTGACAGTTGCTCCAGCTCATGCCCAGGCAATAGGTGAGATCAGCGAGGTCAGCATATAGCAGAGATGAAACCTGGATGTTACCTGTAGATTTTGGTTTTCTACCACACCAAGTCAGGTCAGCTAACACAACACGTGCCGTGGAATGATCATGGGCTCAAACTGCTCTGTGTGGGGCTCAGTGCCACGCCGTGCGATATCTGCTGACTCAGCGCAGGCCAGCGATGAAGCCTGGACATTTCCTGTGTTGTATTGTCTCGGTCGCACACCTCGTGAGGTGATTTACCGTACCACGGGCCGGGAATGAAGCCTGGGCCCAACTTGCTCTGTGTAGCTAAGTACCCACGGCGCCCCGCCACCCACAGCGCCCCCTACCTGCAGCACCTTCTACCTGTAGTGCCCTCTTAACTGCAGCACCCCCATTCACAGCGGCCCCGAATTGCAGAGCCCTCAACCTGCAGCGTCGTCGACCTGTAGCGTCCACTACCTACAGTGCCCCCTCCTGCAGAGCCCGCTACCTACAGCGCCCGCTATCCAGAATGCACCCACACACAGTGCCCCCTACCTGCAGCGCCCCTAGCTGCAGCACCCCCTCCCTGCAACACACCCTACCTGCAGTGCCCCCTTCCTGCAACACTCCCGACCTGCAGCACCCCCTACCCTCAGCGCCCCCTACCAGCAGTGAGCCTACATGCAGCGCTCCTTACCCACATTGCCCCCTAACCATAGTACCCGCTACCCGCTGTGTCACTACCCGCAATGTCCCCGACCCACAAAGCCTCTGAACCAGAGCGCCCTCCACATGCAGCGCTCCCTGCCTTCAGTGCCACCTACCTGCAGCGGCACCGACCCGCAGCATCCCCGACCTGCAGCCGCCCCTAATTTCAACACCCCCTACCCGCAGCGCCCCCTACCTGCAGCGGCCCCTCCCTGCAGTGCCCCCTACCTGCAGCAGCCCCTACCTGCTGCACCCCCTAACTGCAGTGCCCCCTACCTGCAGCACTCGCTATCCACAGCGTCCCCACACACAGCGCCATCTACCTGCAGTGCACCCTACCTGCAGCACCCCACCTGCAGAGCTCTCTGCCCACAGCACCTCCACCTGCAGCGCCCCTGTCTGCAGTGCCCCCTACCTGCAGCGCCCCAGAACAGCAGCTTCCCCAACCTGCAGCACCACCGACCCAAAGAGCCCCCTACCTCTGCGCCCCCTACCCTCAGCGCCGCTTATCTGCAGGTCCCCTTCCCGCAACGCCCTCTATCTGCAGTGCCCCCTACGCTGCGCACACCCTAACGGCAGTGCCTCTACCAACAGCGGCCACTACCCACTGGGCCCCATGAACATGATGCCTCGTACCTGCACTGCCCCTACCTGCTGCTCCCCTCACCCACAGAGCCCCATAACCACAGAACTCTCCAAATGCAGTGCTCTCGAGCCGCAGCGTCCACGACCTGCAGCGGCCCCTACATACTGTGCTCTCTACCTTCAGCGCCCCCTAACCAAAATGCCCCCACCACCTGCAGCACACCAAACCCACAGCGCCGCCTACCTGCAGCGGCCCTTATCTGCAATGCTCTCTACCCACAGCGCCAACTATCTGCTGCTCCCCTCATACACATCGCCCCATACCTGCAGCGCCCCCTTTCTACTCCACCACCCACATGCAGTGCCCCCTACCTGCAGCGCCCCCTACATTCACCGCCCCTACCCATAATGCTTCCCATCCACAGCGCCATCTACCGGCAGCGACACGACACACAGCGCTCCGTACCCGCAGTGCCACTCACACACAGCGCCCCTACCTGCAGTGCCGCCAACCCGCAGCGCCCCTACCTGCAGTGCCGCCAACCCGCAGCGCCCCGATCTGCAACGCCCCGAGCTGCAGCGCCCTCATCCCATAGCGCCCCAACCAACAGTGCCCCTTACCCGCAGCGCCCCTACCTGCAGTGCCCCTTACCCGAAGCGCCCCTACTTGCAGTGCCGCCAACCCGCAGCGCCCCTATCTGCAATGCCCCGACCTGCAGCGCCCTCATCCCGTAGCGCCCCAACCAACAGTGCCCCTTACCCGCAGCGCCCCTACCTGCAGTGCCGCCAACCTGCAGTGCTTCTATCTGCAGCGCCCCGACCTGCAGCGCCCCCATCCCGCAGCGCCCCAACCCACAGTGCCCCCTACCTGCAGTGTCCCAACCTGCAGCGCCACTTACCTGCAGTGCTCCTACCCGCAGCACCCCCCCACTTGCAGTGCCCCCTACAAGCAGCGGCCCCCCATCTACAGCGCCCCCTACATGCAGCGCCTCTTAGCTGCAGCGCACCCGAACTGCAGCGCCCCTTATCTGCAATAGCTATCACCGGTAGTGCCCCCTATCCACAATGCCCCCTACCCACAGCGCCTTCTCCATTTTTATAATAGATATTTTCTTGCTTCATTGAGCAAGTATGTCCTTCAGCGTCCACGTCACTACGAATAGGCCAAATGAACTATATAAAATGTTCCTAGCCCCAGTTTGGACGATAAATGCAGCATGAGGATTCAAAGGCAAATACACAATTGTAACCGACGGTCAAAATCTCCAACAGAGAGTGGCGTGTCGCTGATAGACATTTGTGAGAGGTTGTGAGATTTGATTTTGAATTGGCTCAATGGATTAATTGCTTAAAGTACTTGTCAGGTAAGCAGGAGCTCCCAGATCCTATTCTCAGCGGGTGTGTGTTGAATATATGTTGTTTATATTGTCTGCGAATTTCAGCAACAAATAGTACACCAATGGTGGAGCGGTTAAATGGGCCAAAATTAGAGAAACGCAAATACCTTGCGGGGTTGTGGGGCTGGAGGGGATTATGGAGATAGGAAGGGGCGAGGCCACGGGGGAGATTTTGAACCATTTATTTGAATTTTAAAATAGAGACATTGCTTAACAACGAGTCAATATTGGTCAGCAAGCACAGGGTGGATGGATGATCGTGACTTGGTTCTAGTTAGGACACGGGTGGCAGAGATTTGGATGATCTCAAATTTAAGGAGGATAGAACGTGGGCAGCCGGCCAGCATTGCATTGGAATAGTCAAGTCTAGAGGTAATAAATGTACGGTTGAGCGTGTCAGCAGCAGCTGAGCGGAAGCAGCGGTGCAGTCAGATGGAAGTGGAAATAGGTGATCTTGGTGATAGCGTGGATGTGTAGTGGGAGGCTCATCTTGGGTCAAATGTGACACCAAAGTTGCTAACCGTCTGTTTCAGCCTCAAAAATTTGGCAGGTAGAGAACTGGACTGGATGGCTAGGAAACAGAGCTTGCTGTATGGACTGAAAAAAATGGCTTCAATATTCACAATATATCGTTGGAAAAAATGTTAGCTCATCCTGGATGTGGGATATCTAATCATTTGCAGACAGTGGAGGGTGGAGAGCACTGGTGGTGATGTAAATCTGGGTGTCACTAGTGTACATGTGGAATCTGACGCTCTGTTTCCTGATGATGTCGCCAGAGTGCAGCAGGTTGATGAATAGAGGAGGTGGCCAAAGATTTCTCCTTGGGGGAGTTAATAGTGCCACAGCGGGATGAAAAGCTATTGCAGGTGATTATGTGGCAACTATTCGTTAGATGAAAATCAAACGAGGGGATTGCAGTCACATCCAGTTGGACGGCGGTGGAGATGCGTTGGAGGAGGATGGAGTGTTCAACACAGCAACTCCTGCAGATAAGTTGAGAAGGACGGCGCGGGACAGTTCACCTTTTGTCACAGTCACATAGGACGTTACGTGTCACTGTTGCAAGAGTATTTTCGGGACTATGGCAGGGGCGCAAACCAGATTGGACGGATTTCACCTTTGAGTTCCAGGAAAGAACGCTTCTCCCGGAGCTCTGATAGCAATAAAGTTGTCTCTCCTACCTCACCAGAGTCTATGTGAATTTATTTTCACGAACAGTGTACTGAGGGAATGATCAGCCATGATCTTATTGAATGGTGGTGCAGTCTCGAAGGGCCGAATAGCTTACTCCTGCACCTATTTACTATGTTTCTATGTTTCTATGTTTCTATGAATACATTGTCGGAAAGTTTGAGGTCATACACTTCGGGAGAAAAAAAATCAAAGAGCAAGTTATAATTTAAATGGAGAAAAATTGCAAAGTGCTGCAGTACAGCGGGACCTGGGGGTCCTTGTGTATGAAACACAAAAGGTTAGTATGCAGGTACAGCAAGTGATCAGGAGAAAAAACAGGACATTCGCCCCACAGTATCTAATATATCGCCCACAGTACAAGAGTAAGGATGTCTTGCTACAATTGTAGAGGGCCCTGGTGAGACCATACCTGGAGTACTGCACACAGTTTCTGAGGAAGGATATACTTGCCTTGGAGGTGGTATAGCGGAGGTTCACCAGATTGATTCCTTGGATGAGAGAACTGTTCTGTGGTGAAAGATTGTGTAGAATACGCCGATACTCTCTGGAGTTCAGAAGAAAGAGAGGTGATCTCATTGAATCCGACAATATTCTGAAGGGCATTGACAGGATAGATGTTGAGAAGCCTGGCTAGCTCAGTCGGCAGAGCACAAGATTGTTCATCTCAGAGTCGTGGGTTCGAGCCACATGTTGGGAGAATTATTTTCCTTGAACTTTTATGTTGCTTTCACCGGAAAACATTATTAATGAACCCATAATCTTCTTTTGCACAATGAAAGAAATGTGAAGTGATGGAGAGTTGATAAATTAATCATTTGTTCTGTTCACTGCATAAGAACACAAGAACCAGGAGCAAGAGTCGGCCATTTGGCCCTTCGAGCCTGCCTTCTTTTGCACTGAAGCAAATTAGTACCCTGTTTTTAAATTCGCTGTACGAGATATTTAGAGGGCATCTTTCAATGCTTCACAAAACCATTCTTTTTGCTACAGCCACCCCGGATCGATTCCAGGTTTGGGAAGTAACTTTGATATCACCGTTTGTAATTGAAGTGGAGTCATTTTATGAAGTTAGATGGATATCCCAAATCACTTCAGAGTGGTGTCAAAACAAATGAGTTTGTAATTTAAAACAATGAACGTCAGAATTGGGATTCAAACCGCTGCCTCCAAAAAACACTGCACTATTGAATACAGTTCTCCACTGCTCAGCCATCCTGACTACTGAGCATTGCAGTTGCAAGTTATTACTCTGGAGATTTTCAGACCGAGCACTTGTTCAGTGTTGCTGAAAGGCCCATTGACCGGGATATCCTCTCCCCCGGGGTTTTCCTGAGCTTGTGCTCGGTGCACGGGGAGCATTGGCTCGGGTCCGAGGTAGCTTGCATCCTGGGGATCGACAATAACCCTCTGAGCTCTGGAACTGGGGAAAAGCGAATAATTAATGAGTTGTTTGTGGGTTTCAAATACAACTTTAATCTGCTGCTATAAACCGATAGCGTTGTTTAGTAGAATGAAAGAAATGCTAACAGGGACAGTCGAAACTTCAATAACTGAACTTTAATAATTCGTGAAACTTTAATCCTTGATGAAGTTTTATCCCCAATCTGACTTTACACACTCTGTATTTGAGGAGAATGGTTTTCAATGTTCATTGCTCATGCGACAATGTACCCCGGACTGCTTTTGTTCAATTTCCGTGCAGGCAAGTTTTTGCTTCAAAAATAATTTTTCCACCCGGGCTCGAACCAGAAACCTTGCAGATGTGAGGCGAACATGAAAACCGCTGCACAACAGAAACTGCTGTTTCGCTTAATACCCAGAGAGAGCTGTTCAGCAACAAGCTGAAATGCTCAATCCCTCTCTCGATAAAAAGTTCCTCTCACAAACATTTCTCTGACCGGAACTGTACGAAACAACAATGTTCTCCTTTCAAATTCATTAAACTCCCCAATTTCCGTGTCTGCAATTTTAAGGACAAGGACTGAAAGCGTTTTGCGATCAGAAAATTGCTGGAAACCCCTGTGGTTAAAGACCGGGCTTTTGATGGTTGATTTCTGTGCACACCTTGTGCTATGTATTTAACCCTTGGTAACCTGTATCACTCCACCAACAGAGGGCTTACCTGCTGGAGTCCCAAGAGATCCCAGCATCCCTTGGGAGCACGTTATGTAAGCAGGCCACCCAGGTAGTACCTGCACCCTGGAGTATTATTAAAGGAGCGAATGTCACATTTACTCATTGTTCACAGTTCTCAATTTCATCCTTTATTATTAGCATATCAATTGGCAACGAGACAACGAACAACCGCGTGAAAATGCAAGGAACAGTTGGTATCCTGGGGAAGTTCTCAGCAGGAGATGATTGGGAGGCCTTCGTGGAGAGCCTCGACCAATATTTCGTGGCCAATGAGCTGGAAGCGGACGAGAACGCTGTTAAATGAAGGGCGATTCTCCTTACTGTCTGTGGGGCAACAACCTATGGCCTCATGAAGAATCTTCTGGCTCCGGTAAAACGAACAACTGAGTCCTGTGAAGAATTGTGTACGCTGGTCCGTGAGCACCTAAATTCTAAAGAAAGCGTTCTGATGGTGAGGTATCGATTCGACACGTGCCAACGAAGCCAGGAAGCGGCGAGCTATGTCACCGAACTAAGGCGCCTCGCAGGACATTGCAAATTTGAGGGATTCCGAGAACAAATGCTGAGACTTTTTTGTGTTTGGCATTGGCCATGAGGTAATCCTTCGCACACTGTTGATTGTTGAAACTCAGAATCTGAGCAAAGCCAAAACGATAGCCCAGGCAATTTCCACCATTTCCTTTAAACCCAATAACATCATTTATTTCGAGTGGGCTGGATGGAGGAACATGATCCATATAAAATGTTTTTAATCATTTTACATGAAATGAATGCTCATAAAAGTATTGGAGTGGGAACTCACTGGTTAACAGCACAGCTGGCAATATTTGCAGAATATATTCGTGCAGGCAAAACGCACAATGACAACCAGGAACTGTGCGGCACTGAATCCTCGGGGACAAACAGTTAAACACTTCGTCCCTGAGTCGAACCTCCAACCTTTCGGGTTAGCAACCAAACACGCTAACCCATTGCGTCACAGAGACTAACGCAAGTGCATGTTGCAAAACATCCCAAACCAATGTTTCAGTCATTTAAAGCTTCAGATTGCTCCGACCGGAATGGAACGTGTCCACTCTCAGTTGTACTTTTCCCAAATAAAGGGAGGGACACTCATTGTGAATGTGTGGAAGCAATCTGGTTCCGCACACTGCAGACACTTCCATGTCACCACCAACCAGCTCTCGTGCAACCGGCGTGATCTAATTCCAGCCTTCCGGTGCCTTTTCTATGATGAAGTATTCTGATTGACATGAAGCCGGTATTAGGTTTTAATTCCTTTTCAGTGCCTGACTGCGGATATTCTGTGATTAAACACGAACACAATGTTTACAGGGACAGTTGAATTCACCGTTTCTTTGATTGGTGAGATTTCAAAGATTCAAAGTGACACACATCAACCCCAAACCTCGTCACCTACTCGCTAACCACTACACGCTGCTCCCGTGAGATGGAAGCCCAGTTGCTGTTTCAAGCTTGAATGCAGGTACAAGCAGAACTCATTCAAAGAAAGTCCAAGTCCCTGAAGCACCTGATTATTTGCACCGAATTCCTTCGCAAAGAGTTGAGGTTCATGTGGAGTGATTTGGGCACATTTTTCCCCACACTGCAACACTTCAAACATAACTCAACAGCTGCAAAGCGCTTTGGGGCGTCATGAGTTCCTGAAAGGCTCTGCAGAAACGCAAGTCCTTCTTTGCAAAATTTCAATATTATGGGCTCGTCCAGGATTTGAACCGAGGACTTCTGGCCATTTTTGAATGAACAATTCCCCTGAGCAAAAATCATGCCCGCAGAACAAACAACCAACGGTTGAACAAATGTGTAGATAAGGTGTAACCATTATAAGAGCATTTTTTGTGTGTAACTATTTTGATAAGAGGAGCACATGAGACCGAATCAGTGACTTTGCTTTTTCGACCTGTCTTCTGAAGTGCCGCACGGTCCCACTCCAACAGTCAATGAGCTGTTGGGACGTTAGTGTATCCAGGCTGCGGGTGGCCACCCCGAGCGCAGCAGAGGGGTTTCTACATTAGTTCTGGGTGGAGACAATATCTTTCCCCTTCTCTCTTCCTCTTGTCTGAATCCCGCTGCTTTGTTTTCTGTATTTATTCCCCGGCCTCATTTTATGTGTTTGAAAGGGAACAAAAGATGAAGTGGGTGACACTCTGGAACAATTTCTCTCAGTCAAATATATCTATTTAGTGAAGTGAAATAAAGAGCAATTAAAGAATAAGGGAGAAGCCACTGTCGCCCTTTTGACAGGAGAATAAACTCGCCCAAGGCTGTTCATTCACAGCAAGTTTAAACATAATCTTCCTGCACGGGATCCTTTCACGTGGAAAGCAAACGTGATAACGGCTCCACTGCGGAAACCGCTCTGACCAGAAGTACAGCAGAGGGCAGCTGACCAGTGAATGCCTTCTGTGCTGATCGGGAATGTGTTGGCTCACCATATACAACTTCTGCCCCTCACTGACAGCTGTCAATCCTTCTCCACCGCTGCCATTTACACAAACATGTCACTGATCCCCACACAACACCCCACATCCCGATCGTGTTATCATCCATGTTAGCACAGTGGGGCCGCGGAGGCACCTCCTCTTTCCCCGCGGTTCGTGAACTCAGTCAGTCTGTAAAATTAAAGGGGAACAAGTGTCCCACAAAGGATAGGGGAAGGAAGGGAGTCTGTAACCTCGGTTTAATTGTTTGTCAAAGGCTACCCATCCTGTTGTGTATTTCCAGCAGTTTCCTACTTTCACAGGTGGAGATACCGGGGCTGGACCATGTTCCTAAAATACAATGAGGTCGGGATAAAAGTTCTTCACATACTCAGGGCAAAATAAATGATTGAAGTTTTACAATGGATTAATTAAAGATTTTGAAATCAATGAATCTTTTTTCCAAATGAGATACATGTAACTTTTTCTTATCAGGTTTTAATTTTAATGGAAGTGCAATTCCTCTGGCCAGGATTCGACCCAAGGCTGTGGTGGTGAAAGCGCCGATTCCTAATCACTGGTCCACCAGGGAATGCTGCATTGCTGCATCGTAATGCTTGCTGTCATTATTGTCCTTTTCAATCCACTTGTTTCACAATTAAACAAATTGTAACCGTGATCTGAATTTAACGCCTAGTGATTCTTTGAAATCACCTTTAAATGATTCGATAAAACACTCCTTATACCACAGTAAAACAGCTTCGATTCCAGGTCAGCGTGGTAACCTTTGTAACGTTGTTTTAAAATTCAAACCCTTACAATTTGATGACATTCAGCGAATGTAAAAAATAAAAATTCATTTAATCACCGTTAATTAACCGATAATCATTTGCAAAATTAATCTGTCTAACTCTGCCTTAAATATATTCAACGACCCAGCCTCCATGGTTCTCTGGGGCAGAAATTTCCATAGATTTACAACTGTCTGAGGGAATAAATTCCTCCTCATCTCAGTATTAAATGGGCGCTCCCTTATTCTGAAACTATGCACGTAAATTTGAGATTCCACCATTAGTGGAAACATCCCATCTGTATCTATCTTGTCGAGCACCCTCATTGTCTTATATGTTTCAACTTGAATGAAGGAATAGATATTTGTTTATCTGCTTTGCACATAACAACAAAAACAGCAACACATATTGATAAGCCGGCTTTAAAGTTGTGAACTGCCCCAAAGTGCTTCAAGGAGTATTATGCGCTAAACAATTGACAGCGAACCGCATACGTAGAACTTAACGCAGGTGGCCAATAGCTTGATCAAAGCATTATGTTTCAAGGAATGTCTTGAAGGAGGAAAGAGAGGTAAAGAGGTGGAGAGATTTGGGCAGCGAGTTTCAGAGATTGCGGCCCAGGAAACAGAAGGCACGGCCACCAATGGGTGAGCGATTGTAAGCGGGGATGCCCATCAGAGCAGAATTAGAGGAGTGCAGGCATCTCTGGGTGTTGTGGGGTTGGGGGGGGATTAAAGAGTTAGGGAGGAGCGAGGCGATGTTGCAATTTGAAAAAAAAGGATGGGATTTTTAACTCGAGGTGTTGCTTAACCGGTAGCATTGTTGGTCAGCGAGCACAGTTGTGGTGGGTGAGTCGGACTTGGTGCGAGTTCGGACACCAGCGGCTGAGTTTTGTATCACCTCTAGTTTATGCAAGTAAAATGTGGGAAGTGAGCCAGGATTGCTTTGGAGTAGACAACTCTAGAGATCGCAAAGGCATGAATGAGGGCTTCAGCAGCGGATGAGCTGAGGCAAGGGCGGAGACGGTTGATGTACATAGGTGGAAATTGGAGGTCTTATAGGGACATTGACAGATCCACTGCGTGGGCAAAACTGTTGTTGAATCTGTGAAAGTGTGAGATGTTCATCACTACAATCCAAGAATTACAAACCTAATATTTACTAAATAGTGAGAGATAAGGAATTGCAGATGAGCAAATGCTTTGAAAGTCCCTATAAAACAATGACTGGGAATTACACATTGCAGGGTAGAACAGATTAAAAAATAATAGATAGGAGAAAGTGGGGTGTGTGAATAGCTGTACTTATTAGCAGTAACATAATTGTAGTCGAAAAAAGTGTTGCCCGCTATAAGCAAGACAGAAATAGACTACATGTGAATATGATCAAAGATAATAAAGGATCAAACACACTAATAGGTGTAGTATACACACCACCCAACAGTGGAAGGGAGGTGGTGGAAAAAATATGCCAACAAACGATGGAAGAGTAAAACACATAAAATAGTACCTATGTGATTTCAACTCCACCAATATTAATTGTACAGAAGAGTTAGGTAACGGGGTTAAGGGAATGGAGTTCCGACCATTTGGACACGACTCCTTTCGAGCCCACGATTTAAAAAGCACAACAGTAGAGGATTCGCTTTTGGAATTACGAATGAGGAATGAACCAGAAAAGATACGAGAAACAAAATTGGGGAGAATCGAGGCAAAGGTGACCACAATATAATAAGATAATAATTCAGAACGACGAAAGTATGAGACCAGGATAAAGGATTGGAGAAAAGCTGATTTTGAGGGGGTGAGAATGGAACATTGCAAAATAAAATGAACAACAATATTGGCAAACAATGACAGAGAACAGCAATGGGAAATATTAAAAATGTTGTTCAGCAGCGTTCGAGAACAATTTACTCCGTTAAAAACATGAACATGCTAAACACGAATTAGACACCATGGACGAATGATACAATGGACATAAAGGAACAACATAGGTAAGGAAATAATCCTGAACTAAGCACATGGATAGCATGATCAGGGAAAATATGAAGAGATTAGGAAAGGCCAATAAAGTACTGAGGAAGGAAAAGAGGAAGTAAGAAATTAAAATTATTAAGGAACATAAAACAATATAATAAACTATTTTAAAAGGCACATCAATAAAAAATAGGGATGTGAATAGGATAACTATACACAGACTCAATCCTCTCTCCCTGAGACAATTGCTGGATACACAGACTCAATCCTCTCTCCCTGAGACTCATGCTGGATACACAGACTCAATCCTCTCTCCCTGAGACTCATGCTGGATACGCAGACTCAATCCTCTCTCCCTGAGACACACGCTGGATAAACAGATTCAAACCTCGCTCCCTGAGACACACGCTGGATAAACAGACTCAATCCTCTCTCCCTGAGACTCACGCTGGATACACAAACTCAATCCTCTCTCCCTGAGACACAAGCTGGATACACACGCTCAATCCTCTCACCCTGAGACACATGCTGGATACACAGACTCAATCCTCTCTCCCTGAGACACATGCTGGTATACACAGACTCAATCCTCTCTCCCTGAGACACATGCTGGACACACAGACTCACTCCTCTCTCCCTGAGACACACGTTGGATACACAGACTCAATCCTCTCTCCCAGAGACTCATGCTGGTATACACAGACTCAATTCTCTCTCCCAGAGACTCATGCTGGTATACACAGACTCAATTCTCTCTCCCTGAGACGCACGCTGGATACACAGACTCAATCCTCTCTCCCTGAGACACATACTGGCATACACAGGCTCAATCCTCTCTCCCTGAGACACATGCTGGAGATACAGACTCAATCTTCTCTCCCTGAGACACATGATGGTATACACAGACTCAATCCTCCCTCCCTGAGACACATGCTGGACACACAGACTCAATCCTCTCTCCCTGAGACAAACGCTGGATACACAGACTCAATCCTCTCTCAATGAGACATATGCTGGACACACAGACTCAATCCTCTCTCCCTGTGACACATGCTGGGATACAGAGACTCAATCCTCTCTCCCTGAGACACACGCTGGATACACAGACTCAATCCTCTCTCCCTGAGACACATGCTGGATACACAGACTCTATCCTCTCTCCCTGAGACTCATGCTGGATACACAGACTCAATCCTCTCTCCCTGAGACTCATGCTGGATACACAGACTCAATCCTCTCTCCCTGAGACACACGCTGGATACACAGACTCAATCCACTCTCCCTGAGACACATGCTGGATACACAGACTCAACCTTCTCTCCCTGAGACACATGCTGGTATACACAGAGTCAATCCTCTCTCCCTGAGACTCACGCTGGATACACAGACTCAATCCTCTCTCCCTGAGAAACATGCTGGATGCACAGACTCAATCTTCTCTCCCTGAGACACATGCTGGTATACACAGACTCAATCCTCTATCCCTGAGACACATGCTGGATGCACAGACTCAATCTTCTCTCCCTGAGACACATGCTGGTATACACAGACTCAATCCTCTCTCCCTGAGACACATGCTGGACACACAGACTCAATCGTCTCTCCCTGAGACACATGCTGGATACACAGACTCAATCCTCTCTCCCTGAGACACATGCTGGGACACACAGACTCAATCCTCTCTCCCTGAGACACATGCTGGATACACAGACTCAATCCTCTCTCCCTTAGACACATGCTGGATACACAGACTCAATCCTCTCTCCCTGAGACACATGCTGGATACACAGACTCAATTCTCTCTCCCTGTCACACATGCTGGGATACAGAGACTCAATCCTCTCTCCCTGAGACACACGCTGGATACACAGACTCAATCCTCTCTCCCTGAGACACATGCTGGATACACAGACTCAATCCTCTCTCCCTGAGACTCATGCTGGATACACAGACTCAATCCTCTCTCCCTGAGACTCATGCTGGATACGCAGACTCAATCCTCTCTCCCTGAGACACACGCTGGATAAACAGATTCAAACCTCGCTCCCTGAGACACACGCTGGATAAACAGACTCAATCCTCTCTCCCTGAGACTCACGCTGGATACACAAACTCAATCCTCTCTCCCTGAGACACAAGCTGGATACACACGCTCAATCCTCTCACCCTGAGACACATGCTGGATACACAGACTCAATCCTCTCTCCCTGAGACACATGCTGGTATACACAGACTCAATCCTCTCTCCCTGAGACACATGCTGGACACACAGACTCACTCCTCTCTCCCTGAGACACACGTTGGATACACAGACTCAATCCTCTCTCCCAGAGACTCATGCTGGTATACACAGACTCAATTCTCTCTCCCAGAGACTCATGCTGGTATACACAGACTCAATTCTCTCTCCCTGAGACACACGCTGGAGATACAGACTCAATCTTCTCTCCCTGAGACACATGATGGTATACACAGACTCAATCCTCCCTCCCTGAGACACATGCTGGACACACAGACTCAATCCTCTCTCCCTGAGACAAACGCTGGATACACAGACTCAATCCTCTCTCAATGAGACATATGCTGGACACACAGACTCAATCCTCTCTCCCTGTGACACATGCTGGGATACAGAGACTCAATCCTCTCTCCCTGAGACACACGCTGGATACACAGACTCAATCCTCTCTCCCTGAGACACATGCTGGATACACAGACTCAATCCTCTCTCCCTGAGACTCATGCTGGATACACAGACTCAATCCTCTCTCCCTGAGACTCATGCTGGATACACAGACTCAATCCTCTCTCCCTGAGACACACGCTGGATACACAGACTCAATCCACTCTCCCTGAGACACATGCTGGATACACAGACTCAACCTTCTCTCCCTGAGACACATGCTGGTATACACAGAGTCAATCCTCTCTCCCTGAGACTCACGCTGGATACACAGACTCAATCCTCTCTCCCTGAGAAACATGCTGGATGCACAGACTCAATCTTCTCTCCCTGAGACACATGCTGGTATACACAGACTCAATCCTCTATCCCTGAGACACATGCTGGATGCACAGACTCAATCTTCTCTCCCTGAGACACATGCTGGTATACACAGACTCAATCCTCTCTCCCTGAGACACATGCTGGACACACAGACACAATCGTCTCTCCCTGAGACACATGCTGGATACACAGACTCAATCCTCTCTCCCTGAGACACATGCTGGGACACACAGACTCAATCCTCTCTCCCTGAGACACATGCTGGATACACAGACTCAATCCTCTCTCCCTTAGACACACGCTGGATACACAGACACAATCCTCTCTCCCTGAGACACATGCTGGATACACAGACTCAATCCTCTCTCCCTGAGACTCATGCTGGATACACAGACTCAATCCTCTCTCCGAGACTCATGCTGGATACACAAACTCAATCCTCTCTCCCTGAGACACACGCTGGATAAACAGACTCAAACCTCGCTCCCTGAGACACACGCTGGATAAACGGACTCAAACCTCGCTCCCTGAGACACATGCTGGGATACACAGACTCAATCCTCTCTCCCTGAGACTCATGCTGGTATACACAGACTCAATCCTCTCTCCATGAGACACACGCTGGATACACAGACTCAATCCTCTCTACCGGATACACATGCTGGATACACAGACTCAATCCTCTCTCCCTGAGAAACATGCTGGATACTCAGACTCAATCCTCTCTCCCTGAGACTCATGCTGGTATACACAGACTCAATACTCTCTCCCTGAGACACACGCTGGAGACACAGACTCAATCCTCTCTCCCTGAGTCTCACGCTGGATACACAGACTCAATCCTCTCTCCTTGAGACTCACGCTGGATACACAAACTCAATCCTCTCTCCCTGAGACACACGCTGGATACACAGACTCAAACCTCTCTCCCTGAGACACATGCTGGGACACACAGACTCAATCCTCTCACCCTCAGACAAACGCTGGCATACACAGGCTCAATCCTCTCTCCCTGAGACACATGCTGGAGGCACAAACTCAATCTTCTCTCCCTGAGACACATGCTGGTATACACAGACTCAATCCTCTCTCCCTGAGACACATGCTGGGACACACAGACTCAATTCTCTCTCCCTGAGACACACGCTGGATACACAGACTCAATCCTCTCTCCCTGAGACAAACGCTGGCATACACAGGCTCAATCTTCTCTCCCTGAGACACATGCTGGAGGCACAAACTCAATCTTCTCTCCCTGAGACACATGCTGGTATACACAGACTCAATTCTCCCTCCCTGAGACACATGCTGGACACACAGACTCAATCCTCTCTCCCTGAGACAAACGCTGGATACACAGATTCAATCCTCTCTCCCTGAGACTCATGCTGGGATACACAGACTCAATCCTCTCTACCTGAGACACATGCTGGATACACAGACTCAATCCTCTCTCCCTGAGACACATGCTGGAGGCACAGACTCAATCTTCTCTCCCTGAGACACATGCTGGACACACAGACTCAATCCTCTCTCCCTGAGACAAACGCTGGATACACAGACTCAATCCTCTCTCAATGAGACATATGCTGGACACACAGAGTCACTCCTCTCTCCCTGTGACACATGCTGGGATACAGAGACTCAATCCTCTCTCCCTGAGACACACGCTGGATACACAGACTCAATCCTCTCTCCCTGAGACACATGCTGGATACACAGACTCTATCCTCTCTCCCTGAGACTCATGCTGGATACACAGACTCAATCCTCTCTCCCTGAGACTCATGCTGGATACACAGACTCAATCCTCTCTCCCTGAGACACACGCTGGATACACAGACTCAATCCTCTCTCCCTGAGACACATGCTGGATACACAGACTCAACCTTCTCTCCCTGAGACACATGCTGGTATACACAGAGTCAATCCCCTCTCCCTGAGACTCACGCTGGATACACAGACTCAATCCTCTCTCCCTGAGAAACATGCTGGATGCACAGACTCAATCTTCTCTCCCTGAGACACATGCTGGTATACACAGACTCAATCCTCTCTCCCTGAGACACATGCTGGATGCACAGACTCAATCTTCTCTCCCTGAGACACATGCTGGTATACACAGACTCAATCCTCTCTCCCTGAGACACATGCTGGACACACAGACTCAATCCTCTCTCCCTGAGACACATGCTGGATACACAGACTCAATCCTCTCTCCCTGAGACACATGCTGGGACACACAGACTCAATCCTCTCTCCCTGAGACACATGCTGGATACACAGACTCAATCCTCTCTCCCTGAGACTCATGCTGGACACACAGACTCAATAGTAATGCAGTATATCTAATATACATAGCTTTAAAAGGCATTCGATAAAGTACCACATAATAGACTAGTGAATAAGGTCAGAGAATATGGACTTTTGGTACAAATAGCAGAATGGATAGTTAGCTGGCTTCAAGACAGAAAGCAGAGGATGGAGGTAAAGTGCAGCGATTCATCGTGGCAGCAGTCAGGACGTGGTGTTCGACAAGGATCAGCCCTCGAACCACAGTTGTTCACAATTTATGTTAAAGATTTAGACTTTGGAACCAAAACAGAATTTTTAAATTAGCTGATGACACCTCATTGTAGGGCATAGTCAATAGAGAGAAGACCAGCAACAAATTACAGGAGGATAGACTGTAAAATCTGACATAAGTATGCAAAAAGGAAAAGATTAGAGAAAGTAAAAATGGGTCCCTTAGTGGGTGAGACAGGAGAAATTATAAAGTGTAATTAGAAATGGCAGAACAATTAAACACATACTTTGTGCCTCATGAAAAAAGGTACAAAAAACCTCGCAGAAATAGTGGTGAACCAAGGTTCTGGCGAGAATGAGTAACTGAAAGAAAATAATACTGGAAAAATTAGTGGGACTGAAAGCCGATAAATCCCGTGTACCTGATGGCTTACATCCTAGGGTTTTGAATTCGATGGCTATAGAGATAGTGGCTGCATTGGTTTTCATCTTCTAAACTGCCATAGATTCTAGAATGTTTCCTGTGGATTGGAAGGTAGCAAATGTAATCCCCACCCCCCGATTTAAGAAAGGAGGGGGAGAGAAAACGGGGAACTACAAAGCAGTTAGCCTGATATCAGTATAAGTTAGCTAGAATATATTAGTCAGGACTTGGTAACAGGGCACTTAGAAAAAATAATAGGATTGGGAAAAGCGAACACAGGGTTTAGAGAAACATAGAAAATAGGTGCAGGAATAGGCGATTCGGCCCTTCGAATATGCACCACCATTCAATAAGATTACGGCTGATCATGCAACTTCAGTACCCCATTCCTGCTTTCTCTACATACCCTCTGATCCCGTTAGCCGCAAGGGCCATGTCTAACTCCCTCTTGAATATATCTAACAAACTGGCATCAACAACTTTCTGTGGTAGAGAATTCCACAGGTTAACAACTCTCTGAATGAAGAAGTTTCTCCTCATCTCGGTCCTCATAATTAGACTGTATCCCCTGGTTCTGGACTTCCCCAACATCGGGAACATTCTTCCTGCATTTAACTTGTCCAATCCCGTCAGAATTTTATATGTTTCTATGAGATCTCCTCTCATTCTTCTAAATCCCAGTGAATATAAGCCTAGTCGATCCACTCTTTCTTCATATGTCACTCCTGCCATCCCGGGAATCAGTCTGGTGAACCTTCGCTGCACTCCCGCAATAGCAAGAATGTCCTTCCTGTGATTAGGAGAACAAAACTGTGCACAGTATTCAAGGTGAGGCCTCACCAAGGCCTTATACAACTGCAGTGAGACCTTCCTGCTCCTAAACTCAAATCCCTTCCATTCCATTTTGCTTACAACTACCAGTCCTTCTTTGCATTGTGGACCGTACCCTGTAGGAATATTGTACAGTTCTTAATCATGAAAACCCCCTCACAATCAGTAGACAGACGAGATTCTCATTCCTATCTAGGCCTCCAATCATTTTGAAAGGGAAGTCAGGTTTGTCGCATCTGATTGAGATTTCTGAGGTTGTAAGTAACAGAATAGATAAGGGGGAGAGCAGTGGATGTGATATATTTGGATTTTCAGAAGGCATTCAATAAGGTACCACACAAGATGTTATCAAACAAAAATTAGAACCCATGGAATTGGTCGTAATATTCCAGCATGGATTGAGGATTGGTTAACGGGGGGAAAAAAAACAGAGAGCAGGAATACAACAGTCATATTTGGGTTGGCAGGATGTAACTAATGGTGTACCACAAGGATCAGGGCTTGGGTCTCAGTTATTCACAATCTATATCAATAATTTGGATGAGACTTCCGAATGTACTATATACAAGTTTGTTGATGATACAAAGCTAGGTGGGAAAGTAAGCTGTGACGTTGATGCAAAGAGGCTTCAAAGGGATATAGACAAGATAAGTAAGTGGCCAAGATCATGGAAATTGAAAGATAATGTGGAGACATGGGAATGTGTCTACTTTGGGGAACAAAATGGAAGAGTGGAGGGTAATTTAAATGGTGAGAGATTGTGAAAAGTTGGTGTTCATAGGGACCTGGATGCCCTTTTATACGAATCACTAAAAGATAACATGCAGGTACCAAAGGAAGGACATACATGGCATTGAGGGAATGCAGCGAAGGTTCACCAGGCTGATTCCTGGGATGGCGGGATTGTCACGTGTGTAGAGATTGAGTAAACTATGCCTATATTCTCTAAAGTTTAGAAGAGTGGTTGACACATACCAAATTCTTACAGGGCTTGACAGCATAGACAGGGAGGATGGTTCCCCTGGATGGGGTTTCTCGAACACGAGGTCACAGTCTCAGAATAAGGGGTCGGCTATTTGGGACAGAGATGAGCAGAAATGTCATCACTCAGAGGATGGTGAATGTTTGGAATTCTTACCCCGGGGGTCTGTTGATGCTCATTCGTTGAGTATAGTCAATACAGAGATCGCTAGATGTTTGGATATTAAGTGAATCAAGGCATATGGGGATAGTGCATGACAGATGGGTTTTTACTACAATCCAGTAGGTGCACGGTCAACCTTACCGATATTATCTTTCATTCCAGTTTATTTAATTGCATTTAAGGTCCACAGCTGCCATGGTGAGATTTCAACTCAGGTCTCTGGATCATTAGTCCGGGCCTCTGGATTACTATTCCTGTAAAATAACCACTATGCTGCCGTACCTGATTATTTAAAGTGTCAAAGATCCTGCATGCGTTTTTTGCAATCTTATCAAGTTGTCTTTCAAGGAGTAGTATACGTAAACAATTAAGTCTGTCTATCTGCACCCTATTTAAAATTGCACCAATCAGTTTATATTGCCACTCCTCATTTTTCCTCCCAAAATGTATCACTTCACACTTGTTAAATTTTACCTATCGTGTGTCTGTCCAATTCAGCAGACGTTCTATGCTCCCCTGAACTCTGCTTCCCTCCTCACTGTTTACTACATTTCTGAGTTCCATATCATCTGCAAACTTTGAGATTATGCCTTTAGACATGTCCAGGCCATCATGCTCGATCAAAAGAAGCCCTGCCATTAATATAGAACCCCTGATTGAAGGGGGTTAACTGAAACTGGTTGTTCACTTACTGTAATTAATGTCAGTCTCCACGGGGTAACAGAAACTGTTTGTTCAGTGACTGTACATAATGTCAGTCTCCACAGAGACTAATTGTATCAGTGCAGGTTTTACTTGTTCTATTAAAAAAGGACTCCTTTCAATGTGTTTTCTCATAGTGTCAGTGTGAGCATCCCCTCCAGCACTATCAGGGGTTTGCATGCTGCTCCACAGAAAGGGAGACAGAATCTGAAAAAACTGGATCGGAATGATACAGCAATGGATCAGAATCTGAAAACAGTGCATTGGAATATTACAACGATGGACAGGAGTTTCATCTTGCTTTTTAACTATCTTGTTGCAAATTATGATAGATTGCCATTAGAATTGCGAATCAGTGGTGTACTTCAGACTATTGAATACCTTTACTATCCGCTCCTTGCTGCTGTTGGTGTTCCTGGTAAGTCTCTGTGCCCAACTGTTAACTCTGCAAACCTTTGCTATCTGTATCACTGTCCTTGTAATTTACTCTCCCCTCTTTGCTGCTATTGGTGTCCCTGGTAATTCTCGATAACCGACTATTAGATTTGTAAACCATGAATAACTGCATTACTGTGTGTGTCATTTAAATCTTGGAGCACCCAAGTCATTGCCTTCAGTCCTCGTCACAAACTCGGTTATCTATCAAACAACTCAGCCCCCTCACTGGCAAATGTCTGAGGCTGAACGAGACTGTTCAAAACCTGAGCGATCTATTTGAACCTGAGCAGAGTTCTGAACTCATATTATATGAAAGCAAAACAATGCAGATGCTGGAACCTGAAATACGAACAGAAAAGGCTGGAAATCTCAGCGGGTCAGGCAGCATCTGTGGAGTGAAGCAGATGTAACATATCAGTTCGTTGACCCTTTGTCAGAAGTGGCAAATTTTCAAAATGAGCAAATTGTTAAGGATCACTAAAAGGAGGAGGGGAGGAAAGAACAAAATGGATGATCTGTAATGGGGTGGAAGACAGGAGAGATTTCAGAGACCAAAGGCATGATGGGCCAACTTGAGATGATAGTATCAGAAGTTAGAAAAAGATTAGCTGAGATAGAATGCAAAGGGGAGGATAATTATAAGCTGCCGTGGGAAACAAAGTGAGAGAAAAAATATATCAGAGTAAAATATGGGTAAAGTTTAATCTCTAAAATTGTTGAACTCGATTTTGAATCCAGAGGGCATAAAAGTTCTTAAAGGAAAGGTGAGGTTCCTCGAACTTACATTGAACTACATTGGAACAGTGCAGGAGTCAGAGGATGGACATATCAGGGTGGGACTGGAGTCGAGAATTAAAGTGACAGGCGAATGGTTGTTTGGGGTCACACATACCGACTGAACGAAGGTGTTCTAAAAAGCAGTCACCCAATTTGCATGTGGTCTCCCCAATATTGCGGGGACCATATCGTGAGCAGCAAATATTGTTTACTAAATTGAAAGAAGTACATGTAAATCGCTGTTTCACCTGGAACAAATATTTGGGGCACTGGACAATAGGAAGGAAAGAGATAAGATGGCAGGTATTGCATCTCCTGTGCTTGCACGGGAATGTACCATGGGAAGAGGAGGTGGTGCTTGACGTGATTGTGGAATGGACCAGGGTGTTGCGGATGGAGCAATCCCTTCAGAATGCTGAGAGTGGGAGGGGAATATGTGATTGGTGGTGGGTCACGCTGGAGCTAGCAGAAATGGTGGAGGATGATCCCTTGAATGTGGAGGCTGGTGGGGTGAAAGGTGAGGACGAAGGGAGACCTGTCATGGTTCTAAGAGAGAGGGGAAGGTTCCAAGAGTGAGGGGAAAGTGTGTGAGCAGAGGTCCACGAAGTAGAATAGGCATGGTAGAGAGCCATGTTATCCATGGGGAATGGGAATCCTTGGTTGAGAAAAGAACGAAGACATTTCAGAGGCAATAGTGTGGAAGGTGGCATCGTCAGAGCAGATGCGATGCAGATCAAGCAACTGCGAGAATGGAATGGAGTCCTTACAGGATTCCAGGTGGGTGGAAGTGTAGTCCAGGTAGCTGTGGGAGTCAGTGGGCTTAAAGTCAATGTTTGTCAATAGTCTATCACCAGAAATGGAGACAGAGAAGTCGAGGAATGGAACGGAAGAGTCGGAGGTGGATCATGTTATGCTGAGGGAAGGGTGGAAATTGGATGCAAAGTGAACAAAATGTTCAAGTTTAGGGCGAGAGCAAGAAAAGGTATGGATACAGTCATCAATCTATCGGAAAACCTTGGTGTGGGAGGGGACCGGATTTGGAGTGGAAAAAATATTCCACATCTTCCGTGAACAGAAGGCATAGCAAGGACCCATGCAGGTTCGCGTAGCAACACCTTTAATTTGGAGGAATTGAAGGGAGTTAAAGACGAACTGTTCAAGATGACAACAAGTTCAGTCAGGTGGAAGAGGGTGTTGGTGGTGGTGAACTGATTGGGCCGCTGCTTGAGGAAGGAGCAGAGCGCCCTCAGGCCATGCTGGTGGGCGATGGACATGCAGAGGGATTGGACGTCCATGGTGAAAAGGAGATGGTTGCTGCCACAAAACTGGAAACTGTTAAAGTGACAGAGGGCATCGAAGGAGTCGCAAATGTCGATGAGAAGAGGGAGCAAAGGTGGAAAAAGTAGAGTCGACAAAGGAAGCAATCCATTCCATGGGACAAGAACAGCTGCAACGATGCGTCTATCGGGTAAGTCCTGTTTGTGGATCTCGGGAAAGAAGTAGAAGTGGGCTGAGCGGGTTTGGGGAACTATGAGTTTGCTGGCTGTGGAGGTAAGGTTCCAGATGAGATGAGGTCAGTGACGGACTGGGAAATGGTGGCTTGATGATCGGTAGTGGGGTCATGGTGCAGGAATAGGTAGGATGAGGTGTCAGAGATTACGAGATCAGCCTCTGCAAGATAGAGGTCGGTTCACCAACCAGCAGCACCGCCACCCTTGTCAGTGATAGTGAGTAAGATAGCTGTAGACTGCAGGACGATATCAATGGATTTGTCAGGTTGGCAAAGCAGTGGCACATGGAATTCAATCTGGAGAAGTGAGAGGTAATACATTTGGGGAATGCGCACAAGGCAAGGGAATACACAGTAAATGGTAGGATACTGAGAAATGCAGAGGAACAACGGGACCATGTTGTGCATCCCACAGATCCCTGAAGGTACCAGGACAGGCAGATCAGGTGTTTAAGATGACCTATGGAATGCTTGCCTTTATTAGCCGAGCCAAGGATATAAGAGCAGATAGATTATGCTAGAACTGTAAAAATCATTAGTTAGGCCACAGCTTCAATTCTTGCGTACAATTCTTGTCAGAGCATTACAGGAAATATGTACTTGAACTGGAGAGAGTACAGACGAGAATTAAAAGGATTTTGACAAGACTAGAAAATTATATCTATGAGCAAATATTGGACAGGCTGGCGCTGTTTTCTTTAGAACAGAGGAGTGTGAGGGGAATCTTCATTGAGGTGTACACAATGATGAAGGGCCGACGTATAGTGGATTGGAAGGAGCAATTTCCAGTAACAGCGAGGTCAGTAACCAGTGGCCATATATTTAAGGTAATTGATAGAAGGATTAGAAGGGAGTTGAGCAGAATTTATATTACCAAGTGTGTGGTGTGGGTCTGGAAATCACTGCCTGAAATGATGGTGGAGGCAGATAATCTTATTACATTTAAAAAGTACTTGTATAGTCATTTGAAGTGCGGTAACCTGCAAGGGTATGAACCAAAACCACTGAAACGTTATTAGGTTGATAACTCTTCGTCGACAGTGGCAGACTTGAAGGGCCGAATGGCCTCGTTCTGTGCTGTAAATTTCTATGATTCTAACATCCTCTGCACCCACTCTTATCCTTGACATCATTGATAATGTGTCCTTCTCAGAATTAGACGGAACACTCCAGCTGGGGCCGAGCAAATGATTTCTAAAAGGTTGATGTTCGGTAGTGGATTTGTGTTACACCATGTCACTGTTTTAAAGCCAAGAACTCCGTATGCTTTTTTAACAGCTATCGCAACGTGTCCCAGCACCTTCAAATATTTCTGTAGGGATTCCCCATGTCTCTCTGATCTTGTACCCACTTTAAACTTTTAGCGTTTAGTTTAGTTTGCTTCTGCTCATATTTCCTACCAAAATCTATCACTTCACACTTTTCTGTGCCAAATTGCATCTGCCATGTGTCTGCCCAATTCAACAGTCTGTCTGTGACTTCCTGAAATTCAGAATCATTGATTTTATTCTCATTTTATTATTGGATTTATTTGCTTGCAGACTAGGTGTGATGCTGTTACAGGCGGTGTTAATTGCACATGCATAGTTACCCATGAGAAAATGGCTGGCGTTCATCTAGAGCTGCTGCAGTCCATGTGGTGAAGGTGCTCACACAATGCTGATGCTGAAGGAATTTCACGATTTTGAACCAGTGACGATGAAGGAACGACGCGAGATTTGAAGCATATGGTAGCATAGTGCTTATGATGCTTGACTAGTAATCCAGATACATGGATGAATGAATCAGAGTAATCACATACTCGGGGGAATTTTAATTAAATTAAATAAACAAATCAGGATTAAAAAGCAATATCAGTCATGGTAACCATGAAACTAATGGATTGTGGTAAAAAAAAACGATCTGATTCACTAACGTCCTTTTGGGAAGGAAATGTGCTGTCTTTACCCATTCTGACCAGAATGTGACTCCAGACCACAGTAATGTGCTTGACTCTGAAATGGTCGAGCAAGCCATTCAATTGTATAAGGTGGCTCACCACCATCTTCTCAAAGGCAATTAGGGATAGGCAAAAAATGCTGGTCTTGCCAGTGATGCCCTCATCCCAAGAATGGATTTAAGGAAAAGTCGATGTCTGGATGATGTGTGACTTTGAGGGGAGAATTAGAGTTGGTGTTGTTTTGTGCTACAGTCCGAGCTGAATTATAGCCCCTCCCGGGTGCCTCATCCCCTTGATGCCAATTGTAAGCATGCAATTGCTGCCTGGGGGTGGGGGGTGATAAGTATTTATGGTAAAATACTAAACATAAAAAAACTAACGTTTGCATTTTCGGGATGCAAATCCTTTACTGGACATGTGGCAATGAGTTGGGCCTTGAACACGAGGATAAAAAGTTTAAAATCGAGGCATTATCGGACTGGGCACCGTTGTCGGTCACCGAGCAACGGGCGGGGTGGTTGGGTGAGCGAGGCTTGGAGTGAATTAGGACACGGGCAGCAGAGTGTTGGCTGAGACAGAAATGGTTGTAATTACTTTTAGATTTAACTCACATCTCCCCACACCTGGAACAATTTACCTCGGAGGATAACAAATGACTGTGAATTGGTTTCAAGCCAAGCCTTTGCGAGGCAAAATCTTAGTCCAATTAATCAGCACGCTGTGATGTTTGATATCTGCCGAGGTCTGCAGACAAGGACGGAGACATTTGTCCGGGCAGTGGAGCTAAACGGGCGGTATCTGATCTGGCGCCCGTTACACTCAGCACCGGATATTTAGTTGTACTGCAGTGAATGACGGATTTCTAGGCATAGGTCTTCAATTATCAACACTATTTTCCAGCAAAGGTGTCTTCGCAACTCTGTGAAGCCACTTCTGTGTCACAGAACTAATCTCAGTAATTCTGCACCATCGACACACCTGTCGTCCCAAAACCCATCGTCCTCTTTAAAAAAAAACATTACGGCTCTACTCGAGATAAGGTTCTCATTGTGTAACATGCAATGTGCCCCTAAACAGGAGGGCGGACAAACAGCCAGTAATTGTACAACATGCAGTGAGCCCCTAAACAGCAGGCCGGAGTGACACAGAAACACTGTCACTGTCGTTTTAAAGATAAAGGACAAGTCACATTTGATTTTTAAAGAGACAGAACCAGTAATACGGATTTTTACACAAGTCATACAGGCTTTGTATAGGGACAGGACCAGTCTCACAGGCTTTTAAACGAGACAGGACCTGTCACACAGGCTTTTTTAAAGAAGGGCGAGTCACACAGGCTTTTTGCTGAGACAGTACCAGTCACACAGGCTGTTTAACGAGCCAGGAGCAGTGACATAGGCGCTTTAAAGAGACAGGACACGTCTCTACAATTATACAGGGCATTTGTGATACCACACTTGGTAAACATAAGAACATAAGAAATAGGAGCAGGAGTAGGCCATGCGACCCTTCGAGCCTGCTCCGCCAATGAATACGATCAGGGCTGATCCGATGATGGAATCAGTTCCACTTCCCTTCCCGCTCCCCATAACCCCTTATTCACTTATCGTTTAAGAAATTATATATCTCTGTCTTAAATGTATTGAATGTCCTGGCATCCGCAGCTCTCTGAGGCAGCGAATTCCACAAATTTGCAACCCGCTGAGAGAAGAAATTCCTCCTCATCTCAGTTTAAATTGCACGTCCCCTTATTCTAAGACCATGCCCTCTAGTTCTAGTAAACCCGTCAGTGGAAACATCCTCTCTGCATCCACCTTGTCAAGCCCCCTCATAATCTTATGCATTTCGATAAGATCACCTCTCTTTCTTCTGAATTCCAATGAGTAGAGGCCCAACCTACTCAACCTTTCCTCATAAGTGAACCCCCTCATCTCCGGAATCAACCTAGTGAACCTTCTCTGAACTGCCTCCAAAGCAATTATATTCTTTCATAAATATGGAAACCAAAACTGCACGCAGTATTCCAAGCGTGGCGTCACCAAAACCCTGTGGAACTGTAGCAAGACTTCCCTGCTTTTATAATCCATCAACTTTGCAATAAAGCCGAGATTTCTTTGGCATTCCTCATCACTTGCTTTGGCTGCATACTAACCTTTGATGTTTCATGCACAAGTAACGCCAGATCTCGCTGTATTGCAGCACTTTGCATTTTTTCTCCATTTAAATTCTAACTTTCTTGTGACATTTTTCTACCTCAACACTTTCCAACATTATACTAAATCTGCCAAATGTGTGCCCACTCACTTAGCCTGTCCATGTCCTTTGGCAGATTTTTTGAATCCTTCTCACACGTTGCTTTTCCTCCCATCTTTATATCATCAGCATATTTGGATATATTACACTCGGTCCTTTCTTCGAAGCAGTTAATATAGAGTGTAAATAGTTGGGTTCCCAGCACTGATCCCTGCAGCACCCCATTAGTTGCTGATTGCCAACCCGAGAATTAACCAATTATCCCGACTCTCTGTTTTCATTTAATTAGCCAATCCTCTATCCTTGCTACTCTATTACCCGCAACAACGTGAACTTTTAGCTTGTGCAGTAACCTTTTATTTGGCACCTTGTCAAATTCCTTCTCGAAATCCAAATACACCACACCCACTGATTTCCCGTTATCCACCCAGTTCGTTATATCCTCAAATAATTCCAGCAAATTTGTCAGACATGAGTTCCCTTTCATAAATCCGTGCGAACTCTGCCTGACCAAATTATGCTTTTACAAATGTCCCGCTACTGCTTGATTAATAATGGATTCCAACATTTTCCCAGCCACAGATGTTAGGCTAACTGGTCTATAGTTTCCTGCTTTTTGTCTGCCTCCTTTTTTAAAAAGGGGCGTTACATTTGCAGTTTTTCAATCTGCTGGGATGTCCCCAGAATCCAGGTGATTTTTCTAAATTACAACCAATGCATCCACTATCCCGACCACTACTTCTCTGAAGACCCGAGGATGCAAGCAATCAGGTCCAGGGGTTTTATCCGCCTTTATTCCTATTATCTTACTGAGTACCATCTCCTCAGTGATTGTGATTGTGTTAAGTTCCTCCAACCCCATTTGCCCCTTGACTATCCACTGTTGGGAATTTGTTTGTATCCTCTACCGTAAAGACTGATACAAAATATTTGTTAATAGTTTCTGCCTTGTCCATGTTCCCAATTACTAATTCCCCAGTCTCATCCTCGAAGGGACCCGGATTACCTTCAGCCACTCTTTTCCTTTTTATATACCTGTAGAAATTCTTGCTATCTGTTTATATTTAGTGCTAGTTTAATTTCATTATCTATCATCCCTTTCTCATTCATTTTATTGTCATTCTTTGCTGATTTTTGAAAGCTTCCCAATATTCTGTCCTCTCACTAGTTTTGGCCACTTTGTATGCCTTTGTTTTTAATTGGATACCGTCCTTTATTTCTTAAGTTAAACACAGATGGCTAGTTTTTCTTTTACACCCTTTTCTTCTAACTGGAATATATTTTTCTTGAGAGTTGTGAAATATCTCCTTATATTTATGACACTGTTTATCAACCGTCCTAAACTTTAATCTATTTCCCCAGTCCAATTTAGCCAACTCTGGTGTACTGTGTCCTTGTCTGGTCATCTTACCTAAGTGAAGTGAAGGTTCATTAGATTGGAACCTGGCATGAGGGCATTGCCCAATGTGAAGCGTTTGAGTAGATTAGGCCTATATTTCGTAGAGTTTAGAATAATGAGTGGTAATCTAATTGAAAAATATATAACCCGTAACAGTCTTGACAGGGCTAATACTAGGCAATGTAAAACACGGGGTCACAGTCTCAGAAGAATGGCTCGGTCATTTAGGATTAAAATAAGGAGATATATTTTCACTCAAATGGTTGTGAATCTTTGGAATTTTCTATCCCAGAGGCATGTGGATGCTGAGTTTTTGAGTACATTCCTGACAGAGTTCGATATATTTTTGGCAACTAGGAGAATTACGGGATATGAGGATAGTGCCAGAAAGTGGAGTTGTGTTAGAAGATTAGCCATGATCTTGTTGAATGGCAGAGCAGGCAGAATGTGTCAAATGGGCTAGGGGCAGCACGGCCTGACTGCACTGCAATTTGTGTGTGCACTAGGTCCATGCAGCAGAGCAGGTCTCCAGTTGGCCTGGTTAACCCTTGCCACTGGTTAAAGACCTAGCTCTGTCAAGCCCGTGTGAGGGCTGATGTGCCACCGTCATCACACGTTAAAACATCCACGCACAGGCATCTTCCACCCCTGGAGTTCAGGACTGGAACATCGGGTGCTGCATTGAAACATCTATGAATTTCAGCCTTCTGCTGTGGAAGCAAGTCATCCTCGTTTTCGGGACGACCTATGATGATGACTCCAGATCGTATTTCGTATCTTCTTCTGCCGCACAGGCGAGAAAAGCGATAGGACAAGTCACACATATCTTTTGAAAGAGACAAGAGCCGTCACACATGCATTTACGGAGAATAAACTCTAAAAAGACGGGCTTCAAATTCGTCTCCTGATTCTGATCACCTCTTTCAAATCTCCTCCCAATCTTCTCTGTGCCAAGGAGAACAACCTCAGCTTCTCCAGTCTACCCATCAAACTCAAATCCCTCTAAGGGGGCCGCACAGAACAGATAGTTTTGGATCGGTAATTCAGAGCGTAAATTCTAGGCCCTCATATAGTTCTTACAGATTATTAGACCATTAATGTTCATTGACAGATCCCAATCTTGTCATGAATATGACATTTTAGAAACTCTTATCTTGCAGACTCCTTTTAATATATTTAATTGTCCATAGTATTGTGAAATATTTAATATGAAATAGTAGGGTTTTACCCACATGTCCTAAGATTGTCTACAGATAGCAATCCATAACGTAACTGTGTGCTTTAAGTGCTGGAGACACTTGTTGGAGTCATGAGTCACTGCAGAATACCCAGCCTCTGGCCTGATGTAGTCGCCACAACATTCATGTGGCTGGTCCAGTTAAGTTTCTGATTAATGGCGACCCTGAGGATTTTGATGGTGGAGTATTCGGGGATGATTTTCCCGTGGACGAAGTTAGACTATCGCTTGTTGGAGGTGGTCATCGTCTGCCGCTTGTGTGGAGAGAATTTATCATAGACATCAGGGATGAGGATTTCAGTTATGTGGGGAGACGAGAGACGCTGGGTTTGGTTTACTTATAGTAGAGACGTTCAGAGGGAGATTGAATAGAAGTGTTCAAAATTATGAGGGTTTGCTCCAATGGCCACAATGTCATGAGCAAAGTTACACTGGTATAAGATTATTGGTAAATTAAACATAGAATCATAGAATGGTTAGAGCACAGGAGGAATCCATTCTTCCCCTCAAGCCCGTGCTGGCTCTGTGCATTCTTGATTACAACCACTTGCTGCATAAACAGTGTTTCCTCATGTCGCCTTTGATTCTTCTGACATTCATCTTGCATATTTTTTACACAGTGAGTGGTTAGGATCTGGAATGCACTGCTTCAAATGATAGTGGAGGTAGATTAAATCGTGGCTTTCAAAAGGGAATCGGGTAACTACTTGAAATAAAATGAATCAGGGCAACGGGAAGAGGGCGGGGGATTGGGACGACCTGAAGTGCTACTGAACAGAGCTAGCACGGGTTCGGGGGCCGAATTACATCCTTCTGTGCTGTAAACATTCTATGATTCTCCAAATATTTACTATCCCATCCTTGATATTGTTGGTGTTACTAGTAAGTATGTCAGTCCCTATATTATTTCTATAAACCATGTTACACTGCAATATTATTCTTACTATTACCCGTGGGATACTCTCTTATTAATGGTACACTGTGGTTCTAGTTACTGCTTCTTTCTTACAACATGGGTTGTAGTTTAAAATTACTGGAACATCCTTGCTTCTGTTTGTGTCCCTGCTAAGTCTATTTACACAGCAATGTTGCTATAAATAATGTTTATTGTGTTTCTCTCCTTGTCATTCCCAATCCCATCCACGCTGCTGTCGGTTATCGATTCTGAACGTTGTTCAATGTTACCAAGATTTAAATGTTCTATATTTAACTCAGCCGACTATATTGGTCGAGACTCTTTATTTAACGAATTACAGCCTGTTTTCTGCACTCAAAATGTGTAACAGATCAGAGTAATGTTGTCTTGGTTCCTAAGATTTTTCACCTAATGATGACAGGGCATGGAACTGAAACATTAACTCTGTTTCTCTCTCCACCGATGCTGCGTGACATGCTGACAATTTCCAAAATGTCCTGTTTCCATTTCAGATTTCCAGCAACCGCAGTATTTTGCAGTTGTTTTCACCCAATGTTCGGTATGGTTATTTACACAGAGTCACAGGGAAATTTGCTAGCAGATCATAGGCACAGGTTTACATGTCTGAAATATCCGCTAATCATTCGGTTCCAGTCAGTGTCTCCTTTCCCACCATCTCCAGTTCTGCATTAGTGGCATTGCTTCTGATGGCTGGAACAGGATAACGAGGATCAATTACATTGTCATAAAATCTTCATTCGGCCTTATTTCAATACTTTTATTTCCAATCCATGATTTTACTTTACAATTGTATCCCCTGTCCGTCTTTCACAGTTTAATCGATCGCTCAGTGAGGCCCAGAGTGATGCTCTGTTGACTTCTGCTGCACTTCAAAATACACAATCCCTGCAGATTTTAACTGAAGGACTGAGGATAAGAAAGTACGTTCATATTTTCTCGTCTAATAGTCTCTGAACACGTGAACACCAACAGGTGAAAAAGTACATGGATAAATCTTCCATTTGACTTCAGATACTTTACAAAATCGTTTGGCGGCTCTTTGCCTGTGAGATAAGACATCTGATTTTGATGTGAATAAATGCATTTAATGGGGCATTATCAACGATATCTACTTATTACAATTCATGTCTATTCTTTGCAATGTAATTTGGAAAATCTTCCCTTCAGTCAGGTACAATTTGAGTATTTCAACAAAAATGCCGAAAGCTCAAACTTCAACACCTTCTTACAACTAGTTATATTTATAACTGAAGTGCGCTAGCATTTATTATCTTAGCATTGTCAAATTACATCCATATATTTTAAATACAATTGTCTGTAATTATTGCACGCCAAGTTTGCAGTTTCTGCATTTTGCTGTTGCATTCATTTTCTGTTCTAAGTATAATGAATATTCTAACCAGGAGCAGGTATCCCAGCTGGATTTCCCCCTCCCTAACACAGTGGGACAGAAGCGAAATGCACCACTCAACTGGTCCCGGGACATCAAGGCTTCATGGGAGATTCGGGTCCTTTGCGTTCCTGGGACCTCGGGCGGTGCTTTTGCCTGCTGGGCTAAAGGTAGATCTATCATACAATCTCTAACTGATCAAACATCTGTTAGTTTCATGTTACGTTTATCGCTATTTCCTTTATTGATGCCACAATAAACCCTGTATTCCGCTCCACGGGTAATATACTTGACGATATCAATGAATAATGGTAATGCATTACAGACATCACCCCAAATCTAATTAAACTGTTGCTCTTGTTCCCAGCCTGATATATAATTTTCCTGCATTTTTTTCCCCCTCCCTCACAGTGAACTTAGTGACGATTGTGATCCTGTCTCGGGGAAAGTGCGGTCTCTGCAAATGTGTAACTCGGTACCTGGTGGCCATGGCAGTGGCCGATCTACTGGTCGTTATCCTCGATCTGATATTGAGGCACATTCCGGTTGTTTATTGGCAGCAGTTTCAATTTGTGCGGTCCCTCTCCGTGTGTAATATCCACGCCGTCCTGCTGTATGCAGTCACAGACTGTTCTGTCTGGTACACCGTCACTTTCACCTTTGATCGATTTGTGGCCATTTGTTGTCAGAAACTGAAAACTAAATATTGCACCAAGAAAACAGCGGCTGTGGTTCTGGGAACAGTGACTGTACTGAGCGGTTTAAAAAATATTTTCTGGTATTTTATGCTGAACCGTTGGTATTTGCTTATGAACGTCCCCTGGTTTTGTGTTGTATCAGTGGCTGTTCTGTATTCGCCGGTCTGGACAGCAATCGAGTTCCTACATAATATCCTAACCCCGGGTGTCCCGTTTGTTCTGATTCTGCTGCTCAATGCAGTCACCGTCAGACATATTTTAGTGGCCAGCAGAGCCCGCAGGAGACTCCGGGGTCCCAGCAGTGGGGAGAGGCCCAGAGACCCAGAGATGGCGAGCCGCAAAAAATCGATAATTTCACTGTTTGTTATCTCCGGAAATTTCATCCTGTTATGGGCGGTATTTATGTTGTATTCTATATATTACCGGATGTGGTGTTTCGGGTATAAGTCTGTCACTATACCTGATTATGTAAGTGCACTTGGATTCCTGCTGCAGATGCTGAGTTGCTGCACAAACACTGGTATTTATGCCGTGACCCAGGCAAAGTTCAGAGTGCAGCTCAAGAATTTGGCAAAATATCCCTTTATTCTGCTTGTGAAATTCATTAAACGATGAGAAGAAGCAGAGACTTTGGAGCCTCAGATTCCATGTGGTGTGATATTGTTAGCGAGCTGCTCTCCCACGCCCGTCCACTGGGCGAGTGATCCGGGTGAATAATGACAATCGCACACACGACACATGGATCCCTATGAGGGGCCAGTGATTTGGGTGAATATTAACTCACTCACACACTGTCTACACTGGGCTCACTGTGTGAGGCCTGTGATCCCGGTGAATATTAACACACTCACTCACACACTGTCTACACTGGGCTCCCTGTGTGAGGCCTGTGATCCCGGTAAATATTAACACACTCACTCACACACTGTCTACACTGGGCTCCCTGTGTGAGGCCTGTGATCAGGGTGAATATTAACACACTCACTCACACACTGTCTACACTGGTCTCCCTCTGTGAGGGATCTGTGATCAGGGTGAATATTAACACACTCGGTGACACACTGTCGACACTGGGCTCCATGTGTGAGGCCTGTGATCAGGGTGAATATTAACACAGTCACTCACACACTGTCTACACTGGGCTCACTGTGATGAGGCCTGAGATAAGGGTGAATATTAACACACTAACTCACACACTGTCTACACTGGGCTCCCTGTGTGAGGCCTGTGATCCCGGTGAATATTAACACACTCACTCACACACTGTCTACACTGGGATCCCTGTGTGAGGCCTGTGATCCCGGTGAATATTAACACACTCACTCACACACTGTCTACACTGGGCTCCCTGTGTGAGGCCTGTGATCAGGGTGAATATTAACACACTCACTCACGCACTATCTACACTGAGCTCCCTGTGTGAGGCCTGTGAGCCCGGTGAATATTAACACACTGACTTACACACTGTCTAAACTGGGTCCCTGTGTGAAGCCTGTGATCATGGTGAATATTTACACACTCACTCACACACAGTCTACACTGGGCTCCGTGTGTGAGACATGTGATCAGGATGAATATTGACACATTCACTCACACACTGTCTACACTGGGCTCCCTGTGTGAGGCCTGTGATCAGAGTGAATTTTAACACACTCACTACACACTGTCTACACTGGGCTCCCTGTGTGAAGCCTGTGATCATGGTGAATATTAATACACTCGGTGACACACTGTCTACACTGGGCTCCATGTGTGAGGCCTGTGATCAGGGTGAATATTAACACAGTCACTCACACACTGTCTACACTGGGCTCACTGTGATGAGGCCTGAGATCAGGGTGAATATTAACACACTAACTCACACACTGTCTACACTGGGCTCCCTGTGTGAGGCCTATGATCCCGGTGAATATTAACACACTCACTCACACACTGTCTACACTGGGATCCCTGTGTGAGGCCTGTGATCAGGGTGAATATGAACACACTCACTCACGCACTATCTACACTGAGCTCCCTCTGTGAGGCCTGTGAGCCCGGTGAATATTAACACACTCACTTGCACACTGTCTAAACTGGGTCCCTGTGTGAAGCCTGTGATCATGGTAAATATTTACACAGTCACTCACACACAGTCTACACTGGGCTCCATGTGTGAGACATGTGATCAGGATGAATATTGACACATTCACTCACACACTGTCTACACTGGGCTCCCTGTGTGAGGCCTGTGATCAGAGTGAATATTAACACACTCACTACACTCTGTCTACACTAGGCTCCCTGTATGAAGCCTGTGATCATGGTGAATATTAACACACTCGGTGACACACTGTCTACACTGGGCTCCATGTGTGAGGCCTGTGATCAGGGTGAATATTAACACAGTCATTCACACACTGTCTACACTGGGCTCACTGTGATGAGGCCTGAGATCAGGGTGAATATTAACACACTAACTCACACACTGTCTACACTGGGCTCCCTGTGTGAGGCCTGTGATCAGGGTGAATATTAACACACTCACTCACACACTGTCTACACTGGGCTCCCTGTGTGAGGCCAGTGATCCCGGTGAATATTAACACACTGACTCACACACTGTCTACACTGGGCTCCCTGCGTGAGGCCTGTGATCAGGGAGAATATTAACACACTCACTCACGCATTATCTACACTGAGCTCCCTGTGTGAGGCCTGTGAGCCCGGTGAATATTAACACACTCACTTACACACTGTCTAAACTGGGTCCCTGTGTGAAGCCTGTGATCATGGTGAATATTTACACACTCACTCACACACAGTCTACACTGGGCTCCGTGTGTGAGACATGTAATCAGGATGAATATTGACATATTCACTCACACACTGTCTACACTGGGCTCCCTGTGTGAGGCCTGTGATCAGAGTGAATATTAACACACTCACTACACACTGTCTACACTGGGCTCCCTGTCTAAGGCCTGTGATCAGGGTGAATATTAACACACTCACTACACACTGTCTGCACTGGGCTCCCTGTGTGAGGTCTGTGATCAGAGTGAATATTAACACACTCACTCACACACTGTCTACACTGCATTCGCTGTGTGGGGCCAGTGATCAGGGTGAATATTAATATGCTCACTCACACACTGTCTACACTACGATCGCTGTGTGGGGCCAGTGATCAGGGTGAATATTAACATGCTCACTCACACACTGTCGACACTGGACTCACTGAGAGTGGCAGTGATCCGAGTGAATAACAAAATGCTCATTCACACACTGTCTAATTGGGCTCGCTGTGAGCAGCCAGTGATCCGGGTGAATATTAATAGGCTTACTCGAACACACTTTACACTGGACTCCCGGTGGGGGATGCAGATGAATATTAACACACTCCCTCTCACACCCTCTACACCAGCTTCCTTCTAGGGTTCGGTAATCAGTGTGAATATTAACACACTCACCCACACAGTTTTTCCACTGGGCTCACATTGAGGGGCCAGTGATCCGGGTGAATTTTAATAAGCTCAGTCAAACAGCGCCTACACTGGGCTCCCCATTACTGACCAGTGATCCACGTGAATATTAACAGGCTCACTGATACATTGTGTACACTGGGCTCACTGTGAGGCACCAGTGATCCAGCTAATGTTAACTCGCTCACTCACACAATCTACACTGGGCTCCCTGTGACGGGCTAGTGCTCCTGGTGAATATTAACACACTAACTCACATATTGTGTATACTGGTCTCCCAGTGAATACTGCTGATCCAGCTAATATTAACACGCTCACTCACACTGTCTGCTCTGGGCTCCCTGTGACAGGCCCAGTGCTCCTGCTGTATTTTAACTAACTCACTCACACAATGTCTACACTGGGCTCCCTATGAGGGGCCAGTGATCTAGGTGAATATTAAGAGGCCCACATAAACAAAGTTTACATTTGGCACGCTGTGAGGGGCCAGTGATCAGGGTGAATGACAACACGTTCACTTACACACTGTGTACACTGGGCACCGTGTGAGGTGCCAGTGATCCGGGGGAGTACAATCACACTCATTAACACTCTGTCTACACCAGCTCCCCTGCGGCTAGGCAGTGATCTGGAAGAATTTTTTAACACACTTCCTCATACATTATCTATATTGGGCTCTCTGTGTGGGGCCAGTGTTACGAATTAATATTAACACACTCACTCACACACTGTCCACACTGAGCTCCCTGTGTGAGGTCTGTGATCAGGGTGAATATTAACACACTCACTCACACACTGTCTACACTGGGCTCCTTGTGTGAGGCCTTCGATCAGGGTGAATATTAATACACCCACTCACACAGTGTCTACACTGGGCTCGCTGTGTGAGGCCTGTGATCAGGGTGAATATTAACACACTCACTCACACACTGTCTACACTGTGCTCCCTGTGTGTGGCCCTGTGATCAGGGTGAATATTAACACACTCACTCACACGCTGTATACACTGGGCTCCCTGTGTGAGGCCTGCGATCAGGGTGAATATTAACACACTCACTCTCACACTGTCTGCACTGGGCTCCCTGTGATGAGGCCTGAATTCAGGGTGAATATTAATACACTCACTCACACACTCTCTACACTGGGCTCCCTCAGACTGGCCAGTAATCCGAGTGAATACTAACATGCTCACTCACACACTGTCTACACTCTGCTCCCTGTGTGTGGCCCTGTGATCAGGGTGAATATTAACACACTCACTCACACGCTGTATACACTGGGCTCCCTGTGTGAGGCCTGCGATCAGGATGAATATTAACACACTCACTCTCACACTGTCTACACTGGGCCCCCTATGATGAGGCCTGAGATCAGGGTGAATATTAACGCACTCACTCACACACTGTCTACACTGGGCTCCCTCAGACTGGCCAGTGATCCGATTGAATACTAACATGCTCACTCACACACTGTCTGCACTGAGCTCCATGTGAGGGGCCAGTGATGCGGGTGAATATTAACGCACTAACTCTCACAATGTCTACACCGGCTCCCTTCAAGGGTTCGTTAATCACTGGGAATATTGACACGCTCACCCACACAGTTTTTCCACTGGTCTCCCTTTGAGGGGCCTGTGATCCAGGTGATTATTAACATGCTCACTCACACATTGTGTACACTGGGCTCACTGTGAGGGGCCAGTGATCAGAGTGAATATTAACACATTCGCTCACGCACTTTCTACACTGTGCTGCCTGTGAGGCATAGACGCATAGAAGCATAGAAGTTAGGTGCAGAATCATGCCATTCGGCCCTTCGAGCCTGCATCGCCATTCAATATGATCATATCTGATCATTCAACCTCAGTACCCCTTTCCTGCTTTCTCTCCGTACCCCTTGATCCCTTTGGCTGTAAGGGCCACATCTATCTCCCTTTTGGATATATCTAACGACCTTGTCTCAACAACTTTCTGCTGTAGAGAATTCCACAGGTTAAGCACTCTCTGAGTGAAGAATGTTCTCCTCATCTCGGTCCTAAATGGCTTACCCCTTATTCTTCAACTATGAACCCTGGTTCTGGAACTCGCCCGCAAAGTGAACATACTTCCTGCCTCTAACCTGTCAAATCCCGTCAGAATTTTATGTTTCTATGAGATCCCTCTAATTCTTCTAAACTCCAGTGGATAAAGGCCCAGTTGATCCAGTCTCTCCTCGTATATCAGTCCTGCCATCCCAGGAATCAGTCTGGTGAACCTTCGCTGCACTCCCTCAATAGCAACAGTGTTCTTCCTCAGATTAGGAGACCAAAACTGTGCACAATATTCAAGGTGTGGCCTCACCAAGGCCCCGTACAACTGCAGCAAGACCACCCTGCTGCTATACTCAAATCCCCTCGCTATGAAGGCCAACATACCATTTGCCTTCTTCACTGCTGGTTGTACCTGTATGCCAACTTTCAATGACTGATGTACCATGACACCCAGGTCTCGTTGCACCTCCCCTTTTCCTAATCTGCTGCCATTCAGATAATATTCTGTCTTCACGTTTTTGCCCCCAAAGTGGATAACGTCACATTTATCCACATTCTACTGCATCTTCCATGCATTTGCCCACTCACCAAACCTGTCCAAATCACCCTGCAGCCTCTTAACATCCTCCTCACAGCTCACATCGCCACCTAGTTTAGTGTCATCTGCAAACTTGGAGATATTACACGAATTCCTTCATCTAAATCATTGATGTATATTGCAAAGAGCTGGGGTCCCAGCACTGAGCCCTGCGGCACTCCACTCGTCACTGCCAGCCATTCTGAAAAGGATGCATTTATCCCGAATCTGCTTCCTGTCTGCCAACCAGTTCTCTATCCACGTCAGTAAATTACCCCCAGTACCATGTGCTTTGATTTTGCACACCAATCTCTTGTGTGGGACCTTATCAAAAGCCTTTTGAAAGTCCAAATACACCGCATCCACTGGTTTTACCTTGTCCACTCTGCTAGTTACATCCTCAAAAAATGTCAGAATATTCGTCAAGCATGATTTCTCTTTCATAAACCCATGCTGACTTGGACCGATCCTGTCACTGCTTTCCATATCCAAGTGTGGGCTGGCCTGAGCTGCCCTGGGGCCCTCGCCTCTTCTGAGCCCCAAACTCACGCCTCTCTTGGGCCCCAGTCACTTCCATCGACAAACTCTGGCCACTCCTTCGCCCCGACCTGGCCCCGCACTGCAATCAGCGACCTGGCTTTGCAGCCGTCGCCCTCCTGCAGCAGCACGGTCCCGGCCGGCAATACCATCAGCAGGCCGCGGCCATTGGAGGGAGCAGCGTGCGGTGGCCCGGCCCAGAATTCGGTGCGGTCCCGCCAGGCAAGATCATCAGCTAATTGAAATGTTCAATGATAAATGGAGATTAGAATTCTGAAAGTTGCAGGTCTTATAGATAGAGACCAATGAAAGCAGGTCTGATTGATTGGAATCTGATTGATGGGGTTCTAATAAATGGAGGTTATTAACGTGTTAGATTATGTCTAATACAGGCAACTCTCGATTATTCATACACGGATCTAACTGAGAACCCGCTGCAACGGCACTTTTAAAAACTGTGATTCTGTCCCGTGTACAGCTGCACACGACCATTAAACCCACCCCACACACAGTCCTGCGCTGACACACAGCATTATCACTACACACAGAGAAAGGGCTTTATTTTCTACTAAAGTTTAATGCTGTATCGACCTTAAAGGAATCCTTGTAGAGTAACATTTGTACTTATTTTGGACGCAGTTCGGGAGTCAAGCCTATGCACACGGATCACTTCTTAATTCCGATTTATATATTTAGAAAACTTCCAATCAATCTCGTCAATCAAGTTAACTCGGATCTGGACAGTCTGTCCGCTCATACTGCGACCCATCCTCACGTTATCAGATCGAAGGCATTGCTCCCAAATCCGCTCTTTTAAGGCACTGTCCAGATCATCACGATGGAAGTAAGTTCAGAGGGGCCAAAGATTTATCCAACTCTTCTCTCTTCCCTGCCGTTTTTCCGTTTACTGACACTTCTGCAACTCTATTCATAGGCAATCAGATCAGCAGACCTTCACTTCGGAACTCCTCTCCAAACATAAAGAAATTGGGATAAATCTTGATGAATGTTCTCTTGTTTAGTCTGGAGTATCACTGAGGGTGTCGCCCGGCCTCGCGGGTAAGAAAAGCCGAGTCTCATTCGACCTCCAGGACCCAAGCATTCTCGGCAAGTACGTGCACTCGCCCTAGCGGCAAAATTGTTTACAAGGAATAGCCCGATCCCGGAGGGCCTCCGATAATCGAGAGTTGCCTTGTAGATGAAAATTTGATGATTGTAGGCCTGATGGATAGGAATCTGCTTGATGTGGTCTGATTGCGGCCTGACTGATGGGAGTCTGACTGATAGGTGTCCAATAGATATGAGCACCGCAGATGGGATCAGATGGATGTGGTTTGATTGAAGTCAACCTGATGACGGGTGTCTGATTGATGGTCATCCAAGAGATGGGCCTAAATGGACGTGACTGTGAAGGATGGCGGTCTTACTAATGCGGGTATTGCAGCTGGGTCTATCTGAATGGGTATCGGTGAGAAAACATAGGAACACAAGACTAGGATTAGGTCATTTAGCCCCTCGAGCCTGTTCTGCCACTCAATGATATCGTGGCTGATCTGTGCCCAAAATCCTTATAACCACATTTGCCCCATATCCCTGAAAATCCTTGCTTGGTTAGACTTAACATTATCAATTGATCTAACACGAATTGCCGCTTGTGGAAGAGGATCTGATAGCTAGGGTGCGATACGGTTTTGGTTGATGGAGACCCGACTGTTGGAGGTGTTGTTGATGATCGTTTCATAAATGGAGGTTTGATTTCTGTGCGTCTGATTGATGTGGGTGTGATTGATGGGGTCTGTTTGATGTATGTCTGATTGATGGGGGCCTGATTGATGTGGGTGTGATTAGGGTCTAATTGCTGCGATGTGATTGATTGAGCTGCGGTTAATGGGGGTGTGATAGATGCGGATCTGATTGCTGATGTTCTGATTGATCGGGGTTTTATTGATAATAATCTGATAGTCAAAGCTGCTCACTTCTTGCCTCATGTTCCGCCTTGGACACAAAGGACCAATCAGCGCTCAGCACCTTCAAACCTTCAGTGTTTCTGTTTCCACAAGCAACCGCAGCCCTTTATCTCACCGACCAATCAGAGGCCGATTTGACTGAATAGCAGCGTTCTGACCCGCGCGGTATAAATAGCGGGAGCGGCGACACCCGCCTAATTTTCTGGAGCTGCGAGAATACACGGAGATCATGGTGAGTGGGCGCGGGGGGAAATGCACAGGGCGACGGTGTTGTACCGAGAGAGAGGGATTCACGGGGAAAGCGAAGCCATGGGGAGAATGCACTGACACAGCGGGAATGCACTGGAATGCGGGGATCGATGGAGACCGGGATAATCCACGGGAATGAGAGAGATCGTCCCAAAGACGAGCTCCCTCTGACGCTGGAGGTGGAATTCTCAGTTTCAATCCTTGAATGCAGCCCTGAGTGTCCGAGGAGAGGTCGTGCATTGGAACGAGGAAAAAGCCTCCTGAAATTCAAACACACTTTGTTGTAGATGAGGTAAGGAATTGATTGAGCTCCTGAATGCAGTCACATGACACAGTGAGCTTACACCAAAAACTGAAGGTATAAAACTGGGTGAAAGCCCAGTGAATGACCCGGGCCAGAATTTTGTTCAGTGAAACTCTTTCCTAAATGTATCTTTCTGTAAATGAAGTGCCTGCCAACAGATGTGATTTTGAAGCTGCTTTTTCTGCAACTGAAATTTAACGTATTCTCTTTCCCCCACAGGTTGGCATCAAATACCAGCCCCCGACGGTGGTGCCAGGGGGCGATCTGGCAAAGGTGCAGCGCGCTGTTTGTATGCTGAGCAACACCACCACCATTTCCTTAGCTTGGACCCGCCTCAACCTCAAATTCGACAAGATGTACGCCAAGCCGGGCTTTGTCCACTGGTACGTGGGAGAGGGGCTGGAGAAAGGGGAGTTCCAGGACGCACGGGAGGACATGGCTTCACTCGAGAAGGATTACGAAGAGGTGCGGGTCGATTCTTCGGATCTCGACAAAAAGGCGGAGGAGGAGGAAGAATAAGATGTATTAATTAAATGAGTAAAAATAGAGTAACTTTAATTCACACTGATGTAATAAATTATAATTAATTCAATACATTTATTTTGAATGATTTTGGAGTTGTGTCGATGTAAAATGCCAAATACATGACAAGGGATTGAGAACACGGTGTAAAGGAAGAAGGTTGAAGTTAGAAGAGGATTAATGGACCGAGGACAGGGATTAATGCAACTCCACAGGGCTGCAGTCCTGGTGTCACACAGCACTTCAGTCACCAAAACACAGCCTATTGATAGATGGTTGCTCTCATAGATAAAGTATCTGACAGATATAGGCCCGATAAATTGGTGTCTGATTGATGGGGGCCTGTTATATGGGCGCCTGTTGGATGGGCGTCTGCTGGATGGAAAACTGATTGATAGGAATATGATTGACAGTCATTTGATTGATAGTGATCTGATAGATAAGAATCTGATTGATAGTTGTCTGGTAGATGGGAATCTGATTGATTGTGGTCTGATAGATGGGAGTCTCATGAGTATGGTTCATTGATGGGACACGCAGATTTGAATCTGATAATAGGGAATGTGATATGTGGGATGTTATTGAAGGAAATCTGATCGAAGGGGCTCTTATTCATGGTAATCGTTTTTGTTGGGGTTCTTGGTGAAAATAATTTGATTAATGGGGGCTGATTGATGGGAATCTGGTTGATGGATGGCTGATAGATTGAGATATCGTATATTTGGGGTCTGATAGATCTGGCTTTGATTTATAGGAATCGGATAGATGGGGTCTGATGGATGGGGATCTTCTGGGTGAGGTTCTGATAGATGCGGGTCTCATTGTTGGGGGTATGATAGACAGGGATATGATAAAGGGGATTCTGATTCTAGCGGTTGAGACAGAGGGTAATCTGATTAATGGGCATTTGTTTAATTGGAATCAGATAGATGGGTGCCTGAAAGATGAGCGGCGGTTTAATGGGAAGTTTCTTCATGGGGGCTGATAGAAAGGGACCAGATTGATGGGCATCTGATTGATGGGGTGGATAAATAGTACAATGATAGAAGTTGGTCGGATTGATGGGGGTCTGATTAATAGGAATCTGATTGCGAATCGCATTGATGGGCATCTGTTTGTTGGGGTGGATACATAATAATCTAAATAGATGTGGATCTGATTGATGCAGGTCATTGATGGATCTCACAGATTGACATCTAATATATGGGAATCTGATGGATTCTGATAGATGAGCTTCCAATTAATGAGAGTCGAATTGATGGAAATCTAATTGATAGGGTCTCTGATAAATCGAGTCTAGAATTCTGAAATTTGTGGGTCTGATAGATGGCGAACGATGAAAGGGGGGTCTGATGGATAGGTATCTGCTTGATGCGGTCTGATTGCTGGTTAATGATGGATCTCAAAGGTTGTGATTTGTTTGATGGTGAACTGACTGATGGGAGTCTGACTGATATGTGTCCAATAGAGATGAGCACCGCAGATGGGATCTGATAGATGTGGTTTGATTGAAGTCAATCTTATGATGGGTGTCTGATTGATGGTCTTCCTATAGATGTGCCCAAATGGACGTGACTGTGAATAATAGCAATCTTACTAATGCGGGTATGGTAGATGGGTCTATTTGAATGTGTATCGATTAGAAAACATAGGAACACAGGACTAGGATGATGTCATTTAGCCCCTCGAGCATATTCCGCCATTCAATAAGATCGTGGCTGATCTGCGTCCTAAATTCTTATATCCACCTTTGTGCCATATCCCTGTATACCTTTGCTTGGTCAGAACTAACATTATCAATTGATCTAACAATAATTATCGTTTCTGGAAGAGAGTTCCAAATTTATACCATCCTCTGCATGTTGAATGGTTTCCTGGAATCATAGAATTACAGAAACAGAGCAGGACGAGGCTATTCGGCCGGTCGAGCCCGTGCCGGGTCTCTGCAATGGCACTTCAGCCAGTCCCATTCCCCCACCCTTTCCCTGTAGCCCAGCATTCCTTATCCTTCAGCTACTTATCGAAATCCCTTTTGAAAGTCGCGATTGAATCTGCCTCCTCCACCATTTGGGGCAGTGCATTCCAGATCCTAACCACTCGCTGTGTAAAAAAAAGTATTGATCTTATGGCGCCTTTGCTACATCCCCTTCACCCTTAACTTCGTAACTTCACGCAGGAAAGGTCTGGGTTAATTTTCAAATTTGCCCGCTAACCTTAGAGTCTCAAACCAGCGGAAATAACTTCTCTCTATCGACTCCCTCAGTCTGTTAATATCTTGAAAACGTCCATCAAATCACCGCGTCACCTTTTAAATTCCAGGGCACATAACATAGGTTTGTATAATCTCTTCTCGTATTTTAAACCTTGGAGACTGGGAATCAATCTGGTGAATCTGCGCTGCACTCCCTTCAAGGCCAATATATCCCACCTAATGTGCGGTGCCCTGAACTGTTCATTGTAAACCAGGTGTGGTCTAAAGATAAGAGTTGGTATATAACGGCAGGCAAGTGTTGCTGTATGAAGGCAAGTGTTGCTGTATTACTGTTTAAAGGCAAGTGTTACTGTATAAAGGCAAGTGTTGCTGTATAAAGGCTTTGTATAGCTATAGCATAACTTCCAGCGCCAGGTATTCTAGTCCTCTAGATATAACGGCTAGCATTCTGTTAGCCTGTTGGATAATTTTTTTGTACCTGTCCGTGTCATTTTAGTGATAGAAACATAGAAACATAGAAAATAGGTGCAGGAGTAGGCCATCCGGCCCTTCTAGACTACACCGCCATTCAATGAGTTCATGGCTGAACATGCAACTTCAGTACCCCATTCCTGCTTTCTCGCCATACCCCTTGATCCCCCTAGTAGTAAGGACTACATCTAACTCCTTTTTAAATATATTTAGTGAATTGGCCTCAACAACTTTCTGTGGTAGAGAATTTCACAGGTTCACCACTCTCTGGGTGAAGAAGGTTCTCCTCATCTCGGTCGTAAATGACTTACCTCTTATCCTTAGACTGTGGTTCTGGACTTCCCCAAGATTGGGAACATTCTTCCTGCATCTAACTGTCTAAACCTGTCAGAATTTCAAACGTTTCTAGGAGGTCCTCTCTCATTCTTCTGAACTCCAGTGAATACAAGCCCAGTTGATCCAGTCTTTCTTGATAGGTCAGTCCCGCCATCCCGGGAATCAGTCTGGTGAACATTCGCTGCACTCCCTCAATAGCAAGAATGTCCTTCCTCAGGTTAGGAGACCAAAGCTGTACACAATACTCCAGGTGTGGCCTCACCAAGGCCATGTACACCTGTAGCAACACTTCCCTGCCCCTGTACTCAAATCCCCTCGCTATGAAGGCCAACATGCCATTTGCTTTCTTAACCGCCTGCTGTACCTGCATGCCAACCTGCAATGACTGATGTACCATGACACCCAGGTCTCGTTGCACCTCCCCTTTTCCTAATCTGTCACCATTCAGATAATAGCCTGTCTCTCTGTTTTTACCACCAAAGTGGATAACCTCACATTTATCCACATTATACTTCATCTGCCATGCATTTGCCCACTCACCTAACTCATCCAAGTTGCTCTGCAGCCTCATAGCATCCTCCTCGCAGCTCACACTGCCACCCAACATAGTGTCATTCGCAAATTTGGAGAAACTACATTTAATCCCCTCGTGTAAATCATTAATGTACAGTGTAAACAGCTGGGGCCGCAGCACAGAACCTTGCGGTACCCCACTGGTCACCGCCTGCCATTCTGAAAAGTACCCATTTACTCCTACTCTTTGCTTCCTGTCTGACAACCAGTTCTCAATCCATGTCAGCACACTATCCCCAATCCTATGTGCTTTAACTTTGCACATTAATCTCTTGTGTGGAACCTTGTCGAAAGCCTTCTGAAAGTCCAAATATACCACATCAACTGGTTCTCCCTTGTCCACTCTACTGGAAACATCCTGAAAAAAATCCAGAAGATTTGTCAAGCATGATTTCCCTTTCACAAATCCAAGCTGACTTGGACCTATCATGTCACTTCTTTCCAAATGCGCTGTTATGAAATCCTTAATAATTGATTCCATCATCTTACCCACTACCGATGTCAGGCTGACCGGTCTATAATTCCTTGTTTTCTCTCTCCCTCCTTTTTTAAAAAGTGGGGTTACATTGGCTACCCTCTACTCGATAGGAACTGATCCAGAGTCAATGGAATGTTGGAAAATGACTGTCAGTGCATCCGCTATTTCGAAGGCCACCTCCTTAAGTACTCTGGGATGCAGTCCATCAGGCCCTGGGGATTTATCGGCCTTCAATCCCATCAATTTCCCCAACACAATTTCCCGACTAAGAAGGATTTCCCTCAGTTTCTCCTCCTTACTAGACCCTCTGACCCTTTTATATCCGGAAGGTTGTTAGTGTCCTCCTCAGTGAATACCGAACCAAAGTACTTGTTCAATTGGTCCGCCATTTCTTTGTTCCCCGTTATGACTTCCCCTGATTCTGACTGCAGGGGACCGACGTTTGTCTTTACTAACCTTTTTCTCTTTACATATCTATCGAAACTTTTGCAATCCGTCTTAATGTTCCCTGCAAGCTTCTTCTTGTACTCCATTTTCCCTGCCCTAATCAAACCCTTTGTCCTCCTCTGCTGAGTTCTAAATTTCTCCCAGTCTCCGGGTTCGCTGCTAATTCTGGCCAATTTGTATGCCACTTCCTTGGCTTTAATACTATCCCTGATTTCCCTTGATAGCCACGGTTGAGCCACCTTCCCTTTTTTATTTTTACGCCAGACTGGGATGTGCAATTGTTGTAGTTCATCCATGCGGTCTCCAAATGTCTGCCATTGCCCATCCATAGTCAACCCCTTCAGTATCATTCGTCAATCTATCCCAGCCAATTCACGCCTCATACCTTCAAAGTTACCCTTCTTTAAGTTCTGGACCATGGTCTCTGAATTAACTGTTTCATTCCCCATTCTAATGCAGAATTCCAACATATTATGGTCACTCTTCCCCAAGGGGCCACGCACAACGATATTGCTTATTAATCCTCTCTCATTACACAGCACCCAGCCTAAGATGGCCTCCCCCTAGTTGGTTCCTCGACATATTGGTCTAGAAATGTTCCCATATGCACTCCAGGAAATCCTCCTACACCGTATTGCTTCCAGTTTGGTTCGCCCAATCTCTGTGCATATTAAAGTCAACCATTATAACTGCTGCACCCTTATTGCATGCACCCCTATTTCCTGTTTGATGCCCTCCCCAACATCACTACTACTGTTTGGGGGTCTGTACACAACTCCCACTAACGTGCTTTGCCCTTTGGTGTTCTGCAGCTCTACCCATGTAGATTCCACATCATCCAAGCTAATATCCTTCCTCACTATTGCATTAATCTCCTCTTTAACCAGCAATGCTACCCCACCTCCTTTTCCTTTTATTCTATCCTTCCTGAATGTTGAATACCCCTGCATGTTGAGTTCCCAGCCCTGATCATCCTGGAGCCACATCTCCGTAATCCCAATCATATCATATTTGTTCACATCTATTTGCACAGTAATTCATCCACCTTATTACAGATACTCGTATTACGGATGACCTATGGTACATGTACATCTAGGCCTATTTGGACGCCACTGGGTCTAGCTTTTCATGATTTAAAAAGTACTCTGTTCTATCTCTTTTAGGTCCAAAGTGGATAACCTCAAATTTGCCTACATTGAAATCAATTTGCCACAGTTTAGTCCATTTGCAATGGAATTCTATGTGTCCATTTGCTAACAAAGCCGCCTATCTTTGTGTCATCTGCAAACTTGAATATATGGCTTTCTATCTCATCATATAATTCATTAATAAACATGATGAATATTTGTGGCCCCGATACTGAGCGTTCCTGGACACCACGTGACACATGCTACAAATTAGAGTACGCGCCCTTATCCCTATTCTGTCTCATACCGCTCAGCAAATCTCCTAAACATGTCAATAATTTGCCCCCAATTCCATGAGCTTTAACTTTAGCTAACTGTCTCTTATGATGATGATCATCATCATCATAGGCAGTGATTTGGAATCGAGGATGACTTGCTTCCATTCCTAAAGTGATTCCCTTGGTGGTTGAACAATCCCATAGGAGAGCTGCAGTCCCTGTCACAGGTGGACAGATATTTATCGGGGAAGGGGGTGGGGGGATGGGTGCGGTGGGACTCATTTGCCACACGCTCCTTCCGCTGCCTGCACCTGACCTCTTCACACTCACGGTGTTGAGATTCAAAGAGCCCAACGCCATCCCTGATGCACTTTCTCCACCTAGAGCGGTCTTCGGCCAGGGACTCAAGGTGTCAGTGGAAGTGTTGCACTTTATCAGGGACGCTTTGAGGGTGTCCTTGTAACGTATCCACTGCCCACCTATGGCTTGTTTTCCGTGAAGGTGCTCCGCATAGAGCGCTTGCTTTGGGAGTCTCATGTCTGGCATGCGAACTTTGTGGTCTGTCCAGCAAAGCTGATCGAGTGTGGTCAGTGCTTCGATGCTGGGGATGTTAGCTTGGATGAGGACGCTGATGTTGTGGATTCGCAGGATCTTGCAGAGACATCGTTGGTGATATATCTCCAGCGACTTGAGCTGTCTCCTGTACATCATCCATGTCTCTGAGCCATACAGGAGGGCGGGTATTACTACAGTCCTGTAGAGACCATGAGCTTGTTGGTAGATTTGAGGGCCTGGTTTCCTCAGGCGGCCAAAGGCAGCATTGGCGCACTAGAGGCAATGTTAAATCTCCGTGTCAATATCTGCCTTTGTTGGTAAGAGGCACCCAAGATATGGGAAATGGCTCATGTTGTCGAGGACCTGTCGTTGAGCTACAGTACGTGGATGATGCCTGCGACTGCGCACATTCTGAAGCTGAACTCCAGGATAAAGTCGATGTATTCCGAGGCATATAAAAGCATGGGCCTTATGCTTAACATCCGTAAGACAAAGGTCCTCCACCAGCCTGTCTCTCATGAGGGACTTTATCAAATGCCTTCTGAAAATCCACATAATCAGCATCCAAAGACATTCGACTGTCCACTCCTTTAGTCAATTCATCAAAAAATTCAATCAGTTTCGTCAGGCATAACAAAAACAACTTGTATTTAAATAGCATTTTTAATGTAGTAGAGCATCCCAAGGCACTGCACAGGAGCATTTAAGGGCAAAGACAATTGATTTCGAGCCACATAAGGAGAAATTAGTGAAAATGGCCAAAACCTTCGTTGAAGAGGTAAATTTTAAGGAGCGTCTTAAAGGAGGAAAGCGAGGTATGGAGGTGGAGGGATTTAGGCAGGGAATTCCAAGCTTGGGCTCTAGGAAACAGAAAGCACGACCACGAATAGTTGAGCAATTATCATCAGGGATGCAATAGGGCAGAATTAGAGAATTGCAGGTATCACAGAGGGTTCTGGGGCTGGAGGAGATTACCGAGATAGGGAGGGGCTAGGCCATGGTGGGATTTGTAAATATAGAAACATAGAAACAGAGAAAATAGGTGCAGGTTTAGGCCATTCGGCCCTTCGAGCCTGCACCATTATTCAATAACATCATGGCTGATCATTCACCTCAGTATTCCTTTCCTGCTTTCTCTCCATACATCTTGATCCCTTTAGCCATAAGGGCTATATCTAATTCCCTCTTGAATATATGCAATGAAATGGCATCAATAACTCTCTGCAGTCGGGAATTCCACAGGTTAACAACTCTGTGAGTGAAGAAGTTTCTCCTCCTCTCAGTCCTAAATGGCTTACCCCTTATCTTTACACTGTGTCCCCTGGTTCTGGACTTCTCCAATATCGGTAACATTTTTCCTGCTTCTAACCTGTCCAATCCCGTCAGAATTTTATATGTTTCTATAAGATCCCCTCGCATCCTTCTAATCTCCAGTGAATACAGGCCCAGTCGATCCAGTCTCTCATATGTCAGTCCTGCTATCCCGGGAATCAGTCCGGTAAACCTTCGCTGCACTCCCTCAATAGCAAGAACGTCCTTCCTCAGATTAGGAGACCAAAACTGAACACAATATTCCACGTGAGGTCTCATCAAGGCCCAGTACAACTGCAGTAAGTCCTCCCTGCTCCTATACTCAAATCCCCTCGCTATGAAGGCGAACATTGCATTTGCCTTCTTCACCAGCTGCTGTACCTGCATGCCAACTTTCAATGACTGATGTACCATGACACCCAAATCTCGTTGCACCTCTCATTTTCCTAATCTGCCACCATTCAGATAATATTCTGCCTTCGTGTTTTTGTCACCAAAGTGGATAACCTCACATTTATCTATATAATACTGCATCTACCATGCATTTGCCCACTCACCTAACCTGTTCACGTCACGCTGCAGCCTCTTAGCGTCCTCCTCACAGCTCACACCCCCACCCAGTTTAGTGTCATCTGCAAACTTGGAGAGATTACACTCAATTCCTTCATGTAAACCATTAATCTATATTGTAAATAGCTGGGTTCCCAGCACTGAGCCCTGCAGCACCCCACTAGTCACTGCCTGCCATTCTGAAAAGGACCCGTCATCCTGACTCTCTGCATCCTGTCTGCCAATCAGTTCTCTATCCACATCAGAACATTACCCCCAATACCATGTGCTTTAATTTTGCACACTAATCTCTAGTGTGGGACCTTGACAAAAGCCTTTTGAAAGTCCAAATGCACCACATCCACTGGTTCTCCCTTGTCCACCCTGCTAGTTACATCCTCAAAAAATTCTAGAAGATTTGGCAAGCAAGATTTCTCTTTTATAAATCCATCCTGACTTGGACCGATCCTGTCACTGCTTTCCAAATGCGCTGCTATTTCATCTTTGGTAACTGATTCCAACATTTTCCCCACTACTGATGTCAGGTGAATCAGTCTGTAATTCCCCATTTTCTCTCTCCCTCCTTTTTTAAAAAGAAGTTTTACATTAGCTACCCTCCAGTCCATAGGAACTGATCCAGAGTCGATAGACTGCTGGAAAATGATCACCAGTGCATCCACTATTTCTAGGACCATTTCCTTAAGTACTCTGGGATGCAGACTATCAACTACGGAAATTTGTCGGCCTTCAATCCCATCAATTTCCCCAACACAGTTTCACTCCTAATAAGGATTTCCTTCAGTTCCTCCGTCTCACAAGACCCTCGATCACCTAGTATTACCGGAAGGTTATTTGTGTCTTCCTTAGTGTAGACAGAACCAAAGTATTTGTTCAACTGGTCTGCCATTTCTTTGTTCCCCATTATAAATTCACCTGTATCTGACTGCAATGGACCTACGTTTGTCTTCACTTAATCTTTTTATCTTCACATATATATAGAAGCTTCTGCAGTCAGTTTTTATGTTCCCAGCAAGATTCCTCTCATACTCTATTTTCCCCTTCCTAATTAAACCCTTTATCCTCCTCTGCTGAATTCTAAAATTCTCCAGTCCACAGGTTTGCTGCCTTTTCTGGCCAGTTTATATGCATCTTCCTTGGATTTTACACTATCCTTAATTTCCCTTTTTAGCCATGGTTGAGCCACCTTCCCCGTTTTATTTTTACTCCAGACAGGGAGAGACAATTGTTGAAGTTCATCCATGTGATCTTTAAATGTTTACCATTGCCTATCCACTGTCAACCCTTTAAGTATCATTCGCCAGTCTCGTCTCCCAATGACCGGGGGTGAGTGAGTCAGTGACCAGTTGAGAGTGAGTCAGTTACCAGGGGGAGTGGGTCAGTAACCAGAGAGAGTGAGTCAGTGAGCGGGTAGAGTGATTCAGTGACTGGGGAGAGTGATACTGTGTCTGGGGAGAGTGAGTCAGTGACTGGGGAGAGTGAGTCAGTGACTGTGGTGAGTGAGTCAGTGACTGTGGTGAGTGAGTCAGTGACTGGGGAGAGTGAGTCAGTGACTGCGGAGAGCAAGCCAGTGACTGAGGAGAGTGAGTCAATGACTATGGAGAGTGAGTCAGTGACTGCGGAGAGTAAGCCAGTGACTGAGGAGAGTGAGTCAATGACTATGGAGAGTGAGTCAGTGACTGGGGAGAGTTAGTCAGTCACCAGGGAGAGTGAGTCAGTGACCGGGGAGAGTGAATCAGTGACCAGGGAGATTGATTCAATGACTGCGGAGAGTGAGTTAGTGACCAGGTAGAGTGAGGCAGTGACCATTGAGATAGAATCTGGAGGAGCATGAACATAATAAACCAGAGGAAAGCAAGTGTGGGTATCAGGTGGCAGTGGCTCAAACTGGCCTCTGACTTCCACTGAGCTAATTGAAATTCTACGTGGTATCATGGGCCAGATAGGAGCGGTTGTTTAAAGTGTGGAATGGACAACTATTTGACATATTAATCAGGTGAGGAAACAGGTCATAGATCAGAGCAATGCTTCCACTGCCACCTAAATCTGAAATTTCACATCCACTAAAAGTAACACATTATTGATTAACATTTTAAACATTTTTTAGCTCACAGAATTTCTAATAGGTTTTATATAATCTCGACTTTAACTGTTGCAATTATATGAGCAGCCATGATCATCGATAACTATGGACACATTTCATTGAATCAAGGATGAATTTATATTCCCATGCTAACCACCCCAAACACTGACTTAGCTGTGAAGGAGATTGCACAAAGGGAGACTGGATCTGGATCATGGTGCATTGTGTCGAACATTCATGTTATGTTTCTGAGCTTTCTGTCAGGACTGCATTCCTCCACTTGGTATAATCACTGTTCCCAACACACGGTGATGCAATTTCGAAACCTGTGGACACATCTGTCCGATCGGATAGAGACACTCAGCACAGAAACAGACTGTCAGCTGCTTTATAACAGAAACATTCAGTAAAATCACATGTGTTGGAAACCAACAGAAGATTCAGATCACTATTAGACCCTATCACACGGAGAAAAGATCTCAAGGTGCGATTTGCAATTCATTGCACTCAGACCAGTGAACGGGTGATGTGACACTAAGTTGGGTGGCAGTGTGAGCTGCGAGGAGGATGCTGTGAGGCTGCAGAGCGACTTGGATAGGTTAGGTGAGTGGGCAAATGCATGGCAGATGAAGTATAATGTGGATAAATGTGAGGTTATTCACTTTGGTGGTAAAAACAGAGAGACAGACTATTATCTGAATGGTGACAGATTAGGAAAAGGGGAGGTGCAAAGAGACCTGGGTGTCATGGTACATCAGTCATTGAAGGTTGGCATGCAGGTGCAGCGGCGGTTAAGAAAGCAAATGGCATGTTGGCCTTCATAGCAAGGGGATTTGAGTACAGGGGCAGGGAGGTGTTGCTACAGTTGTACAGGTCATTGGTGAGGCCACACCTGGAGTATTGTGTATAGTTTTGGTCTCCTAACCTGAGGAATCACATTCTTGCTATTGAGGGAGTGCAGCGAAGGTTCACCAGACTGATTCCCGGGATGGCGGGACTGACCTATCAAGAAAGACTGGATCAACTGGGCTTGTATTCACTGGAGTTCAGAAGAATGAGAGGGGACCTCATAGAAACATTTAAAATTTTGACGGGGTTAGACAGGTTAGATGCAGGAAGAATGTTCCCAATGTTGGGGAAGTCCAGAACCAGAGGTCACAGTCTAAGGATAAGTGGTAAGCCATTTAGGACCGAGATGCGGAGCAACTTCTTCACCCAGAGAGTGGTGAACCTGTGGAATTCTCTACCACAGAAAGTTGTTGAGGCCAATTCACTAAATATATTCAAAAAGGAGTTAGATGAGGTCCTTACTACTAGGGGGATCAAGGGGTATGGCGAGAAAGCAGGAATGGGGTACTGAAGTTGAATGTTCAGCCATGAACTCATTGAATGGCGATGCAGGCTAGAAGGGCCGAATGGCCTACTCCTGCACCTATTTTCTATGTTTCTATGTTTCTATGTGACAGTGACTGTGAGGGATCATGGAGCATTACCTGCTGCACAGCCAGAGTGAAGCACTGGGTTCAATTACTTGCTGGATATTGTTACCTCAATGAGATAATGCATTCACAGAGTTAAACATGATCGACAACTCGAATAGCCAGATATAGTACTTACCAGGGACCCCGACAGCAGCCAGAATGGGGTAGTATATCTTTTCTATCTCATAAAAGACCGCTAGTATTTCAAACTCAACTTACATTCTTCTCATCTCGGTGGAGCCGCTGATCCGTGTTAGTGCCAGAGGTGATGCTCTCCCTGATAGTGTGGTACAACACATTGAAATGATCCTTATTAATAGAAGATGGAAACTCTCCAGTGACACAATTAGTATCCATGGCCAGTCACATTTATTACAGTCACTGAACAAAAACATTCAGTTAAACCAAAGGGCTGACATTAATTACAGTCACGGTAAAACACATTCAGTTAACCCCTTTCAAACCAACAGTCCTCATTCCAATAAATATCGTGAAAGAGATGTACCATGGATGTGCAGTGGAAATGCCCAATGAGATAAAAGAATTTCAATATCGTTGGGTAAGGATACACAATGACAAACCAACATTCCGAGCATCCTGGTTGTCAGCTTGATTTCTTCAAGCTTGTCAACTGAGCAGCCTCTATGCTGGCATTGTCTCCATCACATACAATGCCATCTCCGACTGCTCCGTGAATTTTTCACCATCCACGTCCACTATTGCATTCCAAAACGACTTCCTCCTGTGTGCATGCACATGAAGAAAGCTCTCCACATGTCATTTACGACTTTTCAAAATTCTCTGCTGACTAACCTTCTCAATTTCCCAAGGTATTTATGCAGCTGTTGATGTCCTCCACCACTCACTGACCAACAGTTTTGTTGTCTTTGTCCACAGAAAAACCCTTACCCACTACAACTCAGGTCATTTCCACACGAATGCATCCCATTCTAGCTCCTATAGGTCCAAGGGAAAGATTGGATCGTAGGTGGCACACACATGGTTTACTCATTTATCGCCGTATCTGTCTCGTCACATCAAGCCCCATCAGATCCTGCTTCGTTCACCCAAAAGGTCCCAATCTTCAATATTATCATGGAACCCAAACATACCCACCGATTTATTTTTCAAAACTAGCAACCATATCCTTAAGCACCTCTGTCCTGTCTCTTGCACAAACCTCCGAGAACAACTCAGAGAAAATACTGAAGGTGTCCATTCATCTGCTTTTGCTCCATCTTTCCCGCATCAAGGAACACGCCACTTGTTCTAGCTTGTTATTATGATCTTCCTGCAGATTCTTTCATATCTCCCCTTGTGCCCGACCTGAGCTCATGGTGTCAATGCGACAAACCTTCTGCTTTCTGACCCAAGTTCCAACAAACTCTGACGTCCCAACTTCCCTTCTTGGTGCGCATGTTAACAGGGCCATTTAAAGAACAGATCTATCATCATCTCAAGGCCATCCTGTGGAAGAGTGTGCAACATAACCTCATGAAAGTCCCGTTGAAAGAAAAGTTCGATCCTCACCTCAAGGCTCTCCCGTTTAAGCACAACATCACCTCCAGGCTCACCCCGTTAAAGAGAAGGTCCATCACCACCACTTGGACAGCCTGATTAATTATGGTCTATCATCACCTCAGGAATTGTCCTGTAAAAGCGAAGGCCCACCTTCACTTGAGGGACTGTGCATTGTCGTCCTTTTCGGGTCTGTCTGTCCATTCAATTGTTTAACAATGACATCATATTCGTTGTAATTATCTGGTTTTATTAACATAAGCAAGAATTAACAGATTACTATTTCGAACCAGCAGTGAGCATACGACAATAGAGAATTACATTACTCCTGTCCTATGCATATTAGACGCGACCAATTTCCTGTACTGTTTGCTCACATACACATGTTCACCTGCTGTTTCCCGCCGTGGGCCTTCTACACAGAGACAACCAAAACACCTAGGATACACACCCGAAAAACGGAAAGGTCCATTCAACCATAACGACTGATCTTGGGCTTCCCATATCTGTCTTCTGGTTTTAGCGGAACTTGTTCTGTTTTCTGTTCCAACAGCTGATGACAAACCCCGTGGATCTTGGAAACAAAACGACCTCTATCTGTAAATAAAATTATTTCCCTTCATGCTAAAAAGTTGTAAAATAAAGCTGAATTAACAACATTTTAGGCTCGCAAAGTTAATATTAATCTGCAATCTAGCAAAATTTAATACTTAAGGATAGTGAAAGGGGAATATAACTGATTTTATTTCAACAACTATGAACAGTTCATTGTGGGCATAGCCACAAACAAAGAAGGGAGATAAGACTTCACATTGTGGGTTGCCTCAATTCTCAAACTGTTCTTCCCTCCCTTCTCTCCACAATAAGATTGTATTTGGCTGTTAAACATGCAGCACCTCGCATTAGTCCGCCTGAGTTCCCAAAGGCATTGTATCTTCTAGAAGAGCAGATCGAGCCAAAATATACCATATTCCGATACACATATATATATAGGATTAGGATTTGCTTTAATCTCACATGACTGACGTTTTTGGATTACTTTTAGTCGTAATTATACATTTTGATACAGCGAGAAATGAAAAATGTTTAAAAGCTGTTACTTCCGAGGATGATTGCAGGTATCATGGCTCAGGGCACAATTTAGCTGACTATACCGTTCAGCTTTTGCTGAAGTGCAGGATATACGATTTGAGTCTGGTGATGAGAGCAAAAACGCACCAGATACATTCGCCGTCAGTGACTGGTCGAGAGGCCTAATGGATGTAGAATCTGGGTTAGGTGTGAATCGTGTTGTTATCAGACGATGGCAGATTGGAGTCCTATCCCCAGGCCTTGTACACAGTGGCTGAGATCGTCTCTTACACCGGACAGAACTCTTGTACACCCAACAGCTTGACAAAGCCTTGGACCCGATGTAAGAATACGTAAATTGGTTTCTCCAACAGAAGCTGTCAGATCATGACGAAGGTCATCGACCTTAAATGTTAACTCTGTTATTCTCTCCACAGATGCTGCCTGACCCGCTGAGATTTTAGCATTTCCTGGTTTCAGTTAATTTACAATATTGACGGTCTGTGCACACGGGCTGGATTTTCAGGACAATGTTGTCAGGGCTTCAAGTGTTGGAGGGAACAGATGTTGCAATACTGCACAGTGGCCAGCTGAGGGATTAGCTGCGCTAGGTACTGTAATACTGTACTGCGGCCGGTGCATGGAGCAGCTGAACTAGGTAGTGCAATACTGTACCGCGGCCAGAGGAGGGAGCAGCTATACTATGTAATGCAATATTGCACCGCGGCCATATCTGGGATCAGCTGTGACAGGTGTTGCAATACATTACTGCGGCCAGAGGAGGGAGCAGCTGTACCAGGTGGTGCAATACTATACAGCGGCCAGAGACAAAGCAGCAGTACCAGGTGGTGCAATGCTGTACAGCGAGCAGAGGATGGAGCAGCTGTACAAGGTAGTGCAATATAGTACAACGGCCAGATGATTGAACAGCTGTCCCATGTGGTGCAATACGGTACAGCGACCAGATGAGGGAGCATGCTGTGCCAGGTGTTGTAATACTGTACAGCAGCCAGAGGAGGGAGCAGCTGTACCAGGTGGTGCAATACTGTACAGCAGCCAGAGGAGGGAGCAGCTGTACCAGGTGGTGCAATGCTGCTCAGCAGCCAGAGACAGAGCAGCAGTACCAGATGCACGACGATCTTGTAGAACATACACCGGTGGGGAGGGATTTTACTCCTAGCTGCTGGGAGAACAAATCGACACATTGGACCTTTCAGCCCAGAATGGAGGCATCCGTGTTATGGTATTACAGAGATATATCATATTGTAACTTGCGGGGAATATTCGTGCAAATTACATTGTGGGAGAAAGACCAAGGTGGAATAGGCTTAAAATTAAAAATGACTTATTTAGGACTAAGATCAGGAGACTGATCAGCACTTCGAGTGGACTCCAGGCAGAGAGGTGATGGAGAAAGACTGGGAATGATTTTGGAAACAAATGGATTAAGCAATGGGGTGAAGTATGTGCTTGATCCAGAGGGCTGAAATAGAGTGAGCATTATGGCCTTCCTCCTGGATATGGATCTTGGGATCAGTACTGGTAGAGGTTGAAAAGGTGTCTTCCCCAGTTTTCAATACTATTTACCTTAATGACTGTATTCAAACTGAATAAGACTGGGACATCACTCATGCGGGCCAATATTTATCCATCAATCAACATAACAAAATCCAGATTATCTGGTCATTATCATATTGCTGTTTATGGGGCTTGTTGTCTGTAAATTGGCAACTGTATTTCCTACAATACAATAGTGATGACACTTGAAAAGTGCTGCATTGGCTGGAATGTGTGTTGCGGCGTTTGGTGGGCACCAACTGCGTTATATAAATGCAAGTCTTTCTTTCATCTGCTCTCGAACGGGTTGAAGATCGAAATCAACTTCTAAAAAAATCATACGTAGTTGAAGTGCCTTTAATGGGGATTTGTAACACCGAACCTCTCCCCACAGCATTACAGATTCACAAGAAGTGACTAGGCAACTTTTCCAGCTTTGCACAAGTGTCACTGGCAGTTCAAAGTCAATGATCGGGGGTAAAGGAGATATCGTTCCAGGATTTCTACAGACAATCTCTCGCAGGTTGTTTCCTGTCTCAAACTCAGACACAAATTCAGACAGCTACTACAGAGAGTTAGACAGCTCCAACACAGAACCAGACTCTTCTGACACAGACCCAGGGCGCTCCTACACAGACCCAGTCGGCTCCTACACTGTCCCATGGAGCTCCAGAACAGACCGTGACACTCCTGCACAGACCCAGAAACTATTCAGCAGACAGTCATAGATCCTACACAGTCGCAGACAGCTCTTGCACGGACGCAGTCAGTTTCAACCACGACACAGCGAGCTGCAACATAGACCCGGAGAGCTCCTTTACAGAGCTATGGGTGCTCGAAATCTCAAAGAAAAACGAAAAATGCTGGATATAACTCATCGGGTCAGGTAATATCTCTGGAGGGTGAAACAAAGTGAATTTTTCAGATCGATGACCTTTCAGCTTCTCCATAGACCCTGCTTGCTCCTACACAAACGTAGAGCGAGCCGACAGAGACTGTGATATAACATAAAGGCACTGCCAGCTCCTACCCTGACACAAACAGCTGTCGCATAGACCTGGGACCGACTACACAAACCCAGACAAAACCTGCACAGAACCTGGACATCCTACTGAGAATCCGACAGTTGTTCCAGGGAACCAGTAATGCCCAGCACATGCTCAGGCAGCATGTGAGACCAGGGAGTTCAGCATCGACCAGATATGAAGCCGGAACCTTTCATGTTTTTCTTGGCTTAGTACCGCACCAAGTGACACCACAAGCCGCGGAATGACCTTATGCACATCCTACTCTGCGTGGCTCTCATTACCATGCCGTGTGATATCTTACCATAGAATCATTGATTCATAGAAATTGACAGCACGGAATGAGGCCATTTTGCCCCATAGTCTCCACGCCGGCCGAGCAAGAGCTATACAGATTAATCCCACTGTCCAGCTCTTGGTCCGTAGTCCTGTAGATTGCAGCACTTTAAGTGCACATCTCACTATTTTTTAAATGTGATGCGAATGTCTGCCTCTACCACCCTTTCAGGCAGTGAGTTCCAGACGCCCACCACCTTCTGGGTGAAAACATTTCCCCTCATATCTCCTCTAAACACGCCCTCCCCCGCCCCCCACCAATTACTTTAAATATATGCCCCCTGGTGGTTGACCCCTTTTGCCACGGGAAGCAGGTCCGTCCTCGGCACTCTTTCCAGGCCCCTCATAATTTTATGCACCTCAATCAGGTCTCTGCACAGCCTCCTCTCCTCCAAACAAAACAGACCCAGCATCTCCAATCTTTACTCATAGCCAACATTCTCCAGTCCAGGCAACATACTTGTAATTCTCCTCTGCATCCTTTCCAGGGCAATCACATATTTCCTGTAATGTGGTGACCACAATTGCACACAGTACTTCAGCTACGGCCTAAACAATGTGTGATACAGTTCAAGCATAACCTCCTTGCTCTTGCATTCCGTGCCTCAATGATTAAAGACAAGCTTTTCATATGCCTTTTGAAGCACCTTAATTAGGTCTGCTACCTTCAGGCATCTGTGGACCTGTTCTCAAATGTTCCTTCATTCCTCTACACTTTTCAGTGTCGTACAATTTAATTTCTAATCCCTTGCCTTGTTAGACCTTCCCAAATGCATTACCTCACAATTATCCGGATTGAATTCAATTTGCCACTGTTCTGCCCACCTGACCAGTACATTGATATCCTCCTGCTGTCCGCAGCTTTCTTCTTCATTATCCACCACACAGTCGATTTTAGTTTCATCTGCAAACTTCTTAATCATATCCCCAACATTCAAGACCAAATCATTGTGACATACCACAAAACGCAAGGGACCCAGAACTGAGCCCTGTGCAACCGCACTGGATATATTCTTCCAGTTACTAAAACACCCATCAACCGTAAACCTTTCCTTTCTGCCTCTAAGTCAATTTTGGTCCAACGTCACACGTTTCCTTGGATCGCATTTGCTTTTACTTTCGTGCCCAGTCTGCCATGGGGGATTTTATCGAAAGCTTGGCAAAAATCCATATACACTACATAATGCACACGGCCCTCATCCACCCTCATCACCAGTTGAGATCAGATAATTCAGAACAGACCGGGGATGGTTCGTGGGCCCATCCTGCTGTCTGTGGTGCTCAGTCCCTTAACTGGCGAGATGAACTAACATAGCACGGGCCAGAGCTGGACTCTGGGCCTTCCATGCCCTATGTGCCTCAATGACACACAGAGGAGTTCTAACCAGTCGGGGTATCAGATTTTGAACGAGCTGTGAAAGAAGCCTTGCTGCAGTGCATCTTGGAGAGGGTACACACTGCAGCCACGGTGCGATGGTGGAGAAAGGACTGAATGTTTACAGTAATGGATGGAGTTCCAATCAATCGGGCTTCTGTTTCCCTGATGGTGCCGAGTTTCTTGAGTGTTGTTTGAGCTGCACTCATCCAGGAAAGGAGAGAGTATTCCATCGCACTCTTGGCTTGTGCCTTGTACGTGGTGGAAATGCTTTGGGGAGAGGTAATGTGAGCCACTCGCCACAGAATACCGAGCCTCTGGCCTGCTCTTGTAGCCACATTGTTTCTGTGGCTGAAACAATTAAGTCTCTGGTCAATGGGCACCTCCAGCCTGTTGATATTGGGGCTTCTGCGGTGGTAATTCCGTTGAATGTAAAGGGGCGGTCATTAGACTTTGTTTTGTCGAGTATGTTCATTTGTTGGTACCTGTGTGGCACAAAATTGATCCCACTTATCGGCCCAAGCTTGAATTTTGTCCAGATTTTGCTGCATGAGGGCACGGGCTGCCTCCTTATCTGAAGATTTGTGAACACTGTGCAATCATCAGTGAACATCCTCACTTCTGACGTTACGATGGAGAGAAGGTCATTCATGAAGCAGCTGAAGGTGGATGGGCCGAGGACACTGCACTGGGGAACTTATGCAACGAGGTCGTGGGGCTCAAAGGATTGGCCTCCAACAATTATAACCATCTTCCATTGCGCTAGCAATGACTCTAGCCAATGTGTATTTTCCCCCCTTGATTCTCATTGATATGGTTCCTTGATGCCACAAACTCGGTCAAATGCTGCCTGAATATCATCGGCTGTCACTGTCAGCTCATCTCTGGAATTCAGGTCTGTTATCCATGTTTCAACCAAGTCTGTAATGAGGTCTGGATCCGAGTGCTCGTCATATAACTTTACCTGATACTTGCAATGCGAGGCTGAAATAGATCTGATTCCATAGCGTTAGATTGAAGGTCTATGTTTCCCGGTTACAATGCCGGATTTCTGCAGTTGTTAGTAAGTTAATGCCTCTGTCTTTCGTCCAAATCTGGAAAAGATCGATTTGCAATGAAGTTATTTATCCATCACTGAGCTTTTGGGTTGAAACAGAGAGACAACAAAGATGGGAAGTATTCCTATCGTCGGTAATCAGCTTTTATTTTTCCATCTCCTTCTGAACTTTTCTCTGGTTTGGCTCTGTCGATATCAGGTGAATATTTGACTTGATGCATTTTATTTAAAGTGCTAACTTTTGCGCAACTCGGGGTAGTCAGACACGCACTGTCTGTCTGGTCTGGCTTGTGACCATCAACGGGAACAGGCCGAGAATCAAAGGTTTATCTTCAACTCGAAGAAATACAAATCAAAAGAAATATGTGTTGCTCAGCCTCAGTGCCAAATAAAGTACTCGCGACATTGTGTGTGAATTATTTGTTATAATGTCTGGATATTGAAGGTTAAATATTAAATAGCAGTGAGGCAGCTCCACAAGCTCACCACCTTTGGGGATTCTAGTCACCTGAGTGAAGGTAATCATCTTAAAGTGAACAACAATTTCAGGTTCGAAGGCACTTCGGGGCATTGACATGCCCCAGCAACGGAGGCAAATAACAGCCTGGTCATACCTGCGGATGTCAGACGTGAAATACTTTCTGTGAATGTGTCTCCTGGAGGCGCACTGACCGAGCTGAAAAACCGGCTGCAGGTCTTGAATTATTGGTGCCCTACAGGGCACTACAGGGGACAGCAGCCAATCTTCTGCGAGCAAATGCATCAAACAAACTTCCTGGTTGTGAATTGCCAGAGGAGATGTCTTAGAATCACATAATTTTACAGTACAGATATACAGCCAAGATAGTTCGATGATTGAACTGATGTCAAGGCTTTGAATGAAACAGGGTTCAGATTTGGCGACGCCATAGGAACAGAGGAACAGGAATGGGCTTTATCCCCTCGAGCCGAGACAGCCATTCTATTATACTCGAGCTGATCTGTATCTTAACTCCATTTAATCGCCTTCAATCCATATCCCAACGCCCTTACTGGCGGGCCAGTGCTGAACGCCATTGACTCTGTGCACTTCCTCCATATAATGGCCCACTTTGAAGAATGGAGCTGCGATAGAACGACATCCTGTTGTCTCCCGGCAAATGCTCTGGGTTGTGGGCGGGCGCATGATGAATTTTCTGTCGAAAAGTCTTCCACAGCAAGGGGCTGTGTGAATTACGATGACTATGATATCGGTCAGGATGATGATGTGGAATTGGGAGAATGTCCTTACTAATCGCAGATGATGGAAATGATGTTGCTGTTTTGCTTTACTTAAAATTGGGAACAGCAGGGTTCGTCCTGGATCTTATCCCGGGAGATCTCGCGTTTCAAACTCACTGAGCGAGAATCAAACAATGTGGTCCAACGGGCGCTAATCTACCGAGTTCCACCTGTCAATGGCGAGAGGTTGACTTGATAATGGGTTCTATTCGTACACAAGGAGGTGCTGAAGGATATCTAAGAGGTGGAGCTGGTGGGGAACAATATGGCGGCAGGTAACAGTGTGCAGGTTAGGTTGGAGCTGGTGCAACTGGGAGCGGTGGGTAAATGGGAGGTGGAGGTGAAGCGGCTGCAAGTGGAGAATAATTTGGAGGTGGAGTTGGAGCTGCTGGGGCAGTGGGTATGTGGTAGGTGGAGGACTTCCAGCTTTAAGTGGAGAATAGTTTGTCGCTGGAGTTGGTGCTGGAGATTGTAGAAGAGGTGTGCAGGGTGGACATTAATAGGTGCCACACTTTACGGTGGATAAAGTGCAAGTAGGGAATGGTTGATACGGGGATTCACTGAATAGGGTGGAGGACATCCTCAATAAATAATGCAATAATGCAGAGAATTCCAGATGCTCCAAACTTCTGTAGAGTTCCATTCAGCCGCGCTAGCCTCGTAGTCCTGCAAGTTTATTTTCCTCATGTGCCTAAACAAATTCATTTTGAAATCATTGATTGTCTGCGCTTCTACCACCCTCATCGGCCATGAATCCGAGGTCATTGCCACTCGCTGTGTAAAAGAGTTCTTCATCACTTCCCCTCTGTATCTTCAGCTTGAATCTGCATCCCCTAGTCATTGTACCGTCAGCGAATTGGAACAGCTGACTCTGTCTCCCTTATTCGATCACGTCATAATCTCGCACACCTCCTACCAATTCTCCCTTCAAAGTCGTTTACTCCAAGTAGAAGAATCCCAGCTTCTCCAACCAAATCCTATAGCTAAAATTCCTCATACCGAGAACAGTTCTGGTAAATCTCCTCTGCAATATTTCAAGCAAATTCACGTTATTACTAATGTGTGGTGACCAGAACGGAATTCAATACTCTAGTTGTAGCCTACCCAGAGCTCTATAAAGGTTCAACATAACTTCCTTGCGTTTGTATAAAATACCATTCTTTATGAAGGCCAGGATCTCATATGCTTCGCAAACTATGCAATATATCATGCCACCATCAAAGATTGATCCAATGAACACATTAGTGCCTCTGTAGCTATAAACTATTTACCACTGTTCCATAATGTATCACCTCACACTTCTATGTATTAACTTTCAAATGTTACTTTTCTGCGCATTCTGTGAGCCGAGATATGTCCTGTAGCAGTCGATTTGTATCATCTTCACTGTTTGCCACACCTCCAAGTTTGGTATCATCGCCAAATTTTGTAATTTTAGTCTATTGTAATCTCTAATTTATCTGTGACAAAAAAGCAGTGGTCCTAGCACTGACCCTTGGAAAACACCACGGTTTACCATTCTGCAGTCTGAAAAACAACTATTTACCATGACTCGTTGTTTTTTGTCCTTCAGCCAATTTCTTCTCCAAGCTGACACTGGCCCTCCTATTACATCAGCTTCAATGTTGTCAACCTACCATTGTCCATACTTTCTTAAAGTCCGAATATAAAAAATCCACTGCGGTCCCTCATCCACTTTCCATGGTTCTTAAACAAAAAATGCAACTGTATTGGGCAAACACGATCTGCCTTTTAAAATCAGTGCTTGCTCTCCTTAAGTAGTTTCAGTTTCTCCAAGTGCCTGTTAATTATTTACTTGATGATTTCTAAAATCTTATGCACCACTGATGTTACACTGACCGCCACATTGCTGCTAGGATTTCCAGACACCGTTGTCAAATTTGCCAATTTCCAATCAGCTGGCACCTCCCCTGCATCTAGGGAAGATTGAAAGATCATGGCAAGCCCTTCCACTGTCTCCACTACACTTCTCTTAGCAAGCTGGAATGCCCGACATCCGGACCAGACGAAATATCCACTCTCAGTGTATCCAGACTTTCCAGTACATCCTACCAGTCAATTAGCTCTACTATCTCCGCTTCCACCGATATTTTGTCAGCATCCTCTTCCTTAGTAAACACTGACACAAAGTACTCATTAAGTATTCTCACCATCACATGCGCCTATCAGCAAATATCACCTTCTTGATCCATAATCGGTCACAACCTGCCTCTAACTATCATCTTACTAATTAAATTTCAGTAGAATATTTTTGGCTTCCCTTTTATGTCAACTGCCATTCTATTCTCATATTATCTCTTTGACAGTTTTATTTTCCTCTTCACTTTTCCCCCTCAACTTCTTGTATTTGGCCCGGTACTCCCTTGACGAATTCTCCTGTCTTGCATCATACACTCGTTTTTTTTGTTTAATCATATTATCGCATCATCCAAGGAGCCGTGCTTTTGGTTCCATTTTCTTTGCCTCTTGTTGGAATGTCCCTAGCCTGTACCTGAAACGTCTCCTCGTGATGTTCTGTTCCAGATTTTCCTGCTAATCTTTGGATCCACTTTACCCCGACAGATCCCCTCTCATCACAATGAAGTTTGCCACGATCCAAACCAGAATTTCTACTTTAGATTGTACCTTGCTCTTCTCTGGTATTAATTTAAAGATTATGATACGATGGTCACTCTTACTCAAATTTTCACCCATTTACTGCCTCCAATCTGTCACACACCTTTCTGAGATGCTTATGGGAGTTGGATAGAACCACAACCATGAAAAACATCCCTTGTAATACTGGAACCTTTGTACTCCCCGTCCTCCGGATCTGGCCTAACTCACTCATGGATCTGTATTTCCGGTGCGATTACTAACCCGCAGTGTTAGGCCACCATATTACATCAAACGTGCATCAATATATTCGCCCAGAATCTCCATATTGCCGAATCTGCACTATACACGTCTATTTGACTCGAGTTGGGCAGTCCTGTCACCAAATCAGACATTAAAAGTCTTTATTAGTCCTATTGTTGACACGGTCGCCAATTATGTTGGATCTATGGGATAACCAATTATACTCACACTTAACTCAAACTTGAGGACTGAGATGTCTGATTAATACACTTTCATTCTTAAATAATTGATACAACATTTACTTGCCGTGTCCATGAGAGTGGTACCGAAATTTATTCACATGCAAGGGACTCATCTGCTGTTGAATAAATTTAAAACAGATATAGACAGTTTCTTATACGATAAGGGAATAAGGGGTTATGGGGAGCGGGCGTAGTGGAGCCATGATCAATGCAGCCATGATCATATTGAATGGTGAGCAGGGTCGAGGTGCTGTATGGCCTACTCCTGCTCTTATTTCTTATGCTCTTATCTTCTTATGTTCTTATGTAAGCTTGTGGTCTTAACTGCTCATGTTATTCTAAGTGGCCAGTGGCAAATCGTGCTTGATTAACTTGATTAATTTCTTTGAGGAACTTTCAAAAGACATTTGATGAAGTGCCGCATAGTAGATTTGCTGGCAAAATTGAAGCCTATCGTATTTAAGGGACAGTGGTTCCATAGCTACGAAATTGGCTGAGAGACGGTAAGCAGAGTGTTGGAGGGAACGGTTATTATTCAGACTGGAGAGATGTATCCGGTAGTGTCCGACAGGTGGCGGTGTTGGGACCACTTCTCCTTTATGATACATATTAATATCCTGGACTTCAGTACACAGTGCATAATGTCAAAGTTTGCAAATATCACAAATTTACGAATGTAGCAAATAGAGAGGAAAGTATCAGACATCAGGGCGAGAAAGGCAGGCCAGTGAAATGGGCGGTTGCTTCGCTGTTGAAATTTAATGCAGATAATTGTGTACTGAAGCATATAAGTGATCAAAGTCAGTAGGAGCAAAGTACATTAAGTGGTGCAATTTCAAAGGAGCTTTAGGAAGATGGAGACGTGTTACTTCACAGGTGCAAAAGGTTTGTGAGATTGAACCATGAAAGGTTTTGCTGGACTAGATAGAGGGAAATTGTTTTCATTGGATGGAGGGTCAGAAACCAGAGCACACGGATTTAGGATAACTGACAAGAAATCTAGTGGGGAAATGTGAAGTTTTTTAACAACACGAATTATTATCGTGAATGACCTGACTGGAAGGCTGGAGGAACCCGATGTAGCACTAACGATGTGGCAAAAGCAACTGACTGGGATTAATTGTATTGCTCTTTCATTGAGCTGGTGAATGCGTGATGGTGCGATTTATATGTTATGTGCCATGTTAGTCTATGAAATGTTTCAGCGGGTATCCTTAGCTTATCGTTTTGACTGTTCATGTCATCTAGATCGAAAGCACTGAAATCATCCGGTGAGCTGTATATTTTATTAGGTTAATTATGTCCTCGTAATATGATACTATAATGTCAACCAGTGCAAAATACGTCTATATAATATGTGATTGCATTAAACCACGACGTCCCCACATCATGCCATGTTTCCTTAAACAAATCTGCCGCGATACCATCTATATTGAATTTACTTTGCTTTCTGCATGAGAAATCATGGATACCTGCTACGGACTTCTCGTTCTTCACATCTTTCGCTACATCATGTAGATCGTGTCGTTGAGAACATGAACTAGAATTCAGTTGTACTGCTGGAACGTCTACTCATCTTTTAATGATTTTAACAATGAAGAAAGACGGACATTTTACCACATTCTTCAACTGCTCTCTGAACTTACTCTGTGTCATAGCATAAATATAAGTGTTTGTGCAGCAACTCAGGAGCTGGAGCATGAATCCTATTTCTTTTATGTAGTAAGATACATGTATAATATCATAACCTAAATGCAAAATCCGGTTCCAAATAGAAAAGAACATAAACACAGCCCATAACATTATGAAATTCCACGAGATAACGAGCAGTAAAATGATGGATTTCCTTCGTCTCCCCATCTCTATGTCACTGGGAATCCCCTCGCTGCTGTGATACCGGAGTCTCCTGCGAGCTCTGCTGGCCACTAAAATGTGTCTGATAGTTAAAGCATTGAGTAGCAGGATCAGAACAAATGGGATGCACGGGGTTAGAATATAATGAAGAAGCTCGAGTGTTGCCCACAAATCTGAAACCATGACAAGAGCACTTACGTAACAGAACCAGTGGGTATTGTTCAACGTGTACCAAGGTACATACATAAAGTACCAGAAAATGCTCTTTAAACAACTTAGCAAAGTCACTGTTACAAGAACCATAGCCGCGGTTTTCTCAGTGCAATATTTAGTTTTCAGCTTCTGGCAACAAATTGCCACGAATCGATCAAATGTGAAAGTGACGGTGAACCAGACAGAACAGTCTGTGGCTGCATAAAGCAGGACGGCATGGATATTACACAGGGGGATTCGCTGCACAAAATACAGACGATGAGCAATTGGAATCTGCCTCAATATCAGGTCGGTGATAACGACCAGTAGATCTGCCGCTGCCATGGCCACCAAGTAGCGTGTGACGCATTTGGAGAGACCGCACATTCCACGAGACAGGATCACCATCGTCACTAAATTAGCTGCGAGGAATGGAAATCAACAGGAAATTGACACAGCAGGATGAAAGTGAATTCATCGGGTTGATCGGGTTGGGGTAAAATTTCTACATTTGTTAGAGTGATGGAATTAAATAATGTTCCTGCGAAAGGACTTTCAGATGGAGACAGGGTGTACAATGCAAATTGTGCACCTCACTAATCTGCAATGAATGGTAGACTGAACCCGGGAATGGGATTTAATTTTGCAAGAGTAATGTGCCATCTAATCAGAGGATTAATATTGAAGTGGTATTAGCCCTCATCTCCAGGTTTGTTGACTCATTGCCTGCTGCTGCAAGAACCCTGGAACCATCGACCTTCTGGTATTGTATTCCCAGTCTGCACCCAATCAGGAGTTAGTTTGGGAAATTTGGGAATGTATCAGTGACCGGGCGAGCGTTAGTCAGAGACAGGGGGAAAGTGAGTCAGTGACCAGGTAGGGTGAGTCAGTGACCGGGGTGAGTGAGTTAGTGACCAGGGGAGAGTAATTCAGTGACCGGGGAGAGTGAATCAGTGACAAGTTGTGAGTGAATCAGTAACCAGGGAGAGTGAGTCAGTAACCAGGGAGAGTGAGTCAGTGACCAGGGGAGAGTGAGTCAGTAACCAGGGAGAGTGAGTCAGTAACCATGGGAGAGTGAATCAGTAACCAAGGAAAGTGAGTAAGTAACCAGGGGAGAGTGAGTCAGTAACCAGGGAAAGTGAGTCAATAACCAGGGGAGAATGAGTCAGTGACCTGGGGAGTGTGAGTCAGTGACTGGGGGAGAGTGAGTCAGTGAGCGGGAGAGAGTGAGTCAGTGACTGGGAGAGAGTGAGTCAGTAACCAGGGGAGAGTGAGTCAGTGACCGGGGAGAGTGAGTCAGTAACCAGGGGAGAGTGAGTCAGTAACAAGGGGAGAGTGAATCAGTAACCAGGGAAAATACATCAGTAACCAGGGAAAATACATCAGTAACCAGTGGAGAGTTAATCAGTGACCTGGGGAGAGTGAGTCAGTCACCAGGGAGAGTGAGTCAGTGACCGGGGAGAATGAGTCAGTGACTGGGGGAGAGTGAGTCAGTGACCGGGGGAGCGTGAGTCAGTTACCAGGGGAGAGTGAGTCAGTTACCGGGGAGATTGAGTCAGTAACCAGGGGAGAGTGAGTCATTCACCCTTGAGGTAGACTCTGGAAGAGCATGAACAAAATACGGGAGCAAAGCGAGTTTGGATATTGTGTGAAAATTGGGCTGTGATTCCCTCTGACTCGAATGCTTAGGGTATTCCTACGCGGTATTAGGGCACAAAAAGGAGCTGTTGATTGAGGTTAGGAAGGGGAAAATATTTAACATATTAATCTGGTGTGAAAGCATGTGATAAATCAGAACAATGCTTTCACATGCATTTAAATCTAACATTTGACATCCCGTGAAAATAACACGTTATTAAATAACATTTTAGACGACATTGAACTCACCGATCCTCCAAATGGTTTCAAATAATCTAGACAATAAATGTTCTTATACGACGACCAACCCTGTTTTGAGGATGGCACGCACCTGGCGTTTCCTTCTCTCCACAGATGCTCGGTCTGTTAAAATCTATCTGTCCTGGTGTAAAATGGGCAAAGTGGAACAAATCCAGTTTTATACATCCCACATTAATGTGAAGGCAATGGGTGATGGTGTATAACCGGCGGCTAATTCTAATTGTCCGATTTACAAAATCGCGCAAAGATCAAACTGTCCACTGCTGTGTGAGTATACATTTTTTCTGATTGTGTTTAATATAACAAAGATTAAATTAACCACCGTGTGGTGTGTTAAAATCTCTGCATCCAATCAGATGATTTGTTTACCCGGAGTTCTATATCGGTGGTTGAGATTTAATTAAATATCTGAACCCAACTACATCAGCGCTAAACCAGAGTTCTGTATCTGTGGTTGAGATTTGATGGGACTCCAATTGACGCGTTGCATTTGCATCAATAAAGTGAACTCACCGCTCATTGTTCTCCAGTGACAATCAACAAGAATCAGTTGCACGGAAGCAGAGCAAGAGATGGGGCAGAGTCAGATGAGGTCTCATTGAGAAATTCTCCTGAACTGTGCTTGATGGACACGCGGTGGGAGATTCCTTGTTCACAGATACGATCGGAAATCAATCCATTGATCTATAACTGGAGACACATTCAATCACGAATGAATTTGTAATCCCATCCTAACCTCCCAGAACATTGACTTATGCTGGGAAAGAGATTGTACAAAGGGGGACATCAGACTGGTCCTGGATCAAGATGCACATTGTTGAACATTCACGGTGTGTTTCTGAGCTTTCTGCCACGACTGGTTTCCCTCACTTGGTATAATTCACTCTTCCCAGTGCACGGTGATGGAATCTGGAAACCCATGGACACATCTGTCCAATCGAATAGAATGCGCTCTACAGACGCAGACTATAAGAGATTCATCCAGTGAAATTGCTTGTGTTGGAAATTAACAAAAGATTCCGATCTCTATCTGACCCTATCACATTGAGAAAAGATATTGTCTATTCACTGCACTCAGACCACTCACATTGGGGAATCACAGAGCATTATCAGCTCCACAGCCAGAGAGAATATGTGGGTTCAATTAGTTTCTGGATGTTGTGACCTCAACAGATGTACTGGAGGGTTGCTAATATAACACCACTTTTTAAAAACGGAGGGAGAGAGAAAATGGGTAATTATAGACCAGTTAGCCTGACGTCATTAGTGGGGGAAATGTTGGAATCAATCATTAAGGATGAAATAGCAGCTAATTTGGAAAGCAGTGACAGGATCGGACCAAGTCACCATGGATTTATGAAAGGGAAATCATGCTTGACGAATCTTCTGGAATTTTCTGAGAATGTAACTAGTAGAGTGGACAAGGGAGAACCAGTGGATGTGGTGTATTTGGACTTTCAACAGGCTTTTGACAAGGTCCCGCACAAGATATTGATGTGCACAATCAAAGCGCTTGGTATTGGGGGTAATGTACTGATGTGGATAGAGAACTGGTTGGCAGACAAGAAGCAGAGAGTCGGGATAAATGCGTCCTTTTCAGAATGGCAGGCAGTGACTAGTGGAGTGCCGCAGGGCTCAGTGCTGGGACCCCAGCTCTTTACAATATACATTAACGATTTAGATGAAGGAATTGAGTGTAATATCTCCAACTTTGCAGATGACACTAAGCTGGGTGGCAGGGTGAGCTGTGAGGAGGATGCTAGGAGGCTGCAGGGTGACTTGTACTGGTTAGGTGAGTGGGCAAATGCATGGCAGATGCAGTATAATGTGGATAACTGTGAGGCTTTACATTTTGGGGGCAACAACAGGAAGGCAGAATATTATCTGAATGGCAGCAGATTAGGAAAAGGGGAGGTTCAACGAGACCTGGGTGTCATGGTTCATCAGTCACTGAAAGTTGGCATGCAGGTACAGCAGGCGGTGAAGAAGGCAAATTATATGTTGGGCTTCATAGCTAGAGGATTTGAGTAAAGGAGCAGGGAGTTCTTACTGCCTTTGTACAGGGCCTTGGTGAGGCCTCACCTAAATATTGTGTTCAATTTTGCTCTCCTAATCTCAGAGATTGCAGCGAAGGTTCAACAGACTGATTCCAGGGAGGACTCGTCTGTCATATGAGGAGAGACAGGATCAACTGAGCCATTATTCACTCGAGTTTAGAAGGATGAGAGGGGATCTCATAGAAACGTAGAGATTCTGATGGGAGTGGACAGGTTTGATGCGGGAAGAATGTTCCCGATGTTGGGGAAGTCCAGAACCAGGGGACATAGTTTTAGGATAAGGGTAGACAAATTAGGGCTGAGATGAGGAGAAACTTCTTCACTCAGAGAGTTGTTAACCTATGGAAATCCGTGCTGCAGAGAGTTGTTGTTGCCAGTTCATTGAATATATTCAACAGGGAGTTAGATATGGCCCTTACGGCTCAGGGGATCAAGGGGTAATGAGAGAAAGCAGGAAAGGCGTACTGAGGGAATGATCAGCCATGAACTTATTGAATGGCGGTGCAGGCTCCAAGGGCCGAATAGCCTACTCCTGCACATATTTTCTATGTTTCTATGTTTCACAGTTAAACATGATCAACAGCATGTGTCGGCAGATATAGTTACTTACCAGGGACTCCGACAACAGCGAGAATGGGGTAGTATATCTTTTCTATCTCAAAAACGAATGCTAGTATCGTAAACTCGTTGATTCTGAAATACATTCTTCTCCTCTCAGTAGAGCCGCTGATCCCTGTGAGTGCCAGAGTTGATGTTCTCTGCGAGACTGTGGTACAACAGATTGAGGTGTTTGCCGTATTAATAGAAGAGATAACATCTCCAGTGATACAATTATGGTCCATGGAGAGGCGCATTAATAACAGTCACCGAACAAACACATTTAATTAATCTATGGGGTCTGATATCAAATACAGTCAATGAACAAACACATTCAGTTAACCCCTTTTGAACCAACACTCCTCGCACCACTAAATACACTTATGGATGTACACTAGAATGTCCCATTGTTGAAAAGTTCTGTAATAATGAGCAAGGACAAAAAAAGGTAAATCAACAGTCTGAGCACATTGATTGTCGATTTGATTTCTTCAAGCTTGCCAACTCAGTCGGCTCTCTTTTTGCGGTCACATACAAAGCCATCTCCAACAGCTTCATGCATCACTCACCATGCACACCCCCTATTCAACCCCTATTCCATTCCAACCCCACTTCTAGCTGCATCTACGCACGTGGACAAATCTCCCCATAATTCACTTATGACCCTTGAGAACTCCTGACTGAATCAATTGTCCATTTTCCAAGGTAGTTCTGCGCCAGGCGATCAGCTGTACCACTCATGCACTGAGAGTTTTGATGTCCTTGTCCCGGGTAAAACTTTTACCCTCTCCTACACTGGTCATTTTCTCAGGAATAGGTCCCATTGTAGCTCCCATAGGTCCAAGGCAATGAGTTGATAGTAACTGGCTCACAACTGGTTTACTCATTTAATGTTGAAGCAGGCTTTTCACATACAGCCTTGTCAGATCCTGCATCTTTCACCCTAAGCAGATCCAATATCGAAACTTATCATTGAAAGCAAACATAGACCTTGGCTTCCTTTCAAAACTAACAACTATATTGTTAAATACCTCTGCCCTGTCCCTGCTACAAACACCTCTCCAAGATTATCTCCGAGGAATTGATGGAATTATTTGTCACTGATACTGAAATTATCTATTCACCTGTTTTTGGCTCATCTCCTTCCCCATCCCTATCAAGGAAAACATCTCCTACTCTATCTCTGAATTATGATGCTTCGCTAGATTTTCAATATTTCCCCTCATGTCCTACCCGAGCTCATCGTGTCAATGAGACAGACCTTCTGCTATTGTGAACTCATTTCCAAAAACTCTGACATCCCAACTTCCCTTCTGGGTGCAAATATTAACTGCACATTTATAAACATATCCACCATCACATCAAAGCCTTCCTGTTAAAGAAGGCCCACCATCACCTCATGAACTGCCTGATGGAAGAAAATTTCCATCAAGTCTCTCTCGTTTAAAGAGAAAGCCCATCATCACCTCAAGGCTCGTCCGGTTAAAGAGAATGCCCCGGATCACCACTGTGACTGCCTGTTTAAATAAGGTCCACTATCACGTCAGGATTTGACCAGTTAAAGAGAAGGCCCACCTTCACTTCAAGGCCCACCCGTTGTTGTCGTTTTCGGGTCTATCTGTCTGTTCAATTCTTCAATATTGACACCACATTCCTTCTAATTATATGGCTTTATTTAGCATAAGCAAGAATTAATACTTTACAATATTTAAGCAGCAGTTTACAAAGTACAACGGAGAATAATATGATTCCTGTCCTTTCAGTAGAAGATGCGACCCAATCCTCATACCGGCTACACGCATACGCATGTTCCCCTGTCTGTTAACTCCGTGGATCTTCTACATTGAGAGAGAACCGAAAACCCTGGGATATACCCCAAAAACCGGAAATGTGGAGAAGTTCATACAACCACAGAAACTGGTCTTATGCCTCTGTCAGAAAGCTTTAGTTCATGATGAACCCAATGGGTTTTGACGACAATGAGACTTTTAGCTGTAAATAACCCTAGGTACAACAGGATTATTTCCACTAATTGTAAAAGAGGAGAAATTAAACTAAAGTAATGAAACTGTGGACTTGCAAACCTTACTAATCTGCAATCCAGCAAAACATAATCCTGAAGAATTAAAGCAGGGGAATATAACTGATTTTATTTCAACACCTATCAAAAGTTCATAGTGGGCGTATCCACAATCAAAGAAGAGAGATAAGAGTTAACTTCGATAACTTCGAGATAAGGCCGAAATCCAAACCATCGTCAACACCTTCACAGAAGCATAGGAGAGCATGTGCCTGAGATTAAACATCCGTAAGACAAAGGTCCTCTCCAACCTGCAAACCGCCACACAGTACCGCCCCAGATTATCAAAATCCACAATGAAGCCTTGGACAAAGTTTACCATTTTCCATACCTCGGGAGCCTACTGCCAACAAGGGTAGACTTCAATGACGGTCAAACACCGCCTTCAGTGCACCAGCACAGCCATCGGCTGCCTGAGGAAGAGAGTGTTTGAAGACCAGGATGTCAAACCCGGCACCACGCTCATGGTATACATGGCATAGTAATAACCACCGTGCTTTATGTTTCAGAGACGTGGACTATATATAGCAGGCATCTCACAGCACTGGAGAAGTTCCACCAAATCTGGATCCGCAAGATTCTGTAAATCCTTGGCAGGATAGGCGCACCAACGTCAGTGTTCTCTCTTGGGCCAACATCCCCAGCATTGAAGCATTGACCACGTTCGATCAGCTTCCATGGACTTGCCACATCAACTGCATGCCCGAGACGAGACTTCCAAAACAAGCATTCTACGCGGAGCTGCGACATGGCAAGCGAATCCCAGATGGGCAGAGGAAATGCTTCATGGACACGCTAAAAACCATTTTAATTATGTGTAACTTCCCCACTGACACCTGAGAATCCCTGGCACAAGAACACTCAAAGTGGAGGAGAAGCATCTGGGAAGGTGTGGAACACTCCGAGTCTCTTAGCTGGGAGCAAGCGGAAACCAAGCTCAAGCAGTGGAACGAGTGCATGACAACCCAAGCACCCACCCACCAGTCCCTTCTTCCAGCGTCCCTTCAACCACCGTCTGCCCCACCTGTGACAGAGACTGGATATCCCACATCGCAGTCATCAGTCACGTAAGAACTCGTCTTTAATTTGAAAGCAAGTCATCCTCGACTCTGAGGGACTGACTAAGAAGGAAAAGAGGTATTATTTAATAAAGCTTTTATAAAATCTGATATTATATACGTGGAATAGGAGATGATTCCAGGTAGGTTGCCGGAAGCGGTCGTGAGGAATATGGTTTATGAGGAGGATAAGGAAGTAGAGGAAAACGCAATGGGGAGAATGTATGAGAAGATTGTGAGGGCAATGCCACAGGATTCGATGGATGAAATAAATGAGAAAACCTCCAGAGGACGTCAAATGCATCCTGTATTTCCAAGCTTTTTGCTGGAGAGAGCAGAGGAGTCGGTCCAATTAGACCACTGCAACACTCATGGTTTCTTTGGGATATTTAGACCGTGGATTTTCAAGGCCTCGGCTGATCAGGAGTTTTGGAAGAGTATGTCCCCACAGCTAGACCACAACACCCTTTTGAAAGGGGTGTGGGTGAATTTTAAATATCCAGAGTGGCTTGAAATGGATTTTAAATTGATTCATAAGCGGATTTTGACCATGATTGCTGTATGTAAGATTGTGCGAGTGGAGGTGGCAACTTGCTCAGTGTGTGGGACACGGGATGTGACTGTCCCATTTACTGGCGATATGTCCTCAGTTAAGTGATTCTGATAATACGTCCGACAGATGTGTGAGGTTTCTTTGCTGGGTGGGGTATGAAGAATGGGAATGGGAATCCCATGTATTAAATTTTGAGATGGAGATAGCAGGAGGGTCTGCCTGAGCGTGGCAATGTGGCGATAAATGTAATGTTCAGTTTGGCTAGATTAGTGATTGTGCAAAGACGGAATCTCCTTTTTGATAAGTGGAGGAGCATAAACCTAAAGGAGTAAGTTACATATATGCTAAAACATCATTTGAAGACTCTGTGGATGTTCTGTTTGTAAAGGAAGTTTAAGTAATAGATAATGATCAGTTTTTAATGTAAAATACATTGGTAAATGTTATAGGAGACACATTAAACTTCAGGTTTTGTGGTTAATAAGTGGTTGAGGAATGACTGTGCGGCGAGGCGGAATGGATTTGGATGATACAATGCAATGATGCCGATTTGTAAATTAATCTAATGTTGAATAAATCCAAATTGAAGAAAATAAGGCGATAGACTACTGATCCATTGTTCACCACGCAAGGTTTTGAGTCATATCTGCATTTTTGTAGTGTTCAATGCTTTATGAGGCTTCCCAGACTGAGGGTAGTTCATTAACTGTTTATTGCCTGTCGGCAACTTATAAACTGTAAAGTTTGGAGAAAAATTCAAAGGATCAGCACGTGAAAAAATAATGTTAATAAAAGGACCTGCAATATTTGGCTCATCGACCTGAAAGGGGAACCTGCGTTCCCCTCTCCACAGATAGCCATAGAAACATAGAAACATAGAAATTAGGTCCAGGAGCAGGCCATTCGGCCCTTCGAGCCTGCACTGCCATTCAATAAGATCATGGCTGATCATTCAACCTCAGTACCCCTTTCCTGCTTTCTCTCCATATCCCTTGATTCCTTTAGCCGTAAGGACCATATCTAACTCCCTTTTGAATATATCTAACGAACTGGCATCAACAACTTTCTGCAGCAGGGAATTCCACAGGTTAACCATTCTCTGAGTGAAGAAGTTTCTTTTCATCTCAGTCACAAATGCCTTACCTCTTATTCGTAGACTGTGACCCCTGGACCTCCAGAGTGTTTCCAGAATGTTCTGAATAATTCCATTCTCAGCTTCTGCGCTCTTTGGCTTTCTGTTTTATGAAGTTGCTCCTTGTGTAAGGAAAAGCGCAAAAAATACAGTGAAAATTGAAGAGAAAGTCGCCTTGACAGTGTGAGTCATGGTATTCAGGAGTAGAATTGTCGGCCCCTGCTCCAGATACCCGGGTTCAATTCCCGACCAATGCACTGTTGCAAGTCTCATTAAATTATTTCAGTAAACATATTAAATTCAAGAAGTTACACAAACCGCTGAGCTAAGAAAGACAATGTTAAGACACTGTATCAAACGTTCCATTGATTTGATTTCCAGAGAAAAAAATGAGTGAAGGAAGGTAACTTAATCCCCTCACACCCGTGGCACAAACCTCAGGGAAACTGCTCGGAGCTTCCACAAGGAGCGAAAGGGTGGGCCCCGAGCGAGAATGGCGAAGGATTGGGTGGCAGGATTTTGGTTAAAGGTGGGTAGAGTCTGAAGCTGCGGTATAATTTTATGTTGTGATGTGGATTTGAAGGGCGGTTGAGAGCCAGAGATGTCTAGAGGGCAGGAAAAAATGACTGAGTGAGGAGCCAGCGAGGTGGAAGCGCAGGATATGGAGCAGGAACTCGGGACCTCACACATTTATACCAGTCAAAGCCAAAAGCGAGAATCAGACCCCGAGACCCAGGAGCAGCGGGTAACTGTACCGCACAGATAACAGAGCTGACACAGATACAATCGCAGTGTGTGAATATTTAAGGGTCGGTAGCTTGCCCAAGGACACAGCAGCCCCGTGCACTCATGGATAATAATTTAATTGATGGTATTCTCAGTTTCGATTCCCTGCCACGGCTGTTCTACACACTGGGAATAAAATATCCAACAGTGAAATGAATGGTCGGTTTATTTATCGTGAAATTCAATGAATACCAAACCTCGCTAGTTGTCATTACCCGCAAGTGCCGCTATTGTTCCAAAGTATGCTCTTTGTTAAAATATATAAGTTCCATCCTTTTTGTGCATTTGCTGCACCGTGCAAACTACCGCCACATCTCCAACCTACTTTTTCTCTCCAATCGGCTTGAAAGTGTTGTCGGCTCCCAAATCTCGGCCCATCTTTCCTGGAATCCAGGTTCTATCCGTCCAATCTGCTTTGCACCACTGCCACAGTCCCGAAACGGCTCTTACAACAGTGACACATAACGTCCTATGTGACTGTGACAAAAGGTAAACTGTCCCGCGCCGTCCTTCTCAACTTATCTGCTGGAGTTGCCGTGTTGAACACTCCATCCTCCGCCAACGCCTCTCCACCGCCGTCCAGCTGGATGTGACTGCAATCCCCTCGGTCGATTTTTATCTAATGTGTATTGCCACAGAATCACCTGCAATAGCGTTTCATCCCGCTCTGGCACTATTAACTCTGGTGTCCACCAAGGAGCAATCTTTGGCCCCCTCCTATATTCATCAACCTGCTGCGCCCTGGCGACATCATCTGGAAACACAGCGTCAGATTCCACATGTACACTGGTCACAGTCAGATTTACATCACCACCAGCGCTCTCCACCCTCCACTGTCTCCAAATGATCACAGGTCCGACATCCAGTGCTGGATGAGCTAACATTTTTTCCAACTATATATTGTGAATATTGAAGCCATTGTTTTCAGTCCAGGCAACAAGCTCTGTTTCCTAGCCATCCAGTCCAGTCCTCTGCCTGTCAACTTTTTCAAGCTGATACATATGGTTGGCAACTTTGTTGTCATATTTGACCTCAAGATGAGCCTCCCACCACATATCCACTCTATCACCAAGATCACCCATTTCCACTTCCATCTGACTGCACCGCTGCCTCGGCTCAGCTGCTGCTGAAACCCTATCCCTGCCTTTGTTACCTCTAGACTTGACTATTCCAAAGCGATGCTAGTCGGCTGCCCACGTTCTATCCTCCTTAAATTTGACGTCATCCAAAACTCTGCCGCCCGTGTCCTAACTAGTACCCAGTCGCGATCACCCATCCCCCCTGTGCTTGCTGACCAAATTGACTCGTGGTGAAGCAATGTCTCTACTTTAAAATTCAAATAAATAGTTCCAAATCCCCCCCGTGGCCTCGCCCCTCCCTATCTCTATAATCTCCTCCAGCCCCACAACCCCGCAATATGTCAGCGCTTTACTAGTTTTGGCGTCTTGAGTATCCCGGAGTTTAATCGCCCCACCTTTGGTTTATTATTTGTTGCTGAAATTCGCAGACAATATAAACAACATATATTCAGCACACGCCCGCTGAGAATAGGATCAGGGAGACGTGCTTACCTGACAAGCCCTTTAACCAATTAATCCATTGAGCCAAATCAAAATCAAATCTCACAACCTCCCGCAAATTGCTATCAGCCACCCGTCACTCTCTGTTGGAGATTTAGACCGTCAGTTACACTTGTCTATTTGCCTTTGAATCCCGATGCTGCATTTATCGGCCAAACTGGGGCTATGTTCATTATAATTAGTTCACTTGTTGGATTCGCAGTGACGTGGACTCTGAAGGACCAACTTGCTCAATGAAGGAAGACAATATCCATAAAACAATCGACACTGATAACAAATGCGGACCAGTTCACCATCGCTCAGTAAGTGGTCGGGGCCCAAAGGATATGGAGACTGGGTTAGGTGTAAAACGTGTTGTTATCACATGATGGCAGGTTCGAGTTCTACCCCAGGGCATTTCACACACTGGGTGAGAATGTCTCCAGCGCGGGAGGGATCTCTTGTACACCCGACAGTTTCATAAATTCTCTGACCTGGTGTAATGGTAATACAAAAACTGGTTTCTCCAACAGAAGCTGACAGTTAATTTACAACATTGTTGATCTGTTCAAACGGGCTGGATTTTCAGCATAATGTTGCCAGGACTCCAACGGTTGGAAGGGGCAGGTGTTGCAATACTGCGCAGCGGCCAGAGGATGGTGCAGCAGTATCAGGTGTTGCTGTGCTGTATTGCGCCCAGAAGTGCGAGCAGCTGTACCAGGTGGTGCAATACTGGTCAGCTGCCAGAGGAGGGAGCATCTGTAACAGATGGTGCAATACTGGACAGCGACCAGAGGAGGGAGCATCTGTAACAGATGGTGCAGTACTGGACAGAATCATCGAACCATGGAAATGTATATAAAGAAGAAGGCTATTTCAGCACATCGTGTACACACCGGCCGACCAAGAGCTATCTAGTCTAATGTCACCTTCCAGCTATTGGTCCCTAGTCCTGCATTTTATGGCACTTCAAGTTCACATCCAAGTGTTTTAAAATGTGGTGATGCTTTCTGCCTTTACCACTCTTTCAGGCAGAGAGTTCCAGATTCCACCACCCTCTGGTTCAATACAGTTCCCCTCATATCTCCTCTAAACCTTCCCTCAGTTATTTTCAATCTATGCCCCCTGCTGGATCACCGCTCTGTCAAGGGAAACAGGTCCTTCCCAACCTCTCTGACCAGGCCCTTCATAATTTTATATACCTCAATCAGGTCTTCCCTCAGTCTATTCTGTTCCTAATGAAACAGACACAGCATCTCCAATCTTTGCTCATGGCCAAAATTCTCCAGTACAGACAATATTTTTGTAAATCTGCTCTGTACCCTTTCCAGTGCAATCACATCCTTCTTCCAATCTGGTGACCAGAACTGCAGACAGTACTCCAGCTGCGGCCTTAACAGTGTATTATAACGTTCTTGCTCTTGTGTTTTATGCCCGCCTAACAAAGGCAAATATTCCATTGACCTTCTGAAGCACCTTATCTTCCAGGTCTGTTATCTTCAGGGAGACAGAGGAAGGAGCAGCTGGACAAGGTGTTGCAATACTGCACAGCGGCCAGTGGAGGGAGCACCAGTACCCAACGCTCGCCGATCCTGTCGAACATACGCATAGGCGGGAGGGGAGAGGGATTTTAACCCTACCCGCGGGGTGTTCAAATCGATATCTTGAACAGTTTCGAATGTAGGCATCTGTAACATGGTATTACAGAGATATACAAGATGGTAACTTTTGTGCAGTACTAGTTGAAATTGCATTGTGGGAGAAAGACCAAGGTGGAACATGCTCAAAATTAATAGTGAATTCTTCAGGACTGACATCAGGAGAATGATCAGCACTTGGAGTGGATTCCAGGCAGAGCAGTGATGGTAAAATCTCGGACAAGATTTAGGAAATAACTGGATTGAGCAATGGGGTGAAACATGCGGTTACTAAGGAGGGCTGAATTAGATTGGGAAGAATGGACTTCCTCACGGGTATTGATCATGGGATCAGTACGGGAAGGTGTGAGAAATGTGTCTGCCCTCTCCAGTTGCGTCATTATTTACATGAATGACTGTCTGCAAACTGAATAAGACTGTGACGCCAATCACCCTGATCATTATTTATCCCTCAATCAACATAACAAAGGACAGATTACCTGGTCAATAGCATCATGCTGTATGTGGGAGCTTGCTGTGCGCAAATTGGCTGCCGCGTTTCCTACAATACAACAGTGACTACACTTCTGAAATGCTGCATTGGCTGTAATGCGCTTTGGGACGTCCGAGGGTCGTGAAATGTGCAAAAACTTGTACGTGTTGCATCTGCTTCAGTAAGATGAAAGTGTAGTGCGGGTTAAAGATCGAATTCAAATTTCAACCAAACTCGCTGACAGAAAGTGTATGTTGTTGAGGAGGCATTACTCGGGATTATTTGCACTGGCCGTCTGCCCACAGCGCTTCATTTCACGCAGTTTTAATTGGGAACTTCACCATTTTTCCACACCAATAACCCGCCTGCAGGGGTACGGACCGAGAGCTGGTAATTGGGATTAGACTGGATGAACTTTTGTTGGACATAGAAACATAGACACAGAAAATCGGTGCAGGAATAGGCCATTCGGCCCTTCTAGCCTGCACCGCCATTCAATGAGTTCATGGCTGAACTTGCAACTTCAGGATCCCCTTCCTGCTTTCTCGCCATACCCCTTGATCCCCCTAGTAGTAAGGACTTCATCTAACTCCCTTTTGAATATATTTAGTGAATTGGCCTGAACAACTTTCTGTGGTAGAGAATTCCACAGGTTCACCACTCTCTGAGTGAAGAAGTTTCTCCTCATCTCGGTCCTAAATGGCTTACCCCTTATCCTTAGACTGTGACCCCTGGTTCTGGACTTCCCCAACATTGGGAACATTCTTCCTGCATCTAACCTGTCTAAACCCGTCAGAATTTTAAACGTTTCTAGGAGGTCCCCTCTCATTCTTCTGAACTCCAGTGAATACAAGCCCAGTTGATCCAGTCTTTCTTGATGGGTCAGTCCCACCATCCCGGGAATCAGTCTGGTGAACCTTCGCTGCACTCCCTCAATAGTAAGAATGTCATTCCTCAAGTTAGAACGGCGCAGATATAATGGTAAGTACAACAGGAAAAAGAATACGGCCAGGGTAATCTCCTGGACGAGTTTCGATCGATTGAATCGACTGGAGAGGAATTTTCCCAGATGTTTTGTCCCTAAATTGGCTTGGGTTTTTATCTGCTTTTTCCTTTCCCAGGAGCTCACATGGCTTCGGTTGGGGTGGAGTTTAGATGTTTTTAGTATAAGGGGTGTTGCAGTGGAGTGGAGTGGACTGGTTGGTCGTGAGCTCTTTTTCTTTCCGTCATTGTTTATGGGTTGGTATGTAACCTTCAGCGCTGCTGACAAAGGGCCGTGCGTCTCTTTGTCGGCCAGCGCGGACACGATGGGCGAGAATGGCCTCCTTCTGCGCTGTAAATTTCTATTTTTCTATGCTTCTTAGTTTCAACGGCAGTTAATTGTCAAAAATGGAGGGTAAAGGAGTGCTTTCTCTGGGATTTGAACCCAGGACCTCTCACATATTCCAGCCAATAAACGGGAAGTGAGAATCCTACCTGTGAACCAATGCTGGAGCCAAGCCCACTCAAGATGTACCCATAATCAAACCGTGTGTTGGTCATTCGTGATAAACAAAGCGATTGAGACCGAGACTGCCCTGATTGCCTTTTCTACCTGCCTGCTGAAGTGCCGCACAATGCCGCTCCGGCAGTTATTGAGCACTGCGGACAGTAATGTATTGAAGCATCAAGTGCCCATCGAGTGCAGCAGCAGAGTTGGTGGATTAGTTTAGTGTGCGGCCTCAGATTTGGACAGTGTATCAGTGAAGGCACTGAGTTGACATGGAGGCAGCAAGTGATGCAACAGCCGCCCCGGAACTGACTGTTTGAGTCTGCGACTGTGGCCTGTGTTGTTTGGACCAGGGGTTTACTGTCAGTTCATAACACTAAGCAGTATCGGCCCCATTATATTTTCGGCCACATCCGCAGATTAGTGGCCGAGGTCAGACAGATTGTTCCCTCTCTCACGGGGGTTCGCTGAGGCTCCAGCTCCCCTGATCACCAACTTCCCCAGTCTGTAGATGTAAACATGAAAAACCAAATCTCAGCCCAAACACACAGGTCTGCCGATCGATAAAGATCAAAGCAGTTCCAGAGTCGAGCAAGACAACTGCAACATAGACCAAGGGAGGTCGGAAAAAGTCAGAATTTGACACAGGCACAGACTTTACCTAACTGACCCAGACTCTGCCTACACACAAACAGGCTGTTCCTACACAGACCTAGACTGTGCCTACACAGACCCAGGCTGTGCCTACACAGACTCCGACTGTGTCTACACAGACCCTGACTGTGTCTATACAGACCCAGACTGAGTCTACACAGACCTAGACGGTGCCTACACAGACCCAGACTGTGCCTATACAGACAGAGACTGTGCCTATACAGACCCAGACTGTGCCTACACAGACCTAGACCGTGCCTACACAGACCTATATCGTGCCTACACAGACCCAGACTGTGTCTATATAGTCCCAGACTGTGCCTACACAGACCCAGGCTGTGCCGATACAGACTCAGACTGTGTCTACACAGACCCAGACTGTGCCTACACAGACCCAGACCATGCCTACACAGACCCAGACTGTGCCTACACAGACCCAGAATGCGCTATACTGACCCAGACTGTGCCTACACAGATCCAGACTGTGCTACACAGCCCCAGAATGTGCCTACACAGAATCTTCCTGCACAGACCCAGGCTGTGCCTGCACTGACCGAGACTATGCCTACACAGACCCAGACTGTGCCTACACAGACTCCGACTGTGTCTACACAGACGCAGACTGTATCTATACAGACCCAGACTATGTCTACACAGAACTAGACCGTGCCTACACAGACCCAGACTGTGCCTATACAGACCTAGACTGTGCCTACACAGACCTAGACCGTGCCTACACAGACCTAGACCGTGCCTACACAGACCCAGACTGTGTCTATACAGTCGCAGACTGTGCAAACACAGACCCAGGCTGTGCCTATACAGACTCAGACTGTGTCTACACAGACCCAGACTGTGCCTACACAGACCTAGACCATGCCTAGACAGACCCAGACTGTGCCTGCACAGACCCAGGCTCCGCCTACATGGACTCAGACTCTGCCTACACAGACCCAGACTGAGCCTGCACAGACCCATACTGCGCTATACTGACCCAGACTGTGCCTACACAGATCCAGACTGTGCTACACAGCCCCAGAATGTGCCTACACAGAATCATCCTACACAGACCCAGACTGTGCCTACACAGATCCAAACTGTGCTACACAGCCCTAGACTGTGCCTAAACAGACCCAGACAGTTCCTGCACAGACCCAGACTGTGTCTACATTGACCCAGACTGTGCCTACACAGACCTAGACTGTGCCTATACAGACCCAGACTGTGCCTACACAGACCTAGACCGTGCCTACACAGACCTAGACCGTGCCTACACAGCCCCAGAATGTGCCTGCACAGACTCTTCCCACAATGACAGAGACTGTGCCTACACAGACCCAGGCAGTTCCTACACAGACCCAGGCTGTACCTACACAGACTCCGACTGTGTCCACACAGACCCAGACTGTGTCTATACAGAAGCAGACTGTGCCTACACAGACCTAGACCATGCATACACAAACCCAGACTGTGCCTATACAGACATAGACTGTGCCTATACAGACCCAGATTGTGCCGACACAGACCTAAACCGTGCCTGCACAGACCTAGACCGTGCCTACACAGACTCAAACTGTGTCTATACAGACCCAGACTGTGCCTTCACAGACCCAGGCTGTGCCTATACAGACTCAGACTGTGTTTACACAGACCCAGACTGTGCCTACACAGACCCAGACCATGCCTACACAGACCCAGACTGTGCCTGCACAGACCCAGACTCCGCCTACATGGACTCAGACTCGGCCTACACAGACCCAGACTGTGCCTAAACAGATCCAAACTGCGCTATACTGACCCAGACTGTGCCTACACAGATCCAGACTGTGCTACACAGCCCCAGAATGTGCCTGCACAGACTCTTCCTACACAGACCCAGACTGTGACTACACTGACCCAGACTGTGCCTATACAGACCCAGACTGTGCCTACACAGACTCCGACTGTGTCTACACAGACCCAGACTGTGTCTATACAGACCCAGACTGTGCCTACACAGACCTAGACCGTACCTACACAGACCCAGACTGTGCCTATACAGACCTAGACTGTGCCTATACAGACCCAGACTGTGCCTACACAGACCCAGGATGTGCCTATACAGACTCAGACTGTGTCTACACAGACCAAGACTGTGCCTACACAGACCCAGACCATGCCTACACAGACCCAGACTGTGCCTGCATAGACCCAGACTCCGCCTACATGGACTCAGACTCTGCCTACACAGACCCAGACTGTGCCTGCACAGACTCAGACTGCGCTGTACTGACCCAGACTGTGCCTACACAGATCCAGAATGTGCTACGCAGCCCCAGAATGTGCCTACACAGACTCTTCCTACACAGACCCAGACTGTGCCTACACTGACCCAGACTGTGCCTACACAGACCCAGACATTGCCTACACAGTTCTAGACATGTGCTACACAGCCCCAGACTGTGCCTACACAGACCCAGACTGTGCCTACACAGATCCAGACTGTGCTACACAGCCCCAGACTGTGCCTACACAGACCCAGACTGTTCCTACACAGACCTAGACTGTGTCTACACTGACCCAGACTGTGTCTATTCAGAACCAGACTGTGCCTATACAGACCTAGACCATGCCCACACAGACTCGGACTGTGCCTACACAGACCTAGACTGTGCCTACACAGACCCAGACTGTGCCTACACAGACCTAAACTGCGCTATACTGACCCAGACTGTGCCTACACAGATCCAGACTGTGCTACACAGCCCCAGAATGTGCCTGCACAGACTCTTCCTACACAGACCCAGACTGTGACTACACTGACCCAGACTGTGCCTATACAGACACAGACTCTGCCTGCACAGACTCCGACTGTGTCTACACAGACCCAGACTGTGTCTATACAGACCCAGACTGTGCCTACACAGACCTAGACCGTGCCTACACAGACCCAGACTGTGCCTATACAGACCTAGACTGTGCCTATACAGACCCAGACTCTGCCTACACAGACCCAGGATGTGCCTATACAGACTCAGACTGTGTCTACACAGACCCAGACTGTGCCTACACAGGCCCAGACCATGCCAACACAGTCCCAGACTGTGCCTGCATAGACACAGACTCCGCCAACATGGACTCAGACTCTGCCTACACAGACCCAGATTGTGCCTGCACAGACCCAGACTGCGCTGTACTGACCCAGACCGTGCCTACACAGATCCAGACTGTGCTACGCAGCCCCAGAATGTGCCTACACAGACTCTTCCTACACAGACATAGACTGTGCCTACACTGACCAAGACTGTGCCTACACAGATCCAGACTGTGCCTACACAGATCCAGACTGTGCTACACAGCCCCAGACTGTGCCTACACAGACTCTTCCTACACAGACCCAGACTGTGTCTACACTGACCCAGACTGTGACTACACAGACCCAGACTGTGCCTACACAGATCCAGACTGTGCTACGCAGCCCCAGAATGTGCCTACACAGACTCTTCCTACACAGACCCAGACTGTGCCTACACTGACCCAGACTGTGCCTACACAGACCCAGACATTGCCTACACAGTTCTAGACATGTGCTACACAGCCCCAGACTGTGCCTACACAGACCCAGACTGTGCCTACACAGATCCAGACTGTGCTACACAGCCCCAGACTGTGCCTACACAGACCCAGACTGTTCCTACACAGACCTAGACTGTGTCTACACTGACCCAGACTGTGTCTATACAGAACCAGACTGTGCCTATACAGACCTAGACCATGCCCACACAGACTCGGACTGTGCCTACACAGACCTAGACTGTGCCTACACAGACCCAGACTGTGCCTACACAGACCCAAACTGCGCTATACTGACCCAGACTGTGCCTACACAGATCCAGACCCTGCTACACAGCCCCAGAATGTGCCTGCACAGACTCTTCCTACACAGACCCAGACTGTGACTACACTGACCCAGACTGTGCCTATACAGACCCAGACTCTGCCTGCACAGACTCCGACTGTGTCTACACAGACCCAGACTGTGTCTATACAGACCCAGACTGTGCCTACACACACCTAGACCGTGCCTACACAGACCCAGACTGTGCCTATACAGACCTAGACTGTGCCTATACAGACCCAGACTCTGCCTACACAGACCCAGGATGTGCCTATACAGACTCAGACTGTGTCTACACAGACCCAGACTGTGCCTACACAGACCCAGACCATGCCTACACAGACCCAGACTGTGCCTGCATAGACCCAGACTCCGCCAACATGGACTCAGACTCTGCCTACACAGACCCAGATTGTGCCTGCACAGACCCAGACTGCGCTGTACTGACCCAGACCGTGCCTACACAGACCCAGACTGTGCTACACAGCCCCAGACTGTGCCTACACAGACTCTTCCTACACAGACCCAGACTGTGCCTACACTGACCCAGACTGTGACTACACAGACCCAGACTGTGCCTACACAGATCCAGACTGTGCTACACAGCCCCAGACTGTGCCTACACAGACCCAGACAGTTCCTACACAGACCCAGACTGTGTCTACACTGAGCCAGCCTGTGCCTACACAGACCTAGACTGTGCCTACACAGACCCAGGCTGTGCCTACACAGACTCCGACTATGTCTACACAGACCCAGACTATGTATATACAGAACCAGACTGTGCCGATACAGACCTAGACCATGCCTACACAGACCCGGACTGTGCCTACACAGACCTAAACTGTGCCTATACAGACCCAGACTGTGCCTACACAGACCTAGACCGTGCCTACACAGACCTTGACCGTGTCTACACAGACCTAGACCGTGTCTACACAGACTGTGTCTATACAGACCCAGACTGTGCCGACACAGACCCACGATGTGCCTATACAGACCCAGACTCCACCTACATGGACTCAGACTCTGCCTACATAGACCCAGACTGTACCTACACAGACCCAGAATGCGCTATAGTGACCCAGACTGTGCCTACACAGATCCAGACTGTGCTACACAGCCTCAGAATGTGCCTACACAGAAGCTTACTACACAGACCCAGACTGTGCCTGCACTGACTGAGACTATGCGTACACAGACCCAGACTGTGCCTACACTGACTCCGACTGTGTCTACACAGACCCAGACTGTGTCTATACAGACACAGACTGTGTCGACACAGACCTAGACCGTGCCTACACAGACCCAGACTGTGCCTATACAGATCTAGACCGTGCCTATACAGACCAAGCCTGTGCCTACACAGACCTAGACCGTGCCTACACAGACCTAGACCGTGCCTACACAGACCCAGACTGTGTCTATACAGTCCCAGACTCTGCCTACACAGAGCCAGGCTGTGCCTATACAGACTCAGACTGTGTCTACACAGACCGAGACTGTGCCTACAAAGACCCAGACCATGCCTACACAGACCCAGACTGTGCCTGCACAGACCCAGACTCCGCCTACATGGACTCAGACTCTGACTACACAGACCCAGACTGTGCCTACACAGACCCATACTGCGCTATACTGACCCAGACTGTGCCTACACAGATCCAGACTGTGCTACACAGCCTCAGAATGTGCCTGCACAGAATCTTCCTACACAGACCCAGACTGTGCCTGCACTGACCGAGACTATGCCTACGCAGACACAGACTGTGCCTACACAGATCCAGACTGTGCTACACTGCCCCAGACTGTGCCTACACAGACACAGACAGTTCCTACAAAGACACAGACTGTGTCTACACAGACCCAGGCTGTGCCTATACAGACTCAGGCTGTTTCTACACAGACGCAGAGTGTGCCTACTCAGACCCAGACTGTGCTACACAGCCCCAGACTGTGCCTACACAGACCCAGACAGTTCCTGCACAGACCCAGACTGTGTCTACACTGACCCAGACTGTGCCTACACAGACCTAGTCTGTGCCTACACAGACCCAGGCTGTGCCTACACAGACTCCGACTGTGCCTATACAGACCTAGACTGTTCCTATACAGACCCAGACTGTGCCTGCACAGACCTAGACCATGCCTACACAGACCTAGACCGTGCCTACACAGACCCAGACTGTGTCTATACAGTCCCAGACTTTGCCTACACAGACCCAGGCTGTGCCTATACAGACTCAGACTGTGTCTATACAGAACCAGACTGTGCCTACACAGACCTAGACCATGCCTACACAGACCCAGACTGTGCCTATACAGGCCTAGACTGTGCCTATACAGACCCAGACTGTGCCTACACAGACCTAGACCGTGCCTACACAGACCTAGACCGTGCCTACATAGACCCAGACTGTGTCTATACAGACCCAGCCTGTGCCTAAACAGACCCAGGCTGTGCCTAAACAGACTCAGACTGTGTCTACACAGATCCAGACTGTGCCTATACAGACCCAGACAATGCCTACACAGACCCAGACTGTGCCTGCACAAACCCAGACTCCGCCTACATGGACTCAGACTCTGCCTATACTGACCCAGACTGTGCCTACACAGACCCAGACTGTGCTACACAGCCCCAGAATGTGCCTGCACAGACTCTTCCTACACAGACACAGACTGTGACTAAACTCACCCAGACTGTGCATACACAGACCCAGACTGTGCCTACACAGATCCAGACTGTGCTACACAGCCCCAGACTGTGCCAACACAGACCCAGGCAGTTCCTACATAGACCCAGGCTGTACCTACACAGACTCCGCCTGTGTCCACACAGACCCAGACTGTGTCTATACAGAACCAGACTCTGCCTACACAGACCTAGACCATGCCTACACAGACCCAGACTGTGCCTATACAGACCTAGACTGTGCCTATACAGACCCAGACTGTGCCTACACAGACCTACACCATGCCTACACAGACCTAGACCGTGCCTACACAGACTCAAACTGTGTCTATACAGACCCAGACTGTGCCTTCACAGACCCAGGCTACGCCTATACAGACTCAGACTGTGTTTACACAGACCCAGACTGTGCCTACACAGACCCAGACCATGCCTACACAGACACAGACTGTGCCTGCACAGACCCAGATTCCGCCTACATGGACTCAGACTCGGCCTACACAGACCCAAACTGTGCCGACACAGACCCAAACTGCGCTATACTGACCCAGACTGTGCCTACACAGATCCAGACTGTGCTACACAGCCCCAGAATGTGCCTGCACAGACCCTTCCTACACAGACCCAGACTGTGACTACACTGACCCAGACTGTGCCTATACAGACCCAGACTCTGCCTACACAGACACCGAATGTGTCTACACAGACCCAGACTGTGTCTATACAGACCCAGACTGTGCCTACACAGACCTAGACCGTGCCTACACAGACCCAGACTATGCCTATACAGACCTAGACTGTGCCTATACAGATCCAGACTGTGCCTACACAGACCCAGGATGTGCCTATACAGACTCAGACTGTGTCTACACAGACCCAGACTGTGCCTACACAGACCCAGACCATGCCTACACAGACCCAGACTGTGCTATACTGATCCAGACTGTGCCTACACAGATCCAGACTGTGCTACACAGCCCCAGAATGTGCCTGCACAGACTCTTCCTACACAGACCCAGACTGTGACTACACTGATAAAGACTGTGTCTACACAGACCCAGACTGTGTCCATGCAGACCCAGACTGTGCCTACACAGACCTAGACCATGCCTACACAGACCCAGACTCTGCCTATACAGACCTAGACTGTGCCTATACAGACCCAGACTGTGCCTACACAGACCCAGGATGTGCCTATACAGACTCAGACTGTGTCTACACAGACCCAGACTGTGCCTACACAGACCCAGACCATGCCTACACAGACACAGACTGTGCCTGTCTAGACCCAGACTCCGCCTACACGGACTCAGACTCTGCCTACACAGACCCAGACTGTGCCTGCACAGACCCAGACTGCGCTTTACTGACCCAGACTGAGCCTACACAGATCCAGACTGTGCTACGCAGCCCTAGAATGTGCCTACACCGACTCTTCCTACACAAACACAGACTGTGCCTACACTGACCCAGACTGTGCCTACACAGACCCAGACTGTGCCTACACAGATCCAGATTGTGCTACATAGCCCCAGACTGTGCCGAAACAGACTCTTCCTAAACAGACCCAGACTCTGCCTACACTAACTCAGACTGTGTCTACACAGACCCAGACTGTGCCTACACAGATCCAGACTGTGCTACACAGCCCCAGACTGTGCCTACACAGACCCAGACAGTTTCTACACAGACCCAGATTGTGTCTACACTGACCCAGACTGTGCGTACACAGACCTAGACTGTGCCTACACAGACCCAGGCTGTGCCTACACAGACTCCGACTGTGTCTACACAGACCCGGACTTTGCCTACACAGACCTAGACTGTGCCTATACAGACCCAGACTGTGCCTACACAGACCTAGACCGTGCCTACACAGACCTAGACCGTGCCTACACAGACCTAGACCGTGTCTACACAGACACAGACTGTGTCTATACGGACCCAGACTGTGCCTACACAGACCCAGGCTTTGCTTATACAGACTCAGGCTGTTTCTACACAGACCCAGACTGTGCCTACACAGACTCAGACCATGCCTACACTGACACCGACTGTGCCTGTACAGACCCAGACTCCGCCTACATGGACTCAGACTCTGCCTACACAGACCCAGACTGTACCTACACAGACCCAGAATGCGCTATACTGACCCAGACTGTGCCTACACAGATCCAGACTGTGCTACACAGCCTCAGAATGTGCCTACACAGAATCTACCGACACAGACCCAGACTGTGCCTGCACTGACTGAGACTATGCGTACAGAGACCCAGACCGTGCCTACACAGACCCAGACTGTGTCTACACAGACCCAGACTGTGTCTATACAGACCCAGACTGTGTCTACACAGACCTAGACCGTGCCTACACAGACCCAGACTGTGCCTATACAGACCTAGACCGTGCCTATACAGACCCAGACTGTGCCTACACAGACCTAGACCGTGCCTACACAGACCTAGACCGTGCCTACACAGACCCAGACTGTGTCTATACAGTCCCAGACTGTGCCTACACAGACCCAGGCTGTGCCTATACAGACTCAGAGTGTGTCTACACAGACCCAGACTGTGCCTACACAGACCCAGACCATGCCTACACTGAACCAGACTGTGCCTGTACAGACCCAGACTCCGCCTACATGGACTCAGACTCTGCCTACACAGACCCAGACTATGTCTATACAGAACCAGACTGTGCCTATACAGACCTAGACCATGCCTACACAGACTCGGACTGTGCCTACACAGACCTAGACTGTGACTATACAGACCCAGACTGTGCCTATACAGACCCAGACTGTGCCTACACAGACCTAGACCGTGTCTACACAGACCTAGACCGTGTCTACACAGACCCAGACTGTGTCTATACAGTCCCAGACTCTGCCTACACAGACCCAGACTGTGCCTGCACAGACCCAGACTCCGCCTACATGGACTCAGACTCTGACTACACAGACCCGGACTGTGCCTACACTGACCCATACTGCGCTATACTGACCCAGACTGTGCCTACACAGATCCAGACTGTGCTACACAGCCTCAGAATGTGCCTACACAGAATCTTCCTACACAGACCCAGACTGTGCCTGCACTGACCGAGACTATGCCTACACAGACACAGACTGTGCCTACACAGATCCAGACTGTGCTACACAGCCCCAGACTGTGCCTACACAGACACAGACAGTTCCGACACAGAAACAGACTGTGCCTAAACAGACCCAGGCTGTGCCTATACAGACTCAGGCTGTTTCTACACAGACGCAGAGTGTGCCTACACAGACCCAGACTGTGCTACACAGCCACAGACTGTGCCAACACAGACCCAGACAGTTCCTGCACAGACCCAGACTGTGTCTACACTGACCCAGACTGTGCATACACAGACCTAGACTGTGCCTACACAGACCCAGGCTGTGCCTACACAGACTCGGACTGTGCCTATACAGACCTAGACTGTTCCTATACAGACCCAGACTGTGCCTACACAGAACTAGACCGTGCCTACACAGACCTAGACCGTGCCTACACAGACCCAGACTGTGTCTATACAGTCCAAGACTTTGCCTACACAGACCCAGGCTGTGCCTATACAGACTCAGACTGTGTCTATACAGAACCAGACTGTGCCTACACAGACCTAGACCATGCCTACACAGACCCAGACTGTGCCTATACAGGCCTAGACTGTGCCTATACAGACCTAGACTGTGCCTACACAGACCTAGACCGTGCCTACACAGACCTAGACCGTGCCTACATAGACCCAGACTGTGTCTATACAGACCCAGACTGTGCCTAAACAGAGCCAGGCCGTGCCTAAACAGACTCAGACTGTGTCTACACAGATCCAGACTGTGCCTACACAGACCCAGACCATGCCTACACAGACCCAGACTGTGCCTGCACAAACCCAGACTCCGCCTACATGGACTCAGACTCTGCCTATACTGACCCAGACTGTGCCTACACAGATCCAGACTGTGCTACACAGCCCCAGAATGTGCCTGCACAGACTCTTCCAACACAGACACAGACTGTGACTACACTGACCCAGACTGTGCATACACAGACCCAGACTGTGCCTACACAGATCCAGACTGTGCTACACAGCCCCAGACTGTGCCTACACAGACCCAGGCAGTTCCTACACAGACCCAGGCTGTACCTACACAGACTCCACCTGTGTCCACACAGACCCAGACTGTGTCTATACAGAACCAGCCTCTGCCTACACAGACCTAGACCATGCCTACACAGATCCAGACTGTGCCTATACAGACCTAGACTGTGCCTATACAGACCCAGACTGTGCCTACACAGACTCAAACTGTGTCTATACAGACCCAGACTATGCCTTCACAGACCCAGGCTGTGCCTATACAGACTCAGACTGTGTTTACACAGACCCAGACTGTGTCTATACAGAACCAGACTGTGCCTATACAGACCTAGACCATGCCTACACTGACACCGACTGTGCCTGTACAGACCCAGACTCTGCCTACATGGACTCAGACTCTGCCTACACAGACCCAGACTGTACCTACACAGACCCAGAATGCGCTATACTGACCCAGACTGTGCCTACACAGATCCAGACTGTGCTACACAGCCTCAGAATGTGCCTACACAGAATCTACCTACACAGACCCAGACTGTGCCTGCACTGACTGAGACTATGCGTACAGAGACTCAGACTGTGCCTACACAGACCCAGACTGTGTCTACACAGACCCAGACTGTGTCTATACAGACCCAGACAGTGTCTACACAGACCTAGACCGTGCCTACACAGACCCAGACTGTGCCTATACAGACCTAGACCGTGCCTATACAGACCCAGACTGTGCCTACACAGACCTAGACCGTGCCTACACAGACCTAGACCGTGCCTACACAGACCCAGACTGTGTCTATACAGTCCCAGACTGTGCCTACACAGACCCAGGCTGTGCCTATACAGACTCAGACTGTGTCTACACAGACCCAGACTGTGCCTACACAGATCCAGACATGTGCTACACAGCACCAGACTGTGCCTACACAGACTCTTCCTACACAGACCCAGACTGTGCCTACACTGACCCAGACTGTGCCTACACAGACCCAGTCTGTGCCTACACAGATCCAGACTCTGCTACATAGCCACAGACTGTGCCTACACAGACCCAGACAGTTCCTACACAGAACCAGACTGTGTCTACACTGACCAAGACTGTGCCTACACAGACCTAGACTGTGCCTACACAGACTCAGGCTGTGCCTACACAGACTCCGACTGTGTCTACACAGACTCAAACTGTGTCTATACAGAACCAGACTTTGCCTATACAGACCTAGACCATGCCTACACAGACTCGGACTGTGCCTACACAGACCTAGACTGTGCCTACACAGACCTAGACTGTGCCTACACAGACCCAAACTGCGCTATACTGACCCAGACTGTGCCTACACAGATCCAGACTGTGCTACACAGCCCCAGAATGTGCCTGCACAGACTCTTCCTACACAGACCCAGACTGTGACTACACTGACCCAGACTGTGCCTATACAGACCCAGACTGTGCCTACACAGACTCCGACTGTGTCTACACAGAGCCAGACTCTGTCTATACAGACCCAGACTGTGCCCACACAGACCTAGACCGTGCCTACACAGACCAAGACTGTGCATATACAGACCTAGACTGTGCCTATACAGACCCAGACTGTGCCTACACAGACCCAGGATGTGTCTATACAGACTCAGACTGTGTCTACATAGACACAGACAGTGCCTACACAGACCCAGACCATGCCTACATAGACCCAGACTGCGCTTTACAGACCCAGACTGAGCCTACACAGATCCAGACTGTGCTACGCAGCCCCAGAATGTGCCTACACCGACTCTTCCTATACAAACCCAGACTGTGCCTACACTGACCCAGACTGTGCCTACACAGACCCAGACTGTGCCTACACAGATCCAGACTGTGCTACACAGCCCCAGACTGTGCCTAAACAGACTCTTCCTACACAGACCCAGACTGTGCCTACACTGACCCAGACTGTGACTACACAGACCCAGACTGTGCCTACACAGATCCAGACTGTGCTACACAGCCCCAGACTGTGCCTACACAGACCCAGACAGATCCTACACAGACCCAGACTTTGTCTACACTGACCCAGACTGTGCCTACACAGACCTAGACTGTGCCTACACAGACCCAGGCTGCGCCTACACAGACTCCGACTGTGTCTACACAGACCCAGACTGTGTCTATACAGAACCAGACTGTGCCTATACAGACCTAGACCATGCCTACACAGACCCGGGCTTTGCCTACACAGACCTAGACTATGCCTATACAGACCCAGACTGTGCCTACACAGACCTAGACCGTGTCTACACAGACACAGACTGTGTCTATACGGACCCAGACTGTGCCTACACAGACCCAGGCTGTGCCTATACAGACTCAGCCTGTTTCTACACAGACCCAGACTGTGCCTACACAGACCCAGACCATGCCTACACTGACCCAGACTGTGCCTGTACAGACCCAGACTCCGCCTACATGGACTCAGACTCTGCCTACACAGACCCAGACTGTACCTACACAGACCCAGAATGCGCTATACTGACCCAGACTGTGCCTACACAGATCCAGACTGTGCTACACAGCCTCAGAATGTGCCTACACAGAATCTACCTACACAGACCCAGACTGTGCCTGCACTGACTGAGACTATGCGTACACAGACCCAGACTGTGCCTACACAGACCCAGACTGTGTCTACACAGACCAAGACTGTGTCTATACAGACCCAGACTGTGTCTACACAGACCTAGACCGTGCCTACACAGACCCAGACTGTGCCTATACAGACCTAGACCGTGCCTATACAGACCCAGACTGTGCCTACACAGACCTAGACCGTGCCTACACAGACCTAGACCGAGCCTACACAGACCCAGACTGTGTATATACAGTCCCAGACTGTGCCTACACAGACCCAGGCTGTGCCGATACAGACTCAGACTGTGTCTACACAGACCCAGACTGTGCCTACACAGACCCAGACCATGCCTACACTGACCCAGACTGTGCCTTTACAGACCCAGACTCCGCCTACATGGACTCAGACTCTGCCTACACAGACCCAGACTGTACCTACACAGACCCAGAATGCGCTATACTGACCCAGACTGTGCCTACACAGATCCTGACTGTGCTACACAGCCTCAGAATGTGCCTACACAGAATCTTGCTACACAGACCCAGACTGCGCCTGCACTGACTAAGACTATGCGTACAAAGACCCAGACTCTGCCTACACAGAATCCGACTGTGTCTACACAGACCCAGACTGTGTCTATACAGACCCAGACTGTGTCTACACAGACCTAAACCGTGCCTACTCAGACCCAGTCTGTGCCGAAACAGACCTAGACCGTGCCTATACAGACCCAGACTGTGCCTACACAGACCTAGACTGTGCCTACACAGACCCAGACTGTGCCTACACAGACCCAAACTGCGCTATACTGACCCAGACTGTGCCTACACAGGTCCAGACTGTGCTACACAGCCCCAGAATGTGCCTGCACAGACTCTTCCTACACAGACCCAGACTGTGACTACACAGACCCAGACTGTGTCTACACAGACCCAGACTGTGTCTATACAGACCCAGACTGTGTCTACACAGACCTAGACCTTGCCTACACAGACCCAGACTGTGCCTATACAGACCTAGACCGTGCCTATACAGACCCAGACTGTGCCTACACAGACCTAGACCGTGCCTACACAGACCTAGACCGTGCCTACACAGACCCAGACTGTGTCTATACAGTCCCAGACTGTGCCTACACAGACCCAGGCTGTGCCTATACAGACTCAGACTGTGTCTACACAGACCCAGACTGTGCCTACACAGACCCAGACCATGCCTACACAGACACAGACTGTGCCTGCACAGACCTAGACTATGCCTATACAGACCCAGACTGTGCCTACACAGACCTAGACCGTGCCTACACAGACCTAGACCGTGTCTACACAGACACAGACTGTGTCTATACGGACCCAGACTGTGCCTACACAGACCCAGGCTCTGCCTATACAGACTCCGCCTGTTTCTACACAGACCCAGACTGTGCCTACACAGACCCAGTCCATGCCTACACTGACCCAGACTGTGCCTGTACAGACCCAGACTCCGCCTACATGGACTCAGACTCTGCCTACACAGACCCAGACTGTACCTACACAGACCCAGAATGCGCTATACTGACCCAGACTGTGCCTACACAGATCCAGACTGTGCTACACAGCCTCAGAATGTGCCTACACAGAATCTACCTACACAGACCCAGACTGTGCCTGCACTGACTGAGACTATGCGTACACAGACCCAGACTGTGCCTACACAGACCCAGACTGTGTCTACACAGACCCAGACTGTGTCTATACAGACCCAGACTGTGTCTACATAGACCTAGACCGTGCCTACACAGACCCAGACTGTGCCTATACAGACATAGACCGTGCCTATACAGACCCAGACTGTGCCTACACAGACCTAGACCGTGGCTACACAGACCTAGACCGTGCCTACACAGACCCAGACTGTGTCTATACAGTCCCAGACTGTGCCTACACAGACCCAGGCTGTGCCTATACAGACTCAGACTGGGTCTACACAGACCCAGACTGTGCCTACACAGACCCAGACCTTGCCTACACTGACCCAGACTGTGCCTGTACAGACCAAGACTCCGCCTACATGGACTCAGACTCTGCCTACACAGACCCAGATTGTACCTACACAGACCCAGAATGCGCTATACTGACCCAGACTGTGCCTACACAGATCCAGACTGTGCTACACAGCCTCAGAATGTGCCTACACAGAATCTTGCTACACAGACCCAGACTATGCCTGCACTGACTAAGACTATGCGTACAAAGACCCAGACTGTGTCTACACAGACCCAGACTGTGCCTACACAGACTCCGACTGTGTCTACACAGACCAAGACTGTGTCTATACAGACCCAGACTGTGTCTACACAGACCCAGACTGTGTCTATACAGACCCAGACTGTGTCTACACAGACCTAGACCGTGCCTACACAGACCCAGACTGTGCCTATACAGACCTAGACCGTGCCTATACAGACCCAGACTGTGCCTACACAGACCTAGACCGTGCCTACACAGACCTAGACCGTGCCTACACAGACCCAGACTGTGTCTATACAGTCCCAGACTGTGCCTACACAGACCCAGGCTGTGCCTATACAGACTCAGACTGTGTCTACACAGACCCAGACTGTGCCTACACAGACCCAGACCATGCCTACACTGACCCAGACTGTGCCTGTACAGACCCAGACTCCGCCTACATGGACTCAGACTCTGCCTATACAGACCTAGACTGTGCCTACACAGACTCCGACTGTGTCTACACAGACCCAGACTGTGTCTATACAGACCCAGACTGTGCCCACACAGACCTAGACCGTGCCTACACAGACCAAGACTGTGCCTATACAGACCTAGACTGTGCCTATACAGACACAGACTGTGCCTACACAGACCCAGGATGTGTCTATACAGACTCAGACTGTGTCTACATAGACCCAGACTGTGCCTACACAGACCCAGACCAGGCCTACACAGACCCAGACTGTGCCTGCACAGAGCCAGACTGCACTTTATAGACCCAGACTGAGCCTACACAGATCCAGACTGTGCTACGCAGCCCCAGAATGTGCCTAAACAGACTCTTCCTACACAGACCCAGACTGTGTCTACACTGACCCAGACTGTGACTACACAGACCCAGACTGTGCCTACACAGATCCAGATTGTGCTACACAGCCCCAGACTGTGCCTACACAGACCCAGACTGTGCCTACACAGATCCAGACTGTGCTACACAGCCTCAGAATGTGCCTACACAGAATCTACCTACACAGACCCAGACTGTGCCTGCACTGACTGAGACTATGCGTACACAGACCCAGACTGTGCCTACACAGACCCAGACTGTGTCTACACAGACCCAGACTGTGTCTATACAGACCCAGACTGTGTCTACACAGACCTAGACCGTGCCTACACAGACCCAGACTGTGCCTATACAGACCTAGACCGTGCCTATACAGACCCAGACTGTGCCTACACAGACCTAGACCGTGCCTACACAGACCTAGACCGTGCCGACACAGACCCAGACTGTGTCTATACAGTCCCAGACTGTGCCTACACAGACCCAGGCTGTGCCTATACAGACTCAGACTGTGTCTACACAGACCCAGACTGTGCCTACACAGACCCAGACCATGCCTACACTGACCCAGACTGTGCCTGTACAGACCCAGACTCCGCCTACATGGACTCAGACTCTGCCTACACAGACCCAGACTGTACCTACACAGACCCAGAATGCGCTATACTGACCCAGACTGTGCCTACACAGATCCAGACTGTGCTACACAGCCTCAGAATGTGCCTGCACAGAATCTTGCTACACAGACCCAGACTGTGCCTGCACTGACTAAGACTATGCGTACAAAGACCCAGACTGTGCCTACGGAGACTCCGTCTGTGTCTACACAGACCCAGACTGTGTCTATACAGACCCAGACTGTGTCTACACAGACCTAAACCGTGCCTACACAGACCCAGTCTGTGCCGAAACAGACCTAGACCGTGCCTATACAGACCCAGACTGTGCCTACACAGACCTAGACTGTGCCTACACAGACCCAGACTGTGCCTACACAGACCCAAACTGCGCTATACTGACCCAGACTGTGCCTACACAGATCCAGACTGTGCTACACAGCCCCAGAATGTGCCTGCACAGACTCTTCCTACACAGACCCAGACTTTGACTACACAGACCCAGACTGTGTCTACACAGACCCAGACTGTGTCTATACAGACCCAGACTGTGTCTACACAGACCTAGACCGTGCCTACACAGACCCAGACTGTGCCTATACAGACCTAGACCGTGCCTATGCAGACCCAGACTGTGCCTACTCAGACCTAGACCGTGCCTACACAGACCTAGACCGTGCCTACACAGACCCAGACTGTGTCTATACAGTCCCAGACTGTGCCTACACAGACCCAGGCTGTGCCTATACAGACTCAGACTGTGCATACACAGACCCAGACTGTGCCTACACAGACCCAGACCATGCCTACACTGACCCAGACTGTGCCTGTACAGACCCAGACTCCGCCTACATGGACTCAGACTCTGCCTATACAGACCCAGACTGTGCCTACACAGACTCCGACTGTGTCTACACAGACCCAGACTGTGTCTATACAGATCCAGACTGTGCCCACACAGACCTAGACCGTGCCTACACAGACCAAGACTGTGCCTATACAGACCTAGACTGTGCCTATACAGACCCAGACTGTGCCTACACAGACCCAGGATGTGTCTATACAGACTCAGACTGTGTCTACATAGACCCAGACTGTGCCTACACAGACCCAGACCATGCCGACACAGACCCAGACTGTGCCTGCACAGAGCCAGACTGCGCTTTACAGACCCAGACTGAGCCTGCACAGATCCAGACTGTGCTACGCAGCCCCAGAATGTGCCTACACCGACTCTTCCTACACAAACCCGGACTGTGCCTACACTGACCCAGACTGTGCCTACACAGACCCAGACTGTGCCTGCACAGATCCAGACTGTGCTACACAGCCCCAGATTGTGCCTAAACAGACTCTTCCTACACAGACCCAGACTGTGCCGACACTGACCCAGACTGTGACTACACAGACACAGACTGTGCCTACACCGATCCAGACTGTGCTACACAGCCCCAGACTGTGCCTACACAGACCCAGACAGTTCCTACACAGACCCAGACTGTGTCTACACTGACCCAGACTGTGCCTACACAGACCTAGACCGTGCCTACACAGACCCAGGCTGTGCCTACACAGACTCCGACTGTGTCTACACAGACCCAGACTGTGTCCATACAGAACCAGACTGTGCCTATTCAGACCTAGACCATGCCTGCACAGACCCGGACTTTGCCTACACAGACCTAGACTGTGCCTATACAGACCCAGACTGTGCATATACAGACCTAGACCGTGCCTACACAGACCTAGACCGTGTCTACACAGACACAGACTATGTCTATACGGACCCAGACTGTGCCTACACAGACCCAGGCTTTGCCTATACAGACTCAGGCTGTTTCTACACAGACCCAGACTGTGCCTACACAGACTCAGACCATGCCTACACTGACCCAGACTGTGCCTGTACAGACCCAGACTCCGCCTACATGGACTCAGACTCTGCCTACACAGACCTAGACTGTACCTACACAGACCCAGAATGCGCTATACTGACCCAGACTGTGCCTACACAGATCCAGACTGTGCTACACAGCCTCAGAATGTGCCTACACAGAATCTACCTACACAGACCCAGACTGTGCCTGCACTGACTGAGACTATGCGTACACAGACCCAGACTGTGCCTACACAGACCCAGACTGTGTCGAAACAGACCTAGACTGTGTCTATACAGACCCAGACTGTGTCTACACAGACCTAGACCGTGCCTACACAGACCCAGACTGTGCCTATACAGATCTAGACCGTGCCTATACAGACCCAGACTGTGCCTACACAGACCTAGACCGTGCCTACACAGACCTAGACCGTGCCTACACAGACCCAGACTGTGTCTATACAGTCCCAGACTGTGCCTACACAGACCCAGGCTGTGCCTATACAGACTCAGACTGTGTCTACACAGACCCAGACTGTGCCTACACAGACCCAGACCATGCCTACACTGACCCAGACTGTGCCTGTACAGACCCAGACTCCGCCTACATGGACTCAGACTCTGCCTACACAGACCCAGTGTATGTCTATACAGAACCAGACTGTGCCTATACAGGCCTAGACCATGCCTACACAGACTCGGACTGTGCCTACACAGACCTAGACTGTGCCTATACAGACCCAGACTGTGCCTATACAGACCCAGACTGTGCCTACACAGACCTAGACCGTGTCTACACAGACCTAGACCGTGTCTACACAGACTCAGACTGTGTCTATACAGTCCCAGACTCTGCCTACACAGACCCAGACTGTGCCTGCACAGACCCAGACTCCGCCTACATGGACTCAGACTCTGACTACACAGACCCGGACTGTGCCTACACAGACCCATACTGCGCTATACTGACCCAGACTGTGCCTACACAGATCCAGACTGTGCTACACAGCCTCAGAATGTGCCTACACAGAATCTTCCTACACAGACCCAGACTGTGCCTGCACTGACCGAGACTATGCCTACACAGACACAGACTGTGCCTACACAGATCCAGACTGTGCTACACAGCCCCAGACTGTGCCTACACAGACACAGACAGTTCCGACACAGACACAGACTGTGCCTACACAGACCCAGGCTGTGCTACACAGCCACAGACTGTGCCTACACAGACCAAGACAGTTCCTGCACAGACCCAGACTGTGTCTACACTGACCCAGACTGTGCCTACACAGACCTAGACTGTGCCGACACAGACCCAGGCTGTGCCTACACAGACTCCGACTGTGCCTATACAGACCTAGACTGTTCCTATACAGACCCAGACTGTGCCTACACAGACCTAGACCGTGCCTACACAGACCTAGACCGTGCCTACACAGACTCAGACTGTGTCTATACAGTCCCAGACTTTGCCTACACAGACCCAGGCTGTGCCTATACAGACTCAGACTGTGTCTATACAGAACCAGACTGTGCCTACACAGACCTAGACCATGCCTACACAGACCCAGACTGTGCATATACAGGCCTAGACTGTGCCTATACAGACCTAGAGTATGCCTACACAGACCTAGACCGTGCCTACACAGACCTAGACCGTGCCTACATAGACCCAGACTGTGTCTATACAGACCCAGGCTGTGCCTAAACAGAGCCAGGCTGTGCCTAAACAGAATCAGACTGTGTCTACACAGATCCAGACTGTGCCTACACAGACCCAGATCATGCCTACACAGACCCAGACTGTGCTTGCACAAACCCAGACTCCGCCTACATGGACTCAGACTCTGCCTATACTGACCCAGACTGTGCCTACACAGATCCAGACTGTGCTACACAGCCCCAGAATGTGCCTGCACAGACTCTTCCAACACAGACACAGACTGTGACTACACTGACCCAGACTGTGCATACACAGACCCAGACTGTGCCTACACAGATCCAGACTGTGCTACACAGCCCCAGACTGTGCCTACACAGACCCAGGCAGTTCCTACACAGACCCAGGCTGTACCTACACAGACTCCGCCTGTGTCCACACAGACCCAGACTGTGTCTATACAGAACCAGACTCTGCCTACACAGACCTAGACCATGCCTACACAGACCCAGACTGTGCCTATACAGACCTAGACTGTGCCTATACAGACCCAGACTGTGCCTACACAGACCTACACCGTGCCTACACAGACCTAGACCGTGCCTACACAGACTCAAACTGTGTCTATACTGACCCAGACTGTGCCTTCACAGACCCAGGCTGTGCCTATACAGACTCAGACTGTGTTTACACAGACCCAGACTGTGCCTACACAGACCCAGACCATGCCTACACAGACACAGACTGTGCCTGCACAGACCCAGATTCCCCCTACATAGACTCAGAATCGGCCTACACAGACCCAAACTGTGCCTACACAGACCCAAACTGCGCTATACTGACCCAGACTGTGCCTACACAGATCCAGACTGTGCTACACAGCCCCAGAATGTGCCTGCACAGACTCTTCCTACACAGACCCAGACTGTGACTACACTGACCCAGACTGTGCCTATACAGACCCAGACTGTGCCTACACAGACACCGACTGTGTCTACAGAGACCCAGACTGTGTCTATACAGACCCAGACTGTGCCTACACAGACCTAGACCGTGCCTACACAGACCCAGACTGTGCCTATACAGACCTAGACTGTGCCTATACAGATCCAGACTGTGCCTACACAGACTCAGGATGTGCCTATACAGACTCAGACTGTGTCTACACAGACCCAGACTGTGCCTACACAGACCCAGACCATGCCTACACAGACACAGACTGTGCCTGCATAGACCCAGACTCCGCCTACATGGACTCAGACTCTGCCTACACAGACCCAGACTGTGCCTGCACAGACCCAGACTGCGCTGTACTGACCCAGACTGTGCCTACACAGATCCAGACTGTGCTACGCAGCCCCAGAATGTGCCTACACAGACTCTTCCTACACAAACCCAGACTCTGCCTACACTGACCCAGACTGTGCCTATACAGACCCAGACTGTGCCTACACAGATCCAGACATGTGCTACACAGCCCCAGACTGTGCCTACACAGACTCTTCCTACACAGACCCAGTCTGTGCCTACACAGATCCAGACTGTGCTACATAGCCCCAGACTGTTCCTACACAGACCCAGACTGTGTCTACACTGACCCAGACTGTGCCTACACAGACCTAGACTGTGCCTACACAGACCCAGGCTGTGCCTACACAGACTCCGACTGTGTCTACACAGACTCAAACTGTGTCTATACAGAACCAGACTGTGCCTACACAGACCTAGACTTTGCCTACACAGACCCAGACTGTGCCTACACAGACCCAAACTGCGCTATACTGACCCAGACTGTGCCTACACAGATCCAGACTGTGCTACACAGCCCCAGAATGTGCCTGCACAGGCTCTTCCTACACAGACCCAGACTGTGACTACACTGACCCAGACTGTGCCTATACAGACCCAGACTGTGCCTACACAGACTCCGACTGTGTCTGCACAGACCCAGACTGTGTCTATACAGACCCAGACTGTGCCCACACAGACCTAGACCGTGCCTACACAGACCAAGACTGTGCCTATACAGACTTAGACTGTGCCTATACAGACCCAGACCATGCCTACACAGACGCAGACTGTGCCTGCACAGACCCAGACTGCGCTTTACAGACCCAGACTGATCCTACACAGATCCAGACTGTGCTACGCAGCCCCAGAATGTGCCTACACCGACTCTTCCTACACAGACCCAGACTGTGCCTACACTGACCCAGGCTGTGACTACACAGACCCAGACTGTGCCTACACAGATCCAGACTGTGCCTACACAGACCCAGACCATGCCTACACAGACCCAGACTGTGCCTACACTGACCCAGACTGTGCCTACACAGACCCAGACTGTGCCTACACAGATCCAGACTGTGCTACACAGCCCCAGACTGTGCCTAAACAGACTCTTCCTACACAGACCCAGACTGTGCCTACACTGACCCAGACTGTGACTACACAGCCCCAGACTGTGCCTACACAGACCCAGACAGTTCTTACACAGACCCAGACTGTGTCTACACTGACCCAGACTGTGCCTACACAGACCTAGACTGTGCCTACACAGACCCAGGCTGTGCCTACACAGACTCCGACTGTGTCTACACAGACCCAGACTGTGTCTATACAGAACCAGACTGTGCCTATACAGACATAGACCATGCCTACACAGACCCGGACTTTGCCTACACAGACCTAGACTGTGCCTATACAGACCCAGACTGTGCCTACACAGACCTAGACCGTGCCTACACAGACCTAGACCGTGTCTACACAGACACAGACTGTGTCTATACGGACCCAGACTGTGCCTACACAGACCCAGGCTGTGCCTATACAGACTCAGACTGAGTCTACACAGACCCAGACTGTGCCTACACAGACCCAGACCATGCCTACACTGACCCAGACTGTGCCTGTACAGACCTAGACTCCACCTACATGGACTCAGACTCTGCCTACACAGACCCAGACTGTACCTACACAGACCCAGAATGCGCAATACTGACCCAGACTGTGCCTACACAGATCCAGACTGTGCTACACAGCCTCAGAATGTGCCTGCACAGAATCTTGCTACACAGACCCAGACTGTGCCTGCACTGACTAAGACTATGCGTACAAAGACCCAGACTGTGCCTACGCAGACTCCGTCTGTGTCTACACAGACCCAGACTGTGTCTATACAGTCCCAGACTGTGTCTACACAGACCTAAACCGTGCCTACACAGACCCAGTCTGTGCCGAAACAGACCTAGACCGTGCCTATACAGACCCAGACTGTGCCTACACAGACCTAGACTGTGCCTACACAGACCCAGACTGTGCCTACACAGACCCAAACTGCGCTATACTGACCCAGACTGTGCCTACACAGATCCAGACTGTGCTACACAGCCCCAGAATGTGCCTGCACAGACTCTTCCTACACAGATCCAGACTGTGACTACACAGACCCAGACTGTGTCTACACAGACCCAGACTGTGTCTATACAGATCCAGACTGTGTCTACACAAACCTAGACCGTGCCTACACAGACCCAGACTGTGCCTATACAGACCTAGACCGTGCCTATACAGACCCAGACTGTGCCTACACAGACCTAGACCGTGCCTACACAGACCTAGACCGTGCCTACACAGACCCAGACTGTGTCTATACAGTCCCAGACTGTGCCTACACAGACCCAGGCTGTGCCTATACAGACTCAGACTGTGTCTACACAGACCCAGACTGTGCATACACAGACCCAGACCATGCCTACACTGACCCAGACTGTGCCTGTACAGTCCCAGACTCCGCCTACATGGACTCAGACTCTGCCTATACAGACCCAGACTGTGCCTACACAGACTCCGACTGTGTCTACACAGACCCAGACTGTGTCTATACAGAACCAGACAGTGCCCACACAGACCTAGACCGTGCCTACACAGACCAAGACTGTGCCTATACAGACCTAGACTGTGCCTATACAGACCCAGACTGTGCCTACACAGACCCAGGATGTGTCTATACAGACTCAGACTGTGTCTACATAGACCCAGACTGTGCCTACACAGACCCAGACCATGCCTACACAGACCCAGACTGTGCCTGCACAGAGCCAGACTGCGCTTTACAGACCCAGACTGAGCCTACACAGATCCAGACTGTGCTACGCAGCCCCAGAATGTGCCTACACCGACTCTTCATACACAAACCCGGACTGTGCCTACACTGACCCAGACTGTGCCTACACAGACCCAGACTGTGCCTACACAGATCCAGACTGTGCTACACAGCCCCAGACTGTGCCTAAACAGACTCTTCCTACACAGACCCAGACTGTGCCTACACTGACCCAGACTGTGACTACACAGACCCAGACTGTGCCTTCACCGATCCAGACTGTGCTACACAGCCCCAGACTGTGCCTACACAGACCCAGACATTTCCTACACAGACCCAGACTGTGTCTACACTGACCCAGACTGTGCCTACACAGACCTAGACTGTGCCTACACAGACCCAGGCTGTGCCTACACAGATTCCGACTGAGTCTACACAGACCCAGACTGTGTCTATACAGAACCAGACTGTGCCTATACAGACCTAGACCATGCCTACACAGACCCGGACTTTGCCTACACAGACCTAGACTGTGCCTATACAGACCCAGACTGTGCATATACAGACCTAGACGGTGCCTACACAGACCTAGACCGTGTCTACACAGACACAGACTGTGTCTATACGGACCCAGACTGTGCCTACACAGACCCAGGCTTTGCCTATACAGACTCAGGCTGTTTCTACACAGACCCAGACTGTGCCTACACAGACTCAGACCATGCCTACACTGACCCAGACTGTGCCTGTACAGACCCAGACTCCGCCTACATGGACTCAGACTCTGCCTACACAGACCCAGACTGTACCTACACAGACCCAGAATGCGCAATACTGACCCAGACTGTGCCTACACAGATCCAGACTGTGCTACACAGCCTCAGAATGTGCCTACACAGAATCTACCTACACAGACCCAGACTGTGCCTGCACTGACTGAGACTATGCGTACACAGACCCAGACTGTGCCTACACAGACCCAGACTGTGTCTACACAGACCTAGACTGTGTCTATACAGACCCAGACTGTGTCTACACAGACCTAGACCGTGCCTACACAGACCCAGACTGTGCCTATACAGACCTAGACCGTGCCTATACAGACCCAGACTGTGCCTACACAGACCTAGACCATGCCTACACAGACCTAGACCGTGCCTACACAGACCCAGACTGTGTCTATACAGTCCCAGACTGTGCCTACACAGACCCAGGCTGTGCCTATACAGACTCAGACTGTGTCTACACAGACCCAGACTGTGCCTACACAGACCCAGACCGTGCCTACACTGACCCAGACTGTGCCTGTACAGACCCAGACTCCGCCTACATGGACTCAGACTCTGCCTACACAGACCCAGTCTATGTCGATACAGAACCAGACTGTGCCTATACAGAACTAGACCATGCCTACACAGACTCGGACTGTGCCTACACAGACCTAGACTGTGCCTATACAGACCCAGACTGTGCCTATACAGACCCAGACTGTGCCTACACAGACCTAGACCGTGTCTACACGGACCTAGACCGTGTCTACACAGACTCAGACTGTGTCTATACAGTCCCAGACTCTGCCTACACAGACCCAGACTGTGCCTGCACAGACACAGACTCCGCCTACATGGACTCAGACTCTGCATACACAGATCCGGACTGTGCCTACACAGACCCATACTGCGCTATACTGACCCAGACTGTGCCTACACAGATCCAGACTGTGCTACACAGCCTCAGAATGTGCCTACACAGAATTTCCTACACAGACCCAGACTGTGCCTGCACTGACCGAGACTATGCCTACACAGACACAGACTGTGCCTACACAGATCCAGACTGTGCTACACAGCCCCAGACTGTGCCTACACAGACCCAGGCTGTGCTACACAGCCACAGACTGTGCCTACACAGACCAAGACAGTTCCTGCACAGACCCAGACTGTGTCTACACTGACCCAGACTGTGCCTACACAGACCTAGACTGTGCCTACACAGACCCAGGCTGTGCCTACACAGACTCCGACTGTGCCTATACAGACCTAGACTGTTCCTATACAGACCCAGACTGTGCCTACACATACCTAGACCGTGCCTACACAGACCTAGACCGTGCCTACACAGACTCAGACTGTGTCTATACAGTCCCAGACTTTGCCTACACAGACCCAGGCTGTGCCTATACAGACTCAGACTGTGTCTATACAGAACCAGACTGTGCCTACACAGACATAGACCATGCCTACACAGACCCAGACTGTGCCTATACAGGCCTAGACTGTGCCTATACAGACCTAGAGTATGCCTACACAGACCTAGACCGTGCCTACACAGACCTAGACCGTGCCTACATAGACCCAGACTGTGTCTATACAGACCCAGACTGTGCCTAAACAGAGCCAGGCCGTGCCTAAACAGAATCAGACTGTGTCTACACAGATCCAGACTGTGCCTACACAGACCCAGACCATGCCTACACAGACCCAGACTGTGCCTGCACAAACCCAGACTCCGCCTACATGGACTCAGACTCTGCCTATACTGACCCAGACTGTGCCTACACAGATCCAGACTGTGCTACACAGCCCCAGAATGTGCCTGCACAGACTCTTCCAACACAGACACAGACTGTGACTACACTGACCCAGACTGTGCATACACAGACCCAGACTGTGCCTACACAGATCCAGACTGTGCTACACAGCCCCAGACTGTGCCTACACAGACCCAGGCAGTTCCTACACAGACCCAGGCTGTACCTACACAATCCTAGACTGTGCCTATACAGACCCAGACTGTGCCTACACAGACCTACACCGTGCCTACACAGACCTAGACCGTGCCTACACAGACTCAAACTGTGTCTATACTGACCCAGACTGTGCCTTCACAGACCCAGGCTGTGCCTATACAGACTCAGACTGTGTTTACACAGATCCAGACTGTGCCTACACAGACCCAGACCATGCCTACACAGACACAGACTGTGCCTGCACAGACCCAGATTCCCCCTACATGGACTCAGACTCGGCCTACACAGACCCAGGCTGTGCCTACACAGACCCAAACTGCGCTATACTGACCCAGACTGTGCCTACACAGATCCAGACTGTGCTACACAGCCCCAGAATGTGCCTGCACAGACTCTTCCTACACAGACCCAGACTGTGACTACACTGACCCAGACTGTGCCTATACAGACCCAGACTGTGCCTACACAGACACCGACTGTGTCTACAGAGACCCAGACTGTGTCTATACAGACCCAGACTGTGCCTACACAGACCTAGACCGTGCCTACACTGACCCAGACTGTGCCTATACAGACCCAGACTGTGCCTACACAGACACCGACTGTGTCTACAGAGACCCAGACTGTGTCTATACAGACCCAGACTGTGCCTACACAGACCTAGACCGTGCCTACACAGACCCAGACTGTGCCTATACAGACCTAGACTGTGCCTATACAGATCCAGACTGTGCCTACACAGACTCAGGATGTGCCTATACAGACTCAGACTGTGTCTACACAGACCCAGACTGTGCCTATACAGACCCAGACCATGCCTACACAGACACAGACTGTGCCTGCATAGACCCAGACTCCGCCTACATGGACTCAGACTCTGCCTACACAGACCCAGACTGTGCCTGCACAGACCCAGACTGCGCTGTACTGACCCAGACTGTGCCTACACAGATCCAGACTGTGCTACGCAGCCCCAGAATGTGCCTACACAGACTCTTCCTACACAAACCCAGACTGTGCCTACACTGACCCAGACTGTGCCTATACAGACCCAGACTGTGCCTACACAGATCCAGACATGTGCTACACAGCCCCAGACTGTGCCTACACAGACTCTTCCTACACAGACCCAGTCTGTGCCTACACAGATCCAGACTGTGCTACGTAGCCCCAGACTGTGCCTACACAGACCCAGACAGTTCCTACACAGACCCAGACTGTGTCTACACTGACCCAGACTGTGCCTACACAGACCTAGACTGTGCCTACACAGACCCAGGCTGTGCCTACACAGACTCCGACTGTGTCTACACAGACTCAAACTGTGTCTATACAGAACCAGACTATGCCTACACAGACCTAGACTGTGCCTACACAGACCCAGACTGTGCCTACACAGACCCAAACTGAGCTATACTGACCCAGACTGTGCCTACACAGATCCAGACTGTGCTACACAGCCCCAGAATGTGCCTGCACAGACTCTTCCTACACAGACCCAGACTGTGACTACACTGACCCAGACTGTGCCTATACAGACCCAGACTGTGCCTACACAGACTCCGACTGTGTCTACACAGACCCAGACTGTGTCTATACAGACCCAGACTGTGCCCACACAGACCTAGACCGTGCCTACACAGACCAAGACTGTGCCTATACAGACCTAGACTGTGCCTATACAGACCCAGACCATGCCTACACAGAACAAGACTGTGCCTGCACAGACCCAGACTGCGCTTTACAGACCCAGACTGAGCCTACACAGATCCAGACTGTGCTACGCAGCCCCAGAATGTGCCTACACCGACTCTTCCTACACAGACCCAGACTGTGCCTACACTGACCCAGGCTGTGACTACACAGACCCAGACTGTGCCTACACAGATCCAGACTGTGCCTACACAGACCCAGACCATGCCTACACAGACCCAGACTGTGCCTACACTGACCCAGACTGTGCCTACACAGACCCAGACTGTGCCTACACAGATCCAGACTGTGCTACACAGCCCCAGACTGTGCCTAAACAGACTCTTCCTACACAGACCCAGACTGTGCCTACACTGACCCAGACTGTGACTACACAGACCCAGACTGTGCCTACACAGATCCAGACTGTGCTACACAGCCCCAGACTGTGCCTACACAGACCCAGACAGTTCCTACACAGACCCAGACTGTGTCTACACTGACCCAGACTGTGCCTACACAGACCTAGACTGTGCCTACACAGACCCAGGCTGTGCCTACACAGACTCCGACTGTGTCTACACAGACCCAGACTGTGTCTATACAGAACCAGACTGTGCCTATACAGACCTAGACCATGCCTACACAGACCCGGACTTTGCCTACACAGACCTAGACTGTGCCTATACAGACCCAGACTGTGCCTACACAGACCTAGACCGTGCCTACACAGACCTAGACCGTGTCTACACAGACACAGACTGTGTCTATACGGACCCAGACTGTGCCTACACAGACCCAGGCTGTGCCTATACAGACTCAGCCTGTTTCTAAACAGACCCAGACTGTGCCTACACAGACCCAGACCATGCCTACACTGACCCAGACTGTGCCTGTACAGACCCAGACTCCGCCTACATGGACTCAGACTCTGCCTACACAGACCCAGACTGTACCTACACAGACCCAGAATGCGCTATACTGACCCAGACTGTGCCTACACAGATCCAGACTGTGCTACACAGCCTCAGAATGTGCCTACACAGAATCTACCTACACAGACCCAGACTGTGCCTGCACTGACTGAGACTATGCGTACACAGACCCAGACTGTGCCTACACAGACCCAGACTGTGTCTACACAGACCCAGACTGTGTCTATACAGACCCAGACTGTGTCTACACAGACCTAGACCGTGCCTACACAGACCCAGACTGTGCCTATACAGACCTAGACCGTGCCTATACAGACCCAGACTGTGCCTACACAGACCTAGACCGTGCCTACACAGACCTAGACCGTGCCTACACAGACCCAGACTGTGTCTATACAGTCCCAGACTGTGCCTACACAGACCCAGGCTGTGCCTATACAGACTCAGACTGTGTCTACACAGACCCAGACTGTGCCTACACAGACCCAGACCATGCCTACACTGACCCAGACTGTGCCTGTACAGACCCAGACTCCGCCTACATGGACTCAGACTCTGCCTACACAGACCCAGACTGTACCTACACAGACCCAGAATGCGCTATACTGACCCAGACTGTGCCTACACAGATCCAGACTGTGCTACACAGCCTCAGAATGTGCCTACACAGAATCTTGCTACACAGACCCAGACTGTGCCTGCACTGACTAAGACTATGCGTACAAAGACCCAGACTGTGCCTACACAGACTCCGACTGTGTCTACACAGACCCAGACTGTGTCTATACAGACCCAGACTGTGTCTACACTGACCTAAACCGTGCATACACAGACCCAGTCTGTGCCGAAACAGACCTAGACCGTGCCTATACAGACCCAGACTGTGCCTACACAGACCCAGACTGTGCCTACACAGACCCAAACTGCGCTATTCTGACCCAGACTGTGCCTACACAGATCCAGTTGTGCTACACAGCCCCAGAATGTGCCTGCACAGACTCTTCCTACACAGACCCAGACTGTGACTACACAGACCCAGACTGTGTCTACACAGACCCAGACTGTGTCTATACAGACCCAGACTGTGTCTACACAGATCTAGACCGTGCCTACACAGACCCAGACTGTGCCTATACAGACCTAGACCGTGCCTACACAGACCAAGACTGTGCCTATACAGACCTGGACTGTGCCTATACAGACCCAGACTGTGCCTACACAGACCCAGGATGTGTCTATACAGACTCAGACTGTGTCTACATAGACCCAGACTGTGCCTACACAGACCCAGACCATGCCTACACAGACCCAGACTGTGCCTGCACAGAGCCAGACTGCGCTTTACAGACCCAGACTGAGCCTACACAGATCCAGACTGTGCTACGCAGCCGCAGAATGTGCCTACACCGACTCTTCCTACACAAACCCAGACTGTGCCTACACTGACCCAGACTGTGCCTACACAGACACAGAATGTGCCTACACAGATCCAGACTGTGCTACACAGCCCCAGACTGTGCCTAAACAGACTCTTCCTACACAGACCCAGACTGTGCCTACACTGACCCAGACTGTGACTACACAGACCCAGACTGTGCCTACACAGATCCAGACTGTGCTACACAGCCCCAGACTGTGCCTACACAGACCCAGACAGTTCCTACACAGACCCAGACTGTGTCTACACTGACCCAGACTGTGCCTACACAGACCTAGACTGTGCCTACACAGACCCAGGCTGTGCCTACACAGACTCCGACTGTGTCTACACAGACGCAGACAGTTCCTACACAGACCCAGACTGTGCCTATACAGACCCAGACTGTGCCTACACAGACCTAGACCGTGCCTACACAGACCTAGACCGTGTCTACACAGGCACAGACTGTGTCTATACGGACCCAGACTGTGCCTACACAGACCCAGGCTGTGCCTATACAGACTCAGGCTGTTTCTACACAGACCCAGACTGTGCCTACACAGACCCAGACCATGCCTACACTGACCCAGACTGTGCCTGTACAGACCGAGACTCCGCCTACATGGACTCAGACTCTGCCTACACAGACCCAGACTGTACCTACACAGACCCAGAATGCGCTATACTGACCCAGACTGTGCCTACACAGATCCAGACTGTGCTACACAGCCTCAGAATGTGCCTACACAGAATCTACCTACACAGACCCAGACTGTGCCTGCACTGACTGAGACTATGCGTACACAGACCCAGACTGTGCCTACACAGACCCAGACTGTGTCTACACAGACCCAGACTGTGTCTATACAGACCCAGACTGTGTCTACACAGACCTAGACCGTGCCTACACAGACCCAGACTGTGCCTATACAGACGTAGACCGTGCCTATACAGACCCAGACTGTGCCTACACAGACCCAGACCATGCCTACACTGACCCAGACTGTGCCTGTACAGACCCAGACTCCGCCTACATGGACTCAGACTCTGCCTACACAGACACATTTTATGTCTGTACAGAACTAGACTGTGCCTATACAGACCTAGACCATGCCTACACAGACTCGGACTGTGCCTACACAGACCTAGACTGTGCCTATACAGACCCAGACTGTGCCTATACAGACCCAGACTGTGCCTACACAGACCTAGACCGTGTCTACACAGACCTAGACCGTGTCTACACAGACCCAGACTGTGTCTATACAGTCCCAGACTCTGCCTACACAGACCCAGACTGTGCCTGCACAGACCCAGACTCCGCCTACATGGACTCAGACTCTGACTACACAGACCCGGACTGTGCCTACACAGACCCATACTGCGCTATACTGACCCAGACTGTGCCTACACAGATCCAGACTGTGCTACACAGCCTCAGAATGTGCCTACACAGAATCTTCCTACACAGACCCAGACTGTGCCTGCACTGACCGAGACTATGCCTACACAGACACAGACTGTGCCTACACAGATCCAGACTGTGCTACACAGCCCCAGAATGTGCCTACACAGACACAGACAGTTCCGACACAGACACAGACTGTGCCTACACAGACCCAGGCTGTGCTACACAGCCACAGACTGTGCCTACACAGACCAAGACAGTTCCTGCACAGACCCAGACTGTGTCTACACTGACCCAGACTGTGCCTACACAGACCTAGACTGTGCCTACACAGACCCAGGCTGTGTCTACACTGACCCAGACTGTGCCTACACAGACCTAGACTGTGCCTACACAGACCTAGACCGTGCCTACATAGACCCAGACTGTGTCTATACAGACCCAGACTGTGCCTAAACAGAGCCAGGCTGTGCCTAAACAGAATCAGACTGTGTCTACACAGATCCAGACTGTGCCTACACAGACCCAGATCATGCCTACACAGACCCAGACTGTGCTTGCACAAACCCAGACTCCGCCTACATGGACTCAGACTCTGCCTATACTGACCCAGACTGTGCCTACACAGATCCAGACTGTGCTACACAGCCCCAGAATGTGCCTGCACAGACTCTTCCAACACAGACACAGACTGTGACTACACTGACCCAGACTGTGCATACACAGACCCAGACTGTGCCTACACAGATCCAGACTGTGCTACACAGCCCCAGACTGTGCCTACACAGACCCAGGCAGTTCCTACACAGACCCAGGCTGTACCTACACAGACTCCGCCTGTGTCCACACAGACCCAGACTGTGTCTATACAGAACCAGACTCTGCCTACACAGACCTAGACCATGCCTACACAGACCCAGACTGTGCCTATACAGACCTAGACTGTGCCTATACAGACCCAGACTGTGCCTACACAGACCTACACCGTGCCTACACAGACCGAGACCGTGCCTACACAGACTCAAACTGTGTCTATACTGACCCAGACTGTGCCTTCACAGACCCAGGCTGTGCCTATACAGACTCAGACTGTGTTTACACAGACCCAGACTGTGCCTACACAGACCCAGACCATGCCTACACAGACACAGACTGTGCCTGCACAGACCCAGATTCCCCCTACATGGACTCAGACTCGGCCTACACAGACCCAAACTGTGCCTACACAGACCCAAACTGCGCTATACTGACCCAGACTGTGCCTACACAGATCCAGACTGTGCTACACAGCCCCAGAATGTGCCTGCACAGACTCTTCCTACACAGACCCAGACTGTGACTACACTGACCCAGACTGTGCCTATACAGACCCAGACTGTGCCTACAAAGACACCGACTGTGTCTACAGAGACCCAGACTGTGTCTATACAGACCCAGACTGTGCCTACACAGACCTAGACCGTGCCTACACAGACCCAGACTGTGCCTATACAGACCTAGACTGTGCCTATACAGACCCAGACTGTGCCTACACAGACCTACACCGTGCCTACACAGACCGAGACCGTGCCTACACAGACTCAAACTGTGTCTATACTGACCCAGACTGTGCCTTCACAGACCCAGGCTGTGCCTATACAGACTCAGACTGTGTTTACACAGACCCAGACTGTGCCTACACAGACCCAGACCATGCCTACACAGACACAGACTGTGCCTGCACAGACCCAGATTCCCCCTACATGGACTCAGACTCGGCCTACACAGACCCAAACTGTGCCTACACAGATCCAAACTGCGCTATACTGACCCAGACTGTGCCTACACAGATCCAGACTGTGCTACACAGCCCCAGAATGTGCCTGCACAGACTCTTCCTACACAGACCCAGACTGTGACTACACTGACCCAGACTGTGCCTATACAGACCCAGACTGTGCCTACAAAGACACCGACTGTGTCTACAGAGACCCAGACTGTGTCTATACAGACCCAGACTGTGCCTACACAGACCTAGACCGTGCCTACACAGACCCAGACTGTGCCTATACAGACCTAGACTGTGCCTATACAGATCCAGACTGTGCCTACACAGACTCAGGATGTGCCTATACAGACTCAGACTGTGTCTACACAGACCCAGACTGTGCCTACACAGACCCAGACCATGCCTACACAGACACAGACTGTGCCTGCATAGACCCAGACTCCGCCTACATGGACTCAGACTCTGCCTACACAGACCCAGACTGTGCCTGCACAGACCCAGACTGCGCTGTACTGACCCAGACTGTGCCTACACAGATCCAGACTGTGCTACGCAGCCCCAGAATGTGCCTACACAGACTCTTCCTACACAAACCCAGACTGTGCCTACACTGACCCAGACTTTGCCAATACAGACCCAGACTGTGCCTACACAGATCCAGACATGTGCTACACAGCCCCAGACTGTGCCTACACAGACTCTTCCTACACAGACCCAGTCTGTGCCTACACAGATCCAGACTGTGCTACATAGCCCCAGACTGTGCCTACACAGACCCAGACAGTTCCTACACAGACCCAGACTGTGTCTATACAGAACCAGACTGTGCCTACACAGAACTAGACTGTGCCTACACAGACCCAGACTGTGCCTACACAGACCCAAACTGCGCTATACTGACCCAGACTGTGCCTACACAGATCCAGACTGTGCTACACAGCCCCAGAATGTGCCTGCACAGACTCTTCCTACACAGACCCAGACTGTGACTACACTGACCCAGACTGTGCCTATACAGACCCAGACTGTGCCTACACAGACTGCGACTGTGTCTACACAGACCCAGACTGTGTCTATACAGACCCAGACTGTGCCCACACAGACCTAGACCGTGCCTACACAGACCAAGACTGTGCCTATACAGACCTAGACTGTGCCTATACAGACCAAGACCATGCCTACACAGACCCAGACTGTGCCTGCACAGACCCAGACTGCGCTTTACAGACCCAGACTGAGCCTACACAGATCCAGACTGTGCTACGCAGCCCCAGAATGTGCCTACACCGACTCTTCCTACACAGACCCAGACTGTGCCTACACTGACCCAGGCTGTGACTACACAGACCCAGACTGTGCCTACACAGATCCAGACTGTGCCTACACAGACCCAGACCATGCCTACACAGACCCAGACTGTGCCTACACTGACCCAGACTGTGCCTACACAGACCCAGACTGTGCCTACACAGATCCAGACTGTGCTACACAGCCCCAGACTGTGCCTAAACAGACTCTTCCTACACAGACCCAGACTGTGCCTACACTGACCCAGACTGTGACTACACAGACCCAGACTGTGCCTACACAGATCCAGACTGTGCTACACAGCCCCAGACGGTGCCTACACAGACCCAGACAGTTCCTACACAGACCCAGACTGTGTCTACACTGACCCAGACTGTGCCTACACAGACCTAGACTGTGCCTACACAGACCCAGGCTGTGCCTACACAGACTCCGACTGTGTCTACACAGACCCAGACTGTGTCTATACAGAACCAGACTGTGCCTATACAGACCTAGACCATGCCTACACAGACCCGGACTTTGCCTACACAGACCTAGACTGTGCCTATACAGACCCAGACTGTGCCTACACAGACCTAGACCGTGCCTACACAGACCTAGACCGTGTCTACACAGACACAGACTGTGTCTATACGGACCCAGACTGTGCCTACACAGACCCAGGCTGTGCCTATACAGACTCAGCCTGTTTCTACACAGACCCAGACTGTGCCTACACAGACCCAGACCATGCCTACACTGACCCAGACTGTGCCTGTACAGACACAGACTCCGCCTACATGGACTCAGACTCTGCCTACACAGACCCAGACTGTGCCTACACAGACCCAGAATGCGCTATACTGACCCAGACTGTGCCTACACAGATCCAGACTGTGCTACACAGCCTCAGAATGTGCCTACACAGAATCTACCTACACAGACCCAGACTGTGCCTGCACTGACTGAGACTATGCGTACACAGACCCAGACTGTGCCTACACAGACCCAGACTGTGTCTACACAGACCCAGACTGTGTCTATACAGACCCAGACTGTGTCTACACAGACCTAGACCGTGCCTACACAGACCCAGACTGTGCCTATACAGACCTAGACCGTGCCTATACAGACCCAGACTGTGCCTACACAGACCTAGACCGTGCCTACACAGACCTAGACCGTGCCTACACAGACCCAGACTGTGTCTATACAGTCCCAGACTGTGCCTACACAGACCCAGGCTGTGCCTATACAGACTCAGACTGTGTCTACACAGACCCAGACTGTGACTACACAGACCCAGACCATGCCTACACTGACCCAGACTGTGCCTCTACAGACCCAGACTCCGCCTACATGGACTCAGACTCTGCCTACACAGACCCAGACTGTACCTACACAGACCCAGAATGCGCTATACTGACCCAGACTGTGCCTACACAGATCCAGACTGTGCTACACAGCCTCAGAATGTGCCTACACAGAATCTTGCTACACACACCCAGACTGTGCCTGCACTGACTAAGACTATGCGTACAAAGACCCAGACTGTGCCTACACAGACTCCGACTGTGTCTACACAGACCCAGACTGTGTCTATACAGACCCAGACTGTGTCTACACATACCTAAACCGTGCCTACACAGACCCAGTCTGTGCCGAAACAGACCTAGACCGTGCCTATACAGACCCAGACTGTGCCTACACAGACCCAGACTGTGCCTACACAGACCCAAACTGCGCTATACTGACCCAGACTGTGCCTACACAGATCCAGACTGTGCTACACAGCCCCAGAATGTGCCTGCACAGACTCTTCCTACACAGACCCAGACTGTGACTACACAGACCCAGACTGTGTCTACACAGACCCAGACTGTGTCTATACAGACCCAGACTGTGTCTACACAGATCTAGACCGTGCCTACACAGACCCAGACTGTGCCTATACAGACCTAGACCGTGCCTACACAGACCAAGACTGTGCCTATACAGACCTGGACTGTGCCTATACAGACCCAGACTGTGCCTACACAGACCCAGGAAGTGTCTATACAGACTCAGACTGTGTCTACATAGACCCAGACTGTGCCTACACAGACCCAGACCATGCCTACACAGACCCAGACTGTGCCTGCACAGAGCCAGACTGCGCTTTACAGACCCAGACTGAGCCTACACAGATCCAGACTGTGCTACGCAGCCCCAGAATGTGCCTACACCGACTCTTCATACACAAACCCAGACTGTGCCTACACTGACCCAGACTGTGCCTACACAGACACAGACTGTGCCTACACAGATCCAGACTGTGCTACACAGCCCCAGACTGTGCCTAAACATACTCTTCCTACACAGACCTAGACTGTGCCTACACTGACCCAGACTGTGACTACACAGACCCAGACTGTGCCTACACAGATCCAGACTGTGCTACACAGCTCCAGACTGTGCCTACACAGACCCAGACAGTTCCTACACAGACCCAGACTGTGTCTACACTGACCCAGACTGTGCCTACACAGACCTAGACTGTGCCTACACAGACCCAGGCTGTGCCTACACAGACTCCGACTGTGTCTACACAGACCCAGACTGTGTCTATACAGAACCAGACTGTGCCTATACAGACCTAGACCATGCCTACACAGACCCGGACTTTGCCTACACAGACCTAGACTGTGCCTGCACAGAGCCAGACTGCGCTTTACAGACCCAGACTGAGCCTACACAGATCCAGACTGTGCTACGCAGCCCCAGAATGTGCCTACACCGACTCTTCCTACACAAACCCAGACTGTGCCTACACTGACCCAGACTGTGCCTACACAGACACAGACTGTGCCTACACAGATCCAGACTGTGCTACACAGCCCCAGACTGTGCCTAAACATACTCTTCCTACACAGACCTAGACTGTGCCTACACTGACCCAGACTGTGACTACACAGACCCAGACTGTGCCTACACAGATCCAGACTGTGCTACACAGCCCCAGACTGTGCCTACACAGACCCAGACAGTTCCTACACAGACCCAGACTGTGTCTACACTGACCCAGACTGTGCCTACACAGACCTAGACTGTGCCTACACAGACCCAGGCTGTGCCTACACAGACTCCGACTGTGTCTACACAGACCCAGACTGTGTCTATACAGAACCAGACTGTGCCTATACAGACCTAGACCATGCCTACACAGACCCGGACTTTGCCTACACAGACCTAGACTGTGCCTATACAGACCCAGACTGTGCCTACACAGACCTAGACCGTGCCTACACAGACCGAGACCGTGTCTACACAGACACAGACTGTGTCTATACGGACCCAGACTGTGCCTACACAGACCCAGGCTGTGCCTATACAGACTCAGGCTGTTTCTACACAGACCCAGGCAGTTCCTACACAGACCCAGGCTGTACCTACACAGACTCCGCCTGTGTCCACACAGACCCAGACTGTGTCTATACAGAACCAGACTCTGCCTACACAGACCTAGACCATGCCTACACAGACCCAGACTCTGCCTATACAGACCTAGACTGTGCCTATACAGACCCAGACTGTGCCTACACAGACCTACACCGTGCCTACACAGACCTAGACCGTGCCTACACAGACTGAAACTGTGTCTATACTGACCCAGACTGTGCCTTCACAGACCCAGGCTGTGCCTATACAGACTCAGACTGTGTTTACACAGACCCAGACTGTGCCTACACAGACCCAGACCATGCCTACACAGACACAGACTGTGCCTGCACAGACCCAGATTCCCCCTACATGGACTCAGACTCGGCCTACACAGACCCAAACTGTGCCTACACAGACCCAAACTGCGCTATACTGACGCAGACTGTGCCTACACAGATCCAGACTGTGCTACACAGCCCCAGAATGTGCCTGCACAGACTCTTCCTACACAGACCCAGACTGTGACTAGACTGACCCAGACTGTGCCTATACAGACCCAGACTGTGCCTACACAGACACCGACTGTGTCTACAGAGACCCAGACTGTGTCTATACAGACCCAGACTGTGCCTACACAGACCTAGACCGTGCCTACACAGACCCAGACTGTGCCTATACAGACCTAGACTGTGCCTATACAGATCCAGACTGTGCCTACACAGACTCAGGATGTGCCTATACAGACTCAGACTGTGTCTACACAGACCCAGACTGTGCCTACACAGACCCAGACCATGCCTACACAGACACAGACTGTGCCTGCATAGACACAGACTCCGCCTACATGGACTCACACTCTGCCTACACAGACCCAGACTGTGCCTGCACAGACCCAGACTGCGCTGTACTGACCCAGACTGTGCCTACACAGATCCAGACTGTGCTACGCAGCCCCAGAATGTGCCTACACAGACTCTTCCTACACAAACCCAGACTGTGCCTACACTGACCCAGACTGTGCCTACACAGACCCAGACTGTGCCTACACAGATCCAGACATGTGCTACACAGCCCCAGACTGTGCCTACACAGACTCTTCCTACACAGACCCAGACTGTGCCTACACTTACCCAGACTGTGCCTACACAGACCCAGTCTGTGTCTACACAGATCCAGACTGTGCTACATAGCCCCAGACTGTGCCTACACAGACCCAGACAGTTCCTACACAGACCCAGACTGTGTCTACACTGACCCAGACTGTGCCTACACAGACCTAGACTGTGCCTACACAGACCCAGGCTGTGCCTACACAGACTCCGACTGTGTCTACACAGACTCAAACTGTGTCTATACAGAACCAGACTGTGCCTACACAGACCTAGACTGTGCCTACACAGACCCAGACTGTGCCTACACAGACCCAAACTGCGCTCTCCTGACCCAGACTGTGCCTACACAGATCCAGACTGTGCTACACAGCCCCAGAATGTGCCTGCACAGACTCTTCCTACACAGACCCAGACTGTGACTACACTGTCCCAGACTGTGTCTATACAGACCCAGATAGTGCCTACACAGACTCCGACTGTGTCTACACAGACCCAGACTGTGTCTATACAGACCCAGACTGTGCCCACACAGACCTAGACCGTGCCTACACAGACCAAGACTGTGCCTATACAGACGTAGACTGTGCCTATACAGACCCAGACTGTGCCTACACAGACCCAGGATGTGTCTATACAGACTCAGACTGTGTCTACATAGACCCAGACTGTGCCTACACAGACCCAGACCATGCATACACAGACCCAGACTGTGCCTGCACAGACCCAGACTGCGCTTTACAGACCCAGACTGAGCCTACACAGATCCAGACTGTGCTACGCAGCCCCAGAATGTGCCTACACCGACTCTTCCTACACAGACCCAGACTGTGCCTACACTGACCCAGGCTGTGACTACACAGACCCAGACTGTGCCTACACAGATCCAGACTGTGCCTACACAGACCCAGACCATGCCTACACAGACCCAGACTGTGCCTACACTGACCCAGACTGTGCCTACACAGACCCAGACTGTGCCTACACAGATCCAGACTGTGCTACACAGACCCAGACTGTGCCTACACTGACCCAGACTGTGACTACACAGACCCAGACTGTGCCTACACAGATCCAGACTGTGCTACACAGCCCCAGACTGTGCCTGCACAGACCCAGACAGTTCCTACACAGACCCAGACTGTGTCTACACTGACCCATACTGTGCCTACACAGACCTAGACTGTGCCTACACAGACCCAGGCTGTGCCTTCACAGACTCCGACTGTGTCTACACATACCCAGACTGTGTCTATACAGAACCAGACTGTGCCTATACAGACCTAGACCATGCCTACACAGACCCGGACTTTGCCTACACAGACCTAGACTGTGCCTATACAGACCCAGACTGTGCCTACACAGACCTAGACCGTGCCTACACAGACCTAGACCGTGTCTACACAGACACAGACTGTGTCTATACGGACCCAGACTGTGCCTACACAGACCCAGGCTGTGCCTATACAGACTCAGCCTGTTTCTACACAGACCCAGACTGTGCCTACACAGACCCAGACCATGCCTACACTGACCCAGACTGTGCCTGTACAGACCCAGACTCCGCCTACATGGACTCAGACTCTGCCTACACAGACCCAGACTGTACCTACACAGACCCAGAATGCGCTATACTGACCCAGACTGTGCCTACACAGATCCAGACTGTGCTACACAGCCTCAGAATGTGGCTACACAGAATCTACCTACACAGACACAGACTGTGCCTGCACTGACTGAGACTATGCGTACACATACCCAGACTGTGCCTACACAGACCCAGACTGTGTCTACACAGACCCAGACTGTGTCTATACAGAGCCAGACTGTGTCTACACAGACCTAGACCGTGCCTGCACAGACCCAGACTGTGCCTATACAGACCTAGACCGTGCCTATACAGACCCAGACTGTGCCTACACAGACCTAGACCGTGCCTACACAGACCTAGACCGTGCCTACACAGACCCAGACTGTGTCTATACAGTCCCAGACTGTGCCTACACAGACCCAGGCTGTGCCTATACAGACTCAGACTGTGTCTACACAGACCCAGACTGTGCCTGCACAGACCCAGACCATGCCTACACTGACCCAGACTGTGCCTGTACAGACCCAGACTCCGCCTACATGGACTCAGACTCTGCCTACACAGACCCAGACTGTACCTACACAGACCCAGAATGCGCTATAATGACCCAGACTGTGCCTACACAGATCCAGACTGTGCTACACAGCCTCAGAATGTGCCTACACAGAATCTTGCTACACAGACCCAGACTGTGCCTGCACTGACTACGACTATGCGTACAAAGACCGAGACTGTGCCTACACAGACTCCGACTGTGTCTACACAGACCCAGACTGTGTCTATACAGACCCAGACTGTGTCTACACAGACCTAAACCGTGCCTACACAGACCCAGTCTGTGCCGAAACAGACCTAGACCGTGCCTATACAGACCTAGACTGTGCCTACACAGACCTAGACTTTGCCTACACAGACCCAGACTGTGCCTACACAGACCCAAACTGCGCTATACTGACCCAGACTGTGCCTACACAGACCCAAACTGTGCTACACAGCCCCAGAATGTGCCTGCACAGACTCTTCCTACACAGATCCAGACTGTGACTACACAGACCCAGACTGTGTCTACACAGACGCAGACTCTGTCTATACAGACCCAGACTGTGTCTACACATACCTAGACCGTGCCTACACAGACCCAGACTGTGCCTATACAGACCTAGATCGTGCCTACACAGACCAAGACTGTGCCTATACAGACCTGGACTGTGCCTATACAGACCTGGACTGTGCTACACAGCCCCAGACTGCGCTTTACAGACCCAGACTGAGCCTACACAGATCCAGACTGTGCTACGCAGCCCCAGAATGTGCCTACACCGACTCTTCCTACACAAACCCAGACTGTGCCTACACTGACCCAGACTGTGCCTACACAGACCCAGACTGTGCCTACACAGATCCAGACTGTGCTACACAGCCCCAGACTGTGCCTAAACAGACTCTTCCTACACAGACCCAGACTGTGCCTACACTGACCCAGACTGTGACTACACAGACCCAGACTGTGCCTACACAGATCCAGACTGTGCTACACAGCCCCAGACTGTGCCTACACAGACCCAGACAGTTCCTACACAGACCCAGACAGTTCCTACACAGACCCAGACAGTGCCTACACAGACCTAGACTGTGCCTACACAGACCCAGGCTGTGCCTACACAGACTCCGACTGTGTCTACACAGACCCAGACTGTGTCTATACAGAACCAGACTGTGCCTATACAGACCTAGATCATGCCTACACAGACCCGGACTTTGCCTACACAGACCTAGACTGTGCCTATACAGACACAGACTGTGCCTACACAGACCTAGACCGTGCCTACACAGACCTAGACCGTGTCTACACAGACACAGACTGTGTCTATACGGACCCAGACTGTGCCTACACAGACCCAGGCTGTGCCTATACAGACTCAGGCTGTTTCTACACAGACCCAGACTGTGCCTACACAGACCCAGACCATGCCTACACTGACCCAGACTGTGCCTCTACAGACCCAGACTCCGCCTACATGGACTCAGACTCTGCCTACACAGACCCAGACTGTACCTACACAGACCCAGAATGCGCTATACTGACCCAGACTGTGCCTACACAGATCCAGACTGTGCTACACAGCCTCAGAATGTGCCTACACAGAATCTACCTACACAGACCCAGACTGTGCCTGCACTGACTGAGACTATGCGTACACAGACCCAGACTGTGCCTACACAGACCCAGACTGTGTCTACACAGACCCAGACTGTGTCTATACAGACCCAGACTGTGTCTACACAGACCTAGACCGTGCCTACACAGACCCAGACTGTGCCTATACAGACGTAGACCGTGCCTATACAGACCCAGACTGTGCCTACACAGACCTAGACCGTGCCTACACAGACCTAGACCGTGCCTACACAGACCCAGACTGTGTCTATACAGTCCCAGACTGTGCCTACACAGACCCAGGCTGTGCCTATACAGACTCAGACTGGGTCTACACAGACCCAGACTGTGCCTACACAGACGCAGACCATGCCTACACTGACCCAGACTGTGCCTGTACAGACCCAGACTCCGCCTACATGGACTCAGACTCTGCCTACACAGACCCAGACTGTACCTACACAGACCCAGAATGCGCTATACTGACCCAGACTGTACCTACACAGATCCAGACTGTGCTACACAGCCTCAGAATGTGCCTACACAGAATCTTGCTACACAGACCCAGACTGTGCCTGCACTGACTAAGACTATGCGTACAAAGACCCAGACAGTGCCTACACAGACTCCGACTGTGTCTACACAGACCCAGACTGTGTCTATACAGACCCAGACTGTGTCTACACAGACCTAGACCGTGCCTACACAGACCCAGACTGTGCCTATACAGACCTAGACCGTGCCTATACAGACCCAGACTGTGCCTACACAGACCTAGACCGTGGTTACACAGACCTAGACCGTGCCTACACAGACCCAGACTGTGTCTATACTGGCCCAGACTGTGCCTACACAGAGCCAGGCTGTGCCTATACAGACTCAGACTGTGTCTACACAGACCCAGACTGTGCCTACACAGACCCAGACCATGCCTACACAGACCCAGACTGTGCCTGCACAGACCCAGACTCCGCCTACATGGACTCAGACTCTGACTACACAGACCCAGACTGTGCCTACACAGACCCAGAATGCGCTATACTGACCCAGACTGTGCCTACACAGATCCAGACTGTGCTACACAGCCTCAGAATGTGCCTACACAGAATCTTCCTACAGAGACCCAGACTGTGCCTGCACTGACCGAGACTATGCCTACACAGACACAGAATGTGCCTACACAGATCCAGACTGTGCTACACAGCCCCAGACTGTGCCTACACAGACACAGACAGTTCCTACACAGACCCAGACTGTGCCTACACAGACCCAGGCTGTGCCTATACAGACTCAGGCTGTTTCTACACAGACCCAGACTGTGCCTACACAGACCCAGACCATGCCTACACAGACCCAGACTGTGCCTGCACAGATCCAGACTGCGCTATACTGACCCAGACTGTACCTACACAGATCCAGACTGTGCTACACAGCCCCATAATGTGCCTGCACAGACTCTTCTTTCACAGACCAAACTGTGACTACACTGACCCAGACTGTGCCTACGCAGACTCCGACTCTGTCTACACAGACCCAGACTGTGTCTATACAGTCCCAGACTGTGCCTACACAGACCTAGACCGTGCCTACACAGACCCAGACTGTGCCTATACAGACCTAGACTGTGCCTATACAGACCCAGACTATGCCTACACAGACCCAGGATGTGCCTATACAGACTCAGACTGTCTACACAGACCCAGACTGTGCCTACACAGACCCAGACCATGCCTACACAGACCCAGACTGTGCCTGCATAGACCCAGTCTCCGCCTACATGGACTCAGACTCTGCCTAAACAGACCCAGACTGTGCCTGCACAGACCCAGACTGTGCTACACAGCCTCAGAATGTGCCTGCACAGAATCTTCCTACACAGACCCAGACTGTGCCTGCACTGACTGAGACTATGCGTACACAGAACCAGACTGTGCCTACACAGATTCCGACTGTGTCTACACAGACCCAGACTATGCCTACACAGACACAGACTGTGCCTACACAGATCCAGACTGTGCTACACAGCCCCAGACTGTGCCTACACAGACACAGACAGTTCCTACACAGACCCAGGCTGTGCCTACACAGACCCAGGCTGTGCCTACACAGATCCAGACTGTGCTACACAGCCCTAGACTGTGCCTACACAGACCCAGGCAGTTCCTACTCAGACCCAGACTGTGTCTACACTGAACCAGACTGTGCCTACACAGATCCAGACTGTGCTACACAGCCCCAGAATGTGCCTGCACAGACTCTTCCTTCACAGACCAAACTGTGACTACACTGACCCAGACTGTGCCTACACTGACCCAGACTGTGCCTACCAGACCCAGACTGTGCCTACACAGATCCAGACTGTGCTACACAGCACCAGACTGTGCCTACACAGACTCTTCCTACACAGACGCAGACTGTGCCTACACTGACCCAGACTGTGCCTACACGGACCCAGACGGTGCCTACACAGACCAAGACAGTTCCGATACAGACCCAGACTATGCCTACACAGACCCAGACTGTGCCTACACAGACACAGACAGTTCCTACACAGACCCAGACTGTGCCTACACAGACCCAGACTGTGACTACACTGACCCAAACTGTGCCTACACAGACCTAGACTGTGCCTACACTGACCCAGACTGTGCCGAAACAGAACCAGACTGTGCCTACACAGACCCAGACAGTTCCTAGAGAGACCCAGACTGTGCCTACACAGACCCAGACTTTGCCAAACAGACCCATACTGTGCCAAGCAGACCCAGAATCTGCCTACACAGAGCCAAACTGTGCCGACACAGACCCAAACTGTGCCTACACTGACCCATACTGTGCCAAACAGACCCAGAATGAGCTTACCCTGACTCAGGCTGCTCTTACGCACAGCGAGAAACCTCCAAAAGGGACTGTTCCTACGCAGGCTCAGACTGCTCCTAAACAGATCCAGGACGCTCCTGTGCAGAGCCAGGCGACTCCTATGCCAGCAGGTACTGTTCCTACACAGACCCAGAGAACTACTACACAGACCCAGACACACCTCTGCGGGCCCCAAATGCTCCAACATGGTCCCAGACTCCTTTTGCACAGACCAAGACATCAACTACACAGACCCAGCATCACCTACACTGAACCAAACATCCCATAACCAGCGCGAGACGACTCCTGCACAGTTCAATGCAGCCCCACAGAGCCACAGACAGCCCCGACATGGATGGAAGCAGTTCATTTCACAGACACATGCAGCTGCTACACATATCCATAAGGCCCAGGTTTGACCTAGACAGCTCCTACCGTGACCCAGGGAGCATATAAGCCTCCCCAAGTAGTCCCCACACTGATATAGACAGTTCCTACCCTAGCACAGATAGTTTACAGAAAGGATCGGACAGTTCCTACATGTTCTTAGACAGCTTCTTTGGGAGACCCGGACAGCTCATTTCACAGACCACAACAGCAACGACACTGAATTCAAAGCTTGAACCCAGATCCAGGCAGCTCCCATACTGACCCAGTGAGCTCCAGCAGAGACCGAGACATTCCACAGCAAAACAGGCGCTCCTCCGCAGACAGGATCATCTGCTGCATTGTCGCAGGCAACTCTTGAACCAACGCAGTCTGCTCCAGCCCTGACACCGCGAGCTGCAACACAGATAGCTGCTATACACAGACAGTACGCTCCGACATCGACCCAGACAGCTCCGACACAGACCCGGGCAGCTATTAGATCGAGCCAGCCAGCTACCACACAGCCCCGGGCAGCATTTGCACAGACCCAGCTAGCATTTACACAGCGGCAGAAATCTTCTGTACTTTTCCAGGCAGCTTATTCGGAGAAACAAAAGCAAAATAAAGCAGATGCAGGAAAGCTGAACAAAAAATGGTAAATGTGTATATACTCAAGTGTATCAGGCAACACCTTGGTCGAGAGAAACAGAGTGAACTTTTCAGGTAGATGAACTTTCAGCTTCTTCATAGACTTTGGCTGCTCCAACACAAACTTAAAGCCAAACTGCACTGACTTAGATATAACATACAGACCTATACAGCTCCAACTCTCACACAAATAGATCTTGCACAACCCAGCGATCTACAACACAAACCCAGACAGCTGCTGCACAGAGTCTGGACATTCTACTGAGAATCTGACAGTTGCTCCAGCTCATGCCCAGGCAATAGGTCAGCGAGGTCAGCCTAGAGCAGAGATGAAACCTGGACGTTACCTGTAGATTTTGGTTTTCTACCACACCAAGTAAGGTCAGCTAACACAACACGTGCCGTGGAATGATCATGGGCTCAAACTGCTCTGTGTGGGGCTCAGTGCCACGCCGTGCGATATCTGCTGACTCAGCGCAGGCCAGCGATGAAGCCTGGACATTTCCTGTGTTGTATTGTCTCGGTAGCACACCTCGTGAGGTGATTTAACGTACCACGGGCCGGGAATGAAGCCTGGGCCCAACTTGCTCTGTGTAGCTAAGTACCCACGGCGCCCCGCCACCCACAGCGCCCCCTACCTGCAGCATCTCCTACATGTAGTGCCCTCTTAACTGCAGCACCCCCATTCACAGCGGCCCCGAATTGCAGAGCCCTCAACCTGCAGCGTCGCCGACCTGTAGCGTCCCCTACCTACAGTGCCCCCTCCTGCAGAGCCCGCTACCTACAGCGCCCGCTATCCAGAGTGCACCCACATACAGTGCCCCCTACCTGCAGCGCCCCTAGCTGCAGCACCCCCTCCCTGCAACACACCCTACCCGCAGTGCCCCCTTCCTGCAACACTCCCGACCTGCAGCACCTCCTACCATCAGCGCCCCCTACCGGCAGTGAGCCGACATGCAGCGCTCCCTACCCACAATGCCCCCTAACCATAGTATCCGCTACCCGCAGCGTCACGACCCGCAATGCCCCCGACCCACAAAGCCCCCGAACCAGAGCGCCTTCCACATGCAGCGCTCCCTGCCTTCAGTGCCACCTTCCTGCAGCGGCCCCGACCCGCAGCATCCTCTACCTGCAGCCGCCCCTAATTTCAACACCCCCTACCCGCAGCGCCCCCTACCTGCAGCGGCCCCTCCCTGCAGTTCCCCCTACTTGCTGCACCCCCTAACTGCAGTGCCCCCTACCTGCAGCACTCGCTATCCACAGCGTCCCCACACACAGCGCCATCTCCCTGCAGTGCTCCCTACCTGCAGCACCCCACTTGCAGAGCCCTCTGCCCACAGCACCTCCACCTGCAGCGCCCCTGTCTGCAGTGCCCCCTACCCGCAGCACCCCTGAACAGCAGCTTCCCCAACCTGCAGCACCACCGACCCACAGAGCCCCCTCCCTCTGCGCCCCCTACCCTCAGCGCCCCCTATCTGCAGGTCCCCTTCCCGCAACGCCCTCTATCTGCAGTGCCCCCTACGCTGCGCACACCCTAACGGCAGTGCCTCTACCCACAGCGGCCACTACCCACTGGGCCCCATGAACATGATGCCTCGTAACTGCAGTGCCCCTACCTGCTGCTCCCTCACACACAGAGCCCCATAACCACAGAACCCTCCAAATGCAGTGCTCTCGAACCGCAGCGTCCCCTACCTGCAGCGACCCCTACATACTGTGCTCTCAACCTTCAGCGCCCCCTCACCAAAATGTCCCCACCACCTGCAGCACACCAAACCCACAGCGCCGCCTACCTGCAGCGGCCCTTATCTGCAATGCTCTCTACCCACAGCGCCAACTATCTGCTGCTCCCCTCATACACAGCGCCCCATACCTGCAACGCCCCCTATCTACTCCACCGCCCACATGCAATGACCCCTACCTGCAGCGCCCCCTACATTCACCGCCCCTACGCATAATGCTTCCCATCCACAGCGCCACCTACCGGCAGCGACACGACACACAGCGCTCCGTACCCGCAGTGCCACTCACACACAGCGGCCCTACCTGCAGTGCCGCCAACCCGCAGCGCCCCGACCTGCAGTGCCGTCAACCCGCAGCGCCCCTATCTGCAACGCCCCGACCTGCAGCGCCCTCATCCCATAGCGTCCCAACCAACAGTGCCGCTTACACGCAGCGCCCCTACCTGCAGTGCCCCTTACCCGCAGCGCCCCTACCTGCAGTGCCGCCAACCCGCAGCGCCGCTATCTGCAACGCCCCCACCTGCAGCGCCCTCATCCCATAGCGCCCCAACCAACAGTGCCCCTTACCCGCAGCGCCCCTACCTGCAGTGCCCCATACCCGAAGCGCCCCTACCTGCAGTGCCGCCAACCCGCAGCGCCCCTACCTGCAGTGCCGCCAACCCGCAGTGCTTCTAACTGCAGCGCCCCGACCTGCAGCGCCCCCATCCCGCAGCGCCCCAACCCACAGTGTCCCCTACCTGCAGTGTCCCAACCTGCAGCGCCACTTACCTGCAGTGCTCCCTCCCCGCAGCCCCCCCTACTTGCAGTGCCCCCTACCCGCAGCGGCCCCCCATCTACAGCGCCCCCTACATGCAGCGCCTCTTAGCTGCAGCGCACTTTACCTGCAGCGCCCCTTACCTGCAATGGCCTTCACCGGTAGTGCCCCTATCTGCAATGCCCCCTACCCACAGCGACTTATCCATTTTTATAATAGATATTTTCTTGCTTCATTCAGCAAGTGTGTCCTTCAGCGTCCACGTCACTACGAATAGGACAAATGAACTATATAAAATGTGCCTAGCCCCAGTTTGGACGATAAATGCAGCATGAGGATTCAAAGGCAAATACACAATTGTAACCGAGGGTCAAAATCTCCAACAGAGAGTGGCGTGTAGCTGATAGACATTTGTGAGAGGTTGTGAGATTTGATTTTGAATTGGCTCAATGGATTAATTGGTTAAAGTACTTGTCAGGTAAGCAGGAGCTCCCAGATCCTATTCTCAGCGGGTGTGTGTTGAATATATGTTGTTTATATTGTCTGCGAATTTCAGCAACAAATAATACACCAATGGTGGAGCGATTAAATGGGCCAAAATTAGAGAAACGCAAATATCTTGCGGGGTTGTGGGGCTGGAGGGGATTATGGAGATAGGAAGGGGTGAGGCCACGGGGGAGATTTTGAACCATTTATTTGAATTTTAAAATAGAGACATTGCTTAACAACGAGTCAATATTGGTCAGCAAGCACAGGGTGGATGGATGATCGCGACTTGGTTCTAGTTAGGACATGGGTGGCAGAGATTTGGATGATCTCAAATTTAAGGAGTATAGAACGTGGGCAGCCGGCCAGCATTGCATTGGAATAGTCAAGTCTAGAGGTAATAAATGTACGGTTGAGCGTGTCAGCAGCAGCTGAGCGGAGGCAGCGGTGCAGTCAGATGGAAGTGGAAATAGGTGATCTTGGTGATAGAGTGGATGTGCAGTGGGAAGCTCATCTTGGGGTCAAATGTGAAACCAAAGTTGCTAACCGTCTGTTTCAGCCTCAAAAAGTTGGCAGGTAGAGAACTGGACTGGATGGCTAGGAAACAGAGCTTGTTGTATGGACTGAAAACAATGGCTTCAATATTCACAATATATAGTTGGAAAAAATGTTAGCTCATCCAGCACTGGATGTGGGATATCTAATCATTTGGAGACAGTGGAGGGTGGAGAGCACTGGTGGTGATGTAAATCTGGGCGTCACCAGTGTACATGTGAAATCTGACGCTCTGTTTCCTGATGATGTCGCCAGAGTGCAGCAGGTTGATGAATAGAGGAGGTGGCCAAAGATTTCTCCTTGGGGGAGTTAATAGTGCCACAGCGGGATGAAAAGCTATTGCAGGTGATTCTGTGGCATCTACACGTTAGATGAAAATCAAACGAGGGAATTGCAGTCACATCCAGTTGGACGGCGGTGGAGATGCGTTGGAGGAGTATGGAGTGTTCAACACGGCAACTCCAGCAGATAAGTTGAGAAGGATGGCGCGGAACAGTTCACCTTTTGTCACAGTCACATAGGACGTTACGTGTCACTGTTGCAAGAGTCTTTTCGGGACTATGGCAGGGGCGCAAACCAGATTGGACGGATTTCACCTTTGAGTTCCAGGAAAGATGGGCTGGGATTTGGGAGCCGACAACACTTTCAAGGGCTTTGGAGAGAAAAAGGAGGTTGGAGGTGTGGCGGTAGTTTGCACAGTGGAGCAAATGCACAAAAAGGATGGAACTTATATATTTTAAGAAAGAGCATTCTTTGGAATGATAGCGTCACTTGTGGGTAATAACAACTAGCGAGGTTTGGTATTCATTGAATTTCATGATCAATCAACCGACGATTCATTTCACTGTTGGATATTTTATTCCCAGTGTGTAGAACAACCGTGGCAGGGAATCGAAGCTGAGAATACCATCAATGAAATTATAATGCATTAGTGCACGGGGCTGCTGTCGTTTTGGTCAAGCAACTGACCTTAAATATTCACACACTGTTATTGTATCTGTTTCAGCTCTGTTATGTGTGCGGTTCAGTTACGCGTTGCTCCTGGGTCTCAGGGTCTGGTTCTCGCTTTGGGCTTTTACTGACCTAAATGTGTGAGGTCCAGGATTCCTGCCCCATTCCCTGCGCTTCCACCTCGCCGGCTCCTCACACAGTCATTTTGTCCTGCCCTCTGGAAATCTCTGACACTCAAACACGCTTCAAACCCACATCACAACTTAAGATTATACCGCAGCTTCAGGCTCTACCCACCTTTAACCGAATCCTGCCACCTAATCCTTCTCCTTTCTAGTTCGGGACCCACCCTTTCTCTCATTGTGGAAGCTCCGTGCAGTTTCCCTGAGGTTTGTGCCACGGGTGTGAGGGGATTGAGTTACCTTCCTTCACTTATTTTATTCTCTGGAAATCAAATCGATGGAACGTTTGATACAGTCTTAACATTGTCTTTCTTTGCTCAGCGGTTTGCGTCACTTCTTCAATTTAATATGATTGCTGAAATTATTTAATGAGACTTGCAACATTGCATTGGCCGGGAATTGAACCCGGATATCCGGACCAGGGTTCAACAGTTCTATTTCTCAATACCAAGATTCACACTGTCAAGGCCACTTTCTTTTCAATTGTCACTTCATTTTCTGCGCTTTTCGTTGCACAAGGAGCAACTTCATAAAACACAAAGCAAAATACCGCAGAAGCTGAGAATGGAATTATTTAGAACATTCTGGAAACACTCTGGAGGTCCAGGGGTCACAGTCTAAGAATAAGGGGTAAGCCATTTATGACTGAAATGAGGAGAAACATCTTCACTCAGAGAGTGGTTAACCTTTGAATTCTCTACCGCAGAAAGTTGTTGATGCTAGTTGGTTGGATATATTCATAAGGGGATTAGATATGGCCCTTACGGCTAAAGGGATCAGGGGGTATGGAGAGAAAGCAGGAAAGGTGTACTGAAGTTGCATGATCAGCCATGATCATATTGAATGGTGGTGCAGGCTCGAAGGGCCGAATGGCCTTCTCCTGCACCTATTTTCTATGTTTCTATGACCATCTGTGGAGAGGGGGACGCAGGTTTAACCTTTTAGCTCCATGAACCAAATATTGCAGATACTTTTATTAAAATTATGTTTCCTTGTGCTGATCCGTTTGAATTTCCTTCCAAACTTAACAGTTTATAAGTTGCCCACAGACAATAAAAAGTTAGTGAACTCCCCTCAGTCTGGAAAGCCTCATAATATGTTCAACACAGCAACGATGCAAATATGGCTCAAAACCACGCGTGGTGAACAATGGATCAGCAGTCTATCGGCTTATTTTGTTCAATTTGAATTCATTCTACATTAAATTAATTTACAAATCTTCATCATCACTTTGTATCATCCAAATCCATTCTGTCTTGCCGCACAGTCATCCCTCCACCACTTATTAACGACAAAACCTGAAGTTTACTGTGTCTCCTATGACATTTACCAATCTATTGTACATTAAAAGCTGATCGTTATGTACTACTTAAAATTGCTTTCGGAACAGAACATCCACAGAGTCTTCTAATGATGTTTTATCATATATTTAACATACTCTTTTTGGGTTATTCTCCTCCCCTTATCAAAAAAGACATCCTGCTTTGCACAATCACTAAGCTAGCCAAACTGAACATTAGATTTATCGCCACATTGCTAGACTCGGGTAGGACCTCAAAAGTAGTAATCTCGGGATTGCTACCAGTGCCACGTGCTAGTCAGAGTAGGAATCGCAGGATAGCGCAGATGAATACATGACTTGAGCAGTGGTGCAGCAGGGATGGATTCAAATTCTTGGGGCATTGGAACCGGTTCTGGGGGAGGTGGGACCAGTACAAACCGGACGGTCTGCACCTGGGCAGGACCGGAACCAATGTCCTAGGGGGAGTGTTTGCTAGTGCTGTTGGGGAGGAGTTAAACTAATATTACAGGGGGATGGGAACCTATGCAGGAAGACAGAGGGAGACAAAAATGAGGCAAAAGCAAAAGACAGAAAGGAGATGAGGAAAAGTGGAGGGCAGAGAAACCCAAGGCAAAGAACAAAAAGGGCCACTGTACAGCAAAATTCTAAAAGGACAAAGGGTGTTAAAAAAGCAAGCCTGAAGGCTGTGTGTCTTAATGCAAGGAGTATCCGCAATAAGGTGGATGAATTAACTGTGCAAATAGATGTTAACAAATATGATGCGATTGGGATTACGGAGACGTGGCTCCAGGATGATCAGGGCTGGGAACTCAACATCCAGGGGTATTCAACATTCAGGAAGGATAGAATAAAAGGAAAAGGAGGTGGGGTAGCATTGCTGGTTAAAGAGGAGATTGATGCAATAGTTAGGAAATACATTAGCTTGGATAATGTGGAATCTATATGGGTAGAGCTGCAGAACACTAAAGGGCAAAAATCGTTAGTGGGAGTTGTGTACAGACCTCCAAACAGTAGTAGTGATGTTGGGGAGGGCATCAAACAGGAAATTAGGAGTGCATGCAATAAAGGTGCAGCAGTTGTAATGGGTGACTTTAATATGCACATAGATTGGGCCAGCCAAACTGGAAGCAATACGATGGAGGAGGATTTCCTGCATAAGGGATGGTTTTCTAGACCAATATGTCGAGGAACCAACGAGGGGGGAGGCCATCTTAGATTGGGTGTTGTGTAATGAGAGAGGATTAATTAGCAATCTGATTGTGCGAGGCCCCTTTGGGAAGAGTGACCATAATATGGTGGAATTCTGCATTAGGATGGAGAATGAAACAGTTAATTCAGAGACCATGGTCCAGAACTTAAAGAAGGGTAACTTTGAAGGTATGCGGCATGAATTTGCTAAAATAGATTGGATTATGATACTTAAGGGGTTAACTGTGGATGGGCAATGGCAGACATTGAGAGACCGCATGGATGAATTACAACAATTGTACATTCCTGTCTGGCGTAAAAATAAAAAAGGGAAGGTGGCTCAACCGTGGCTATCAAGGGAAATCAGGGATGGTATTAAAGCCAAGGAAATGGCATACAAATTGGCCAGAAATAGCAGAGAACCTGGGGACTGGGAGAAATTTAGAACTCAGCAGAGGAGGACAAAGGGTTTGATTAGGGCAGGGAAAATGGAGTACGAGAAGAAGCTTGCAGGGAACATTAAAGCGGATTGCAAAAGTTTCTATAGGTATGTAAAGAGAAAAAGTTTAGTAAAGACAAACGTAGGTCCCCTGCAGTCAGAATCAGGGGAAGTCATAACGGGGAACAAAGAAATGGCAGACCAATTGAACAAGTACTTTGGTTCAGTATTCACTAAGGAGGACACAAACAACCTTCCGGATATAAAAGTGGTCAGAGGGTCTAGTAAGGAGGAGGAACTGAGGGAAATCTTTATTAGTCGGGAAATTGTGTTGGGGAAATTGATGGGATTGAAGGCCGATAAATCCCCAGGGCCTGATGGACTGCATCCCAGAGTACTTAAGGAGGTGGCCTTGGAAATAGTGGATGCATTGACAGTCATTTTCCAACATTCCATTGACTCTGGATCAGCTCCTATCGAGTGGAGGGTAGCCAATGTAACCCCACTTTTTAAAAAAGGAGGGAGAGAGAAAGCAGGGAATTATAGACCGGTCAGCCTGACCTCAGTAGTGGGTAAAATGATGGAATCAATTATTAAGGATGTCATAGCAGCGCATTTGGAAAATGGTGACATGATAGGTCCAAGTCAGCATGGATTTGTAAAAGGGAGATCATGCTTGACAAATCTTCTGGAATTTTTTGAGGATGTTTCCAATCAAGTGGACAAAGGAGTACCAGTTGATGTGGTATATTTGGACTTTCAGAAGGCTTTCGACAAGGTCCCACACAGGAGATTAATGTGCAAAGTTAAAGCACATGGGATTGGGGGTAGTGTGCTGACGTGAATTGAGAACTGGTTGTCAGACAGGAAGCAAAGAGTAGGACTAAATGGGTACTTTTCGGAATGGCAGGCAGTGACTTGTGGGGTACCGCAGGGTTCTGTGCTGGGGCCCCAGATGTTTACACTGTACATTAATGATTTAGACGAGGGGATTAAATGTAGTATCTCCAAATTTGCGGATGTCACTAAATTGGGTGGCAGTGTGAGCTGCGAGGAGGATGCTATGAGGCTGCAGAGTGACTTGGATAGGTTAGGTGAGTGGGCAAATGCGTGGCAGATGAAGTATAATGTGGATAAATGTGAGGTTATCCACTTTGGTGGTAAAAACAGAGAGACAGACTATTATCTGAATGGTGACAGATTAGGAAAAGGGAAGGTGCAACGAGACTTGGGTGTCATGGTACATCAGTCATTGAAGGTTGGCATGCAGGTACAGCAGGCGGTTAAGAAAGCAAATGGCATGTTGGCCTTCATAGCGAGGGGATTTGAGTAAAGGGGCAGGGATGTGTTGCTACAGTTGTACAGGGCCTTGGTGAGGCCACACCTGGAGTATTGTGTACAGTTTTGGTCTCCTAACTTGAGGAAGGACATTCTTGCTATTGAGGGAGTGCAGCGAAGATTCACCAGACTGATTCCCGGGATGGTGGGACTGAACTATCAAGAAAGACTGGATCAACTGGGCTTGTAGTCACTGAAAAAGAGTGAGAGGGGACCTCATAGAAACGTTTAAAATTCTGACGGGTTTGGACAGGTTGGATGGAGGAAGAATGTTCCCAATGATGGGGAAGTCCAGAACCAGAGGTCACAGTCTAAGGATAAGGGGTAAGCCATTTAGGACCGAGATAAGGAGAAGCTTCTTCACCCAGAGAGTGGTGAACCTGTGGAATTCTCTACCACAGAAAGTAGTTGAGGCCAATTCACTAAATATATTCAAAAGGGAGTTAGATGAAGTCCTTACAACTCGGGGGATCAAGGGGTATGGCGTGAAAGCAGGAAGGGGATACTGAAGTTGCATGTTCAGCCATGAACTCATTGAATGGCGGTGCAGGCTAGAAGGGCTGAATGGCCTGCTCCTGCACCTATTTTCTATGTTTCTATGTTTCTCCTGCACTCTCCAGCTCAAAATTTAATACATGGCATTCCCATTTCCATTCTTCATACCCCACCCAGCAAAGAAATCTCACACAACTGTCGAACATCGTATCAGAATCACTTAACTGAGGACATATCAGCAGTAAATGGGACAGGCACATCCCGTGTCCCACACACTGGACAAGTTGCCACCTCCACTCGCCCAATCTTACATACAGCAATCATGGTACAAATCCAGTTAGGAACCAATTTGAAATCCATTTCAATCCACTCTGGACATTTAAAATTCACCCACACCCCTTTCCAAATCGTGTTGTAGTCCAGCTGCGGGGACATACTCTTCAAAACTCCTAATCAGCTGGAGCCTTGAAACTCCATTGTCTAAATATCCCAAATAAACTATGAGTGTTGCAGTTGTCTAATTAGAACATAAGAACATAAGAATTAGGAACAGGAGTAGGCCATCTAGCCCCTCGAGCCTGCTCCGCCATTCAATAAGATCATGGCTGATCTGGTCGTTGACTCAGCTCCACTTACCCGCCCTCTCCCCATAACGCTTAATTCCGTTATTGCTTAAAAATCTATCTATCTTTGACTTGAAAACATTTAATGTGCCAGCCTCAACTGCTTCCTTGGGCAGAGAATTCCACAGATTCACAACCCTCTGAGAGAAGAAATTCTTTCTCAACTCGGTTTTAAATTGGCTCCTCCGTATTTTGAGGCTGTGCCCCCTAGTTCTAGTCTCCCCCACCAATGGCAAAAACCTATCTGCCTCTATCTTGTCTATCCATTTCATGATTTTAAATGTTTCTATAAGATCACCCCTCATCCTTCTGAACTCCAAGGAGTAAAGACCCAGTCTACTCAATCTATCATCATAAGGTAACCCCCTCATTTCTCGAACCAGCCTAGTGAACCGTCTTTCTACCCCTTCCAAAGCTAATATATCCTTCCTTAAGTAAGGTGACCAAAACTGCACGCAGTAGTCCAGGTGCGGCCTTAACAATACCTTATACAGTTGCAGCAACACCTCCCTGCTTTTGTACTCCATCACTTTCGCAATGAAGGCCAACATTCCTTTTGCCTTCCTGATTACCTGCTGCACCTGCAAACTAACCTTTTGGGATTCTTGCACAAGGACCCCCAGGTCCCTCTGCGCCACAGCATGTTGTTGCCGATGGAGTTGGTGTTGGAGATTGTGCAAGAGGTGTGCAGGGTGGGCATTAACAGGTGCCACACTTTACGGTGGATAAAATGCAAGTAGGGAATCGGGGATACAGGGGTTCGCAGAATAGTGTGGATGACATCCTTAATAAATAATGCAATAATGCAGAGAATGCCAGATGCTCCAAACTTCTGTCGAGTTCCATTCAGCCGCGCTAGCCCCGTAGTCCTGCAAGTTTATTTTCCTCATGTGCCTAAACAACTTCATTTTAAAATCATTGATCGTTTCCGCTTCTACCATCCTCATCGGCAATGAATCCCAGGTCATTGCCATTCGCTGTGTAAAAGAGTTTTTCATCCCCTCCCCTCTGTATCTCCAGCTTGAATCAGCATTCCCTCGTCATTTTACCATCAGCGAATCGGAACAGCTGTCTCTGTCTACCTTATTCGATGCCATCATAATCTCGCACACCTCTATCCATTCTCCCCTCAAAGTCATTTACTCCAAAGAGAAGAACCCCAGCATATCCAACCTAATCCTATAGCTAAAATCCCTCATACCGGGAACCGTTCTGGTAAATCTCCTCTGCAATATTTCAAACAAATTCTCACGTCTTTACTAATATGTGGTGACCAGAACGGAATGCCATACTCGAGTTTTAGCCTAACCAGAGCTTTATAAAGGTTCAACGTAACTTCCTTGCATTTGTACAAAATACCTTTCTTTATGAAGCCGAAGTTCTCATACGCTTGGCAAACTACTCAATATATCCTGCCACCATCAAAGATTGATCCAATGAACACATTGGTGCCTCTGTAGCTGTAAACTATTTACAACTGTGCCACAATGTATCACCTCACACTTCTATGTATTAACTTCCAAATTTTTCTTGTCTGGTCATTCTGTGAGCCTAGCTTTGTCCTGTAGAAGTCGACTGGTATCATCTTCACTGTTTGCCACACCTCCAAGTTCGGTATCTTCGGCAAATTTTGTAGTTTTAGTCTATTGTAATATCTAAGTAATGTATCTACAACAGAAAAGCAGTAGTCCTCGCACTGACCCTTGGGAAAGAGCACAGTTTACCATCCTGCAGTCTGTAAAGCAACAATTGACCATGACTCGCTGTTTTTTGTCCTTAAGCCAATTTCTTCTCCAAGCTGACACTGGCCCTCCTATTACATCAGCTTCAATGTTGTTAACCAGCATTTGTCCATACTTTCTTAGGGTCTATATAGAAAAAATCCACTGCGGTCCCTCATCCACCTTCTATGGTTCTGAATCAAAAAATGCAATTAGATTAGGCAAACACGATCTGCCTTTTAAAATCAGTGCTTGCTCTCCTTAAGTAGTTTCAGTCTCTCCAAGTGCCTGTTTATTTTTTACTTGATTATGGTTTCTAAAATCAGATGCACCACTGATGTTACACTGACCGCCGCGTTGCTGCGAGGATTGTCCAGACACCCTTGTCACATTTGCCAATTTCCAATCATCTGGCACCTCCACTGCATCTAGGGAAGATTGAAAGATCATGTCAAGCCCTTCCACGATCTCCACGACACTTCTCTTAGCAAGCTGAAATGCCTGACATCTGGACAGAAGACGTATGTACTCTCAGTTTATTCAGACTTTCCAGTACATCCTACCACTCAATTAGCTCCACCATCTCCGCTTCTACCGATATTTTGTCAGCATCCTCTTCCTTAGTCAACACTGACACAAAGTACTCATTCAGTATTCTCGCCATCACATGCGCCTATCAGCAAATATCACCTTCTTTATCCATAATCGTCCACAACCAGCCTCTAACTATCATCTCACTGTTTAAATTTCGGTAGAAGATTTTTGGCTTCCCTTTTATGTCAACTGCCATTCTATTATCATATTATCTCTTTGACAGTTTAATATTCCTCTTTACTTTTCCCCCTCAACTTCTTGTATTTGGCCCGGTTCTCACTTGACGAATTCTCCTGACTTGCATAATCACTCCCTTTTTTTGTATAATCATATTATCGCATCATCCAAGGAGCCGTGCTTTTGCTTCCATTTTCTTTGCCTCTTGTTGGAATGTCCCTAGCCTGTACCTGAAAAGTCTCCTCGTGATGTTCTGTTCCAGATTTTCCTGCTAATCTTTGGATCCACTTTACCCTGACAGATCCACTCTCATCGCACTGAAGTTTGCAGTGATCTAAATCAGAATTTCTACTTTAGATTGTACCTTCCTCTTCTCTGGTATTAATTTAAAGCTTATGATACGATGATCACTCTTACTCAAATTTTCACCCATTTACTGCCTCCAATCTTTCTAACTCTTTTCTGAGATGCTTATGGGAGTTGGATAAAACCACAACCATGAAAAACATCCCTTGTAATACTGGAACCTTGGTACGCCCTGTCCTCCGGATCTGGGCTAACTCACTCATGGATCTGTATTTCAGGTGCGATCACTAACCCGCATTGTTCGGCCACCATATTACGTCGAACGTGCATCAATATATTCACCCAGAATTTCCATATTGCCGAATCTGCACTATATGCGTCTATTTGACTAGAGTTGGGCAGTCCAGTCACCAAATCAGACATTAAAAGTTTTTGTTAGTGCCAGTGTTGACACGGTCGCCAATTATGTTGGATCTATGGGATAGCCAATTATACTCACACTTAACTCAATCTTGAGGACTGAGATGTCTAATTAATACACTTTCATTCTTAAATAATTGATAGAACATTTACTTGCCGTGTCCATATAAATGTACCGAAGTTTATTCACATGCAAGGGACTCATCTGATGTTGAATAAATTTAAGACAGATATAGACAGTTTCTTACACGATAAGGGAATAAGGGGTTATGGGGAGCGGGCGGGGTAGTGGAGCTGAGTCCATGATCAATGCAGCCATGATCATATTGAATGGTGGAGCAGGCTCGAGGTGCTGTATAGCCTACTCCTGCTCTTATTTCTTATGCTCTTATGTTCTTCAGTTCTTATGTAAGCTTGTGGTCTTAACTGCTCATGCTAGTCTAAGTTGCCAGTGGCAAATCGTGCTTGACTAACTTGATTAAGTTCTTTGAGGAACTTTCAAAAGACATTTGATGAAGTGCCGCATAGTAGATTTGCTGGCAAAATTGCAGCCGATTATATAAAAGGCACAGTGGCTGCATAGATACGAAATTGACTGAGAGACAGAAAGCAGCGTGTTGTAGGGAACGGTTATTATTCAGATTGGAGAGATGTATCCGGTAGTGTCCGACAGGTTGCGGTGTTGGGACCACTTCTCCTTTATGATATATATTAATGCCCAGGACTTGAGTACACAGGGCATAATGTCAAAGTTTGCAAATGACACAAAGTTACGAATGTACCAAAGAGAGAGGAAAGTAGCAGATTTGAGGGCGATATAGGCAGGCCAGTGAAATGGGCGGAAGCGCGCTATTGAAATTTAATGAAGATAATTGTGGACTGAAGCATATTAGTGGTCAAACTCAGCAGGAGCAAAGTACACTAAATGGTGCAATTTCAAAGGAGCTGGAGGAAGATGGAGACGTGTTACTTCACAGGTGCAAAAGGTTTGTGAGATTGAACCATGAATGGTTTTGCTGGACTAGATAGAGGGAAATTGTTTCCATTGGATGGAGGGTTAGAAACCAGAGGACACGGATTTAAGATAACTGACAAGAAATCTAGTCGGGAAAAGTGAAGTTTTTTAACAACACGAATTATGATCGTGAATGGCCTGACTGGAAGGCTGGAGGAACTCGATGTAGCACTAATTATGTGGGAAAAGCAACTGACTGGAATTAATTGTATAGCTCTTTCATTGAGCTGGTGAATGCGTGATGGTGCGAATTATATGTTATGTGCTATGTTAGTCTATGAAATGTTTCAGCGGGTATCCTAAGCTTATCGTTTTGACTGTTCATACCATGTATATCGAAAGCCCTAAAATGATCCGGTAAGCTGTATATTTTATTAGGTTAATTATGTCATCATAATATGATACAATAATGTCAACCTGTGCTAAATACATCTGTTTAATATGTGATTGCATGAAAGCACGACGTCCCCACATCAAGCCATGTTTCCTTTAAACAAATCTGCCGCGATACCATCTATATTGAATTAATTTTGCTTTCTGCGAGAGAAACCATGGATACCCGCCATGGACTTCTTCTTCACATCTTTCGCTACAACATGTAGATCGGGTCGTTGAGAACATGAACTAGAATTCAGTTGTACTGCTGGAACGTCTACTCATCTTTTAATGATTTTAACAATGAAGAAAGACGGACATTTTACCACATTCTTCAACTGCTCTCTGAACTTATTCTGTGTCATAGCATAAATACAAGTGTTTGTGCAGCAACTCAGGAGCTGGAGCATTAATCCTATTTCTTTTATGTAGTAAGATACATGTATAATATCATAACCTAAATGCAAAATCCGGTTCCAAATAGAAAAGAACATAAACACAGCTCATAACATTATGAAATTTCACGAGATAACGAGCAGTAAAATGATGGATTTCCTTCGTCTCTCCATCTCTATGTCACTGGGAATCCCCTCGCTGCTGTGATCCCGGAGTCACCTGCGATCTCTGCTGGCCACTAAAATGTGTCTGATAGTTAAAGCATTGAGTAGCAGAATCAGAACAAATGGGATACACGGGGTTAGAATATAATGAAGAAGCTCGAGTGTTGCCCACAAATCTGAAACCATGACAAGAGCACTTACGTAACGAAACCAGGGGGTATTGCTCAACGTGTACCAAGGTACATACATAAAGTACCAGAAAATGCTCTTTAAAAAACTTAGCAAAGTCACTGTTACAAGAACCATAGCCGCGGTTTTCTCAGTGCAATATTTAGTTTTCAGCTTCTGGCAACAAATTGCCACGAATCGATCAAATGTGAAAGTGACGGTGAACCAGACAGAACAGTCTGTGGCTGCATAAAGCAGGACTGCGTGGATATTACACAGGGGGATTCGCTGCACAAAATACAGATGATGAGCAATTGGAATCTGCCTCAATATCAGGTCCGTGATAACGACCAGTCGATTTGCCGCTGCCATGGCAACCAAGTAGCGTGTGATGCATTTGGAGAGACCGCACATTTCACGAGACAGGATCACCATCGTCACTAAATTAGCTGTGAGGAATGGAAATCAACAGGAAATTAACACAGCAGGATGAAAGTGAATTCATCGGGTTGATGGGGTTGGGGTAAAATTCCTACATTTGTTAGAGTGATGGAATTTAATAATGTTCCTGAGAAAGGACTTTCAGATGGAGACAGGGTGTACAATGGAAATTGTGCACCTCACTAATCTGCAATGAATGGTAGACTGAACCCGGGAATGGGATTTAATTTTGCAAGAGTAATGTGCCATCTAATCAGAGGATTAATATTGAAGTGGTATTAGCCCTCATCTCCAGGTTTGTTGATTCATTGCCTGCTGCTGCAGGAACCCTGGAACCATCGACCTTCTGGGATTGTATTCCCAGTCTGCACCCAATCAGGAGTTAGTTTGGGAAATTTGGGAATGAATCAGTGACCGGGCGAGAATTAGTCAGTGACAGGGGGAGAGTGAGTCAGTGACTGGGGGAGAGTAATTCAGTGACCGGGGAGAGCTAATCAGTGACCAGTGGTGAGTGAATCAGTAACCAGGGAGAGTGAGTCAGTAACCAGGGAGAGTGAGTCAGTGACCAGGGGAGAGTGAGTCAGTAACCAGGGAGAGTGAGTCAGTAACCATGGTAGAGTGAATCAGTAACCAAGGAAAGTGAGTAAGTAACCAGGGGAGAGTGAGTCAGTAACCAGGGAAAGTGAGTCAATAACCATGGGAGAGTGAGTCAGTGACCGGGGGAGAGTGAGTCAGTGACTGGGGGAGAGTGAGTCAGTGACCGGGGGAGAGTGAGTCAGTGACTGGGGGAGAGTGAGTCAGTAACCAGGGGAGAGTGAGTCAGTAACCAGGGGAGAGTGAGTCAGTGACTGGGGGAGAGTGAGTCAGTAACCAGGGGAGAGTGAGTCAGTAACCAGCGGAGAGTGAATCAGTAACCAGGGAAAGTGCATCAGTAACCAGTGGAGAGTGAGTCAGTGACCTGGGGAGAGTGAGTCAGTCACCAGGGAGAGTGAGTCAGTGACCGGGGAGAATGAATCAGTGACTGGGGGAGAGTGAGTCAGTGACCGCGGGAGAGTGAGTCAGTAACCAGGGGAGAGTGAGTCAGTGACCGGGGAGATTGAGTCAGTAACCAGGGGACAGTGAGTCATTCACATTTGAGGTAGACATTGGAAGAGCATGAACAAAATACGGGAGCAAAGCGAGTTTGGATATTGTGTGAAAATTGGGCTGTGATTCCCTCTGACTCGAATGCTTAGGGTATTCCTACGCGGTATCAGGGCACAAAAAGGAGCTGTTGTTTGAGGTTAGGAAGGGAAAAATATTTAACATATTAATCTGGTGTGAAAGCATGTGATAAATCAGAACAATGCTTTCACATGCATTTAAATCTAACATTTGACATCCCGTGAAAATAACACGTTATTAAATAACATTTTAGACGACATTGAACTCACCGATCCTCCAAATGGTTTCAAATAATCTAGACAATAAATGTTCTTATACGACGACCAACCCTGTTTTGAGGATGGCACGCACCTGGCGTTTCATTCTCTCCACAGATGCTCGGTCTGTTAAAATCTATCTGTCATGGTGTAAAATGGGCAAAGTGGAACCAATCCAGTTTTATACATCACGCATTAATGTGAAGGCAATGGGTGGTGGTGTATAACCGGCAGCTAATTCTAATTGTCCGATTTACAAAATCGCGCAAAAATCAAACTGTCCGCTGCTGTGTGATTAGACATTTTTTCTGATTGTGTTTAATATAACATAGATTAAATTAACCACTTTGTGGTGTGTTGAAATCTCTGCATCCAATCATATGATTTGTTTACCCGGAGTTCTATATTGGTGGTTGAGATTGAATTAAATATCCGAACCCAACTACATTAGCGCTAACCCAGAGTTCTGTATCTGTGGTTGAGATTTGTTGGGACTCCAATTGACGCGTTGTATTTGCATCAATAAAGTGAACTCACCGCTCATTGTTCTCCAGTGACAATCAACAAGAATCAGTTGCACGGAAGCAGAGCAAGAGATGGGGCAGAGTCAGAAGAGGTCTCATTGAGAAATTCTCCTGAACTGTGCTTGATGGACACGCGGTGGGGGATTCCTTGTTCACAGATACGATCGGAAATCAATCCATTGATCTATAACTGGAGACACATTCAATCACGAATGAATTTGTAATCCCATCCTAACCTCCCTGAACACTGACTTATGCTGGGAAAGAGATTGTACAAAGGGGGACATCAGACTGGTCCTGGATCAAGATGGACATTGTCGAACATTGACGGTGTGTTTCTGAGCTTTCTGCCACGACTGGTTTCCCTCACTTGGTATAATACACTCTTCCCACTGCACGGTGATGGATTCTGGAAACCCATGGACACATCTGTCCAATCGAATAGAATGCACTCTACAGACACAGACGAGAAGAGATTCATCCAGTGAGATTGCTTGTGTTGGAAATTAACAAAAGATTCCGATCTCTATCTGACCCTATCACATTGAGAAAATATATTTTCTATTCACTGCACTCAGACTACTCACATTGGGGAATCACAGAGCATTATCAGCCCCACAGCCAGAGAGAATATGTGGGTTCAATTAGTTTCTGGATGTTGTGACCTCAACAGATGGACTGGAGGGTTGCTAATATAACACCACTTTGAAAAACGGAGGGAGAGAGAAAATGTGTAATGAACGACCAGTTAGCCTGACGTCATTAGTGGGGGAAATGTTGGAATCAATCATTAAGGATGAAATAGCAACTAATTTGGAAAGCAGTGACAGGATCGGACCAAGTCACCATGGATTTATGAAAGGGAAATCATGCTTGACGAATCTACTGGAATTTTCTGAGAATGTAACTGGTAGAGTGGACAAGGGAGAACCAGTGGATGTGGTGTATTTGGACTTTCAACAGGCTTTTGACAAGGTCCCGCACAAGAGATTGGTGTGCAAAATCAAAGCGCATGGTATTGGGGGTAATGTACTGATGTGGATAGAGAACTGGTTGGGAGACAGGAAGCAGAGAGTGAGGATAAATGCATCCTTTTCAGAATGGCAGGCAGTGACTAGTGGAGTGCCGCAGGGCTCAGTGCTGGGACCCCAGCTCTTTACAATATACATTAACGATTTAAATGAAGGGATTGAGTGTAATATCTCCACGTTTGCAGATGACACTAAGCTGGGTGGCAGGGTGAGCTGTGAGGAGGATGCTAGGAGGCTGCAGGGTGTCTTGTACTGGTTAGGTGAGTGGGCAAATGCGTGGCAGATGCAGGATAATGTGGATAACTGTGAGGCTTTACATTTTGGGGGCAAAAACAGGAAGGCAGAATATTATCTAAATGGCAGCAGATTAGGAAAAGGGGAGGTTGAACGAGACCTGGGTGTCATGGTTCATCAGTCACTGAAAGTTGGCATGCAGGTCCAGCAGGCGGTGAAGAAGGCAAATTATATGTTGGGCTTCATAGCTAGAGGATTTGAGTAAAAAAGCAGGGAGGTCTTACTGCCTTTGTACAGGGCCTTGGTGAGGCCTCACCTAAATATTGTGTTCAATTTTGCTCTCCTAATCTCAGGGAGTGCAGCGAAGGTTCAACAGACTGATTCCAGGGAGGACTCGACTGTCATATGAGGAGAGACAGGATCAACTGGGCCATTATTCACTCGAGTTTAGAAGGATGAGAGGGGATCTCAATAAAACGTAGAGATTCTGATGGGAGTGGACAGGTTAGATGCGGGAAGAATGTTCCTGATGTTGGGGAAGTCCAGAACCAGGGGCCATAGTTTTAGGATAAGGGTAGACTATTTAGGTCTGAGATGAGGAGAAACTTCTTCATTCAGACAGTTGTTAACCTATGGAATTCCGTGCTACATACAGACCCAGACTGTGCCTACACAGACCTAGACCGTGCCTGCACAGACGTAGACCGTGCCTACACAGACCCAGACTGTGTCTATACAGACCCAGACTCTGCCTACACAGATCCAGGCTGTGCCTATACAGACTCAGACAGTGTCTACACAGATCCAGACTGTGCCTACACAGACCCAGACCATGCCTACACAGACACAGACTGTGCCTGCACAAAGCCAGACTCCGCCTACATGGACTCAGACTCTGCCTATACTGACCCAGACTGTGCCTACACAGATCCAGACTGTGCTACACAGCCCCAGAATGTGCCTGCACAGATTCTTCCTGCACAGACCCAGACTGTGACTACATTGACCCAGACTGTGCATACACAGACCCAGACTGTGCCTACACAGATCCAGACTGTGCTACACAGGCCCAGACTGTGCCTACACAGACCCAGGCAGTTCCTACACAGACCCAGGCTGTACCTACACAGACTCCGACTGTGTCCACACAGACCCAGACAGTGCCTATACAGACCCAGACTTGCCTACACAGAACGACACCGTGCCTGCACAGACCTAGACCGTGCCTACACAGACTCAAACTGTGTCTATACAGACCTAGAATGTGCCTACACAGTCCCAGGCTGTGCCTATACAGACTCAGACTGTGTCTGCACAGACCGAGACTGTGCCTACACGGACCCAGACTGTGCCTACACAGACTCAGATGTTCCTACACAGACACAGACTGAGCTTATACAGACCCAAGCTGTGCCTGCACAGACCCAGACTCCACCTACACAGACTCAGACTCTGTCTACACAGACCCAGACTGTGCCTATACAGACCTAGACTGTGCCTATACAGACCCAAGCTGTGCCTGCACAGACCCAGACTCCGCCTACACAGACTCAGACTCCGCCTACACAGACCGAGAATGTGGCTACACAGAGCCAGACTGCGCTATACTGACCAGGATTGGCTATGCAGACCCTACACAGACCCAGACAGTGCTACAGAGCCCCAGAGTGTGCCTACACAGACCCAGGCTGTACCTACACATACCCAGACTGTGCCTACACTGACCCAGACTCTGCCTACACTGACCCAGACTCTGCCTACACAGACCCAGACTGTGCTACACAGACGCAGACTGTGCCTACACAGACTCAGACTGTCCTACACTGACCCAGACAATTCTTACAAAGACCCAGACAGTTCCTACACAGACCCAGACTGTGCCTGCACAGACCCAGGCTGTACCAAACAGACCCAAAATCTGCCTACACAGACCCAAACTGTGCCTACACAGACCCAAACTGTGCCTACACTGACCCATACTGTGCCAAACAGACCCGGAATGAGCCTACCCTGACTCGGGCTGCTCTTACGCACAGCTAGACAGCTCCTAAAGAGACTGTTCCGACGCAGGCTCAGACTGTTCCTGTGCAGTCTCAGGCAGTCTCTGCACACAATTAAATTGCTCCTATTCAGACCCAGACTCTTCCTAAACAGATCCAGGACACTCCTGCACAGAGCCAAGCAACTCCTATGCAAGCAGGTACTGTTCCTACACAGACCCAGAGAACTACTACACAGACCCAGACACCCCTCTGCGGGCCCCAAATGTTCCAACACAGTCCCAGACGGCTTCTGCACAGACCAAGATATCAACTACACAGACCCAGCATCACCTACACTGAACTAAACATCCCATAACCAGCCCCAGACAACTCCTACACAGTTCAATACAGCCCCACACAGCCACAGACAGCCCCGACATGGATGGAAGCAGTTCCTTTCACAGACACAGCCTGCTGCTACACAGATCCATAGGGCCCAGTTTTGACCTAGACAGCTCCTACCGTGACCCAGGGAGCATATAAGCCTCCGCAAGTAGTCTCCACACTAATATAGACAGTTCCTACCCGAGCACAGATAGTTTACAGAAAGCACCGGACAGTTCCTACATGTTCATGGATAGCTTCTTTGGGAGACCCGGACAGCTCATTTCACAGACCACGACAGCAACGGCACTGAATTCAAAGCTTGAACCCAGATCCAGGCAGCTCCCACACTGACCCAGTGAGCTCCAGCAGAGACCGAAACAGTCCACACCAAAACAGGCGCTCCTCCGCAGACAGGATCATCTGCTGCATTGTCGCAGGCAACTCTTGAACCAACGCAGTCTGCTCCAGCCCTGACACCGCGAGCTGCAATACACATAGCTCCTATACACAGAGAGTGCGCTCCGACATCGACCCAGACAGCTCCTACACAGACCCGGGCAGCTATTACATGGAGCCAGCCAGCTACCACACAGCCCCGGGCAGCATTTGCACAGACCCAGCTAGTATTTACACAGAGCCAGACATCTCCTGTACAAATCCAGGCAGCGTATTCTTAGAAACAAAAGCAAAATAAAGCAGATGCTGGAAATCTGAACGAAAAACGGAAAATATGTATATACTCAGTATATCAGGCAACACCTCGGTCGAGAGAAACAGAGTGAACTTTTCAGGTCGATGAACTTTCAGCTTCTTCATAGACTCTGGTTGCTCCAACACAAACCTAGAGCTAAACTGCACTGACCTAGATATAACTATACAGCTGCAGAGCCTGGACATTCTACTGAGAATCTGACAGTTGCCCAGCTCATGCCCAGGCCATAGTTGAGATCAGCGAGTTCAGCATATACCACAGATGAAACCTGGGCGTTACCTGTAGGTTTTGGTTTTGTACCACACCAAGAGAGGTCAGCTAACACAACACATGCCGTGGAATGATCATGGGCTCAAACTGCTCTGTGTGGGGCTCAGTGCCACGCCGTGTGATATCTGCTGACTCAGCACAGGTCAGCGATGAAGCCTGGACATTTCCTGTGTTGTATTGTCTCGGTAGCACAACTCGTGAGATGATCTAAAGTACCACGGGCCGGGAATGAAGCCTGAGCCCAACTTGGTCTGTGTGGCTCAGTACCCACGGCGCCCCGCCACCCACAGCGTCCCCTACCTGCAGCACCTCCTACCGGTAGTGCCCTCTTAACTGCAGCGCCGCCATTCACAGCGGCCCCGAACTGCAGAACCCACAACTTGCAGCGTCGCCTACCTGCAGCATCCCCTACCTACAGCGCCCCCTCCTGCAGAGCCCGCTACCTACAGTGCCCGCTACCCAGAGTGCACCGACACACAGTGGCCCCTACCTGCAGTGCCCCCAGCTGCAGCACCCCCTACCTGCAACACACCCTACCCGCAGTGCCCCCTTCCTGCAGCACTCCCGACCTGCAGCACCCCCTACCCTCAGCGCCCCTACCGGCAGTGAGCCTACCTACAGCGCTCCCTATCCACAATGCCCCCTAACCATAGTACCCGCTACCCGCAGCGTCACTACCCGTAATGCCCCTGACCCACAAAGACCCCGAACCAGAGCGCCCTCCACATGCAGCGCTCCCTGCCAGCAGTGCCACCTACCTGCAGCGGCCCCGATCCGCAGCATCCCCTACCTGCAGTCGCCCCTAATTTCAACGCCCCCTACTCGCAGCGCCCCATACCTGCAGCACCACCTTACTGCAGTGCCCCCTACCTGCAGCACTCGCTATCCACAGCATCCCCACACACAGCGCCATCGACCTGCAGTGCTCCCTACTTGCAGCACCCCACCTGCAGAGCATGCTGCCCACAGCACCTCTACCTGCAGCGCCCCTGTCTGCAGTGCCCCCTACCTGCAGCACCCCTGAACAGCAGCGCCCCCAACCTACAGTGCCCCCGACCCAAAGAGCACCCTACCTGCAGCGCCCCCTACCCTCAGCGCCCCCTATCTGCACGTCCCCTTCCCGCAGCGCCCCCTACCTGCAGTGCCCGCTACTCTCCATACACCCTAAAGGCAGTGCCTCTCCCCAAAGTGGCCCCTACTCACAGCGCCCCCTAAACATGATGCCTCGTATCCGCAGCGCCCCTACTTGCTGCTCCCCTCACCCACAGAGCCCCATAACCACAGAACCCTCCACATGCAGAGCTCTCTAGCCGCAGCGACCCCGTCCTGCAGCGGCCCCTACCCACTGTGCCCTCTATCTTCAGAGCCCCGTAACCAAAGCACACCCCCTCCCTTCCCACCTGCAGCACACCCCACCCACAGCGCCCCCTACCTGCAGCAGCCCTTATCTGCAATGCTCTCTACCCACAGCACCACCTACCTGCTGCTTCCCTCACCTACAGCGCCACATACTTGCAGCGCCCTCTATGCACTCACCCCACACATGCAGTGTCCCCTAAATGCAGCGCCCCCTACCTGCACCGCCCCTCCATAATGCCTCCCAACCACAGCACCACCTACCGGCAGCGACACAACCAACAGCGCCCCGTAACCGTAGTGGCCCTCACACAAAGCACCCCCTACCCGCATCGATCCCTACTGCAGTGCCCTTACCCGCAGTGCCCCTACCTGCAGTGCCGCCAACACGCAGAGCCCCTATCGGCAGCGCCACTACCTGAAGCGCCCCCATCCCGCAGCACCCCATCCCACAGTGCCCCCTACTTGCAGTGTCCCAACCTGCAGCGCCACTTACCTGCAGTGCCCCTACCCACAGCCCCCCCACTTGCAGTGCCCCCTACCCGCAGTGCCCCACATCTACAGCGCCCCTGATATACAACGCCTCCTATCTGCAGCGCCCCCTACCTGCAGCGCCCCTTACCTGCAATGCCCATTACCGGCAGTGCCCCCTATCTACAGTGCCCCCTACCCACAGCACCTTCTACTAACCGCGCCCCCTACATGTGGTGCCTCCATCTGCTGTGCCACGCACCCGCTGAACCCACTTCCCACAGCGCCCCCTGCCACCAGCATCACCTACCCACAGTGCTTCCCCCCCCCACCGTGCCCCCTACCTGCAGCTCCCACTACCTGAACTGCTCCCTTCCCTCAGTGCCCCTGCCAGCAGTGCCCCCACCCAAAGTGCCTCCTAAGCATAGTGCCCCCCCACCCACAGCGCCACCACATGCAGCTCTCCCAACCCACAGAGGGCCCTAACCACAGCATCCTCCACATGCAGCACCCCCTGCCTGCAGTGCTCCCTACTCGCAGTCTCTCTTACCTGCACCGGCCCCTAACCACAGCGCACCCTCACCTGCTGAGCCACCTACCTGCAGACACCCTACGCGCAGCACCCCCCTACCTACAACGCCCCCTACCCGCAGCGTCCCCTACCTGCAGTGCCACCTACCTGCCGCGCCCCCTATTCATTGCACCACACACCAGGGCGCCCCCTACCCACAGCACCCCATATACACAGCGCCATCAACCTGCAGAGCCCCTGCACACAGCACCCCCTACCTGCAGCACCCCTTCCCACAGCGCCCCCTGCCAGCAGCAACTCCTACACACAGCGACCCCCCCTAACACAGCGCCCCCTACCTGCAGCGCCCACTACTTGTAGCACCCACCAGGACACCCCCTACCCACTGCACCCCTACAAACAGCGTCACCAACCTGCAGTGCCCCCAACCTGCAGCGCCTTTACCCACAGTGCCCCATACCCCGAACACACAGTACCCTGAGCGCCCCCTACCTGCAGCGCCCCCTACCTGCAGCACCCCCTTACTCTCGTGCCCCCTACCTGCAACGACATCTATGTGCAGCGCCTCACACCCACAGTGCACGCAGCGTTTTCTTCCTGCAGCGGCATCTATGTGCAGTGCTCCCTACTCACAGTGCCCTCACACGCAGCGCCCTCTACCCGCATCGCCCTCTACCCACATTGCCCCCGAACCGCATCGCCCCCCACTTGCAGTGCGTCCTACCCACAGCGCTCCCTGCATGCAGCACACCCTACCTGCAGTGCCTTCCCCCACCCGCAGCGTCCCCTACCTGCAGAGCCCCCGATACCCGCCACGTCCCATACATACAGCGCCCCCTACCGCAGCGCCTCCGACTGGCAGCACTCCAAATCCCACTGCGCCGCCTACCTGCTGCGCCCCCTACTAGCAGCACCCACTTACCTGCAGCGCCCTCCATCAACAGCACCTTCGAACTGCAGAGCCACCAACCTGCAGCACCCGTACCGGCAGCGCCACCTACCTGCTGTGCCCCTACCTGCAGCGCACCCGACCTGCAGCGCCCCCTAATCGAAGTTTCCCCTACTGCAGCGCCCTCTACCTGCAGCGCCTCCTACCTATAGAGCCCCCATCCGGCAGCGCCGACTACCCATATCACCCCCTACATGCGGTGCCCCTCACCTGCAGAGCCCCCCCACCCATAGTGCCCATTACCCACAGCGTACGCTTCCTGCAGCGCCCCTTACACACAGCGCCCCCTCCCTGCAGCGCCCCGACCCGCATCACCCCGCTATCTGCGGCGCCCACTACCTACCGCTCCCCCGACCTGCAATGCCCGCACCCATAGTGCTCACTACCCACAGCGCCCATTCCTGCAGTGCACCCTACCTGCAGTGCCCCCTACAGACAGCACTCTCAACAGCAGCACTCCCTACGTGCAGCGGTCTCTAACCGCGGCGCCTCCTACATAAAGCACACCCCCCCTACCCACAGCGCCCCCTACATGTGGCACCCCATGCCTGCAGTGCCCCTACCAGCAGTGCATGCTACCTGTAGCGCCGCTTACACACAGCGCCCCCTACCCATATCGCCCCGTCTCTGCAGCACCCCTACCCGCATCGCCCCTATCCGCGACGTGTCCTACCTGCAGCTCCCCTAACCTGCAGTGCACCCTACCTGCAGCAATCCATTCCTACAGCGCCCCCTACAGGTGGTGCCCCCCTCCGCCCATAATGCCCACATCCTGCAGTGCCTGTACCTGCAGTGCACCATACCTGCAGCGCCCCTTACACACAGCGCCCCCTATCCGCAGTGTGCATTACCTGCAGTGCTCCCTCCGCGCAGCAACCCCCACACGCAGTGCCCCCTACATGCATTGCACCATACCTGCAGCGCCCCCTATCTGCAGTGCCCCCTACACACAGCGCCTGCTACGTACAGCATCTAATCAATGCTCCGCCACCTATCTGCTGTGCCACTCAGCCATAGCGCATCCTTCTTGCAGCATGCCCCACCACCAACAGTGCCCCGTACCTGCAGCGCCCCCTACCTGCAGTGCCACCGACGTGCAACGCCCCCTACCTGCAGTGTCCCCCATCCACTGTGCCCCTACCTGCAGCGCCCCCTGCCCGCCGTGCCCCCTACCCGCAGCGCCCCCTACCTGCAGCGCCCCATACCCACAGCGTCTCCTACACACGATGCACCCTACCTTCAGCACTCCCTAACGGCAATGCCCTGAACCACAGTGCCCCCTAACGATATTGCCTCATACCCGCAGTGCCCCCGACCCACAGAACTCCATAACCACAGTGACCTCCACACGCAACGGCCCCTACCTGCAGCACCCCCTACATGTAATGCTCCCTACCCGCAGTGCCCCCCACCTGCAGCAGCCCCCACCTACAGTGGCCCGACCTGCAGCGCCCCCTACCTGCAACGCTTCCTACCCACAGCGCCGCCTTGTGCCACGGGTGTGAGGGGATTGAGTTACCTTCCTTCACTTATTTTATTCTCTGGAAATCAAATCGATGGAACGTTTGATACAGTCTTAACATTGTCTTTCTTTGCTCAACGGCTTGTGTCACTTCTTAAATTTAATATGTTTATTGAAATAAATTAATGAGAGATGCAACAGTGCATTGGCCAGGAATCGAACCCAGATGGCCAGGAATCGAACCCGGATATCCGGACCAGGGGCCGACAGTTCTATTTCTCAACACCAAGATTCACACTGTCAAGGCCACTTTCTTTTCAATTGTCACTTCATTTTCTGCGCTTTTCGTTACACAAGGAGCAACTTCATAAAACACAAAGCAAAATACCGCAGAAGCTGAGAATGGAATTATTTAGAACATTCTGGAAACACTCTGGAGGTCCAGGGGTCACAGTCTAAGAATAAGGGGTAAGCCATTTATGACTGAGATGAAGAGAAACATCTTCACTGAGAGAGTGGTTAACCTTTGGAATTCTTTACCGCAGAAAGTTGTTGATGCTAGTTGGTTGGATATATTCATAAGGGAGTTAGATATGGGCCTTACGGCTAACGGGATCAGGGGGTTTGGAGAGAAAGCAGGAAAGGTGTACTGAAGTTGCATGATCAGCCATGATCATGTTGAATGGTGGTGCAGGCTCGAAGGGCCGAATGGCCTGCTCCTGCACCTATTTTCTATGTTTCTATGTTTCTATGACCATCTGTGGAGAGGGGGACACACGTTTAACCTTTTAGCTCGATGAATCAAATAGTGCAGAAAATTTTATTAAAATTATTTTTCCTTGTGCTGATCCGTTTGAATTTTCTTCCAAATTTTACAGTTTATCAATTGCCCACAGGCAATAAAAAGTTAGTGAACTCCCCTCAGTCTGGGAACCTCATAAAATGTTCAACACAGCAACGATGAAGATATGTCTCAAAACCATGCGTGGTGAACAATGGATCAGTAGTCTATCGGCTTATTTTGTTCAATTTGGATTCATTCTACATTAAATTCATTTACACATCTTCATCATCACTTTGTATCATCCAAATCCATTCCGTCTCGCCGCACAGTCATCCCTCCACCACTTATTAACGATAAAACCTGAAGTTTGCTGTGTCTCCTATGACATTTACCAATCTATTGTACTAAAAGCTGATCGTTATGTATTACTTAAAATTGCTTTCGGAACAGAACATCCACAGAGTCTTCTAATGATGTTTTATCATATATTTAAAATACACTTTTTGGGTTATTCTCCCCTTATCAAAAAAGACATCCTGCTTTGCACAGTCACTAATCTAGCCTAACTGAACATTAAATTTATTGCCGCATTGCTAGACTCGGGTAGACCTTCCTGCACTCTCCATCTCAAAATTTAATACATGGGATTCCCATTCCCATTCTTCATACCCCACCCAGCTTGTCTAAATATCCCAAAGAAACCATGAGTGTTGCAGTTGTCTAATTGAACAGTCTCCGCTGGCATCAAACAAGCTCCCTTGCTGTGAATTGCCAGAGGAGATGTCTTCGAATCACATAATCTTACAGTATAGATGTACAGCCAAGCTGGTGGCGACGCAATAGGAACAGAGGAAAAGGAGTGGGTTTTCATCCCCTCGAGCCTAGACAGCCATTCTATTATACACTCGCTGATCTGTATCTTAACTCCATTTAATCGCCTTCAATCCATATCCCAACGCCGTTACTGCGGGCCAGTGCAGAAAGCCATTGACTCTATGCACTTCCTCCATATAATGGCCCACTTTGAAGAATGGAGCTGTGATAGAACTACAGCCTGTTGTCTCCCGGCACACGCTCTGGGTTGGGGGCGGGCACATGATGCATTTTCTTTCTAAACGTCTTTCACAGCAAGGGTCTGTGTGAATTACGATGACGATGATATCCGTCAGGATAATGATGTGAAATTGGGAGAAAGTCCTCACTGATCGCAGATGATGGCGATGTTGTTGTTGGTTTGCTTCACTTAAAATTGGGAACAGCAGGGTTCGTCCTGGATCTTATCCCGGGAGACCTCGCATTTCAAACTCGCTGAGTGGGTTCAAACAACGTGGTCCAACGGTCGCTAATCTACCGAGTTGCACCTGTCAATGGCGAGAGGTTGACTTGATAATGGGTTCTATTCGTACACAAGGAGTTGCTGAAGGATATCTAAGGGGTGGAGCTGGAGGGGAACAAAGTGGTGGCAGGTAACATGGTGCAGGTTGGGTTGGAGCTGGTGCAACTGTGAGCGGTGGGTAAATGGGAGGTGGAGGTGAAGTGGCTGTAAGTGGAGAATAGTTTGGAACTGGACTTGGAGCTGCTGGGGCGGTGGGTATGTGGTAGGTGGCTGATATGCGGCTTTAAGTGGAGAATAGTTTGTCGATGGAGTTGGTGTTGGAGATTGTGGAAGAGGTGTGCAGTGTGGGCATTAACAGATGCCACACTTTACGGTGGATAAAGTGCAAGTAGGGAATCGGGGATACAGGGGTTCGCAGAATAGTGTGGATGACATCCTTAATAAATAATGCAATAATGCAGAGAATGCCAGATGCTCCAAACTTCTGTCGAGTTCCATTCAGCCGCGCTAGTCCCGTAGTCCTCATGTGCCTAAACAACTTCATTTTGAAATCATTGATCGTCTCTGCTTCTACCACCCTCATCGGCAATGAATCCCAGATCATTGCCATTCGCTGTGTAAAAGAGTTCTTCATCACTTCCCCTCTGTATCTCCAGATTGAATCAGCAACCCCTCGTCATTTTACCATCAGCGAATCGGAACAGCTGTCTCTGTCTACCTTATTCGATGCCGTCATAATCTCGCACACCTCTATCCATTCTCCCCTCAAAGTCGTTTGCTGCAAAAAGAAGAACCCCAGCATCTCCAACCTAATCCTATAGCTAAAATCCCTCATACCGAGAACAGTTCTGGTAAATCTCCTCTGCAATATGTCAAGCAAATTCTCACGTCATTACTAATATGTTGTGACCAGAACGGAATGCCATACTCGAGTTGTAGCCTAACCAGAGCTTTATAAAGGTTCAACGTAACTTCCTTGCGTTTGCACAAAATACCTCTCTTTATAAAGCCCAAGTTCTCATATGCTTGGCAAACTACTCAATATATCCTGCCACCATCAAAGATTGATCCAATGAACACATCGGTGCCTCTGTAGCTGTAAAGTATTTACAACTGTGCCACAATGTATCACCTCACACTTCTATGTATTAACTTCCAAATGTGACTTGTCTGCGCATTCTGTGAGCCTAGCTATGTTCTGTAGAAGTCGACTGGTATCATCTTCACTGTATGCCACACCTCCAAGTTCGGTATCAGCGGCAAATTTTGTAATTGTAGTCTATTGTAATACCTAAGTAATTTATCAATAGCAAAAAAGCAGTGGTCCTAGCACTGGTCCTTGGGAAAGAGCACGGTTTACCATCCTGCAGTCTGAAAAACAATTATTTACCATGACTCGCTGTTTTTTGTCCTTCAGCCAATTTGTTCTCCAAGCTGACACTGGCCCTCCTATTAGATCATCTTCAATGTTGTCAACCAGCCTTTCTCCATACTTTCTGAAGGTCCATATCGATAAAATCCACTGCGGACCCTTATCCACCTTCCATGGTTCTTAATCAAAAAATGAAATTAGATTAGGCAAACACGATCTGCCTTTTAAAATCAGTGCTTGCTCTCCTTAAGTAGTTCCAGTCTCTCCAAGTGCCTGTTGCTTGTTTACTTGATTATGGTTTCTAAAATCATATGCACCACTGATGTTACACTGACCGCCCCGTTGTTGCTAGGATTGTCCAGACACCCTTGTCACGTTTGCCAATTTCCAATCATCTGGCACCTCCACTGCATCTAGGGAAGATTGAAAGATCATGTCAAGCCATTCCGCAATCTCCAATACACTTCTATTAGCTAGCTGAAATGCCCGACATCTGGACAGACGACTTATCTACTCTCAGTTTATCCAGACTTTCCAGTACATCCTACCACTCAATTAGCTCCACCATCTCCGCTTCTACCGATATTTTGTCAGCATCTAATTCCTTTGTAAACACTGACACAAAGTACTCATTAAATATTCTCGCCATCACATGCGCTTCTCAGCAAATATCACCTTCTTTATCCATAATCGGCCACAAACCGCTTCTTAATATCCTGTTACCATTTAAATGTCGGTAGAAGATTTTTGGCTTCCCTTTTATGTCAACTGCCATTCTATTCTCATATTATCTCTTTGACAGTTTTATTTTCCTCTTCACTTTTCCCCCTCAACTTCTTGTATTTGGCCCGGTATTCCCTTGACGAATTCTCCTCACTTGCATCATACACTCGCTTTTTTTGTTCAATAATATTATCGCATCATCCAAGGAGCCGTGCTTTTGGTTCCATTTTCTTTGCCTCTTGTTGGAATGTCGCTAGCCTGTACCTGAAACGTCTCCTCGTGATGTTCTGCTCCAGATTTTCCTGCTAATCTTTGGATCGACTTTACCCCGATAGATCCCCTCTCATCGCACTGAAGTTTGCCGCGATCCAAATCAGAATTTCTACTTTAGTTTGTACCTTGCTCTTCTCTGGTATTAATTTAAAGCTTATGATACGATGATCACTCTTACTCAAATGTTCACCCATTTACTGCCTCCAATCTGTCACACTCCTTTCTGAGATGCTTACGGGAGTTGGATAGAACCACAACCATGAAAAACATCCCTGGAACCTTGGTACTCCCCGTCCTCCGGATTTGGGCTAACTCACTCATGGATCTGTATTTCCGGTGCGATCACTAACCCGCATTGTTAGGCCACCATATTACATCAAACGTGCATCAATATATTCGCCCAGAATATCCATATTGCCGAATCTGCACTATACACGTCTATTTGACTAGAGTTGGGCAGTCCTGTCACCAAATCAGACATTAAAAGTCTTTATTAGTCCTAGTGTTGACACGGTCGCCAATTATGTTGAATCTATGGGATAGCCAATTATACTCCCACTTAACTCAAACTTGAGGACTGAGATGCCTGATTAATACACTTTCATTCTTAAATAATTGATACAACATTTACTTGCCGTGTCCATGAGAGTGGTACCGAAATTTATTCACATGCAAGGGACTCATCTGATGTTGAATAAATTTAAAACAGATATAGACAGTTTCTTATACGATAAGGGAATAAGGGGTTATGGGGAGCGGGCGGGGTAGTGGAGCTGAGTCCATGATCAATGCAGCCATGATCATATTGAATGGTGAGCAGGCTCGAAGTGCTGTATGGCCTACTCCTGCTCCTATTTCTTATGCTCTTATCTTCTTATGTTCTTATGTAAGCTTGTGGTCTTAACTGCTCATGTTAGTCTAAGTGGCCAGTGGCAAATCGTGCTTGACTAACTTGATTAAGTTCTTTGAGGAACTTTCAAAAGACATTTGATGAAGTGCCGCATAGTAGATTTGCTGGCAAAATTGAAGCCTATCGTATTTAAGGGACATTGGTTGCATAGCTACGAAATTGGCTGAGAGGCGGAAAGCAGAGTGTTGCAGGGAACGGTTATTATTCAGACTGGAGAGATGTATCCGGTAGTGTCCGACAGTTGGCGGTGTTGGGACCACTTCTCCTTTATGATACATATTAATGTCCTGGACTTCAGTACACAGGGCACAATGTCAAAGTTTGCAAATATCACAAATTTACGAATGTAGCAACTGGAGAGGAAAGTATCCGACATCAGGGCGATATAGGCAGGCCAGTGAAATGGGCGGAAGCTTCGCTGTTGAAATTTAATGCAGATAATTGTGTACTGAAGCATATTAGTGGTCAAAGTCAGCAGGAGCAAAGTACATTAAGTGGTGCAATTTCAAAGGAGCTGTAGGAAGATGGAGACGTGTTACTTCACAGGTGCAAAAGGTTTGTGAGATTGAACCATGAAAGGTTTTGCTGGACTAGATAGACGGAAATTGTTTCCATTGGATGGAGGGTCTGAAACCAGAGCACATGGATTTAAGATAACTGACAAGAAATCTAGTGGGGAAAAGAGATGTTTTTTAACAACACGAATTATTATCGTGAATGACCTGACTGGAAGGCTGGAGGAACCCGATGTAGCACTAACTATGTGGGAAAAGCAACTGACTGGGATTAATTGTATAGCTCTTTCGATGAGCTGGTGAATGCGTGATGGGGCGAATTATATGTTATGTGCTATGTTAGTCTATGAAAGGTTTCAGCGGGTATCCTTAGCTTATCGTTTTGACTGTTCATGTCATCTAGATCGAAAGCCCTGAAATGATCCGGTGAGCTGTATATTTTATTAGGTTAATTATGTCCTCGTAATATGATACTATAATGTCAACCAGTGCAAAATACGTCTATATAATATGTGATTGCATTAAACCACGACGTCCCCACATCAAGCCATGTTTCCTTAAACAAATCTGCCGCGATACCATCTATATTGAATTTACTTTACTTTCTGCATGAGAAATCATGGATACCCGCTATGGACTTCTCGTTCTTCACATCTTTCGCTGCATCATGTAGATCGGGTCGTTGAGAACATGAACTAGAATTCAGTTGTACTGCTGGAACGTCTACTCATCTTTTAATGATTTTAACAATGAATAAAGACGGACATTTTACCACATTCTTCAACTGCTCTCTGAACTTACTCTGTGTCATAGCATAAATACAAGTGTTTGTGCAGCAACTCAGGAGCTGGAGCATGAATCCTATTTCTTTTATGTAGTAAGATACATGTATAATATCATAACCTAAATGCAAAATCCGGTTCCAAATAGAAAAGAACATAAAAACAGCCCATAACATTATGAAATTCCACGAGATAACGAGCAGTAAAATGATGGATTTCCTTCGTCTCTCCATCTCTATGTCACTGGGAATCCCCTCGCTGCTGTGATCCCGGAGTCTCCTGCGAGCTCTGCTGGCCACTAAAATGTGTCTGATAGTTAAAGCATTGAGTAGCAGGATCAGAACAAATGGGATGCACGGGGTTAGAATATAATGAAGAAGCTCGAGTGTTGCCCACAAATCTGAAACCATGACAAGAGCACTTACGTAACAGAACCAGGGGGTATTGATCAACGTGTACCAAGGTACATACATAAAGTACCAGAAAATGCTCTTTAAAAAACTTAGCAAAGTCACTGTTACAAGAACCATAGCCGCGGTTTTCTCAGTGCAATATTTAGTTTTCAGCTTCTGGCAACAAATTGCCACGAATCGATCAAATGTGAAAGTGACGGTGAACCAGACAGAACAGTCTGTGGCTGCATAAAGCAGGACGGCGTGGATATTACAAAGGGGGATTCGCTTCACAAAATACAGATGATGAGCAATTGGAATCTGCCTCAACATCAGGTCGGTGATAACGACCAGCAGATCTGCCGCTGCCATGGCCATCAAGTAGCGTGTGACGCATTTGGAGAGACCGCACATTCCACGAGACAGGATCACCATCGTCACTAAATTAGCTGTGAGGAATGGAAATCAACAGGAAATTAACACAGCAGGTTGAAAGTGAATTTATCAGGTTGATGGGGTTGGGGTAAAATTTCTACATTTGTTAGAGTGATGGAATTTAATAATGTTCCTGAGAAATGAATTTCAGATGGAGACAGGGTGTACAATGCAAATTGTGCACCTCACTAATCTGCAATGAATGGTAGACTGAACCCGGGAATGGGATTTAATTTTGCAATAGTAATGTGCCATCTAATCAGAGGATTAATATTGAAGTGGTATTAGCCCTCATCTCCAGGTTTGTTGATTCATTGCCTGCTGCTGCAGGAACCCTGGAACCATCGACCTTCTGGGATTGTATTCCCAGTCTGCACCCAATCAGGAGTTAGTTTGGGAAATTTGGGAATGAATCAGTGACCGGGCGAGCGTTAGTCAGTGACGGGGAGAGTGAGTCAGTGACTGGGGGAGAGTGAGTCAGTGACCAGGGAGGGTGAGTCAGTGACCGGGGTGAGTGAGTCAGTGAACAGGGGAGAGTAATTCAGTGACCGGGGAGAGTGAATCAGTGAAAAGTGGTGAGTGAATCAATAACCAGGGAGAGTGAGTCAGTAACCAGGGAGAGTGAGTCAGTGACCAGGGGAGAGTGAGTCAGTAACCAGCGAGAGTGAGTCAGTAACCATGGGAGAGTGAATCAGTAACCAAGGAAAGTGAGTCAGTAACCAGGGGAGAGTGAGTCAGAAACCAGGGAAAGTGAGTCAATAACCAGGGGAGAGTGAGTCAGTGACCGGGGGAGAGTGAGTCAGTCACCAGGGGAGAGTGAGTCAGTGACCGGGGAGAGTGAGTCAGTAACCAGGGGAGAGTGAGTCAGTAACCAGGGGAGAGTGAATCAGTAACCAGGGAAAATACATCAGTAACCAGGGAAAATACATCAGTAACCAGTGGAGAGTGAGTCAGTGACCTGGGGAGAGTGATTCAGTGACTGGGGGAGAGTGAGTCAGTGACCGGGGGAGAGTGAGTCAGTTACCAGGGGAGAGTGAGTCAGTTACCGGGGAGATTGAGTCAGTAACCAGGGGAGAGTGAGTCATTCACCCTTGAGGTAGACCCTGGAAGAGCATGAACAAAATACGGGAGCAAAGCGAGTTTGGATATTGTGTGAAAATTGGGCTGTGATTCCCTCTGACTCGAATGCTTAGGGTATTCCTACGCGGTATCAGGACACAAAAAGGAGCTGTTGTTTGAGGTTAGGAAGGGAAAAATATTTAACATATTAATCTGGTGTGAAAGCAACTGATAAATCAGAACAATGCTTCCACATGCATTTAAATCTAACATTTGACATCCCGTGAAAATAACACGTTATTAAATAACATTTTGGACGACATTGAACTCACCGATCCTCCAAATGGTTTCAAATAATCTAGACAATAAATGTTCTTATACGACGACCAACCCTGTTTTGAGGATGGCACGCACCTGGCGTTTCCTTCTCTCCACAGATGCTCGATCTGTTAAAATCTAGCTGTCCTGGTGTAAATTGGGCAAAGTGGAACAAATCCAGTTTTATACATCCCACATTAATGTGAAGGCAATGGGTGATGGTGTATAACCGGCGGCTAATTCTAATTGTCCGATTTACAAAATCGCGCAAAGATCAAACTGTCCACTGCTGTGTGATTATACATTTTTTCTGATTGTGTTTAATATAACAAAGATTAAATTAACCACCGTGTGGTGTGTTAAAATCTCTGCATCCAATCAGATGATTTGTTTACCCGGAGTTCTATATCGGTGGTTGAGATTGAATTAAATATCTGAACCCAACTACATCAGCGCTCTACCAGAGTTCTGTATCTGTGGTTGAGATTTGATAGGACTCCAATTGACGCGTTGCATTTGCATCAATAAAGTGAACTCACCGCTCATTGTTCTCCAGTGACAATCAACAAGAATCAGTTGCACGGAAGCAGAGCAAGAGATGGGGCAGAGTCAGATGAGGTCTCATTGAGAAATTCTCCTGAACTGTGCTTGATGGACACGCGGTGGGAGATTCCTTGTTCACAGATACGATCGGAAATCAATCCATTGATCTATAACTGGAGACACATTCAATCACGAATGAATTTGTAATCCCATCCTAACCTCCCAGAACACTGACTTATGCTGGGAAAGAGATTGTACAAAGGGGGACATCAGACTGATCCTGGATCAAGATGGACATTGTTGAACTTTCACGGTGTGTTTCTGAGCTTTCTGCCACGACTGGTTTCCCTCACTTGGTATAATTCACTCTTCCCAGTGCACGGTGATGGATTCTGGAAACCCATGGACACATCTGTCCAATCGAATAGAATGCGCTCTACAGACGCAGACTATAAGAGATTCATCCAGTGAGATTGCTTGTGTTGGAAATTAACAAAAGATTCCGATCTCTATCTGACCCTATCACATTGAGAAAAGATATTGTCTATTCACTGCACTCAGATAACTCACATTGGGGAATCAGTGAGCATTATCAGCCCCACAGCCAGAGAGAATATGTGGGTTCAATTAGTTTCTGGATGTTGTGACCTCAACAGATGGACTGGAGGGTTGCTAATATAACACCACTTTTTAAAAACGGAGGGAGAGAGAAAATGGGTAATTATAGACCAGTTAGCCTGACGTCATTAGTGGGGGAAATGTTGGAATCAATCATTAAGGATGAAATAGCAGCTAATTTGGAAAGCAGTGACAGGATCGGACCAAGTCACCATGGATTTATGAAAGGGAAATCATGCTTGACGAATCTTCTGGAATTTCCTGAGAATGTAACTAGTAGAGTGGACAAGGGAGAACCAGTGGATGTGGTGTATTTGGACTTTCAACAGGCTTTTGACAAGGTCCCGCACAAGAGATTGATGTGCAAAATCAAAGCGCATGGTATTGGGGGTAATGTACTGATGTGGATAGAGAACTGGTTGGCAGACAGTAAGCAGAGAGTCGGGATAAATGCGTCCTTTTCAGAATGGCAGGCAGTGACTAGTGGAGTGTCGCCCCAGCTCTTTACAATATACATTAACGATTTAGATGAAGGAATTGAGTGTATATCTCCAAGTTTGCAGATGACACTAAGCTGGGTGGCAGGGTGAGCTGTGAGGAGGATGCTAGGAGGCTGCAGGGTGACTTGTACTGGTTAAGTGAGTTGGCAAATGCATGGCAGATGCAGTATAATGTGGATAACTGTGAGGCTTTACATTTTGGGGGCAAAATCAAAAAGGCAGAATATTATCTGAATGACAGCAGATTAGGAAAAGGGGAGGTTCAACGAGACCTGGGTGTCATGGTTCATCAGTCACTGAAAGTTGGCATGCAGGTCCAGCAGGCGGTGAAGAAGGCAAATTATATGTTGGGCTTCATAGCTAGAGGATTTGAGTAAAGGAGCAGGGAGTTCTTACTGCCTTTGTACAGGGCCTTGGTGAGGCCTCACCTAAATATTGTGTTCAATTTTGCTCTCCTAATCTCAGAGAGTGCAGCGAAGGTTCAACAGACTGATTCCAGGGAGGACTCGACTGTCATATGAGGAGAGACAGGATCAACTGGACCATTATTCACTCGAGTTTAGAAGGATGAGAGGGGATCTCATAGAAACGTAGAGATTCTGATGTGAGTGGACAGGTTAGATGCGGGAAGAAAGTTCCCGATGTTGGGGAAGTCCAGAACCAGGGGACATAGTTTTAGGATTAGGGTAGACCATTTAGGGCTGAGATGAGGAGAAACTTCTTCACTCAGAGAGTTGTTAACCTATGGAATTCCGTGCTGCAGAGGGTTGTTGTTGCCAGTTCATTGGATATATTCAACAGGGAGTTAGATATGGCCCTTACGGCTCAGGGGATCAAGGGGTATGGAGAGAAAGCAGGAAAGGCGTACTGAGGGATTGATCAGCCATGAACTTATTGAATGGCGGTGCAGGCTCCAAGGGCCGAATAGCCTACTCCTGCACATATTTTCTATGTTTCTATGTTTCACAGTTAAACATGATCAACAGCATGTGTCGGCAGACATAGTTACTTACCAGGAACTCCGACAACAGCGAGAATGGGGTAGTATATCTTTTCTATCTCAAAAACGAACGCTAGTATCGTTAATTCGTTGATTCTGAAATACATTCTTCTCCTCTCAGTAGAGCCGCTGATCCCTGTGAGTGCCAGAGTTGATGTTCTCTGCGAGACTGTGGTACAACACATTGAGGTGTTTGCCGTATTAATAGAAGAGATAACATCTCCAGTGATACAATTATGGTCCATGGAGAGGCGCATTAATAACAGTCACCGAACAAACACATTTAATTAATCTATGGGGTCTGATATCAATTACAGTCAATGAACAAACACATTCAGTTAAACCCTTTTGAACCAACACTCCTCGCACCACTAAATATAGTTATGGATGTACACTAGAATGTCCCATTGTTGAAAAGTTCTGTAATAATGAGCAAGGACAAAAAAAGGTAAATCAACAGTCTGAGCACATTGATTGTCGATTTGATTTCTTCAAGCTTGCCAACTCAGTCGGCTCTCTTTTTGCAGTCACATACAAAGCCATCTCCGACAGCTTCATGCATCGCTCACCATGCACACCCACTATTCACCCCCTATTCCATTCCAACCCCACTTCTAGCTGCATCTACGCACGTGGACAAATCTCCCCATAATTCACTTATGACCTTTGAGAACTCCTGACTGAATAAATTGTCCATTTTCCAAGGTAGTTCTGAGCCAGGCGATCAGCTGTACCACTCATGCACTGAGAGTTTTGGTGTTCTTGTCCCCGGTAAAACTCTTACCCTCTCCTACACTGGTCATTTTCTCAGGAATGGGTCCCATTGTAGCTCCCATAGGTCCAAGGCAATGATTTGATCGTATCTGGCTCACAACTGGTTTACTCATTTAATGTTGAAGCAGGCTTTTCACATACAGCCTTGTCAGATCCTGCATCTTTCACCCTAAGCAGATCCAATATCCAACCTTATCATGGAAAGCAAACATAGACCTTGGCTTCCTTTCAAAACTAACAACTATATTGTTAAATACCTCTGCCCTGTCCCTGCTACAAACACCTCCAAGATTAACTCCGAGGAATTGATGGAATTATTTGTCACTGATACTGAAATTATCTATTCACCTGTTTTTGGCTCATCTCCTTCCCCATCCCTATCAAGGAAAACATCTCCTACTCTATCTCTGAATTCTGATGCTTCGCTAGATTTTCAATATTTCCCCTCATGTCCTACCCGAGCTCATCGTGTCAATGAGACAGACCTTCTGCTATTGTGAACTAATTTCCAAAAACTCTGACATCCCAACTTCCCTTCTTGGTGCAAATATTAACTGCACATTTATAAACATATCCACCATCACATCAAAGCCTTCCTGTTAAAGAAGGCCCACCATCACCTCATGAACTGCCTGATGAAAGAAAATTTCCATCAAGTCTCTCTCGTTTAAAGAGAAAACCCATCATCACCTCAAGGCTTGTCCAGTTAAAGAGAATGCCCTGGATCACCACTGTGACTGCCTGTTTAAATAAGGTCCACGATCACGTCAGGATTTGACCAGTTAAAGAGAAGGCCCACCTTCACTTCAAGGCCCACCCGTTGTTGTCGTTTTCGGGTCTATCTGTCTGTTCAATTGTTCAATATTGACACCACATTCCTTCTAATTATATGGCTTTATTTAGCATAAGCAAGAATTAATACTTTACAATATTTAAGCAGCAGTTTACAAAGTACAACGGAGAATAATATGATTCCTGTCCTTTCAGTAGAAGATGCGACCCACTCCTCATACCGGCTACATGCATACGCGTGTTCCCCTGTCTGTTAACTCCGTGGATCCTCTACATTGAGAAAGAACCGAAAACCCTGGGATATACCCCAAAAACCGGAAATGTGGAGAAGTCCATCCAACCACAGAGATTGGTCTTAGGCCTCTGTCAGAAAGCTTTAGTTCATGATGAACCCAATGGGTTTTGACGACAATGAGACTTTTAGCTGTCAATAACCCTAGGTACAACAGGATTATTTCCACTAATTGTAAAAGAGGAGAAATTAAACTAAAGTAATGAAACTTTGGACTTGCAAACCAAACTAATCTGCAATCCAGCAAAACATAATCCTGAAGAATTAAAGCAGGGGAATATAACTGATTTTATTTCAACGCCTATCAAAAGTTCATAGTGGGCGTATCCACAATCAAAGATTAGAGATAAGAGTTAACTTCGATAACTTCGAGATAAGGCCGAAATCCAAACCATCGTCAACACCTTCACAGAAGCATAGGAGAGCACGTGCCTTAGACTAAACATCCATAAGACAAAGGTCCTCTCCAACCTGCAAACCGCCACACAGTACCGCCCCAGATTATCAAAATCCACAATGAAGCCTTGGACAAAGTTTACCATTTTCCATACCTCGGGAGACTACTGCCAACAAGGGTAGACTTCAATGACGGTCAAACACCGCCTTCAGTGCACCAGCACAGCCATCGGCTGCCTGAGGAAGAGAGTGTTTGAAGACCATGACGTCAAACCCGGCACCACGCTCATGGTATACATGGCATAGTAATAACCACCGTGCTTTATGTTTCAGAGACATGGACTATATATAGCAGGCATCTCACAGCACTGGAGAAGTTCCACCAAATCTGGATCCGAAAGATTCAGTAAATCCTTGGCAGGATAGGCGCACCAACGTCAGTGTTCTCTCTTGGGCCAACATCCCCAGCATTGAAGGATTGACCACGTTTGATCAGCTTCCATGGACTTGCCACATCAACTGCATGCCCGAGACGAGACTTCCAAAACAAGCACTCTACGCGGAGCTGCGACACGGCAAGCGAATCCCAGATGGGCAGAGGAAATGCTTCATGGACTCGCTAAAAACCATTTTAATTATGTGTAACTTCCCCACTGACACCTGAGAATCCCTGGCACAAGAACACTCAAAGTGGAGGAGAAGCATCTGGGAAGGTGTGGAACACTCCGAGTCTCTTAGCTGGGAGCAAGCGGAAACCAAGCTCAAGCAGCGGAACGAGTGCATGACAACCCAATCACCCACCCACCAGTCCCTTCTTCCAGCGTCCCTTCAACCACCGTCTGCCCCACCTGTGAGAGAGACTGGAGATCCCACATCGCAGTCGTCAGTCACGTAAGAACTCGTCTTTAATTTGGAAGCAAGTCATCCTCGACTCTGAGGGACTGACTCAGAAGGAAAAGAGGTATTATTTAATAAAGCTTTTATAAAATCTGATATTATATACGTGGAATAGGAGATGATTCCAGGTAGGTTCCCGGAAGCGGTCGTGAGGAATATGGTTTATGAGGAGGATAAGGAAGTAGAGGAAAACGCAATGGGGAGAATGTATGAGAAGATTGTGAGGGCAATGCCACAGGATTCGATGGATGAAATAAATGATAAAACCTCCAGAGGACGTCAAATGCATCCTGTATTTCCAAGCTTTCTGCTGGAGAGAGCAGAGGAGTCGGTCCAATTAGACCACTGCAACACTCATGGTTTCTTTGGGATATTTAGACCGTGGATTTTCAAGGCCTCAGCTGATCAGGAGTTTTGGAAGAGTATGTCCCCACAGCTAGACCACAACACGCTTTCGAAAGGGGTGTGGATGAATTTTAAATATCCAGAGTGGCTTGAAATGGAATTTAAATTGATCCATCAGCGGATTTTGACCATGATTGCTGTATGTAAGATTGTGCGAGTGGAGGTGGCAACTTGCTCAGTGTGTGGGACACGAGATGTGACTGTCCCATTTACTGGTGATATGTCCTCAATTAAGTGATTCTGATAATATGTTCGACAGTTGTGTGAGGTTTCCTTGCTGGGTGGGGTATGAAGAATGGGAATGGGAATCCCATGTATTAAATTTTGAGATGGAGATAGCAGGAGGGTCTGCCTGAGCGTGGCAATGTGGCGATAAATGCAATGTTCAGTTTGGCTAGATTAGTGATTGTGCAAAGACGGAATCTCCTTTTTGATAAGGGGAGGAGCATAAACCTAAAGGAGTAAGTTACATACATGCTAAAACATCATTTGAAGACTCTGTGGATGTTCTGTTTGCAAAGGAAGTTTAAGTAATAGATAATGATCAGTTTTTAATGTAAAATAGATTGGTAAATGTTACAGGAGACACATTAAACTTCAGGTTTTGTGGTTAATAAGTGGTTGAGGAATGACTGTGCGGCGAGGCGGAATGGATTTGGATGATACAATGCAATGATGCCGATTTATAAATGAATTTAATGTTGAATAAATCCAAATTGAACGAAATAAGGCGATAGACTACTGATCCATTGTTCACCACGCGAGGTTTTGAGTCATATCCTCATTTTTGTAGTGTTCAATGCTTTATGAGCCTTCCCAGACTGAGGGTAGTTCATTAACTGTTTATTGCCTGTCGGCAACTTATAAACTGTAAAGGTTGGAGAAAAATTCAAAGGTTCAGCACGTGAAAAAATAATGTTAATAAAAGTATCTGCAATATTTGGCTCATCGACCTGAAAGGGGAACCTGCGTTCTCCTCTCCACAGATGGCCATAGAAACATAGAAACATAGAAACATAGAAATTAGGTCCAGGAGCAGGCCATTCGGCCCTTCGATCCTGCACTGCCATTCAATAAGATCATGGCTGATCATTCAACCTCAGTACCCTTTTCCTGCTTTCTCTCCATATCACCTGATTCCTTTAGCCGTAAGGACCGTATCTAACTCCCTTTTGAATATATCTAACGAACTGGCATCAACAACTTTCTGCAGCAGGGAATTCCACAGGTAAACCATTCTCTGAGTGAAGAAGTTTCTTTTCATCTCAGTCACAAATGCCTTACCTCTTATTCGTAGACTGTGACCCCTGGACCTCCAGAGTGCTTCCAGAATGTTCTGAATAATTCCATTCTCAGCTTCTGCGCTCTTTGGCTTTGTGTTTTATGAAGTTGCTCCTTATGTAAGGAAAAGCGCAAAAAATACAGTGAAAATTGAAGAGAAAGTCGCCTTGACAGTGTGAGTCTTGATATTCAGGAGTAGAATTGTCGGCCCCTGCTCCAGATACCCGGGTTCAATTCCCGGCCAATGCACTGTTGCAAGTATCATTAAATTATTTCAGTAAACATATTAAATTCAAGAAGTTACACAAACCGCTGAGCTAAGAAAGGCAATGTTAAGACACTGTATCAAACGTTCCATTGATTTGATTTCCAGAGAAAAAAATGAGTGAAGGAAGGTAACTTAATCCCCTCACACCCGTGGCACAAACCTCAGGGAAACTGCTCGGAGCTTCCACAAGGAGAGAAAGGGTGGGCCCCGAGCGAGAATGGAGAAGGATTGGGTGGCAGGATTTTGGTTAAAGGTGGGTCGAGCCTGAAGCTGTGGTATAATTTTATGTTGTGATGTGGGTTTGAAGGGCGGTTGAGAGCAAGAGATGTCCAGAGGGCAGGACAAAATGACTGAGTGAGGAGCCAGCGAGGTGGAAGCGCAGGGAATGGAGCAGGAACTCGGGACCTCACAATTTATATCAGTCAAAGCCAAAAGCGAGAATCAGACCCCGAGACCCAGGAGCAGCGGGTAACTGTACCGCACAGATAACAGAGCTGACACAGATACAATCGCATTTTGTGAATATTTAAGGGTCAGTAGCTTGCCCAAGGACACAGCAGCCCCGTGCACTCATGGATAATAATTTCATTGATGGTATTCTCAGTTTCGATTCCCTGCCACGGTTGTTCTACACACTGGGAATAAAATATCCAACAGTGAAATGAATGGTCGGTTTATTTATCGTGAAATTCAATGAATACCAAACCTCGCTAGTTGTCATTACCCGCAAGTGCCGCTACTGTTCCAAAGTATGCGCTTTGTTAAAATATATAAGTTCCATCCTTTTTGTGCATTTGCTGCACCGTGCAAACTACCGCCACACCTCCAACCTCCTTTTTCTCTCCAATCGCCTTGAAAGTGTTGTCGGCTCCCAAATCTCGGCCCATCTTTCCTGGAACTCCAGGTTATATCCGTCCAATCTGCTTTGCACCACTGCCACAGTCCCGAAACGGCTCTTACAACAGTGACACATAACGTCCTACGTGACTGTGACAAAAGGTAAACTGTCCCGCGCCGTCCTTCTCAACTTATCTGCTGGAGTTGCCGTGTTGAACACTCCATCCTCCGCCAATGCATCTCCACCGCCGTCCAGCTGGATGTGACTGCAATCCCCTCGGTTGATTTTTATCTAACGTGTATTGCCACAGAATCGCCTGCAATAGCTTTTCATCCCGCTGTGGCACTATTAATTCTGGTGTCCACCAAGGAGCAATCTTTGGCCCCCTCCTATATCATCCACCTGCTGCAACGTGGCGACATCATCTGGAAACACAGCGTCAGATTCCACATGTACACTGGTGACATCCAGATTTACATCACCACCAGCGCTCTCCACCCTCCACTGTCTCCAAATGATCACAGGTCCGACATCCAGTGCTGGATGAGCTAACATTTTTTCCAACTATATATTGTGAATATTGAAGCCATTTTTTTCAGTCCAGGCAACAAGCTCTGTTTCCTAGCCATTCAGTCCAGTTCTCTGCCTGCCAACTTTTTCAAGCTGATACATATGGTTGGCAACTTTGTTGTCACATTTGACCTCAAGATGAGCCTCCCACCACATATCCACTCTATCACCAAGATCACCCATTTCCACTTCCATCTGACTGCACCGCCGCCTCGGTTCAGCTGCTGCTGAAACCCTATCTCTGCCTTTGTTGCCTCTAGACTTGACTATTCCAATGCGATGCTGGCCGGCTGCCCACGTTCTATCCTCCGTAAATTTGACGTCATCCAAAACTCTGCCGCCCGTGTCCTAACTAGTACCCAGTCGCGATCACCCATCACCCCTGTGCTTGCTGATCAAATTGACTCGTGGTGAAGCAATGTCTCTATTTTAAAATACAAATAAATAGTTCCAAATCCCCCCCGTGGCCTCGCCCCTCCCTATCTCTATAATCTCCTCCAGCCCCACAACCCCGCAAGATATCAGCGCTTTACTAGTTTTGGCCTCTTGAGTATCCCGGAGTTTAATCGCTCCACCTTTGGTTTAGTATTTGTTGCTGAAATTCGCAGACAATATAAACAACATATATTCAGCACACGCCCGCTGAGAATAGGATCAGGGAGACATGCTTACCTGACAAGCCCTTTAACCAATTAATCCATTGAGCCAATTCAAAATCAAATCTCACAATCTCTCGCAAGTAGCTATCAGCCACCCGTCACTTTCTGTTGGGATTCAGACCGTCAGTTACACTTGTCTATTTGCCTTTGAATCCCGATGCTGCATTTATCGACCAAACTGGGGCTAGGTTCATTATAATTAGTTCACTTGTTGGATTCGCAGTGACGTGGACTCTGAAGGACCAACTTGCTCAATGAAGGAAGACAATATCCATTAAAAAATCGACACTGATAACAAATGCGGTCCAGTTCACCATCGCTCAGTAAGTGGTCGGGGCCCAAAGGATGTGGAGACTGGGTTAGCTGTAAAACGTGTTGTTATCACATGATGGCAGGTTCGAGTTCTACCCCAGGGCATTTCACACACTGGGTGAGAATGTCTCCAGCGCGGGAGGGATCTCTTGTACACCCGACAGTTTCATAAATTCTCTGACCTGGTGTAATGGTAATACAAAAACTGGTTTCTCCAACAGAAGCTGACAGTTAATTTACAACATTGTTGATCTGTTCAAATGGGCTGGATTTTCAGCATAATGTTGCCAGGACTCCAACGGTTGGAAGGGGCAGGTGTTGCAATACTGCGCAGCGGCCAGAGGATGGTGCAGCAGTATCAGGTGTTGCTGTACTGCATTGCGCCCAGAAGTGCGAGCAGCTGTACCAGGTGGCGCAATACTGGTCAGCTGCCAGAGGAGGGAGCAGATGTACCAGGTGGTGCAATACTGAACAGCGACCAGAGGAGGGAGCATCTGTAACAGATGGTGCAATACTGGACAGAATCATAGAACCATGGAAATTTATCAAAAGAAGAAGGCTATTTCAGCACATCGTGTACACACCGGCCGACCAAGAGCTAACTAGCCTAATGTCACCTTCCAGCTCTTGGTCCCTAGTCCTGCACGTTACGGCACTTCAAGTGCACATCCAAGTGTTTTCAAATGTAGTGATGCTTTCTGCCTCTACCACTCTTTCAGGCTGAGAGTTCCAGATTCCACCACCCTCTGGTTCAATACATTTCCCCTCATATCTCCTCTAAACCTTCCCTCAGTTACTTTCAATCTATGCCCCCTGCTGGATCACCGCTCTGTCAAGGGAAACAGGTCCTTCCCAACCTCTCTGACCAGGCCCTTCATAATTTTATATACCTCAATCAGGTCTCCCCTCAGTCTATTCTGTTCCTAATGAAACAGACACAGCATCTCCAATCTTTGCTCATGGCCAAAATTCTCCAGTACAGGCAATATTTTTGTAAATCTGCTCTGTACCCTTTCCAGTGCAATCACATCCTTCCTCCAATCTGGTGTCCAGAACTACAGACAGTACCCCAGCTGCGGCCTTAACAGTGTATTAAAACGTTCTTGCTCTTGTGTTTTATACCTCGCCTAACAAAGGCAAATATTCCATTGACCTTCTGAACCACCTTACCTTCCTGGTCTGTTATCTTCAGGGAGAAAGAGGAGGGAGCAGCTGCACAAGGTGTTGCAATACTGCACAGCGGCCAGTGGAGGGAGCACCAGTACCCAACGCTCGCCGATCCTGTCGAACATACGCGGAGGCGGGAGGGGAGAGGGATTTTAACCCTGCCCGCGGGGTGTTCAAATCGATGTCTTGAACAGTTTCGAATGTAGGCATCTGTAACATGGTATTACAGAGATATACAAGATGGTAACTTTTGTGCAGTACTAGTTGAAATTACATTGTGGGAGAAAGACCAAGGTGGAACATGCTCAAAATTAATAGTGAATTCTTCAGGACTGACATCAGGAGAATGATCAACACTTAGAGTGGACTCCAGGCAGAGCGGTGATGGTAAAATCCCGGACATGATTTAGGAAATAACTGGATTGAGCAATGGGGTGAAACATGCAGTTATTCAGGAGGGCTGAATTAGATTGGGAAGAATGGACTTCCTCACGGGTAAGGATCATGGGATCAGTACGGCAAGGTGTGAGAAATGTGTCTGCCCTCTCCAGTTGCGTCATTATTTACATGAATGACTGTCTGCAAACTGAATAAGACTGTGACGCCAATCATCCTGATCATTATTTATCCCTCAATCAACATACCAAAGGACAGATTACCTGGTCAATAGCATAATGCTGTATGTGGGAGCTTGCTGTGCGCAAATTGGCTGCCGCGTTTCCTACAATACAACAGTGACTACACTTCTGAAATGCTGCATTGGCTGTAATGCGCTTTGGGACGTCCGAGGGTCGTGAAATGCGCAAAAACTTGCACGTGTTGCATCTGCTTCAGGAAGAAGAAAGTGTAGTGCGGGTTAAAGATCAAAATCAAATTCCAACCAAACTCGCTGACAGAAAGTGTATGTTGTTGAGGAGGCATTACTCGGGATTATTTGCACTGGCCGTCTGCCCACAGCGCTTCAGATTCACGCAGTTTTAATTGGGAACTTCACCATTTTTCCACACCAATAACCCGCCTGCAGGGGTACGGACCGAGAGCTGGTAATTGGGATTAGACTGGATGAACTTTTGTTGGACATAGAAACATAGACACAGAAAATAGGTGCAGGAGTAGGCCATTCCGCCCTTCTAGCCAGCAGCGCCATTCAATGAGTTCATGGCTGAACATGCCACTTCAGTATCCCCTTCCTGCTTTCTCGCCATACCCCTTGATCCCCCTAGTAGTAAGGACTTCATCTAACTCCCTTTTGAATATATTTAGTGAATTGGCCTCAACAACTTTCTGTGGTAGAGAATTTCACAGGTTCACCACACTCTGAGTGAAGAAGTTTCTCCTCATCTCGGTCCTAAATGGCTTACCCCTTATCCTTAGACTGTGACCCCTGGTTCTGGACTTCCCCAACATTGGGAACATTCTTCCTGCATCTAACCTGTCTAAACCCGTCAGAATTTTAAACGTTTCTATGAGGTCCCCTCTCATTCTTCTGAACTCCAGTGAATACAAGCCCAGTTGATCCAGTCTTTCTTGATGGGTCAGTCCCACCATCCCGGGAATCAGTCTGGTGAACCTTCGCTGCACTCCCTCAATAGTAAGAATGTCCTTCCTCAAGTTAAACGGCGCAGATATAATGGTAAGTACAACAGGGAATAGAATACGGCCAGGGTAATCTCCTGGACGAGTTTCGATCGATTGAATCGGCTGGAGAGGAATTTTCCCAGATGTTTTCTCCCTAAATTGGCTTGGGTTTTCATCTGCTTTTTCCTTTCCCAGGAGCTCACATGGCTTCGGTTGGGGTGGAGTTTAGATGTTTTTAGTTTAAGGGGTGTTGCAGTGGTGTGGAGTGGACTGGTTTGGCTGGGAGCTCTTTGTCTTTCCGTCATTGTTTATGGGTTGGTATATAACCTTCAGCGCTGCTGACAAAGGGCCGTGCGTCTCTTTATCAGCCAGCATGGACACGATGGGCCAGAATGGCCTCCTTCTGCGCTGTAAATTTCTATGTTTCTATGCTTCTAAATTTCAACGGCAGTTAATTGTCAAAAATAGAGGGTAAAGGAGTGCTTTCTCTGGGATTTGAACACAGGACCTCTCACATATTCCAGCCAATATACGGGAAGTGAGAATCCTACCTCTGAACCAATGCTGGAGCCAAGCCTACTCAAGATGTACCCATAATCAAACCATGTGTTGGTCATTCGTGATAAACAAAGCGATTGAGACCGAGACTGCCCTGATTGCCTTTTCTACCTGCCTGCTGAAGTGCCGAACAATGCCGCTCCGGCAGTTATTGAGCACTGTGGACAGTAATGTATTGAAGCAACAAGTGCCCATCGAGTGCAGCAGCAGAGTTGGTGGATTAGTTTCGTGTGCGGCCTCAGATTTGGACAGTGTATCAGTAAAGGCACTGAGTTGACATGGAGGCAGCAAGTGATGCAACAGCCGCCCCGGAACTGACTGTTTGAGTCTGCGACTGTGGCCTGTGTTGTTTGAACCAGGGGTTTACTGTCAGTTCACAACACTAAGCAGTATCGGCCCCATTATATTTTCGGCCACATCCGCAGATTAGTGGCCGAGGTCAGACAGATTGTTCCCTCTCTCACGGGGGTTCGCTGAGGCTCCAGCTCCCCTGATCACCAAATTCACCAGTCTGTAGATGTAAACATGAAAAAACCAAATCTCAGCCCAAACACACAGGTCTGCCGATCGATAAAGATCAAAGCAGTTCCGGAGTCGAGCAAGACAACTCCAACATAGACCAAGGGAGGGCGGAAACAATCAGAATTTGACACAGGCACAGACTTTACCTAACTGACCCAGACACTGCCTACACACAAGCAGGCAGTTCCTACACAGACCTAGACTGTGCCTACACAGACCCAGGCTGTGCCGACACAGACTCCGACTGTGTCTACACAGACCCTGACTGTGTCTATACAGACCCAGACTGTGTCTACACAGAACTAGACGGTGCCTACACAGACCCAGACTGTGCCTATACAGACCTAGACTGTGCCTATACAGACCCAGACTGTGCCTACACAGACCTAGACCGTGCCTACACAGACCTATACCGTGCCTACACAGACCCAGACTGTGTCTATACAGACCCAGACTGTGCCTGCACTGACCGAGACTATGCCTACACAGACCCAGACTGTGCCTACACAGACTCCGACTGTGTCTACACAGACCCAGACTGCGTCTATACAGACCCAGACTATGTCTACACAGACCTAGTCCGTGCCTACACAGACCCAGACTGTGCCTATACAGACCTAGACTGTGCCTATACAGACCCAGACTGTGCTTACACAGACCTAGACCATGCCTACACAGACCTAGACTGTGCCTTCACAGACCCAGACTGTGTCTATACAGTCGCAGACTGTGCCTACACAGACCCAGGCTGTGCCTATATAGACTTAGACTGTGTCTACACAGACCCAGACTGTGCCTACACAGAACGAGACCATGCCTACACAGACCCAGACTGTGCCTGCACAGACCCAGGCTCCGCCTACATGGACTCAGACTCTGCCTACACAGACCCAGACTGAGCCTGCACAGACCCATACTGCGCTATACTGACCCAGACTGTGCCAACACAGATCCAGACTGTGCTACACAGCCCGAGAATGTGCCTACACAGAATCTTCCTACACAGACACAGACTGTGCCGACACAGATCCAGACTGTGCTACACAGCCCCAGACTGTGCCTACACAGACCCAGACAGTTCCTGCACAGACTCAGACTGTGTCTACACTGACCCAGACTGTGCCTACACAGACCTAGACTGTGCCTACACAGACCCAGGCTGTGCCTAAACAGACTCCGACTGTGCCTATACAGACCTAGACTGTGCCTATACAGACCCAGACTGTGTCTATACAGTCCCCGACTGTGCCTACACAGACCCAGGCTGTGCCTATACAGACTCAGACTGTGTCTATACAGAACCAGATTGTGCCTACACAGACCTAGACCATGCCTACACAGACCCAGACTGTGCCTATACAGACCTAGACTGTGCCTTTCCAGACCCAGACTGTGCCTACACAGACCTAGACCGTGCCTACACAGACCTAGACCGTGCCTACATAGACCCACACTGTGTCTATATAGACCCAGACTGTGCCTAAAGAGACTCAGGCTGTGCCTCTACAGACTCAGACTGTGTCTACACAGATCCAGACTGTGCCTACACAGACCCAGACCATGCCTATACTGACCCAGACTGTGCCTACACAGATCCAGACTGTGCTACACAGCCCCAGAATGTGCCTGCAAAGACTCTTCCTACACAGACACAGACACAGACTGTGACTACACTGACCCAGACTGTGCATACACAGACCCAGACTGTGCCTACACAGATCCAGACTGTGCTACACAGCCCAAGACTATGCCTACACAGACCCAGGCAGTTCCTACACAGACCCAGGCTGTACCTACACAGACTCCGACTGTGTCCACACAGACCCAGACTGTGTCTATACAGAACCAGACTGTGCCTACACAGACCTAGACCATGCCTACACAGACCCAGACTGTGCCTATACAGACCTAGACTGTGCTTATACAGACCCAGACGGTGCCTACAGAGACCTACACCGTGCCTACACAGACCTAGACCGTGTCTACACAGACCCAAACTGTGTCTATACAGACCCAGACTGTGCCTTCACAGACTCAGGCTGTGCCTATACAGACTCAGACTGTGTTTACACAGACCCAGACTGTGCCTACACAGACCCAGACCATGCCTACACAGACCCAAACTGTGCCTGCACAGACCCAGACTCCGCCTACATGGACTCAGACTCGGCCTACACAGAACCAGACTGTGCCTACACAGACCCAATCTGCGCTATACCGACCCAGACTATGCCTACACAGATCCAGACTGTGCTACACAGCCCCAGAATGTGCCTGCACAGACTCTTCCTACACAGACCCAGACTGTGACTACACTGACCCAGACTGTGCCTATACAGACCCAGACTGTGCCTACACAGACTCCGACTGTGTCTACACAGACCCAGACTGTGTCTATACAGACCCAGACTGCGCCTACACAGACCGAGACCGTGCCTACACAGAACCAGACTGTGCCTATGCAGACGTAGACTGTGCCTATGCAGACCCAGACTGTGCCTACACAGACCCAGGATGTGCCTATACAGACCCAGACTGTGCCTACACAGATCCAGACTGTGCTACACAGCCCCAGACTGTGCCTACACAGACCCAGACAGTTCCTACACAGACCCAGACTGTGTCTACACTGACCCAGACTGTGCCTACACAGACCTAGACTGTGCCTACACAGACCCAGGCTGTGCCTACACAGACTCCGACTGTGTCTACACAGACCCAGACTGTGTCTATACAGAACCAGACTGTGCCTATACAGACCTAGACCATGCCTACACAGACCCGGACTGTGCCTACACAGACCTAGACCGTGCCTACACAGACCTAGACCGTGTCTACACAGACCTAGACCGTGTCTACACAGACTGTGTCTATACAGACCCAGACTGTGCCTACACAGACCCAAGCTGTGCCTATACAGACTCAGGCTGTTTCTACACAGACCCACACTGTGCCTACACAGACCCAGACCATGCCTACACTGACCCAGACTGTGCCCGTACAGACCCAGACTCCGCCTACATGGACTCAGACTGTGCCTACACAGACCCAGACCGTACCTACACAGACCCAGAATGCGCTATACAGACCCAGACTGTGCCTACACAGATCCAGACTGTGCTACACAGCCTCAGAATGTGCCTACACAGAATCTTCCTACACAGACCCAGACTGTGCCTGCACTTACTGAGACTATGCGTACAGAGACCCAGACTGTGCCTACACAGACTCCGACTGTGTCTACACAGACCCAGACTGTGTCTATACAGACCCAGACTGTGTCTACACAGACCCAGAACGTGCCTGCACAGACCCAGACTGTGCCTATACAGACCTAGACCGTGCCTACACAGACCTGGACCGTGCCTACACAGACCCAGACTGTGTCTATACAGTCCCAGACTGTGCCTACACAGACCCAGGCTGTGCCTATACAGACTCAGACTGTGTCTACACAGACCCAGACTGTGTCTACACAGACCCAGACCATGCCTACACAGACCCAGGCTGTGCCTGCACAGACCCAGATTCCGCCTACATGGACTCAGACTCTGACTACACAGACCCAGACTGTGCCTACATAGACCCATACTGCGCTATACTGACCCAGACTGTGCCTACACAGATCCAGACTGTGCTACACAGCCTCAGAATGTGCCTACACAGAATCTTCCTACACAGACCCAGACTGTGCCTGCACTGACCGAGACTATGCCTACACAGACACAGACTGTGCCTACACAGATCCAGACTGTGCTACACAGCCCCAGACTGTGCCTACATAGACACAGACAGTTCCTACACAGACCCAGACGGTGCCTACACAGACCCAGTCTGTGCCTATACAGACTCAGGTTGCTTCTACACAGACGCAGAGTGTGCCTACACAGACCCAGACTGTGCTACACAGCCCCAGACTTTGCCTAAACAGACCCAGACAGTTCCTGCACAGACCCAGACTGTGTCTACACTGACCCAGACTGTGCCTACACAGACCTAGACTGTGCCTACACAGACCCAGGCTGTGCCTATACAGAATCCGACTGTGCCTATACAGACCTAGACTGTGCCTATACACACCCAGACTGTGCCTACACAGATCCAGACTGTGACTACACTGACCCAGACTGTGCCTATACAGACCCAGACTGTGCCTACACAGACTCCGACTGTGTCTACACAGACCTAGACTGTGCCTATACAGACCCAGACTGTGCCTACACAGACCTAGACCGTGCCTACACAGACCTAGACCGTGCCTACATAGACCCACACTGTGTCTATATAGACCCAGACTGTGCCTAAACAGACCCAGGCTGTGCCTATACAGACTCAGACTGTGTCTACACAGATCCAGACTGTGCCTACACAGACCCAGACCATGCCTACACAGACACAGACTGTGCCTGCACAAACCCAGACTCCACCAACATGGACTCAGACTCTGCCTATACTGACCCAGACTGTGCCTACTCAGATCCAGACTGTGCTACACAGCTCCAGAATGTGCCTGCACAGACTCTTCCTACACAGACACAGACTGTGACTACACTGACCCAGACTGTGCATACACAGACCCAGACTGTGCCTACACAGATCCAGACTGTGCTACACAGCCCCAGACTGTGCCTACACAGACCCAGGCAGTTCCTACACAGACCCAGGCTGTACCTACACAGACTCCGACTGTGTCCACACAGACCCAGACTGTGTCTATACAGAACGAGACTGTGCCTACACAGACCGAGACCATGCCTACACAGACCCAGACTGTGCATATACAGATCTATACTTTGCCTATACCGACCCAGACTGTGCCTACACAGACCTACACCGTGCCTACACAGACCTAGACCGTGCCTACACAGACTCAAACTGTGTCTATACAGACCCAGACTGTGCCTTCGCAGACCCAGGCTGTGCCTATACAGACTCAGACTGTGTTTACACAGACCCAGACTGTGCCTACACAGACCCAGACCATGCCTACTCAGATCGAGACTGTGCCTGCACAGACCCAGACTCCGCCTACATGGACTCAGACTCAGCCTACACAGACCCAGACTGTGCCTACACAGACCCAAACTGCGCTATACTGACCCAGACTGTGCCTACACAGATCCAGACTGTGCTACACAGCCCCAGAATGTGCCTGCACAGACTCTTCCTACACAGATCCAGACTGTGACTAAACTGACCCAGACTGTGCCTATACAGACCCAGACTGTGCCTACACAGACTCCGACTGTGTCTACACAGACCCAGACTGTGTCTATACAGACACAGACTGTGTCTACACAGACCTAGACCGTGCCTACACAGACCCAGACTGTGCCTATACAGACCTAGACTGTGCCTATACAAACCCAGACTGTGCCTACACAGACACAGGATGTGCCTATACAGACTCAGACTGTGTCTACACAGACCCAGACTGTGCCTACACAGACCCAGACCATGCCTACACAGACCCAGACTGTGCCTGCACAGACCCAGACTGCGCTGTACTGACCCAGACTGTGCCTACACAGATCCAGACTGTGCTACGCAGCCCCAGAATGTGCCTACACAGACTCTTCCTACACAGACCCAGACTGTGCCTACACTGACCCAGACTGTGCCTACACAGACCCAGACTGTGCCTACACAGATCCAGACATGTGCTACACAGCCCCAGACTGTGCCTACACAGATTCTTCCTACACAGACCCAGACTGTGCCTACACTGACACAGAATGTGCCTATACAGACCCAGACTGTGCCTACACAGATCCAGACTGTGCTACACAGCCCCAGACTGTGCCTACACAGACCCAGACAGTTTCTACACAGACCCAGACTGTGTCTACACTGACCCAGACTGTGCCTACACAGACCTAGACTGTGCCTACACAGACCCAGGCTGTGCCTACACAGACTCCGACTGTGTTTACACAGACCCAGACTGTGCCTACACAGACCCAGACTGTGCCTACACAGACCCAAACTGCGCTATACTGACCCAGACTGTGCCTACACAGATCCAGACTGTGCTACACTACCCCAGAATGTGCCTGCACAGACTCTTCCTACACAGACCCAGACTGTGACTACACTGACCCAGACTGTGCCTATACAGACCCAGACTGTGCCTACACAGACTCCGACTGTGTCTACACAGACCCAGACTGTGTCTATACAGACCCAGACTGTGCCTACGCAGACCTAGACCGTGCCTACACAGACCCAGACTGTGCCTATACAGACCTAGATTGTGCCTATACAGACCCAGACTGTGCCTACACAGACCCAGGATGTGCATATACAGACTCAGACTGTGTCTACACAGACCCAGACTGTGCCTACACAGACCCAAACCATGCCTACACAGGCCCAGACTGTGCCTGCATAGAACCAGACTCCGCCTACATGGACTCAGACTCTGCCTACACAGACCCAGACTGTGCCTGCACAGACCCAGACTGCGCTGTACTGACCCAGACTGTGCCTACACAGATCCAGACTGTGCTACGCAGCCCCAGAATGTGCCTACACAGACTCTTCCTACACAGACCCAGACTGTGCCTACACTGACGCAGACTGTGCCTACACAGACCCAGACTGTGCCTACACAGATCCGGACTGTGCAACACAGCCCGAGACTGTGCCTACACAGACTCTTCCTACACAGACCCAGACTGTGCCTACACTAACACAGACTGTGACTACAGAGACCCAGACTGTGCCTACACAGATCCAGACTGTGCTACACAGCCCCAGACTGTGCCTACACAGACCCAGACAGTTCCTACACAGACCCAGACTGTGTCTACAGTGACCCAGACTGTGCCTACACAGACCTAGACTGTGCCTACACAGACCCAGGCTGTGCCTACACAGACTCCGACTGTGTCTACACAGACCCAGACTGTGTCTATACAGAACTAGACTGTGCCTATACAGACCTAGACCATGCCTACACAGACCCGGACTGTGCCTACACAGACCTAGACTGTGCCTATACAGACCCAGACTGTGCCTACACAGACCTAGACCGTGCCTACACAGATCTAGACCGTGTCTACACAGACCTAGACCGTGTCTACACAGAATCTGTCTATACAGACCCAGACTGTGCCTACACAGACCCAGACCATGCCTACACTGACCCAGACTCTGCCTGTACAGACCCAGACTCCGCCTACATGGACTCAGACCCTGCCTACACAGACCCAGACTGTACCTGGACAGACCCAGAATGCGCTATACTGAACCAGACTGTGTCTATACAGATCCAGACTGTGCTACACAGCCATGAATGTGCCTACACAGAATCGTCCTACACAGACCCAGACTGTGCCTGCACTGACAGAGACTATGCGTACACAGACCCAGACTGTGCCTACACAGACTCCGACTGTGTCTACACAGACCCAGACTGTGTCTATACAGACCCAGACTTTGTCTACACAGACCTAGACCGTGCATACACAGACCCAGACTGTGCCTATACAGACCTAAACCGTGCCTATACAGACCCAGACTGTGCCTACACAGACCTAGACCGTGCCTACACAGACCTAGACCGTGCCTACACAGACTCAGACTGTGTCTATACAGTCCCAGACTGTGCCTACACAGAGCCAGGCTGTGCCTATACAGACTCAGACTGTGTCTACACAGACCCAGACTGTGCCTACACAGACCCAGACCATGCCTACACAGACCCAGACTGTGCCTGCACAGACTCAGATTCCGCCTACATGGACTCAGACTCTGACTACACAGACCCAGACTGTGCCTACATAGACCCATACTGCGCTATACTGACCCAGACTGTGCCTAAACAGACCCAGACAGTTCCTGCACAGACCCAGACTGTGTCTACTCTGACCCAGACTGTGCCTACACAGACACAGACTGTGCCTACACAGACCCAGACTGTGCTACACAGATCCAGACTGTGCTACACAGGCCCAGACTGTGCCTGCATAGAACCAGACTCCGCCTACATGGACACAGACTCTTCCTACACAGACACAGACTGTGACTACACTGACCCAGACTGTGCATACAAAGACCCAGACTGTGCCTACACAGACCCAGACTGTGCCTGCACAGACCCAGACTGCGCTGTACTGACCCAGACTGTGCCTACACATATCCAGACTGTGCTACGCAGCCCCAGAATGTGCCTACACAGACTCTTCCTACACAGACCCAGACTGTGCCTACACTGACCCAGACTGTGCCTACACAGACCCAGACTGTGCCTACACAGATCCAGACTGTGCAACACAGCCCGAGACTGTGCCTACACAGACTCTTCCTACACAGACCCAGACTGTGCCTACACTAACCCAGACTGTGACTATAGAGACCCAGACTGTGCCTACACAGATCCAGACTGTGCTACACAGCCCCAGACTGTGCCTACACAGACCCAGACAGTTCCTACACAGACCCAGACTGTGTCTACACTGACCCAGACTGTGCCTACACAGACCTAGACTGTGCCTACACAGACCCAGGCTGTGCCTACACAGACTCCGACTGTGTCTACACAGATCCAGACTGTGTCTATACAGAACTAGACTGTGCCTATACAGACCTAGACCATGCCTACACAGACCCGGACTGTGCCTACACAGACCTAGACTGTGCCTATACAGACCCAGACTGTGCCTACACAGACCTAGACCGTGCCTACACAGATCTAGACCGTGTCTACACAGACCTAGACCGTGTCTACACAGAATCTGTCTATACAGACCCAGACTGTGCCTACACAGACCCAGACCATGCCTACACTGACCCAGACTGTGCCTGTACAGACCCAGACTCCGCCTACATGGACTCAGACCCTGCCTACACAGACCCAGACTGTACCTAGACAGACCCAGAATGCGCTATACTGACCCAGACTGTGCCTACACAGATCCAGACTGTGCTACACAGCCTCAGAATGTGCCTACACAGAATCTTCCTACACAGACCCAGACTGTGCCTGCACTGACCGAGACTATGCCTACACAGACACAGACTGTGCCTACACAGATCCAGACTGTGCTACACAGCCCCAGACTGTGCCTACATAGACACAGACAGTTCCTACACAGACCCAGACGGTGCCTACACAGACCCAGTCTGTGCCTATACAGACTCAGGTTGCTTCTACACAGACGCAGAGTGTGCCTACACAGACCCAGACTGTGCTACACAGCCCCAGACTGTGCCTAAACAGACCCAGACAGTTCCTGCACAGACCCAGACTGTGTCTACACTGACCCAGACTGTGCCTACACAGACCTAGACTGTGCCTACACAGACCCAGGCTGTGCCTATACAGAATCCGACTGTGCCTATACAGACCTAGACTGTGCCTATACACACCCAGACTGTGCCTACACAGATCCAGACTGTGACTACACTGACCCAGACTGTGCCTATACAGACCCAGACTGTGCCTACACAGACTCCGACTGTGTCTACACAGACCTAGACTGTGCCTATACAGACCCAGACTGTGCCTACACAGACCTAGACCGTGCCTACACAGACCTAGACCGTGCCTACATAGACCCACACTGTGTCTATATAGACCCAGACTGTGCCTAAACAGACCCAGGCTGTGCCTATACAGACTCAGACTGTGTCTACACAGATCCAGACTGTGCCTACACAGACCCAGACCATGCCTACACAGACACAGACTGTGCCTGCACAAACCCAGACTCCACCAACATGGACTCAGACTCTGCCTATACTGACCCAGACTGTGCCTACTCAGATCCAGACTGTGCTACACAGCTCCAGAATGTGCCTGCACAGACTCTTCCTACACAGACACAGACTGTGACTACACTGACCCAGACTGTGCATACACAGACCCAGACTGTGCCTACACAGATCCAGACTGTGCTACACAGCCCCAGACTGTGCCTACACAGACCCAGGCAGTTCCTACACAGACCCAGGCTGTACCTACACAGACTCCGACTGTGTCCACACAGACCCAGACTGTGTCTATACAGAACGAGACTGTGCCTACACAGACCGAGACCATGCCTACACAGACCCAGACTGTGCATATACAGATCTATACTTTGCCTATACCGACCCAGACTGTGCCTACACAGACCTACACCGTGCCTACACAGACCTAGACCGTGCCTACACAGACTCAAACTGTGTCTATACAGACCCAGACTGTGCCTTCGCAGACCCAGGCTGTGCCTATACAGACTCAGACTGTGTTTACACAGACCCAGACTGTGCCTACACAGACCCAGACCATGCCTACTCAGATCGAGACTGTGCCTGCACAGACCCAGACTCCGCCTACATGGACTCAGACTCAGCCTACACAGACCCAGACTGTGCCTACACAGACCCAAACTGCGCTATACTGACCCAGACTGTGCCTACACAGATCCAGACTGTGCTACACAGCCCCAGAATGTGCCTGCACAGACTCTTCCTACACAGATCCAGACTGTGACTAAACTGACCCAGACTGTGCCTATACAGACCCAGACTGTGCCTACACAGACTCCGACTGTGTCTACACAGACCCAGACTGTGTCTATACAGACACAGACTGTGTCTACACAGACCTAGACCGTGCCTACACAGACCCAGACTGTGCCTATACAGACCTAGACTGTGCCTATACAAACCCAGACTGTGCCTACACAGACACAGGATGTGCCTATACAGACTCAGACTGTGTCTACACAGACCCAGACTGTGCCTACACAGACCCAGACCATGCCTACACAGACCCAGACTGTGCCTGCACAGACCCAGACTGCGCTGTACTGACCCAGACTGTGCCTACACAGATCCAGACTGTGCTACGCAGCCCCAGAATGTGCCTACACAGACTCTTCCTACACAGACCCAGACTGTGCCTACACTGACCCAGACTGTGCCTACACAGACCCAGACTGTGCCTACACAGATCCAGACATGTGCTACACAGCCCCAGACTGTGCCTACACAGATTCTTCCTACACAGACCCAGACTGTGCCTACACTGACACAGAATGTGCCTATACAGACCCAGACTGTGCCTACACAGATCCAGACTGTGCTACACAGCCCCAGACTGTGCCTACACAGACCCAGACAGTTTCTACACAGACCCAGACTGTGTCTACACTGACCCAGACTGTGCCTACACAGACCTAGACTGTGCCTACACAGACCCAGGCTGTGCCTACACAGACTCCGACTGTGTTTACACAGACCCAGACTGTGCCTACACAGACCCAGACTGTGCCTACACAGACCCAAACTGCGCTATACTGACCCAGACTGTGCCTACACAGATCCAGACTGTGCTACACTACCCCAGAATGTGCCTGCACAGACTCTTCCTACACAGACCCAGACTGTGACTACACTGACCCAGACTGTGCCTATACAGACCCAGACTGTGCCTACACAGACTCCGACTGTGTCTACACAGACCCAGACTGTGTCTATACAGACCCAGACTGTGCCTACGCAGACCTAGACCGTGCCTACACAGACCCAGACTGTGCCTATACAGACCTAGATTGTGCCTATACAGACCCAGACTGTGCCTACACAGACCCAGGATGTGCATATACAGACTCAGACTGTGTCTACACAGACCCAGACTGTGCCTACACAGACCCAAACCATGCCTACACAGGCCCAGACTGTGCCTGCATAGAACCAGACTCCGCCTACATGGACTCAGACTCTGCCTACACAGACCCAGACTGTGCCTGCACAGACCCAGACTGCGCTGTACTGACCCAGACTGTGCCTACACAGATCCAGACTGTGCTACGCAGCCCCAGAATGTGCCTACACAGACTCTTCCTACACAGACCCAGACTGTGCCTACACTGACGCAGACTGTGCCTACACAGACCCAGACTGTGCCTACACAGATCCGGACTGTGCAACACAGCCCGAGACTGTGCCTACACAGACTCTTCCTACACAGACCCAGACTGTGCCTACACTAACACAGACTGTGACTACAGAGACCCAGACTGTGCCTACACAGATCCAGACTGTGCTACACAGCCCCAGACTGTGCCTACACAGACCCAGACAGTTCCTACACAGACCCAGACTGTGTCTACAGTGACCCAGACTGTGCCTACACAGACCTAGACTGTGCCTACACAGACCCAGGCTGTGCCTACACAGACTCCGACTGTGTCTACACAGACCCAGACTGTGTCTATACAGAACTAGACTGTGCCTATACAGACCTAGACCATGCCTACACAGACCCGGACTGTGCCTACACAGACCTAGACTGTGCCTATACAGACCCAGACTGTGCCTACACAGACCTAGACCGTGCCTACACAGATCTAGACCGTGTCTACACAGACCTAGACCGTGTCTACACAGAATCTGTCTATACAGACCCAGACTGTGCCTACACAGACCCAGACCATGCCTACACTGACCCAGACTCTGCCTGTACAGACCCAGACTCCGCCTACATGGACTCAGACCCTGCCTACACAGACCCAGACTGTACCTGGACAGACCCAGAATGCGCTATACTGAACCAGACTGTGTCTATACAGATCCAGACTGTGCTACACAGCCATGAATGTGCCTACACAGAATCGTCCTACACAGACCCAGACTGTGCCTGCACTGACAGAGACTATGCGTACACAGACCCAGACTGTGCCTACACAGACTCCGACTGTGTCTACACAGACCCAGACTGTGTCTATACAGACCCAGACTTTGTCTACACAGACCTAGACCGTGCATACACAGACCCAGACTGTGCCTATACAGACCTAAACCGTGCCTATACAGACCCAGACTGTGCCTACACAGACCTAGACCGTGCCTACACAGACCTAGACCGTGCCTACACAGACTCAGACTGTGTCTATACAGTCCCAGACTGTGCCTACACAGAGCCAGGCTGTGCCTATACAGACTCAGACTGTGTCTACACAGACCCAGACTGTGCCTACACAGACCCAGACCATGCCTACACAGACCCAGACTGTGCCTGCACAGACTCAGATTCCGCCTACATGGACTCAGACTCTGACTACACAGACCCAGACTGTGCCTACATAGACCCATACTGCGCTATACTGACCCAGACTGTGCCTAAACAGACCCAGACAGTTCCTGCACAGACCCAGACTGTGTCTACTCTGACCCAGACTGTGCCTACACAGACACAGACTGTGCCTACACAGACCCAGACTGTGCTACACAGATCCAGACTGTGCTACACAGGCCCAGACTGTGCCTGCATAGAACCAGACTCCGCCTACATGGACACAGACTCTTCCTACACAGACACAGACTGTGACTACACTGACCCAGACTGTGCATACAAAGACCCAGACTGTGCCTACACAGACCCAGACTGTGCCTGCACAGACCCAGACTGCGCTGTACTGACCCAGACTGTGCCTACACATATCCAGACTGTGCTACGCAGCCCCAGAATGTGCCTACACAGACTCTTCCTACACAGACCCAGACTGTGCCTACACTGACCCAGACTGTGCCTACACAGACCCAGACTGTGCCTACACAGATCCAGACTGTGCAACACAGCCCGAGACTGTGCCTACACAGACTCTTCCTACACAGACCCAGACTGTGCCTACACTAACCCAGACTGTGACTATAGAGACCCAGACTGTGCCTACACAGATCCAGACTGTGCTACACAGCCCCAGACTGTGCCTACACAGACCCAGACAGTTCCTACACAGACCCAGACTGTGTCTACACTGACCCAGACTGTGCCTACACAGACCTAGACTGTGCCTACACAGACCCAGGCTGTGCCTACACAGACTCCGACTGTGTCTACACAGATCCAGACTGTGTCTATACAGAACTAGACTGTGCCTATACAGACCTAGACCATGCCTACACAGACCCGGACTGTGCCTACACAGACCTAGACTGTGCCTATACAGACCCAGACTGTGCCTACACAGACCTAGACCGTGCCTACACAGATCTAGACCGTGTCTACACAGACCTAGACCGTGTCTACACAGAATCTGTCTATACAGACCCAGACTGTGCCTACACAGACCCAGACCATGCCTACACTGACCCAGACTGTGCCTGTACAGACCCAGACTCCGCCTACATGGACTCAGACCCTGCCTACACAGACCCAGACTGTACCTAGACAGACCCAGAATGCGCTATACTGACCCAGACTGTGTCTATACAGATCCAGACTGTGCTACACAGCCTCAGAATGTGCCTACACAGAATCGTCCTACACAGACCTAGACTATGCCTGCACTGACTGAGACTATGCGTACACAGACCCAGACTGTGCCTACACAAACTCCGACTGTGTCTACACAGACCCAGACTGTGTCTATACAGACCCAGACTGTGTCTACACAGACCTAGACCGTGCCTACACAGACCCAGACTGTGCCTATACAGAACTAGACCGTGCCTATACAGACCCAGACTGTGCCTACACAGACCTAGACCGTGCCTACACAGACCTAGACCGTGCCTACACAGACCCAGACTGTGTCTATACAGTCCCAGACTGTGCCTACACAGAGCCAGGCTGTGCCTATACAGACTCAGACTGTGTCTACACAGACCCAGACTGTGCCTACACAGACCCAGACCATGCCTACACAGACCCAGACTGTGCCTGCACAGACCCAGACTCCGCCTACATGGACTCAGACTCTGACTACACAGACCCAGACTGTGCCTATACAGACCCATACTGCGCTACACAGACCCAGACTGTGCCTGCACTGACCGAGACTATGCCTACACAGACACAGACTGTGCCTACACAGATTCAGACTGTACTACACAGCCCCAGGCTGTGCCTACACAGACCCAGGCAGTTCCTACACAGACCCAGACTGTGCCTATACAGAACTAGACCGTGCCTATACAGACCCAGACTGTGCCTACACAGACCTAGACCGTGCCTACACAGACCTAGACCGTGCCTACACAGACCCAGACTGTGTCTATACAGTCCCAGACTGTGCCTACACAGAGCCAGGCTGTGCCTATACAGACTCAGACTGTGTCTACACAGACCCAGACTGTGCCTACACAGACCCAGACCATGCCTACACAGACCCAGACTGTGCCTGCACAGACCCAGACTCCGCCTACATGGACTCAGACTCTGACTACACAGACCCAGACTGTGCCTATACAGACCCATACTGCGCTACACAGACCCAGACTGTGCCTGCACTGACCGAGACTATGCCTACACAGACACAGACTGTGCCTACACAGATTCAGACTGTACTACACAGCCCCAGACTGTGCCTACACAGACACAGACAGTTCCTACACAGACCCAGACTGTGCCTACACAGACCCAGGCTGTGCCTATACAGACTCAGACTCTTCCTTCACAGACCAAACTGTGACTACACTGACCCAGACTGTGCCTACGCAGACCCAGACTGTGCCTATGCAGATCCAGACTGTGCTACACAGCCCCAGGCTGTGCCTACACAGACCCAGGCAGTTCCTACTCAGACCCAGACTGTGTCTACACTGAACCAGACTGTGCCTACACAGATCCAGACTGTGCCTACACAGATCCAGACTGTGCTACACAGCCCCAGAATGTGCCTGCACAGGCTCTTCCTTCACAGACCAAACTGTGACTACACTGACCCAGACTGTGCCTACACTGACCCAAACTGTGCCTACCAGACCCAGACTGTGCCTACACAGATCCAGACTGTGCTACACAGCACCATACTGTGCCTACACAGACTCTTCCTACACAGACACAGACTGTGCCTACACTGACCCAGACTGTGCCTCCACGGACCCAGACTGTGCTACACAGCCCCAGACTGTGCCTACACAGATCCAGGCAGTTCCTACACAGACCCAGGCTGTGTCTACACTGACCCAGACTGTGCCTACACAGACCTAGACTGTGCCTACACAGACCCAGGCTGTACCTACACAGAATCCGACTGTGTCTACACAGACCCAGACTGTGCCTACACAGACTCAGACGGTGCCTACACAGACCCAGACAGTTCCGACACAGTGCCAGACTATGCCTACACAGACCCAGACTGTGCCTACACAGACACAGACAGTTCCTACACAGACCCAGACTGTGCCTACACAAACCCAGACTGTGACTACACTGACCCAAACTGTGCCTACACAGACCTAGACTGTGCCTACACTGACCCAGACTGTGCCGAAACAGAACCAGACTGTGCCTACACAGACCCAGACAGTTCCTACAGAGACCCAGACTGTGCCTACACAGACCCCGACTATGCCAAACAGACCCATACTGTGCCAAGCAGACCCAGAATCTGCCTACACAAAGCCAAACTGTGCCGACACAGACCAAAACTGTGCCTACACTGACCCATACTGTGCCAAACAGACCCAGAATGAGCTTACCCTGACTCAGGCTGCTCTTACACACAGCGAGAAAGCTCCAAAAGGGTCTGTTCCTACGCAGGCTCAGACTGCTTCTAAACAGATCCAGGACGCTCCTGTACAGAGCCAGGCGACTCCTATGCCAGCAGGTACTGTTCCTACACAGACCCAGAGAACTACTACACAGACCCAGACACTCCTCTGCGGGCCCCAAATGCTCCAACATGGTCCCAGACTTCTTCTGCACAGACCAAGACATCAACTACACAGACCCAGCATCACCTACACTGAACCAAACATCCCATAACCAGCGCGAGACGACTCCTACACAGTTCAATGCAGCCCCACAGAGCCACAGACAGCCCCGACATGGATGGAAGCAGTTCATTTCACAGACACAGGCAGCTGCTACACAGATCCATAAGGCACAGGTTTGACCTAGACAGCTCCTACCGTGACCCAGGGAGAATATAAGCCTCCCCAAGTAGTCCCCACACTGATATAGACAGTTCCTACCCTAGCACAGATAGTTTACAGAAAGGACCGGACAGTTCCTACATGTTCTTAGATAGCTTCTTTGGGAGACCCGGACAGCTCATTTCACAGACCACGACAGCAACGACACTGAATTCAAAGCTTGAACCCAGATCCAGGCAGCTCCCACACTGACCCAGTGAGCTCCAGCAGAGACCGAGACATTCCACAGCAAAACAGGCGCTCCTCCGCAGACAGGATCATCTGCTGCATTGTCGCAGGCAACCCTTGAACCAACGCAGTCTGCTCCAGCCCTGACACCGCGAGCTGCAACACAGATAGCTGCTATACACAGACAGTGCGCTCCGACATCGACCCAGACAGCTCCGACACAGACCCGGGCAGCTATTAGATCTAGCCAGCCAGCTACCACACAGCCCCGGGCAGCATTTGCACAGACCCAGCTAGCATTTACACAGAGGCAGAAATCTTCTGTACTTTTCCAGGCAGCTTATTCGGAGAAACAAAAGCAAAATAAAGCAGATGCAGGAAAGCTGAACAAAAAATGGAAAATGTGTATATACTCAGTGTATCAGGCAACACCTTGGTCGAGAGAAACAGAGTGAACTTTTCAGGTAGATGAACTTTCAGCTTCTTCATAGACTTTGGCTGCTCCAACACAAACTTAAAGCCAAACTGCACTGACTTAGATATAACATACAGACCTATACAGCTCCAACTCTCACACAAATAAATCTTGCACAACCCAGCGATCTACAACACAAACCCAGACAGCTGCTGCACAGAGCCTGGACATTCTACAGAGAGTCTGACAGTTGCTCCAGCTCATGCCCAGGCAATAGGTGAGATCAGCGAGGTCAGCATATTGCAGAGATGAAACCTGGACGTTACCTGTAGATTTTGGTTTTCTACCACACCAAGTAAGGTCAGCTAACACAACACGTGCTGTGGAATGATCATGGGCTCAAACTGCTCTGTGTGGGGCTCAGTGCCACGCCGTGCGCTATCTGCTGACTCAGCGCAGGCCAGCGATGAAGCCTGGACATTTCCTGTGTTGTATTGTCTCGGTAGCACAACTCATGAGGTGATTTAACGTACCACGGGCCGGGAATGAAGCCTGGGCCCAACTTGCTCTGTGTAGCTAAGTACCCACGGCGCCCCGCCACCCACAGCGCCCTCTACCTGCAGCACCTCCTACCTGTAGTGCCCTCTTAACTGCAGCACCCCCATTCACAGCGGCCCCGAATTGCAGAGCCCTCAACCTGCAGCGTCGTCAACCTGTAGCGTCCCCTACCTACAGTGTCCCCTCCTGCAGAGCCCGGGACCTACAGCGCCCGCTATCCAGAATGCACCCACACACAGTGCCCCCTACCTGCAGCGCCCCTAGCTGCAGCACCCCCTCCCTGCAACACACCCTACCTGCAGTGCCCCCTTCCTGCAACACTCCCGACCTACAGCACCCCCTACCCTCAGCTCCCCCTACCGGCAGTGAGCCTACATGCAGCGCTCCCTACCCACAATGCCCCCTAACCATAGTATCCGCTACCCGCAGCGTCACTACCCGCAATGCCCTCGACCCACAAAGCCCGCGAACCAGAGCGCCTTCCACATGCAGCGCTCCCTGCCTTCAGTGCCATCTACCTGCAGCGGCACCGACCCGCAGCATCCCCTACCTGCAGCCGCCCCTAATTTCAACACACCCTACCCGCAGTGCCTTCTACCGGCAGCGGCCCCTCCCTGCAGTGCCCCCTACCTGCAGCAGCCCCTACCTGCTGCACCCCCTAACTGCAGTGCCCCCTACCTGCAGCACTCGCTATCCACAGCGTCCCCACAAACAGCGCCATCTACCTGCAGTGCTCCCTACCTGCAGCACCCCACCTGCAGAGCCCTCTGCCCACAGCACCTCCACCTGCAGCGCCCCTGTCTGCAGTGCCCCCTACCCGCAGCGCCCCAGAACAGCAGCTTCCCCAACCTGCAGCACCACCGACCCACAGAGCACCCTACCTCTGCGCCCCCTACTCTCAGCGCCCCCTATCTGCAGGTCCCCTTCCCGCAACGCCCTCTATCTGCAGTGCCCCCTACGCTGCGCACACCCTAACGGCAGTGCCTCTACCCACATCGGCCACTACACACTGGGCCCCATGAACATGATGCCTCGTACCTGCAGTGCCCCTACCTGCTGCTCCCCTCACCCACAGAGCCCCATAACCACAGAGACCTCCAAATGCAGTGCTCTCGAGCCGCAGCGTCCCCTACCTGCAGCGGCCCCTACATACTGTGCTCTCTACCTTCAGCGCCCCCTAAACAAAATGCCCCCACCACCTGCAGCACACCAAACCCAGAGCGCCGCCTACCTGCAGCGGCCCTTATCTGCAATGCTCTCTACCCACAGCGCGAACTATCTGCTGCTCCCCTCAAACACAGCGCCCCATACCTGCAGCGCCCCCTATCTACTCCACCGCCCACATGCAGTGCCCCCTACCTGCAGCGCCCCCTACATTCACCGCCCCTACCAATAATGCTTCCCATCCACAGCGCCATCTACCGGCAGCGACACGACACACAGCGCTCCGTACCCGCAGTGCCACTCACACACAGCGCCCCTACCTGCAGTGCCGCCAACCCGCAGCGCCCCTACCTGCAGTGCCGCCAACCCGCAGCGCCCCTATCTGAAACGCCCCAACCTGCACCGCCCTCATCCCGTAGCGCCCCAACCAACAGTGCCCCTTACCCGCAGCGCCCCTACCTGCAGTGCCACCAACCCGCAGTGCTTCTATCTGCAGCGCCCCGACCTGCAGCGACCCCATCCCGCAGCGCCCCAACCCACAGTGCCCCCTACCTCCAGTGTCACAACCTGCAGCGCCACTTACCTGCAGTGCTCCCTACCCACAGCCCCCCCCCCCACTTGCAGTGCCCCCTACCCGCAGCGGCCTCCCATCTGCAGCGCCCCCTACATGCAGCGCCTCTTAGCTGCAGCGCACCCTAACTGCAGCGCCCCTTACCTGCAATTGCCATCAACGGTAGTGCCCCTATCTACAATGCCCCCTACCCACAGTGCCTTCTCCATTTTTATAATATATATTTTCTTGCTTCATTGAGCAAGTGTGTCCTTCAGCGTCCACGTCACTACGAATAGGACAAATGAACGATATAAAATGTGCCTAGCCCCAGTTTGGACGATAAATGCAGCATGAGGATTCAAAGGCAAATACACAATTGTAAGCGACGGTCAAAATCTCCAACAGAGTGTACGTGTAGCTGATAGACATTTGTGAGAGGCTGTGAGATTTGATTTTGAATTGGCTCAATGGATTAATTGTTTAAAGTACTTGTCAGGTAAGCAGGAGCTCCCAGATCCTATTCTCAGCGGGTGTGTGTTGAATATATGTTGTTTATAGTGTCTGTGAATTTCAGCAACAAATAATACACCAATGGTGGAGCGATTAAATGGGCCAAAATTAGAGAAACGCAAATATCTTGCGGGGTTGTGGGGCTGGAGGGGATTATGGAGATAGGAAGGGGCGAGGCCACGGGGGAGATTTTGATCCATTTATTTGAATTTTAAAATAGAGACATTGCTTAACAACGAGTTAATATTGGTCAGCAAGCACAGAGTGGATGGATGATCGCGACTTGGTTCTAGTTAGGACACGGGTGGCAGAGATTTGGATGATCTCAAATTTAAGGAGGATAGAACGTGGGCAGCCGGCCAGCATTACATTGGAATAGTCAAGTCTAGAGGTAATAAATGTATGGTTGAGCATGTCAGCAGCAGCTGAGCGGAGGCAGCGGTGCAGTCAGATGGAAGTGGAAATAGGTGATCTTGGTGATAGAGTGAATGTGCAGTGGGAGGCTCATCTTGGGGTCAAATGTGACACCAAAGTTGCTAACCGTCTGTTTCAGCCTCAAAAAGTTGGCAGGTAGAGAAGTGGACTGGATGGCTAGGAAACAGAGCTTGTTGTATGGACTGAAAACAATGGCTTCAATATTCACAATATATAGTTGGAAAAAATGTTAGCTCATCCAGCACTGGATGTGGGATATCTAATCATTTGGAGACAGTGGAGGGTGGAGAGCACTGGTGGTGATGTAAATCTGGGTGTCACCAGTGTACATGTGGAATCTGACGCTCTGTTTCCTGATGATGTCGCCAGAGTGCAGCAGGTTGATGAATAGAGGAGGTGGCCAAAGATTGCTCCTTGGGAGAGTTAATAGTGCCACAGCGGGATGAAAAGCTATTGCAGGTGATTCAGTGGCAACTACACGTTAGATGAAAATCAAACGAGGGGATTGCAGTCACATCCAGTTGGACGGCGGTGGAGATGCGTTGGAGGAGGATGGAGTGTTCAACACGGCAACTTCAGCAGATAAGTTGAGAAGGACGGCGCGGGACAGTTCACCTTTGTCACAGTCACATAGGACGTGACGTGTCACTGTTGCAAGAGTGTTTTCGGGACTATGGCAGGGGCGCAAACCAGATTGGCCGGATTTCACCTTTGAGTTCCAGGAAAGATGGGCTGGGAATTGGGAGCCGACAACACTTTCAAGGGCTTTGGAGAGAAAAAGGAGGTTGGAGGTGTGGCGGTAGTTTGCACGGTGGAGCAAATGCACAAAAAGTATGGAACTTATATATTTTAACAAAGAGCATTCTTTGGAATGATAGCGTCACTTGTGGGTAATAACAACTAGCGAGGTTTGGTATTCATTGAATTTCATGATCAATCAACCGACGATTCATTTCACTGTTGGATATTTTATTCCCAGTGTGTAGAACAACCGTGGCAGGGAATCGAAGCTGAGAATACCATCAATGAAATTATAATCCATTAGTGCACGGGGCTGCTGTGTTTTTGGTCAAGCAACTGACCTTAAATATTCACACACTGTGATTGTATCTGTTTCAGCTCTGTTATCTGTGCGGTACAGTTACGCGTTGCTCCTCGGTCTCAGGGTCTGGTTCTCGCTTTGGCCTTTTACTGACCTAAATGTGTGAGGTCCCGGATTCCTGCCCCATTCCCTGAGTTTCCACCTCGCCGGCTCCTCACTCAGTCATTTTGTCCTGCCCTCTGGAAGTCTCTGACACTCAAACACGCTTCAAACCCACATCACAACTTAAAATTATACCGCAGCTTCAGGCTCAACCCACCTTTAACCGAATTCTGCCACCCAATCCGTCTCCTTTCTCGCTCGGACCCACCCTTTCTCTCCTTGTGGAAGCTCCGCGCAGTTTCCCTGAGGTTTGTGCCACGGATGTGAGGGGATTGAGTTACCTTCCTTCACTTATTTTATTCTCTGGAAATCAAATCGATGGAACGTTTGATACAGTCTTAACATTGTCTTTCTTTGCTCAGCGGTTTGCGTCACTTCTTAAATTTAATCTTATTGCTGAAATAATTTAATGAGACTTGCAACAGTGCATTGGCCGGGAATTGAACCCGGATATCCGGACCAGGGGTCAACAGTTCTATTTCTCAATACCAAGATTCACACTGTCAAGGCCACTTTCTTTTCAATTGTCACTTCATTTTCTGCGCTTTTCGTTGCACAAGGAGCAACTTCATAAAACACAAAGCAAAATACCACAGAAGCTGAGAATGGAATTATTTAGAACATTCTGGAAACACTCTGGAGGTCCAGGGGTCATAGTCTACGAATAAGGGGTGAGCCATTTATGACTGAGATGAGGAGAAACTTCTTCACTCAGAGAGTGGTTAACCTTTGGAATTCTCTACCGCAGAAAGTTGTTGATGCTAGTTGGTTGGATATATTCATAAGGGAGTTAGATAAGGCCCTTACGGCTAAAGGGATCAGGGGATATGGAGAGAAAGCAGGAAAGGTGTACTGAAGTTGCATGATCAGTCATGATCATATTGAATGGTGGTGCAGGCTCGAAGGGCCGAATGGCCTTCTCCTGCACCTATTTTCTATGTTTCTATGACCATCTGTGGAGAGGGGGACGCAGGTTTAACCTTTTAGCTCGATGAACCAAATATTGCAGATATTTTATTAAAATTATGTTTCCTTGTGCTGTTCCGTTTGAATTTCCTTCCAAACTTTACAGTTTATAAGTTGCCCACAGACAATAAAAAGTTAGTGAACTCCCCTCAGTCTGGAAAGCCTCATAATATGTTCAACACAGCAACGATGCAGATATGTCTCAAAACCACGCGTGGTGAACAATGGATCAGTAGTCTATCGGCTTATTTTGTTCAATTTGAATTCATTCTACATTAAATTAATATACAAATCTTCATCATCACTTTGTATCATCCAAATCCATTCTGTCTTGCCGCACAGTCATTCCGCCACCACTTATTAACGACAAAACCTGAAGTTTACTGTATCTCCTATGACATTTACCAACCTATTGTACATTAAAAGCTGATCGTTATGTATTACTTAAAATTCCTTTCGGAACAGAACATCCACAGAGTCTTCTAATGATGTTTTATCATATATTTAAAATACTCTTTTTGGGTTATTCTCCTCCCCTTATCAAAAAAGACATCCTGCTTTGCACAATCACAAAGCTAGCCAAACTGAACATTAGATATATCGCCACATTGCTAGACTCGGGTAGACCCTCCTGCACTCTCCATCTCAAAATTTAATACATGGGATTCCCATTTCCATTCTTCATACCCCACCCAGCAAAGAAATCTCACACAACTGTCGAACATAGTATCAGAATCACATAACTGAGGATATATCAGCAGTAAATTGGACATTCACATCCCGTGTCCCACACACTGGGCAAGTTGCCACCTCCACTCGCCCAATCTTACATACAGCAATCATGGTAAAAATCCGGTTATGAACCAATTTGAAATCCATTTCAATCCACTCTGGACATTTAAAATTCACCAACACCCCTTTCCAAATCGTGTTGTAGTCCAGCTGCGGGGACATACTCTTCAAAACTCCTAATCAGCTGGAGCCTTGAAACTCCATTGTCTAAATATCCCAAAAAAACCATGAGTGTTGCAGTTGTCTAATTAGAACATAAGAACATAAGAATTAGGAACAGGAGTAGGCCATCTAGCCCCTCGAGTCTGCTCCGCCATTCAATAAGATCATGGCTGATCTGGTCGTGGACTCAGCTCCACTTACCCGCCCTCTCCCCGTAACCCTTAATTCCGTTATTGCTTAAAAATCTATCTATCTTTGACTTGAAAACATTTAATGAGCCAGCCTCAACTGCTTCCTTGGGCAGAGAATTCCACAGATTCACAACCCTCTGAGAGAAGAAATTCTTTCTCAACTCGGTTTTAAATTGGCTCCTCCGTATTTTGAGGCTGTGCCCCCTAGTTCTAGTCTCCCCCACCAATGGAAAAAACCTATCTGCCTCTATCTTGTCTATCCCTTTCATGATTTTAAATGTTTCTATAAGATCACCCCTCATCCTTCTGAATTGCAAGGAGTAAAGACCCAGTCTACTCAATCTATCATCATAAGGTAACCCCCTCATTTCTCGAATCAGCCTAGTGAACCGTCTTTCTACCCCTTCCAAAGCTAGTATATTCTTCCTTAAGTAAGGTGACCAAAACTGCACGCTGTAGGCCAGGTGCGGCCTTACCAATACCTTATACAGTTGCAGCAACACCTCCCTGCTTTTGTACTCCATCCCTTTCGCAATGAAGGCCAACATTCCATTTGCCTTCCTGATTACCTGCTGCACCTGCAAACTAACCTTTTGGGATTCATGCACAAGGACCCCCAGGTCCCTCTGCGCCACAGCATGTTGTTGCCGATGGAGTTGGTGTTGGAGATTGTGGAAGAGGTGTGCAGGGTGGGCATTAACAGGTGCCACACTTTACGGTGGATAAAATGCAAGGAGGGAATCGGGGATACAGGGGTTCGCAGAATAGTGTGGATGACATCCTTAATAAATAATGCAATAATGCAGAGAATGCCAGATGCTCCAAACTTCTGTCGAGTTCCATTCAGCCGCGCTAGCCCCGTAGTCCTGCAAGTTTATTTTCATCATGTGCCTAAACAACTTCATTTTAAAATCATCTATCGTTTCCGCTTCTACCATCCTCATCGGCAATGAATCCCAAGTCATTGCCATTCGCTGTGTAAAAGAGTTCTTCATCCCCTCCCCTCTGTATCTCCAGTTTGAATCAGCATCCCCTCGTCATTTTACCATCAGCGAATCGGAACAGCTGTCTCTGTCTACCTTATTCGATGCCATCATAATCTCGCACACCTCTATCCATTCTCCCCTCAAAGTCATTTACTCCAAAGAGAAGAACCCCAGCATCTCCAACCTAATCCTATAGCTAAAATCCCTCATACCGAGAACCGTTCTGGTAAATCTCCTCTGCAATATTTCAAGCAAATTTTCACGTCTTTACTAATATGTGGTGACCAGAACGGAATGCCATACTCGAGTTGTAGCCTAACCAGAGCTTTATAAAGGTTCAACGTAACTTCCTTGCGTTTGTACAAAATACCTTTCTTTATGAAGCCCAAGTTCTCATATGCTTGGCAAACTACTCAATATATCCTGCCACCATCAAAGATTGATCCAATGAACACATTGGTGCCTCTGTAGCTGTAAACTATTTACAACTGTGCCACAATGTATCACCTCACACTTCTATGTATTAACTTCCAAATTTTTCTTGTCTGGGCATTCTGTGAGCCTAGCTTTGTCCTGTAGAAGTCGACTGGTATCATCTTCACTGTTTGCCACACCTCCAAGTTCGGTATCTTCGGCAAATGTTGTAGTTTTAGTCTATTGTAATATCTAAGTAATGTATCTACAACAGAAAAGCAGTGGTCCGAGCACTAGGAGTAAATGGGTACTTTTCAGAATGGCAGGCAGTGACTAGTGGGGTACCGCAAGGTTCTGTGCTGGGGCCCCAGCTGTTTACACTGTACATTAATGATTTAGATGAGGGGATTAAATGTAATATCTCCAAATTTGCGGATGACACTAAGTTGGGTGGCAGTGTGAGCTGCGAGGAGGATGCTGTGAGGCTGCAGAGCGACTTGGATAGGTTAGGTGAGTGGGCAAATGCATGGCAGATGAAGTATAATGTGGATAAATGTGAGGTTATCCACTTTGGTGGTAAAAACAGAGAGACAGACTATTATCTGAATGGTGACAGATTAGGAAAAGGGGAGGTGCAAAGAGACCTGGGTGTCATGGTACATCAGTCATTGAAGGTTGGCATGCAGGTGCAGCAGGCGGTTAAGAAAGCAAATGGCATGTTGGCCTTCATAGCGAGAGGATTTGAGTACAGGGGCAGGGAGGTGTTGCTACAGTTGTACAGGGCATTGGTGAGGCCACACCTGGAGTATTGTGTACAGTTTTGGTCTCCTAACCTGAGGAAGGACATTCTTGCTATTGAGGGAGTGCAGCGAAGGTTCACCAGACTGATTCCCGGGATGGCGGGACTGACCTATCAAGAAAGACTGGATCAACTGGGCTTGTATTCACTGGAGTTCAGAAGAATGAGAGGGGACCTCATAGAAACATATAAAATTCTGACGGGGTTAGACAGGTTAGATGCAGGAAGAATGTTCCCAATGTTGGGGAAGTCCAGAACCAGGGGTCACAGTCTAAGGATAAGGGGTAAGCCATTTAGGACCGAGATGCGGAGGAACTTCTTCACCCAGAGACTGGTGAACCTGTGGAATTCTCTACCACAGAAAGTTGTTGAGGCCAATTCACTAAATATATTCAAAAAGGAGTTAGATGAGGTCCTTACTGCTAGGGGGATCAAGGGGTATGGCGAGAAAGCAGGAATGGGGTACTGAAGTTGAATGTTCAGCCATGAACTCATTGAATGGCGGTGCAGGCTAGAAGGGCCGAATGGCCTACTCCTGCACCTATTTTCTATGTTTCTATGTTTCTATGACCCTTGGGAAAGAGCACAGTTTACCATCCTGCAGTCTGTAAAGCAACAATTGTCCTTCAGCCAATTTCTTCTCCAAGCTGACACTGGCCCTCCTATTACATCAGCTTCAATGTTGTTAACCAGCCTTTGTCCATACTTTCTTAGGGTCTATATAGAAAAAATCCACTGCGGTCCCACATCCACCTTCTATGGTTCTGAATCAAAAAATGCAATTAGATCAGGCAAACACGATCTGCCTTTTAAAATCAGTGCTTGCTCTCCTTAAGTAGTTTCAGTCTCTCCAAGTGCCTGGTAATTTTTTACTTGATTATGGTTTCTAAAATCAGATGCACCACTGATGTTACACTGACCGCCCCGTTGTGCGAGGATTGTCCAGACACCCTTGTCACATTTGCCAATTTCCAATCATCTGGCACCTCCACTGCATCTCGGGAAGATTGAAAGATCATGTCAAGCCCTTCCACGATCTCCACTACACTTCTCTTAGCAAGCTGAAATGCCCGACATCTGGACAGAAGACATATGTACTCTCAGTTTATCCAGACTTTCCAGTACATCCTACCACTCAATTAGCTCCACCAATTCCGCTTCTACCAATATTTTGTCAGCATCTTCATCCTTTGTAAATACTGACACAAAGTACTCATTAAGTATTCTCACCATCACATGCGCCTCTCAGCAAATATCACCTTCTTTATCCATAATCGGCCACAAACCGCTTCTTATTATCCTATTACTATTTAAATGTCGGTAGAAGACTTTTGGCTTCCCTTTTATGTCAACTGCCATTCTATTCTCATATTATCTCTTTGACAGTTTTATTTTCCTCTTTACTTTTCCCCCTCAACTTCTTTTATTTGGCCCGGTTCTCACTTGACGAATTCTCCTGACTTGCATCATACACTCGCTTTTTTTGTTTAATCATATTATCGCATCATCCAAGGAGCCCTGCTCTTGGTTCCATTTTCTTTGCCTCTTGTTGGAATGTCCCTAGTCTGTACCTGAAACGTCTCCTCGTGATGTTCTGTTCCAGATTTTCCTGCTACTCTTTGGATCCACTTTACCCCGATAGATCCCCTCTCATCGCACTGAAGATTGCCGCGATCCAAACCAGAATTTCTACTTTAGATTGTACCTTGCTCTTCTCTGGTATTAATTTAAAGCTTATGATACGATGATCACTCTTACTCAAATGTTCACCCATTTACTGCCTCCAATCTGTCACACTCCTTTCTCAGATGCTTATGGGAGTTGGATAGAACCACAACCATGAAAAACATCTCTTGTAATACTGGAACCTTGGTACTCCCCGTCCTCCGGATCTGGGCTAACTCACTCATGGATCTGTATTTCCGGTGCGATTACTAACCCGCATTGTTAGGCCACCATATTACATCAAACGTGCATCACTATATTCGCCCAGAATCTCCATATTGCCGAATCTGCACTATACACGTCTATTTGACTAGAGTTGGGCAGTCCTGTCACCAAATCAGACATTAAAAGTCTTTATTAGTCCTAGTGTTGACACGGTCGCCAATTATGCTGGATCTATGGGATAGCCAATTATACTCACATTTAACTCAAACTTGAGGACTGAGATGTCTGATTAATACACTTTCATTCTTAAATAATTGATACAACATTTACTTGCCATGTCCATGAGAGTGGTACCGAAATTTATTCACATGCAAGGGACTCATCTGATGTTGAATAAATTTAAAACAGATATAGACAGTTTCTTATACGATAAGGGAATAAGGGGTTACGGGGAGCGGGTAGGGTAGTGGAGCTGAGTCCATGATCAATGCAGCCATGATCATATTGAATGGTGAGCAGGCTCGAAGTGCTGTATGGCCTACTCCTGTTCCTATTTCTTATGCTCTTATCTTCTTATGTTCTTATGTAAGCTTGTGGTCTTAACTGCTCATGTTATTCTAAGTGGCCAGTGGCAAATCGTGCTTGACTAACTTGATTAAGTTCTTTGAGGAACTTTCAAAAGACATTTGATGAAGTGCCGCATAGTAGATTTGCTGGCAAAATTGAAGCCTATCGTATTTAAGGGACAGTGGTTGCATAGCTACGAAATTGGCTGAGAGACGGAAAGCAGAGTGCTGTCGGGAACGTTATTATTCAGACTGGAGAGATGTATCCGGTAGTGTCCGACAGGTGGCGGTGTTGGGACCACTTCTCCTTTATGATACATATTAATGTCCTGGACTTCAGTACACAGTGCATTATGTCAAAGTTTGCAAATATCACAAATTTACGAATGTAGCAAATAGAGAGGAAACTATCAGACATCAGGGCGATATAGGCAGGCCAGTGAAATGGGCGGAAGCTTCGCTGTTGAAATTTAATGCAGATAATTGTGTACTGAAGCATATTAGTGGTCAAAGTCAGCAGGAGCAAAGTACATTAAGTGGTGCAATTTCAAAGGAGCTGTAGGAAGATGGAGACGTGTTACTTCACAGGTGCAAAAGGTTTGTGAGATTGAACCATGAAAGGTTTTGCTGGACTAGATAGAGGGAAATTGTTTCCATTGGATGGAGGGTCAGAAACCAGAGCAAACGGATTTAAGATAACTGACAAGAAATCTAGTGGGGAAATGTGAAGTTTTTTAACAAAACGAATTATTATCGTGAATGACCTGACTGGAAGGCTGGAGGAACCCGATGTAACACTAACTATGTGGGAAAAGCAACTGACTGGGATTAATTGTATAGCTTTTTCATTGAGCTGCTGAATGCGTGATGGGGCGAATTATATGTTATGTGCTATGTTAGTCTATGAAATGTTTCAGCGGGTATCCTTAGCTTATCGTTTTGACTGTTCATGTCATCTAGATCGAAAGAACTGAAATGATCCGGTGAGCTGTATATTTTATTAGGTTAATTATGTCCTCGTAATTTGATACTATAATGCCAACCAGTGCAAAATACGTCTATATAATATGTGATTGCATTAAACCACGACGTCCCCACATCAAGCCATGTTTCCTTAAACAAATCTGCCGCGATACCATCTATATTGAATTTACTTTGCTTTCTGCATGAGAAATCATGGATACCCGCTATGGACTTCTCGTTCTTCACATCTTTCGCTGCATCATGTAGATCGGGAAGTTGAGAACATGAAATAGAATTCAGTTGTACTGCTGGAACGTCTACTCATCTTTTAATGATTTTAACAATGAAGAAAGACGGACATTTTACCACATTCATCAACTGCTCTCTGAACTTACTCTGTGTCATAGCATAAATATAAGTGTTTGTGCAGCAACTCAGGAGCTGGAGCATGAATCCTATTTCTTTTATGTAGTAAGATACATGTATAATATCATAACCTAAATGCAAAATCCGGTTCCAAATAGAAAAGAACAAAAACACAGCCCATAACATTATGAAATTCCACGAGATAACGAGCAGTAAAATGATGGATTTCATGCGTCTCTCCATCTCTATGTCACTGGGAATCCCCTCGCTGCTGTGATCCCGGAGTCTCCTGCGAGCTCTGCTGGCCACTAAAATGTGTCTGATAGTTAAAGCATTGAGTAGCAGGATCAGAACAAATGGGATGCACGGGGTTAGAATATAATGAAGAAGCTCGAGTGTTGCCCACAAATCTGAAACCATGACAAGAGCACTTACGTAACAGAACCAGTGTGTATTGCTCAACGTGTACCAAGGTACATACATAAAGTACCAGAAAATGCTCTTTAAAAAACTTAGCAAAGTCACTGTTACAAGAACCATAGCCGCGGTTTTCTCAGTGCAATATTTAGTTTTCAGCTTCTGGCAACAAATTGCCACGAATCGATCAAATGTGAAAGTGACGGTGAACCAGACAGAACAGTCTGTGGCTGCATAAAGCAGGACGGCGTGGATATTACACAGGGGGATTCGCTGCACAAAATACAGATGATGAGCAATTGGAATCTGCCTCAATATCAGGTCGGTGATAACGACCAGCAGATCTGCCGCTGCCATGGCCACCAAGTAGCGTGTGACGCATTTGGAGAGACCGCACATTCCACGAGACAGGATCACCATCGTCACTAAATTAGCTGTGAGGAATGGAAATCAACAGGAAATTAACACAGCAGGTTGAAAGTGAATTCATCGGGTTGATGCGGTTGGGGTAAAATTTCTACATTTGTTAGAGTGATGGAATTTAATAATGTTCCTGAGAAAGGACTTTCAGATGGAGACAGGGTGTACAATGCATTGTACACCTCACTAATCTGCAATGAATGGTAGACTGAACCCGGGAATGGGATTTAATTTTGCAAGAGTAATGTGCCATCTAATCAGAGGATTAATATTGAAGTGGTATTAGCCCTCATCTCCAGGTTTGTTGATTCATTGCCTGCTGCTGCAGGAACCCTGGAACCATCGACCTTCTGGGATTGTATTCCCAGTCTGCACCCAATCAGGAGTTAGTTTGGGAAATTTGGGAATGAATCAGTGACCGGGCGAGCGTTCGTCAGTGACGGGGAGAGTGAGTCAGTGACTGGGGGAGAGTGAGTCAGTGACCAGGGAGGGTGAGTCAGTGACCGGGGTGAGTGAGTCAGTGACCAGGGGAGAGTAATTTAGTGAACGGGGAGAGTGAATCAGTGACCAGTGGTGAGTGAATCAGTAACCAGGGAGAGTGAGTCAGTAACCAGGGAGAGTGAGTCAGTGACCAGGGGAGAGTGAGTCAGTAACCAGGGAGAGTGAGTCAGTAACCATGGGAGAGTGAATCAGTAACCAAGGAAAGTGAGTCAGTAACCAGGGGAGAGTGAGTCAGTAACCAGGGAAAGTGAGTCAATAACCAGGGGAGAGTGAGTCAGTGACCGGGGGAGAGTGAGTCAGTGACTGGGGGAGATTGAGTCAGTGACCGGGGGAGAGTGAGTCAGTGACTGGGGGAGAGTGAGTCAGTAACAAGGGGAGAGTGAGTCAGTGACCGGGGAGAGTGAGTCAGTAACCAGGGAGAGTGAGTCAGTAACCAGGGGAGAGTGAATCAGTAACCAGGGAAAATACATCAGTAACCAGGGAAAGTACATCAGTAACCAGTGGAGAGTGAGTCAGTGACCTGGGGAGAGTGAGTCAGTCACCAGGGAGAGTGAGTCAGTGACCGGGGAGAATGAGTCAGTGACTGGGGGAGAGTGAGTCAGTGACCGGGGGAGAGTGAGTCAGTTACCAGGGCAGAGTGAGTCAGTGACCGGGGAGATTGAGTCAGTAACCAGGGGACAGTGAGTCATTCACCCTTGAGGTCGACCCTGGAAGAGCATGAACATAATACGGGAGCAAAGCGAGTTTGGATATTGTGTGAAAATTGGGCTGTGATTCCCTCCGACTCGAATGCTTAGGGTATTCCTACGCGGTATCAGGGCACAAAAAGGAGCTGTTGTTTGAGGTTAGGAAGGGAAAAATATTTAACATATTAATCTGGCGTGAAAGCAACTGATAAATCAGAACAATGCTTCCACATGCATTTAAATCTAACATTTGAAATCCCGTGAAAATAACACGTTATTAAATAACATTTTCGACGACATTGAACTCACCGATCCTCCAAATGGTTTCAAATAATCTAGACAATAAATGTTCTTATACGACGACCAACCCTGTTTTGAGGATGGCACGCACCTGGCGTTTCCTTCTCTCCACAGATGCTCGATCTGTTAAAATCTAGCTGTCCTGGTGTAAATTGGGCAAAGTGGAACAAATCCAGTTTTATACATCCCACATTAATGTGAAGGCAATGGGTGATGGTGTATAACCGGCGGCTAATTCTAATTGTCCAATTTACAAAATCGCGCAAAGATCAAACTGTCCACTGCTGTGTGATTATACATTTTTTCTGATTGTGTTTAATATAACAAAGATTAAATTAACCACCGTGTGGTGTGTTAAAATCTCTGCATCCAATCAGATGATTTGTTTACCCGGAGTTCTATATCGGTGGTTGAGATTGAATTAAATATCTGAACCCAACTACATCAGCGCTAAACCAGAGTTCTGTATCTGTGGTTGAGATTTGATGGGACTCCAATTGACGCGTTGCATTTGCATCAATAAAGTGAACTCACCGCTCATTGTTCTCCAGTGACAATCAACAAGAATCAGTTGCACGGAAGCAGAGCAAGAGATGGGGCAGAGTCAGATGAGGTCTCATTGAGAAATTCTCCTGAACTGTGCTTGATGGACACGCGGTGGGAGATTCCTTGTTCACAGATACGATCGGAAATCAATCCATTGATCTATAACTGGAGACACATTCAATCACGAATGAATTTGTAATCCCATCCTAACCTCCCAGAACACTGACTTATGCTGGGAAAGAGATTGTACAAAGGGGGACATCAGACTGGTCCTGGATCAAGATGGACATTGTTGAACATTGACGGTGTGTTTCTGAGCTTTATGCCACGACTGGTTTCCCTCACTTGGTATAATTCACTCTTTCCAGTGCACGGTGATGGATTCTGGAAACCCATGGACACATCTGTCCAATCGAATAGAATGCGCTCTACTGACGCAGACTATAAGAGATTCATCCAGTGAGATTGTTTGTGTTGGAAATTAACAAAAGATTCCGATCTCTATCTGACCCTATCACATTGAGAAAAGATATTGTCTATTCACTGCACTCAGACAACTCACATTGGGGAATCACAGAGCATTATCAGCCCCACAGCCAGAGAGAATATGTGGGTTCAATTAGTTTCTGGATGTTGTGACCTCAACAGATGGACTGGAGGGTTGCTAATATAACACCACTTTTTAAAAACGGAGGGAGAGAGAAAATGGGTAATTATAGACCAGTTAGCCTGACGTCATTAGTGGGGGAAATGTTGGAATCAATCATTAAGGATGAAATAGCAGCTAATTTGGAAAGCAGTGACAGGATCGGACCAAGTCACCATGGATTTATGAAAGGGAAATCATGCTTGACGAATCTTCTGGAATTTTCTGAGAATGTAACTAGTAGAGTGGACAAGGGAGAACCAGTGGATGTGGTGTATTTGGACTTTCAACAGGCTTTTGACAAGGTCCCGCACAAGAGATTGATGTGCAAAATCAAAGCGCATGGTATTGGGGGTAATGTACTGATGTGGATAGGGAACTGGTTGGCAGACAGTAAGCAGAGAGTCGGGATAAATGCGTCCTTTTCAGAATAGCAGGCAGTGACTAGTGGAGTGTCGCCCCAGCTCTTTACAATATACATTAACGATTTAGATGAAGGAATTGAGTGTAATATCTCCAAGTTTGCAGATGACACTAAGCTGGGTGGCAGGGTGAGCTGTGAGGAGGATGCTAGGAGGCTGCAGGGTGACTTGTACTGGTTAGGTGAGTTGGCAAATGCATGGCAGATGCAGTATAATGTGGATAACTGTGAGGCTTTACATTTTGGGGGCAAAAACAAAAAGGCAGAATATTATCTGAATGGCAGCAGATTAGGAAAAGGGGAGGTTCAACGAGACCTGGGTGTCATGGTTCATCAGTCACTGAAAGTTGGCATGCAGGTCCAGCAGGCGGTGAAGAAGGCAAATTATATGTTGGGCTTCATAGCTAGAGGATTTGAGTAAAGGAGCAGGGAGTTCTTACTGCCTTTGTACAGGGCCTTGGTGAGGCCTCACCTAAATATTGTGTTCAATTTTGCTCTCCCAATCTCAGAGAGTGCAGCGAAGGTTCAACAGACTGATTCCAGGGAGGACTCGACTGTCATATGAGGAGAGACAGGATCAACTGGACCATTATTCACTCGAGTTTAGAAGGATGAGAGGGGATCTCATAGAAACGTAGAGATTCTGATGGGAGTGGACAGGTTAGATGCGGGAAGAATGTTCCCGATGTTGGGGAAGTCCAGAACCAGGGGACATAGTTTTAGGATAAGGGTAGACCATTTAGGGCTGAGATGAGGAGAAACTTCTTCACTCAGAGAGTTGTTAACCTATGGAATTCCGTGCTGCAGAGAGTTGTTGTTGCCAGTTCATTGGATATATTCAACAGGGAGTTAGATATGGCCCTTACGGCTCAGGGGATCAAGGGGTATGGAGAGAAAGCAGGAAAGGCGTACTGAGGGAATGATCAGCCATGAACTTATTGAATGGCGGTGCAGGCTCCAAGGGCCGAATAGCCTACTCCTGCACATATTTTCTATGTTTCTATGTTTCACAGTTAAACATGATCAACAGCATGTGTCGGCAGACATAGTTACTTACCAGGAACTCCGACAACAGCGAGAATGGGGTAGTATATCTTTTCTATCTCAAAAACGAATGCTAGTATCGTTAACTCGTTGATTCTGAAATACATTCTTCTCCTCTCAGTAGAGCCGCTGATCCTTGTGAGTGCCAGAGTTGATGTTCTCTGCGAGATTGTGGTACAACACATTGAGGTGTTTGCCGTATTAATAGAAGAGATAACATCTCCAGTGATACAATTATGGTCCATGGAGAGGCGCATTAATAACAGTCACCGAACAAACACATTTAATTAATCTATGGGGTCTGATATCAATTACAGTCAATGAACAAACACATTCAGTTAAACCCTTTTGAACCAACACTCCTCGCACCACTAAATATAGTTATGGATGTACACTAGAATGTCCCATTGTTGAAAAGTTCTGTAATAATGAGCAAGGACAAAAAAAGGTAAATCAACAGTCTGAGCACATTGATTGTCGATTTGATTTCTTCAAGCTTGCCAACTCAGTCGGCTCTCTTTTTGCAGTCACATACAAAGCCATCTCCGACAGCTTCATGCATCGCTCACCATGCACACCCACTATTCACCCCCTATTCCATTCCAACCCCACTTCTAGCTGCATCTACGCACGTGGACAAATCTCCCCATAATTCACTTATGACCTTTGAGAACTCCTGACTGAATAAATTGTCCATTTTCCAAGGTAGTTCTGAGCCAGGCGATCAGCTGTACCACTCATGCACTGAGAGTTTTGATGTTCTTGTCCCCGGTAAAACTCTTACCCTCTCCTACACTGGTCATTTTCTCAGGAATGGGTCCCATTGTAGCTCCCATAGGTCCAAGGCAATGATTTGATCGTATCTGGCTCACAACTGGTTTACTCATTTAATGTTGAAGCAGGCTTTTCACATACAGCCTTGTCAGATCCTGCATCTTTCACCCTAAGCAGATCCAATATCCAAACTTATCATGGAAAGCAAACATAGACCTTGGCTTCCTTTCAAAACTAACAACTATATTGTTAAATACCTCTGCCCTGTCCCTGCTACAAACACCTCCAAGATTAACTCCGAGGAATTGATGGAATTATTTGTCACTGATACTGAAATTATCTATTCACCTGTTTTTGGCTCATCTCCTTCCCCATCCCTATCAAGGAAAACATCTCCTACTCTATCTCTGAATTCTGATGCTTCGCTAGATTTTCAATATTTCCCCTCATGTCCTACCCGAGCTCATCGTGTCAATGAGACAGACCTTCTGCTATTGTGAACTAATTTCCAAAAACTCTGACATCCCAACTTCCCTTCTTGGTGCAAATATTAACTGCACATTTATAAACATATCCACCATCACATCAAAGCCTTCCTGTTAAAGAAGGCCCACCATCACCTCATGAACTGCCTGATGAAAGAAAATTTCCATCAAGTCTCTCTCGTTTAAAGAGAAAACCCATCATCACCTCAAGGCTTGTCCGGTTAAAGAGAATGCCCTGGATCACCACTGTGACTGCCTGTTTAAATAAGGTCCACTATCACGTCAGGATTTGACCAGTTAAAGAGAAGGCCCACCTTCACTTCAAGGCCCACCCGTTGTTGTCGTTTTCGGGTCTATCTGTCTGTTCAATTGTTCAATATTGACACCACATTCCTTCTAATTATATGGCTTTATTTAGCATAAGCAAGAATTAATACTTTACAATATTTAAGCAGCAGTTTACAAAGTACAACGGAGAATAATATGATTCCTGTCCTTTCAGTAGAAGATGCGACCCAATCCTCATACCGGCTACATGCATACGCATGTTCCCCTGTCTGTTAACTCCGTGGATCCTCTACATTGAGAAAGAACCGAAAACCCTGGGATATACCCCAAAAACCGGAAATGTGGAGAAGTCCATCCAACCACAGAGATTGGTCTTAGGCCTCTGTCAGAAAGCTTTAGTTCATGATGAACCCAATGGGTTTTGACGAAAATGAGACTTTTAGCTGTAAATAACCCTAGGTACAACAGGATTATTTCCACTAATTGTAAAAGAGGAGAAATTAAACTAAAGTAATTAAACTTTGGTCTTGCAAACCAAACTAATCTGCAATCCAGCAAAACATAATCCTGAAGAATTAAAGCAGGGGAATATAACTGATTTTATTTCAACGCCTATCAAAAGTTCATAGTGGGCGTATCCACAATCAAAGATTAGAGATAAGAGTTAACTTCGATAACTTCGAGATAAGGCCGAAATCCAAACCATCGTCAACACCTTCACAGAAGCATAGGAGAGCACGTGCCTTAGACTAAACATCCATAAGACAAAGGTCCTCTCCAACCTGCAAACCGCCACACAGTACCGCCCCAGATTATCAAAATCCACAATGAAGCCTTGGACAAAGTTTACCATTTTCCATACCTCGGGAGCCTACTGCCAACAAGGATAGACTTCAATGACGGTCAAACACCGCCTTCAGTGCACCAGCACAGCCATCGGCTGGCTGAGGAAGAGAGTGTTTGAAGACCAGGACGTCAAACCCGGCACCACGCTCATGGTATACATGGCATAGTAATAACCACCGTGCTTTATGTTTCAGAGACATGGATTATATATAGCAGGCATCTCACAGCACTGGAGAAGTTCCACCAAATCTGGATCCGCAAGATTCTGTAAATCCTTGGCAGGATAGGCGCACCAACGTCAGTGTTCTCTCTTGGGCCAACATCCCCAGCATTGAAGGATTGACCACGTTTGATCAGCTTCCATGGACTTGCCACATCAACTGCATGCCCGAGACGAGACTTCCAAAACAAGCACTCTACGCGGAGCTGCGACACGGCAAGCGAATCCCAGATGGGCAGAGGAAATGCTTCATGGACTCGCTAAAAACCATTTTAATTATGTGTAACTTCCCCACTGACACCTGAGAATCCCTGGCACAAGAACACTCAAAGTGGAGGAGAAGCATCTGGGAAGGTGTGGAACACTCCGAGTCTCTTAGCTGGGAGCAAGCGGAAACCAAGCTCAAGCAGTGGAACGAGTGCATGACAACCCAAGCACCCACCCACCAGTCCCTTCTTCCAGCGTCCCTTCAACCACCGTCTGCCCCACCTGTGAGAGAGACTGGAGATCCCACATCGCAGTCGTCAGTCACGTAAGAACTCGTCTTTAATTTGGAAGCAAGTCATCCTCGACTCTGAGGGACTGACTCAGAAGGAAAAGAGGTATTATTTAACAAAGCTTTTATAAAATCTGATATTATATACGTGGAATAGGAGATGATTCCAGGTAGGTTCACGGAAGCGGTCGTGAGGAATATGGTTTATGAGGAGGATAAGGAAGTAGAGGAAAACGCAATGGGGAGAATGTATGAGAAGATTGTGAGGGCAATGCCACAGGATTCGATGGATGAAATAAATGAGAAAACCTCCAGAGGACGTCAAATGCATCCTGTATTTCGAAGCTTTCTGCTGGAGAGAGCAGAGGAGTCGGTCCAATTAGACTACTGCAACACTCATGGTTTCTTTGGGATATTTAGACCGTGGATTTTCAAGGACTCAGCTGATCAGGAGTTTTGGAAGAGTATGTCCCCACAGCTAGACCACAACACGCTTTCGAAAGGGGTGTGGATGAATTTTAAATATCCAGAGTGGCTTGAAATGGAATTTAAATTGATCCAAAAGCGGATTTTGACCATGATTGCTGTATGTAAGATTGTGCGAGTGGAGGTGGCAACTTGCTCAGTGTGTGGGACACGGGATGTGACTGTCCCATTTACTGGTGATATGTCCTCAATTAAGTGATTCTGATAATATGTTCGACAGTTGTGTGAGGTTTCCTTGCTGGGTGGGGTATGAAGAATGGGAATGGGAATCCCATGTATTAAATTTTGAGATGGAGATAGCAGGAGGGTCTGCCTGAGCGTGGCAATGTGGCGATAAATGTAATGTTCAGTTTGGCTAGATTAGTGATTGTGCAAAGACGGAATCTCCTTTTTGATAAGGGGAGGAGCATAAACCTAAAGGAGTAAGTTACATATATGCTAAAACATCATTTGAAGACTCTGTGGATGTTCTGTTTGCAAAGGAAGTTTAAGTAATAGATAATGATCAGTTTTTAATGTAAAATAGATTGGTAAATGTTACAGGAGACACATTAAACTTCAGGTTTTGTGGTTAATAAGTGGTTGAGGAATGACTGTGCGGCGAGGCGGAATGGATTTGGATGATACAATGCAATGATGCCGATTTGTAAATGAATTTAACGTTGAATAAATCCAAATTGAACAAAATAAGGCGATAGACTACTGATCCATTGTTCACCACGCAAGGTTTTGAGTCATATCCGCATTTTTGTAGTGTTCAATGCTTTATGAGGCTTCCCAGACTGAGGGTAGTTCATTAACTGTTTATTGCCTGTCGGCAACTTATAAACTGTAAAGGTTGGAGAAAAATTCAAAGGTTCAGCACGTGAAAAAATAATGTTAATAAAAGTATCTGCAATATTTGGCTCATCGACCTGAAAGGGGAACCTGCGTTCCCCTCTCCACAGATGGCCATAGAAACATAGAAACATAGAAACATAGAAATTAGGTCCAGGAGCAGGCCATTCGGCCCTTCGATCCTGCACTGCCATTCAATAAGATCATGGCTGATCATTCAACCTCAGTACCCTTTTCCTGCTTTCTCTCCATATCCCTTGATTCCTTTAGCCGTAAGGACCATATCTAACTCCCTTTTGAATATATCTAACGAACTGGCATCAACAACTTTCTGCAGCAGGGAATTCCACAGGTAAACCATTCTCTGAGTGAAGAAGTTTCTTTTCATCTCAGTCACAAATGCCTTACCTCTTATTCGTAGACTGTGACCCCTGGACCTCCAGAGTGTTTCCAGAATGTTCTGAATAATTCCATTCTCAGCTTCTGCGCTCTTTGGCTTTGTGTTTTATGAAGTTGCTCCTTGTGTAAGGAAAAGCGCAAAAAATACAGTGAAAATTGAAGAGAAAGTCGCCTTGACAGTGTGAGTCTTGATATTCAGGAGTAGAATTGTCGGCCCCTGCTCCAGATACCCGGGTTCAATTCCCGGCCAATGCACTGTTGCAAGTCTCCTTAAATAATTTCAGTAAACATATTAAATTCAAGAAGTTACACAAACCGCTGAGCTAAGAAAGGCAATGTTAAGACACTGTATCAAACGTTCCGTTGATTTGATTTCCAGAGAAAAAAATGAGTGAAGGAAGGTAACTTAATCCCCTCACACCCGTGGCACAAACCTCAGGGAAACTGCTCGGAGCTTCCACAAGGAGAGAAAGGGTGGGCCCCGAGCGAGAATGGAGAAGGATTGGGTGGCAGGATTTTGGTTAAAGGTGGGTCGAGCCTGAAGCTGTGGTATAATTTTATGTTGTGATGTGGGTTTGAAGGGCGGTTGAGAGCCAGAGATGTCCAGAGTGCAGGACAAAATGACTGAGTGAGGAGCCAGCGAGGTGGAAGCGCAGGGAATGGAGCTGGAACTCGGGACCTCACACATTTATATTAGTCAAAGCCAAAAGCGAGAATCAGACCCCGAGACCCAGGAGCAGCGGGTAACTGTACCGCACAGATAACAGAGCTGACACAGATACAATCGCATTTTGTGAATATTTAAGGGTCATTAGCTTGCCCAAGGACACAGCAGCCCCGTGCACTCATGGATAATAATTGCATTGATGGTATTCTCAGTTTCGATTCCCTGCCACGGTTGTTCTACACACTGGGAATAAAATATCCAACAGTGAAATGAATGGTCGGTTTATTTATCGTGAAATTCAATGAATACCAAACCTCGCTAGTTGTCATTACCCGCAAGTGCCGCTACTGTTCCAAAGTATGCTCTTTGTTAAAATATATAAGTTCCATCCTTTTTGTGCATTTGCTGCACCGTGCAAACTACCGCCACACCTCCAACCTCCTTTTTCTCTCCAATCGCCTTGAAAGTGTTGTCGGCTCCCAAATCTCGGCCCATCTTTCCTGGAACTCCAGGTTATATCCGTCCAATCTGCTTTGCACCACTGCCACAGTCCCGAAACGGCTCTTACAACAGTGACACATAACGTCCTACATGACTGTGACAAAAGGTAAACTGTCCCGCGCCGTCCTTCTCAACTTATCTGCTAGAGTTGCCGTGTTGAACACTCCATCCTCCGCCAATGCATCTCCACTGCCGTCCAGCTGGATGTGACTGCAATCCCCTCGGTTGATTTTTATCTAACGTGTATTGCCACAGAATCGCCTGCAATAGCTTTTCATCCCGCTGTGGCACTATTAACTCTGGTGTCCACCAAGGAGCAATCTTTGGCCCCCTCCTATATCATCCACCTGCTGCAATGTGGCGACATCATCTGGAAACACAGCGTCAGATTCCACATGTACATCCAGATTTACATCACCACCAGCGCTCTCCACCCTCCACTGTCTCCAAATGATCACAGGTCCGACATCCAGTGCTGGATGAGCTAACATTTTTTCCAACTATATATTGTGAATATTGAAGCCATTTTTTTCAGTCCAGGCAACAAGCTCTGTTTCCTAGCCATTCAGTCCAGTTCTCTGCCTGCCAACTTTTTCAAGCTGATACATATGGTTGGCAACTTTGTTGTCATATTTGACCTCAAGATGAGCCTCCCACCACATATCCACTCTATCACCAAGATCACCCATTTCCACTTCCATCTGACTGCACCGCTGCCTCGGTTCAGCTGCTGCTGAAACCCTATCTCTGCCTTTGTTGCCTCTAGACTTGACTATTCCAATGCGATGCTGGCCGGCTGCCCACGTTCTATCCTCCGTAAATTTGACGTCATCCAAAACTCTGCCGCCCGTGTCCTAACTAGTACCCAGTCGCGATCACCCATCACCCCTGTGCTTGCTGATCAAATTGACTCGTGGTGAAGCAAGGTCTCTATTTTAAAATACAAATAAATAGTTCCAAATCCCCCCCGTGGCCTCGCCCCTCCCTATCTCTATAATCTCCTCCAGCCCCACAACCCCGCAAGATATCAGCGCTTTACTAGTTTTGGCCTCTTGAGTATCCCTGAGTTTAATCGCTCCACCTTTGGTTTAGTATTTGTTGCTGAAATTCGCAGACAATATAAACAACATATATTCAGCACACGCCCGCTGAGAATAGGATCAGGGAGACATGCTTACCTGACAAGCCCTTTAACCAATTAATCCATTGAGCCAATTCAAAATCAAATCTCACAATCTCTCGCAAGTAGCTATCAGCCACCCGTCACTTTCTGTTGGAGATTCAGACCGTCAGTTACACTTGTCTATTTGCCTTTGAATCCCGATGCTGCATTTATCGACCAAACTGGGGCTATGTTCATTATAATTAGTTCACTTGTTGGATTCGCAGTGACGTGGACTCTGAAGGACCAACTTGCTCAATGAAGGAAGACAATATCCATTAAAAAATCGACACTGATAACAAATGCGGACAAGTTCACCATCGCTCAGTAAGTGGTCGGGGCCCAAAGGATGTGGAGACTGGGTTAGCTGTAAAACGTGTTGTTATCACATGATGGCAGGTTCGAGTTCTACCCCAGGGCATTTCACACACTGGGTGAGAATGTCTCCAGCGCGGGAGGGATCTCTTGTACACCCGACAGTTTCATAAATTCTCTGACCTGGTGTAATGGTAATACAAAAACTGGTTTCTCCAACAGAAGCTGACAGTTAATTTACAACATTGTTGATCTGTTCAAATGGGCTGGATTTTCAGCATAATGTTGCCAGGACTCCAACGGTTGGAAGGGGCAGGTGTTGCAATACTGCGCAGCGGCCAGAGGATGGTGCAGCAGTATCAGGTGTTGCTGCACTGCATTGCGCCCAGAAGTGCGAGCAGCTGTACCAGGTGGTGCAATACTGGTCAGCTGCCAGAGGAGGGAGCAGATGTACCAGGTGGTGCAATACTGGACAGCGACCAGAGGAGGGAGCATCTGTAACAGATGGTGCAATACTGGACAGAATCATAGAACCATGGAAATTTATCAAAAGAAGAAGGCTATTTCAGCACATCGTGTACACACCGGCCGACCAAGAGCTAACTAGCCTAATGTCACCTTCCAGCTCTTGGTCCCTAGTCCTGCACGTTACGGCACTTCAAGTGCACATCCAAGTGTTTTCAAATGTGGTGATGCTTTCTGCCTCTACCACTCTTTCAGGCAGAGAGTTGCAGATTCCACCACCCTCTGGTTCAATAAATTTCCCCTCATATCTCCTCTAAACCTTCCCTCAGTTACTTTCAATCTATGCCCCCTGCTGGATCACCGCTCTGTCAAGGGAAACAGGTCCTTCCCAACCTCTCTGACCAGGCCCTTCATAATTTTATATACCTCAATCAGGTCTCCCCTCAGTCTATTCTGTTCCTAATGAAACAGACACAGCATCTCCAATCTTTGCTCATGGACAAAATTCTCCAGTACAGGCAATATTTTTGTAAATCTGCTCTGTACCCTTTCCAGTGCAATCACATCCTTCCTCCAATCTGGTGTCCAGAACTACAGACAGTACCCCAGCTGCGGCCTTAACAGTGTATTAAAACGTTCTTGCTCTTGTGTTTTATACCTCGCCGAACAAAGGCAAATATTCCATTGACCTTCTGAACCACCTTATCTTCCTGATCTGTTATCTTCAGGGAGACAGAGGAGGGAGCAGCTGCACAAGGTGTTGCAATACTGCACAGCGGCCAGTGGAGGGAGCACCAGTACCCAACGCTCGCCGATCCTGTCGAACATACGCGGAGGCGGGAGGGGAGAGGGATTTTAACCCTACCCGCGGGGTGTTCAAATCGATGTCTTGAACAGTTTCGAATGTAGGCATCTGTAACATGGTATTACAGAGATATACAAGATGGTAACTTTTGTGCAGTACTAGTTGAAATTACATTGTGGGAGAAAGACCAAGGTGGAACATGCTCAAAATTAATAGTGAATTCTTCAGGACTGACATCAGGAGAATGATCAACACTTAGAGTGGACTCCAGGCAGAGCGGTGATGGTACAATCCCGGACATGATTTAGGAAATAACTGGATTGAGCAATGGGGTGAAACATGCAGTTATTCAGGAGGGCTGAATTAGATTGGGAAGAATGGACTTCCTCACGGGTAAGGATCATGGGATCAGTACGGCAAGGTGTGAGAAATGTGTCTGCCCTCTCCAGTTGCGTCATTATTTACATGAATGACTGTCTGCAAACTGAATAAGACTGTGACGCCAATCATCCTGATCATTATTTATCCCTCAATCAACATACCAAAGGACAGATTACCTGGTCAATAGCATAATGCTGTATGTGGGAGCTTGCTGTGCGCAAATTGGCTGCCGCGTTTCCTACAATACAACAGTGACTACACTTCTGAAATGCTGCATTGGCTGTAATGCGCTTTGGGACGTCCGAGGGTCGTGAAATGCGCAAAAACTTGCACGTGTTGCATCTGCTTCAGGAAGAAGAAAGTGTAGTGCGGGTTAAAGATCAAAATCAAATTCCAACCAAACTCGCTGACAGAAAGTGTATGTTGTTGAGGAGGCATTACTCGGGATTATTTGCACTGGCCGTCTGCCCACAGCGCTTCAGATTCACGCAGTTTTAATTGGGAACTTCACCATTTTTCCACACCAATAACCCGCCTGCAGGGGTACGGACCGAGAGCTGGTAATTGGGATTAGACTGGATGAACTTTTGTTGGACATAGAAATATAGACACAGAAAATAGGTGCAGGAGTAGGCCATTCCGCCCTTCTAGCCTGCAGCGCCATTCAATGAGTTCATGGCTGAACATGCCACTTCAGTATCCCCTTCCTGCTTTCTCGCCATACCCCTTGATCCCCCTAGTAGTAAGGACTTCATCTAACTCCCTTTTGAATATATTTAGTGAATTGGCCTCAACAACTTTCTGTGGTAGAGAATTTCACAGGTTCACCACACTCTGAGTGGAGAAGTTTCTCCTCATCTCGGTCCTAAATGGCTTACCCCTTATCCTTAGACTGTGACCCCTGGTGCTGGACTTCCCCAACATTTGGAACATTCTTCCTGCATCTAACCTGTCTAAACCCGTCAGAATTTTAAACGTTTCTATGAGGTCCCCTCTCATTCTTCTGAACTCCAGTGAATACAAGCCCAGTTGATCCAGCCTTTCTTGATGGGTCAGTCCCACCATCCCGGGAATCAGTCTGGTGAACCTTCGCTGCACTCCCTCAATAGTAAGAATGTCCTTCCTCAAGTTAGAACGGCGCAGATATAATGGTAAGTAAAACAGGGAATAGAATACGGCCAGGGTAATCTCCTGGACGAGTTTCGATCGATTGAATCGGCTGGAGAGGAATTTTCCCAGATGTTTTCTCCCTAAATTGGCTTGGGTTTTCATCTGCTTTTTCCTTTCCCAGGAGCTCACATGGCTTCGGTTGGGGTGGAGTTTAGATGTTTTTAGTTTAAGGGGTGTTGCAGTGGTGTGGAGTGGACTGGTTTGGCTGGGAGCTCTTTGTCTTTCCGTCATTGTTTATGGGTTGGTATGTAACCTTCAGCGCTGCTGACAAAGGGCCGTGCGTCTCTTTATCAGCCAGCGTGGACACGATGGGCCACAATGGCCTCCTTCTGCGCTGTAAATTTCTATGTTTCTATGCTTCTAAGTTTCAACGGCAGTTAATTGTCAAAAATAGTGCTTTCTCTGGGATTTGAACACAGGACCTCTCACATATTCCAGCCAATACACGGGAAGTGAGAATCCTACCTCTGAACCAATGCTGGAGCCAAGCGCACTCAAGATGTACCCATAATCAAACCATGTGTTGGTCATTCGTGATAAACAAAGCGATTGAGACCGAGACTGCCCTGATTGCCTTTTCTACCTGCCTGCTGAAGTGCCGAACAATGCCGCTCCGGCAGTTATTGAGCACTGTGGACAGTAATGTATTGAAGCAACAAGTGCCCATCGTGTGCAGCAGCAGAGTTGGTGGATTAGTTTCGTGTGCGGCCTCAGAATTGGACAGTGTATCAGTAAAGGCACTGAGTTGACATGGAGGCAGCAAGTGATGCAACAGCCGCCCCGGAACTGACTGTTTGAGTCTGCGACTGTGGCCTGTGTTGTTTGAACCAGGGGTTTACTGTCAGTTCACAACACTAAGCAGTATCGGCCCCATTATATTTTCGGCCACATCCGCAGATTAGTGGCCGAGGTCAGACAGATTGTTCCCTCTCTCACGGGGGTTCGCTGAGGCTCCAGCTCCCCTGATCACCAAATTCACCAGTCTGTAGATGTAAACATGAAAAAACCAAATCTCAGCCCAAACACACAGGTCTGCCGATCGATAAAGATCAAAGCAGTTCCAGAGTCGAGCAAGACAACTGCAACATAGACCAAGGGAGGGCGGAAACAATCAGAATTTGACACAGGCACAGACTTTACCTAACTGACCCAGACACTGCCTACACACAAGCAGGCACTTCCTACACAGAACTAGACTGTGCCTACACAGACCCAGGCTGTGCCTACACAGACTCCGACTGTGTCTACACAGACCCTGACTGTGTCTATACAGACCCAGACTGTGTCTACACAGACCTAGACGGTGCCTACACAGACCCAGACTGTGCCTATACAGACCTAGACTGTGCCTATACAGACCCAGACTGTGCCTACACAGACCTAGACCGTGCCTAGACAGACCTATACCGTGCCTACACAGACCCAGACTGTGTCTATACAGACCCAGACTGTGCCTGCACTGACCGAGACTATGCCTACACAGACCCAGACTGTGCCTACACAGACTCCGACTGTGTCTACACAGACCCAGACTGCGTCTATACAGACCCAGACTATGTCTACACAGACCTAGACCGTGCCTACACAGACCCAGACTGTGCCTATACAGACCTAGACTGTGCCTATACAGACCCAGACTGTGCTTACACAGACCTAGACCATGCCTACACAGACCTAGACTGTGCCTTCACAGACCCAGACTGTGTCTATACAGTCGCAGACTGTGCCTATACAGACCCAGGCTGTGCCTATATAGACTTAGACTGTGTCTACACAGACACCGACTGTGCCTACACAGAACTAGACCATGCCTACACAGACCCAGACTGTGCCTGCACAGACCCAGGCTCCGCCTACATGGACTCAGACTCTGCCTACACAGACCCAGACTGAGCCTGCACAGACCCATACTGCGCTATACTGACCCAGACTGTGCCAACACAGATCCAGACTGTGCTACACAGCCCCAGAATGTGCCTACACAGAATCTTCCTACACAGACCCAGACTGTGCCGACACAGACCCAGACAGTTCCTGCACAGACTCAGACTGTGTCTACACTGACCCAGACTGTGCCTACACAGACCTAGACTGTGCCTACACAGACCCAGGCTGTGCCTAAACAGACTCCGACTGTGCCTATACAGACCTAGACTGTGCCTATACAGACCCAGACTGTGTCTATACAGTCCCAGACTGTGCCTACACAGACCCAGGCTGTGCCTATACAGACTCAGACTGTGTCTATACAGAACCAGACTGTGCCTACACAGACCTAGACCATGCCTACACAGACCCAGACTGTGCCTATACAGACCTAGACTGTGCCTATACAGACCCAGACTGTGCCTACACAGACCTAGACCGTGCCTACATAGACCCACACTGTGTCTATATAGACCCAGACTGTGCCTAAAGAGACCCAGGCTGTGCCTATACAGACTCAGACTGTGTCTACACAGATCCAGACTGTGCCTACACAGACCCAGACCATGCCTACACAGACACAGACTGTGCCTGCACAAACCCAGACTCCACCGACATGGACTCAGACTCTGCCGATACTGACCCAGACTGTGCCTACACAGATCCAGACTGTGCTACACAGCCCCAGAATGTGCCTGCACAGACTCTTCCTACACAGACACAGACACAGACTGTGACTACACTGACCCAGACTGTGCATACACAGACCCAGACTGTGCCTACACAGATCCAGACTGTGCTACACAGCCCCAGACTGTGCCTACACAGACCCAGGCAGTTCCTACACAGACCCAGGCTGTACCTACACAGACTCCAACTGTGTCCACACAGACCCTGACTGTGTCTATACAGAACCAGACTGTGCCTACACAGACCTAGACCATGCCTACACAGACCCAGACTGTGCCTATACAGACCTAGACTGTGCTTATACAGACCCAGACTGTGCCTACACAGACCTACACCGTGCCTACACAGACCTAGACCGTGTCTACACAGACCCAAACTGTGTCTATACAGACCCAGACTGTGCCTTCGCAGACTCAGGCTGTGCCTATACAGACTCAGACTGTGTTTACACAGACCCAGACTGTGCCTACACAGACCCAGACCATGCCTACACAGACCCAAACTGTGCCTGCACAGACCCAGACTCCGCCTACATGGACTCAGACTCGGCCTACACAGAACCAGACTGTGCCTACACAGACCCAATCTGCGCTATACTGACCCAGACTGTGCCTACACAGATCCAGACTGTGCTACACAGCCCCAGAATGTGCCTGCACAGACTCTTCCTACACAGACCCAGACTGTGACTACACTGACCCAGACTGTGCCTATACAGACACAGACTGTGTCTACACAGACCCAGACTGTGTCTATACAGACCCAGACTACGCCTACACAGACCGAGACCGTGCCTACACAGAACCAGACTGTGCCTATGCAGACGTAGACTGTGCCTATGCAGACCCAGACTGTGCCTACACAGACTCAGGATGTGCCTATACAGACCCAGACTGTGCCTACACAGATCCAGACTGTGCTACACAGCCCCAGACTGTGCCTACACAGACCCAGACAGTTCCTACACAGACCCAGACTGTGTCTACACTGACCCAGACTGTGCCTACACAGACCTAGACTGTGCCTACACAGACCCAGGCTGTGCCTACACAGACTCCGACTGTGTCTACACAGACCCAGACTGTGCTATACAGAACCAGACTGTGCCTATACAGACCTAGACCATGCCTACACAGACCCGGACTGTGCCTACACAGACCTAGACTGTGTCTATACAGACCCAGACTTTGCCTACACAGACCCAAGCTGTGCCTATACAGACTCAGGCTGTTTCTACACAGACCCAGACTGTGCCTACACAGACCCAGACCATGCCTACACTGACCCAGACTGTGCCTGTACAGACCCAGACTCCGCCTACATGTGCTCAGGCTCTGCCTACACAGACCCAAGCTGTGCCTATACAGACTCAGGCTGTTTCTACACAGATCCAGACTGTGCTACACAGCCTCAGAATGTGCCTACACAGAATCTTCCTACACAGACCCAGACTGTGCCTGCACTGACTGAGACTATGCGTACAGAGACCCAGACTGTGCCTACACAGACTCCGACTGTGTCTACACAGACCCAGACTGTGTCTATACAGACCCAGACTGTGTCTACACAGACCTAGACCGTGCCTGCACAGACCCAGACTGTGCCTATACAGACCTAGACCGTGCCTACACAGACCTGGACCGTGCCTACACAGACCCAGACTGTGTCTATACAGTCCCAGACTGTGCCTTCACAGACCCAGGCTGTGCCTATACAGACTCAGACTGTGTCTACACAGACCCAGACTGTGCCTACACAGACCCAGACCATGCCTACACAGACCCAGACTGTGCCTGCACAGACCCAGATTCCGCCTACATGGACTCAGACTCTGTCTACACAGACCCAGACTGTGCCTACATAGACCCATACTGCGCTATACTGACCCAGACTGTGCCTACACAGATCCAGACTGTGCTACACAGCCTCAGAATGTGCCTACACAGAATCTTCCTACACAGACCCAGACTGTGCCTGCACTGACCGAGACTATGCCTACACAGACACAGACTGTGCCTACACAGATCCAGACTGTGCTACACAGCCCCAGACTGTGCCTACATAGACACAGACAGTTCCTACACAGACCCAGACTGTGCCTACACAGACCCAGTCTGTGCCTATACAGACTCAGGTTGCTTCTACACAGACGCAGAGTGTGCCTACACAGACCCAGACTGTGCTACACAGCCCCAGACTGTGCCTAAACAGACCCAGACAGTTCCTGCACAGACCCAGACTGTTTCTACACTGACCCAGACTGTGCCTACACAGACCTAGACTGTGCCTACACAGACCCAGGCTGTGCCTACACAGAATCCGACTGGGCCTATACAGACCTAGACTGTGCCTATACACAGCCAGACTGTGCCTACACAGACCTAGACCGTGCCTACACAGACCTAGACCTTGCCTACACAGACCCAGACTGTGTCTATACAGTCCCAGACTGTGCCTACACAGACCCAGGCTGTGCCTATATAGACTCAGACTGTGTCTATACAGAACCAGACTGTGCCTACACAGACCTAGACCATGCCTACAAAGACCCAGACTGTGCCTATACAGGCCTAGACTGTGCCTATACAGACCCAGACTGTGCCTACACAGACCTAGACCGTGCCTACACAGACCTAGACCGTGCCTACATAGACCCAGACTGTGTCTGTACAGACCTAGACTGTGCCTAAACAGACCCAGGCTGTGCCTATACAGACTCAGACTGTGTCTACACAGATCCAGACTGTGCCTACACAGACCCAGACCATGCCTACACAGACCCAGACTGTGCCTGCACAAACCCAGACTCCGCCTACATGGACTCAGACTCAGCCTATACCGACCCAGACTGTGCCTACTCAGATCCAGACTGTGCTACACAGCTCCAGAATGTGCCTGCACAGACTCTTCCTACACAGACCCAGACTGTGACTACACTGACCCAGACTGTGCCTATACAGACCCAGACTGTGCCGACACAGACTCCGACTGTGTCTACACAGACCTAGACTGTGCCTATACAGACCCAGACTGTGCCTACACAGACCTAGACCGTGCCTACACAGACCTAGACCGTGCCTACATAGACCCACACTGTGTCTATATAGACCCAGACTGTGCCTAAACAGACCCAGGCTGTGCCTATACAGACTCAGACTGTGTCTACACAGATCCAGACTGTGCCTACACAGACCCAGACCATGCCTACACAGACACAGACTGTGCCTGCACAAACCCAGACTCCACCGACATGGACTCAGACTCTGCCTATACTGACCTAGACTGTGCCTACACAGATCCAGACTGTGCTACACAGCTCCAGAATGTGCCTGCACAGACTCTTCCTACACAGACACAGACACAGACTGTGACTACACTGACCCAGACTGTGCATACACAGACCCAGACTGTGCCACACAGATCCAGACTGTGCTACACAGCCCCAGACTGTGCCTACACAGATCCAGGCAGTTCCTACACAGACCCAGGCGGTACCTACACAGACTCCGACTGTGTCCACACAGACCCAGACTGTGTCTATACAGAACCAGACTGTGCCTACACAGACCTAGACCATGCCTACACAGACCCAGACTGTGCCTATACAGACCTAGACTGTGCTTATACAGACCCAGACTGTGCCTACACAGACCTACACCGTGCCTACACAGACCTAGACCGTGTCTACACAGACCCAAACTGTGTCTATACAGACCCAGACTGTGCCTTCACAGACTCAGGCTGTGCCTATACAGACTCAGACTGTGTTTACACAGACCCAGACTGTGCCTACACAGACCCAGACCATGCCTACACAGACCCAAACTGTGCCTGCACAGACCCAGACTCCGCCTACATGGACTCAGACTCGGCCTGCACAGAACCAGACTGTGCCTACACAGACCCAATCTGCGCTATACTGACCCAGACTGTGCCTACACAGATCCAGACTGTGCTACACAGCCCCAGAATGTGCCTGCACAGACTCTTCCTACACAGACCCAGACTGTGACTACACTGACCCAGACTGTGCCTATACAGACCCAGACTGTGCCTACACAGACTCCGACTGTGTCCACACAGACCCAGACTGTGTCTATACTGGGTGGGTATAGACTGGGTGTTATGTAATGAGAAAGGATTAATTAGCAATCTCGTTGTGCGAGGCCCCTTGGGGAAGAGTGACCATAATATGGTGGAATTCTGCATTAGGATGGAGAATGAAACAGTTAATTCAGAGACCATGGTCCAGAACTTAAAGAAGGCTAACTTTGAAGGTATGAGGCGTGAATTGGCTGAGATGGATTGGCGAATGATACTTAAGGGGTTGACTGTGGATGGGCAATGGCAGACATTTAGAGACCGCATGGATGAACTACAACAATTGTACATTCCTGTCTGGCATAGAAATAAAAAAGGGAAGGTGGCTCAACCGTGGCTATCAAGGGAAATCAGGGATAGTATTAAAGCCAAGGAAGTGGCATACAAATTGGCCAGAAATAGCAGCGAACCTGGGGACTGGGAGAAATTTAGAACTCAGCAGAGGAGGACAAAGGGTTTGATTAGGGCAGGGAAAATGGAGTATGAGAAGAAGCTTGCAGGGAACATTAAGACGGATTGCAAAAGTTTCTATAGATATGTAAAGAGAAAAAGGTTAGTAAAGACAAACGTAGGTCCCCTGCAGTCAGAATCAGGGGAAGTCATAACGGGGAACAAAGAAATGGCGGACCAATTAAACAAGTACTTTGGTTCGGTATTCACGAAGGAGGACACGAACAACCTTCCGGTTATAAAAGGGGTCGGGGGGTCTAGTAAGGAGGAGGAACTGAGGGAAATCCTTATTAGCCGGGAAATTGTGTTGGGGAAATTGATGGGATTGAAGGCCGATAAATCCCCAGGGCCTGATGGACTGCATCCCAGAGTACTTAAGGAGGTGGCCTTGGAAATAGTGGATGCGTTGACAGTCATTTTCCAACATTCCATTGACTCTGGATCAGTTCCTATGGAGTGGAGGGTAGCCAATGTAACCCCACTTTTTAAAAAAGGAGGGAGAGAGAAAACAGGGAATTATAGACCGGTCAGCCTGACATCGGTAGTGGGTAAAATGATGGAATCAATTATTAAGGATGTCATAGCAGTGCATTTGGAAAGAGGTGACATGATAGGTCCAAGTCAGCATGGATTTGTGAAAGGGAAATCATGCTTGACAAATCTTCTGGAATTTTTTGAGGATGTTTCCAGTAGAGTGGATAAGGGAGAACCAGTTGATGTGGTATATTTGGACTTTCAGAAGGCGTTCGACAAGGTCCCACACAAGAGATTGATGTGCAAAGTTAGAGCACATGGGATTGGGGGTAGTGTACTGACATGGATTGAGAACTGGTTGTCAGACAGGAAGCAAAGAGTAGGAGTAAATGGGTACTTTTCAGAATGGCAGGCAGTGACTAGTGGGGTACCGCAGGGTTCTGTGCTGGGGCCCCAGCTGTTTACACTGTACATTAATGATTTAGATGAGGGGATTGAGTGTAGTATCTCCAAGTTTGCGGATGACACTAAGTTGGGTGGCAGTGTGAGCTGCGAGGAGGATGCTGTGAGGCTGCAGAGCGACTTGGATAGGTTAGGTGAGTGGGCAAATGCATGGCAGATGAAGTATAATGTGGATAAATGTGAGGTTATCCACTTTGGTGGTAAAAACAGAGAGACAGACTATTATCTGAATGGTGACAGATTAGGAAAAGGGGAGGTGCAAAGAGACCTGGGTGTAATGGTACATCAGTCATTGAAGGTTGGCATGCAGGTGCAGCAGGCGGTTAAGAAAGCAAATGGCATGTTCGCCTTCATAGCAAGGGGATTTGAGTACAGGGGCAGGGAGGTGTTGCTACAGTTGTACAGGGCATTGGTGAGGCCACACCTGGAGTATTGTGTACAGTTTTGGTCTCCTAACCTGAGGAAGGACATTCTTGCTATTGAGGGAGTGCAGCGAAGGTTCACCAGACTGATTCCCGGGATGGCGGGACTGACCTATCAAGAAAGACTGGATCAACTGGGCTTGTATTCACTGGAGTTCAGAAGAATGAGAGGGGACCTCATAGAAACATATAAAATTCTGACGGGGTTAGACAGGTTAGATGCAGGAAGAATGTTCCCAATGTTGGGGAAGTCCAGAACCAGGGGTCACAGTCTAAGGATAAGGGGTAAGCCATTTAGGACCGAGATGCGGAGGAACTTCTTCACCCAGAGAGTGGTGAACCTGTGGAATTCTCTACCACAGAAAGTTGTTGAGGCCAATTCACTAAATATATTCAAAAAGGAGTTAGATGAGGTCCTTACTGCTAGGGGGATCAAGGGGTATGGCGAGAAAGCAGGAATGGGGTACTGAAGTTGAATGTTCAGCCATGAACTCATTGAATGGCGGTGCAGGCTAGAAGGGCCGAATGGCCTACTCCTGCACCTATTTTCTATGTTTCTATGACCCAGACTACGCCTACACAGACCGAGACCGTGCCTACACAGAACCAGACTGTGCCTATGCAGACGTAGACTGTGCCTATGCAGACCCAGACTGTGCCGACACAGACCCAGGATGTGCCTATACAGACCCAGACTGTGCCTACACAGATCCAGACTGTGCTACACAGCCCCAGACTGTGCCTACACAGACCCAGACAGTTCCTACACAGACACAGACTGTGTCTACACTGACCCAGACTGTGCCTACACAGACCCAGGCTCTGCCTACACAGACCCAGACTGTGCCTACACAGACCCAGACCATGCCTACACTGACCCAGACTGTGCCTACACAGACCTAGACCGTGCCTACACAGACCTAGACCGTGTCTACACAGACCTAGACCGTGTCTACACAGACTGTGTCTATACAGACCCAGACTGTGCCTACACAGACCCAAGCTGTGCCTATACAGACTCAGGCTGTTTCTACACAGACCCAGACTGTGCCTACACAGACCCAGACCATGCCTACACTGACCCAGACTGTGCCTGTACAGACCCAGACTCCGCCTACATGGACTCAGACTCTGCCTACACAGACCCAGACCGTACCTACACAGACCCAGAATGCGCTATACTGACCCAGACTGTGCCTACACAGATCCAGACTGTGCTACACAGCCTCAGAATGTGCCTACACAGAATCTTCCTACACAGACCCAGACTGTGCCTGCACTGACTGAGACTATGCGTACAGAGACCCAGACTGTGCCTACACAGACTCCGACTGTGTCTACACAGACCCAGACTGTGTCTATACAGACCCAGACTGTGTCTACACAGACCTAGACCGTGCCTGCACAGACCCAGACTGTGCCTATACAGACGTAGACCGTGCCTACACAGACCTGGACCGTGCCTACACAGACCCAGACTGTGTCTATACAGTCCCAGACTGTGCCTACACAGACCCAGGCTGTGCCTATACAGACTCAGACTGTGTCTACACAGACCCAGACTGTGCCTACACAGACCCAGACCATGCCTACACAGACCCAGACTGTGCCTGCACAGACCCAGATTCCGCCTACATGGACTCAGACTCTGACTACACAGACCCAGACTGTGCCTACATAGACCCATACTGCGCTATACTGACCCAGACTGTGCCTACACAGATCCAGACTGTGCTACACAGCCTCAGAATGTGCCTACACAGAATCTTCCTACACAGACCCAGACTGTGCCTGCACTGACCGAGACTATGCCTACACAGACACAGACTGTGCCTACACAGATCCAGACTGTGCTACACAGCCCCAGACTGTGCCTACATAGACACAGACAGTTCCTACACAGACCCAGACGGTGCCTACACAGACCCAGTCTGTGCCTACATAGACACAGACAGTTCCTACACAGACCCAGACTGTGCCTACACAGACCCAGTCTGTGCCTATACAGACTCAGGTTGCTTCTACACAGACGCAGAGTGTGCCTACACAGACCCAGACTGTGCTACACAGCTCCAGACTGTGCCTAAACAGACCCAGACAGTTCCTGCACAGACCCAGACTGTGTCTACACTGACCCAGACTGTGCCTACACAGACCTAGACTGTGCCTACACAGACCCAGGCTGTGCCTACACAGAATCCGACTGTGCCTATACAGACCTAGACTGTGCCTATACAGACCCAGACTGTGCCTGCACAGACCTAGACCGTGCCTACACAGACCTAGACCGTGCCTACACAGACCCAGACTGTGTCTATACAGTCCCAGACTGTGCCTACACAGACCCAGGCTGTGCCTATATAGACTCAGACTGTGTCTATACAGAACCAGACTGTGCCTACACAGACCTAGACCATGCCTACAAAGACCCAGACTGTGCCTATACAGGCCTAGACTGTGCCTATACAGACCCAGACTGTGCCTACACAGACCTAGACCGTGCCTACACAGCCCTAGACCGTGCCTACATAGACCCAGACTGTGTCTGTACAGACCTAGACTGTGCCTAAACAGACCCAGGCTGTGCCTATACAGACTCAGACTGTGTCTACACAGATCCACACTGTGCCTACACAAACCCAGACCATGCCTACACAGACCCAGAATGTGCCTGAACAAACCCAGACTCCGCCTACATGGACTCAGACTCAGCCTATACCGACCCAGACTGCGCCTACTCAGATCCAGACTGTGCTACACAGCTCCAGAATGTGCCTGCACAGACTCTTCCTACACAGACACAGACTGTGACTACACTGACCCAGACTGTGCATACACAGACCCAGACTGTGCCTACACAGATCCAGACTGTGCTACACAGCCCCAGACTGTGCCTACACAGACCCAGGCAGTTCCTACACAGACCCAGGCTGTACCTACACAGACTCCGACTGTGTCCACACAGACCCAGACTGTGTCTATACAGAACCAGACTGTGCCTACACAGACCGAGACCATGCCTACACAGACCCAGACTGTGCATATACAGACCTAGACTGTGCCTATACAGACCCAGACTGTGCCTACACAGACCTACACCGTGCCTACACAGACCTAGACCGTGCCTACACAGACTCAAACTGTGTCTATACAGACCCAGACTGTGCCTTCGCAGACCCAGGCTGTGCCTGTACAGACTCAGACTGTGTTTACACAGACCCAGACTGTGCCTACACAGACACAGACCATGCCTACTCAGATCCAGACTGTGCCTGCACAGACCCAGACTCCCCCTACATGGACTCAGACTCAGCCTACACAGACCCAGACTGTGCCTACACAGACCCAAACTGCGCTATACTGACCCAGACTGTGCCTACACAGATCCAGACTGTGCTACACAGCCCCAGAATGTGCCTGCACAGACTCTTCCTACACAGACCCAGACTGTGACTAAACTGACCCAGACTGTGCCTATACAGACCCAGACTGTGCCTACACAGACTCCGACTGTGTCTACACAGACCCAGACTCTGTCTATACAGACACAGACTGTGCCTACACAGACCTAGACCGTGCCTACACAGACCCAGACTGTGCCTATACAGACCTAGACTCTGCCTATACAGACCCAGACTGTGCCTACACAGACACAGGATGTGCCTATACAGACTCAGACTGTGCCTACACAGACCCAGACTGTGCCTACACAGACCCAGACCATGCCTACACAGACCCGGACTGTGCCTGCATAGACCCAGACTCCGTCTACATGGACTCAGACTCTGCCTACACAGACCCAGACTGTGCCTGCACAGACCCAGACTGCGCTGTACTGACCCAGACTGTGCCTACACAGATCCAGACTGTGCTACGCAGTCCCAGAATGTGCCTACACAGACTCTTCCTACACTGACCCAGACTGTGCCTACACTGACCCAGACTGTGCCTACACAGACCCAGACTGTGCCTACACAGCCCGAGACTGTGCCTACACAGACTCTTCCTACACAGACCCAGACTGTGCCTACACTAACCCAGACTGTGACTACAGAGACCCAGACTGTGCCTACACAGATCCAGACTGTGCTGCACAGCCCCAGGCTGTGCCTACACAGACCCAGACAGTTCCTACACAGACCCAGACTGTGTCTACAGTGACCCAGACTGTGCCTACACAGACCTAGACTGTGCCTACACAGACCCAGGCTATGCCTACACAGACTCCGACTGTGTCTACAGAGACCCAGACTGTGTCTATACAGAACTAGACTGTGCCTATACAGACCTAGACCATGCCTACACAGACCCGGACTGTGCCTACACAGACCTAGACTGTGCCTACACAGACCCAGACTGTGCCTACACAGACCCAGACCATGCCTACACTGACCCAGACTGTGCCTGTACAGACCCAGACTCCGCCTACATGGACTCAGACTCTGCGTACACAGACCCAGACTGTACCTAGACAGACCCAGAATGCGCTATACTGACCCAGACTGTGTCTATACAGATCCAGACTGTGCTACACAGCCTCAGAATGTGCCTACACAGAATCGTCCTACACAGACCCAGACTGTGCCTGCACTGACTGAGACTATGCGTACACAGACCCAGACTGTGCCTACACAGACTCCGACTGTGTCTACACAGACCCAGACTGTGTCTATACAGACCCAGACTGTGTCTACACAGACCTAGACCGTGCCTACACAGACCCAGACTGTGCCTATACAGACCTAGACCGTGCCTATACAGACCCAGACTGTGCCTACACAGCCCTAGACCGTGCCTATACAGACCTAGACCGTGCCTACACAGACCCAGACTGTGTCTATACAGTCGCAGACTGTGCCTACACAGAGCCAGGCTGTGCCTATACAGACTCAGACTGCGTCTACACAGACCCAGACTGTGCCTACACAGACCCAGACCATGCCTACACAGACCCAGACTGTGCCTGCACAGACCCAGACTCCGCCTACATGGACTCAGACTCTGACTACACAGACCCAGACTGTGCCTATACAGACCCATACTGCGCTACACAGACCCAGACTGTGCCTGCACTGACCGAGACTATGCCTACACAGACACAGACTGTGCCTACACAAATCCAGACTGTGCTACACAGCCCCAGACTGTGCCTACACAGACACAGACAGTTCCTACACAGACCCAGACTGTGCCTACACAGACCCAGGCTGTGCCTATACAGACTCAGACTCTTCCTTCACAGACCAAACTGTGACTACACTGACCCAGGCTGTGCCTATACAGACTCAGACTCTTCCTTCACAGACCAAACTGTGAGTACACTGACCCAGACTGTGCCTACGCAGACCCAGACTGTGCCTACACAGATCCAGACTGTGCTACACAGCCCCAGACTGTGCCTACACAGACCCAGGCAGTTCCTACTCAGACCCAGACTGTGTCTACACTGAACCAGACTGTGCCTACACAGATCCAGACTGTGCCTACACAGATCCAGACTGTGCTACACAGCCCCAGAATGTGCCTGCCCAGGCTCTTCCTTCACAGACCAAACTGTGACTACACTGACCCAGACTGTGCCTACAGTGACCCAAACTGTGCCTACCAGACCCAGACTGTGCCTACAAAGATCCAGACTGTGCTACACAGCACCAGACTGTGCCTACACAGACTCTTCCTACACAGACCCAGACTGTGCCTACACTGACCCAGACTGTGCCTCCACGGACCCAGACTGTGCTACACAGCCCCAGACTGTGCCTACACAGATCCAGGCAGTTCCTACACAGACCCAGACTGTGTCTACACTGACCCAGACTGTGCCTACACAGACCTAGACTGTGCCTACACAGACCCAGGCTGTACCTACACAGAATCCGACTGTGTCTACACAGACCCAGACTGTGCCTACACAGACTCAGACGGTGCCTACACAGACCCAGACAGTTCCGACACAGAGCCAGACTGTGCCTACACAGACACAGACAGTTCCTACACAGACCCAGACTGTGCCTACACAAACCCAGACTGTGCCTACACTGATCCAAACTGTGCCTACACAGACCTAGACTGTGCCTACACTGACCCAGACTGTGCCGAAACAGAACCAGACTGTGCCTACACAGACCCAGACAGTTCCTACAGAGACCCAGACTGTGCCTACACAGACCCCGACTATGCCAAACAGACCCATACTGTGCCAAGCAGACCCAGAATCTGCCTACACAGAGCCAAACTGTGCCGACACAGACCAAAACTGTGCCTACACTGACCCATACTGTGCCAAACAGACCCAGAATGAGCTTACCCTGACTCAGGCTGCTCTTACGCACAGCGAGAAAGCTCCAAAAGGGACTGTTCCTACGCAGGCTCAGACTGCTTCTAAACAGATCCAGGACGCTCCTGTACAGAGCCAGGCGACTCCTATGCCAGCAGGTACTGTTCCTACACAGACCCAGAGAACTACTACACAGACCCAGACACTCCTCTGCGGGCCCCAAATGCTCCAACATGGTCCCAGACTTCTTCTGCACAAACCAAGACATCAACTACACATACCCAGCATCACCTACACTGAACCAAACATCCCATAACCAGCGCGAGACGACTCCTACACAGTTCAATGCAGCCCCACAGAGCCACAGACAGCCCACGACATGGATGGAAGCAGTTCATTTCACAGACACAGGCAGCTGCTACACAGATCCATAAGGCACAGGTTTGACCTAGACAGCTCCTACCGTGACCCAGGGAGCATATAAGCCTCCCCAAGTAGTCCCCACACTGATATAGACAGTTCCTACCCTAGCACAGATAGTTTACAGAAAGGACCGGACAGTTCCTACATGTTCTTAGATAGCTTCTTTGGGAGACCCGGACAGCTCATTTCACAGACCACGACAGCAACGACACTGAATTCAAAGCTTGAACCCAGATCCAGGCAGCTCCCACACTGACCCAGTGAGCTCCAGCAGAGACCGAGACATTCCACAGCAAAACAGGCGCTCCTCCGCAGACAGGATCATCTGCTGCATTGTCGCAGGCAACTCTTGAACCAACGCAGTCTGCTCCAGCCCTGACACCGCGAGCTGCAACACAGATAGCTGCTATACACAGACAGTGCGCTCCGACATCGACCCAGACAGCTCCGACACAGACCCGGGCAGCTATTAGATCTAGCCAGCCAGCTACCACACAGCCCCGGGCAGCATTTGCACAGACCCAGCTAGCATTTACACAGAGGCAGACATCTTCTGTACTTTTCCAGGCAGCTTATTCGGAGAAACAAAAGCAAAATGAAGCAGATGCAGGAAAGCTGAACAAAAAATGGAAAATGTGTATATACTCAAGTGTATCAGGCAACACCTTGGTCGAGAGAAACAGAGTGAACTTTTCAGGTAGATGAACTTTCAGCTTCTTCATAGACTTTGGCTGCTCCAACACAAACTTAAAGCCAAACTGCACTGACTTAGATATAACATACAGACCTATACAGCTCCAACTCTCACACAAATAAATCTTGCACAACCCAGCGATCTACAACACAAACCCAGACAGCTGCTGCACAGAGCCTGGACATTCTACTGAGAGTCTGACAGTTGCTCCAGCTCATGCCCAGGCAATAGGTGAGATCAGCGAGGTCAGCATATAGCAGAGATGAAACCTGGACGTTACCTGTAGATTTTGGTTTTCTACCACACCAAGTAAGGTCAGCTAACACAACACGTGCCGTGGAATGATCATGGGCTCAAACTGCTCTGTGTGGGGCTCACTGCCACGCCGTGCGCTATCTGCTGACTCAGCGCAGGTCAGCGATGAAGCCTGGACATTTCCTGTGTTGTATTGTCTCGGTAGCACACCTCATGAGGTGAATTAACATACCACGGGCCGGGAATGAAGCCTGGGCCCAACTTGCTCTGTGTAGCTAAGTACCCACGGCGCCCCGCCACCCACAGCGCCCTCTACCTGCAGCACCTCCTACCTGTAGTGCCCTCTTAACTGCAGCACCCCCATTCACAGCGGCCCCGAATTGCAGAGCCCTGTAGCGTCCCCTACCTACAGTGTCCCCTCCTGCAGATCCCGCGACCTACAGCGCCCGCTATCCAGAATGCACCCACACACAGTGCCCCCTACCTGCAGCGCCCCTAGCTGCAGCACCCCCTCCCTGCAACACACCCTACCTGCAGTGCCCCCTTCCTGCAACACTCCCGACCTGCAGCACCCCCTACCCTCAGCTCCCCCTACCGGCAGTGAGCCTACATGCAGCGCTCCCTACCCACAATGCCCCCTAACCATAGTATCCGCTACCCGCAGCGTCACTACCCGCAATGCCCTCGACCCACAAAGCCCGCGAACCAGAGCGCCTTCCACATGCAGCGCTCCCTGCCTTCAGTGCCATCTACCTGCAGCGGCACCGACCCGCAGCATCCCCTACCTGCAGCCGCCCCTAATTTCAACACCCCCTACCCGCAGCGCCCTCTACCTGCAGCGGCCCCTCCCTGCAGTGCCCCCTACCTGCAGCAGCCTCTACCTGCTGCACCCCCTAACTGCAGTGCCCCCTACCTGCAGCACTCGCTATCCACAGCGTCCCCACAAACAGCGCCATCTACCTGCAGTGCTCCCTACCTGCAGCACCCCACCTGCAGAGCCCTCTGCCCACAGCACCTCCACCTGCAGCGCCCCTGTCTGCAGTGCCCCCTACCCGCAGCGCCCCAGAACAGCAGCTTCCCCAACCTGCAGCACCACCGACCCACAGAGCACCCTACCTCTGCGCCCCCTACTCTCAGCGCCCCCTATCTGCAGGTCCCCTAACCACAGAGCCCTCCAAATGCAGTGCTCTCGAGCCGCAGCGTCCCCTACCTGCAGCGGCCCCTACATACTGTGCTCTCTACCTTCAGCGCCCCCTAAACAAAATGCCGCCACCACCTGCAGCACACCAAACACAGAGCGCCGCCTACCTGCAGCGGCCCTTATCTGCAATGCTCTCTACCCACAGCGCCAACTATCTGCAGCTCCCCTCAAACACAGCGCCCCATACCTGCAGCGCCCCCTATCTACTCCACCGCCCACATGCAGTGCCCCCTACCTGCAGCGCCCCCTACATTCACCGCCCCTACCAATAATGCTTCCCATCCACAGCGCCATCTACCGGCAGCGACACGACACACAGCGCTCCGTACCCGCAGTGCCACTCACACACAGCGCCCCTACCTGCAGTGCCGCCAACCCGCAGCGCCCCTACCTGCAGTGCCGCCAACCCGCAGCGCCCCTATCTGCAACGCCCCGACCTGCAGCGCCCTCATCCCATTGCGCCCCAACCAACAGTGCCCCTTACCCGCAGCGCCCCTACCTGCAGTGCCCCTTACCCGAAACGCCCCTACCTGCAGTGCCACCAACCCGCAGCGCCCCTATCTGAAACGCCCCAACCTGCACCGCCCTCATCCCGTAGCGCCCCAACCAACAGTGCCCCTTACCCGCAGCGCCCCTACCTGCAGTGCCACCAACCCGCAGTGCTTCTATCTGCAGCGCCCCGACCTGCAGCGACCCCATTCCGCAGCGCCCCAACCCACAGTGCCCCCTACCTGCAGTGTCACAACCTGCAGCGCCACTTACCTGCAGTGCTCCCTACCCACAGCCCCCCCCCACTTGCAGTGCCCCCTACCCGCTGCGGCCTCCCATCTGCAGCGCCCCCTACATGCAGCGCCTCTTAGCTGCAGCGCACCCTAACTGCAGCGCCCCTTACCTGCAATTGCATTCAACGGTAGTGCCCCTATCTACAATGCCCCCTACCCACAGTGCCTTCTCTATTTTTATAATATATATTTTCTTGCTTCATTGAGCAAGTGTGTCCTTCAGCGTCCACGTCACTACGAATAGGACAAATGAACGATATAAAATGTGCCTAGCCCCAGTTTGGACGATAAATGCAGCATGAGGATTCAAAGGCAAATACACAATTGTAACCGACGGTCAAAATCTCCAACAGAGTGTGGCGTGTAGCTGATAGACATTTGTGAGAGGCTGTGAGATTTGATTTTGAATTGGCTCAATGGATTAATTGTTTAAAGTACTTGTCAGGTAAGCAGGAGCTCCCAGATCCTATTCGCAGCGGGTGTGTGTTGAATATATGTTGTTTATAGTGTCTGTGAATTTCAGCAACAAATAATACACCAATGGTGGAGCGATTAAATGGGCCAAAATTAGAGAAACGCAAATATCTTGCGGGGTTGTGGGGCTGGAGGGGATTATGGAGATAGGAAGGGGCGAGGCCACGGGGGAGATTTTGATCCATTTATTTGAATTTTAAAATAGAGACATTGCTTAACAACGAGTTAATATTGGTCAGCAAGCACAGAGTGGATGGATGATCGCGACTTGGTTCTAGTTAGGACACGGGTGGCAGAGATTTGGATGATCTCAAATTTAAGGAGGATAGAACGTGGGCAGCTGGCCAGCATTACATTGGAATAGTCAAGTCTAGAGGTAATAAATGTATGGTTGAGCGTGTCAGCAGCAGCTGAGCGGAGGCAGCGGTGCAGTCAGATGGAAGTGGAAATAGGTGATCTTGGTGATAGAGTGAATGTGCAGTGGGAGGCTCATCTTGGGGTCAAATGTGACACCAAAGTTGCTAACCGTCTGTTTCAGCCTCAAAAAGTTGGCAGGTAGAGAACTGGACTGGATGGCTAGGAAACAGAGCTTGTTGTATGGAGTGAAAACAATGGCTTCAATATTCACAATATATAGTTGGAAAAAAAATGTTAGCTCATCCAGCACTGGGATATCTAATCATTTGCAGACAGTGGAGGGTGGAGAGCACTGGTGGTGATGTAAATCTGGGTGTCACCATTGTACATGTGGAATCTGACGCTCTGTTTCCTGATGATGTCGCCAGAGTGCAGCAGGTTGATGAATAGAGGAGGTGGCCAAAGATTGCTCCTTGGGAGAGTTAATAGTGCCAGAGCGGGATGAAAAGCTATTGCAGGTGATTCAGTGGCAACTACACGTTAGATGAAAATCAAACGAGGGGATTGCAGTCACATCCAGTTGGACGGCGGTGGAGATGCGTTGGAGGAGGATGGAGTGTTCAACACAGCAACTCCAGCAGATAAGTTGAGAAGGACGGCGCGGGACAGTTCACCTTTGTCACAGTCACATAGGACGTGACGTGTCACTGTTGCAAGAGTGTTTTCGGGACTATGGCAGGGGCGCAAACCAGATTGGCCGGATTTCACCTTTGAGTTCCAGGAAAGATGGGCTGGGATTTGGGAGCCGACAACACTTTCAAGGGCTTTGGAGAGAAAAAGGAGGTTGGAGGTGTGGCGGTAGTTTGCACGGTGGAGCAAATGCACAAAAAGGATGGAACTTATATATTTTAACAAAGAGCATTCTTTGGAATGATAGCGTCACTTGTGGGTAATGACAACTAGCGAGATTTGGTATTCATTGAATTTCATGATCAATCAACCGACGATTCATTTCACTGTTGGATATTTTATTCCCAGTGTGTAGAACAACCGTGGCAGGGAATCGAAGCTGAGAATACCATCAATGAAATTATAATCCATTAGTGCACGGGACTGCTGTGTTTTTGGTCAAGCAACTGACCTTAAATATTCACACACTGTGATTGTATCTGTTTCAGCTCTGTTATCTGTGCGGTACAGTTACGCGTTGCTCCTGGGTCTCAGGGTCTGGTTCTCGCTTTGGGCTTTTACTGACCTAAATGTGTGAGGTCCCGGATTCCTGCCCCATTCCCTGCGCTTCCACCTCGCCGGCTCCTCACTCAGTCATTTTGTCCTGCCCTCTGGAAGTCTCTGACACTCAAACACGCTTCAAACCCACATCACAACTTAAAATTATACCGCAGCTTCAGGCTCAACCCACCTTTAACCGAATTCTGCCACCCAATCCGTCTCCTTTCTCGCTCGGACCCACCCTTTCTCTCCTTGTGGAAGCTCCGCGCAGTTTCCCTGAGGTTTGTGCCACGGATGTGAGGGGATTGAGTTACCTTCCTTCACTTATTTTATTCTCTGGAAATCAAATCGATGGAACGTTTGATACAGTCTTAACATTGTCTTTCTTTGCTCAGCGGTTTGCGTCACTTCTTAAATTTAATCTGATTGCTGAAATAATTTAATGAGACTTGCAACAGTGCATTGGCCGGGAATTGAACCCGGATATCCGGACCAGGGGTCAACAGTTCTATTTCTCAATACCAAGATTCACACTGTCAAGGCCACTTTCTTTTCAATTGTCACTTCATTTTCTGCGCTTTTCGTTGCACAAGGAGCAACTTCATAAAACACAAAGCAAAATACCACAGAAGCTGAGAATGGAATTATTTAGAACATTCTGGAAACACTCTGGAGGTCCAGGGGTCATAGTCTACGAATAAGGGGTGAGCCATTTATGACTGAGATGAGGAGAAACTTCTTCACTCAGAGAGTGGTTAACCTTTGGAATTCTCTACCGCAGAAAGTTGTTGATGCTAGTTGGTTGGATATATTCATAAGGGAATTAAATATGGCCCTTACGGCTAAAGGGATCAGGGGATATGGAGAGAAAGCAGGAAAGGTGTACTGAAGTTGCATGATCAGCCATGATCATATTGAATGGTGGTGCAGGCTCGAAGGGCCGAATGGCCTTCTCCTGCACCTATTTTCTATGTTTCTATGACCATCTGTGGAGAGGGGGACGCAGGTTTAACCTTTTAGCTCGATGAACCAAATATTGCAGATATTTTATTAAAATTATGTTTCCTTGTTCTGTTCCGTTTGAATTTCCTTCCAAACTTTACAGTTTATAAGTTGCCCACAGACAATAAAAAGATAGTGAACTCCCCTCAGTCTGGAAAGCCTCATAATATGTTCAACACAGCAACGATGCAGATATGTCTCAAAACCACGCGTGGTGAACAATGGATCAGTAGTCTATCGGCTTATTTTGTTCAATTTGAATTCATTCTACATTAAATTAATTTACAAATCTTCATCATCACTTTGTATCATCCAAATCCATTCTGTCTTGCCGCACAGTCATTCCGCCACCACTTATTAACGACAAAACCTGAAGTTTACTGTATCTCCGATGACATTTACCAACCTATTGTACATTAAAAGCTGATCGTTATGTATTACTTAAAATTCCTTTCGGAACAGAACATCCACAGAGTCTTCTAATGATGTTTTATCATATATTTAAAATACTCTTTTTGGGTTATTCTCCTCCCCTTATCAAAAAAGACATCCTGCTTTGCACAATCACAAAGCTAGCCAAACTGAACATTAGATTTATCGCCACATTGCTAGACTCGGGTAGACCCTCCTGCACTCTCCATCTCAAAATTTAATACATGGGATTCCCATTTCCATTCTTCATACCCCACCCAGCAAAGAAATCTCACACAACTGTCGAACATAGTATCAGAATCACATAACTGAGGATATATCAGCAGTAAATGGGACAGTCACATCCCGTGTCCCACACACTGGGCAAGTTGCCACCTCCACTCGCCCAATCTTACATACAGCAATCATGGTAAAAATCCGGTTATGAACCAATTTGAAATCCATTTCAATCCACTCTGGACATTTAAAATTCACCAACACCCCTTTCCAAATCGTGTTGTAGTCCAGCTGCGGGGACATACTCTTCAAAACTCCTAATCAGCTGGAGCCTTGAAACTCCATTGTCTAAATATCCCAAAAAAAACCATGAGTGTTGCAGTTGTCTAATTAGAACATAAGAACATAAGAATTAGGAACAGGAGTAGGCCATCTAGCCCCTCGAGTCTGCTCCGCCATTCAATAAGATCATGGCTGATCTGGTCGTGGACTCAGCTCCACTTACCCGCCCTCTCCCCGTAACCCTTAATTCCGTTATTGCTTAAAAATCTATCTATCTTTGACTTGAAAACATTTAATGAGCCAGCCTCAACTGCTTCCTTGGGCAGAGAATTCCACAGATTCACAACCCTCTGAGAGAAGAAATTCTTTCTCAACTCGGTTTTAAATTGGCTCCTCCGTATTTTGAGGCTGTGCCCCCTAGTTCTAGTCTCCCCCACCAATGGAAAAAACCTATCTGCCTCTATCTTGTCTATCTTTTTCATGATTTTAAATGTTTCTATAAGATCACCCCTCATCCTTCTGAATTGCAAGGAGTAAAGACCCAGTCTACTCAATCTATCATCATAAGGTAACCCCCTCATTTCTCGAATCAGCCTAGTGAACCGTCTTTCTACCCCTTCCAAAGCTAGTATATTCTTCCTTAAGTAAGGTGACCAAAACTGCACGCAGTAGGCCAGGTGCGGACTTACCAATACCTTATACAGTTGCAGCAACACCTCCCTGCTTTTGTACTCCATCCCTTTCGCAATGAAGGCCAACATTCCATTTGCCTTCCTGATTACCTGCTGCACCTGCAAACTAACCTTTTGGGATTCATGCACAAGGACCCCCAGGTCCCTCTGCGCCACAGCATGTTGTTGCCGATGGAGTTGGTGTTGGAGATTGTGGAAGAGGTGTGCAGGGTGGGCATTAACAGGTGCCACACTTTACGGTGGATAAAATGCAAGGAGGGAATCGGGGATACAGGGGTTCGCAGAATAGTGTGGATGACATCCTTAATAAATAATGCAATAATGCAGAGAATGCCAGATGCTCCAAACTTCTGTCGAGTTCCATTCAGCCGCGCTAGCCCCGTAGTCCTGCAAGTTTATTTTCATCATGTGCCTAAACAACTTCATTTTAAAATCATCTATCGTTTCCGCTTCTACCATCCTCATCGGCAATGAATCCCAAGTCATTGCCATTCGCTGTGTAAAAGAGTTCTTCATCCCCTCCCCTCTGTATCTCCAGCTTGAATCAGCATCCCCTCGTCATTTTACCATCAGCGAATCGGAACAGCTGTCTCTGTCTACCTTATTCGATGCCATCATAATCTCGCACACCTCTATCCATTCTCCCCTCAAAGTCATTTACTCCAAAGAGAAGAACCCCAGCATCTCCAACCTAATCCTATAGCTAAAATCCCTCATACCCAGAACCGTTCTGGTAAATCTCCTCTGCAATATTTCAAGCAAATTTTCACGTCTTTACTAATATGTGGTGACCAGAACGGAATGCCATACTCGAGTTGTAGCCTAACCAGAGCTTTATAAAGGTTCAACGTAACTTCCTTGCGTTTGTACAAAATACCTTTCTTTATGAAGCCCAAGTTCTCATTTGCTTGGCAAACTACTCAATATATCCTGCCACCATCAAAGATTGATCCAATGAACACATTGGTGCCTCTGTAGCTGTAAACTATTTACAACTGTGCCACAATGTATCACCTCACACTTCTATGTATTAACTTCCAAATTTTTCTTGTCTGGGCATTCTGTGAGCCTAGCTTTGTCCTGTAGAAGTCGACTGGTATCATCTTCACTGTTTGCCACACCTCCAAGTTCGGTATCTTCGGCAAATTCTGTAGTTTTAGTCTATTGTAATATCTAAGTAATGTATCTACAACAGAAAAGCAGTGGTCCTAGCACTGACCCTTGGGAAAGAGCACAGTTTACCATCCTGCAGTCTGTAAAGCAACAATTGACCATGACTCGCTGTTTTTTGTCCTTAAGCCAATTTCTTCTCCAAGCTGACACTGGCCCTCCTATTACATCAGCCTCAATGTTGTTAACCAGCATTTGTCCATACTTTCTTAGGGTCTATATAGAAAACATCCACTGCGGTCCCTCATCCACCTTCTATGGTTCTGAATCAAAAAATGCAATTAGATTAGGCAAACACGATCTGCCTTTTAAAATCAGTGCTTGCTCTCCTTAAGTAGTTTCAGTCTCTCCAAGTGCCTGTTTATTTTTTACTTGATTATGGTTTCTAAAATCAGATGCACCACTGATGTTACACTGACCGCCGCGTTGCTGCGAGGATTGTCCAGACACCCTTGTCACATTTGCCAATTTCCAATCATCTGGCACCTCCACTGCATCTAGGGCAAAATGAAAGATCATGTCAAGCCCTTCCACGATCTCCACGACACTTCTCTTAGCAAGCTGAAATGCCTGACATCTGGACAGAAGACGTATGTACTCTCAGTTTATTCAGACTTTCCAGTACATCCTACCACTCAATTAGCTCCACCATCTCCGCTTCTACCAATATTTTGTCAGCATCTTCATCCTTTGCAAATAGTAACACAAAGTACTCATTAAGTATTCTCACCATCACATGCGCCTCTCAGCAAATATCACCTTCTTTATCCATAATCGGCCACAAACCGCTTCTTATTATCCTATTACTATTTAAATGTCGGTAGAAGACTTTTGGCTTCCCTTTTATGTCAACTGCCATTCTATTCTCATATTATCTCTTTGACAGTTTTATTTTCCTCTTTACTTTTCCCCCTCAACTTCTTGTATTTGGCCCGGTTCTCACTTGACGAATTCTCCTGACTTGCATCATACACTCGCTTTTTTTGTTTAATCATATTATCGCATCATCCAAGGAGCCCTGCTCTTGGTTCCATTTTCTTTGCCTCTTGTTGGAATGTCCCTAGTCTGTACCTGAAACGTCTCCTCGTGATGTCCTGTTCCAGATTTTCCTGCTACTCTTTGGATCCACTTTACCCCGATAGATCCCCTCTCATCGCACTGAAGATTGCCGCGATCCAAACCAGAATTTCTACTTTAGATTGTACCTTGCTCTTCTCTGGTATTAATTTAAAGCTTATGATACGATGATCACTCTTACTCAAATGTTCACCCATTTACTGCCTCCAATCTGTCACACTCCTTTCTCAGATGCTTATGGGAGTTGGATAGAACCACAACCATGAAAAACATCCCTTGTAATACTGGAACCTTGGTACTCCCCGTCCTCCGGATCTGGGCTAACTCACTCATGGATCTGTATTTCCGGTGCGATTACTAACCCGCATTGTTAGGCCACCATATTACATCAAACGTGCATCACTATATTCGCCCAGAATCTCCATATTGCCGAATCTGCACTATACACGTCTATTTGACTAGAGTTGGGCAGTCCTGTCACCAAATCAGACATTAAAAGTCTTTATTAGTCGTAGTGTTGACACGGTCGCCAATTATGTTGAATCTATGGGATAGCCAATTATACTCCCACTTAACTCAAACTTGAGGACTGAGATGTCTGATTAATACACTTTCATTCTTAAATAATTGATACAACATTTACTTGCCATGTCCATGAGAGTGGTACCCAAATTTATTCACATGCAAGGGACTCATCTGATGTTGAATAAATTTAAAACAGATATAGACAGTTTCTTATACGATAAGGGAATAAGGGGTTACGGGGAGCGGGTGGGGTAGTGGAGCTGAGTCCATGATCAATGCAGCCATGATCATATTGAATGGTGAGCAGGCTCGAAGTGCTGTATGGCCTACTCCTGCTCTTATTTCTTATGCTCTTATCTTCTTATGTTCTTATGTAAGCTTGTGGTCTTAACTGCTCATGTTATTCTAAGTGGCCAGTGGCAAATCGTGCTTGATTAACTTGATTAATTTCTTTGAGGAACTTTCAAAAGACATTTGATGAAGTGCCGCATAGTAGATTTGCTGGCAAAATTGAAGCCTATTGTATTTAAGGGACATTGGTTGCATAGCTACGAAATTGGCTGAGAGACGGAAAGCAGAGTGTTGTCGGGAACGTTATTATTCAGACTGGAGAGATGTATCCGGTAGTGTCCGACAGGTGGCGGTGTTGGGACCACTTCTCCTTTATGATACATATTAATGTCCTGGACTTCAGTACACAGTGCATTATGTCAAAGTTTGCAAATATCACAAATTTACGAATGTAGCAAATAGAGAGGAAACTATCAGACATCAGGGCGATATAGGCAGGCCAGTGAAATGGGCGGAAGCTTCGCTGTTGAAATTTAATGCAGATAATTGTGTACTGAAGCATATTAGTGGTCAAAGTCAGCAGGAGCAAAGTACATTAAGTGGTGCAATTTCAAAGGAGCTGTAGGAAGATGGAGACGTGTTACTTCACAGGTGCAAAAGGTTTGTGAGATTGAACCATGAAAGGTTTTGCTGGACTAGATAGACGGAAATTGTTTCCATTGGATGGAGGGTCAGAAACCAGAGCACACGGATTTAAGATAACTGACAAGAAATCTAGTGGGGAAATGTGAAGTTTTTTAACAAAACGAATTATTATCGTGAATGACCTGACTGGAAGGCTGGAGGAACCCGATGTAACACTAACTATGTGGGAAAAGCAACTGACTGGGATTAATTGTATAGCTCTTTCATTGAGCTGGTGAATGCGTGATGGGGCGAATTATATGTTATGTGCTATGTTAGTCTATGAAATGTTTCAGCGGGTATCCTTAGCTTATCGTTTTGACTGTTCATGTCATCTAGATCGAAAGAACTGAAATGATCCGGTGAGCTGTATATTTTATTAGGTTAATTATGTCCTCGTAATTTGATACTATAATGCCAACCAGTGCAAAATACGTCTATATAATATGTGATTGCATTAAACCACGACGTCCCCACATCAAGCCATGTTTCCTTAAACAAATCTGCCGCGATACCATCTATATTGAATTTACTTTGCTTTCTGCATGAGAAATCATGGATACCCGCTATGGACTTCTCGTTCTTCACATCTTTCGCTGCATCATGTAGATCGGGTCGTTGAGAACATGAACTAGAATTCAGTTGTACTGCTGGAACGTCTACTCATCTTTTAATGATTTTAACAATGAAGAAAGACGGACATTTTACCACATTCTTCAACTGCTCTCTGAACTTACTCTGTGTCATAGCATAAATATAAGTGTTTGTGCAGCAACTCAGGAGCTGGAGCATGAATCCTATTTCTTTTATGTAGTAAGATACATGTATAATATCATAACCTAAATGCAAAATCCGGTTCCAAATAGAAAAGAACAAAAACACAGCCCATAACATTATGAAATTCCACGAGATAACGAGCAGTAAAATGATGGATTTCATGCGTCTCTCCATCTCTATGTCACTGGGAATCCCCTCGCTGCTGTGATCCCGGAGTCTCCTGCGAGCTCTGCTGGCCACTAAAATGTGTCTGATAGTTAAAGCATTGAGTAGCAGGATCAGAACAAATGGGATGCACGGGTTTAGAATATAATGAAGAAGCTCGAGTGTTGCCCACAAATCTGAAACCATGACAAGAGCACTTACGTAACAGAACCAGTGTGTATTGCTCAACGTGTACCAAGGTACATACATAAAGTACCAGAAAATGCTCTTTAAAAAACTTAGCAAAGTCACTGTTACAAGAACCATAGCCGCGGTTTTCTCAGTGCAATATTTAGTTTTCAGCTTCTGGCAACAAATTGCCACGAATCGATCAAATGTGAAAGTGACGGTGAACCAGACAGAACAGTCTGTGGCTGCATAAAGCAGGACGGCGTGGATATTACACAGGGGGATTCGCTGCACAAAATACAGATGATGAGCAATTGGAATCTGCCTCAATATCAGGTCGGTGATAACGACCAGCAGATCTGCCGCTGCCATGGCCACCAAGTAGCGTGTGACGCATTTGGAGAGACCGCACATTCCACGAGACAGGATCACCATCGTCACTAAATTAGCTGTGAGGAATGGAAATCAACAGGAAATTAACACAGCAGGTTGAAAGTGAATTCATCGGGTTGATGGGGTTGGGGTAAAATTTCTACATTTGTTAGAGTGATGGAATTTAATAATGTTCCTGAGAAAGGACTTTCAGATGGAGACAGGGTGTACAATGCATTGTACACCTCACTAATCTGCAATGAATGGTAGACTGAACCGGGGAATGGGATTGAATTTTGCAAGAGTAATGTGCCATCTAATCAGAGGATTAATATTGAAGTGGTATTAGCCCTCATCTCCAGGTTTGTTGATTCATTGCCTGCTGCTGCAGGAACCCTGGAACCATCGACCTTCTGGGATTGTATTCCCAGTCTGCACCCAATCAGGAGTTAGTTTGGGAAATTTGGGAATGAATCAGTGACCGGGCGAGCGTTAGTCAGTGACGGGGAGAGTGAGTCAGTAACTGGGGGAGAGTGAGTCAGTGACCAGGGAGGGTGAGTCAGTGACCGGGGTGAGTGAGTCAGTGACCAGGGGAGAGTAATTCAGTGAACGGGGAGAGTGAATCAGTGACCAGTGGTGAGTGAATCAGTAACCAGGGAGAGTGAGTCAGTAACCAGGGAGAGTGAGTCAGTGACCAGGGGAGAGTGAGTCAGTAACCAGGGAGAGTGAGTCAGTAACCATGGGAGAGTGAATCAGTAACCAAGGAAAGTGAGTCAGTAACTAGGGGAGAGTGAGTCAGTAACCAGGGAAAGTGAGTCAATAACCAGGGGAGAGTGAGTCAGTGACCGGGGGAGAGTGAGTCAGTGACTGGGGGAGATTGAGTCAGTGACCGGGGGAGAGTGAGTCAGTGACTGGGGGAGAGTGAGTCAGTAACCAGGGGAGAGTGAGTCAGTGACCGGGGTGAGTGAGTCAGTAACCAGGGAGAGTGAGTCAGTAACCAGGGGAGAGTGAATCAGTAACCAGGGAAAATACATCAGTAACCAGGGAAAATACATCAGTAACCAGTGGAGAGTGAGTCAGTGACCTGGGGAGAGTGAGTCAGTCACCAGGGAGAGTGAGTCAGTGACCGGGGAGAATGAGTCAGTGACTGGGGGAGAGTGAGTCAGTGACCGGGGGAGAGTGAGTCAGTTACCAGGGCAGAGTGAGTCAGTGACCGGGGAGATTCAGTCAGTAACCAGGGGACAGTGAGTCATTCACCCTTGAGGTAGACCCTGGAAGAGCATGAACAAAATACGGGAGCAAAGCGAGTTTGGATATTGTGTGAAAATTGGGCTGTGATTCCCTCCGACTCGAATGCTTAGGGTATTCCTACGCGGTATCAGGGCACAAAAAGGAGCTGTTGTTTGAGGTTAGGAAGGGAAAAATATTTAACATATTAATCTGGCGTGAAAGCAACTGATAAATCAGAACAATGCTTCCACATGCATTTAAATCTAACATTTGACATCCCGTGAAAATAACACGTTATTAAATAACATTTTAGATGACATTGAACTCACCGATCCTCCAAATGGTTTCAAATAATCTAGACAATAAATGGTCTTGTACGACGACCAACCCTGTTTTGAGGATGGCACGCACGTGGCGTTTCCTTCTCTCCACAGATGCTCGGTCTGTTAAAATCTATCTGTCCTGGTGTAAAATGGGCAAAGTGGAACCAATCCAGTGTTATACATCCCGCATTAATGTGAAGGCAATGGGTGGTGGTGTATAACCGGCGGCTAATTCTAATTGTCCGATTTACAAAATCGCGCAGATCAAACTGTCCGCTGCTGTGTGATTAGACATTTTTTCTGATTGTGTTTAATATAACAAAGATTAAATTAACCACCGTGTGGTGTGTTAAAATCTCTGCATCCAATCAGATGATTTGTTTACCCGGAGTTCTATAACGGTGGTTGAGATTTAATTAAATATCTGAACCCAACTACATCAGCGCTAAACCAGAGTTCTGTATCTGTGGTTGAGATTTGATGGGACTCCAATTGACGCGTTGCATTTGCATCAATAAAGTGAACTCGCCGCTCATTGTTCTCCAGTGACAATCAACAAGAATCAGTTGCACGGAAGCAGAGCAAGAGATGGGGCAGAGTCAGATGAGGTCTCATTGAGAAATTCTCCTGAACTGTGCTTGATGGACACGCGGTGGGAGATTCCTTGTTCACAGATACGATCGGAAATCAATCTATTGATCTATAACTGGAGACACATTCAATCACGAATGAATTTGTAATCCCATCCTAACCTCCCAGAACACTGACTTATGCTGGGAAAGAGATTGTACAAAGGGGGACATCAGTGGTCCTGGATCAAGATGGACATTGTTGAACATTCACGGTGTGTTTCTGAGCTTTCTGCCACGACTGGTTTCCCTCACTTAGTATAATTCACTCTTCCCAGTGCACGGTGATGGATTCTGGAAACCCATGGACACATCTGTCCAATCGAATAGAATGCGGTCCACAGACGCAGACTATAAGAGATTCATCCAGTGAGATTGCTTGTGTTGGAAATTAACAAAAGATTCCGATCTCTATCTGACCCTATCACATTGAGAAAAGATATTGTCGATTCACTGCACTCAGACCACTCACATTGGGGAATCACAGAGCATTATCAGCCCCACAGCCAGAGAGAATATGTGGGTTCATTTAGTTTCTGGATGTTGTGACCTCAACAGATGTACTGGAGGGTTGCTAATATAACACCACTTTTTAAAAACGGAGGGAGAGAGAAAATAGGTAATTATAGACCAGTTAGCCTGACGTCATTAGTGGGGGAAATGTTGGAATCAATCATTAAGGATGAAATAGCAACTAATTTGGAAAGCAGTGACAGGATCGGACCAAGTCACCATGGATTTATGAAAGGGAAATCATGCTTGACGAATCTTCTGGAATTTTCTGAGAATGTAACTAGTAGAGTGGACAAGCGAGAACCAGTGGATGTGGTGTATTTGGAGTTTCAACAGGCTTTTGACAAGGTCCCGCACAAGAGATTGGTGTGCAAAATCAAAGCGCATGGTATTGGGGGTAATGTACTGATGTGGATAGAGAACTGGTTGGCAGACAGGAAGCAGAGAGTCGGGATAAATGCGTCCTTTTCAGAATGGCAGGCAGTGACTAGTGGAGTGCCGCAGGGCTCAGTGCTGGGACCCCAGCTCTTTACAATATACATTAACGATTTAGATGAAGGAATTGAGTGTTATATCTCCACGTTTGCAGATGACACTAAGCTGGGTGGCAGGGTGAGCTGTGAGGAGGATGCTAGGAGGCTGCAGGGTGACTGGTACTGGTTAGGTGAGTGGGCAAATGCGTGGCAGATGCAGTATAATGTGGATAACTGTGAGGCTTTACATTTTGGGGGCAAAAACAGGAAGGCAGAATATTATCTGAATGGCAGCAGATTAGGAAAAGGGGAAGTTCAATGAGCCCTGGGTGTCATGGTTCATCAGTCACTGAAAGTTGGCATGCAGGTACAGCAGGCGGTGAAGAAGGCAAATTATATGTTGGGCTTCATAGCTAGAGGATTTGAGTAAAGGAGCAGGGAGTTCTTACTGCCTTTGTACAGGGCCTTGGTGTGGCCTCATCTAAATATTGTGTTCAATTTTGCTCTCCTAATGTCAGGGAGTGCAGCGAAGGTTCAACAGACTGATTCCAGGGAGGACTCGACTGTCATATGAGGAGAGACAGGATCAACTGGGCCATTATTCACTCGAGTTTAGAAGGATGAGAGGGGATCTCATAGAAACGTAGAGATTCTGATGGGAGTGGACAGGTTAGATGCGGGAAGAATGTTCCTGATGTTGGGGAAGTCCAGAACCAGGGGACATAGTTTTAGGATAAGGGTAGACCATTTAGGTCTGAGATGAGGAGAAACTTCTTCACTCAGAGAGTTGTTAACCTATGGAATTCCGTGCTGCAGAGAGTTGTTGTTGCCAGTTCATTGGATATATTCAACAGGGAGTTAGATATGGCTCTTACGGCTCAGGGGATCAAGGGGTATGGAGAGAAAGCAGGAAAGGCGTACTGAGTGAATGGTCAGCCATGAACTTATTGAATGGCGGTGCAGGCTCCAAGGGCCGAATAGCCTACTCCTGCACATATTTTCTATGTTTCGATGTTTCACAGTTAAACATGGTCAACAGCATGTGTCGGCGGACATAGTTACTTACCAGGGACTCCGACAACAGCGAGAATGGGGTAGTATATCTTTTCTATCTCAAAAACGAATGCTAGTATCGTAAACTCGTTGATTCTGAAATACATTCTTCTCCTCTCAGTAGAGCCGCTGATCCCTGTGAGTGCCAGTGTTGATGTTCTCTGCGAGACTGTGGTACAACAGATTGAGGTGTTTGCCGTATTAATAGAAGAGACAACATCTCCAGTGATACAATTATGGTCCATGGAGAGGCGCATTAATAACAGTCACCGAACAAACACATTTAATTAATCTATGGGGTCTGATATCAATTACAGTCAATGAACAAGCACATTCAGTTAACCCCTTTTGAACCAACACTCCTCGCACCACTAAATACACTTATGGATGTACACTAGAATGTCCCATTGTTGAAAAGTTCTGTAATAATGAGCAAGGAAAAAAAAAGGTAAATCAACAGTCCGAGCACATTGATTGTCGATTTGATTTCTTCAAGCTTGCCAACTCAGTCGGCTCTCTTTTTGCGGTCACATACAAAGCCATCTCCGACAGCTTCATGCATTGCTCACCATGCACACCCCCTATTCACCCCCTATTCCATTCCAACCCCACTTCTAGCTGCATCTACGCACGTGGACAAATCTCCCCATAATTCACTTATGACCCTTGAGAACTCCTGACTGAATAAATTGTCCATTTTCCAAGGTAGTTCTGAGCCAGGCGTTCAGCTGTACCACTCATGCACTGAGAGTTTTGATGTCCTTGTCCCGGGTAAAACTCTTACCATCTCCTACACTGGTCATTTTCTCAGGAATAGGTTCCATTGTAGCTCCCATAGGTCCAAGGCAATGATTTGATCGTATCTGGCTCACAACTGGTTTACTCATTTAATGTTGAAGCAGGCTTTTCACATACAGCCTTGTCAGATCCTGCATCTTTCACCCTAAGCATATCCAATATCCAACCTTATCATGGAAAGCAAACATAGACCTTGGCTTCCTTTCAAAACTAACAACTATATTGTAAAATACCTCTGCCCTATCCTTGCTACAAACACCTCCAAGATTAACTCCGAGGAATTGATGGAATTATTTGTCACTGATACTGAAATTATCTATTCACCTGTTTTTGGCTCATCTCCTTCCCCATCCCTATCAAGGAAAACATCTCCTACTCTATCTCTGAATTCTGATGCTTCGCTAGATTTTCAATATTTCCCCTCATGTCCTACCCGAGCTCATCGTGTCAATGAGACAGACCTTCTGCTATTGTGAACTAATTTCCAAAAACTCTGACATCCCAACTTCCCTTCTTGGTGCAAATATTAACTGCACATTTATAAACATATCCACCATCACATCAAAGCCTTCCTGTTAAAGAAGGCCCACCATCACCTCATGAACTGCCTGATGAAAGAGGATTTCCATCAAGTCTCTCTCGTTTAAAGAGAAAACCCATCATCACCTCAAGGCTTGTCCGGTTAAAGAGAATGCCCTGGATTACCACTGTGACTGCCTGTTTAAATAAGGTCCACTATCACGTCAGGATTTTTACCAGTTAAAGAGAAGGCCCACCTTCACTTCAAGGCCCACCCGTTGTTGTCGTTTTCGGGTCTATCTGTCTGTTCAATTGTTCAATATTGACACCACATTCCTTCTAATTATATGGCTTTATTTAGCATAAGCAAGAATTAATACTTTACAATATTTAAGCAGCAGTTTACAAAGTACAACGGAGAATAATATGATTCCTGTCCTTTCAGTAGAAGATGCGACCCAATCCTCATACCGGCTACACGCATACGCATGTTCCCCTGTCTGTTAACTCCGTGGATCTTCTACATTGAGAGAGAACCGAAAACCCTGGGATATACCCCAAAAACCGGAAATGTGGAGAAGTCCATCCAACCACAGAGATTGGTCTTAGGCCTCTGTCAGAAAGCTTTAGTTCATGGTGAACCCAATGGGTTTTGACGACAATGAGACTTTTAGCTGTAAATAACCCTAGGTACAACCGGATTATTTCCACTAATTGTAAAAGAGGAGAAATTAAACTAAAGTAATGAAACTGTGGACTTGCAAACCAAACTAATCTGCAATCCAGCAAAACATAATCCTGAAGAATTAAAGCAGGGGAATATAACTGATTTTATTTCAACGACTATCAAAAGTTCATAGTGGGCGTATCCACAATCAAAGATTAGAGATAAGAGTTAACTTCGATAACTTCGAGATAAGGCCGAAATCCAAACCATCGTCAACACCTTCACAGAAACATAGGAGAGCACGTGCCTTAGACTAAACATCCATAAGACAAAGGTCCTCTCCAACCTGCAAACCGCCACACAGTACCGCCCCAGATTATCAAAATCCACAATGAAGCCTTGGACAAAGTTTACCATTTTCCATACCTCGGGAGCCTACTGCCAACAAGGGTAGACTTCAATGACGGTCAAACACCGCCTTCAGTGCACCAGCACAGCCATCGGCTGCCTGAGGAAGAGAGTGTTTGAAGACCAGGACGTCAAACCCGGCACCACGCTCATGGTATACATGGCATAGTAATAACCACCGTGCTTTATGTTTCAGAGACATGGACTATATATAGCAGGCATCTCACAGCACTGGAGAAGTTCCACCAAATCTGGATCCGCAAGATTCTGTAAATCCTTGGCAGGATAGGCGCACCAACGTCAGTGTTCTCTCTTGGGCCAACATCCCCAGCATTGAAGCATTGACCACGTTCGATCAGCTTCCATGGACTTGCCACATCAACTGCATGCCCGAGACGAGACTTCCAAAACAAGCACTCTACGCGGAGCTGCGACACGGCAAGCGAATCCCAGATGGGCAGAGGAAATGCTTCATGGACTCGCTAAAAACCATTTTAATTATGTGTAACTTCCCCACTGACACCTGAGAATCCCTGGCACAAGAACACTCAAAGTGGAGGAGAAGCATCTGGGAAGGTGTGGAACACTCCGAGTCTCTTCGCTGGGAGCAAGCGGAAACCAAGCTCAAGCAGTGGAACGAGTGCATGACAACCCAAGCACCCACCCACCAGTCCCTTCTTCCAGCGTCCCTTCAACCACCGTCTGTCCGACCTGTGACAGAGACTGGAGATCCCACATCGCAGTCATCAGTCACGGAAGAACTCGTCTTTGATTTGGAAGCAAGTCATCCTCGACTCTGAGGGACTGAGTAAGATGGAAAAGAGGTATTATTTAATAAAGCTTTTATAAAATCTCATATTATATACGTGGAATAGGAGATGATTCCAGGTAGGTTGCCGGAAGCGGTCGTGAGGAATATGGTTTACGAGGAGGATAAGGAAGTAGAGGAAAACGCAATGGGGAGAATGTATGAGAAGATTGTGAGGGCAATGCCACAGGATTCGATGGATGAAATAAATGAGAAAACCTCCAGAGGACGTCAAATGCATCCTGTATTTCGAAGCTTTCTGCTGGAGAGAGCAGAGGAGTCGGTCCAATTAGACCACTGCAACACTGATGGTTTCTTTGGGATATTTAGACCGTGGATTTTCAAGGCCTCGGCTGATATGGAGTTTTGGAAGAGTATGTCCTCACAGCTAGACCACAACACGCTTTCGAAAGGGGTGTGGGTGAATTTTAAATATCTAGAGTGGCTTGAAATGGATTTTAAATTGATTCATAAGCGGATTTTGACCATGATTGCTGTATGTAAGACTGGGCGAGTGGAGGTGGCAACTTGCCCAGTGTGTGGGACACGGGATGTGATTGTCCCATTTACTGGTGATATGTCCTCAATTACGTGATTCTGATAATATGTCCGACAGATGTGTGTGGTTTCCTTGCTGGGTGGGGTATAAAGAATGGGAATGGGAATCCCATGTATTAAATTTTGAGATGGAGATAGCAGGAGGGTCTGCCTGAGCGTGGCAATGTGGCGATAAATTTAATGTTCAGTTTGGCTAGATTAGTGATTGTGCAAAGACGGAATCTCCTTTTTGATAAGTGGAGGAGCATAAACCTAAAGGAGTAAGTTACATATATGCTAAAACATCATTTGAAGACTCTGTGGATGTTCTGTTTGTAAAGGAAGTTTAAGTAATAGATAATGATCAGTTTTTAATGTAAAATAGATTGGTAAATGTTACAGGAGACACATTAAACTTCAGGTTTTGTGGTTAATAAGTGGTTGAGGAATGACTGTGCGGCGAGGCGGAATGGATTTGGATGATACAATGCAATGATGCCGATTTGTAAATGAATTTAATGTTGAATAAATCCAAATTGAAGAAAATAAGGCGATAGACTACTGATCCATTGTTCACCACGCGAGGTTTTGAGTCATATCCGCATTTTTGTAGTGTTCAATGCTTTATGAGGCTTCCCAGACTGAGGGTAGTTCATTAACTGTTTATTGCCTGTCGGCAAATTATAAACTGTGAAGTTTGGAGAAAAATTCAAAGGATCAGCACGTGAAAAAATAATGTTAATAAAAGTATCTGCAATATTTGGCTCATCGACCTGAAAGGGGAACCTGCGTTCCCCTCTCCACAGATGGTCATAGAAACATAGAAACATAGAAATTAGGTCCAGGAGCAGGCCATTCGGCCCTTCGAGCCTGCACTGCCATTCAATAAGATCATGGCTGATCATTCAACCTCAGTACCCCTTTCCTGCTTTCTCTCCATATCCCTTGATTCCTTTAGCCGTAAGGACCATATCTAACTCCCTTTTGAATATAGCTAACGAACTGGCATCAACAACTTTCTGCAGCAGGGAATTCCACAGGTTAACCAATCTCTGAGTGAAGAAGTTTCTTTTCATCTCAGTCACAAATGCCTTACCTCTTATTCGTAGACTGTGACCCCTGGACCTCCAGAGTGTTTCCAGAATGTTCTGAATAATTCCATTCTCAGCTTCTGCGCTCTTTGGCTTTGTGTTTTATGAAGTTTCTCCTTGTGTAAGGAAAAGCGCAAAAAATACAGTGAAAATTGAAGAGAAAGTCGCCTTGACAGTGTGAGTCTTGGTATTCAGGAGTAGAATTGTCGGCCCCTGCTCCAGATACCCGGGTTCAATTCCCGGCCAATGCACTGTTGCAAGTCTCATTAAATTATTTCAGTAAACATATTAAATTCAAGAAGTTACACAAACCGCTGAGCTAAGAAAGGCAATGTTAAGACACTGTATCAAACGTTCCATTGATTTGATTTCCAGAGAAAAAAATGAGTGAAGGAAGGTAACTTAATCCCCTCACACCCGTGACACAAACCTCAGGGAAACTGCTCGGAGCATCCACAAGGAAAGAAAGGCTGGGCCCCGAGCGAGAATGGAGAAGGATTGGGTGGCAGGATTTCGGTTAAAGGTGGGTAGAGCCTGAAGCTGCGGTATAATTTTATGTTGTGATGTGGGTTTGAAGGGCGGTTGAGAGCCAGAGATGTCTAGAGGGCAGGACAACATGACTGAGTGAGGAGCCAGCGAGGTGGAAGCGCAGGGTCTGGAGCAGGAACTCGGGACCTCACACATTTATATCAGTAAAAGCCCAAAGCGAGAATCAGACCCCGAGACCCAGGAGCAGCGGGTAACTGTACCGCACAGATAACAGAGCTGACACAGATACAATCGCAGTTTGTGAATATTTAAGGGTCAGTAGCTTGCCCAAGGACACAGCAGGCCCGTGCACTCATGGATAATAATTTCATTGATGGTATTCTCAGTTTCGATTCCCTGCCACGGCTGTTCTACACACTGGGAATAAAATATCCAACAGTGAAATGAATGGTCGGTTTATTTATCGTGAAATTCAATGAATACCAAACCTCGCTAGTTGCCATTACCCGCAAGTGCCGCTATTGTTCCAAAGTATGCTCTTTGTTAAAATATATATGTTCCATCCTTTTTGTGCATTTGCTGCACCGTGCAAGCTACCGCCACACCTCCAACCTCCTTTTTCTCTCCAATCGCCTTGAAAGTGTTGTCGGCTCCCAAATCTCGGCACATCTTTCCTGGAACTCCAGGTTATATCCGTCCAATCTGCTTTGCACCACTGCCACAGTCCCGAAACGGCTCTTACAACAGTGACACATAACGCCCTATGTGACTGTGACAAAAGGTAAACTGTCCCGCGCCGTCCTTCTCAACTTATCTGCTGGAGTTGCCGTGTTGAACACTCCATCCTCCGCCAACGCCTCTCCACCGCCGTCCAGCTGGATGTGACTGCAATCCCCTCGGTCGATTTTTATCTAATGTGTATTGCCACAGAATCACCTGCAATAGCTTTTCATCCCACTCTGGCACGATTAACTCTGGTGTCCACCAAGGAGCAATCTTTGGCCCCCTCCTATATTCATCAACCTGCTGCACCCTGGCGACATCATCTGGAAACACAGCGTCAGATTCCACATGTACACTGGTGACAGTCAGATTTACATCACCACCAGCGCTCTCCACCCTCCACTGTCTCCAAATGATCACAGGTCCGACATCCAGTGCTGGATGAGCTAACATTTTTTCCAACTATATATTGTGAATATTGAAGCCATTGTTTTCAGTCCAGGCAACAAGCTCTGTTTCCTAGCCATCCAGTCCAGTCCTCTGCCTGCCAACTTTTTCAAGCTGATACATATGGTTGGCAACTTTGTTGTCATATTTGACCTCAAGATGAGCCTCCCACCACATATCCACTCTATCACCAAGATCACCCATTTCCACTTCCATCTGACTGCACCGCTGCCTCGGCTCAGCTGCTGCTGAAACCCTATCCCTGCCTTTGTTACCTCTAGACTTGACTATTCCAAAGCGATGCAGGTCGGCTGCCCACGTTCTATCCTCCTTAAATTTGACGTCATCCAAAACTCTGCCGCCCGTGTCTTAACTAGTACCCAGTCGCGATCATTCATCACCCCTGTGCTTGCTGACCAAATTGACTCGTGGTGAAGCAATGTCTCTATTTTAAAATTCAAATAAAAATTCCAAATCCCCCCCGTGGCGTCGCCCCTCCCTATCTCTATAATCTCCTCCAGCCCCACAACCCCGCAATATATCAGCGCTTTACTAGTTTTGGCCTCTTGAGTATCCCGGAGTTTAATCGCTCCACCTTTGGTTTATTATTTGTTGCTGAAATTCGCAGACAATATAAACAACATATATTCAGCACACGCCCGCTGAGAATAGGATCAGGGAGACATGCTTACCTGACAAGCCCTTTAACCAATTAATCCATTGAGCCAATTCAAAATCAAATCTCACAACCTCTCGCAAATTGCTATCAGCCACCCGTCACTCTCTGTTGGAGATTTAGACCGTCAGTTACACTTGTCTATTTGCCTTTGAATCCCGATGCTGCATTTATCGGCCAAACTGGGGCTATGTTCATTATAATTAGTTCACTTGTTGGATTCGCAGTGACGTGGACTCTGAAGGACCAACTTGCTCAATGAAGGAAGACAATATCCATAAAAAAATCGACACTGATAACAAATGCGGACCAGTTCACCATCGCTCAGTAAGTGGTCGGGGCCCAAAGGATGTGGAGACTGGGTTAGGTGTAAAATGTGTTGTTATCACATGATGGCAGGTTCGAGTTCTACCCCAGCGCATTTCACACACTGGGTGAGAATGTCTCCAGTGCGGGAGCGATCTCTTGTACACCCGACAGTTTCATAAATTCTCTGACCTGGTGTAATGGTAATACAAAAACTGGTTTCTCCAACAGAAGCTGACAGTTAATTTACAACATTGTTGATCTGTTCAAACGGGCTGGATTTTCAGCATAATGGTACCAGGACTCCAACGGTTGGAAGGGGCATGTGTTGCAATACTGCGCAGCGGCCAGAGAATGGTGCAGCAGTATCAGGTGTTGCTGTACTGTATTGCGCCCAGAAGTGCGAGCAGCTGTACCAGGTGGTGCAATACTGGTCAGCTGCCAGAGGAGGGAGCAGCAGTACCAGGTGGTGCAATACTGGACAGCGACCAGAGGAGGGAGCATCTGTAACAGATGGTGCAATACTGGACAGAATCATAGAACCATGGAAATTTATATAAAGAAGAAGGCTATTTCAGCATATCGTGTACACACCGGCCGACCAAGAGCTATCTAGCCTAATGTCACCTTCCAGCTCTTGGTCCCTAGTCCTGCACGTTACAGCACTTCAAGTGCACATCCAAGTGTTTTAAAATGTGGTGATGCTTTCTGCCTCTACCACTCTTTCAGGCACAGAGTTCCAGATTCCACCACCCTCTCGTTCAATAAGTTTCCCCTCATATCTCCTCTAAACCTTCCCTCAGTTATTTTCAATCTATGCCCCCTGCTGGATCACCGCTCTGTCAAGGGAAACAGGTCCTTCCCAACCTCTCTGACCAGGCCCTTCATAATTTTATATACCTCAATCAGGTCTCCCCTCAGTCTACTCTGTTCCTAATGAAACAGACACAGCATCTCCAATCTTTGCTCATGGCCAAAATTCTCCAGTACAGGCAATATTTTTGTAAATCTGCTCTGTACCCTTTCCAGTGCAATCACATCCTTCCTCCAATCTGGTGTCCAGAACTGCAGACAGTACCCCAGCTGCGGCCTTAACAGTGTATTAAAACGTTCTTGCTCTTGTGGTTTATGCCTCGCCTAACAAAGGCAAATATTCCATTGACATTCTGAAGCACCTTATCTTCCTGGCCTGTTAACTTCATGGAGACAGAGGAGGGAGCAGCTGCACAAGGTGTTGCAATACTGCACAGCGGCCAGTGGAGGGAGCAGCAGTACCCAACGCTCGCCGATCCTGTCGAACATACGCGGAGGCGGGAGGGGAGAGGGATTTTAACCCTTCCCGCGGGGTGTTCAAATCGATATCTTGAACAGTTTCGAATGCAGGCATCTGTAACATGGTATTACAGAGATATACAAGATGGTAACTTTTGTGCAATACTAGTTGAAATTACATTGTGGGAGAAAGACCAAGGTGGAACATGCTCAAAATTAATAGTGAATTCTTCAGGACTGACATCAGGAGAATGATCAGCACTTAGAGTGGACTCCAGGCAGAGCGGTGATGGTAAAATCCCGGACATGATTTAGGAAATAACTGGATTGAGCAATGGGGTGAAACATGCAGTTATTCAGGAGGGCTGAATTAGATTGGGAAGAATGGACTTCCTCACGGGTAAGGATCATGGGATCAGTACGGGAAGGTGTGAGAAATGTGTCTGCCCTCTCCAGTTGCGTCATTATTTACATGAATGACTGTCTGCAAACTGAATAAGACTGTGACGCCAATCACCCTGATCATTATTTATCCCTCAATCAACATAACAAAGGACAGATTACCTGGGCAATAGCATAATGCTGTATGTGGGAGCTTGCTGTGCGCAAATTGGCTGCCGCGTTTCCTACAATACAACAGTGACTACACTTCTGAAATGCTGCATTGGCTGTAATGCGCTTTGGGACGTCCGAGGGTCGTGAAATGAGCAAAAACCTGCACGTGTTGCATCTGCTTCAGTAAGAAGAAAGTGTAGTGCGGGTTAAAGATCGAAATCAAATTCCAACCAAACTCGCTGACAGAAAGTGTATGTTGTTGAGGAGGCATTACTCGGGATTATTTGCACTGGCCGTCTGCCCACAGCGCTTCAGATTCACGCAGTTTTAATTGGGAACTTCACCATTTTTCCACACCAATAACCCGCCTGCAGGGGTACGGACCTAGAGCTGGTAATTGGGATTAGACTGGATGAACTTTTGTTGGACATAGAAACATAGACACAGAAAATAGGTGCAGGAATCGGCCATTCGGCCCTTCTAGCCTACACCGCCATTCAATGAGTTCATGGTTGAACATGCAACTTCAGTATCCCCTTCCTGCTTTCTCGCCATACCCCTTGATCCCCCTCGTAGTAAGGATTCATCTAACTCCCTTTTGAATATATTTAGTGAATTGGCCTCAACAACTTTCTGTGGTAGAGAATTCCACAGGTTCACCACTCTCTGAGTGAAGAAGTTTCTCCTCATCTCGGTCCTAAATGGCTTACCCCTTATCCTTAGACTTTGACCCCTGGTTCTGGACTTCCCCAACATTGGGAACATTCTTCCTGCATCTAACCTGTCTAAACCCGTCAGAATTTTAAACGTTTCTATGAGGTCCCCTCTCATTCTTCTGAACTCCAGTGAATACAAGCCCAGTTGATCCAGTCTTTCTTGATGGGTCAGTCCCACCATCCCGGGAATCAGTCTGGTGAACCTTCGCTGCACTCCCTCAATAGTAAGAATGTCATTCCTCAAGTTAGAACGGCGCAGATATAATGGTAAGTACAACAGGGAATAGAATACGGCCAGGGTAATCTCCTGGACGAGTTTCGATCGATTGAATCGACTGGAGAGGAATTTTTCCAGATGTTTTCTCCCTAAATTGGCTTGGGTTTTTAACTGCTTTTTCCTTTCCCAGGAGCTCACATGGCTTCGGTTGGGGTGGAGTTTAGATGTTTTTAGTATAAGGGGTATAAGCAATGGAGTGGAGTGGACTGGTTTGGCTGGGAGCTCTTTGTCTTTCCGTCATTGTTTATGGGTTGGTATGGAACCTTCAGCGCTGCTGATAAAGGGCCGTGCGTCTCTTTGTCGGCCGGCGCGGACACGATGGGCCAGAATGGCCTCCTTCTGCGCTGTAAATTTCTATGTTTCAATGCTTCTAAGTTTCAACGGCAGTTAATTGTCAAAAATGGAGGGTAAAGGAGTGCTTTCTCTGGGATTTGAACCCAGGACCTCTCACATATTCCAGCCAATAAACGGGAAGTGAGAATCCTACCTCTGAACCAATGCTGGAGCCAAGTCCACTCAAGATGTACCCATAATCAAACCATGTGTTGGTCATTCGTGATAAACAAAGCGATTGAGACCGAGACTGCCCTGATTGCCTTTTCTACCTGCCTGTTGAAGTGCCGCACAATGCCGCTCCAGCAGTTATTGAGCACTGCGGACAGTAATGTATTGAAGCACCAAATGCCCATCGAGTGCAGCAGCAGAGTTGGTGGATTAATTTAGTGTGCGGCCTCAGATTTGGACAGTGTATCAGTAAAGGCACTGAGTTGACATGGAGGCAGCAAGTGATGCAACAGCCGCCCCGGAACTGACTGTTTGAGTCTGCGACTGTGGCCTGTGTTGTTTGGACCAGGGGTTTACTGTCAGTTCATAACACTAAGCAGTATCGGCCCCATTATATTTTCGGCCACATCCGCAGATTAGTGGCCGAGGTCAGACAGATTGTTCCCTGTCTCACGGGGGTTCGCTGAGGCTCCAGCTCCCCTGATCACCAACTTCCCCAGTCTGTAGACGTAAACATGAAAAACCAAATCTCAGCCCAAACACACAGGTCTGCCGATCGATAAAGATCAAAGCAGTTCCGGAATCGAGCAAGACAACTGCAAAATAGACTTAGGGAGGGCGGAAACAATCAGAATTAGACACAGGCACAGACTTTACCTAACTGACCCAGACTCTGCCTACACACAAACAGGCAGTTCCTACACAGACCTAGACTGTGCCTACACAGACCCAGGCTGTGCCTACACAGACTCCGACTGTGTCTACACAGACCCAGACTGTGTCTATACAGACCCAGACTGTGTCTACACAGAACTAGACGGTGCCTACACAGACCCAGACTGTGCATACACAGACCTAGACTGTGCCTATACAGACCCAGACTGTGCCTACACAGACCTAGACCGTGCCTACACAGACCTAGACCGTGCCTACACAGACACAGACTGTGTCGACACAGACTCAGACTGTGTCTACACAGCCCCAGAATATGCCTGCACAGACTCTTCCTACACAGACCCAGACTGTGCCTATACAGACCAATACTATGCTGACACAGACTCCGACTGTGTCTACACAGATCCAGACTGTGTCTATACAGACCCAGACTGTGCCTACACAGACCTAGACCGTGCCTACACAGACCCAGACTGTGCCTATACAGACCTAGACTGTGCCTATACAGACACAGACTGTGTCTACACAGACTCAGACTGCGTCTACACAGCCCCAGACTGTGCCTACACAGACCTAGACCGTGCCTACACAGACCTAGACCGTGCCTACACAGACACAGACTGTGTCGACACAGACTCAGACTGTGTCTACACAGCCCCAGAATATGCCTGCACAGACTCTTCCTACACAGACCCAGACTGTGCCTATACAGACCCAGACGGTGCTGACACAGACTCCGACTGTGTCTACACAGATCCAGACTGTGTCTATACAGACGCAGACTGTGCCTACACAGACCTAGACCGTGCCTACACAGACCCAGACTGTGCCTATACAGACCTAGACTGTGCCTATACAGACACAGACTGTGCCTACACAGACCCAGGATGTGCCTATACAGACTCAGACTGTGTCTACACAGACTCAGACTGCGTCTACACAGCCCCAGACTGTGCCTACACAGACCTAGACCGTGCCTACACAGACCTAGACCGTGCCTACACAGACCCAGTCTGTGTCGACACAGACTCAGACTGTGTCTACACAGCCCCAGAATATGCCTGCACAGACTCTTCCTACACAGACCCAGACTGTGACTACACTGACCCAGACTGTGCCTATACGGACCCGGACGGTGCTGACACAGACTCCGACTGTGTCTACACAGATCCAGACTGTGTCTATACAGACGCAGACTGTGTCTACACAGACCTAGACCGTGCCTACACAGACCCAGACTGTGCCTATACAGACCTAGACTGTGCCTATACAGACACAGACTGTGCCTACACAGACCCAGGATGTGCCTATACAGACTCAGACTGTGCCAGATTTAGACCATGCCTGCACAGAACCAGACTGTGCATGCACAGACCCAGACTCCGCCTACATGGACTCAGACTCTGCCTACACAGACCCAGACTGTGCCTGCACAGACCCAGACTGCGCTATACTGACCCAGACTGTGCCTACACAGATCCAGACTGTGCGACACAGCCCCACACAGTGCGTACACAGACTCTTCCTACACAGACCCAGACTGTGCATACACTGACCCAGACTGTGCCTACACTGACCCAGACTGTGCCTACACAGATCCAGACTGTGCTACACAGCCCCAGACTGTGCCTACACAGACCCAGACAGTTCCTACACAGACGCAGACTGTGTCTACACTGACCCATACTGTGCCTACACAGACCTAGACTGTGCCTACACAGACCCAGGCTGTGCCTACACAGACCCAGACTGTGTCTACACAGACTCAGACTGTGTCTACACAGCCCCAGAATATGACTGCACAGATTCTTCCTACACAGACCCAGACTCTGACTGCACTGACCCAGACTGTGCCTATACAGACCCAGACGGTGCTGACACAGACTCCGACTGTGTCTACACAGATCCAGACTGTGTCTCTACAGAACCAGACCGTGCCTACACAGACCTAAACCGTGCCTACCCAGACCCAGACTGTGCCTATACAGACCTAGACTGTGCCTATACAGACACAGACTGTGCCTACACAGACCCAGGATGTGCCTATACAGACTCAGACTGTGTCTACACAGACCTAGACTGTGCCTACACAGACCCAGGCTGTGCCTACACAGACACCGACTGTGTCTACACAGACCCATACTGTGTCTCTACAGAACCAGACTGTGCCTATACAGACCTAGACCATGCCTACACAGACCCAGACTGTGCCTACACAGACCTAGACTGTGCCTTTACAGACCCAGACTGTGCCTACACAGACCTAGACCGTGCCTACACAGACCTAGACCGTGTCTACACAGATCCAGACTGTGTCTATACAGACCCAGACTGTACCTACACAGACGCAGGCTGTGCCTACACAGATTCAGGCTGTTTCTACAAAGACCCAGACTGTGCCTACACAGACCCAGACCATGCCTACACAGACCCAGACTGTGCCTGTACAGACCTAGGCTCCGCCTACATGTGCTCAGGCTCTGCCTACACAGACCCAGACTGTGCCTACACAGACCCAGAATGCGCTATACTGACCCAGACTGTGCCTACACAGATCCAGACTGTGCTACACAGCCCCAGAATGTGCCTACACAGAATCTTCCTACACAGACCCAGACTGTGCCTGCACTGACCCAGACTATGCGTACACAGACCCAGACTGTGCCTACACAGATCCAGACTGTGTCTACTCAGACCCAGACTGTCTCTATACAGACCCAGACTGTGTCTACACAGACCTAGACGGTGCCTACACAGACCCAGACTGAGCCTACACAGACCTAGACTCTGCCTATACAGACCCAGACTGTGCCTACACAGACCTAGACCGTGCCTACACAGACCTAGACCGTGCCTACACAGACCCAGACTGTGTCTACACAGCCCCAGAATATGCCTGCACAGAATCGTCCTACACAGACCCAGACTGTGACTACACAGACCCAGACTGGGTCTATACAGTCCCAGGCTGTGCCTACACAGACACAGGCTGTGCCTATACAGACTCAGACTATGTCTACACAGACCCAGACTGTGCCTACACAGACCTAGACCGTGCCTTCACAGACCTAGACCGTGCCTACACAGACACAGACTGTGTCTACACAGACTCAGACTGTGTCTACACAGCACCAGAATATGCCTGCACAGACTCTTCCTACACAGACCCAGACTGTGCCTATACAGACCCAGACTGTGCTGACACAGACTCCGACTGTGTCTACACAGATCCAGACTGTGTCTATACAGTCCCAGACTGTGCCTACACAGACCTAGACCGTGCCTACACAGACCCAGACTGTGCCTATACAGACCTAGACTGTGCCTATACAGACACAGACTGTGTCTACACAGACTCAGACTGCGTCTGCACAGCCCCAGACTGTGCCTACACAGACCTAGACCGTGCCTATACAGACCCAGACCGTGCCTACACAGACCCAGACTGTGTCTACACAGACTCAGACTGTGTCTACACAGCCTCAGAATATGCCTGCACAGATTCTTCCTACACAGACCCAGACTGTGACTACACTGACCCAGACTGTGCCTATACAGACCCAGACGGTGCTGACACAGACTCCGACTGTGTCTACACAGATCCAGACTGTGTCTATACAGAAGCAGACTGTGCCTACACAGACCTAGACCGTGCCTACACAGACCCAGACTTTGCCTATACAGACCTAGACTGTGCCTATACAGACACAGACTGTGCCTACACAGACACAGGATGTGCCTATACAGACCCAGACTGTGCCTACACAGATCCAGACTGTGCTACACAGCCCCAGACTGTGCCTACACAGACCCAGACAGTTCCTACACAGACACAGACTGTGTCTACACTGACCCAGACTGTGCCTACACAGACCTAGACTGTGCCTACACAGACCCAGGCTGTGCCTACACAGACTCCGACTGTGTCTACACAGACCCAGACTGTGTCTATACAGAACCAGACTGTGCCTATACAGACCTAGACCATGCCTACACAGACCCGGACTGTGCCTACACAGACCTAGACTGTGCCTATACAGACCCAGACTGTGCCTACACAGACCTAGACCGTGCCTACACAGACCTAGACCGTGTCTACACAGACCTAGACCGTGTCAACACAGACTGTGTCTATACAGACCCAGACTGTGCCTACACAGACCCAAGCTGTGCCTATACAGACTCAGGCTGTTTCTACACAGACCCAGACTGTGCCTACACAGACCCAGACCATGCCTACACTGACCCAGACTGTGCCTGTACAGACCCAGACTCCGCCTACATGGACTCAGACTCTGCCTACACAGACCCAGACCGTACCTACACAGACCCAGAATGCGCTATACTGACCCAGACTGTGCCTACACAGATCCAGACTGTGCTACACAGCCTCAGAATGTGCCTACACAGAATCTTCCTACACAGACCCAGACTGTGCCTGCACTGACTGAGACTATGCGTACAGAGACCCAGACTGTGCCTACACAGACTCCGACTGTGTCTACACAGACCCAGACTGCGTCTATACAGACCCAGACTGTGTCTACACAGACCTAGACCGTGCCTGCACAGACCCAGACTGTGCCTATACAGACCTAGACCGTGCCTACACAGACCTGGACCGTGCCTACACAGACCCAGACTGTGTCTATACAGTCCCAGACTGTGCCTACACAGACCCAGGCTGTGCCTATACAGACTCAGACTGTGTCTACACAGACCCAGACTGTGCCTACACAGACCCAGACCATGCCTACACAGACCCAGACTGTGCCTGCACAGACCCAGATTCCGCCTACATGGACTCAGACTCTGACTACACAGACCCAGACTGTGCCTACATAGATCCATACTGTGCTATACTGACCCAGACTGTGCCTACACAGATCCAGACTGTGCTACACAGCCTCAGAATGTGCCTACACAGAATCTTCCTACACAGACCCAGACTGTGCCTGCACTGACCGAGACTATGCCTACACAGACACAGACTGTGCCTACACAGATCCAGACTGTGCTACACAGCCCCAGACTGTGCCTACATAGACACAGACAGTTCCTACACAGACCCAGACTGTGCCTACACAGACCCAGTCTGTGCCTATACAGACTCAGGTTGCTTCTACACAGACGCAGAGTGTGCCTACACAGACCCAGACTGTGCTACACAGCTCCAGACTGTGCCTAAACAGACCCAGACAGTTCCTGCACAGACCCAGACTGTTTCTACACTGACCCAGACTGTGCCTACACAGACCTAGACTGTGCCTACACAGACCCAGGCTGTGCCTACACAGAATCCGACTGTGCCTATACAGACCTAGACTGTGCCTATACAGACCCAGACTGTGCCTGCACAGACCTAGACCGTGCCTACACAGACCTAGACCGTGCCTACACAGACCCAGACTGTGTCTATACAGTCCCAGACTGTGCCTACACAGACCCAGGCTGTGCCTATATAGACTCAGACTGTGTCTATACAGAACCAGACTGTGCCTACACAGACCTAGACCATGCCTACAAAGACCCAGACTGTGCCTATACAGGCCTAGACTGTGCCTATACAGACCCAGACTGTGCCTACACAGACCTAGACCGTGCCTACACAGACCTAGACCGTGCCTACATAGACCCAGACTGTGTCTGTACAGACCTAGACTGTGCCTAAACAGACCCAGGCTGTGCCTATACAGACTCAGACTGTGTCTACACAGATCCAGACTGTGCCTACACAAACCCAGACCATGCCTACACAGACCCAGACTGTGCCTGAACAAACCCAGACTCCGCCTACATGGACTCAGACTCAGCCTATACCGACCCAGACTGCGCCTACTCAGATCCAGACTGTGCTACACAGCTCCAGAATGTGCCTGCACAGACTCTTCCTACACAGACACAGACTGTGACTACACTGACCCAGACTGTGCATACACAGACCCAGACTGTGCCTACACAGATCCAGACTGTGCTACACAGCCCCAGACTGTGCCTACACAGACCCAGGCAGTTCCTACACAGACCCAGGCTGTACCTACACAGACTCCGACTGTGTCCACACAGACCCAGACTGTGTCTATACAGAACCAGACTGTGCCTACACAGACCGAGACCATGCCTACACAGACCCAGACTGTGCATATACAGACCTAGACTGTGCCTATACAGACCCAGACTGTGCCTACACAGACCTACACCGTGCCTACACAGACCTAGACCGTGCCTACACAGACTCAAACTGTGTCTATACAGACCCAGACTGTGCCTTCGCAGACCCAGGCTGTGCCTATACAGACTCAGACTGTGTTTACACAGACCCAGACTGTGCCTACACAGACACAGACCATGCCTACTCAGATCCAGACTGTGCCTGCACAGACCAAGACTCCCCCTACATGGACTCAGACTCAGCCTACACAGACCCAGACTGTGCCTACACAGACCCAAACTGCGCTATACTGACCCAGACTGTGCGTACACAGATCCAGACTGTGCTACACAGCCCCAGAATGTGCCTGCGCAGACTCTTCCTACACAGACCCAGACTGTGACTAAACTGACCCAGACTGTGCCTATACAGACCCAGACTGTGCCTACACAGACTCCGACTGTGTCTACACAGACCCAGACTCTGTCTATACAGACACAGACTGTGCCTACACAGACCTAGACCGTGCCTACACAGACCCAGACTGTGCCTATACAGACCTAGACTCTGCCTATACAGACCCAGACTGTGCCTACACAGACACAGGATGTGCCTATACAGACTCAGACTGTGCCTACACAGACCCAGACTGTGCCTACACAGACCCAGACCATGCCTACACAGACCCGGACTGTGCCTGCATAGACCCAGACTCCGTCTACATGGACTCAGACTCTGCCTACACAGACCCAGACTGTGCCTGCACAGACCCAGACTGCGCTGTACTGACCCAGACTGTGCCTACACAGATCCAGACTGTGCTACGCAGTCCCAGAATGTGCCTACATAGACTCTTCCTACACTGACCCAGACTGTGCCGACACTGACCCAGACTGTGCCTACACAGACCCAGACTGTGCCTACACAGATCCAGACATGTGCTACACATCCCCAGACTGTGCCTACACAGATTCTTCCTACACAGACCCAGACTGTGCCTACACTGACACAGACTGTGCCTACACAGACCCAGACTGTGCCTGCACAGATCCAGACTGTGCTACACAGCTCCAGACTGTGCCTACACAGACCCAGACAGTTTCTACACAGACCCAGACTGTGTCTACACTGACCCAGGCTGTGCCTACACAGACCTAGACTGTGCCTACACAGACCCAGGCTGTGCCTACACAGACTCCGACTGTGTTTACACAGACCCAGACTGTGCCTACACAGACCCAGACTGTGCCTACACAGACCCAAACTGCGCTATACTGACCCAGACTGTGCCTACACAGATCCAGACTGTGCTACACAGCCCCAGAATGTGCCTGCACAGACACTTCCTACACAGACCCAGACTGTGACTACACTGACCCAGACTGTGCCTATACAGACCCAGACTGTGCCTACACAGACTCCGACTGTGTCTACACAGACCCAGACTGCGTCTATACAGACCCAGACTGTGCCTACGCAGACCTAGACCGTGCCTACACAGACCCAGACTGTGCCTATACAGACCTAGACTCTGCCTATACAGACCCAGACTGTGCCTACACAGACCCAGGATGTGCCTATACAGACTCAGACTGTGTCTACACAGACCCAGACTGTGCCTACACAGACCCAAACCATGCCTACACAGGCCCAGACTGTGCCTGCATAGAACCAGACTCAGCCTACATGGACTCAGACTCTGCCTACACAGACCCAGACTGTGCCTGCACAGACCCAGACTGCGCTGTACTGACCCAGACTGTGCCTACACAGATCCAGACTGTGCTACGCAGCCCCAGAATGTGCCTACACAGACTCTTCCTACACAGACCCAGACTGTGCCTACACTGACCCAGATTGTGCCTACACAGACCCAGACTGTGCCTACACAGATCCAGACTGTGCAACACAGCCCGAGACTGTGCCTACACAGACTCTTCCTACACAGACCCAGACTGTGCCTACACTAACCCAGACTGTGACTACAGAGACCCAGACTGTGCCTACACAGATCCAGACTGTGCTACACAGCCCCAGACTGTGCCTACACAGACCCAGACAGTTCCTACACAGACCCAGACTGTGTCTACAGTGACCCAGACTATGCCTACACAGACCAAGACTCTGCCTACACAGACCCAGGCTATGCCTACACAGACTCCGACTGTGTCTACAGAGACCCAGACTGTGTCTATACAGAACTAGACTGTGCCTATACAGACCTAGACCATGCCTACACAGACCCGGACTGTGCCTACACAGACCTAGACTGTGCCTATACAGACCCAGACTGTGCCTACACAGACCTAGACCGTGCCTACACAGATCTAGACCGTGTCTACACAGACCTAGACCGTGTCTACACAGAATCTGTCTATACAGACCCAGACTGTGCCTACACAGACCCAGACCATGCCTACACTGACCCAGACTGTGCCTGTACAGACCCAGACTCCGCCTACATGGACTCAGACTCTGCGTACACAGACCCAGACTGTACCTAGACAGACCCAGAATGCGCTATACTGATCCAGACTGTGTCTATACAGATCCAGACTGTGCTACACAGCCTCAGAATGTGCCTACACAGAATCGTCCTACACAGACCCAGACTGTGCCTGCACTGACTGAGACTATGCGTACACAGACCCAGACTGTGCCTACACAGACTCCGACTGTGTCTACACAGACCCAGACTGTGTCTATACAGACCCAGACTGTGTCTACACAGACCTAGACCGTGCCTACACAGACCCGGACTGTGCCTATACAGACCTAGACCGTGCCTATACAGACCCAGACTGTGCCTACACAGCCCTAGACCGTGCCTATACAGACCTAGACCGTGCCTACACAGACCCAGACTGTGTCTATACAGTCGCAGACTGCGTCTACACAGACCCAGACTGTGCCTACACAGACCCAGACCATGCCTACACAGACCCAGACTGTGCCTGCACAGACCCAGACTCCGCCTACATGGACTCAGACTCTGACTACACAGACCCAGACTGTGCCTATACAGACCCATACTGCGCTACACAGACCCAGACTGTGCCTGCACTGACCGAGACTATGCCTACACAGACACAGACTGTGCCTACACAAATCCAGACTGTGCTACACAGCCCCAGACTGTGCCTACACAGACACAGACAGTTCCTACACAGACCCAGACTGTGCCTACACAGACCCAGGCTGTGCCTATACAGACTCAGACTCTTCCTTCACAGACCAAACTGTGACTACACTGACCCAGGCTGTGCCTATACAGACTCAGACTCTTCCTTCACAGACCAAACTGTGACTACACTGACCCAGACTGTGCCTACGCAGACCCAGACTGTGCCTACACAGATCCAGACTGTGCTACACAGCCCCAGACTGTGCCTACACAGACCCAGGCAGTTCCTACTCAGACCCAGACTGTGTCTACACTGAACCAGACTGTGCCTACACAGATCCAGACTGTGCCTACACAGATCCAGACTGTGCTACACAGCCCCAGAATGTGCCTGCACAGGCTCTTCCTTCACAGACCAAACTGTGACTACACTGACCCAAACTGTGCCTACCAGACCCAGACTGTGCCTACAAAGATCCAGACTGTGCTACACAGCACCAGACTGTGCCTACACAGACTCTTCCTACACAGACCCAGACTGTGCCTACACTGACCCAGACTGTGCCTCCACGGACCCAGACTGTGCTACACAGCCCCAGACTGTGCCTACACAGATCCAGGCAGTTCCTACACAGACCCAGACTGTGTCTACACTGACCCAGACTGTGCCTACACAGACCTAGACTGTGCCTACACAGACCCAGGCTGTACCTACACAGAATCCGACTGTGTCTACACAGACCCAGACTGTGCCTACACAGACTCAGACGGTGCCTACACAGACCCAGACAGTTCCGACACAGAGCCAGACTATGCCTACACAGACCCAGACTGTGCCTACACAGACACAGACAGTTCCTACACAGACCCAGACTGTGCCTACACAAACCCAGACTGTGCCTACACTGACCCAAACTGTGCCTACACAGACCTAGACTGTGCCTACACTGACCCAGACTGTGCCGAAACAGAACCAGACTGTGCCTACACAGACCCAGACAGTTCCTACAGAGACCCAGACTGTGCCTACACAGACCCCGACTATGCCAAACAGACCCATACTGTGCCAAGCAGACCCAGAATCTGCCTACACAGAGCCAAACTGTGCCGACACAGACCAAAACTGTGCCTACACTGACCCATACTGTGCCAAACAGACCCAGAATGAGCTTACCCTGACTCAGGCTGCTCTTACGCACAGCGAGAAAGCTCCAAAAGGGACTGTTCCTACGCAGGCTCCTACTGCTTCTAAACAGATCCAGGACGCTCCTGTACAGAGCCAGGCGACTCCTATGCCAGCAGGTACTGTTCCTACACAGACCCAGAGAACTACTACACAGACCCAGACACTCCTCTGCGGGCCCCAAATGCTCCAACATGGTCCCAGACTTCTTCTGCACAAACCAAGACATCAACTACACAGACCCAGCATCACCTACACTGAACCAAACATCCCATAACCAGCGCGAGACGACTCCTACACAGTTCAATGCAGCCCCACAGAGCCACAGACAGCCCACGACATGGATGGAAGCAGTTCATTTCACAGACACAGGCAGCTGCTACACAGATCCATAAGGCACAGGTTTGACCTAGACAGCTCCTACCGTGACCCAGGGAGCATATAAGCCTCCCCAAGTAGTCCCCACACTGATATAGACAGTTCCTACCCTAGCACAGATAGTTTACAGAAAGGACCGGACAGTTCCTACATGTTCTTAGATAGCTTCTTTGGGAGACCCGGACAGCTCATTTCACAGACCACGACAGCAACGACACTGAATTCAAAGCTTGAACCCAGATCCAGGCAGCTCCCACACTGACCCAGTGAGCTCCAGCAGAGACCGAGACATTCCACAGCAAAACAGGCGCTCCTCCGCAGACAGGATCATCTGCTGCATTGTCGCAGGCAACTCTTGAACCAACGCAGTCTGCTCCAGCCCTGACACCGCGAGCTGCAACACAGATAGCTGCTATACACAGACAGTGCGCTCCGACATCGACCCAGACAGCTCCGACACAGACCCGGGCAGCTATTAGATCTAGCCAGCCAGCTACCACACAGCCCCGGGCAGCATTTGCACAGACCCAGCTAGCATTTACACAGAGGCAGAAATCTTCTGTACTTTTCCAGGCAGCTTATTCGGAGAAACAAAAGCAAAATGAAGCAGATGCAGGAAAGCTGAACAAAAAATGGAAAATGTGTATATACTCAAGTGTATCAGGCAACACCTTGGTCGAGAGAAACAGAGTGAACTTTTCAGGTAGATGAACTTTCAGCTTCTTCATAGACTTTGGCTGCTCCAACACAAACTTAAAGCCAAACTGCACTGACTTAGATATAACATACTGACCTATACAGCTCCAACTCTCACACAAATAAATCTTGCACAACCCAGCGATCTACAACACAAACCCAGACAGCTGCTGCACAGAGCCTGGACATTCTACTGAGAGTCTGACAGTTGCTCCAGCTCATGCCCAGGCAATAGGTGAGATCAGCGAGGTCAGCATATAGCAGAGATGAAACCTGGACGTTACCTGTAGATTTTGGTTTTCTACCACACCAAGTAAGGTCAGCTAACACAACACGTGCCGTGGAATGATCATGGGCTCAAACTGCTCTGTGTGGGGCTCACTGCCACACCGTGCGCTATCTGCTGACTCAGCGCAGGTCAGCGATGAAGCCTGGACATTTCCTGTGTTGTATTGTCTCGGTAGCACACCTCATGAGGTGAATTAACGTACCACGGGCCGGGAATGAAGCCTGGGCCCAACTTGCTCTGTGTAGCTAAGTACCCACGGCGCCCCGCCACCCACAGCGCCCTCTACCTGCAGCACCTCCTACCTGTAGTGCCCTCTTAACTGCAGCACCCCCATTCACAGCGGCCCCGAATTGCAGAGCCCTGTAGCGTCCCCTACCTACAGTGTCCCCTCCTGCAGATCCCGCGACCTACAGCGCCCGCTATCCAGAATGCACCCACACACAGTGCCCCCTACCTGCAGCGCCCCTAGCTGCAGCACCCCCTCCCTGCAACACACCCTACCTGCAGTGCCCCATTCCTGCAACACTCCCGACCTGCAGCACCCCCTACCCTCAGCTCCCCCTACCGGCAGTGAGCCTACATGCAGCGCTCCCTACCCACAATGCCCCCTAACCATAGTATCCGCTACCCGCAGCGTCACTACCCGCAATGCCCTCGACCCACAAAGCCCGCGAACCAGAGCGCCTTCCACATGCAGCGCTCCCTGCCTTCAGTGCCATCTACCTGCAGCGGCACCGACCCGCAGCATCCCCTACCTGCAGCCGCCCCTAATTTCAACACCCCCTACCCGCAGCGCCCTCTACCTGCAGCGGCCCCTCCCTGCAATGCCCCCTACCTGCAGCAGCCCCTACCTGCTGCACCCCCTAACTGCAGTGCCCCCTACCTGCAGCACTCGCTATCCACAGCGTCCCCACAAACAGCGCCATCTACCTGCAGTGCTCCCTACCTGCAGCACCCCACCTGCAGAGCCCTCTGCCCACAGCACCTCCACCTGCAGCGCCCCTGTCTGCAGTGCCCCCTACCCGCAGCGCCCCAGAACAGCAGCTTCCCCAACCTGCAGCACCACCGACCCACAGAGCACCCTACCTCTGCGCCCCCTACTCTCAGCGCCCCCTATCTGCAGGTCCCCTTCCCGCAACGCCCTCTATCTGCAGTGCCCCCTACGCTGCGCACACCCTAACGGCAGTGCCTCTACCCACATCGGCCACTACACACTGGGCCCCATGAACATGATGCCTCGTACCTGCAGTGCCCCTACCTGCTGCTCCCCTCACCCACAGAGCCCCATAACCACAGAGCCCTCCAAATGCAGTGCTCTCGAGCCACAGCGCCATCTACCGGCAGCGACACGACACACAGCGCTCCGTACCCGCAGTGCCACTCACACACAGCGCCCCTACCTGCAGTGCCGCCAACCCGCAGCGCCCCTACCTGCAGTGCCGCCAACCCGCAGCGCCCCTATCTGCAACGCCCTGACCTGCAGCGCCCTCATCCCATTGCGCCCCAACCAACAGTGCCCCTTACCCGCAGCGCCCCTACCTGCAGTGCCCCTTACCCGAAACGCCCCTACCTGCAGTGCCACCAACCCGCAGCGCCCCTATCTGAAACGCCCCAACCTGCACCGCCCTCATCCCGTAGCGCCCCAACCAACAGTGCCCCTTACCCGCAGCGCCCCTACCTGCAGTGCCACCAACCCGCAGTGCTTCTATCTGCAGCGCCCCGACCTGCAGCGACCCCATCCCGCAGCGCCCCAACCCACAGTGCCCCCTACCTGCAGTGTCAGAACCTGCAGCGCCACTTACCTGCAGTGCTCCCTACCCACAGCCCCCCCCCACTTGCAGTGCCCCCTACCCGCTGCGGCCTCCCATCTGCAGCGCCCCCTACATGCAGCGCCTCTTAGCTGCAGCGCACCCTAACTGCAGCGCCCCTTACCTGCAATTGCCATCAACGGTAGTGCCCCTATCTACAATGCCCCCTACCCACAGTGCCTTCTTCATTTTTATAATATATATTTTCTTGCTTCATTGAGCAAGTGTGTCCTTCAGCGTCCACGTCACTACGAATAGGACAAATGAACGATATAAAATGTGCCTAGCCCCAGTTTGGACGATAAATGCAGCATGAGGATTCAAAGGCAAATACACAATTGTAACCGACGGTCAAAATCTCCAACAGAGTGTGGCGTGTAGCTGATAGACATTTGTGAGAGGCTGTGAGATTTGATTTTGAATTGGCTCAATGGATTAATTGTTTAAAGTACTTGTCAGGTAAGCAGGAGCTCCCAGATCCTATTCGCAGCGGGTGTGTGTTGAATATATGTTGTTTATAGTGTCTGTGAATTTCAGCAACAAATAATACACCAATGGTGGAGCGATTAAATGGGCCAAAATTAGAGAAACGCAAATATCTTGCGGGGTTGTGGGGCTGGAGGGGATTATGGAGATAGGAAGGGGCGAGGCCACGGGGGAGATTTTGATCCATTTATTTGAATTTTAAAATAGAGACATTGCTTAACAACGAGTTAATATTGGTCAGCAAGCACAGAGTGGATGGATGATCGCGACTTGGTTCTAGTTAGGACACGGGTGGCAGAGATTTGGATGATCTCAAATTTAAGGAGGATAGAACGTGGGCAGCTGGCCAGCATTACATTGGAATAGTCAAGTCTAGAGGTAATAAATGTATGGTTGAGCGTGTCAGCAGCAGCTGAGCGGAGGCAGCGGTGCAGTCAGATGGAAGTGGAAATAGGTGATCTTGGTGATAGAGTGAATGTGCAGTGGGAGGCTCATCTTGGGGTCAAATGTGACACCAAAGTTGCTAACCGTCTGTTTCAGCCTCAAAAAGTTGGCAGGTAGAGAACTGGACTGGATGGCTAGGAAACAGAGCTTGTTGTATGGAGTGAAAACAATGGCTTCAATATTCACAATATATAGTTGGAAAAAAATGTTAGCTCATCCAGCACTGGATGTGGGATATCTAATCATTTGCAGACAGTGGAGGGTGGAGAGCACTGGTGGTGATGTAAATCTGGGTGTCACCATTGTACATGTGGAATCTGACGCTCTGTTTCCTGATGATGTCGCCAGAGTGCAGCAGGTTGATGAATAGAGGAGGTGGCCAAAGATTGCTCCTTGGGAGAGTTAATAGTGCCAGAGCGGGATGAAAAGCTATTGCAGGTGATTCAGTGGCAACTACACGTTAGATGAAAATCAAACGAGGGGATTGCAGTCACATCCAGTTGGACGGCGGTGGAGATGCGTTGGAGGAGGATGGAGTGTTCAACACAGCAACTCCAGCAGATAAGTTGAGAAGGACGGCGCGGGACAGTTCACCTTTGTCACAGTCACATAGGACGTGACGTGTCACTGTTGCAAGAGTGTTTTCGGGACTATGGCAGGGGCGCAAACCAGATTGGCCGGATTTCACCTTTGAGTTCCAGGAAAGATGGGCTGGGATTTGGGAGCCGACAACACTTTCAAGGGCTTTGGAGAGAAAAAGGAGGTTGGAGGTGTGGCGGTAGTTTGCACGGTGGAGCAAATGCACAAAAAGGATGGAACTTATATATTTTAACAAAGAGCATTCTTTGGAATGATAGCGTCACTTGTGGGTAATGACAACTAGCGAGATTTGGTATTCATTGAATTTCATGATCAATCAACCGACGATTCATTTCACTGTTGGATATTTTATTCCCAGTGTGTAGAACAACCGTGGCAGGGAATCGAAGCTGAGAATACCATCAATGAAATTATAATCCATTAGTGCACGGGGCTGCTGTGTTTTTGGTCAAGCAACTGACCTTAAATATTCACACACTGTGATTGTATCTGTTTCAGCTCTGTTATCTGTGCGGTACAGTTACGCGTTGCTCCTGGGTCTCAGGGTCTGGTTCTCGCTTTGGGCTTTTACTGATCTAAATGTGTGAGGTCCCGGATTCCTGCCCCATTCCCTGCGCTTCCACCTCGCCGGCTCCTCACTCAGTCATTTTGTCCTGCCCTCTGGAAGTCTCTGACACTCAAACACGCTTCAAACCCACATCACAACTTAAAATTATACCGCAGCTTCAGGCTCAACCCACCTTTAACCGAATTCTGCCACCCAATCCGTCTCCTTTCTCGCTCGGACCCACCCTTTCTCTCCTTGTGGAAGCTCCGCGCAGTTTCCCTGAGGTTTGTGCCACGGATGTGAGGGGATTGAGTTACCTTCCTTCACTTATTTTATTCTCTGGAAATCAAATCGATGGAACGTTTGATACAGTCTTAACATTGTCTTTCTTTGCTCAGCGGTTTGCGTCACTTCTTAAATTTAATCTGATTGCTGAAATAATTTAATGAGACTTGCAACAGTGCATTGGCCGGGAATTGAACCCGGATATCCGGACCAGGGGTCAACAGTTCTATTTCTCAATACCAAGATTCACACTGTCAAGGCCACTTTCTTTTCAATTGTCACTTCATTTTCTGCGCTTTTCGTTGCACAAGGAGCAACTTCATAAAACACAAAGCAAAATACCACAGAAGCTGAGAATGGAATTATTTAGAACATTCTGGAAACACTCTGGAGGTCCAGGGGTCATAGTCTACGAATAAGGGGTGAGCCATTTATGACTGAGATGAGGAGAAACTTCTTCACTCAGAGAGTGGTTAACCTTTGGAATTCTCTACCGCAGAAAGTTGTTGATGCTAGTTGGTTGGATATATTCATAAGGGAATTAAATATGGCCCTTACGGCTAAAGGGATCAGGGGATATGGAGAGAAAGCAGGAAAGGTGTACTGAAGTTGCATGATCAGCCATGATCATATTGAATGGTGGTGCAGGCTCGAAGGGCCGAATGGCCTTCTCCTGCACCTATTTTCTATGTTTCTATGACCATCTGTGGAGAGGGGGACGCAGGTTTAACCTTTTAGCTCGATGAACCAAATATTGCAGATATTTTATTAAAATTATGTTTCCTTGTTCTGTTCCGTTTGAATTTCCTTCCAAACTTTACAGTTTATAAGTTGCCCACAGACAATAAAAAGTTAGTGAACTCCCCTCAGTCTGGAAAGCCTCATAATATGTTCAACACAGCAACGATGCAGATATGTCTCAAAACCACGCGTGGTGAACAATGGATCAGTAGTCTATCGGCTTATTTTGTTCAATTTGAATTCATTCTACATTAAATTAATTTACAAATCTTCATCATCACTTTGTATCATCCAAATCCATTCTGTCTTGCCGCACAGTCATTCCGCCACCACTTATTAACGACAAAACCTGAAGTTTACTGTATCTCCGATGACATTTACCAAACTATTGTACATTTAAAGCTGATCGTTATGTATTACTTAAAATTCCTTTCGGAACAGAACATCCACAGAGTCTTCTAATGATGTTTTATCATATATTTAAAATACTCTTTTTGGGTTATTCTCCTCCCCTTATCAAAAAAGACATCCTGCTTTGCACAATCACAAAGCTAGCCAAACTGAACATTAGATTTATCGCCACATTGCTAGACTCGGGTAGACCCTCCTGCACTCTCCATCTCAAAATTTAATACATGGGATTCCCATTTCCATTCTTCATACCCCACCCAGCAAAGAAATCTCACACAACTGTCGAACATAGTATCAGAATCACATAACTGAGGATATATCAGCAGTAAATGGGACAGTCACATCCCGTGTCCCACACACTGGGCAAGTTGCCACCTCCACTCGCCCAATCTTACATACAGCAATCATGGTAAAAATCCGGTTATGAACCAATTTGAAATCCATTTCAATCCACTCTGGACATTTAAAATTCACCAACACCCCTTTCCAAATCGTGTTGTAGTCCAGCTGCGGGGACATACTCTTCAAAACTCCTAATCAGCTGGAGCCTTGAAACTCCATTGTCTAAATATCCCAAAAAAAACCATGAGTGTTGCAGTTGTCTAATTAGAACATAAGAACATAAGAATTAGGAACAGGAGTAGGCCATCTAGCCCCTCGAGTCTGCTCCGCCATTCAATAAGATCATGGCTGATCTGGTCGTGGACTCAGCTCCACTTACCCGCCCTCTCCCCGTAACCCTTAATTCCGTTATTGCTTAAAAATCTATCTATCTTTGACTTGAAAACATTTAATGAGCCAGCCTCAACTGCTTCCTTGGGCAGAGAATTCCACAGATTCACAACCCTCTGAGAGAAGAAATTCTTTCTCAACTCGGTTTTAAATTGGCTCCTCCGTATTTTGAGGCTGTGCCCCCTAGTTCTAGTCTCCCCCACCAATGGAAAAAACCTATCTGCCTCTATCTTGTCTATCTTTTTCATGATTTTAAATGTTTCTATAAGATCACCCCTCATCCTTCTGAATTGCAAGGAGTAAAGACCCAGTCTACTCAATCTATCATCATAAGGTAACCCCCTCATTTCTCGAATCAGCCTAGTGAACCGTCTTTCTACCCCTTCCAAAGCTAGTATATTCTTCCTTAAGTAAGGTGACCAAAACTGCACGCAGTAGGCCAGGTGCGGACTTACCAATACCTTATACAGTTGCAGCAACACCTCCCTGCTTTTGTACTCCATCCCTTTCGCAATGAAGGCCAACATTCCATTTGCCTTCCTGATTACCTGCTGCACCTGCAAACTAACCTTTTGGGATTCATGCACAAGGAACCCCAGGTCCCTCTGCACCTCAGCATGTTGTTGCCGATGGAGTTGGTGTTGGAGATTGTGGAAGAGGTGTGCAGGGTGGGCATTAACAGGTGCCACACTTTACGGTGGATAAAATGCAAGGAGGGAATCGGGGATACAGGGGTTCGCAGAATAGTGTGGATGACATCCTTAATAAATAATGCAATAATGCAGAGAATGCCAGATGCTCCAAACTTCTGTCGAGTTCCATTCAGCCGCGCTAGCCCCGTAGTCCTGCAAGTTTATTTTCATCATGTGCCTAAACAACTTCATTTTAAAATCATCTATCGTTTCCGCTTCTACCATCCTCATCGGCAATGAATCCCAAGTCATTGCCATTCGCTGTGTAAAAGAGTTCTTCATCCCCTCCCCTCTGTATCTCCAGCTTGAATCAGCATCCCCTCGTCATTTTACCATCAGCGAATCGGAACAGCTGTCTCTGTCTACCTTATTCGATGCCATCATAATCTCGCACACCTCTATCCATTCTCCCCTCAAAGTCATTTACTCCAAAGAGAAGAACCCCAGCATCTCCAACCTAATCCTATAGCTAAAATCCCTCATACCCAGAACCGTTCTGGTAAATCTCCTCTGCAATATTTCAAGCAAATTTTCACGTCTTTACTAATATGTGGTGACCAGAACGGAATGCCATACTCGAGTTGTAGCCTAACCAGAGCTTTATAAAGGTTCAACGTAACTTCCTTGCGTTTGTACAAAATACCTTTCTTTATGAAGCCCAAGTTCTCATTTGCTTGGCAAACTACTCAATATATCCTGCCACCATCAAAGATTGATCCAATGAACACATTGGTGCCTCTGTAGCTGTAAACTATTTACAACTGTGCCACAATGTATCACCTCACACTTCTATGTATTAACTTCCAAATTTTTCTTGTCTGGGCATTCTGTGAGCCTAGCTTTGTCCTGTAGAAGTCGACTGGTATCATCTTCACTGTTTGCCACACCTCCAAGTTCGGTATCTTCGGCAAATTCTGTAGTTTTAGTCTATTGTAATATCTAAGTAATGTATCTACAACAGAAAAGCAGTGGTCCTAGCACTGACCCTTGGGAAAGAGCACAGTTTACCATCCTGCAGTCTGTAAAGCAACAATTGACCATGACTCGCTGTTTTTTGTCCTTAAGCCAATTTCTTCTCCAAGCTGACACTGGCCCTCCTATTACATCAGCCTCAATGTTGTTAACCAGCATTTGTCCATACTTTCTTAGGGTCTATATAGAAAACATCCACTGCGGTCCCTCATCCACCTTCTATGGTTCTGAATCAAAAAATGCAATTAGATTAGGCAAACACGATCTGCCTTTTAAAATCAGTGCTTGCTCTCCTTAAGTAGTTTCAGTCTCTCCAAGTGCCTGTTTATTTTTTACTTGATTATGGTTTCTAAAATCAGATGCACCACTGATGTTACACTGACCGCCGCGTTGCTGCGAGGATTGTCCAGACACCCTTGTCACATTTGCCAATTTCCAATCATCTGGCACCTCCACTGCATCTAGGGCAAAATGAAAGATCATGTCAAGCCCTTCCACGATCTCCACGACACTTCTCTTAGCAAGCTGAAATGCCTGACATCTGGACAGAAGACGTATGTACTCTCAGTTTATTCAGACTTTCCAGTACATCCTACCACTCAATTAGCTCCACCATCTCCGCTTCTACCAATATTTTGTCAGCATCTTCATCCTTTGCAAATAGTAACACAAAGTACTCATTAAGTATTCTCACATCACATGCGCCTCTCAGCAAATATCACCTTCTTTATCCATAATCGGCCACAAACCGCTTCTTATTATCCTATTACTATTTAAATGTCGGTAGAAGACTTTTGGCTTCCCTTTTATGTCAACTGCCATTCTATTCTCATATTATCTCTTTGACAGTTTTATTTTCCTCTTTACTTTTCCCCCTCAACTTCTTGTATTTGGCCCGGTTCTCACTTGACGAATTATCCTGACTTGCATCATACACTCGCTTTTTTTGTTTAATCATATTATCGCATCATCCAAGGAGCCCTGCTCTTGGTTCCATTTTCTTTGCCTCTTGTTGGAATGTCCCTAGTCTGTACCTGAAACGTCTCCTCGTGATGTTCTGTTCCAGATTTTCCTGCTACTCTTTGGATCCACTTTACCCCGATAGATCCCCTCTCATCGCACTGAAGATTGCCGCGATCCAAACCAGAATTTCTACTTTAGATTGTACCTTGCTCTTCTCTGGTATTAATTTAAAGCTTATGATACGATGATCACTCTTACTCAAATGTTCACCCATTTACTGCCTCCAATCTGTCACACTCCTTTCTCAGATGCTTATGGGAGTTGGATAGAACCACAACCATGAAAAACATCCCTTGTAATACTGGAACCTTGGTACTCCCCGTCCTCCGGATCTGGGCTAACTCACTCATGGATCTGTATTTCCGGTGCGATTACTAACCCGCATTGTTAGGCCACCATATTACATCAAACGTGCATCACTATATTCGCCCAGAATCTCCATATTGCCGAATCTGCACTATACACGTCTATTTGACTAGAGTTGGGCAGTCCTGTCACCAAATCAGACATTAAAAGTCTTTATTAGTCGTAGTGTTGACACGGTCGCCAATTATGTTGAATCTATGGGATAGCCAATTATACTCCCACTTAACTCAAACTTGAGGACTGAGATGTCTGATTAATACACTTTCATTCTTAAATAATTGATACAACATTTACTTGCCATGTCCATGAGAGTGGTACCCAAATTTATTCACATGCAAGGGACTCATCTGATGTTGAATAAATTTAAAACAGATATAGACAGTTTCTTATACGATAAGGGAATAAGGGGTTACGGGGAGCGGGTGGGGTAGTGGAGCTGAGTCCATGATCAATGCAGCCATGATCATATTGAATGGTGAGCAGGCTCGAAGTGCTGTATGGCCTACTCCTGCTCTTATTTCTTATGCTCTTATCTTCTTATGTTCTTATGTAAGCTTGTGGTCTTAACTGCTCATGTTATTCTAAGTGGCCAGTGGCAAATCGTGCTTGATTAACTTGATTAATTTCTTTGAGGAACTTTCAAAAGACATTTGATGAAGTGCCGCATAGTAGATTTGCTGGCAAAATTGAAGCCTATTGTATTTAAGGGACATTGGTTGCATAGCTACGAAATTGGCTGAGAGACGGAAAGCAGAGTGTTGTCGGGAACGTTATTATTCAGACTGGAGAGATGTATCCGGTAGTGTCCGACAGGTGGCGGTGTTGGGACCACTTCTCCTTTATGATACATATTAATGTCCTGGACTTCAGTACACAGTGCATTATGTCAAAGTTTGCAAATATCACAAATTTACGAATGTAGCAAATAGAGAGGAAACTATCAGACATCAGGGCGACATAGGCAGGCCAGTGAAATGGGCGGAAGCTTCGCTGTTGAAATTTAATGCAGATAATTGTGTACTGAAGCATATTAGTGGTCAAAGTCAGCAGGAGCAAAGTACATTAAGTGGTGCAATTTCAAAGGAGCTGTAGGAAGATGGAGACGTGTTACTTCACAGGTGCAAAAGGTTTGTGAGATTGAACCATGAAAGGTTTTGCTGGACTAGATAGACGGAAATTGTTTCCATTGGATGGAGGGTCAGAAACCAGAGCACACGGATTTAAGATAACTGACAAGAAATCTAGTGGGGAAATGTGAAGTTTTTTAACAAAACGAATTATTATCGTGAATGACCTGACTGGAAGGCTGGAGGAACCCGATGTAACACTAACTATGTGGGAAAAGCAACTGACTGGGATTAATTGTATAGCTCTTTCATTGAGCTGGTGAATGCGTGATGGGGCGAATTATATGTTATGTGCTATGTTAGTCTATGAAATGTTTCAGCGGGTATCCTTAGCTTATCGTTTTGACTGTTCATGTCATCTAGATCGAAAGAACTGAAATGATCCGGTGAGCTGTATATTTTATTAGGTTAATTATGTCCTCGTAATTTGATACTATAATGCCAACCAGTGCAAAATACGTCTATATAATATGTGATTGCATTAAACCACGACGTCCCCACATCAAGCCATGTTTCCTTAAACAAATCTGCCGCGATACCATCTATATTGAATTTACTTTGCTTTCTGCATGAGAAATCATGGATACCCGCTATGGACTTCTCGTTCTTCACATCTTTCGCTGCATCATGTAGATCGGGTCGTTGAGAACATGAACTAGAATTCAGTTGTACTGCTGGAACGTCTACTCATCTTTTAATGATTTTAACAATGAAGAAAAACGGACATTTTACCACATTCTTCAACTGCTCTCTGAACTTACTCTGTGTCATAGCATAAATATAAGTGTTTGTGCAGCAACTCAGGAGCTGGAGCATGAATCCTATTTCTTTTATGTAGTAAGATACATGTATAATATCATAACCTAAATGCAAAATCCGGTTCCAAATAGAAAAGAACAAAAACACAGCCCATAACATTATGAAATTCCACGAGATAACGAGCAGTAAAATGATGGATTTCATGCGTCTCTCCATCTCTATGTCACTGGGAATCCCCTCGCTGCTGTGATCCCGGAGTCTCCTGCGAGCTCTGCTGGCCACTAAAATGTGTCTGATAGTTAAAGCATTGAGTAGCAGGATCAGAACAAATGGGATGCACGGGTTTAGAATATAATGAAGAAGCTCGAGTGTTGCCCACAAATCTGAAACCATGACAAGAGCACTTACGTAACAGAACCAGTGTGTATTGCTCAACGTGTACCAAGGTACATACATAAAGTACCAGAAAATGCTCTTTAAAAAACTTAGCAAAGTCACTGTTACAAGAACCATAGCCGCGGTTTTCTCAGTGCAATATTTAGTTTTCAGCTTCTGGCAACAAATTGCCACGAATCGATCAAATGTGAAAGTGACGGTGAACCAGACAGAACAGTCTGTGGCTGCATAAAGCAGGACGGCGTGGATATTACACAGGGGGATTCGCTGCACAAAATACAGATGATGAGCAATTGGAATCTGCCTCAATATCAGGTCGGTGATAACGACCAGCAGATCTGCCGCTGCCATGGCCACCAAGTAGCGTGTGACGCATTTGGAGAGACCGCACATTCCACGAGACAGGATCACCATCGTCACTAAATTAGCTGTGAGGAATGGAAATCAACAGGAAATTAACACAGCAGGTTGAAAGTGAATTCATCGGGTTGATGGGGTTGGGGTAAAATTTCTACATTTGTTAGAGTGATGGAATTTAATAATGTTCCTGAGAAAGGACTTTCAGATGGAGACAGGGTGTACAATGCATTGTACACCTCACTAATCTGCAATGAATGGTAGACTGAACCGGGGAATGGGATTTAATTTTGCAAGAGTAATGTGCCATCTAATCAGAGGATTAATATTGAAGTGGTATTAGCCCTCATCTCCAGGTTTGTTGATTCATTGCCTGCTGCTGCAGGAACCCTGGAACCATCGACCTTCTGGGATTGTATTCCCAGTCTGCACCCAATCAGGAGTTAGTTTGGGAAATTTGGGAATGAATCAGTGACCGGGCGAGCGTTAGTCAGTGACGGGGAGAGTGAGTCAGTAACTGGGGGAGAGTGAGTCAGTGACCAGGGAGGGTGAGTCAGTGACCGGGGTGAGTGAGTCAGTGACCAGGGGAGAGTAATTCAGTGAACGGGGAGAGTGAATCAGTGACCAGTGGTGAGTGAATCAGTAACCAGGGAGAGTGAGTCAGTAACCAGGGAGAGTGAGTCAGTGACCAGGGGAGAGTGAGTCAGTAACCAGGGAGAGTGAGTCAGTAACCATGGGAGAGTGAATCAGTAACCAAGGAAAGTGAGTCAGTAACTAGGGGAGAGTGAGTCAGTAACCAGGGAAAGTGAGTCAATAACCAGGGGAGAGTGAGTCAGTGACCGGGGGAGAGTGAGTCAGTGACTGGGGGAGATTGAGTCAGTGACCGGGGGAGAGTGAGTCAGTGACTGGGGGAGAGTGAGTCAGTAACCAGGGGAGAGTGAGTCAGTGACCGGGGTGAGTGAGTCAGTAACCAGGGAGAGTGAGTCAGTAACCAGGGGAGAGTGAATCAGTAACCAGGAAAAATACATCAGTAACCAGGGAAAATACATCAGTAACCAGTGGAGAGTGAGTCAGTGACCTGGGGAGAGTGAGTCAGTCACCAGGGAGAGTGAGTCAGTGACCGGGGAGAATGAGTCAGTGACTGGGGGAGAGTGAGTCAGTGACCGGGGGAGAGTGAGTCAGTTACCAGGGCAGAGTGAGTCAGTGACCGGGGAGATTCAGTCAGTAACCAGGGGACAGTGAGTCATTCACCCTTGAGGTAGACCCTGGAAGAGCATGAACAAAATACGGGAGCAAAGCGAGTTTGGATATTGTGTGAAAATTGGGCTGTGATTCCCTCCGACTCGAATGCTTAGGGTATTCCTACGCGGTATCAGGGCACAAAAAGGAGCTGTTGTTTGAGGTTAGGAAGGGAAAAATATTTAACATATTAATCTGGCGTGAAAGCAACTGATAAATCAGAACAATGCTTCCACATGCATTTAAATCTAACATTTGACATCCCGTGAAAATAACACGTTATTAAATAACATTTTAGATGACATTGAACTCACCGATCCTCCAAATGGTTTCAAATAATCTAGACAATAAATGGTCTTGTACGACGACCAACCCTGTTTTGAGGATGGCACGCACGTGGCGTTTCCTTCTCTCCACAGATGCTCGGTCTGTTAAAATCTATCTGTCCTGGTGTAAAATGGGCAAAGTGGAACCAATCCAGTGTTATACATCCCGCATTAATGTGAAGGCAATGGGTGGTGGTGTATAACCGGCGGCTAATTCTAATTGTCCGATTTACAAAATCGCGCAGATCAAACTGTCCGCTGCTGTGTGATTAGACATTTTTTCTGATTGTGTTTAATATAACAAAGATTAAATTAACCACCGTGTGGTGTGTTAAAATCTCTGCATCCAATCAGATGATTTGTTTACCCGGAGTTCTATAACGGTGGTTGAGATTTAATTAAATATCTGAACCCAACTACATCAGCGCTAAACCAGAGTTCTGTATCTGTGGTTGAGATTTGATGGGACTCCAATTGACGCGTTGCATTTGCATCAATAAAGTGAACTCGCCGCTCATTGTTCTCCAGTGACAATCAACAAGAATCAGTTGCACGGAAGCAGAGCAAGAGATGGGGCAGAGTCAGATGAGGTCTCATTGAGAAATTCTCCTGAACTGTGCTTGATGGACACGCGGTGGGAGATTCCTTGTTCACAGATACGATCGGAAATCAATCTATTGATCTATAACTGGAGACACATTCAATCACGAATGAATTTGTAATCCCATCCTAACCTCCCAGAACACTGACTTATGCTGGGAAAGAGATTGTACAAAGGGGGACATCAGTGGTCCTGGATCAAGATGGACATTGTTGAACATTCACGGTGTGTTTCTGAGCTTTCTGCCACGACTGGTTTCCCTCACTTAGTATAATTCACTCTTCCCAGTGCACGGTGATGGATTCTGGAAACCCATGGACACATCTGTCCAATCGAATAGAATGCGGTCCACAGACGCAGACTATAAGAGATGCATCCAGTGAGATTGCTTGTGTTGGAAATTAACAAAAGATTCCGATCTCTATCTGACCCTATCACATTGAGAAAAGATATTGTCGATTCACTGCACTCAGACCACTCACATTGGGGAATCACAGAGCATTATCAGCCCCACAGCCAGAGAGAATATGTGGGTTCATTTAGTTTCTGGATGTTGTGACCTCAACAGATGTACTGGAGGGTTGCTAATATAACACCACTTTTTAAAAACGGAGGGAGAGAGAAAATAGGTAATTATAGACCAGTTAGCCTGACGTCATTAGTGGGGGAAATGTTGGAATCAATCATTAAGGATGAAATAGCAACTAATTTGGAAAGCAGTGACAGGATCGGACCAAGTCACCATGGATTTATGAAAGGGAAATCATGCTTGACGAATCTTCTGGAATTTTCTGAGAATGTAACTAGTAGAGTGGACAAGCGAGAACCAGTGGATGTGGTGTATTTGGAGTTTCAACAGGCTTTTGACAAGGTCCCGCACAAGAGATTGGTGTGCAAAATCAAAGCGCATGGTATTGGGGGTAATGTACTGATGTGGATAGAGAACTGGTTGGCAGACAGGAAGCAGAGAGTCGGGATAAATGCGTCCTTTTCAGAATGGCAGGCAGTGACTAGTGGAGTGCCGCAGGGCTCAGTGCTGGGACCCCAGCTCTTTACAATATACATTAACGATTTAGATGAAGGAATTGAGTGTTATATCTCCACGTTTGCAGATGACACTAAGCTGGGTGGCAGGGTGAGCTGTGAGGAGGATGCTAGGAGGCTGCAGGGTGACTGGTACTGGTTAGGTGAGTGGGCAAATGCGTGGCAGATGCAGTATAATGTGGATAACTGTGAGGCTTTACATTTTGGGGGCAAAAACAGGAAGGCAGAATATTATCTGAATGGCAGCAGATTAGGAAAAGGGGAAGTTCAATGAGCCCTGGGTGTCATGGTTCATCAGTCCCTGAAAGTTGGCATGCAGGTACAGCAGGCGGTGAAGAAGGCAAATTATATGTTGGGCTTCATAGCTAGAGGATTTGAGTAAAGGAGCAGGGAGTTCTTACTGCCTTTGTACAGGGCCTTGGTGTGGCCTCATCTAAATATTGTGTTCAATTTTGCTCTCCTAATGTCAGGGAGTGCAGCGAAGGTTCAACAGACTGATTCCAGGGAGGACTCGACTGTCATATGAGGAGAGACAGGATCAACTGGGCCATTATTCACTCGAGTTTAGAAGGATGAGAGGGGATCTCATAGAAACGTAGAGATTCTGATGGGAGTGGACAGGTTAGATGCGGGAAGAATGTTCCTGATGTTGGGGAAGTCCAGAACCAGGGGACATAGTTTTAGGATAAGGGTAGACCATTTAGGTCTGAGATGAGGAGAAACTTCTTCACTCAGAGAGTTGTTAACCTATGGAATTCCGTGCTGCAGAGAGTTGTTGTTGCCAGTTCATTGGATATATTCAACAGGGAGTTAGATATGGCTCTTACGGCTCAGGGGATCAAGGGGTATGGAGAGAAAGCAGGAAAGGCGTACTGAGGGAATGGTCAGCCATGAACTTATTGAATGGCGGTGCAGGCTCCAAGGGCCGAATAGCCTACTCCTGCACATATTTTCTATGTTTCGATGTTTCACAGTTAAACATGGTCAACAGCATGTGTCGGCGGACATAGTTACTTACCAGGGACTCCGACAACAGCGAGAATGGGGTAGTATATCTTTTCTATCTCAAAAACGAATGCTAGTATCGTAAACTCGTTGATTCTGAAATACATTCTTCTCCTCTCAGTAGAGCCGCTGATCCCTGTGAGTGCCAGTGTTGATGTTCTCTGCGAGACTGTGGTACAACAGATTGAGGTGTTTGCCGTATTAATAGAAGAGACAACATCTCCAGTGATACAATTATGGTCCATGGAGAGGCGCATTAATAACAGTCACCGAACAAACACATTTAATTAATCTATGGGGTCTGATATCAATTACAGTCAATGAACAAGCACATTCAGTTAACCCCTTTTGAACCAACACTCCTCGCACCACTAAATACACTTATGGATGTACACTAGAATGTCCCATTGTTGAAAAGTTCTGTAATAATGAGCAAGGAAAAAAAAAGGTAAATCAACAGTCCGAGCACATTGATTGTCGATTTGATTTCTTCAAGCTTGCCAACTCAGTCGGCTCTCTTTTTGCGGTCACATACAAAGCCATCTCCGACAGCTTCATGCATTGCTCACCATGCACACCCCCTATTCACCCCCTATTCCATTCCAACCCCACTTCTAGCTGCATCTACGCACGTGGACAAATCTCCCCATAATTCACTTATGACCCTTGAGAACTCCTGACTGAATAAATTGTCCATTTTCCAAGGTAGTTCTGAGCCAGGCGTTCAGCTGTACCACTCATGCACTGAGAGTTTTGATGTCCTTGTCCCGGGTAAAACTCTTACCATCTCCTACACTGGTCATTTTCTCAGGAATAGGTTCCATTGTAGCTCCCATAGGTCCAAGGCAATGATTTGATCGTATCTGGCTCACAACTGGTTTACTCATTTAATGTTGAAGCAGGCTTTTCACATACAGCCTTGTCAGATCCTGCATCTTTCACCCTAAGCATATCCAATATCCAACCTTATCATGGAAAGCAAACATAGACCTTGGCTTCCTTTCAAAACTAACAACTATATTGTAAAATACCTCTGCCCTGTCCTTGCTACAAACACCTCCAAGATTAACTCCGAGGAATTGATGGAATTATTTGTCACTGATACTGAAATTATCTATTCACCTGTTTTTGGCTCATCTCCTTCCCCATCCCTATCAAGGAAAACATCTCCTACTCTATCTCTGAATTCTGATGCTTCGCTAGATTTTCAATATTTCCCCTCATGTCCTACCCGAGCTCATCGTGTCAATGAGACAGACCTTCTGCTATTGTGAACTAATTTCCAAAAACTCTGACATCCCAACTTCCCTTCTTGGTGCAAATATTAACTGCACATTTATAAACATATCCACCATCACATCAAAGCCTTCCTGTTAAAGAAGGCCCACCATCACCTCATGAACTGCCTGATGAAAGAGGATTTCCATCAAGTCTCTCTCGTTTAAAGAGAAAACCCATCATCACCTCAAGGCTTGTCCGGTTAAAGAGAATGCCCTGGATTACCACTGTGACTGCCTGTTTAAATAAGGTCCACTATCACGTCAGGATTTTTACCAGTTAAAGAGAAGGCCCACCTTCACTTCAAGGCCCACCCGTTGTTGTCGTTTTCGGGTCTATCTGTCTGTTCAATTGTTCAATATTGACACCACATTCCTTCTAATTATATGGCTTTATTTAGCATAAGCAAGAATTAATACTTTACAATATTTAAGCAGCAGTTTACAAAGTACAACGGAGAATAATATGATTCCTGTCCTTTCAGTAGAAGATGCGACCCAATCCTCATACCGGCTACACGCATACGCATGTTCCCCTGTCTGTTAACTCCGTGGATCTTCTACATTGAGAGAGAACCGAAAACCCTGGGATATACCCCAAAAACCGGAAATGTGGAGAAGTCCATCCAACCACAGAGATTGGTCTTAGGCCTCTGTCAGAAAGCTTTAGTTCATGGTGAACCCAATGGGTTTTGACGACAATGAGACTTTTAGCTGTAAATAACCCTAGGTACAACCGGATTATTTCCACTAATTGTAAAAGAGGAGAAATTAAACTAAAGTAATGAAACTGTGGACTTGCAAACCAAACTAATCTGCAATCCAGCAAAACATAATCCTGAAGAATTAAAGCAGGGGAATATAACTGATTTTATTTCAACGCCTATCAAAAGTTCATAGTGGGCGTATCCACAATCAAAGATTAGAGATAAGAGTTAACTTCGATAACTTCGAGATAAGGCCGAAATCCAAACCATCGTCAACACCTTCACAGAAACATAGGAGAGCACGTGCCTTAGACTAAACATCCATAAGACAAAGGTCCTCTCCAACCTGCAAACCGCCACACAGTACCGCCCCAGATTATCAAAATCCACAATGAAGCCTTGGACAAAGTTTACCATTTTCCATACCTCGGGAGCCTACTGCCAACAAGGGTAGACTTCAATGACGGTCAAACACCGCCTTCAGTGCACCAGCACAGCCATCGGCTGCCTGAGGAAGAGAGTGTTTGAAGACCAGGACGTCAAACCCGGCACCACGCTCATGGTATACATGGCATAGTAATAACCACCGTGCTTTATGTTTCAGAGACATGGACTATATATAGCAGGCATCTCACAGCACTGGAGAAGTTCCACCAAATCTGGATCCGCAAGATTCTGTAAATCCTTGGCAGGATAGGCGCACCAACGTCAGTGTTCTCTCTTGGGCCAACATCCCCAGCATTGAAGCATTGACCACGTTCGATCAGCTTCCATGGACTTGCCACATCAACTGCATGCCCGAGACGAGACTTCCAAAACAAGCACTCTACGCGGAGCTGCGACACGGCAAGCGAATCCCAGATGGGCAGAGGAAATGCTTCATGGACTCGCTAAAAACCATTTTAATTATGTGTAACTTCCCCACTGACACCTGAGAATCCCTGGCACAAGAACACTCAAAGTGGAGGAGAAGCATCTGGGAAGGTGTGGAACACTCCGAGTCTCTTCGCTGGGAGCAAGCGGAAACCAAGCTCAAGCAGTGGAACGAGTGCATGACAACCCAAGCACCCACCCACCAGTCCCTTCTTCCAGCGTCCCTTCAACCACCGTCTGTCCGACCTGTGACAGAGACTGGAGATCCCACATCGCAGTCATCAGTCACGGAAGAACTCGTCTTTGATTTGGAAGCAAGTCATCCTCGACTCTGAGGGACTGAGTAAGATGGAAAAGAGGTATTATTTAATAAAGCTTTTATAAAATCTCATATTATATACGTGGAATAGGAGATGATTCCAGGTAGGTTGCCGGAAGCGGTCGTGAGGAATATGGTTTACGAGGAGGATAAGGAAGTAGAGGAAAACGCAATGGGGAGAATGTATGAGAAGATTGTGAGGGCAATGCCACAGGATTCGATGGATGAAATAAATGAGAAAACCTCCAGAGGACGTCAAATGCATCCTGTATTTCGAAGCTTTCTGCTGGAGAGAGCAGAGGAGTCGGTCCAATTAGACCACTGCAACACTGATGGTTTCTTTGGGATATTTAGACCGTGGATTTTCAAGGCCTCGGCTGATATGGAGTTTTGGAAGAGTATGTCCTCACAGCTAGACCACAACACGCTTTCGAAAGGGGTGTGGGTGAATTTTAAATATCTAGAGTGGCTTGAAATGGATTTTAAATTGATTCATAAGCGGATTTTGACCATGATTGCTGTATGTAAGACTGGGCGAGTGGAGGTGGCAACTTGCCCAGTGTGTGGGACACGGGATGTGATTGTCCCATTTACTGGTGATATGTCCTCAATTACGTGATTCTGATAATATGTCCGACAGATGTGTGTGGTTTCCTTGCTGGGTGGGGTATAAAGAATGGGAATGGGAATCCCATGTATTAAATTTTGAGATGGAGATAGCAGGAGGGTCTGCCTGAGCGTGGCAATGTGGCGATAAATTTAATGTTCAGTTTGGCTAGATTAGTGATTGTGCAAAGACGGAATCTCCTTTTTGATAAGTGGAGGAGCATAAACCTAAAGGAGTAAGTTACATATATGCTAAAACATCATTTGAAGACTCTGTGGATGTTCTGTTTGTAAAGGAAGTTTAAGTAATAGATAATGATCAGTTTTTAATGTAAAATAGATTGGTAAATGTTACAGGAGACACATTAAACTTCAGGTTTTGTGGTTAATAAGTGGTTGAGGAATGACTGTGCGGCGAGGCGGAATGGATTTGGATGATACAATGCAATGATGCCGATTTGTAAATGAATTTAATGTTGAATAAATCCAAATTGAAGAAAATAAGGCGATAGACTACTGATCCATTGTTCACCACGCGAGGTTTTGAGTCATATCCGCATTTTTGTAGTGTTCAATGCTTTATGAGGCTTCCCAGACTGAGGGTAGTTCATTAACTGTTTATTGCCTGTCGGCAAATTATAAACTGTGAAGTTTGGAGAAAAATTCAAAGGATCAGCACGTGAAAAAATAATGTTAATAAAAGTATCTGCAATATTTGGCTCATCGACCTGAAAGGGGAACCTGCGTTCCCCTCTCCACAGATGGTCATAGAAACATAGAAACATAGAAATTAGGTCCAGGAGCAGGCCATTCGGCCCTTCGAGCCTGCACTGCCATTCAATAAGATCATGGCTGATCATTCAACCTCAGTACCCCTTTCCTGCTTTCTCTCCATATCCCTTGATTCCTTTAGCCGTAAGGACCATATCTAACTCCCTTTTGAATATAGCTAACGAACTGGCATCAACAACTTTCTGCAGCAGGGAATTCCACAGGTTAACCATTCTCTGAGTGAAGAAGTTTCTTTTCATCTCAGTCACAAATGCCTTACCTCTTATTCGTAGACTGTGACCCCTGGACCTCCAGAGTGTTTCCAGAATGTTCTGAATAATTCCATTCTCAGCTTCTGCGCTCTTTGGCTTTGTGTTTTATGAAGTTTCTCCTTGTGTAAGGAAAAGCGCAAAAAATACAGTGAAAATTGAAGAGAAAGTCGCCTTGACAGTGTGAGTCTTGGTATTCAGGAGTAGAATTGTCGGCCCCTGCTCCAGATACCCGGGTTCAATTCCCGGCCAATGCACTGTTGCAAGTCTCATTAAATTATTTCAGTAAACATATTAAATTCAAGAAGTTACACAAACCGCTGAGCTAAGAAAGGCAATGTTAAGACACTGTATCAAACGTTCCATTGATTTGATTTCCAGAGAAAAAAATGAGTGAAGGAAGGTAACTTAATCCCCTCACACCCGTGACACAAACCTCAGGGAAACTGCTCGGAGCATCCACAAGGAAAGAAAGGCTGGGCCCCGAGCGAGAATGGAGAAGGATTGGGTGGCAGGATTTCGGTTAAAGGTGGGTAGAGCCTGAAGCTGCGGTATAATTTTATGTTGTGATGTGGGTTTGAAGGGCGGTTGAGAGCCAGAGATGTCTAGAGGGCAGGACAACATGACTGAGTGAGGAGCCAGCGAGGTGGAAGCGCAGGGTCTGGAGCAGGAACTCGGGACCTCACACATTTATATCAGTAAAAGCCCAAAGCGAGAATCAGACCCCGAGACCCAGGAGCAGCGGGTAACTGTACCGCACAGATAACAGAGCTGACACAGATACAATCGCAGTTTGTGAATATTTAAGGGTCAGTAGCTTGCCCAAGGACACAGCAGGCCCGTGCACTCATGGATAATAATTTCATTGATGGTATTCTCAGTTTCGATTCCCTGCCACGGCTGTTCTACACACTGGGAATAAAATATCCAACAGTGAAATGAATGGTCGGTTTATTTATCGTGAAATTCAATGAATACCAAACCTCGCTAGTTGCCATTACCCGCAAGTGCCGCTATTGTTCCAAAGTATGCTCTTTGTTAAAATATATATGTTCCATCCTTTTTGTGCATTTGCTGCACCGTGCAAGCTACCGCCACACCTCCAACCTCCTTTTTCTCTCCAATCGCCTTGAAAGTGTTGTCGGCTCCCAAATCTCGGCACATCTTTCCTGGAACTCCAGGTTATATCCGTCCAATCTGCTTTGCACCACTGCCACAGTCCCGAAACGGCTCTTACAACAGTGACACATAACGCCCTATGTGACTGTGACAAAAGGTAAACTGTCCCGCGCTGTCCTTCTCAACTTATCTGCTGGAGTTGCCGTGTTGAACACTCCATCCTCCGCCAACGCCTCTCCACCGCCGTCCAGCTGGATGTGACTGCAATCCCCTCGGTCGATTTTTATCTAATGTGTATTGCCACAGAATCACCTGCAATAGCTTTTCATCCCACTCTGGCACGATTAACTCTGGTGTCCACCAAGGAGCAATCTTTGGCCCCCTCCTATATTCATCAACCTGCTGCACCCTGGCGACATCATCTGGAAACACAGCGTCAGATTCCACATGTACACTGGTGACAGTCAGATTTACATCACCACCAGCGCTCTCCACCCTCCACTGTCTCCAAATGATCACAGGTCCGACATCCAGTGCTGGATGAGCTAACATTTTTTCCAACTATATATTGTGAATATTGAAGCCATTGTTTTCAGTCCAGGCAACAAGCTCTGTTTCCTAGCCATCCAGTCCAGTCCTCTGCCTGCCAACTTTTTCAAGCTGATACATATGGTTGGCAACTTTGTTGTCATATTTGACCTCAAGATGAGCCTCCCACCACATATCCACTCTATCACCAAGATCACCCATTTCCACTTCCATCTGACTGCACCGCTGCCTCGGCTCAGCTGCTGCTGAAACCCTATCCCTGCCTTTGTTACCTCTAGACTTGACTATTCCAAAGCGATGCAGGTCGGCTGCCCACGTTCTATCCTCCTTAAATTTGACGTCATCCAAAACTCTGCCGCCCGTGTCTTAACTAGTACCCAGTCGCGATCATTCATCACCCCTGTGCTTGCTGACCAAATTGACTCGTGGTGAAGCAATGTCTCTATTTTAAAATTCAAATAAAAATTCCAAATCCCCCCCGTGGCCTCGCCCCTCCCTATCTCTATAATCTCCTCCAGCCCCACAACCCCGCAATATATCAGCGCTTTACTAGTTTTGGCCTCTTGAGTATCCCGGAGTTTAATCGCTCCACCTTTGGTTTATTATTTGTTGCTGAAATTCGCAGACAATATAAACAACATATATTCAGCACACGCCCGCTGAGAATAGGATCAGGGAGACATGCTTACCTGACAAGCCCTTTAACCAATTAATCCATTGAGCCAATTCAAAATCAAATCTCACAACCTCTCGCAAATTGCTATCAGCCACCCGTCACTCTCTGTTGGAGATTTAGACCGTCAGTTACACTTGTCTATTTGCCTTTGAATCCCGATGCTGCATTTATCGGCCAAACTGGGGCTATGTTCATTATAATTAGTTCACTTGTTGGATTCGCAGTGACGTGGACTCTGAAGGACCAACTTGCTCAATGAAGGAAGACAATATCCATAAAAAAATCGACACTGATAACAAATGCGGACCAGTTCACCATCGCTCAGTAAGTGGTCGGGGCCCAAAGGATGTGGAGACTGGGTTAGGTGTAAAATGTGTTGTTATCACATGATGGCAGGTTCGAGTTCTACCCCAGCGCATTTCACACACTGGGTGAGAATGTCTCCAGTGCGGGAGCGATCTCTTGTACACCCGACAGTTTCATAAATTCTCTGACCTGGTGTAATGGTAATACAAAAACTGGTTTCTCCAACAGAAGCTGACAGTTAATTTACAACATTGTTGATCTGTTCAAACGGGCTGGATTTTCAGCATAATGGTACCAGGACTCCAACGGTTGGAAGGGGCATGTGTTGCAATACTGCGCAGCGGCCAGAGAATGGTGCAGCAGTATCAGGTGTTGCTGTACTGTATTGCGCCCAGAAGTGCGAGCAGCTGTACCAGGTGGTGCAATACTGGTCAGCTGCCAGAGGAGGGAGCAGCAGTACCAGGTGGTGCAATACTGGACAGCGACCAGAGGAGGGAGCATCTGTAACAGATGGTGCAATACTGGACAGAATCATAGAACCATGGAAATTTATATAAAGAAGAAGGCTATTTCAGCATATCGTGTACACACCGGCCGACCAAGAGCTATCTAGCCTAATGTCACCTTCCAGCTCTTGGTCCCTAGTCCTGCACGTTACAGCACTTCAAGTGCACATCCAAGTGTTTTAAAATGTGGTGATGCTTTCTGCCTCTACCACTCTTTCAGGCACAGAGTTCCAGATTCCACCACCCTCTCGTTCAATAAGTTTCCCCTCATATCTCCTCTAAACCTTCCCTCAGTTATTTTCAATCTATGCCCCCTGCTGGATCACCGCTCTGTCAAGGGAAACAGGTCCTTCCCAACCTCTCTGACCAGGCCCTTCATAATTTTATATACCTCAATCAGGTCTCCCCTCAGTCTACTCTGTTCCTAATGAAACAGACACAGCATCTCCAATCTTTGCTCATGGCCAAAATTCTCCAGTACAGGCAATATTTTTGTAAATCTGCTCTGTACCCTTTCCAGTGCAATCACATCCTTCCTCCAATCTGGTGTCCAGAACTGCAGACAGTACCCCAGCTGCGGCCTTAACAGTGTATTAAAACGTTCTTGCTCTTGTGGTTTATGCCTCGCCTAACAAAGGCAAATATTCCATTGACATTCTGAAGCACCTTATCTTCCTGGCCTGTTAACTTCATGGAGACAGAGGAGGGAGCAGCTGCACAAGGTGTTGCAATACTGCACAGCGGCCAGTGGAGGGAGCAGCAGTACCCAACGCTCGCCGATCCTGTCGAACATACGCGGAGGCGGGAGGGGAGAGGGATTTTAACCCTTCCCGCGGGGTGTTCAAATCGATATCTTGAACAGTTTCGAATGCAGGCATCTGTAACATGGTATTACAGAGATATACAAGATGGTAACTTTTGTGCAATACTAGTTGAAATTACATTGTGGGAGAAAGACCAAGGTGGAACATGCTCAAAATTAATAGTGAATTCTTCAGGACTGACATCAGGAGAATGATCAGCACTTAGAGTGGACTCCAGGCAGAGCGGTGATGGTAAAATCCCGGACATGATTTAGGAAATAACTGGATTGAGCAATGGGGTGAAACATGCAGTTATTCAGGAGGGCTGAATTAGATTGGGAAGAATGGACTTCCTCACGGGTAAGGATCATGGGATCAGTACGGGAAGGTGTGAGAAATGTGTCTGCCCTCTCCAGTTGCGTCATTATTTACATGAATGACTGTCTGCAAACTGAATAAGACTGTGACGCCAATCACCCTGATCATTATTTATCCCTCAATCAACATAACAAAGGACAGATTACCTGGGCAATAGCATAATGCTGTATGTGGGAGCTTGCTGTGCGCAAATTGGCTGCCGCGTTTCCTACAATACAACAGTGACTACACTTCTGAAATGCTGCATTGGCTGTAATGCGCTTTGGGACGTCCGAGGGTCGTGAAATGAGCAAAAACCTGCACGTGTTGCATCTGCTTCAGTAAGAAGAAAGTGTAGTGCGGGTTAAAGATCGAAATCAAATTCCAACCAAACTCGCTGACAGAAAGTGTATGTTGTTGAGGAGGCATTACTCGGGATTATTTGCACTGGCCGTCTGCCCACAGCGCTTCAGATTCACGCAGTTTTAATTGGGAACTTCACCATTTTTCCACACCAATAACCCGCCTGCAGGGGTACGGACCTAGAGCTGGTAATTGGGATTAGACTGGATGAACTTTTGTTGGACATAGAAACATAGACACAGAAAATAGGTGCAGGAATCGGCCATTCGGCCCTTCTAGCCTACACCGCCATTCAATGAGTTCATGGTTGAACATGCAACTTCAGTATCCCCTTCCTGCTTTCTCGCCATACCCCTTGATCCCCCTCGTAGTAAGGATTCATCTAACTCCCTTTTGAATATATTTAGTGAATTGGCCTCAACAACTTTCTGTGGTAGAGAATTCCACAGGTTCACCACTCTCTGAGTGAAGAAGTTTCTCCTCATCTCGGTCCTAAATGGCTTACCCCTTATCCTTAGACTTTGACCCCTGGTTCTGGACTTCCCCAACATTGGGAACATTCTTCCTGCATCTAACCTGTCTAAACCCGTCAGAATTTTAAACGTTTCTATGAGGTCCCCTCTCATTCTTCTGAACTCCAGTGAATACAAGCCCAGTTGATCCAGTCTTTCTTGATGGGTCAGTCCCACCATCCCGGGAATCAGTCTGGTGAACCTTCGCTGCACTCCCTCAATAGTAAGAATGTCATTCCTCAAGTTAGAACGGCGCAGATATAATGGTAAGTACAACAGGGAATAGAATACGGCCAGGGTAATCTCCTGGACGAGTTTCGATCGATTGAATCGACTGGAGAGGAATTTTCCCAGATGTTTTCTCCCTAAATTGGCTTGGGTTTTTAACTGCTTTTTCCTTTCCCAGGAGCTCACATGGCTTCGGTTGGGGTGGAGTTTAGATGTTTTTAGTATAAGGGGTATAAGCAATGGAGTGGAGTGGACTGGTTTGGCTGGGAGCTCTTTGTCTTTCCGTCATTGTTTATGGGTTGGTATGGAACCTTCAGCGCTGCTGACAAAGGGCCGTGCGTCTCTTTGTCGGCCGGCGCGGACACGATGGGCCAGAATGGCCTCCTTCTGCGCTGTAAATTTCTATGTTTCAATGCTTCTAAGTTTCAACGGCAGTTAATTGTCAAAAATGGAGGGTAAAGGAGTGCTTTCTCTGGGATTTGAACCCAGGACCTCTCACATATTCCAGCCAATAAACGGGAAGTGAGAATCCTACCTCTGAACCAATGCTGGAGCCAAGCCCACTCAAGATGTACCCATAATCAAACCATGTGTTGGTCATTCGTGATAAACAAAGCGATTGAGACCGAGACTGCCCTGATTGCCTTTTCTACCTGCCTGTTGAAGTGCTGCACAATGCCGCTCCAGCAGTTATTGAGCACTGCGGACAGTAATGTATTGAAGCACCAAATGCCCATCGAGTGCAGCAGCAGAGTTGGTGGATTAATTTAGTGTGCGGCCTCAGATTTGGACAGTGTATCAGTAAAGGCACTGAGTTGACATGGAGGCAGCAAGTGATGCAACAGCCGCCCCGGAACTGACTGTTTGAGTCTGCGACTGTGGCCTGTGTTGTTTGGACCAGGGGTTTACTGTCAGTTCATAACACTAAGCAGTATCGGCCCCATTATATTTTCGGCCACATCCGCAGATTAGTGGCCGAGGTCAGACAGATTGTTCCCTGTCTCACGGGGGTTCGCTGAGGCTCCAGCTCCCCTGATCACCAACTTCCCCAGTCTGTAGACGTAAACATGAAAAACCAAATCTCAGCCCAAACACACAGGTCTGCCGATCGATAAAGATCAAAGCAGTTCCGGAATCGAGCAAGACAACTGCAAAATAGACTTAGGGAGGGCGGAAACAATCAGAATTAGACACAGGCACAGACTTTACCTAACTGACCCAGACTCTGCCTACACACAAACAGGCAGTTCCTACACAGACCTAGACTGTGCCTACACAGACCCAGGCTGTGCCTACACAGACTCCGACTGTGTCTACACAGACCCAGACTGTGTCTATACAGACCCAGACTGTGTCTACACAGAACTAGACGGTGCCTACACAGACCCAGACTGTGCATACACAGACCTAGACTGTGCCTATACAGACCCAGACTGTGCCTACACAGACCTAGACCGTGCCTACACAGACCTAGACCGTGCCTACACAGACACAGACTGTGTCGACACAGACTCAGACTGTGTCTACACAGCCCCAGAATATGCCTGCACAGACTCTTCCTACACAGACCCAGACTGTGCCTATACAGACCAATACTATGCTGACACAGACTCCGACTGTGTCTACACAGATCCAGACTGTGTCTATACAGACCCAGACTGTGCCTACACAGACCTAGACCGTGCCTACACAGACCCAGACTGTGCCTATACAGACCTAGACTGTGCCTATACAGACACAGACTGTGTCTACACAGACTCAGACTGCGTCTACACAGCCCCAGACTGTGCCTACACAGACCTAGACCGTGCCTACACAGACCTAGACCGTGCCTACACAGACACAGACTGTGTCGACACAGACTCAGACTGTGTCTACACAGCCCCAGAATATGCCTGCACAGACTCTTCCTACACAGACCCAGACTGTGCCTATACAGACCCAGACGGTGCTGACACAGACTCCGACTGTGTCTACACAGATCCAGACTGTGCTTATACAGACGCAGACTGTGCCTACACAGACCTAGACCGTGCCTACACAGACCCAGACTGTGCCTATACAGACCTAGACTGTGCCTATACAGACACAGACTGTGCCTACACAGACCCAGGATGTGCCTATACAGACTCAGACTGTGTCTACACAGACTCAGACTGCGTCTACACAGCCCCAGACTGTGCCTACACAGACCTAGACCGTGCCTACACAGACCTAGACCGTGCCTACACAGACCCAGTCTGTGTCGACACAGACTCAGACTGTGTCTACACAGCCCCAGAATATGCCTGCACAGACTCTTCCTACACAGACCCAGACTGTGACTACACTGACCCAGACTGTGCCTATACGGACCCGGACGGTGCTGACACAGACTCCGACTGTGTCTACACAGATCCAGACTGTGTCTATACAGACGCAGACTGTGCCTACACAGACCTAGACCGTGCCTACACAGACCCAGACTGTGCCTATACAGACCTAGACTGTGCCTATACAGACACAGACTGTGCCTACACAGACCCAGGATGTGCCTATACAGACTCAGACTGTGCCAGATTTAGACCATGCCTGCACAGAACCAGACTGTGCATGCACAGACCCAGACTCCGCCTACATGGACTCAGACTCTGCCTACACAGACCCAGACTGTGCCTGCACAGACCCAGACTGCGCTATACTGACCCAGACTGTGCCTACACAGATCCAGACTGTGCGACACAGCCCCACACAGTGCGTACACAGACTCTTCCTACACAGACCCAGACTGTGCATACACTGACCCAGACTGTGCCTACACTGACCCAGACTGTGCCTACACAGATCCAGACTGTGCTACACAGCCCCAGACTGTGCCTACACAGACCCAGACAGTTCCTACACAGACGCAGACTGTGTCTACACTGACCCATACTGTGCCTACACAGACCTAGACTGTGCCTACACAGACCCAGGCTGTGCCTACACAGACCCAGACTGTGTCTACACAGACTCAGACTGTGTCTACACAGCCCCAGAATATGCCTGCACAGATTCTTCCTACACAGACCCAGACTCTGACTGCACTGACCCAGACTGTGCCTATACAGACCCAGACGGTGCTGACACAGACTCCGACTGTGTCTACACAGATCCAGACTGTGTCTCTACAGAACCAGACCGTGCCTACACAGACCTAAACCGTGCCTACCCAGACCCAGACTGTGCCTATACAGACCTAGACTGTGCCTATACAGACACAGACTGTGCCTACACAGACCCAGGATGTGCCTATACAGACTCAGACTGTGTCTACACAGACCTAGACTGTGCCTACACAGACCCAGGCTGTGCCTACACAGACACCGACTGTGTCTACACAGACCCATACTGTGTCTCTACAGAACCAGACTGTGCCTATACAGACCTAGACCATGCCTACACAGACCCAGACTGTGCCTACACAGACCTAGACTGTGCCTTTACAGACCCAGACTGTGCCTACACAGACCTAGACCGTGCCTACACAGACCTAGACCGTGTCTACACAGATCCAGACTGTGTCTATACAGACCCAGACTGTACCTACACAGACGCAGGCTGTGCCTACACAGATTCAGGCTGTTTCTACAAAGACCCAGACTGTGCCTACACAGACCCAGACCATGCCTACACAGACCCAGACTGTGCCTGTACAGACCTAGGCTCCGCCTACATGTGCTCAGGCTCTGCCTACACAGACCCAGACTGTGCCTACACAGACCCAGAATGCGCTATACTGACCCAGACTGTGCCTACACAGATCCAGACTGTGCTACACAGCCCCAGAATGTGCCTACACAGAATCTTCCTACACAGACCCAGACTGTGCCTGCACTGACCCAGACTATGCGTACACAGACCCAGACTGTGCCTACACAGATCCAGACTGTGTCTACTCAGACCCAGACTGTCTCTATACAGACCCAGACTGTGTCTACACAGACCTAGACGGTGCCTACACAGACCCAGACTGAGCCTACACAGACCTAGACTCTGCCTATACAGACCCAGACTGTGCCTACACAGACCTAGACCGTGCCTACACAGACCTAGACCGTGCCTACACAGACCCAGACTGTGTCTACACAGCCCCAGAATATGCCTGCACAGAATCGTCCTACACAGACCCAGACTGTGACTACACAGACCCAGACTGGGTCTATACAGTCCCAGGCTCTGCCTACACAGACACAGGCTGTGCCTATACAGACTCAGACTATGTCTACACAGACCCAGACTGTGCCTACACAGACCTAGACCGTGCCTTCACAGACCTAGACCGTGCCTACACAGACACAGACTGTGTCTACACAGACTCAGACTGTGTCTACACAGCACCAGAATATGCCTGCACAGACTCTTCCTACACAGACCCAGACTGTGCCTATACAGACCCAGACTGTGCTGACACAGACTCCGACTGTGTCTACACAGATCCAGACTGTGTCTATACAGACCCAGACTGTGCCTACACAGACCTAGACCGTGCCTACACAGACCCAGACTGTGCCTATACAGACCTAGACTGTGCCTATACAGACACAGACTGTGTCTACACAGACTCAGACTGCGTCTGCACAGCCCCAGACTGTGCCTACACAGACCTAGACCGTGCCTATACAGACCTAGACCGTGCCTACACAGACCCAGACTGTGTCTACACAGACTCAGACTGTGTCTACACAGCCTCAGAATATGCCTGCACAGATTCTTCCTACACAGACCCAGACTGTGACTACACTGACCCAGACTGTGCCTATACAGACCCAGACGGTGCTGACACAGACTCCGACTGTGTCTACACTGATCCAGACTGTGTCTATACAGAAGCAGACTGTGCCTACACAGACCTAGACCGTGCCTACACAGACCCAGACTTTGCCTATACAGACCTAGACTGTGCCTATACAGACACAGACTGTGCCTACACAGACACAGGATGTGCCTATACAGACCCAGACTGTGCCTACACAGATCCAGACTGTGCTACACAGCCCCAGACTGTGCCTACACAGACCCAGACAGTTCCTACACAGACACAGACTGTGTCTACACTGACCCAGACTGTGCCTACACAGACCTAGACTGTGCCTACACAGACCCAGGCTGTGCCTACACAGACTCCGACTGTGTCTACACAGACCCAGACTGTGTCTATACAGAACCAGACTGTGCCTATACAGACCTAGACCATGCCTACACAGACCCGGACTGTGCCTACACAGACCTAGACTGTGCCTATACAGACCCAGACTGTGCCTACACAGACCTAGACCGTGCCTACACAGACCTAGACCGTGTCTACACAGACCTAGACCGTGTCTACACAGACTGTGTCTATACAGACCCAGACTGTGCCTACACAGACCCAAGCTGTGCCTATACAGACTCAGGCTGTTTCTACACAGACCCAGACTGTGCCTACACAGACCCAGACCATGCCTACACTGACCCAGACTGTGCCTGTACAGACCCAGACTCCGCCTACATGGACTCAGACTCTGCCTACACAGACCCAGACCGTACCTACACAGACCCAGAATGCGCTATACTGACCCAGACTGTGCCTACACAGATCCAGACTGTGCTACACAGCCTCAGAATGTGCCTACACAGAATCTTCCTACACAGACCCAGACTGTGCCTGCACTGACTGAGACTATGCGTACAGAGACCCAGACTGTGCCTACACAGACTCCGACTGTGTCTACACAGACCCAGACTGCGTCTATACAGACCCAGACTGTGTCTACACAGACCTAGACCGTGCCTGCACAGACCCAGACTGTGCCTATACAGACCTAGACCGTGCCTACACAGACCTGGACCGTGCCTACACAGACCCAGACTGTGTCTATACAGTCCCAGACTGTGCCTACACAGACCCAGGCTGTGCCTATACAGACTCAGACTGTGTCTACACAGACCCAGACTGTGCCTACACAGACCCAGACCATGCCTACACAGACCCAGACTGTGCCTGCACAGACCCAGATTCCGCCTACATGGACTCAGACTCTGACTACACAGACCCAGACTGTGCCTACATAGATCCATACTGTGCTATACTGACCCAGACTGTGCCTACACAGATCCAGACTGTGCTACACAGCCTCAGAATGTGCCTACACAGAATCTTCCTACACAGACCCAGACTGTGCCTGCACTGACCGAGACTATGCCTACACAGACACAGACTGTGCCTACACAGATCCAGACTGTGCTACACAGCCCCAGACTGTGCCTACATAGACACAGACAGTTCCTACACAGACCCAGACTGTGCCTACACAGACCCAGTCTGTGCCTATACAGACTCAGGTTGCTTCTACACAGACGCAGAGTGTGCCTACACAGACCCAGACTGTGCTACACAGCTCCAGACTGTACCTAAACAGACCCAGACAGTTCCTGCACAGACCCAGACTGTGTCTACACTGACCCAGACTGTGCCTACACAGACCTAGACTGTGCCTACACAGACCCAGGCTGTGCCTACACAGAATCCGACTGTGCCTATACAGACCTAGACTGTGCCTATACAGACCCAGACTGTGCCTGCACAGACCTAGACCGTGCCTACACAGACCTAGACCGTGCCTACACAGACCCAGACTGTGTCTATACAGTCCCAGACTGTGCCTACACAGACCCAGGCTGTGCCTATATAGACTCAGACTGTGTCTATACAGAACCAGACTGTGCCTACACAGACCTAGACCATGCCTACAAAGACCCAGACTGTGCCTATACAGGCCTAGACTGTGCCTATACAGACCCAGACTGTGCCTACACAGACCTAGATCGTGCCTACACAGACCTAGACCGTGCCTACATAGACCCAGACTGTGTCTGTACAGACCTAGACTGTGCCTAAACAGACCCAGGCTGTGCCTATACAGACTCAGACTGTGTCTACACAGATCCAGACTGTGCCTACACAAACCCAGACCATGCCTACACAGACCCAGACTGTGCCTGAACAAACCCAGACTCCGCCTACATGGACTCAGACTCAGCCTATACCGACCCAGACTGCGCCTACTCAGATCCAGACTGTGCTACACAGCTCCAGAATGTGCCTGCACAGACTCTTCCTACACAGACACAGACTGTGACTACACTGACCCAGACTGTGCATACACAGACCCAGACTGTGCCTACACAGATCCAGACTGTGCTACACAGCCCCAGACTGTGCCTACACAGACCCAGGCAGTTCCTACACAGACCCAGGCTGTACCTACACAGACTCCGACTGTGTCCACACAGACCCAGACTGTGTCTATACAGAACCAGACTGTGCCTACACAGACCGAGACCATGCCTACACAGACCCAGACTGTGCATATACAGACCTAGACTGTGCCTATACAGACCCAGACTGTGCCTACACAGACCTACACCGTGCCTACACAGACCTAGACCGTGCCTACACAGACTCAAACTGTGTCTATACAGACCCAGACTGTGCCTTCGCAGACCCAGGCTGTGCCTATACAGACTCAGACTGTGTTTACACAGACCCAGACTGTGCCTACACAGACACAGACCATGCCTACTCAGATCCAGACTGTGCCTGCACAGACCAAGACTCCCCCTACATGGACTCAGACTCAGCCTACACAGACCCAGACTGTGCCTACACAGACCCAAACTGCGCTATACTGACCCAGACTGTGCGTACACAGATCCAGACTGTGCTACACAGCCCCAGAATGTGCCTGCGCAGACTCTTCCTACACAGACCCAGACTGTGACTAAACTGACCCAGACTGTGCCTATACAGACCCAGACTGTGCCTACACAGACTCCGACTGTGTCTACACAGACCCAGACTCTGTCTATACAGACACAGACTGTGCCTACACAGACCTAGACCGTGCCTACACAGACCCAGACTGTGCCTATACAGACCTAGACTCTGCCTATACAGACCCAGACTGTGCCTACACAGACACAGGATGTGCCTATACAGACTCAGACTGTGCCTACACAGACCCAGACTGTGCCTACACAGACCCAGACCATGCCTACACAGACCCGGACTGTGCCTGCATAGACCCAGACTCCGTCTACATGGACTCAGACTCTGCCTACACAGACCCAGACTGTGCCTGCACAGACCCAGACTGCGCTGTACTGACCCAGACTGTGCCTACACAGATCCAGACTGTGCTACGCAGTCCCAGAATGTGCCTACATAGACTCTTCCTACACTGACCCAGACTGTGCCGACACTGACCCAGACTGTGCCTACACAGACCCAGACTGTGCCTACACAGATCCAGACATGTGCTACACATCCCCAGACTGTGCCTACACAGATTCTTCCTACACAGACCCAGACTGTGCCTACACTGACACAGACTGTGCCTACACAGACCCAGACTGTGCCTGCACAGATCCAGACTGTGCTACACAGCTCCAGACTGTGCCTACACAGACCCAGACAGTTTCTACACAGACCCAGACTGTGTCTACACTGACCCAGGCTGTGCCTACACAGACCTAGACTGTGCCTACACAGACCCAGGCTGTGCCTACACAGACTCCGACTGTGTTTACACAGACCCAGACTGTGCCTACACAGACCCAGACTGTGCCTACACAGACCCAAACTGCGCTATACTGACCCAGACTGTGCCTACACAGATCCAGACTGTGCTACACAGCCCCAGAATGTGCCTGCACAGACTCTTCCTACACAGACCCAGACTGTGACTACACTGACCCAGACTGTGCCTATACAGACCCAGACTGTGTCTACACAGTCTCCGACTGTGTCTACACAGACCCAGACTGCGTCTATACAGACCCAGACTGTGCCTACGCAGACCTAGACCGTGCCTACACAGACCCAGACTGTGCCTATACAGACCTAGACTCTGCCTATACAGACCCAGACTGTGCCTACACAGACCCAGGATGTGCCTATACAGACTCAGACTGTGTCTACACAGACCCAGACTGTGCCTACACAGACCCAAACCATGCCTACACAGGCCCAGACTGTGCCTGCATAGAACCAGACTCAGCCTACATGGACTCAGACTCTGCCTACACAGACCCAGACTGTGCCTGCACAGACCCAGACTGCGCTGTACTGACCCAGACTGTGCCTACACAGATCCAGACTGTGCTACGCAGCCCCAGAATGTGCCTACACAGACTCTTCCTACACAGACCCAGACTGTGCCTACACTGACCCAGATTGTGCCTACACAGACCCAGACTGTGCCTACACAGATCCAGACTGTGCAACACAGCCCGAGACTGTGCCTACACAGACTCTTCCTACACAGACCCAGACTGTGCCTACACTAACCCAGACTGTGACTACAGAGACCCAGACTGTGCCTACACAGATCCAGACTGTGCTACACAGCCCCAGACTGTGCCTACACAGACCCAGACAGTTCCTACACAGACCCAGACTGTGTCTACAGTGACCCAGACTATGCCTACACAGACCAAGACTGTGCCTACACAGACCCAGGCTATGCCTACACAGACTCCGACTGTGTCTACAGAGACCCAGACTGTGTCTATACAGAACTAGACTGTGCCTATACAGACCTAGACCATGCCTACACAGACCCGGACTGTGCCTACACAGACCTAGACTGTGCCTATACAGACCCAGACTGTGCCTACACAGACCTAGACCGTGCCTACACAGATCTAGACCGTGTCTACACAGACCTAGACCGTGTCTACACAGAATCTGTCTATACAGACCCAGACTGTGCCTACACAGACCCAGACCATGCCTACACTGACCCAGACTGTGCCTGTACAGACCCAGACTCCGCCTACATGGACTCAGACTCTGCGTACACAGACCCAGACTGTACCTAGACAGACCCAGAATGCGCTATACTGACCCAGACTGTGTCTATACAGATCCAGACTGTGCTACACAGCCTCAGAATGTGCCTACACAGAATCGTCCTACACAGACCCAGACTGTGCCTGCACTGACTGAGACTATGCGTACACAGACCCAGACTGTGCCTACACAGACTCCGACTGTGTCTACACAGACCCAGACTGTGTCTATACAGACCCAGACTGTGTCTACACAGACCTAGACCGTGCCTACACAGACCCGGACTGTGCCTATACAGACCTAGACCGTGCCTATACAGACCCAGACTGTGCCTACACAGCCCTAGACCGTGCCTATACAGACCTAGACCGTGCCTACACAGACCCAGACTGTGTCTATACAGTCGCAGACTGCGTCTACACAGACCCAGACTGTGCCTACACAGACCCAGACCATGCCTACACAGACCCAGACTGTGCCTGCACAGACCCAGACTCCGCCTACATGGACTCAGACTCTGACTACACAGACCCAGACTGTGCCTATACAGACCCATACTGCGCTACACAGACCCAGACTGTGCCTGCACTGACCGAGACTATGCCTACACAGACACAGACTGTGCCTACACAAATCCAGACTGTGCTACACAGCCCCAGACTGTGCCTACACAGACACAGACAGTTCCTACACAGACACAGACTGTGCCTACACAGACCCAGGCTGTGCCTATACAGACTCAGACTCTTCCTTCACAGACCAAACTGTGACTACACTGACCCAGGCTGTGCCTATACAGACTCAGACTCTTCCTTCACAGACCAAACTGTGACTACACTGACCCAGACTGTGCCTACGCAGACCCAGACTGTGCCTACACAGATCCAGACTGTGCTACACAGCCCCAGACTGTGCCTACACAGACCCAGGCAGTTCCTACTCAGACCCAGACTGTGTCTACACTGAACCAGACTGTGCCTACACAGATCCAGACTGTGCCTACACAGATCCAGACTGTGCTACACAGCCCCAGAATGTGCCTGCACAGGCTCTTCCTTCACAGACCAAACTGTGACTACACTGACCCAAACTGTGCCTACCAGACCCAGACTGTGCCTACAAAGATCCAGACTGTGCTACACAGCACCAGACTGTGCCTACACAGACTCTTCCTACACAGACCCAGACTGTGCCTACACTGACCCAGACTGTGCCTCCACGGACCCAGACTGTGCTACACAGCCCCAGACTGTGCCTACACAGATCCAGGCAGTTCCTACACAGACCCAGACTGTGTCTACACTGACCCAGACTGTGCCTACACAGACCTAGACTGTGCCTACACAGACCCAGGCTGTACCTACACAGAATCCGACTGTGTCTACACAGACCCAGACTGTGCCTACACAGACTCAGACGGTGCCTACACAGACCCAGACAGTTCCGACACAGAGCCAGACTATGCCTACACAGACCCAGACTGTGCCTACACAGACACAGACAGTTCCTACACAGACCCAGACTGTGCCTACACAAACCCAGACTGTGCCTACACTGACCCAAACTGTGCCTACACAGACCTAGACTGTGCCTACACTGACCCAGACTGTGCCGAAACAGAACCAGACTGTGCCTACACAGACCCAGACAGTTCCTACAGAGACCCAGACTGTGCCTACACAGACCCCGACTATGCCAAACAGACCCATACTGTGCCAAGCAGACCCAGAATCTGCCTACACAGAGCCAAACTGTGCCGACACAGACCAAAACTGTGCCTACACTGACCCATACTGTGCCAAACAGACCCAGAATGAGCTTACCCTGACTCAGGCTGCTCTTACGCACAGCGAGAAAGCTCCAAAAGGGACTGTTCCTACGCAGGCTCCTACTGCTTCTAAACAGATCCAGGACGCTCCTGTACAGAGCCAGGCGACTCCTATGCCAGCAGGTACTGTTCCTACACAGACCCAGAGAACTACTACACAGACCCAGACACTCCTCTGCGGGCCCCAAATGCTCCAACATGGTCCCAGACTTCTTCTGCACAAACCAAGACATCAACTACACAGACCCAGCATCACCTACACTGAACCAAACATCCCATAACCAGCGCGAGACGACTCCTACACAGTTCAATGCAGCCCCACAGAGCCACAGACAGCCCACGACATGGATGGAAGCAGTTCATTTCACAGACACAGGCAGCTGCTACACAGATCCATAAGGCACAGGTTTGACCTAGACAGCTCCTACCGTGACCCAGGGAGCATATAAGCCTCCCCAAGTAGTCCCCACACTGATATAGACAGTTCCTACCCTAGCACAGATAGTTTACAGAAAGGACCGGACAGTTCCTACATGTTCTTAGATAGCTTCTTTGGGAGACCCGGACAGCTCATTTCACAGACCACGACAGCAACGACACTGAATTCAAAGCTTGAACCCAGATCCAGGCAGCTCCCACACTGACCCAGTGAGCTCCAGCAGAGACCGAGACATTCCACAGCAAAACAGGCGCTCCTCCGCAGACAGGATCATCTGCTGCATTGTCGCAGGCAACTCTTGAACCAACGCAGTCTGCTCCAGCCCTGACACCGCGAGCTGCAACACAGATAGCTGCTATACACAGACAGTGCGCTCCGACATCGACCCAGACAGCTCCGACACAGACCCGGGCAGCTATTAGATCTAGCCAGCCAGCTACCACACAGCCCCGGGCAGCATTTGCACAGACCCAGCTAGCATTTACACAGAGGCAGAAATCTTCTGTACTTTTCCAGGCAGCTTATTCGGAGAAACAAAAGCAAAATGAAGCAGATGCAGGAAAGCTGAACAAAAAATGGAAAATGTGTATATACTCAAGTGTATCAGGCAACACCTTGGTCGAGAGAAACAGAGTGAACTTTTCAGGTAGATGAACTTTCAGCTTCTTCATAGACTTTGGCTGCTCCAACACAAACTTAAAGCCAAACTGCACTGACTTAGATATAACATACTGACCTATACAGCTCCAACTCTCACACAAATAAATCTTGCACAACCCAGCGATCTACAACACAAACCCAGACAGCTGCTGCACAGAGCCTGGACATTCTACTGAGAGTCTGACAGTTGCTCCAGCTCATGCCCAGGCAATAGGTGAGATCAGCGAGGTCAGCATATAGCAGAGATGAAACCTGGACGTTACCTGTAGATTTTGGTTTTCTACCACACCAAGTAAGGTCAGCTAACACAACACGTGCCGTGGAATGATCATGGGCTCAAACTGCTCTGTGTGGGGCTCACTGCCACACCGTGCGCTATCTGCTGACTCAGCGCAGGTCAGCGATGAAGCCTGGACATTTCCTGTGTTGTATTGTCTCGGTAGCACACCTCATGAGGTGAATTAACGTACCACGGGCCGGGAATGAAGCCTGGGCCCAACTTGCTCTGTGTAGCTAAGTACCCACGGCGCCCCGCCACCCACAGCGCCCTCTACCTGCAGCACCTCCTACCTGTAGTGCCCTCTTAACTGCAGCACCCCCATTCACAGCGGCCCCGAATTGCAGAGCCCTGTAGCGTCCCCTACCTACAGTGTCCCCTCCTGCAGATCCCGCGACCTACAGCGCCCGCTATCCAGAATGCACCCACACACAGTGCCCCCTACCTGCAGCGCCCCTAGCTGCAGCACCCCCTCCCTGCAACACACCCTACCTGCAGTGCCCCATTCCTGCAACACTCCCGACCTGCAGCACCCCCTACCCTCAGCTCCCCCTACCGGCAGTGAGCCTACATGCAGCGCTCCCTACCCACAATGCCCCCTAACCATAGTATCCGCTACCCGCAGCGTCACTACCCGCAATGCCCTCGACCCACAAAGCCCGCGAACCAGAGCGCCTTCCACATGCAGCGCTCCCTGCCTTCAGTGCCATCTACCTGCAGCGGCACCGACCCGCAGCATCCCCTACCTGCAGCCGCCCCTAATTTCAACACCCCCTACCCGCAGCGCCCTCTACCTGCAGCGGCCCCTCCCTGCAATGCCCCCTACCTGCAGCAGCCCCTACCTGCTGCACCCCCTAACTGCAGTGCCCCCTACCTGCAGCACTCGCTATCCACAGCGTCCCCACAAACAGCGCCATCTACCTGCAGTGCTCCCTACCTGCAGCACCCCACCTGCAGAGCCCTCTGCCCACAGCACCTCCACCTGCAGCGCCCCTGTCTGCAGTGCCCCCTACCCGCAGCGCCCCAGAACAGCAGCTTCCCCAACCTGCAGCACCACCGACCCACAGAGCACCCTACCTCTGCGCCCCCTACTCTCAGCGCCCCCTATCTGCAGGTCCCCTTCCCGCAACGCCCTCTATCTGCAGTGCCCCCTACGCTGCGCACACCCTAACGGCAGTGCCTCTACCCACATCGGCCACTACACACTGGGCCCCATGAACATGATGCCTCGTACCTGCAGTGCCCCTACCTGCTGCTCCCCTCACCCACAGAGCCCCATAACCACAGAGCCCTCCAAATGCAGTGCTCTCGAGCCACAGCGCCATCTACCGGCAGCGACACGACACACAGCGCTCCGTACCCGCAGTGCCACTCACACACAGCGCCCCTACCTGCAGTGCCGCCAACCCGCAGCGCCCCTACCTGCAGTGCCGCCAACCCGCAGCGCCCCTATCTGCAACGCCCTGACCTGCAGCGCCCTCATCCCATTGCGCCCCAACCAACAGTGCCCCTTACCCGCAGCGCCCCTACCTGCAGTGCCCCTTACCCGAAACGCCCCTACCTGCAGTGCCACCAACCCGCAGCGCCCCTATCTGAAACGCCCCAACCTGCACCGCCCTCATCCCGTAGCGCCCCAACCAACAGTGCCCCTTACCCGCAGCGCCCCTACCTGCAGTGCCACCAACCCGCAGTGCTTCTATCTGCAGCGCCCCGACCTGCAGCGACCCCATCCCGCAGCGCCCCAACCCACAGTGCCCCCTACCTGCAGTGTCAGAACCTGCAGCGCCACTTACCTGCAGTGCTCCCTACCCACAGCCCCCCCCCACTTGCAGTGCCCCCTACCCGCTGCGGCCTCCCATCTGCAGCGCCCCCTACATGCAGCGCCTCTTAGCTGCAGCGCACCCTAACTGCAGCGCCCCTTACCTGCAATTGCCATCAACGGTAGTGCCCCTATCTACAATGCCCCCTACCCACAGTGCCTTCTCCATTTTTATAATATATATTTTCTTGCTTCATTGAGCAAGTGTGTCCTTCAGCGTCCACGTCACTACGAATAGGACAAATGAACGATATAAAATGTGCCTAGCCCCAGTTTGGACGATAAATGCAGCATGAGGATTCAAAGGCAAATACACAATTGTAACCGACGGTCAAAATCTCCAACAGAGTGTGGCGTGTAGCTGATAGACATTTGTGAGAGGCTGTGAGATTTGATTTTGAATTGGCTCAATGGATTAATTGTTTAAAGTACTTGTCAGGTAAGCAGGAGCTCCCAGATCCTATTCGCAGCGGGTGTGTGTTGAATATATGTTGTTTATAGTGTCTGTGAATTTCAGCAACAAATAATACACCAATGGTGGAGCGATTAAATGGGCCAAAATTAGAGAAACGCAAATATCTTGCGGGGTTGTGGGGCTGGAGGGGATTATGGAGATAGGAAGGGGCGAGGCCACGGGGGAGATTTTGATCCATTTATTTGAATTTTAAAATAGAGACATTGCTTAACAACGAGTTAATATTGGTCAGCAAGCACAGAGTGGATGGATGATCGCGACTTGGTTCTAGTTAGGACACGGGTGGCAGAGATTTGGATGATCTCAAATTTAAGGAGGATAGAACGTGGGCAGCTGGCCAGCATTACATTGGAATAGTCAAGTCTAGAGGTAATAAATGTATGGTTGAGCGTGTCAGCAGCAGCTGAGCGGAGGCAGCGGTGCAGTCAGATGGAAGTGGAAATAGGTGATCTTGGTGATAGAGTGAATGTGCAGTGGGAGGCTCATCTTGGGGTCAAATGTGACACCAAAGTTGCTAACCGTCTGTTTCAGCCTCAAAAAGTTGGCAGGTAGAGAACTGGACTGGATGGCTAGGAAACAGAGCTTGTTGTATGGAGTGAAAACAATGGCTTCAATATTCACAATATATAGTTGGAAAAAAATGTTAGCTCATCCAGCACTGGATGTGGGATATCTAATCATTTGCAGACAGTGGAGGGTGGAGAGCACTGGTGGTGATGTAAATCTGGGTGTCACCATTGTACATGTGGAATCTGACGCTCTGTTTCCTGATGATGTCGCCAGAGTGCAGCAGGTTGATGAATAGAGGAGGTGGCCAAAGATTGCTCCTTGGGAGAGTTAATAGTGCCAGAGCGGGATGAAAAGCTATTGCAGGTGATTCAGTGGCAACTACACGTTAGATGAAAATCAAACGAGGGGATTGCAGTCACATCCAGTTGGACGGCGGTGGAGATGCGTTGGAGGAGGATGGAGTGTTCAACACAGCAACTCCAGCAGATAAGTTGAGAAGGACGGCGCGGGACAGTTCACCTTTGTCACAGTCACATAGGACGTGACGTGTCACTGTTGCAAGAGTGTTTTCGGGACTATGGCAGGGGCGCAAACCAGATTGGCCGGATTTCACCTTTGAGTTCCAGGAAAGATGGGCTGGGATTTGGGAGCCGACAACACTTTCAAGGGCTTTGGAGAGAAAAAGGAGGTTGGAGGTGTGGCGGTAGTTTGCACGGTGGAGCAAATGCACAAAAAGGATGGAACTTATATATTTTAACAAAGAGCATTCTTTGGAATGATAGCGTCACTTGTGGGTAATGACAACTAGCGAGATTTGGTATTCATTGAATTTCATGATCAATCAACCGACGATTCATTTCACTGTTGGATATTTTATTCCCAGTGTGTAGAACAACCGTGGCAGGGAATCGAAGCTGAGAATACCATCAATGAAATTATAATCCATTAGTGCACGGGGCTGCTGTGTTTTTGGTCAAGCAACTGACCTTAAATATTCACACACTGTGATTGTATCTGTTTCAGCTCTGTTATCTGTGCGGTACAGTTACGCGTTGCTCCTGGGTCTCAGGGTCTGGTTCTCGCTTTGGGCTTTTACTGACCTAAATGTGTGAGGTCCCGGATTCCTGCCCCATTCCCTGCGCTTCCACCTCGCCGGCTCCTCACTCAGTCATTTTGTCCTGCCCTCTGGAAGTCTCTGACACTCAAACACGCTTCAAACCCACATCACAACTTAAAATTATACCGCAGCTTCAGGCTCAACCCACCTTTAACCGAATTCTGCCACCCAATCCGTCTCCTTTCTCGCTCGGACCCACCCTTTCTCTCCTTGTGGAAGCTCCGCGCAGTTTCCCTGAGGTTTGTGCCACGGATGTGAGGGGATTGAGTTACCTTCCTTCACTTATTTTATTCTCTGGAAATCAAATCGATGGAACGTTTGATACAGTCTTAACATTGTCTTTCTTTGCTCAGCGGTTTGCGTCACTTCTTAAATTTAATCTGATTGCTGAAATAATTTAATGAGACTTGCAACAGTGCATTGGCCGGGAATTGAACCCGGATATCCGGACCAGGGGTCAACAGTTCTATTTCTCAATACCAAGATTCACACTGTCAAGGCCACTTTCTTTTCAATTGTCACTTCATTTTCTGCGCTTTTCGTTGCACAAGGAGCAACTTCATAAAACACAAAGCAAAATACCACAGAAGCTGAGAATGGAATTATTTAGAACATTCTGGAAACACTCTGGAGGTCCAGGGGTCATAGTCTACGAATAAGGGGTGAGCCATTTATGACTGAGATGAGGAGAAACTTCTTCACTCAGAGAGTGGTTAACCTTTGGAATTCTCTACCGCAGAAAGTTGTTGATGCTAGTTGGTTGGATATATTCATAAGGGAATTAAATATGGCCCTTACGGCTAAAGGGATCAGGGGATATGGAGAGAAAGCAGGAAAGGTGTACTGAAGTTGCATGATCAGCCATGATCATATTGAATGGTGGTGCAGGCTCGAAGGGCCGAATGGCCTTCTCCTGCACCTATTTTCTATGTTTCTATGACCATCTGTGGAGAGGGGGACGCAGGTTTAACCTTTTAGCTCGATGAACCAAATATTGCAGATATTTTATTAAAATTATGTTTCCTTGTTCTGTTCCGTTTGAATTTCCTTCCAAACTTTACAGTTTATAAGTTGCCCACAGACAATAAAAAGTTAGTGAACTCCCCTCAGTCTGGAAAGCCTCATAATATGTTCAACACAGCAACGATGCAGATATGTCTCAAAACCACGCGTGGTGAACAATGGATCAGTAGTCTATCGGCTTATTTTGTTCAATTTGAATTCATTCTACATTAAATTAATTTACAAATCTTCATCATCACTTTGTATCATCCAAATCCATTCTGTCTTGCCGCACAGTCATTCCGCCACCACTTATTAACGACAAAACCTGAAGTTTACTGTATCTCCGATGACATTTACCAATCTATTGTACATTTAAAGCTGATCGTTATGTATTACTTAAAATTCCTTTCGGAACAGAACATCCACAGAGTCTTCTAATGATGTTTTATCATATATTTAAAATACTCTTTTTGGGTTATTCTCCTCCCCTTATCAAAAAAGACATCCTGCTTTGCACAATCACAAAGCTAGCCAAACTGAACATTAGATTTATCGCCACATTGCTAGACTCGGGTAGACCCTCCTGCACTCTACATCTCAAAATTTAATACATGGGATTCCCATTTCCATTCTTCATACCCCACCCAGCAAAGAAATCTCACACAACTGTCGAACATAGTATCAGAATCACATAACTGAGGATATATCAGCAGTAAATGGGACAGTCACATCCCGTGTCCCACACACTGGGCAAGTTGCCACCTCCACTCGCCCAATCTTACATACAGCAATCATGGTAAAAATCCGGTTATGAACCAATTTGAAATCCATTTCAATCCACTCTGGACATTTAAAATTCACCAACACCCCTTTCCAAATCGTGTTGTAGTCCAGCTGCGGGGACATACTCTTCAAAACTCCTAATCAGCTGGAGCCTTGAAACTCCATTGTCTAAATATCCCAAAAAAAACCATGAGTGTTGCAGTTGTCTAATTAGAACATAAGAACATAAGAATTAGGAACAGGAGTAGGCCATCTAGCCCCTCGAGTCTGCTCCGCCATTCAATAAGATCATGGCTGATCTGGTCGTGGACTCAGCTCCACTTACCCGCCCTCTCCCCGTAACCCTTAATTCCGTTATTGCTTAAAAATCTATCTATCTTTGACTTGAAAACATTTAATGAGCCAGCCTCAACTGCTTCCTTGGGCAGAGAATTCCACAGATTCACAACCCTCTGAGAGAAGAAATTCTTTCTCAACTCGGTTTTAAATTGGCTCCTCCGTATTTTGAGGCTGTGCCCCCTAGTTCTAGTCTCCCCCACCAATGGAAAAAACCTATCTGCCTCTATCTTGTCTATCTTTTTCATGATTTTAAATGTTTCTATAAGATCACCCCTCATCCTTCTGAATTGCAAGGAGTAAAGACCCAGTCTACTCAATCTATCATCATAAGGTAACCCCCTCATTTCTCGAATCAGCCTAGTGAACCGTCTTTCTACCCCTTCCAAAGCTAGTATATTCTTCCTTAAGTAAGGTGACCAAAACTGCACGCAGTAGGCCAGGTGCGGACTTACCAATACCTTATACAGTTGCAGCAACACCTCCCTGCTTTTGTACTCCATCCCTTTCGCAATGAAGGCCAACATTCCATTTGCCTTCCTGATTACCTGCTGCACCTGCAAACTAACCTTTTGGGATTCATGCACAAGGACCCCCAGGTCCCTCTGCGCCACAGCATGTTGTTGCCGATGGAGTTGGTGTTGGAGATTGTGGAAGAGGTGTGCAGGGTGGGCATTAACAGGTGCCACACTTTACGGTGGATAAAATGCAAGGAGGGAATCGGGGATACAGGGGTTCGCAGAATAGTGTGGATGACATCCTTAATAAATAATGCAATAATGCAGAGAATGCCAGATGCTCCAAACTTCTGTCGAGTTCCATTCAGCCGCGCTAGCCCCGTAGTCCTGCAAGTTTATTTTCATCATGTGCCTAAACAACTTCATTTTAAAATCATCTATCGTTTCCGCTTCTACCATCCTCATCGGCAATGAATCCCAAGTCATTGCCATTCGCTGTGTAAAAGAGTTCTTCATCCCCTCCCCTCTGTATCTCCAGCTTGAATCAGCATCCCCTCGTCATTTTACCATCAGCGAATCGGAACAGCTGTCTCTGTCTACCTTATTCGATGCCATCATAATCTCGCACACCTCTATCCATTCTCCCCTCAAAGTCATTTACTCCAAAGAGAAGAACCCCAGCATCTCCAACCTAATCCTATAGCTAAAATCCCTCATACCCAGAACCGTTCTGGTAAATCTCCTCTGCAATATTTCAAGCAAATTTTCACGTCTTTACTAATATGTGGTGACCAGAACGGAATGCCATACTCGAGTTGTAGCCTAACCAGAGCTTTATAAAGGTTCAACGTAACTTCCTTGCGTTTGTACAAAATACCTTTCTTTATGAAGCCCAAGTTCTCATTTGCTTGGCAAACTACTCAATATATCCTGCCACCATCAAAGATTGATCCAATGAACACATTGGTGCCTCTGTAGCTGTAAACTATTTACAACTGTGCCACAATGTATCACCTCACACTTCTATGTATTAACTTCCAAATTTTTCTTGTCTGGGCATTCTGTGAGCCTAGCTTTGTCCTGTAGAAGTCGACTGGTATCATCTTCACTGTTTGCCACACCTCCAAGTTCGGTATCTTCGGCAAATTCTGTAGTTTTAGTCTATTGTAATATCTAAGTAATGTATCTACAACAGAAAAGCAGTGGTCCTAGCACTGACCCTTGGGAAAGAGCACAGTTTACCATCCTGCAGTCTGTAAAGCAACAATTGACCATGACTCGCTGTTTTTTGTCCTTAAGCCAATTTCTTCTCCAAGCTGACACTGGCCCTCCTATTACATCAGCCTCAATGTTGTTAACCAGCATTTGTCCATACTTTCTTAGGGTCTATATAGAAAACATCCACTGCGGTCCCTCATCCAGCTTCTATGGTTCTGAATCAAAAAATGCAATTAGATTAGGCAAACACGATCTGCCTTTTAAAATCAGTGCTTGCTCTCCTTAAGTAGTTTCAGTCTCTCCAAGTGCCTGTTTATTTTTTACTTGATTATGGTTTCTAAAATCAGATGCACCACTGATGTTACACTGACCGCCGCGTTGCTGCGAGGATTGTCCAGACACCCTTGTCACATTTGCCAATTTCCAATCATCTGGCACCTCCACTGCATCTAGGGCAAAATGAAAGATCATGTCAAGCCCTTCCACGATCTCCACGACACTTCTCTTAGCAAGCTGAAATGCCTGACATCTGGACAGAAGACGTATGTACTCTCAGTTTATTCAGACTTTCCAGTACATCCTACCACTCAATTAGCTCCACCATCTCCGCTTCTACCAATATTTTGTCAGCATCTTCATCCTTTGCAAATAGTAACACAAAGTACTCATTAAGTATTCTCACCATCACATGCGCCTCTCAGCAAATATCACCTTCTTTATCCATAATCGGCCACAAACCGCTTCTTATTATCCTATTACTATTTAAATGTCGGTAGAAGACTTTTGGCTTCCCTTTTATGTCAACTGCCATTCTATTCTCATATTATCTCTTTGACAGTTTTATTTTCCTCTTTACTTTTCCCCCTCAACTTCTTGTATTTGGCCCGGTTCTCACTTGACGAATTCTCCTGACTTGCATCATACACTCGCTTTTTTTGTTTAATCATATTATCGCATCATCCAAGGAGCCCTGCTCTTGGTTCCATTTTCTTTGCCTCTTGTTGGAATGTCCCTAGTCTGTACCTGAAACGTCTCCTCGTGATGTTCTGTTCCAGATTTTCCTGCTACTCTTTGGATCCACTTTACCCCGATAGATCCCCTCTCATCGCACTGAAGATTGCCGCGATCCAAACCAGAATTTCTACTTTAGATTGTACCTTGCTCTTCTCTGGTATTAATTTAAAGCTTATGATACGATGATCACTCTTACTCAAATGTTCACCCATTTACTGCCTCCAATCTGTCACACTCCTTTCTCAGATGCTTATGGGAGTTGGATAGAACCACAACCATGAAAAACATCCCTTGTAATACTGGAACCTTGGTACTCCCCGTCCTCCGGATCTGGGCTAACTCACTCATGGATCTGTATTTCCGGTGCGATTACTAACCCGCATTGTTAGGCCACCATATTACATCAAACGTGCATCACTATATTCGCCCAGAATCTCCATATTGCCGAATCTGCACTATACACGTCTATTTGACTAGAGTTGGGCAGTCCTGTCACCAAATCAGACATTAAAAGTCTTTATTAGTCGTAGTGTTGACACGGTCGCCAATTATGTTGAATCTATGGGATAGCCAATTATACTCCCACTTAACTCAAACTTGAGGACTGAGATGTCTGATTAATACACTTTCATTCTTAAATAATTGATACAACATTTACTTGCCATGTCCATGAGAGTGGTACCCAAATTTATTCACATGCAAGGGACTCATCTGATGTTGAATACATTTAAAACAGATATAGACAGTTTCTTATACGATAAGGGAATAAGGGGTTACGGGGAGCGGGTGGGGTAGTGGAGCTGAGTCCATGATCAATGCAGCCATGATCATATTGAATGGTGAGCAGGCTCGAAGTGCTGTATGGCCTACTCCTGCTCTTATTTCTTATGCTCTTATCTTCTTATGTTCTTATGTAAGCTTGTGGTCTTAACTGCTCATGTTATTCTAAGTGGCCAGTGGCAAATCGTGCTTGATTAACTTGATTAATTTCTTTGAGGAACTTTCAAAAGACATTTGATGAAGTGCCGCATAGTAGATTTGCTGGCAAAATTGAAGCCTATTGTATTTAAGGGACATTGGTTGCATAGCTACGAAATTGGCTGAGAGACGGAAAGCAGAGTGTTGTCGGGAACGTTATTATTCAGACTGGAGAGATGTATCCGGTAGTGTCCGACAGGTGGCGGTGTTGGGACCACTTCTCCTTTATGATACATATTAATGTCCTGGACTTCAGTACACAGTGCATTATGTCAAAGTTTGCAAATATCACAAATTTACGAATGTAGCAAATAGAGAGGAAACTATCAGACATCAGGGCGATATAGGCAGGCCAGTGAAATGGGCGGAAGCTTCGCTGTTGAAATTTAATGCAGATAATTGTGTACTGAAGCATATTAGTGGTCAAAGTCAGCAGGAGCAAAGTACATTAAGTGGTGCAATTTCAAAGGAGCTGTAGGAAGATGGAGACGTGTTACTTCACAGGTGCAAAAGGTTTGTGAGATTGAACCATGAAAGGTTTTGCTGGACTAGATAGACGGAAATTGTTTCCATTGGATGGAGGGTCAGAAACCAGAGCACACGGATTTAAGATAACTGACAAGAAATCTAGTGGGGAAATGTGAAGTTTTTTAACAAAACGAATTATTATCGTGAATGACCTGACTGGAAGGCTGGAGGAACCCGATGTAACACTAACTATGTGGGAAAAGCAACTGACTGGGATTAATTGTATAGCTCTTTCATTGAGCTGGTGAATGCGTGATGGGGCGAATTATATGTTATGTGCTATGTTAGTCTATGAAATGTTTCAGCGGGTATCCTTAGCTTATCGTTTTGACTGTTCATGTCATCTAGATCGAAAGAACTGAAATGATCCGGTGAGCTGTATATTTTATTAGGTTAATTATGTCCTCGTAATTTGATACTATAATGCCAACCAGTGCAAAATACGTCTATATAATATGTGATTGCATTAAACCACGACGTCCCCACATCAAGCCATGTTTCCTTAAACAAATCTGCCGCGATACCATCTATATTGAATTTACTTTGCTTTCTGCATGAGAAATCATGGATACCCGCTATGGACTTCTCGTTCTTCACATCTTTCGCTGCATCATGTAGATCGGGTCGTTGAGAACATGAACTAGAATTCAGTTGTACTGCTGGAACGTCTACTCATCTTTTAATGATTTTAACAATGAAGAAAAACGGACATTTTACCACATTCTTCAACTGCTCTCTGAACTTACTCTGTGTCATAGCATAAATATAAGTGTTTGTGCAGCAACTCAGGAGCTGGAGCATGAATCCTATTTCTTTTATGTAGTAAGATACATGTATAATATCATAACCTAAATGCAAAATCCGGTTCCAAATAGAAAAGAACAAAAACACAGCCCATAACATTATGAAATTCCACGAGATAACGAGCAGTAAAATGATGGATTTCATGCGTCTCTCCATCTCTATGTCACTGGGAATCCCCTCGCTGCTGTGATCCCGGAGTCTCCTGCGAGCTCTGCTGGCCACTAAAATGTGTCTGATAGTTAAAGCATTGAGTAGCAGGATCAGAACAAATGGGATGCACGGGTTTAGAATATAATGAAGAAGCTCGAGTGTTGCCCACAAATCTGAAACCATGACAAGAGCACTTACGTAACAGAACCAGTGTGTATTGCTCAACGTGTACCAAGGTACATACATAAAGTACCAGAAAATGCTCTTTAAAAAACTTAGCAAAGTCACTGTTACAAGAACCATAGCCGCGGTTTTCTCAGTGCAATATTTAGTTTTCAGCTTCTGGCAACAAATTGCCACGAATCGATCAAATGTGAAAGTGACGGTGAACCAGACAGAACGGTCTGTGGCTGCATAAAGCAGGACGGCGTGGATATTACACAGGGGGATTCGCTGCACAAAATACAGATGATGAGCAATTGGAATCTGCCTCAATATCAGGTCGGTGATAACGACCAGCAGATCTGCCGCTGCCATGGCCACCAAGTAGCGTGTGACGCATTTGGAGAGACCGCACATTCCACGAGACAGGATCACCATCGTCACTAAATTAGCTGTGAGGAATGGAAATCAACAGGAAATTAACACAGCAGGTTGAAAGTGAATTCATCGGGTTGATGGGGTTGGGGTAAAATTTCTACATTTGTTAGAGTGATGGAATTTAATAATGTTCCTGAGAAAGGACTTTCAGATGGAGACAGGGTGTACAATGCATTGTACACCTCACTAATCTGCAATGAATGGTAGACTGAACCGGGGAATGGGATTTAATTTTGCAAGAGTAATGTGCCATCTAATCAGAGGATTAATATTGAAGTGGTATTAGCCCTCATCTCCAGGTTTGTTGATTCATTGCCTGCTGCTGCAGGAACCCTGGAACCATCGACCTTCTGGGATTGTATTCCCAGTCTGCACCCAATCAGGAGTTAGTTTGGGAAATTTGGGAATGAATCAGTGACCGGGCGAGCGTTAGTCAGTGACGGGGAGAGTGAGTCAGTAACTGGGGGAGAGTGAGTCAGTGACCAGGGAGGGTGAGTCAGTGACCGGGGTGAGTGAGTCAGTGACCAGGGGAGAGTAATTCAGTGAACGGGGAGAGTGAATCAGTGACCAGTGGTGAGTGAATCAGTAACCAGGGAGAGTGAGTCAGTAACCAGGGAGAGTGAGTCAGTGACCAGGGGAGAGTGAGTCAGTAACCAGGGAGAGTGAGTCAGTAACCATGGGAGAGTGAATCAGTAACCAAGGAAAGTGAGTCAGTAACTAGGGGAGAGTGAGTCAGTAACCAGGGAAAGTGAGTCAATAACCAGGGGAGAGTGAGTCAGTGACCGGGGGAGAGTGAGTCAGTGACTGGGGGAGATTGAGTCAGTGACCGGGGGAGAGTGAGTCAGTGACTGGGGGAGAGTGAGTCAGTAACCAGGGGAGAGTGAGTCAGTGACCGGGGTGAGTGAGTCAGTAACCAGGGAGAGTGAGTCAGTAACCAGGGGAGAGTGAATCAGTAACCAGGGAAAATACATCAGTAACCAGGGAAAATACATCAGTAACCAGTGGAGAGTGAGTCAGTGACCTGGGGAGAGTGAGTCAGTCACCAGGGAGAGTGAGTCAGTGACCGGGGAGAATGAGTCAGTGACTGGGGGAGAGTGAGTCAGTGACCGGGGGAGAGTGAGTCAGTTACCAGGGCAGAGTGAGTCAGTGACCGGGGAGATTCAGTCAGTAACCAGGGGACAGTGAGTCATTCACCCTTGAGGTAGACCCTGGAAGAGCATGAACAAAATACGGGAGCAAAGCGAGTTTGGATATTGTGTGAAAATTGGGCTGTGATTCCCTCCGACTCGAATGCTTAGGGTATTCCTACGCGGTATCAGGGCACAAAAAGGAGCTGTTGTTTGAGGTTAGGAAGGGAAAAATATTTAACATATTAATCTGGCGTGAAAGCAACTGATAAATCAGAACAATGCTTCCACATGCATTTAAATCTAACATTTGACATCCCGTGAAAATAACACGTTATTAAATAACATTTTAGATGACATTGAACTCACCGATCCTCCAAATGGTTTCAAATAATCTAGACAATAAATGGTCTTGTACGACGACCAACCCTGTTTTGAGGATGGCACGCACGTGGCGTTTCCTTCTCTCCACAGATGCTCGGTCTGTTAAAATCTATCTGTCCTGGTGTAAAATGGGCAAAGTGGAACCAATCCAGTGTTATACATCCCGCATTAATGTGAAGGCAATGGGTGGTGGTGTATAACCGGCGGCTAATTCTAATTGTCCGATTTACAAAATCGCGCAGATCAAACTGTCCGCTGCTGTGTGATTAGACATTTTTTCTGATTGTGTTTAATATAACAAAGATTAAATTAACCACCGTGTGGTGTGTTAAAATCTCTGCATCCAATCAGATGATTTGTTTACCCGGAGTTCTATAACGGTGGTTGAGATTTAATTAAATATCTGAACCCAACTACATCAGCGCTAAACCAGAGTTCTGTATCTGTGGTTGAGATTTGATGGGACTCCAATTGACGCGTTGCATTTGCATCAATAAAGTGAACTCGCCGCTCATTGTTCTCCAGTGACAATCAACAAGAATCAGTTGCACGGAAGCAGAGCAAGAGATGGGGCAGAGTCAGATGAGGTCTCATTGAGAAATTCTCCTGAACTGTGCTTGATGGACACGCGGTGGGAGATTCCTTGTTCACAGATACGATCGGAAATCAATCTATTGATCTATAACTGGAGACACATTCAATCACGAATGAATTTGTAATCCCATCCTAACCTCCCAGAACACTGACTTATGCTGGGAAAGAGATTGTACAAAGGGGGACATCAGTGGTCCTGGATCAAGATGGACATTGTTGAACATTCACGGTGTGTTTCTGAGCTTTCTGCCACGACTGGTTTCCCTCACTTAGTATAATTCACTCTTCCCAGTGCACGGTGATGGATTCTGGAAACCCATGGACACATCTGTCCAATCGAATAGAATGCGGTCCACAGACGCAGACTATAAGAGATTCATCCAGTGAGATTGCTTGTGTTGGAAATTAACAAAAGATTCCGATCTCTATCTGACCCTATCACATTGAGAAAAGATATTGTCGATTCACTGCACTCAGACCACTCACATTGGGGAATCACAGAGCATTATCAGCCCCACAGCCAGAGAGAATATGTGGGTTCATTTAGTTTCTGGATGTTGTGACCTCAACAGATGTACTGGAGGGTTGCTAATATAACACCACTTTTTAAAAACGGAGGGAGAGAGAAAATAGGTAATTATAGACCAGTTAGCCTGACGTCATTAGTGGGGGAAATGTTGGAATCAATCATTAAGGATGAAATAGCAACTAATTTGGAAAGCAGTGACAGGATCGGACCAAGTCACCATGGATTTATGAAAGGGAAATCATGCTTGACGAATCTTCTGGAATTTTCTGAGAATGTAACTAGTAGAGTGGACAAGCGAGAACCAGTGGATGTGGTGTATTTGGAGTTTCAACAGGCTTTTGACAAGGTCCCGCACAAGAGATTGGTGTGCAAAATCAAAGCGCATGGTATTGGGGGTAATGTACTGATGTGGATAGAGAACTGGTTGGCAGACAGGAAGCAGAGAGTCGGGATAAATGCGTCCTTTTCAGAATGGCAGGCAGTGACTAGTGGAGTGCCGCAGGGCTCAGTGCTGGGACCCCAGCTCTTTACAATATACATTAACGATTTAGATGAAGGAATTGAGTGTTATATCTCCACGTTTGCAGATGACACTAAGCTGGGTGGCAGGGTGAGCTGTGAGGAGGATGCTAGGAGGCTGCAGGGTGACTGGTACTGGTTAGGTGAGTGGGCAAATGCGTGGCAGATGCAGTATAATGTGGATAACTGTGAGGCTTTACATTTTGGGGGCAAAAACAGGAAGGCAGAATATTATCTGAATGGCAGCAGATTAGGAAAAGGGGAAGTTCAATGAGCCCTGGGTGTCATGGTTCATCAGTCACTGAAAGTTGGCATGCAGGTACAGCAGGCGGTGAAGAAGGCAAATTATATGTTGGGCTTCATAGCTAGAGGATTTGAGTAAAGGAGCAGGGAGTTCTTACTGCCTTTGTAGAGGGCCTTGGTGTGGCCTCATCTAAATATTGTGTTCAATTTTGCTCTCCTAATGTCAGGGAGTGCAGCGAAGGTTCAACAGACTGATTCCAGGGAGGACTCGACTGTCATATGAGGAGAGACAGGATCAACTGGGCCATTATTCACTCGAGTTTAGAAGGATGAGAGGGGATCTCATAGAAACGTAGAGATTCTGATGGGAGTGGACAGGTTAGATGCGGGAAGAATGTTCCTGATGTTGGGGAAGTCCAGAACCAGGGGACATAGTTTTAGGATAAGGGTAGACCATTTAGGTCTGAGATGAGGAGAAACTTCTTCACTCAGAGAGTTGTTAACCTATGGAATTCCGTGCTGCAGAGAGTTGTTGTTGCCAGTTCATTGGATATATTCAACAGGGAGTTAGATATTGCTCTTACGGCTCAGGGGATCAAGGGGTATGGAGAGAAAGCAGGAAAGGCGTACTGAGGGAATGGTCAGCCATGAACTTATTGAATGGCGGTGCAGGCTCCAAGGGCCGAATAGCCTACTCCTGCACATATTTTCTATGTTTCGATGTTTCACAGTTAAACATGGTCAACAGCATGTGTCGGCGGACATAGTTACTTACCAGGGACTCCGACAACAGCGAGAATGGGGTAGTATATCTTTTCTATCTCAAAAACGAATGCTAGTATCGTAAACTCGTTGATTCTGAAATACATTCTTCTCCTCTCAGTAGAGCCGCTGATCCCTGTGAGTGCCAGTGTTGATGTTCTCTGCGAGACTGTGGTACAACAGATTGAGGTGTTTGCCGTATTAATAGAAGAGACAACATCTCCAGTGATACAATTATGGTCCATGGAGAGGCGCATTAATAACAGTCACCGAACAAACACATTTAATTAATCTATGGGGTCTGATATCAATTACAGTCAATGAACAAGCACATTCAGTTAACCCCTTTTGAACCAACACTCCTCGCACCACTAAATACACTTATGGATGTACACTAGAATGTCCCATTGTTGAAAAGTTCTGTAATAATGAGCAAGGAAAAAAAAAGGTAAATCAACAGTCCGAGCACATTGATTGTCGATTTGATTTCTTCAAGCTTGCCAACTCAGTCGGCTCTCTTTTTGCGGTCACATACAAAGCCATCTCCGACAGCTTCATGCATTGCTCACCATGCACACCCCCTATTCACCCCCTATTCCATTCCAACCCCACTTCTAGCTGCATCTACGCACGTGGACAAATCTCCCCATAATTCACTTATGACCCTTGAGAACTCCTGACTGAATAAATTGTCCATTTTCCAAGGTAGTTCTGAGCCAGGCGTTCAGCTGTACCACTCATGCACTGAGAGTTTTGATGTCCTTGTCCCGGGTAAAACTCTTACCATCTCCTACACTGGTCATTTTCTCAGGAATAGGTTCCATTGTAGCTCCCATAGGTCCAAGGCAATGATTTGATCGTATCTGGCTCACAACTGGTTTACTCATTTAATGTTGAAGCAGGCTTTTCACATACAGCCTTGTCAGATCCTGCATCTTTCACCCTAAGCATATCCAATATCCAACCTTATCATGGAAAGCAAACATAGACCTTGGCTTCCTTTCAAAACTAACAACTATATTGTAAAATACCTCTGCCCTGTCCTTGCTACAAACACCTCCAAGATTAACTCCGAGGAATTGATGGAATTATTTGTCACTGATACTGAAATTATCTATTCACCTGTTTTTGGCTCATCTCCTTCCCCATCCCTATCAAGGAAAACATCTCCTACTCTATCTCTGAATTCTGATGCTTCGCTAGATTTTCAATATTTCCCCTCATGTCCTACCCGAGCTCATCGTGTCAATGAGACAGACCTTCTGCTATTGTGAACTAATTTCCAAAAACTCTGACATCCCAACTTCCCTTCTTGGTGCAAATATTAACTGCACATTTATAAACATATCCACCATCACATCAAAGCCTTCCTGTTAAAGAAGGCCCACCATCACCTCATGAACTGCCTGATGAAAGAGGATTTCCATCAAGTCTCTCTCGTTTAAAGAGAAAACCCATCATCACCTCAAGGCTTGTCCGGTTAAAGAGAATGCCCTGGATTACCACTGTGACTGCCTGTTTAAATAAGGTCCACTATCACGTCAGGATTTTTACCAGTTAAAGAGAAGGCCCACCTTCACTTCAAGGCCCACCCGTTGTTGTCGTTTTCGGGTCTATCTGTCTGTTCAATTGTTCAATATTGACACCACATTCCTTCTAATTATATGGCTTTATTTAGCATAAGCAAGAATTAATACTTTACAATATTTAAGCAGCAGTTTACAAAGTACAACGGAGAATAATATGATTCCTGTCCTTTCAGTAGAAGATGCGACCCAATCCTCATACCGGCTACACGCATACGCATGTTCCCCTGTCTGTTAACTCCGTGGATCTTCTACATTGAGAGAGAACCGAAAACCCTGGGATATACCCCAAAAACCGGAAATGTGGAGAAGTCCATCCAACCACAGAGATTGGTCTTAGGCCTCTGTCAGAAAGCTTTAGTTCATGGTGAACCCAATGGGTTTTGACGACAATGAGACTTTTAGCTGTAAATAACCCTAGGTACAACCGGATTATTTCCACTAATTGTAAAAGAGGAGAAATTAAACTAAAGTAATGAAACTGTGGACTTGCAAACCAAACTAATCTGCAATCCAGCAAAACATAATCCTGAAGAATTAAAGCAGGGGAATATAACTGATTTTATTTCAACGCCTATCAAAAGTTCATAGTGGGCGTATCCACAATCAAAGATTAGAGATAAGAGTTAACTTCGATAACTTCGAGATAAGGCCGAAATCCAAACCATCGTCAACACCTTCACAGAAACATAGGAGAGCACGTGCCTTAGACTAAACATCCATAAGACAAAGGTCCTCTCCAACCTGCAAACCGCCACACAGTACCGCCCCAGATTATCAAAATCCACAATGAAGCCTTGGACAAAGTTTACCATTTTCCATACCTCGGGAGCCTACTGCCAACAAGGGTAGACTTCAATGACGGTCAAACACCGCCTTCAGTGCACCAGCACAGCCATCGGCTGCCTGAGGAAGAGAGTGTTTGAAGACCAGGACGTCAAACCCGGCACCACGCTCATGGTATACATGGCATAGTAATAACCACCGTGCTTTATGTTTCAGAGACATGGACTATATATAGCAGGCATCTCACAGCACTGGAGAAGTTCCACCAAATCTGGATCCGCAAGATTCTGTAAATCCTTGGCAGGATAGGCGCACCAACGTCAGTGTTCTCTCTTGGGCCAACATCCCCAGCATTGAAGCATTGACCACGTTCGATCAGCTTCCATGGACTTGCCACATCAACTGCATGCCCGAGACGAGACTTCCAAAACAAGCACTCTACGCGGAGCTGCGACACGGCAAGCGAATCCCAGATGGGCAGAGGAAATGCTTCATGGACTCGCTAAAAACCATTTTAATTATGTGTAACTTCCCCACTGACACCTGAGAATCCCTGGCACAAGAACACTCAAAGTGGAGGAGAAGCATCTGGGAAGGTGTGGAACACTCCGAGTCTCTTCGCTGGGAGCAAGCGGAAACCAAGCTCAAGCAGTGGAACGAGTGCATGACAACCCAAGCACCCACCCACCAGTCCCTTCTTCCAGCGTCCCTTCAACCACCGTCTGTCCGACCTGTGACAGAGACTGGAGATCCCACATCGCAGTCATCAGTCACGGAAGAACTCGTCTTTGATTTGGAAGCAAGTCATCCTCGACTCTGAGGGACTGAGTAAGATGGAAAAGAGGTATTATTTAATAAAGCTTTTATAAAATCTCATATTATATACGTGGAATAGGAGATGATTCCAGGTAGGTTGCCGGAAGCGGTCGTGAGGAATATGGTTTACGAGGAGGATAAGGAAGTAGAGGAAAACGCAATGGGGAGAATGTATGAGAAGATTGTGAGGGCAATGCCACAGGATTCGATGGATGAAATAAATGAGAAAACCTCCAGAGGACGTCAAATGCATCCTGTATTTCGAAGCTTTCTGCTGGAGAGAGCAGAGGAGTCGGTCCAATTAGACCACTGCAACACTGATGGTTTCTTTGGGATATTTAGACCGTGGATTTTCAAGGCCTCGGCTGATATGGAGTTTTGGAAGAGTATGTCCTCACAGCTAGACCACAACACGCTTTCGAAAGGGGTGTGGGTGAATTTTAAATATCTAGAGTGGCTTGAAATGGATTTTAAATTGATTCATAAGCGGATTTTGACCATGATTGCTGTATGTAAGACTGGGCGAGTGGAGGTGGCAACTTGCCCAGTGTGTGGGACACGGGATGTGATTGTCCCATTTACTGGTGATATGTCCTCAATTACGTGATTCTGATAATATGTCCGACAGATGTGTGTGGTTTCCTTGCTGGGTGGGGTATAAAGAATGGGAATGGGAATCCCATGTATTAAATTTTGAGATGGAGATAGCAGGAGGGTCTGCCTGAGCGTGGCAATGTGGCGATAAATTTAATGTTCAGTTTGGCTAGATTAGTGATTGTGCAAAGACGGAATCTCCTTTTTGATAAGTGGAGGAGCATAAACCTAAAGGAGTAAGTTACATATATGCTAAAACATCATTTGAAGACTCTGTGGATGTTCTGTTTGTAAAGGAAGTTTAAGTAATAGATAATGATCAGTTTTTAATGTAAAATAGATTGGTAAATGTTACAGGAGACACATTAAACTTCAGGTTTTGTGGTTAATAAGTGGTTGAGGAATGACTGTGCGGCGAGGCGGAATGGATTTGGATGATACAATGCAATGATGCCGATTTGTAAATGAATTTAATGTTGAATAAATCCAAATTGAAGAAAATAAGGCGATAGACTACTGATCCATTGTTCACCACGCGAGGTTTTGAGTCATATCCGCATTTTTGTAGTGTTCAATGCTTTATGAGGCTTCCCAGACTGAGGGTAGTTCATTAACTGTTTATTGCCTGTCGGCAAATTATAAACTGTGAAGTTTGGAGAAAAATTCAAAGGATCAGCACGTGAAAAAATAATGTTAATAAAAGTATCTGCAATATTTGGCTCATCGACCTGAAAGGGGAACCTGCGTTCCCCTCTCCACAGATGGTCATAGAAACATAGAAACATAGAAATTAGGTCCAGGAGCAGGCCATTCGGCCCTTCGAGCCTGCACTGCCATTCAATAAGATCATGGCTGATCATTCAACCTCAGTACCCCTTTCCTGCTTTCTCTCCATATCCCTTGATTCCTTTAGCCGTAAGGACCATATCTAACTCCCTTTTGAATATAGCTAACGAACTGGCATCAACAACTTTCTGCAGCAGGGAATTCCACAGGTTAACCATTCTCTGAGTGAAGAAGTTTCTTTTCATCTCAGTCACAAATGCCTTACCTCTTATTCGTAGACTGTGACCCCTGGACCTCCAGAGTGTTTCCAGAATGTTCTGAATAATTCCATTCTCAGCTTCTGCGCTCTTTGGCTTTGTGTTTTATGAAGTTTCTCCTTGTGTAAGGAAAAGCGCAAAAAATACAGTGAAAATTGAAGAGAAAGTCGCCTTGACAGTGTGAGTCTTGGTATTCAGGAGTAGAATTGTCGGCCCCTGCTCCAGATACCCGGGTTCAATTCCCGGCCAATGCACTGTTGCAAGTCTCATTAAATTATTTCAGTAAACATATTAAATTCAAGAAGTTACACAAACCGCTGAGCTAAGAAAGGCAATGTTAAGACACTGTATCAAACGTTCCATTGATTTGATTTCCAGAGAAAAAAATGAGTGAAGGAAGGTAACTTAATCCCCTCACACCCGTGACACAAACCTCAGGGAAACTGCTCGGAGCATCCACAAGGAAAGAAAGGCTGGGCCCCGAGCGAGAATGGAGAAGGATTGGGTGGCAGGATTTCGGTTAAAGGTGGGTAGAGCCTGAAGCTGCGGTATAATTTTATGTTGTGATGTGGGTTTGAAGGGCGGTTGAGAGCCAGAGATGTCTAGAGGGCAGGACAACATGACTGAGTGAGGAGCCAGCGAGGTGGAAGCGCAGGGTCTGGAGCAGGAACTCGGGACCTCACACATTTATATCAGTAAAAGCCCAAAGCGAGAATCAGACCCCGAGACCCAGGAGCAGCGGGTAACTGTACCGCACAGATAACAGAGCTGACACAGATACAATCGCAGTTTGTGAATATTTAAGGGTCAGTAGCTTGCCCAAGGACACAGCAGGCCCGTGCACTCATGGATAATAATTTCATTGATGGTATTCTCAGTTTCGATTCCCTGCCACGGCTGTTCTACACACTGGGAATAAAATATCCAACAGTGAAATGAATGGTCGGTTTATTTATCGTGAAATTCAATGAATACCAAACCTCGCTAGTTGCCATTACCCGCAAGTGCCGCTATTGTTCCAAAGTATGCTCTTTGTTAAAATATATATGTTCCATCCTTTTTGTGCATTTGCTGCACCGTGCAAGCTACCGCCACACCTCCAACCTCCTTTTTCTCTCCAATCGCCTTGAAAGTGTTGTCGGCTCCCAAATCTCGGCACATCTTTCCTGGAACTCCAGGTTATATCCGTCCAATCTGCTTTGCACCACTGCCACAGTCCCGAAACGGCTCTTACAACAGTGACACATAACGCCCTATGTGACTGTGACAAAAGGTAAACTGTCCCGCGCTGTCCTTCTCAACTTATCTGCTGGAGTTGCCGTGTTGAACACTCCATCCTCCGCCAACGCCTCTCCACCGCCGTCCAGCTGGATGTGACTGCAATCCCCTCGGTCGATTTTTATCTAATGTGTATTGCCACAGAATCACCTGCAATAGCTTTTCATCCCACTCTGGCACGATTAACTCTGGTGTCCACCAAGGAGCAATCTTTGGCCCCCTCCTATATTCATCAACCTGCTGCACCCTGGCGACATCATCTGGAAACACAGCGTCAGATTCCACATGTACACTGGTGACAGTCAGATTTACATCACCACCAGCGCTCTCCACCCTCCACTGTCTCCAAATGATCACAGGTCCGACATCCAGTGCTGGATGAGCTAACATTTTTTCCAACTATATATTGTGAATATTGAAGCCATTGTTTTCAGTCCAGGCAACAAGCTCTGTTTCCTAGCCATCCAGTCCAGTCCTCTGCCTGCCAACTTTTTCAAGCTGATACATATGGTTGGCAACTTTGTTGTCATATTTGACCTCAAGATGAGCCTCCCACCACATATCCACTCTATCACCAAGATCACCCATTTCCACTTCCATCTGACTGCACCGCTGCCTCGGCTCAGCTGCTGCTGAAACCCTATCCCTGCCTTTGTTACCTCTAGACTTGACTATTCCAAAGCGATGCAGGTCGGCTGCCCACGTTCTATCCTCCTTAAATTTGACGTCATCCAAAACTCTGCCGCCCGTGTCTTAACTAGTACCCAGTCGCGATCATTCATCACCCCTGTGCTTGCTGACCAAATTGACTCGTGGTGAAGCAATGTCTCTATTTTAAAATTCAAATAAAAATTCCAAATCCCCCCCGTGGCCTCGCCCCTCCCTATCTCTATAATCTCCTCCAGCCCCACAACCCCGCAATATATCAGCGCTTTACTAGTTTTGGCCTCTTGAGTATCCCGGAGTTTAATCGCTCCACCTTTGGTTTATTATTTGTTGCTGAAATTCGCAGACAATATAAACAACATATATTCAGCACACGCCCGCTGAGAATAGGATCAGGGAGACATGCTTACCTGACAAGCCCTTTAACCAATTAATCCATTGAGCCAATTCAAAATCAAATCTCACAACCTCTCGCAAATTGCTATCAGCCACCCGTCACTCTCTGTTGGAGATTTAGACCGTCAGTTACACTTGTCTATTTGCCTTTGAATCCCGATGCTGCATTTATCGGCCAAACTGGGGCTATGTTCATTATAATTAGTTCACTTGTTGGATTCGCAGTGACGTGGACTCTGAAGGACCAACTTGCTCAATGAAGGAAGACAATATCCATAAAAAAATCGACACTGATAACAAATGCGGACCAGTTCACCATCGCTCAGTAAGTGGTCGGGGCCCAAAGGATGTGGAGACTGGGTTAGGTGTAAAATGTGTTGTTATCACATGATGGCAGGTTCGAGTTCTACCCCAGCGCATTTCACACACTGGGTGAGAATGTCTCCAGTGCGGGAGCGATCTCTTGTACACCCGACAGTTTCATAAATTCTCTGACCTGGTGTAATGGTAATACAAAAACTGGTTTCTCCAACAGAAGCTGACAGTTAATTTACAACATTGTTGATCTGTTCAAACGGGCTGGATTTTCAGCATAATGGTACCAGGACTCCAACGGTTGGAAGGGGCATGTGTTGCAATACTGCGCAGCGGCCAGAGAATGGTGCAGCAGTATCAGGTGTTGCTGTACTGTATTGCGCCCAGAAGTGCGAGCAGCTGTACCAGGTGGTGCAATACTGGTCAGCTGCCAGAGGAGGGAGCAGCAGTACCAGGTGGTGCAATACTGGACAGCGACCAGAGGAGGGAGCATCTGTAACAGATGGTGCAATACTGGACAGAATCATAGAACCATGGAAATTTATATAAAGAAGAAGGCTATTTCAGCATATCGTGTACACACCGGCCGACCAAGAGCTATCTAGCCTAATGTCACCTTCCAGCTCTTGGTCCCTAGTCCTGCACGTTACAGCACTTCAAGTGCACATCCAAGTGTTTTAAAATGTGGTGATGCTTTCTGCCTCTACCACTCTTTCAGGCACAGAGTTCCAGATTCCACCACCCTCTCGTTCAATAAGTTTCCCCTCATATCTCCTCTAAACCTTCCCTCAGTTATTTTCAATCTATGCCCCCTGCTGGATCACCGCTCTGTCAAGGGAAACAGGTCCTTCCCAACCTCTCTGACCAGGCCCTTCATAATTTTATATACCTCAATCAGGTCTCCCCTCAGTCTACTCTGTTCCTAATGAAACAGACACAGCATCTCCAATCTTTGCTCATGGCCAAAATTCTCCAGTACAGGCAATATTTTTGTAAATCTGCTCTGTACCCTTTCCAGTGCAATCACATCCTTCCTCCAATCTGGTGTCCAGAACTGCAGACAGTACCCCAGCTGCGGCCTTAACAGTGTATTAAAACGTTCTTGCTCTTGTGGTTTATGCCTCGCCTAACAAAGGCAAATATTCCATTGACATTCTGAAGCACCTTATCTTCCTGGCCTGTTAACTTCATGGAGACAGAGGAGGGAGCAGCTGCACAAGGTGTTGCAATACTGCACAGCGGCCAGTGGAGGGAGCAGCAGTACCCAACGCTCGCCGATCCTGTCGAACATACGCGGAGGCGGGAGGGGAGAGGGATTTTAACCCTTCCCGCGGGGTGTTCAAATCGATATCTTGAACAGTTTCGAATGCAGGCATCTGTAACATGGTATTACAGAGATATACAAGATGGTAACTTTTGTGCAATACTAGTTGAAATTACATTGTGGGAGAAAGACCAAGGTGGAACATGCTCAAAATTAATAGTGAATTCTTCAGGACTGACATCAGGAGAATGATCAGCACTTAGAGTGGACTCCAGGCAGAGCGGTGATGGTAAAATCCCGGACATGATTTAGGAAATAACTGGATTGAGCAATGGGGTGAAACATGCAGTTATTCAGGAGGGCTGAATTAGATTGGGAAGAATGGACTTCCTCACGGGTAAGGATCATGGGATCAGTACGGGAAGGTGTGAGAAATGTGTCTGCCCTCTCCAGTTGCGTCATTATTTACATGAATGACTGTCTGCAAACTGAATAAGACTGTGACGCCAATCACCCTGATCATTATTTATCCCTCAATCAACATAACAAAGGACAGATTACCTGGGCAATAGCATAATGCTGTATGTGGGAGCTTGCTGTGCGCAAATTGGCTGCCGCGTTTCCTACAATACAACAGTGACTACACTTCTGAAATGCTGCATTGGCTGTAATGCGCTTTGGGACGTCCGAGGGTCGTGAAATGAGCAAAAACCTGCACGTGTTGCATCTGCTTCAGTAAGAAGAAAGTGTAGTGCGGGTTAAAGATCGAAATCAAATTCCAACCAAACTCGCTGACAGAAAGTGTATGTTGTTGAGGAGGCATTACTCGGGATTATTTGCACTGGCCGTCTGCCCACAGCGCTTCAGATTCACGCAGTTTTAATTGGGAACTTCACCATTTTTCCACACCAATAACCCGCCTGCAGGGGTACGGACCTAGAGCTGGTAATTGGGATTAGACTGGATGAACTTTTGTTGGACATAGAAACATAGACACAGAAAATAGGTGCAGGAATCGGCCATTCGGCCCTTCTAGCCTACACCGCCATTCAATGAGTTCATGGTTGAACATGCAACTTCAGTATCCCCTTCCTGCTTTCTCGCCATACCCCTTGATCCCCCTCGTAGTAAGGATTCATCTAACTCCCTTTTGAATATATTTAGTGAATTGGCCTCAACAACTTTCTGTGGTAGAGAATTCCACAGGTTCACCACTCTCTGAGTGAAGAAGTTTCTCCTCATCTCGGTCCTAAATGGCTTACCCCTTATCCTTAGACTTTGACCCCTGGTTCTGGACTTCCCCAACATTGGGAACATTCTTCCTGCATCTAACCTGTCTAAACCCGTCAGAATTTTAAACGTTTCTATGAGGTCCCCTCTCATTCTTCTGAACTCCAGTGAATACAAGCCCAGTTGATCCAGTCTTTCTTGATGGGTCAGTCCCACCATCCCGGGAATCAGTCTGGTGAACCTTCGCTGCACTCCCTCAATAGTAAGAATGTCATTCCTCAAGTTAGAACGGCGCAGATATAATGGTAAGTACAACAGGGAATAGAATACGGCCAGGGTAATCTCCTGGACGAGTTTCGATCGATTGAATCGACTGGAGAGGAATTTTCCCAGATGTTTTCTCCCTAAATTGGCTTGGGTTTTTAACTGCTTTTTCCTTTCCCAGGAGCTCACATGGCTTCGGTTGGGGTGGAGTTTAGATGTTTTTAGTATAAGGGGTATAAGCAATGGAGTGGAGTGGACTGGTTTGGCTGGGAGCTCTTTGTCTTTCCGTCATTGTTTATGGGTTGGTATGGAACCTTCAGCGCTGCTGACAAAGGGCCGTGCGTCTCTTTGTCGGCCGGCGCGGACACGATGGGCCAGAATGGCCTCCTTCTGCGCTGTAAATTTCTATGTTTCAATGCTTCTAAGTTTCAACGGCAGTTAATTGTCAAAAATGGAGGGTAAAGGAGTGCTTTCTCTGGGATTTGAACCCAGGACCTCTCACATATTCCAGCCAATAAACGGGAAGTGAGAATCCTACCTCTGAACCAATGCTGGAGCCAAGCCCACTCAAGATGTACCCATAATCAAACCATGTGTTGGTCATTCGTGATAAACAAAGCGATTGAGACCGAGACTGCCCTGATTGCCTTTTCTACCTGCCTGTTGAAGTGCTGCACAATGCCGCTCCAGCAGTTATTGAGCACTGCGGACAGTAATGTATTGAAGCACCAAATGCCCATCGAGTGCAGCAGCAGAGTTGGTGGATTAATTTAGTGTGCGGCCTCAGATTTGGACAGTGTATCAGTAAAGGCACTGAGTTGACATGGAGGCAGCAAGTGATGCAACAGCCGCCCCGGAACTGACTGTTTGAGTCTGCGACTGTGGCCTGTGTTGTTTGGACCAGGGGTTTACTGTCAGTTCATAACACTAAGCAGTATCGGCCCCATTATATTTTCGGCCACATCCGCAGATTAGTGGCCGAGGTCAGACAGATTGTTCCCTGTCTCACGGGGGTTCGCTGAGGCTCCAGCTCCCCTGATCACCAACTTCCCCAGTCTGTAGACGTAAACATGAAAAACCAAATCTCAGCCCAAACACACAGGTCTGCCGATCGATAAAGATCAAAGCAGTTCCGGAATCGAGCAAGACAACTGCAAAATAGACTTAGGGAGGGCGGAAACAATCAGAATTAGACACAGGCACAGACTTTACCTAACTGACCCAGACTCTGCCTACACACAAACAGGCAGTTCCTACACAGACCTAGACTGTGCCTACACAGACCCAGGCTGTGCCTACACAGACTCCGACTGTGTCTACACAGACCCAGACTGTGTCTATACAGACCCAGACTGTGTCTACACAGAACTAGACGGTGCCTACACAGACCCAGACTGTGCATACACAGACCTAGACTGTGCCTATACAGACCCAGACTGTGCCTACACAGACCTAGACCGTGCCTACACAGACCTAGACCGTGCCTACACAGACACAGACTGTGTCGACACAGACTCAGACTGTGTCTACACAGCCCCAGAATATGCCTGCACAGACTCTTCCTACACAGACCCAGACTGTGCCTATACAGACCAATACTATGCTGACACAGACTCCGACTGTGTCTACACAGATCCAGACTGTGTCTATACAGACCCAGACTGTGCCTACACAGACCTAGACCGTGCCTACACAGACCCAGACTGTGCCTATACAGACCTAGACTGTGCCTATACAGACACAGACTGTGTCTACACAGACTCAGACTGCGTCTACACAGCCCCAGACTGTGCCTACACAGACCTAGACCGTGCCTACACAGACCTAGACCGTGCCTACACAGACACAGACTGTGTCGACACAGACTCAGACTGTGTCTACACAGCCCCAGAATATGCCTGCACAGACTCTTCCTACACAGACCCAGACTGTGCCTATACAGACCCAGACGGTGCTGACACAGACTCCGACTGTGTCTACACAGATCCAGACTGTGCTTATACAGACGCAGACTGTGCCTACACAGACCTAGACCGTGCCTACACAGACCCAGACTGTGCCTATACAGACCTAGACTGTGCCTATACAGACACAGACTGTGCCTACACAGACCCAGGATGTGCCTATACAGACTCAGACTGTGTCTACACAGACTCAGACTGCGTCTACACAGCCCCAGACTGTGCCTACACAGACCTAGACCGTGCCTACACAGACCTAGACCGTGCCTACACAGACCCAGTCTGTGTCGACACAGACTCAGACTGTGTCTACACAGCCCCAGAATATGCCTGCACAGACTCTTCCTACACAGACCCAGACTGTGACTACACTGACCCAGACTGTGCCTATACGGACCCGGACGGTGCTGACACAGACTCCGACTGTGTCTACACAGATCCAGACTGTGTCTATACAGACGCAGACTGTGCCTACACAGACCTAGACCGTGCCTACACAGACCCAGACTGTGCCTATACAGACCTAGACTGTGCCTATACAGACACAGACTGTGCCTACACAGACCCAGGATGTGCCTATACAGACTCAGACTGTGCCAGATTTAGACCATGCCTGCACAGAACCAGACTGTGCATGCACAGACCCAGACTCCGCCTACATGGACTCAGACTCTGCCTACACAGACCCAGACTGTGCCTGCACAGACCCAGACTGCGCTATACTGACCCAGACTGTGCCTACACAGATCCAGACTGTGCGACACAGCCCCACACAGTGCGTACACAGACTCTTCCTACACAGACCCAGACTGTGCATACACTGACCCAGACTGTGCCTACACTGACCCAGACTGTGCCTACACAGATCCAGACTGTGCTACACAGCCCCAGACTGTGCCTACACAGACCCAGACAGTTCCTACACAGACGCAGACTGTGTCTACACTGACCCATACTGTGCCTACACAGACCTAGACTGTGCCTACACAGACCCAGGCTGTGCCTACACAGACCCAGACTGTGTCTACACAGACTCAGACTGTGTCTACACAGCCCCAGAATATGCCTGCACAGATTCTTCCTACACAGACCCAGACTCTGACTGCACTGACCCAGACTGTGCCTATACAGACCCAGACGGTGCTGACACAGACTCCGACTGTGTCTACACAGATCCAGACTGTGTCTCTACAGAACCAGACCGTGCCTACACAGACCTAAACCGTGCCTACCCAGACCCAGACTGTGCCTATACAGACCTAGACTGTGCCTATACAGACACAGACTGTGCCTACACAGACCCAGGATGTGCCTATACAGACTCAGACTGTGTCTACACAGACCTAGACTGTGCCTACACAGACCCAGGCTGTGCCTACACAGACACCGACTGTGTCTACACAGACCCATACTGTGTCTCTACAGAACCAGACTGTGCCTATACAGACCTAGACCATGCCTACACAGACCCAGACTGTGCCTACACAGACCTAGACTGTGCCTTTACAGACCCAGACTGTGCCTACACAGACCTAGACCGTGCCTACACAGACCTAGACCGTGTCTACACAGATCCAGACTGTGTCTATACAGACCCAGACTGTACCTACACAGACGCAGGCTGTGCCTACACAGATTCAGGCTGTTTCTACAAAGACCCAGACTGTGCCTACACAGACCCAGACCATGCCTACACAGACCCAGACTGTGCCTGTACAGACCTAGGCTCCGCCTACATGTGCTCAGGCTCTGCCTACACAGACCCAGACTGTGCCTACACAGACCCAGAATGCGCTATACTGACCCAGACTGTGCCTACACAGATCCAGACTGTGCTACACAGCCCCAGAATGTGCCTACACAGAATCTTCCTACACAGACCCAGACTGTGCCTGCACTGACCCAGACTATGCGTACACAGACCCAGACTGTGCCTACACAGATCCAGACTGTGTCTACTCAGACCCAGACTGTCTCTATACAGACCCAGACTGTGTCTACACAGACCTAGACGGTGCCTACACAGACCCAGACTGAGCCTACACAGACCTAGACTCTGCCTATACAGACCCAGACTGTGCCTACACAGACCTAGACCGTGCCTACACAGACCTAGACCGTGCCTACACAGACCCAGACTGTGTCTACACAGCCCCAGAATATGCCTGCACAGAATCGTCCTACACAGACCCAGACTGTGACTACACAGACCCAGACTGGGTCTATACAGTCCCAGGCTCTGCCTACACAGACACAGGCTGTGCCTATACAGACTCAGACTATGTCTACACAGACCCAGACTGTGCCTACACAGACCTAGACCGTGCCTTCACAGACCTAGACCGTGCCTACACAGACACAGACTGTGTCTACACAGACTCAGACTGTGTCTACACAGCACCAGAATATGCCTGCACAGACTCTTCCTACACAGACCCAGACTGTGCCTATACAGACCCAGACTGTGCTGACACAGACTCCGACTGTGTCTACACAGATCCAGACTGTGTCTATACAGACCCAGACTGTGCCTACACAGACCTAGACCGTGCCTACACAGACCCAGACTGTGCCTATACAGACCTAGACTGTGCCTATACAGACACAGACTGTGTCTACACAGACTCAGACTGCGTCTGCACAGCCCCAGACTGTGCCTACACAGACCTAGACCGTGCCTATACAGACCTAGACCGTGCCTACACAGACCCAGACTGTGTCTACACAGACTCAGACTGTGTCTACACAGCCTCAGAATATGCCTGCACAGATTCTTCCTACACAGACCCAGACTGTGACTACACTGACCCAGACTGTGCCTATACAGACCCAGACGGTGCTGACACAGACTCCGACTGTGTCTACACTGATCCAGACTGTGTCTATACAGAAGCAGACTGTGCCTACACAGACCTAGACCGTGCCTACACAGACCCAGACTTTGCCTATACAGACCTAGACTGTGCCTATACAGACACAGACTGTGCCTACACAGACACAGGATGTGCCTATACAGACCCAGACTGTGCCTACACAGATCCAGACTGTGCTACACAGCCCCAGACTGTGCCTACACAGACCCAGACAGTTCCTACACAGACACAGACTGTGTCTACACTGACCCAGACTGTGCCTACACAGACCTAGACTGTGCCTACACAGACCCAGGCTGTGCCTACACAGACTCCGACTGTGTCTACACAGACCCAGACTGTGTCTATACAGAACCAGACTGTGCCTATACAGACCTAGACCATGCCTACACAGACCCGGACTGTGCCTACACAGACCTAGACTGTGCCTATACAGACCCAGACTGTGCCTACACAGACCTAGACCGTGCCTACACAGACCTAGACCGTGTCTACACAGACCTAGACCGTGTCTACACAGACTGTGTCTATACAGACCCAGACTGTGCCTACACAGACCCAAGCTGTGCCTATACAGACTCAGGCTGTTTCTACACAGACCCAGACTGTGCCTACACAGACCCAGACCATGCCTACACTGACCCAGACTGTGCCTGTACAGACCCAGACTCCGCCTACATGGACTCAGACTCTGCCTACACAGACCCAGACCGTACCTACACAGACCCAGAATGCGCTATACTGACCCAGACTGTGCCTACACAGATCCAGACTGTGCTACACAGCCTCAGAATGTGCCTACACAGAATCTTCCTACACAGACCCAGACTGTGCCTGCACTGACTGAGACTATGCGTACAGAGACCCAGACTGTGCCTACACAGACTCCGACTGTGTCTACACAGACCCAGACTGCGTCTATACAGACCCAGACTGTGTCTACACAGACCTAGACCGTGCCTGCACAGACCCAGACTGTGCCTATACAGACCTAGACCGTGCCTACACAGACCTGGACCGTGCCTACACAGACCCAGACTGTGTCTATACAGTCCCAGACTGTGCCTACACAGACCCAGGCTGTGCCTATACAGACTCAGACTGTGTCTACACAGACCCAGACTGTGCCTACACAGACCCAGACCATGCCTACACAGACCCAGACTGTGCCTGCACAGACCCAGATTCCGCCTACATGGACTCAGACTCTGACTACACAGACCCAGACTGTGCCTACATAGATCCATACTGTGCTATACTGACCCAGACTGTGCCTACACAGATCCAGACTGTGCTACACAGCCTCAGAATGTGCCTACACAGAATCTTCCTACACAGACCCAGACTGTGCCTGCACTGACCGAGACTATGCCTACACAGACACAGACTGTGCCTACACAGATCCAGACTGTGCTACACAGCCCCAGACTGTGCCTACATAGACACAGACAGTTCCTACACAGACCCAGACTGTGCCTACACAGACCCAGTCTGTGCCTATACAGACTCAGGTTGCTTCTACACAGACGCAGAGTGTGCCTACACAGACCCAGACTGTGCTACACAGCTCCAGACTGTACCTAAACAGACCCAGACAGTTCCTGCACAGACCCAGACTGTGTCTACACTGACCCAGACTGTGCCTACACAGACCTAGACTGTGCCTACACAGACCCAGGCTGTGCCTACACAGAATCCGACTGTGCCTATACAGACCTAGACTGTGCCTATACAGACCCAGACTGTGCCTGCACAGACCTAGACCGTGCCTACACAGACCTAGACCGTGCCTACACAGACCCAGACTGTGTCTATACAGTCCCAGACTGTGCCTACACAGACCCAGGCTGTGCCTATATAGACTCAGACTGTGTCTATACAGAACCAGACTGTGCCTACACAGACCTAGACCATGCCTACAAAGACCCAGACTGTGCCTATACAGGCCTAGACTGTGCCTATACAGACCCAGACTGTGCCTACACAGACCTAGATCGTGCCTACACAGACCTAGACCGTGCCTACATAGACCCAGACTGTGTCTGTACAGACCTAGACTGTGCCTAAACAGACCCAGGCTGTGCCTATACAGACTCAGACTGTGTCTACACAGATCCAGACTGTGCCTACACAAACCCAGACCATGCCTACACAGACCCAGACTGTGCCTGAACAAACCCAGACTCCGCCTACATGGACTCAGACTCAGCCTATACCGACCCAGACTGCGCCTACTCAGATCCAGACTGTGCTACACAGCTCCAGAATGTGCCTGCACAGACTCTTCCTACACAGACACAGACTGTGACTACACTGACCCAGACTGTGCATACACAGACCCAGACTGTGCCTACACAGATCCAGACTGTGCTACACAGCCCCAGACTGTGCCTACACAGACCCAGGCAGTTCCTACACAGACCCAGGCTGTACCTACACAGACTCCGACTGTGTCCACACAGACCCAGACTGTGTCTATACAGAACCAGACTGTGCCTACACAGACCGAGACCATGCCTACACAGACCCAGACTGTGCATATACAGACCTAGACTGTGCCTATACAGACCCAGACTGTGCCTACACAGACCTACACCGTGCCTACACAGACCTAGACCGTGCCTACACAGACTCAAACTGTGTCTATACAGACCCAGACTGTGCCTTCGCAGACCCAGGCTGTGCCTATACAGACTCAGACTGTGTTTACACAGACCCAGACTGTGCCTACACAGACACAGACCATGCCTACTCAGATCCAGACTGTGCCTGCACAGACCAAGACTCCCCCTACATGGACTCAGACTCAGCCTACACAGACCCAGACTGTGCCTACACAGACCCAAACTGCGCTATACTGACCCAGACTGTGCGTACACAGATCCAGACTGTGCTACACAGCCCCAGAATGTGCCTGCGCAGACTCTTCCTACACAGACCCAGACTGTGACTAAACTGACCCAGACTGTGCCTATACAGACCCAGACTGTGCCTACACAGACTCCGACTGTGTCTACACAGACCCAGACTCTGTCTATACAGACACAGACTGTGCCTACACAGACCTAGACCGTGCCTACACAGACCCAGACTGTGCCTATACAGACCTAGACTCTGCCTATACAGACCCAGACTGTGCCTACACAGACACAGGATGTGCCTATACAGACTCAGACTGTGCCTACACAGACCCAGACTGTGCCTACACAGACCCAGACCATGCCTACACAGACCCGGACTGTGCCTGCATAGACCCAGACTCCGTCTACATGGACTCAGACTCTGCCTACACAGACCCAGACTGTGCCTGCACAGACCCAGACTGCGCTGTACTGACCCAGACTGTGCCTACACAGATCCAGACTGTGCTACGCAGTCCCAGAATGTGCCTACATAGACTCTTCCTACACTGACCCAGACTGTGCCGACACTGACCCAGACTGTGCCTACACAGACCCAGACTGTGCCTACACAGATCCAGACATGTGCTACACATCCCCAGACTGTGCCTACACAGATTCTTCCTACACAGACCCAGACTGTGCCTACACTGACACAGACTGTGCCTACACAGACCCAGACTGTGCCTGCACAGATCCAGACTGTGCTACACAGCTCCAGACTGTGCCTACACAGACCCAGACAGTTTCTACACAGACCCAGACTGTGTCTACACTGACCCAGGCTGTGCCTACACAGACCTAGACTGTGCCTACACAGACCCAGGCTGTGCCTACACAGACTCCGACTGTGTTTACACAGACCCAGACTGTGCCTACACAGACCCAGACTGTGCCTACACAGACCCAAACTGCGCTATACTGACCCAGACTGTGCCTACACAGATCCAGACTGTGCTACACAGCCCCAGAATGTGCCTGCACAGACTCTTCCTACACAGACCCAGACTGTGACTACACTGACCCAGACTGTGCCTATACAGACCCAGACTGTGCCTACACAGACTCCGACTGTGTCTACACAGACCCAGACTGCGTCTATACAGACCCAGACTGTGCCTACGCAGACCTAGACCGTGCCTACACAGACCCAGACTGTGCCTATACAGACCTAGACTCTGCCTATACAGACCCAGACTGTGCCTACACAGACCCAGGATGTGCCTATACAGACTCAGACTGTGTCTACACAGACCCAGACTGTGCCTACACAGACCCAAACCATGCCTACACAGGCCCAGACTGTGCCTGCATAGAACCAGACTCAGCCTACATGGACTCAGACTCTGCCTACACAGACCCAGACTGTGCCTGCACAGACCCAGACTGCGCTGTACTGACCCAGACTGTGCCTACACAGATCCAGACTGTGCTACGCAGCCCCAGAATGTGCCTACACAGACTCTTCCTACACAGACCCAGACTGTGCCTACACTGACCCAGATTGTGCCTACACAGACCCAGACTGTGCCTACACAGATCCAGACTGTGCAACACAGCCCGAGACTGTGCCTACACAGACTCTTCCTACACAGACCCAGACTGTGCCTACACTAACCCAGACTGTGACTACAGAGACCCAGACTGTGCCTACACAGATCCAGACTGTGCTACACAGCCCCAGACTGTGCCTACACAGACCCAGACAGTTCCTACACAGACCCAGACTGTGTCTACAGTGACCCAGACTATGCCTACACAGACCAAGACTGTGCCTACACAGACCCAGGCTATGCCTACACAGACTCCGACTGTGTCTACAGAGACCCAGACTGTGTCTATACAGAACTAGACTGTGCCTATACAGACCTAGACCATGCCTACACAGACCCGGACTGTGCCTACACAGACCTAGACTGTGCCTATACAGACCCAGACTGTGCCTACACAGACCTAGACCGTGCCTACACAGATCTAGACCGTGTCTACACAGACCTAGACCGTGTCTACACAGAATCTGTCTATACAGACCCAGACTGTGCCTACACAGACCCAGACCATGCCTACACTGACCCAGACTGTGCCTGTACAGACCCAGACTCCGCCTACATGGACTCAGACTCTGCGTACACAGACCCAGACTGTACCTAGACAGACCCAGAATGCGCTATACTGACCCAGACTGTGTCTATACAGATCCAGACTGTGCTACACAGCCTCAGAATGTGCCTACACAGAATCGTCCTACACAGACCCAGACTGTGCCTGCACTGACTGAGACTATGCGTACACAGACCCAGACTGTGCCTACACAGACTCCGACTGTGTCTACACAGACCCAGACTGTGTCTATACAGACCCAGACTGTGTCTACACAGACCTAGACCGTGCCTACACAGACCCGGACTGTGCCTATACAGACCTAGACCGTGCCTATACAGACCCAGACTGTGCCTACACAGCCCTAGACCGTGCCTATACAGACCTAGACCGTGCCTACACAGACCCAGACTGTGTCTATACAGTCGCAGACTGCGTCTACACAGACCCAGACTGTGCCTACACAGACCCAGACCATGCCTACACAGACCCAGACTGTGCCTGCACAGACCCAGACTCCGCCTACATGGACTCAGACTCTGACTACACAGACCCAGACTGTGCCTATACAGACCCATACTGCGCTACACAGACCCAGACTGTGCCTGCACTGACCGAGACTATGCCTACACAGACACAGACTGTGCCTACACAAATCCAGACTGTGCTACACAGCCCCAGACTGTGCCTACACAGACACAGACAGTTCCTACACAGACCCAGACTGTGCCTACACAGACCCAGGCTGTGCCTATACAGACTCAGACTCTTCCTTCACAGACCAAACTGTGACTACACTGACCCAGGCTGTGCCTATACAGACTCAGACTCTTCCTTCACAGACCAAACTGTGACTACACTGACCCAGACTGTGCCTACGCAGACCCAGACTGTGCCTACACAGATCCAGACTGTGCTACACAGCCCCAGACTGTGCCTACACAGACCCAGGCAGTTCCTACTCAGACCCAGACTGTGTCTACACTGAACCAGACTGTGCCTACACAGATCCAGACTGTGCCTACACAGATCCAGACTGTGCTACACAGCCCCAGAATGTGCCTGCACAGGCTCTTCCTTCACAGACCAAACTGTGACTACACTGACCCAAACTGTGCCTACCAGACCCAGACTGTGCCTACAAAGATCCAGACTGTGCTACACAGCACCAGACTGTGCCTACACAGACTCTTCCTACACAGACCCAGACTGTGCCTACACTGACCCAGACTGTGCCTCCACGGACCCAGACTGTGCTACACAGCCCCAGACTGTGCCTACACAGATCCAGGCAGTTCCTACACAGACCCAGACTGTGTCTACACTGACCCAGACTGTGCCTACACAGACCTAGACTGTGCCTACACAGACCCAGGCTGTACCTACACAGAATCCGACTGTGTCTACACAGACCCAGACTGTGCCTACACAGACTCAGACGGTGCCTACACAGACCCAGACAGTTCCGACACAGAGCCAGACTATGCCTACACAGACCCAGACTGTGCCTACACAGACACAGACAGTTCCTACACAGACCCAGACTGTGCCTACACAAACCCAGACTGTGCCTACACTGACCCAAACTGTGCCTACACAGACCTAGACTGTGCCTACACTGACCCAGACTGTGCCGAAACAGAACCAGACTGTGCCTACACAGACCCAGACAGTTCCTACAGAGACCCAGACTGTGCCTACACAGACCCCGACTATGCCAAACAGACCCATACTGTGCCAAGCAGACCCAGAATCTGCCTACACAGAGCCAAACTGTGCCGACACAGACCAAAACTGTGCCTACACTGACCCATACTGTGCCAAACAGACCCAGAATGAGCTTACCCTGACTCAGGCTGCTCTTACGCACAGCGAGAAAGCTCCAAAAGGGACTGTTCCTACGCAGGCTCCTACTGCTTCTAAACAGATCCAGGACGCTCCTGTACAGAGCCAGGCGACTCCTATGCCAGCAGGTACTGTTCCTACACAGACCCAGAGAACTACTACACAGACCCAGACACTCCTCTGCGGGCCCCAAATGCTCCAACATGGTCCCAGACTTCTTCTGCACAAACCAAGACATCAACTACACAGACCCAGCATCACCTACACTGAACCAAACATCCCATAACCAGCGCGAGACGACTCCTACACAGTTCAATGCAGCCCCACAGAGCCACAGACAGCCCACGACATGGATGGAAGCAGTTCATTTCACAGACACAGGCAGCTGCTACACAGATCCATAAGGCACAGGTTTGACCTAGACAGCTCCTACCGTGACCCAGGGAGCATATAAGCCTCCCCAAGTAGTCCCCACACTGATATAGACAGTTCCTACCCTAGCACAGATAGTTTACAGAAAGGACCGGACAGTTCCTACATGTTCTTAGATAGCTTCTTTGGGAGACCCGGACAGCTCATTTCACAGACCACGACAGCAACGACACTGAATTCAAAGCTTGAACCCAGATCCAGGCAGCTCCCACACTGACCCAGTGAGCTCCAGCAGAGACCGAGACATTCCACAGCAAAACAGGCGCTCCTCCGCAGACAGGATCATCTGCTGCATTGTCGCAGGCAACTCTTGAACCAACGCAGTCTGCTCCAGCCCTGACACCGCGAGCTGCAACACAGATAGCTGCTATACACAGACAGTGCGCTCCGACATCGACCCAGACAGCTCCGACACAGACCCGGGCAGCTATTAGATCTAGCCAGCCAGCTACCACACAGCCCCGGGCAGCATTTGCACAGACCCAGCTAGCATTTACACAGAGGCAGAAATCTTCTGTACTTTTCCAGGCAGCTTATTCGGAGAAACAAAAGCAAAATGAAGCAGATGCAGGAAAGCTGAACAAAAAATGGAAAATGTGTATATACTCAAGTGTATCAGGCAACACCTTGGTCGAGAGAAACAGAGTGAACTTTTCAGGTAGATGAACTTTCAGCTTCTTCATAGACTTTGGCTGCTCCAACACAAACTTAAAGCCAAACTGCACTGACTTAGATATAACATACTGACCTATACAGCTCCAACTCTCACACAAATAAATCTTGCACAACCCAGCGATCTACAACACAAACCCAGACAGCTGCTGCACAGAGCCTGGACATTCTACTGAGAGTCTGACAGTTGCTCCAGCTCATGCCCAGGCAATAGGTGAGATCAGCGAGGTCAGCATATAGCAGAGATGAAACCTGGACGTTACCTGTAGATTTTGGTTTTCTACCACACCAAGTAAGGTCAGCTAACACAACACGTGCCGTGGAATGATCATGGGCTCAAACTGCTCTGTGTGGGGCTCACTGCCACACCGTGCGCTATCTGCTGACTCAGCGCAGGTCAGCGATGAAGCCTGGACATTTCCTGTGTTGTATTGTCTCGGTAGCACACCTCATGAGGTGAATTAACGTACCACGGGCCGGGAATGAAGCCTGGGCCCAACTTGCTCTGTGTAGCTAAGTACCCACGGCGCCCCGCCACCCACAGCGCCCTCTACCTGCAGCACCTCCTACCTGTAGTGCCCTCTTAACTGCAGCACCCCCATTCACAGCGGCCCCGAATTGCAGAGCCCTGTAGCGTCCCCTACCTACAGTGTCCCCTCCTGCAGATCCCGCGACCTACAGCGCCCGCTATCCAGAATGCACCCACACACAGTGCCCCCTACCTGCAGCGCCCCTAGCTGCAGCACCCCCTCCCTGCAACACACCCTACCTGCAGTGCCCCATTCCTGCAACACTCCCGACCTGCAGCACCCCCTACCCTCAGCTCCCCCTACCGGCAGTGAGCCTACATGCAGCGCTCCCTACCCACAATGCCCCCTAACCATAGTATCCGCTACCCGCAGCGTCACTACCCGCAATGCCCTCGACCCACAAAGCCCGCGAACCAGAGCGCCTTCCACATGCAGCGCTCCCTGCCTTCAGTGCCATCTACCTGCAGCGGCACCGACCCGCAGCATCCCCTACCTGCAGCCGCCCCTAATTTCAACACCCCCTACCCGCAGCGCCCTCTACCTGCAGCGGCCCCTCCCTGCAATGCCCCCTACCTGCAGCAGCCCCTACCTGCTGCACCCCCTAACTGCAGTGCCCCCTACCTGCAGCACTCGCTATCCACAGCGTCCCCACAAACAGCGCCATCTACCTGCAGTGCTCCCTACCTGCAGCACCCCACCTGCAGAGCCCTCTGCCCACAGCACCTCCACCTGCAGCGCCCCTGTCTGCAGTGCCCCCTACCCGCAGCGCCCCAGAACAGCAGCTTCCCCAACCTGCAGCACCACCGACCCACAGAGCACCCTACCTCTGCGCCCCCTACTCTCAGCGCCCCCTATCTGCAGGTCCCCTTCCCGCAACGCCCTCTATCTGCAGTGCCCCCTACGCTGCGCACACCCTAACGGCAGTGCCTCTACCCACATCGGCCACTACACACTGGGCCCCATGAACATGATGCCTCGTACCTGCAGTGCCCCTACCTGCTGCTCCCCTCACCCACAGAGCCCCATAACCACAGAGCCCTCCAAATGCAGTGCTCTCGAGCCACAGCGCCATCTACCGGCAGCGACACGACACACAGCGCTCCGTACCCGCAGTGCCACTCACACACAGCGCCCCTACCTGCAGTGCCGCCAACCCGCAGCGCCCCTACCTGCAGTGCCGCCAACCCGCAGCGCCCCTATCTGCAACGCCCTGACCTGCAGCGCCCTCATCCCATTGCGCCCCAACCAACAGTGCCCCTTACCCGCAGCGCCCCTACCTGCAGTGCCCCTTACCCGAAACGCCCCTACCTGCAGTGCCACCAACCCGCAGCGCCCCTATCTGAAACGCCCCAACCTGCACCGCCCTCATCCCGTAGCGCCCCAACCAACAGTGCCCCTTACCCGCAGCGCCCCTACCTGCAGTGCCACCAACCCGCAGTGCTTCTATCTGCAGCGCCCCGACCTGCAGCGACCCCATCCCGCAGCGCCCCAACCCACAGTGCCCCCTACCTGCAGTGTCAGAACCTGCAGCGCCACTTACCTGCAGTGCTCCCTACCCACAGCCCCCCCCCACTTGCAGTGCCCCCTACCCGCTGCGGCCTCCCATCTGCAGCGCCCCCTACATGCAGCGCCTCTTAGCTGCAGCGCACCCTAACTGCAGCGCCCCTTACCTGCAATTGCCATCAACGGTAGTGCCCCTATCTACAATGCCCCCTACCCACAGTGCCTTCTCCATTTTTATAATATATATTTTCTTGCTTCATTGAGCAAGTGTGTCCTTCAGCGTCCACGTCACTACGAATAGGACAAATGAACGATATAAAATGTGCCTAGCCCCAGTTTGGACGATAAATGCAGCATGAGGATTCAAAGGCAAATACACAATTGTAACCGACGGTCAAAATCTCCAACAGAGTGTGGCGTGTAGCTGATAGACATTTGTGAGAGGCTGTGAGATTTGATTTTGAATTGGCTCAATGGATTAATTGTTTAAAGTACTTGTCAGGTAAGCAGGAGCTCCCAGATCCTATTCGCAGCGGGTGTGTGTTGAATATATGTTGTTTATAGTGTCTGTGAATTTCAGCAACAAATAATACACCAATGGTGGAGCGATTAAATGGGCCAAAATTAGAGAAACGCAAATATCTTGCGGGGTTGTGGGGCTGGAGGGGATTATGGAGATAGGAAGGGGCGAGGCCACGGGGGAGATTTTGATCCATTTATTTGAATTTTAAAATAGAGACATTGCTTAACAACGAGTTAATATTGGTCAGCAAGCACAGAGTGGATGGATGATCGCGACTTGGTTCTAGTTAGGACACGGGTGGCAGAGATTTGGATGATCTCAAATTTAAGGAGGATAGAACGTGGGCAGCTGGCCAGCATTACATTGGAATAGTCAAGTCTAGAGGTAATAAATGTATGGTTGAGCGTGTCAGCAGCAGCTGAGCGGAGGCAGCGGTGCAGTCAGATGGAAGTGGAAATAGGTGATCTTGGTGATAGAGTGAATGTGCAGTGGGAGGCTCATCTTGGGGTCAAATGTGACACCAAAGTTGCTAACCGTCTGTTTCAGCCTCAAAAAGTTGGCAGGTAGAGAACTGGACTGGATGGCTAGGAAACAGAGCTTGTTGTATGGAGTGAAAACAATGGCTTCAATATTCACAATATATAGTTGGAAAAAAATGTTAGCTCATCCAGCACTGGATGTGGGATATCTAATCATTTGCAGACAGTGGAGGGTGGAGAGCACTGGTGGTGATGTAAATCTGGGTGTCACCATTGTACATGTGGAATCTGACGCTCTGTTTCCTGATGATGTCGCCAGAGTGCAGCAGGTTGATGAATAGAGGAGGTGGCCAAAGATTGCTCCTTGGGAGAGTTAATAGTGCCAGAGCGGGATGAAAAGCTATTGCAGGTGATTCAGTGGCAACTACACGTTAGATGAAAATCAAACGAGGGGATTGCAGTCACATCCAGTTGGACGGCGGTGGAGATGCGTTGGAGGAGGATGGAGTGTTCAACACAGCAACTCCAGCAGATAAGTTGAGAAGGACGGCGCGGGACAGTTCACCTTTGTCACAGTCACATAGGACGTGACGTGTCACTGTTGCAAGAGTGTTTTCGGGACTATGGCAGGGGCGCAAACCAGATTGGCCGGATTTCACCTTTGAGTTCCAGGAAAGATGGGCTGGGATTTGGGAGCCGACAACACTTTCAAGGGCTTTGGAGAGAAAAAGGAGGTTGGAGGTGTGGCGGTAGTTTGCACGGTGGAGCAAATGCACAAAAAGGATGGAACTTATATATTTTAACAAAGAGCATTCTTTGGAATGATAGCGTCACTTGTGGGTAATGACAACTAGCGAGATTTGGTATTCATTGAATTTCATGATCAATCAACCGACGATTCATTTCACTGTTGGATATTTTATTCCCAGTGTGTAGAACAACCGTGGCAGGGAATCGAAGCTGAGAATACCATCAATTAAATTATAATCCATTAGTGCACGGGGCTGCTGTGTTTTTGGTCAAGCAACTGACCTTAAATATTCACACACTGTGATTGTATCTGTTTCAGCTCTGTTATCTGTGCGGTACAGTTACGCGTTGCTCCTGGGTCTCAGGGTCTGGTTCTCGCTTTGGGCTTTTACTGACCTAAATGTGTGAGGTCCCGGATTCCTGCCCCATTCCCTGCGCTTCCACCTCGCCGGCTCCTCACTCAGTCATTTTGTCCTGCCCTCTGGAAGTCTCTGACACTCAAACACGCTTCAAACCCACATCACAACTTAAAATTATACCGCAGCTTCAGGCTCAACCCACCTTTAACCGAATTCTGCCACCCAATCCGTCTCCTTTCTCGCTCGGACCCACCCTTTCTCTCCTTGTGGAAGCTCCGCGCAGTTTCCCTGAGGTTTGTGCCACGGATGTGAGGGGATTGAGTTACCTTCCTTCACTTATTTTATTCTCTGGAAATCAAATCGATGGAACGTTTGATACAGTCTTAACATTGTCTTTCTTTGCTCAGCGGTTTGCGTCACTTCTTAAATTTAATCTGATTGCTGAAATAATTTAATGAGACTTGCAACAGTGCATTGGCCGGGAATTGAACCCGGATATCCGGACCAGGGGTCAACAGTTCTATTTCTCAATACCAAGATTCACACTGTCAAGGCCACTTTCTTTTCAATTGTCACTTCATTTTCTGCGCTTTTCGTTGCACAAGGAGCAACTTCATAAAACACAAAGCAAAATACCACAGAAGCTGAGAATGGAATTATTTAGAACATTCTGGAAACACTCTGGAGGTCCAGGGGTCATAGTCTACGAATAAGGGGTGAGCCATTTATGACTGAGATGAGGAGAAACTTCTTCACTCAGAGAGTGGTTAACCTTTGGAATTCTCTACCGCAGAAAGTTGTTGATGCTAGTTGGTTGGATATATTCATAAGGGAATTAAATATGGCCCTTACGGCTAAAGGGATCAGGGGATATGGAGAGAAAGCAGGAAAGGTGTACTGAAGTTGCATGATCAGCCATGATCATATTGAATGGTGGTGCAGGCTCGAAGGGCCGAATGGCCTTCTCCTGCACCTATTTTCTATGTTTCTATGACCATCTGTGGAGAGGGGGACGCAGGTTTAACCATTTAGCTCGATGAACCAAATATTGCAGATATTTTATTAAAATTATGTTTCCTTGTTCTGTTCCGTTTGAATTTCCTTCCAAACTTTACAGTTTATAAGTTGCCCACAGACAATAAAAAGTTAGTGAACTCCCCTCAGTCTGGAAAGCCTCATAATATGTTCAACACAGCAACGATGCAGATATGTCTCAAAACCACGCGTGGTGAACAATGGATCAGTAGTCTATCGGCTTATTTTGTTCAATTTGAATTCATTCTACATTAAATTAATTTACAAATCTTCATCATCACTTTGTATCATCCAAATCCATTCTGTCTTGCCGCACAGTCATTCCGCCACCACTTATTAACGACAAAACCTGAAGTTTACTGTATCTCCGATGACATTTACCAACCTATTGTACATTTAAAGCTGATCGTTATGTATTACTTAAAATTCCTTTCGGAACAGAACATCCACAGAGTCTTCTAATGATGTTTTATCATATATTTAAAATACTCTTTTTGGGTTATTCTCCTCCCCTTATCAAAAAAGACATCCTGCTTTGCACAATCACAAAGCTAGCCAAACTGAACATTAGATTTATCGCCACATTGCTAGACTCGGGTAGACCCTCCTGCACTCTACATCTCAAAATTTAATACATGGGATTCCCATTTCCATTCTTCATACCCCACCCAGCAAAGAAATCTCACACAACTGTCGAACATAGTATCAGAATCACATAACTGAGGATATATCAGCAGTAAATGGGACAGTCACATCCCGTGTCCCACACACTGGGCAAGTTGCCACCTCCACTCGCCCAATCTTACATACAGCAATCATGGTAAAAATCCGGTTATGAACCAATTTGAAATCCATTTCAATCCACTCTGGACATTTAAAATTCACCAACACCCCTTTCCAAATCGTGTTGTAGTCCAGCTGCGGGGACATACTCTTCAAAACTCCTAATCAGCTGGAGCCTTGAAACTCCATTGTCTAAATATCCCAAAAAAAACCATGAGTGTTGCAGTTGTCTAATTAGAACATAAGAACATAAGAATTAGGAACAGGAGTAGGCCATCTAGCCCCTCGAGTCTGCTCCGCCATTCAATAAGATCATGGCTGATCTGGTCGTGGACTCAGCTCCACTTACCCGCCCTCTCCCCGTAACCCTTAATTCCGTTATTGCTTAAAAATCTATCTATCTTTGACTTGAAAACATTTAATGAGCCAGCCTCAACTGCTTCCTTGGGCAGAGAATTCCACAGATTCACAACCCTCTGAGAGAAGAAATTCTTTCTCAACTCGGTTTTAAATTGGCTCCTCCGTATTTTGAGGCTGTGCCCCCTAGTTCTAGTCTCCCCCACCAATGGAAAAAACCTATCTGCCTCTATCTTGTCTATCTTTTTCATGATTTTAAATGTTTCTATAAGATCACCCCTCATCCTTCTGAATTGCAAGGAGTAAAGACCCAGTCTACTCAATCTATCATCATAAGGTAACCCCCTCATTTCTCGAATCAGCCTAGTGAACCGTCTTTCTACCCCTTCCAAAGCTAGTATATTCTTCCTTAAGTAAGGTGACCAAAACTGCACGCAGTAGGCCAGGTGCGGACTTACCAATACCTTATACAGTTGCAGCAACACCTCCCTGCTTTTGTACTCCATCCCTTTCGCAATGAAGGCCAACATTCCATTTGCCTTCCTGATTACCTGCTGCACCTGCAAACTAACCTTTTGGGATTCATGCACAAGGACCCCCAGGTCCCTCTGCGCCACAGCATGTTGTTGCCGATGGAGTTGGTGTTGGAGATTGTGGAAGAGGTGTGCAGGGTGGGCATTAACAGGTGCCACACTTTACGGTGGATAAAATGCAAGGAGGGAATCGGGGATACAGGGGTTCGCAGAATAGTGTGGATGACATCCTTAATAAATAATGCAATAATGCAGAGAATGCCAGATGCTCCAAACTTCTGTCGAGTTCCATTCAGCCGCGCTAGCCCCGTAGTCCTGCAAGTTTATTTTCATCATGTGCCTAAACAACTTCATTTTAAAATCATCTATCGTTTCCGCTTCTACCATCCTCATCGGCAATGAATCCCAAGTCATTGCCATTCGCTGTGTAAAAGAGTTCTTCATCCCCTCCCCTCTGTATCTCCAGCTTGAATCAGCATCCCCTCGTCATTTTACCATCAGCGAATCGGAACAGCTGTCTCTGTCTACCTTATTCGATGCCATCATAATCTCGCACACCTCTATCCATTCTCCCCTCAAAGTCATTTACTCCAAAGAGAAGAACCCCAGCATCTCCAACCTAATCCTATAGCTAAAATCCCTCATACCCAGAACCGTTCTGGTAAATCTCCTCTGCAATATTTCAAGCAAATTTTCACGTCTTTACTAATATGTGGTGACCAGAACGGAATGCCATACTCGAGTTGTAGCCTAACCAGAGCTTTATAAAGGTTCAACGTAACTTCCTTGCGTTTGTACAAAATACCTTTCTTTATGAAGCCCAAGTTCTCATTTGCTTGGCAAACTACTCAATATATCCTGCCACCATCAAAGATTGATCCAATGAACACATTGGTGCCTCTGTAGCTGTAAACTATTTACAACTGTGCCACAATGTATCACCTCACACTTCTATGTATTAACTTCCAAATTTTTCTTGTCTGGGCATTCTGTGAGCCTAGCTTTGTCCTGTAGAAGTCGACTGGTATCATCTTCACTGTTTGCCACACCTCCAAGTTCGGTATCTTCGGCAAATTCTGTAGTTTTAGTCTATTGTAATATCTAAGTAATGTATCTACAACAGAAAAGCAGTGGTCCTAGCACTGACCCTTGGGAAAGAGCACAGTTTACCATCCTGCAGTCTGTAAAGCAACAATTGACCATGACTCGCTGTTTTTTGTCCTTAAGCCAATTTCTTCTCCAAGCTGACACTGGCCCTCCTATTACATCAGCCTCAATGTTGTTAACCAGCATTTGTCCATACTTTCTTAGGGTCTATATAGAAAACATCCACTGCGGTCCCTCATCCAGCTTCTATGGTTCTGAATCAAAAAATGCAATTAGATTAGGCAAACACGATCTGCCTTTTAAAATCAGTGCTTGCTCTCCTTAAGTAGTTTCAGTCTCTCCAAGTGCCTGTTTATTTTTTACTTGATTATGGTTTCTAAAATCAGATGCACCACTGATGTTACACTGACCGCCGCGTTGCTGCGAGGATTGTCCAGACACCCTTGTCACATTTGCCAATTTCCAATCATCTGGCACCTCCACTGCATCTAGGGCAAAATGAAAGATCATGTCAAGCCCTTCCACGATCTCCACGACACTTCTCTTAGCAAGCTGAAATGCCTGACATCTGGACAGAAGACGTATGTACTCTCAGTTTATTCAGACTTTCCAGTACATCCTACCACTCAATTAGCTCCACCATCTCCGCTTCTACCAATATTTTGTCAGCATCTTCATCCTTTGCAAATAGTAACACAAAGTACTCATTAAGTATTCTCACCATCACATGCGCCTCTCAGCAAATATCACCTTCTTTATCCATAATCGGCCACAAACCGCTTCTTATTATCCTATTACTATTTAAATGTCGGTAGAAGACTTTTGGCTTCCCTTTTATGTCAACTGCCATTCTATTCTCATATTATCTCTTTGACAGTTTTATTTTCCTCTTTACTTTTCCCCCTCAACTTCTTGTATTTGGCCCGGTTCTCACTTGACGAATTCTCCTGACTTGCATCATACACTCGCTTTTTTTGTTTAATCATATTATCGCATCATCCAAGGAGCCCTGCTCTTGGTTCCATTTTCTTTGCCTCTTGTTGGAATGTCCCTAGTCTGTACCTGAAACGTCTCCTCGTGATGTTCTGTTCCAGATTTTCCTGCTACTCTTTGGATCCACTTTACCCCGATAGATCCCCTCTCATCGCACTGAAGATTGCCGCGATCCAAACCAGAATTTCTACTTTAGATTGTACCTTGCTCTTCTCTGGTATTAATTTAAAGCTTATGATACGATGATCACTCTTACTCAAATGTTCACCCATTTACTGCCTCCAATCTGTCACACTCCTTTCTCAGATGCTTATGGGAGTTGGATAGAACCACAACCATGAAAAACATCCCTTGTAATACTGGAACCTTGGTACTCCCCGTCCTCCGGATCTGGGCTAACTCACTCATGGATCTGTATTTCCGGTGCGATTACTAACCCGCATTGTTAGGCCACCATATTACATCAAACGTGCATCACTATATTCGCCCAGAATCTCCATATTGCCGAATCTGCACTATACACGTCTATTTGACTAGAGTTGGGCAGTCCTGTCACCAAATCAGACATTAAAAGTCTTTATTAGTCGTAGTGTTGACACGGTCGCCAATTATGTTGAATCTATGGGATAGCCAATTATACTCCCACTTAACTCAAACTTGAGGACTGAGATGTCTGATTAATACACTTTCATTCTTAAATAATTGATACAACATTTACTTGCCATGTCCATGAGAGTGGTACCCAAATTTATTCACATGCAAGGGACTCATCTGATGTTGAATACATTTAAAACAGATATAGACAGTTTCTTATACGATAAGGGAATAAGGGGTTACGGGGAGCGGGTGGGGTAGTGGAGCTGAGTCCATGATCAATGCAGCCATGATCATATTGAATGGTGAGCAGGCTCGAAGTGCTGTATGGCCTACTCCTGCTCTTATTTCTTATGCTCTTATCTTCTTATGTTCTTATGTAAGCTTGTGGTCTTAACTGCTCATGTTATTCTAAGTGGCCAGTGGCAAATCGTGCTTGATTAACTTGATTAATTTCTTTGAGGAACTTTCAAAAGACATTTGATGAAGTGCCGCATAGTAGATTTGCTGGCAAAATTGAAGCCTATTGTATTTAAGGGACATTGGTTGCATAGCTACGAAATTGGCTGAGAGACGGAAAGCAGAGTGTTGTCGGGAACGTTATTATTCAGACTGGAGAGATGTATCCGGTAGTGTCCGACAGGTGGCGGTGTTGGGACCACTTCTCCTTTATGATACATATTAATGTCCTGGACTTCAGTACACAGTGCATTATGTCAAAGTTTGCAAATATCACAAATTTACGAATGTAGCAAATAGAGAGGAAACTATCAGACATCAGGGCGATATAGGCAGGCCAGTGAAATGGGCGGAAGCTTCGCTGTTGAAATTTAATGCAGATAATTGTGTACTGAAGCATATTAGTGGTCAAAGTCAGCAGGAGCAAAGTACATTAAGTGGTGCAATTTCAAAGGAGCTGTAGGAAGATGGAGACGTGTTAATTCACAGGTGCAAAAGGTTTGTGAGATTGAACCATGAAAGGTTTTGCTGGACTAGATAGACGGAAATTGTTTCCATTGGATGGAGGGTCAGAAACCAGAGCACACGGATTTAAGATAACTGACAAGAAATCTAGTGGGGAAATGTGAAGTTTTTTAACAAAACGAATTATTATCGTGAATGACCTGACTGGAAGGCTGGAGGAACCCGATGTAACACTAACTATGTGGGAAAAGCAACTGACTGGGATTAATTGTATAGCTCTTTCATTGAGCTGGTGAATGCGTGATGGGGCGAATTATATGTTATGTGCTATGTTAGTCTATGAAATGTTTCAGCGGGTATCCTTAGCTTATCGTTTTGACTGTTCATGTCATCTAGATCGAAAGAACTGAAATGATCCGGTGAGCTGTATATTTTATTAGGTTAATTATGTCCTCGTAATTTGATACTATAATGCCAACCAGTGCAAAATACGTCTATATAATATGTGATTGCATTAAACCACGACGTCCCCACATCAAGCCATGTTTCCTTAAACAAATCTGCCGCGATACCATCTATATTGAATTTACTTTGCTTTCTGCATGAGAAATCATGGATACCCGCTATGGACTTCTCGTTCTTCACATCTTTCGCTGCATCATGTAGATCGGGTCGTTGAGAACATGAACTAGAATTCAGTTGTACTGCTGGAACGTCTACTCATCTTTTAATGATTTTAACAATGAAGAAAAACGGACATTTTACCACATTCTTCAACTGCTCTCTGAACTTACTCTGTGTCATAGCATAAATATAAGTGTTTGTGCAGCAACTCAGGAGCTGGAGCATGAATCCTATTTCTTTTATGTAGTAAGATACATGTATAATATCATAACCTAAATGCAAAATCCGGTTCCAAATAGAAAAGAACAAAAACACAGCCCATAACATTATGAAATTCCACGAGATAACGAGCAGTAAAATGATGGATTTCATGCGTCTCTCCATCTCTATGTCACTGGGAATCCCCTCGCTGCTGTGATCCCGGAGTCTCCTGCGAGCTCTGCTGGCCACTAAAATGTGTCTGATAGTTAAAGCATTGAGTAGCAGGATCAGAACAAATGGGATGCACGGGTTTAGAATATAATGAAGAAGCTCGAGTGTTGCCCACAAATCTGAAACCATGACAAGAGCACTTACGTAACAGAACCAGTGTGTATTGCTCAACGTGTACCAAGGTACATACATAAAGTACCAGAAAATGCTCTTTAAAAAACTTAGCAAAGTCACTGTTACAAGAACCATAGCCGCGGTTTTCTCAGTGCAATATTTAGTTTTCAGCTTCTGGCAACAAATTGCCACGAATCGATCAAATGTGAAAGTGACGGTGAACCAGACAGAACGGTCTGTGGCTGCATAAAGCAGGACGGCGTGGATATTACACAGGGGGATTCGCTGCACAAAATACAGATGATGAGCAATTGGAATCTGCCTCAATATCAGGTCGGTGATAACGACCAGCAGATCTGCCGCTGCCATGGCCACCAAGTAGCGTGTGACGCATTTGGAGAGACCGCACATTCCACGAGACAGGATCACCATCGTCACTAAATTAGCTGTGAGGAATGGAAATCAACAGGAAATTAACACAGCAGGTTGAAAGTGAATTCATCGGGTTGATGGGGTTGGGGTAAAATTTCTACATTTGTTAGAGTGATGGAATTTAATAATGTTCCTGAGAAAGGACTTTCAGATGGAGACAGGGTGTACAATGCATTGTACACCTCACTAATCTGCAATGAATGGTAGACTGAACCGGGGAATGGGATTTAATTTTGCAAGAGTAATGTGCCATCTAATCAGAGGATTAATATTGAAGTGGTATTAGCCCTCATCTCCAGGTTTGTTGATTCATTGCCTGCTGCTGCAGGAACCCTGGAACCATCGACCTTCTGGGATTGTATTCCCAGTCTGCACCCAATCAGGAGTTAGTTTGGGAAATTTGGGAATGAATCAGTGACCGGGCGAGCGTTAGTCAGTGACGGGGAGAGTGAGTCAGTAACTGGGGGAGAGTGAGTCAGTGACCAGGGAGGGTGAGTCAGTGACCGGGGTGAGTGAGTCAGTGACCAGGGGAGAGTAATTCAGTGAACGGGGAGAGTGAATCAGTGACCAGTGGTGAGTGAATCAGTAACCAGGGAGAGTGAGTCAGTAACCAGGGAGAGTGAGTCAGTGACCAGGGGAGAGTGAGTCAGTAACCAGGGAGAGTGAGTCAGTAACCATGGGAGAGTGAATCAGTAACCAAGGAAAGTGAGTCAGTAACTAGGGGAGAGTGAGTCAGTAACCAGGGAAAGTGAGTCAATAACCAGGGGAGAGTGAGTCAGTGACCGGGGGAGAGTGAGTCAGTGACTGGGGGAGATTGAGTCAGTGACCGGGGGAGAGTGAGTCAGTGACTGGGGGAGAGTGAGTCAGTAACCAGGGGAGAGTGAGTCAGTGACCGGGGTGAGTGAGTCAGTAACCAGGGAGAGTGAGTCAGTAACCAGGGGAGAGTGAATCAGTAACCAGGGAAAATACATCAGTAACCAGGGAAAATACATCAGTAACCAGTGGAGAGTGAGTCAGTGACCTGGGGAGAGTGAGTCAGTCACCAGGGAGAGTGAGTCAGTGACCGGGGAGAATGAGTCAGTGACTGGGGGAGAGTGAGTCAGTGACCGGGGGAGAGTGAGTCAGTTACCAGGGCAGAGTGAGTCAGTGACCGGGGAGATTCAGTCAGTAACCAGGGGACAGTGAGTCATTCACCCTTGAGGTAGACCCTGGAAGAGCATGAACAAAATACGGGAGCAAAGCGAGTTTGGATATTGTGTGAAAATTGGGCTGTGATTCCCTCCGACTCGAATGCTTAGGGTATTCCTACGCGGTATCAGGGCACAAAAAGGAGCTGTTGTTTGAGGTTAGGAAGGGAAAAATATTTAACATATTAATCTGGCGTGAAAGCAACTGATAAATCAGAACAATGCTTCCACATGCATTTAAATCTAACATTTGACATCCCGTGAAAATAACACGTTATTAAATAACATTTTAGATGACATTGAACTCACCGATCCTCCAAATGGTTTCAAATAATCTAGACAATAAATGGTCTTGTACGACGACCAACCCTGTTTTGAGGATGGCACGCACGTGGCGTTTCCTTCTCTCCACAGATGCTCGGTCTGTTAAAATCTATCTGTCCTGGTGTAAAATGGGCAAAGTGGAACCAATCCAGTGTTATACATCCCGCATTAATGTGAAGGCAATGGGTGGTGGTGTATAACCGGCGGCTAATTCTAATTGTCCGATTTACAAAATCGCGCAGATCAAACTGTCCGCTGCTGTGTGATTAGACATTTTTTCTGATTGTGTTTAATATAACAAAGATTAAATTAACCACCGTGTGGTGTGTTAAAATCTCTGCATCCAATCAGATGATTTGTTTACCCGGAGTTCTATAACGGTGGTTGAGATTTAATTAAATATCTGAACCCAACTACATCAGCGCTAAACCAGAGTTCTGTATCTGTGGTTGAGATTTGATGGGACTCCAATTGACGCGTTGCATTTGCATCAATAAAGTGAACTCGCCGCTCATTGTTCTCCAGTGACAATCAACAAGAATCAGTTGCACGGAAGCAGAGCAAGAGATGGGGCAGAGTCAGATGAGGTCTCATTGAGAAATTCTCCTGAACTGTGCTTGATGGACACGCGGTGGGAGATTCCTTGTTCACAGATACGATCGGAAATCAATCTATTGATCTATAACTGGAGACACATTCAATCACGAATGAATTTGTAATCCCATCCTAACCTCCCAGAACACTGACTTATGCTGGGAAAGAGATTGTACAAAGGGGGACATCAGTGGTCCTGGATCAAGATGGACATTGTTGAACATTCACGGTGTGTTTCTGAGCTTTCTGCCACGACTGGTTTCCCTCACTTAGTATAATTCACTCTTCCCAGTGCACGGTGATGGATTCTGGAAACCCATGGACACATCTGTCCAATCGAATAGAATGCGGTCCACAGACGCAGACTATAAGAGATTCATCCAGTGAGATTGCTTGTGTTGGAAATTAACAAAAGATTCCGATCTCTATCTGACCCTATCACATTGAGAAAAGATATTGTCGATTCACTGCACTCAGACCACTCACATTGGGGAATCACAGAGCATTATCAGCCCCACAGCCAGAGAGAATATGTGGGTTCATTTAGTTTCTGGATGTTGTGACCTCAACAGATGTACTGGAGGGTTGCTAATATAACACCACTTTTTAAAAACGGAGGGAGAGAGAAAATAGGTAATTATAGACCAGTTAGCCTGACGTCATTAGTGGGGGAAATGTTGGAATCAATCATTAAGGATGAAATAGCAACTAATTTGGAAAGCAGTGACAGGATCGGACCAAGTCACCATGGATTTATGAAAGGGAAATCATGCTTGACGAATCTTCTGGAATTTTCTGAGAATGTAACTAGTAGAGTGGACAAGCGAGAACCAGTGGATGTGGTGTATTTGGAGTTTCAACAGGCTTTTGACAAGGTCCCGCACAAGAGATTGGTGTGCAAAATCAAAGCGCATGGTATTGGGGGTAATGTACTGATGTGGATAGAGAACTGGTTGGCAGACAGGAAGCAGAGAGTCGGGATAAATGCGTCCTTTTCAGAATGGCAGGCAGTGACTAGTGGAGTGCCGCAGGGCTCAGTGCTGGGACCCCAGCTCTTTACAATATACATTAACGATTTAGATGAAGGAATTGAGTGTTATATCTCCACGTTTGCAGATGACACTAAGCTGGGTGGCAGGGTGAGCTGTGAGGAGGATGCTAGGAGGCTGCAGGGTGACTGGTACTGGTTAGGTGAGTGGGCAAATGCGTGGCAGATGCAGTATAATGTGGATAACTGTGAGGCTTTACATTTTGGGGGCAAAAACAGGAAGGCAGAATATTATCTGAATGGCAGCAGATTAGGAAAAGGGGAAGTTCAATGAGCCCTGGGTGTCATGGTTCATCAGTCACTGAAAGTTGGCATGCAGGTACAGCAGGCGGTGAAGAAGGCAAATTATATGTTGGGCTTCATAGCTAGAGGATTTGAGTAAAGGAGCAGGGAGTTCTTACTGCCTTTGTAGAGGGCCTTGGTGTGGCCTCATCTAAATATTGTGTTCAATTTTGCTCTCCTAATGTCAGGGAGTGCAGCGAAGGTTCAACAGACTGATTCCAGGGAGGACTCGACTGTCATATGAGGAGAGACAGGATCAACTGGGCCATTATTCACTCGAGTTTAGAAGGATGAGAGGGGATCTCATAGAAACGTAGAGATTCTGATGGGAGTGGACAGGTTAGATGCGGGAAGAATGTTCCTGATGTTGGGGAAGTCCAGAACCAGGGGACATAGTTTTAGGATAAGGGTAGACCATTTAGGTCTGAGATGAGGAGAAACTTCTTCACTCAGAGAGTTGTTAACCTATGGAATTCCGTGCTGCAGAGAGTTGTTGTTGCCAGTTCATTGGATATATTCAACAGGGAGTTAGATATTGCTCTTACGGCTCAGGGGATCAAGGGGTATGGAGAGAAAGCAGGAAAGGCGTACTGAGGGAATGGTCAGCCATGAACTTATTGAATGGCGGTGCAGGCTCCAAGGGCCGAATAGCCTACTCCTGCACATATTTTCTATGTTTCGATGTTTCACAGTTAAACATGGTCAACAGCATGTGTCGGCGGACATAGTTACTTACCAGGGACTCCGACAACAGCGAGAATGGGGTAGTATATCTTTTCTATCTCAAAAACGAATGCTAGTATCGTAAACTCGTTGATTCTGAAATACATTCTTCTCCTCTCAGTAGAGCCGCTGATCCCTGTGAGTGCCAGTGTTGATGTTCTCTGCGAGACTGTGGTACAACAGATTGAGGTGTTTGCCGTATTAATAGAAGAGACAACATCTCCAGTGATACAATTATGGTCCATGGAGAGGCGCATTAATAACAGTCACCGAACAAACACATTTAATTAATCTATGGGGTCTGATATCAATTACAGTCAATGAACAAGCACATTCAGTTAACCCCTTTTGAACCAACACTCCTCGCACCACTAAATACACTTATGGATGTACACTAGAATGTCCCATTGTTGAAAAGTTCTGTAATAATGAGCAAGGAAAAAAAAAGGTAAATCAACAGTCCGAGCACATTGATTGTCGATTTGATTTCTTCAAGCTTGCCAACTCAGTCGGCTCTCTTTTTGCGGTCACATACAAAGCCATCTCCGACAGCTTCATGCATTGCTCACCATGCACACCCCCTATTCACCCCCTATTCCATTCCAACCCCACTTCTAGCTGCATCTACGCACGTGGACAAATCTCCCCATAATTCACTTATGACCCTTGAGAACTCCTGACTGAATAAATTGTCCATTTTCCAAGGTAGTTCTGAGCCAGGCGTTCAGCTGTACCACTCATGCACTGAGAGTTTTGATGTCCTTGTCCCGGGTAAAACTCTTACCATCTCCTACACTGGTCATTTTCTCAGGAATAGGTTCCATTGTAGCTCCCATAGGTCCAAGGCAATGATTTGATCGTATCTGGCTCACAACTGGTTTACTCATTTAATGTTGAAGCAGGCTTTTCACATACAGCCTTGTCAGATCCTGCATCTTTCACCCTAAGCATATCCAATATCCAACCTTATCATGGAAAGCAAACATAGACCTTGGCTTCCTTTCAAAACTAACAACTATATTGTAAAATACCTCTGCCCTGTCCTTGCTACAAACACCTCCAAGATTAACTCCGAGGAATTGATGGAATTATTTGTCACTGATACTGAAATTATCTATTCACCTGTTTTTGGCTCATCTCCTTCCCCATCCCTATCAAGGAAAACATCTCCTACTCTATCTCTGAATTCTGATGCTTCGCTAGATTTTCAATATTTCCCCTCATGTCCTACCCGAGCTCATCGTGTCAATGAGACAGACCTTCTGCTATTGTGAACTAATTTCCAAAAACTCTGACATCCCAACTTCCCTTCTTGGTGCAAATATTAACTGCACATTTATAAACATATCCACCATCACATCAAAGCCTTCCTGTTAAAGAAGGCCCACCATCACCTCATGAACTGCCTGATGAAAGAGGATTTCCATCAAGTCTCTCTCGTTTAAAGAGAAAACCCATCATCACCTCAAGGCTTGTCCGGTTAAAGAGAATGCCCTGGATTACCACTGTGACTGCCTGTTTAAATAAGGTCCACTATCACGTCAGGATTTTTACCAGTTAAAGAGAAGGCCCACCTTCACTTCAAGGCCCACCCGTTGTTGTCGTTTTCGGGTCTATCTGTCTGTTCAATTGTTCAATATTGACACCACATTCCTTCTAATTATATGGCTTTATTTAGCATAAGCAAGAATTAATACTTTACAATATTTAAGCAGCAGTTTACAAAGTACAACGGAGAATAATATGATTCCTGTCCTTTCAGTAGAAGATGCGACCCAATCCTCATACCGGCTACACGCATACGCATGTTCCCCTGTCTGTTAACTCCGTGGATCTTCTACATTGAGAGAGAACCGAAAACCCTGGGATATACCCCAAAAACCGGAAATGTGGAGAAGTCCATCCAACCACAGAGATTGGTCTTAGGCCTCTGTCAGAAAGCTTTAGTTCATGGTGAACCCAATGGGTTTTGACGATAATGAGACTTTTAGCTGTAAATAACCCTAGGTACAACCGGATTATTTCCACTAATTGTAAAAGAGGAGAAATTAAACTAAAGTAATGAAACTGTGGACTTGCAAACCAAACTAATCTGCAATCCAGCAAAACATAATCCTGAAGAATTAAAGCAGGGGAATATAACTGATTTTATTTCAACGCCTATCAAAAGTTCATAGTGGGCGTATCCACAATCAAAGATTAGAGATAAGAGTTAACTTCGATAACTTCGAGATAAGGCCGAAATCCAAACCATCGTCAACACCTTCACAGAAACATAGGAGAGCACGTGCCTTAGACTAAACATCCATAAGACAAAGGTCCTCTCCAACCTGCAAACCGCCACACAGTACCGCCCCAGATTATCAAAATCCACAATGAAGCCTTGGACAAAGTTTACCATTTTCCATACCTCGGGAGCCTACTGCCAACAAGGGTAGACTTCAATGACGGTCAAACACCGCCTTCAGTGCACCAGCACAGCCATCGGCTGCCTGAGGAAGAGAGTGTTTGAAGACCAGGACGTCAAACCCGGCACCACGCTCATGGTATACATGGCATAGTAATAACCACCGTGCTTTATGTTTCAGAGACATGGACTATATATAGCAGGCATCTCACAGCACTGGAGAAGTTCCACCAAATCTGGATCCGCAAGATTCTGTAAATCCTTGGCAGGATAGGCGCACCAACGTCAGTGTTCTCTCTTGGGCCAACATCCCCAGCATTGAAGCATTGACCACGTTCGATCAGCTTCCATGGACTTGCCACATCAACTGCATGCCCGAGACGAGACTTCCAAAACAAGCACTCTACGCGGAGCTGCGACACGGCAAGCGAATCCCAGATGGGCAGAGGAAATGCTTCATGGACTCGCTAAAAACCATTTTAATTATGTGTAACTTCCCCACTGACACCTGAGAATCCCTGGCACAAGAACACTCAAAGTGGAGGAGAAGCATCTGGGAAGGTGTGGAACACTCCGAGTCTCTTCGCTGGGAGCAAGCGGAAACCAAGCTCAAGCAGTGGAACGAGTGCATGACAACCCAAGCACCCACCCACCAGTCCCTTCTTCCAGCGTCCCTTCAACCACCGTCTGTCCGACCTGTGACAGAGACTGGAGATCCCACATCGCAGTCATCAGTCACGGAAGAACTCGTCTTTGATTTGGAAGCAAGTCATCCTCGACTCTGAGGGACTGAGTAAGATGGAAAAGAGGTATTATTTAATAAAGCTTTTATAAAATCTCATATTATATACGTGGAATAGGAGATGATTCCAGGTAGGTTGCCGGAAGCGGTCGTGAGGAATATGGTTTACGAGGAGGATAAGGAAGTAGAGGAAAACGCAATGGGGAGAATGTATGAGAAGATTGTGAGGGCAATGCCACAGGATTCGATGGATGAAATAAATGAGAAAACCTCCAGAGGACGTCAAATGCATCCTGTATTTCGAAGCTTTCTGCTGGAGAGAGCAGAGGAGTCGGTCCAATTAGACCACTGCAACACTGATGGTTTCTTTGGGATATTTAGACCGTGGATTTTCAAGGCCTCGGCTGATATGGAGTTTTGGAAGAGTATGTCCTCACAGCTAGACCACAACACGCTTTCGAAAGGGGTGTGGGTGAATTTTAAATATCTAGAGTGGCTTGAAATGGATTTTAAATTGATTCATAAGCGGATTTTGACCATGATTGCTGTATGTAAGACTGGGCGAGTGGAGGTGGCAACTTGCCCAGTGTGTGGGACACGGGATGTGATTGTCCCATTTACTGGTGATATGTCCTCAATTACGTGATTCTGATAATATGTCCGACAGATGTGTGTGGTTTCCTTGCTGGGTGGGGTATAAAGAATGGGAATGGGAATCCCATGTATTAAATTTTGAGATGGAGATAGCAGGAGGGTCTGCCTGAGCGTGGCAATGTGGCGATAAATTTAATGTTCAGTTTGGCTAGATTAGTGATTGTGCAAAGACGGAATCTCCTTTTTGATAAGTGGAGGAGCATAAACCTAAAGGAGTAAGTTACATATATGCTAAAACATCATTTGAAGACTCTGTGGATGTTCTGTTTGTAAAGGAAGTTTAAGTAATAGATAATGATCAGTTTTTAATGTAAAATAGATTGGTAAATGTTACAGGAGACACATTAAACTTCAGGTTTTGTGGTTAATAAGTGGTTGAGGAATGACTGTGCGGCGAGGCGGAATGGATTTGGATGATACAATGCAATGATGCCGATTTGTAAATGAATTTAATGTTGAATAAATCCAAATTGAAGAAAATAAGGCGATAGACTACTGATCCATTGTTCACCACGCGAGGTTTTGAGTCATATCCGCATTTTTGTAGTGTTCAATGCTTTATGAGGCTTCCCAGACTGAGGGTAGTTCATTAACTGTTTATTGCCTGTCGGCAAATTATAAACTGTGAAGTTTGGAGAAAAATTCAAAGGATCAGCACGTGAAAAAATAATGTTAATAAAAGTATCTGCAATATTTGGCTCATCGACCTGAAAGGGGAACCTGCGTTCCCCTCTCCACAGATGGTCATAGAAACATAGAAACATAGAAATTAGGTCCAGGAGCAGGCCATTCGGCCCTTCGAGCCTGCACTGCCATTCAATAAGATCATGGCTGATCATTCAACCTCAGTACCCCTTTCCTGCTTTCTCTCCATATCCCTTGATTCCTTTAGCCGTAAGGACCATATCTAACTCCCTTTTGAATATAGCTAACGAACTGGCATCAACAACTTTCTGCAGCAGGGAATTCCACAGGTTAACCATTCTCTGAGTGAAGAAGTTTCTTTTCATCTCAGTCACAAATGCCTTACCTCTTATTCGTAGACTGTGACCCCTGGACCTCCAGAGTGTTTCCAGAATGTTCTGAATAATTCCATTCTCAGCTTCTGCGCTCTTTGGCTTTGTGTTTTATGAAGTTTCTCCTTGTGTAAGGAAAAGCGCAAAAAATACAGTGAAAATTGAAGAGAAAGTCGCCTTGACAGTGTGAGTCTTGGTATTCAGGAGTAGAATTGTCGGCCCCTGCTCCAGATACCCGGGTTCAATTCCCGGCCAATGCACTGTTGCAAGTCTCATTAAATTATTTCAGTAAACATATTAAATTCAAGAAGTTACACAAACCGCTGAGCTAAGAAAGGCAATGTTAAGACACTGTATCAAACGTTCCATTGATTTGATTTCCAGAGAAAAAAATGAGTGAAGGAAGGTAACTTAATCCCCTCACACCCGTGACACAAACCTCAGGGAAACTGCTCGGAGCATCCACAAGGAAAGAAAGGCTGGGCCCCGAGCGAGAATGGAGAAGGATTGGGTGGCAGGATTTCGGTTAAAGGTGGGTAGAGCCTGAAGCTGCGGTATAATTTTATGTTGTGATGTGGGTTTGAAGGGCGGTTGAGAGCCAGAGATGTCTAGAGGGCAGGACAACATGACTGAGTGAGGAGCCAGCGAGGTGGAAGCGCAGGGTCTGGAGCAGGAACTCGGGACCTCACACATTTATATCAGTAAAAGCCCAAAGCGAGAATCAGACCCCGAGACCCAGGAGCAGCGGGTAACTGTACCGCACAGATAACAGAGCTGACACAGATACAATCGCAGTTTGTGAATATTTAAGGGTCAGTAGCTTGCCCAAGGACACAGCAGGCCCGTGCACTCATGGATAATAATTTCATTGATGGTATTCTCAGTTTCGATTCCCTGCCACGGCTGTTCTACACACTGGGAATAAAATATCCAACAGTGAAATGAATGGTCGGTTTATTTATCGTGAAATTCAATGAATACCAAACCTCGCTAGTTGCCATTACCCGCAAGTGCCGCTATTGTTCCAAAGTATGCTCTTTGTTAAAATATATATGTTCCATCCTTTTTGTGCATTTGCTGCACCGTGCAAGCTACCGCCACACCTCCAACCTCCTTTTTCTCTCCAATCGCCTTGAAAGTGTTGTCGGCTCCCAAATCTCGGCACATCTTTCCTGGAACTCCAGGTTATATCCGTCCAATCTGCTTTGCACCACTGCCACAGTCCCGAAACGGCTCTTACAACAGTGACACATAACGCCCTATGTGACTGTGACAAAAGGTAAACTGTCCCGCGCCGTCCTTCTCAACTTATCTGCTGGAGTTGCCGTGTTGAACACTCCATCCTCCGCCAACGCCTCTCCACCGCCGTCCAGCTGGATGTGACTGCAATCCCCTCGGTCGATTTTTATCTAATGTGTATTGCCACAGAATCACCTGCAATAGCTTTTCATCCCACTCTGGCACGATTAACTCTGGTGTCCACCAAGGAGCAATCTTTGGCCCCCTCCTATATTCATCAACCTGCTGCACCCTGGCGACATCATCTGGAAACACAGCGTCAGATTCCACATGTACACTGGTGACAGTCAGATTTACATCACCACCAGCGCTCTCCACCCTCCACTGTCTCCAAATGATCACAGGTCCGACATCCAGTGCTGGATGAGCTAACATTTTTTCCAACTATATATTGTGAATATTGAAGCCATTGTTTTCAGTCCAGGCAACAAGCTCTGTTTCCTAGCCATCCAGTCCAGTCCTCTGCCTGCCAACTTTTTCAAGCTGATACATATGGTTGGCAACTTTGTTGTCATATTTGACCTCAAGATGAGCCTCCCACCACATATCCACTCTATCACCAAGATCACCCATTTCCACTTCCATCTGACTGCACCGCTGCCTCGGCTCAGCTGCTGCTGAAACCCTATCCCTGCCTTTGTTACCTCTAGACTTGACTATTCCAAAGCGATGCAGGTCGGCTGCCCACGTTCTATCCTCCTTAAATTTGACGTCATCCAAAACTCTGCCGCCCGTGTCTTAACTAGTACCCAGTCGCGATCATTCATCACCCCTGTGCTTGCTGACCAAATTGACTCGTGGTGAAGCAATGTCTCTATTTTAAAATTCAAATAAAAATTCCAAATCCCCCCCGTGGCCTCGCCCCTCCCTATCTCTATAATCTCCTCCAGCCCCACAACCCCGCAATATATCAGCGCTTTACTAGTTTTGGCCTCTTGAGTATCCCGGAGTTTAATCGCTCCACCTTTGGTTTATTATTTGTTGCTGAAATTCGCAGACAATATAAACAACATATATTCAGCACACGCCCGCTGAGAATAGGATCAGGGAGACATGCTTACCTGACAAGCCCTTTAACCAATTAATCCATTGAGCCAATTCAAAATCAAATCTCACAACCTCTCGCAAATTGCTATCAGCCACCCGTCACTCTCTGTTGGAGATTTAGACCGTCAGTTACACTTGTCTATTTGCCTTTGAATCCCGATGCTGCATTTATCGGCCAAACTGGGGCTATGTTCATTATAATTAGTTCACTTGTTGGATTCGCAGTGACGTGGACTCTGAAGGACCAACTTGCTCAATGAAGGAAGACAATATCCATAAAAAAATCGACACTGATAACAAATGCGGACCAGTTCACCATCGCTCAGTAAGTGGTCGGGGCCCAAAGGATGTGGAGACTGGGTTAGGTGTAAAATGTGTTGTTATCACATGATGGCAGGTTCGAGTTCTACCCCAGCGCATTTCACACACTGGGTGAGAATGTCTCCAGTGCGGGAGCGATCTCTTGTACACCCGACAGTTTCATAAATTCTCTGACCTGGTGTAATGGTAATACAAAAACTGGTTTCTCCAACAGAAGCTGACAGTTAATTTACAACATTGTTGATCTGTTCAAACGGGCTGGATTTTCAGCATAATGGTACCAGGACTCCAACGGTTGGAAGGGGCATGTGTTGCAATACTGCGCAGCGGCCAGAGAATGGTGCAGCAGTATCAGGTGTTGCTGTACTGTATTGCGCCCAGAAGTGCGAGCAGCTGTACCAGGTGGTGCAATACTGGTCAGCTGCCAGAGGAGGGAGCAGCAGTACCAGGTGGTGCAATACTGGACAGCGACCAGAGGAGGGAGCATCTGTAACAGATGGTGCAATACTGGACAGAATCATAGAACCATGGAAATTTATATAAAGAAGAAGGCTATTTCAGCATATCGTGTACACACCGGCCGACCAAGAGCTATCTAGCCTAATGTCACCTTCCAGCTCTTGGTCCCTAGTCCTGCACGTTACAGCACTTCAAGTGCACATCCAAGTGTTTTAAAATGTGGTGATGCTTTCTGCCTCTACCACTCTTTCAGGCACAGAGTTCCAGATTCCACCACCCTCTCGTTCAATAAGTTTCCCCTCATATCTCCTCTAAACCTTCCCTCAGTTATTTTCAATCTATGCCCCCTGCTGGATCACCGCTCTGTCAAGGGAAACAGGTCCTTCCCAACCTCTCTGACCAGGCCCTTCATAATTTTATATACCTCAATCAGGTCTCCCCTCAGTCTACTCTGTTCCTAATGAAACAGACACAGCATCTCCAATCTTTGCTCATGGCCAAAATTCTCCAGTACAGGCAATATTTTTGTAAATCTGCTCTGTACCCTTTCCAGTGCAATCACATCCTTCCTCCAATCTGGTGTCCAGAACTGCAGACAGTACCCCAGCTGCGGCCTTAACAGTGTATTAAAACGTTCTTGCTCTTGTGGTTTATGCCTCGCCTAACAAAGGCAAATATTCCATTGACATTCTGAAGCACCTTATCTTCCTGGCCTGTTAACTTCATGGAGACAGAGGAGGGAGCAGCTGCACAAGGTGTTGCAATACTGCACAGCGGCCAGTGGAGGGAGCAGCAGTACCCAACGCTCGCCGATCCTGTCGAACATACGCGGAGGCGGGAGGGGAGAGGGATTTTAACCCTTCCCGCGGGGTGTTCAAATCGATATCTTGAACAGTTTCGAATGCAGGCATCTGTAACATGGTATTACAGAGATATACAAGATGGTAACTTTTGTGCAATACTAGTTGAAGTTACATTGTGGGAGAAAGACCAAGGTGGAACATGCTCAAAATTAATAGTGAATTCTTCAGGACTGACATCAGGAGAATGATCAGCACTTAGAGTGGACTCCAGGCAGAGCGGTGATGGTAAAATCCCGGACATGATTTAGGAAATAACTGGATTGAGCAATGGGGTGAAACATGCAGTTATTCAGGAGGGCTGAATTAGATTGGGAAGAATGGACTTCCTCACGGGTAAGGATCATGGGATCAGTACGGGAAGGTGTGAGAAATGTGTCTGCCCTCTCCAGTTGCGTCATTATTTACATGAATGACTGTCTGCAAACTGAATAAGACTGTGACGCCAATCACCCTGATCATTATTTATCCCTCAATCAACATAACAAAGGACAGATTACCTGGGCAATAGCATAATGCTGTATGTGGGAGCTTGCTGTGCGCAAATTGGCTGCCGCGTTTCCTACAATACAACAGTGACTACACTTCTGAAATGCTGCATTGGCTGTAATGCGCTTTGGGACGTCCGAGGGTCGTGAAATGAGCAAAAACCTGCACGTGTTGCATCTGCTTCAGTAAGAAGAAAGTGTAGTGCGGGTTAAAGATCGAAATCAAATTCCAACCAAACTCGCTGACAGAAAGTGTATGTTGTTGAGGAGGCATTACTCGGGATTATTTGCACTGGCCGTCTGCCCACAGCGCTTCAGATTCACGCAGTTTTAATTGGGAACGTCACCATTTTTCCACACCAATAACCCGCCTGCAGGGGTACGGACCTAGAGCTGGTAATTGGGATTAGACTGGATGAACTTTTGTTGGACATAGAAACATAGACACAGAAAATAGGTGCAGGAATCGGCCATTCGGCCCTTCTAGCCTACACCGCCATTCAATGAGTTCATGGTTGAACATGCAACTTCAGTATCCCCTTCCTGCTTTCTCGCCATACCCCTTGATCCCCCTCGTAGTAAGGATTCATCTAACTCCCTTTTGAATATATTTAGTGAATTGGCCTCAACAACTTTCTGTGGTAGAGAATTCCACAGGTTCACCACTCTCTGAGTGAAGAAGTTTCTCCTCATCTCGGTCCTAAATGGCTTACCCCTTATCCTTAGACTTTGACCCCTGGTTCTGGACTTCCCCAACATTGGGAACATTCTTCCTGCATCTAACCTGTCTAAACCCGTCAGAATTTTAAACGTTTCTATGAGGTCCCCTCTCATTCTTCTGAACTCCAGTGAATACAAGCCCAGTTGATCCAGTCTTTCTTGATGGGTCAGTCCCACCATCCCGGGAATCAGTCTGGTGAACCTTCGCTGCACTCCCTCAATAGTAAGAATGTCACTCCTCAAGTTAGAACGGCGCAGATATAATGGTAAGTACAACAGGGAATAGAATACGGCCAGGGTAATCTCCTGGACGAGTTTCGATCGATTGAATCGACTGGAGAGGAATTTTCCCAGATGTTTTCTCCCTAAATTGGCTTGGGTTTTTAACTGCTTTTTCCTTTCCCAGGAGCTCACATGGCTTCGGTTGGGGTGGAGTTTAGATGTTTTTAGTATAAGGGGTATAAGCAATGGAGTGGAGTGGACTGGTTTGGCTGGGAGCTCTTTGTCTTTCCGTCATTGTTTATGGGTTGGTATGGAACCTTCAGCGCTGCTGACAAAGGGCCGTGCGTCTCTTTGTCGGCCGGCGCGGACACGATGGGCCAGAATGGCCTCCTTCTGCGCTGTAAATTTCTATGTTTCAATGCTTCTAAGTTTCAACGGCAGTTAATTGTCAAAAATGGAGGGTAAAGGAGTGCTTTCTCTGGGATTTGAACCCAGGACCTCTCACATATTCCAGCCAATAAACGGGAAGTGAGAATCCTACCTCTGAACCAATGCTGGAGCCAAGCCCACTCAAGATGTACCCATAATCAAACCATGTGTTGGTCATTCGTGATAAACAAAGCGATTGAGACCGAGACTGCCCTGATTGCCTTTTCTACCTGCCTGTTGAAGTGCCGCACAATGCCGCTCCAGCAGTTATTGAGCACTGCGGACAGTAATGTATTGAAGCACCAAATGCCCATCGAGTGCAGCAGCAGAGTTGGTGGATTAATTTAGTGTGCGGCCTCAGATTTGGACAGTGTATCAGTAAAGGCACTGAGTTGACATGGAGGCAGCAAGTGATGCAACAGCCGCCCCGGAACTGACTGTTTGAGTCTGCGACTGTGGCCTGTGTTGTTTGGACCAGGGGTTTACTGTCAGTTCATAACACTAAGCAGTATCGGCCCCATTATATTTTCGGCCACATCCGCAGATTAGTGGCCGAGGTCAGACAGATTGTTCCCTGTCTCACGGGGGTTCGCTGAGGCTCCAGCTCCCCTGATCACCAACTTCCCCAGTCTGTAGACGTAAACATGAAAAACCAAATCTCAGCCCAAACACACAGGTCTGCCGATCGATAAAGATCAAAGCAGTTCCGGAATCGAGCAAGACAACTGCAAAATAGACTTAGGGAGGGCGGAAACAATCAGAATTAGACACAGGCACAGACTTTACCTAACTGACCCAGACTCTGCCTACACACAAACAGGCAGTTCCTACACAGACCTAGACTGTGCCTACACAGACCCAGGCTGTGCCTACACAGACTCCGACTGTGTCTACACAGACCCAGACTGTGTCTATACAGACCCAGACTGTGTCTACACAGAACTAGACGGTGCCTACACAGACCCAGACTGTGCATACACAGACCTAGACTGTGCCTATACAGACCCAGACTGTGCCTACACAGACCTAGACCGTGCCTACACAGACCTAGACCGTGCCTACACAGACACAGACTGTGTCGACACAGACTCAGACTGTGTCTACACAGCCCCAGAATATGCCTGCACAGACTCTTCCTACACAGACCCAGACTGTGCCTATACAGACCCAGATGGTGCTGACACAGACTCCGACTGTGTCTACACAGATCCAGACTGTGTCTATACAGACGCAGACTGTGCCTACACAGACCTAGACCGTGCCTACACAGACCCAGACTGTGCCTATACAGACCTAGACTGTGCCTATACAGACACAGACTGTGCCTACACAGACCCAGGATGTGCCTATACAGACTCAGACTGTGTCTACACAGACTCAGACTGCGTCTACACAGCCCCAGACTGTGCCTACACAGACCTAGACCGTGCCTACACAGACCTAGACCGTGCCTACACAGACCCAGTCTGTGTCGACACAGACTCAGACTGTGTCTACACAGCCCCAGAATATGCCTGCACAGACTCTTCCTACACAGACCCAGACTGTGACTACACTGACCCAGACTGTGCCTATACGGACCCGGACGGTGCTGACACAGACTCCGACTGTGTCTACACAGATCCAGACTGTGTCTATACAGACGCAGACTGTGCCTACACAGACCTAGACCGTGCCTACACAGACCCAGACTGTGCCTATACAGACCTAGACTGTGCCTATACAGACACAGACTGTGCCTACACAGACCCAGGATGTGCCTATACAGACTCAGACTGTGCCAGATTTAGACCATGCCTGCACAGAACCAGACTGTGCATGCACAGACCCAGACTCCGCCTACATGGACTCAGACTCTGCCTACACAGACCCAGACTGTGCCTGCACAGACCCAGACTGCGCTATACTGACCCAGACTGTGCCTACACAGATCCAGACTGTGCGACACAGCCCCACACAGTGCGTACACAGACTCTTCCTACTCAGACCCAGACTGTGCATACACTGACCCAGACTGTGCCTACACTGACCCAGACTGTGCCTACACAGATCCAGACTGTGCTACACAGCCCCAGACTGTGCCTACACAGACCCAGACAGTTCCTACACAGACGCAGACTGTGTCTACACTGACCCATACTGTGCCTACACAGACCTAGACTGTGCCTACACAGACCCAGGCTGTGCCTACACAGACCCAGACTGTGTCTACACAGACTCAGACTGTGTCTACACAGCCCCAGAATATGCCTGCACAGATTCTTCCTACACAGACCCAGACTCTGACTGCACTGACCCAGACTGTGCCTATACAGACCCAGACGGTGCTGACACAGACTCCGACTGTGTCTACACAGATCCAGACTGTGTCTCTACAGAACCAGACCGTGCCTACACAGACCTAAACCGTGCCTACCCAGACCCAGACTGTGCCTATACAGACCTAGACTGTGCCTATACAGACACAGACTGTGCCTACACAGACCCAGGATGTGCCTATACAGACTCAGACTGTGTCTACACAGACCTAGACTGTGCCTACACAGACCCAGGCTGTGCCTACACAGACACCGACTGTGTCTACACAGACCCATACTGTGTCTCTACAGAACCAGACTGTGCCTATACAGACCTAGACCATGCCTACACAGACCCAGACTGTGCCTACACAGACCTAGACTGTGCCTTTACAGACCCAGACTGTGCCTACACAGACCTAGACCGTGCCTACACAGACCTAGACCGTGTCTACACAGATCCAGACTGTGTCTATACAGACCCAGACTGTACCTACACAGACGCAGGCTGTGCCTACACAGATTCAGGCTGTTTCTACAAAGACCCAGACTGTGCCTACACAGACCCAGACCATGCCTACACAGACCCAGACTGTGCCTGTACAGACCTAGGCTCCGCCTACATGTGCTCAGGCTCTGCCTACACAGACCCAGACTGTGCCTACACAGACCCAGAATGCGCTATACTGACCCAGACTGTGCCTACACAGATCCAGACTGTGCTACACAGCCCCAGAATGTGCCTACACAGAATCTTCCTACACAGACCCAGACTGTGCCTGCACTGACCCAGACTATGCGTGCACAGACCCAGACTGTGCCTACACAGATCCAGACTGTGTCTACTCAGACCCAGACTGTCTCTATACAGACCCAGACTGTGTCTACACAGACCTAGACGGTGCCTACACAGACCCAGACTGAGCCTACACAGACCTAGACTCTGCCTATACAGACCCAGACTGTGCCTACACAGACCTAGACCGTGCCTACACAGACCTAGACCGTGCCTACACAGACCCAGACTGTGTCTACACAGCCCCAGAATATGCCTGCACAGAATCGTCCTACACAGACCCAGACTGTGACTACACAGACCCAGACTGGGTCTATACAGTCCCAGGCTCTGCCTACACAGACACAGGCTGTGCCTATACAGACTCAGACTATGTCTACACAGACCCAGACTGTGCCTACACAGACCTAGACCGTGCCTTCACAGACCTAGACCGTGCCTACACAGACACAGACTGTGTCTACACAGACTCAGACTGTGTCTACACAGCACCAGAATATGCCTGCACAGACTCTTCCTACACAGACCCAGACTGTGCCTATACAGACCCAGACTGTGCTGACACAGACTCCGACTGTGTCTACACAGATCCAGACTGTGTCTATACAGACCCAGACTGTGCCTACACAGACCTAGACCGTGCCTACACAGACCCAGACTGTGCCTATACAGACCTAGACTGTGCCTATACAGACACAGACTGTGTCTACACAGACTCAGACTGCGTCTGCACAGCCCCAGACTGTGCCTACACAGACCTAGACCGTGCCTATACAGACCTAGACCGTGCCTACACAGACCCAGACTGTGTCTACACAGACTCAGACTGTGTCTACACAGCCTCAGAATATGCCTGCACAGATTCTTCCTACACAGACCCAGACTGTGACTACACTGACCCAGACTGTGCCTATACAGACCCAGACGGTGCTGACACAGACTCCGACTGTGTCTACACAGATCCAGACTGTGTCTATACAGAAGCAGACTGTGCCTACACAGACCTAGACCGTGCCTACACAGACCCAGACTTTGCCTATACAGACCTAGACTGTGCCTATACAGACACAGACTGTGCCTACACAGACACAGGATGTGCCTATACAGACCCAGACTGTGCCTACACAGATCCAGACTGTGCTACACAGCCCCAGACTGTGCCTACACAGACCCAGACAGTTCCTACACAGACACAGACTGTGTCTACACTGACCCAGACTGTGCCTACACAGACCTAGACTGTGCCTACACAGACCCAGGCTGTGCCTACACAGACTCCGACTGTGTCTACACAGACCCAGACTGTGTCTATACAGAACCAGACTGTGCCTATACAGACCTAGACCATGCCTACACAGACCCGGACTGTGCCTACACAGACCTAGACTGTGCCTATACAGACCCAGACTGTGCCTACACAGACCTAGACCGTGCCTACACAGACCTAGACCGTGTCTACACAGACCTAGACCGTGTCTACACAGACTGTGTCTATACAGACCCAGACTGTGCCTACACAGACCCAAGCTGTGCCTATACAGACTCAGGCTGTTTCTACACAGACCCAGACTGTGCCTACACAGACCCAGACCATGCCTACACTGACCCAGACTGTGCCTGTACAGACCCAGACTCCGCCTACATGGACTCAGACTCTGCCTACACAGACCCAGACCGTACCTACACAGACCCAGAATGCGCTATACTGACCCAGACTGTGCCTACACAGATCCAGACTGTGCTACACAGCCTCAGAATGTGCCTACACAGAATCTTCCTACACAGACCCAGACTGTGCCTGCACTGACTGAGACTATGCGTACAGAGACCCAGACTGTGCCTACACAGACTCCGACTGTGTCTACACAGACCCAGACTGCGTCTATACAGACCCAGACTGTGTCTACACAGACCTAGACCGTGCCTGCACAGACCCAGACTGTGCCTATACAGACCTAGACCGTGCCTACACAGACCTGGACCGTGCCTACACAGACCCAGACTGTGTCTATACAGTCCCAGACTGTGCCTACACAGACCCAGGCTGTGCCTATACAGACTCAGACTGTGTCTACACAGACCCAGACTGTGCCTACACAGACCCACACCATGCCTACACAGACCCAGACTGTGCCTGCACAGACCCAGATTCCGCCTACATGGACTCAGACTCTGACTACACAGACCCAGACTGTGCCTACATAGATCCATACTGTGCTATACTGACCCAGACTGTGCCTACACAGATCCAGACTGTGCTACACAGCCTCAGAATGTGCCTACACAGAATCTTCCTACACAGACCCAGACTGTGCCTGCACTGACCGAGACTATGCCTACACAGACACAGACTGTGCCTACACAGATCCAGACTGTGCTACACAGCCCCAGACTGTGCCTACATAGACACAGACAGTTCCTACACAGACCCAGACTGTGCCTACACAGACCCAGTCTGTGCCTATACAGACTCAGGTTGCTTCTACACAGACGCAGAGTGTGCCTACACAGACCCAGACTGTGCTACACAGCTCCAGACTGTGCCTAAACAGACCCAGACAGTTCCTGCACAGACCCAGACTGTGTCTACACTGACCCAGACTGTGCCTACACAGACCTAGACTGTGCCTACACAGACCCAGGCTGTGCCTACACAGAATCCGACTGTGCCTATACAGACCTAGACTGTGCCTATACAGACCCAGACTGTGCCTGCACAGACCTAGACCGTGCCTACACAGACCTAGACCGTGCCTACACAGACCCAGACTGTGTCTATACAGTCCCAGACTGTGCCTACACAGACCCAGGCTGTGCCTATATAGACTCAGACTGTGTCTATACAGAACCAGACTGTGCCTACACAGACCTAGACCATGCCTACAAAGACCCAGACTGTGCCTATACAGGCCTAGACTGTGCCTATACAGACCCAGACTGTGCCTACACAGACCTAGACCGTGCCTACACAGACCTAGACCGTGCCTACATAGACCCAGACTGTGTCTGTACAGACCTAGACTGTGCCTAAACAGACCCAGGCTGTGCCTATACAGACTCAGACTGTGTCTACACAGATCCAGACTGTGCCTACACAAACCCAGACCATGCCTACACAGACCCAGACTGTGCCTGAACAAACCCAGACTCCGCCTACATGGACTCAGACTCAGCCTATACCGACCCAGACTGCGCCTACTCAGATCCAGACTGTGCTACACAGCTCCAGAATGTGCCTGCACAGACTCTTCCTACACAGACACAGACTGTGACTACACTGACCCAGACTGTGCATACACAGACCCAGACTGTGCCTACACAGATCCAGACTGTGCTACACAGCCCCAGACTGTGCCTACACAGACCCAGGCAGTTCCTACACAGACCCAGGCTGTACCTACACAGACTCCGACTGTGTCCACACAGACCCAGACTGTGTCTATACAGAACCAGACTGTGCCTACACAGACCGAGACCATGCCTACACAGACCCAGACTGTGCATATACAGACCTAGACTGTGCCTATACAGACCCAGACTGTGCCTACACAGACCTACACCGTGCCTACACAGACCTAGACCGTGCCTACACAGACTCAAACTGTGTCTATACAGACCCAGACTGTGCCTTCGCAGACCCAGGCTGTGCCTATACAGACTCAGACTGTGTTTACACAGACCCAGACTGTGCCTACACAGACACAGACCATGCCTACTCAGATCCAGACTGTGCCTGCACAGACCAAGACTCCCCCTACATGGACTCAGACTCAGCCTACACAGACCCAGACTGTGCCTACACAGACCCAAACTGCGCTATACTGACCCAGACTGTGCGTACACAGATCCAGACTGTGCTACACAGCCCCAGAATGTGCCTGCGCAGACTCTTCCTACACAGACCCAGACTGTGACTAAACTGACCCAGACTGTGCCTATACAGACCCAGACTGTGCCTACACAGACTCCGACTGTGTCTACACAGACCCAGACTCTGTCTATACAGACACAGACTGTGCCTACACAGACCTAGACCGTGCCTACACAGACCCAGACTGTGCCTATACAGACCTAGACTCTGCCTATACAGACCCAGACTGTGCCTACACAGACACAGGATGTGCCTATACAGACTCAGACTGTGCCTACACAGACCCAGACTGTGCCTACACAGACCCAGACCATGCCTACACAGACCCGGACTGTGCCTGCATAGACCCAGACTCCGTCTACATGGACTCAGACTCTGCCTACACAGACCCAGACTGTGCCTGCACAGACCCAGACTGCGCTGTACTGACCCAGACTGTGCCTACACAGATCCAGACTGTGCTACGCAGTCCCAGAATGTGCCTACATAGACTCTTCCTACACTGACCCAGACTGTGCCGACACTGACCCAGACTGTGCCTACACAGACCCAGACTGTGCCTACACAGATCCAGACATGTGCTACACATCCCCAGACTGTGCCTACACAGATTCTTCCTACACAGACCCAGACTGTGCCTACACTGACACAGACTGTGCCTACACAGACCCAGACTGTGCCTGCACAGATCCAGACTGTGCTACACAGCTCCAGACTGTGCCTACACAGACCCAGACAGTTTCTACACAGACCCAGACTGTGTCTACACTGACCCAGGCTGTGCCTACACAGACCTAGACTGTGCCTACACAGACCCAGGCTGTGCCTACACAGACTCCGACTGTGTTTACACAGACCCAGACTGTGCCTACACAGACCCAGACTGTGCCTACACAGACCCAAACTGCGCTATACTGACCCAGACTGTGCCTACACAGATCCAGACTGTGCTACACAGCCCCAGAATGTGCCTGCACAGACTCTTCCTACACAGACCCAGACTGTGACTACACTGACCCAGACTGTGCCTATACAGACCCAGACTGTGCCTACACAGACTCCGACTGTGTCTACACAGACCCAGACTGCGTCTATACAGACCCAGACTGTGCCTACGCAGACCTAGACCGTGCCTACACAGACCCAGACTGTGCCTATACAGACCTAGACTCTGCCTATACAGACCCAGACTGTGCCTACACAGACCCAGGATGTGCCTATACAGACTCAGACTGTGTCTACACAGACCCAGACTGTGCCTACACAGACCCAAACCATGCCTACACAGGCCCAGACTGTGCCTGCATAGAACCAGACTCAGCCTACATGGACTCAGACTCTGCCTACACAGACCCAGACTGTGCCTGCACAGACCCAGACTGCGCTGTACTGACCCAGACTGTGCCTACACAGATCCAGACTGTGCTACGCAGCCCCAGAATGTGCCTACACAGACTCTTCCTACACAGACCCAGACTGTGCCTACACTGACCCAGATTGTGCCTACACAGACCCAGACTGTGCCTACACAGATCCAGACTGTGCAACACAGCCCGAGACTGTGCCTACACAGACTCTTCCTACACAGACCCAGACTGTGCCTACACTAACCCAGACTGTGACTACAGAGACCCAGACTGTGCCTACACAGATCCAGACTGTGCTACACAGCCCCAGACTGTGCCTACACAGACCCAGACAGTTCCTACACAGACCCAGACTGTGTCTACAGTGACCCAGACTATGCCTACACAGACCAAGACTGTGCCTACACAGACCCAGGCTATGCCTACACAGACTCCGACTGTGTCTACAGAGACCCAGACTGTGTCTATACAGAACTAGACTGTGCCTATACAGACCTAGACCATGCCTACACAGACCCGGACTGTGCCTACACAGACCTAGACTGTGCCTATACAGACCCAGACTGTGCCTACACAGACCTAGACCGTGCCTACACAGATCTAGACCGTGTCTACACAGACCTAGACCGTGTCTACACAGAATCTGTCTATACAGACCCAGACTGTGCCTACACAGACCCAGACCATGCCTACACTGACCCAGACTTTGCCTGTACAGACCCAGACTCCGCCTACATGGACTCAGACTCTGCGTACACAGACCCAGACTGTACCTAGACAGACCCAGAATGCGCTATACTGACCCAGACTGTGTCTATACAGATCCAGACTGTGCTACACAGCCTCAGAATGTGCCTACACAGAATCGTCCTACACAGACCCAGACTGTGCCTGCACTGACTGAGACTATGCGTACACAGACCCAGACTGTGCCTACACAGACTCCGACTGTGTCTACACAGACCCAGACTGTGTCTATACAGACCCAGACTGTGTCTACACAGACCTAGACCGTGCCTACACAGACCCGGACTGTGCCTATACAGACCTAGACCGTGCCTATACAGACCCAGACTGTGCCTACACAGCCCTAGACCGTGCCTATACAGACCTAGACCGTGCCTACACAGACCCAGACTGTGTCTATACAGTCGCAGACTGCGTCTACACAGACCCAGACTGTGCCTACACAGACCCAGACCATGCCTACACAGACCCAGACTGTGCCTGCACAGACCCAGACTCCGCCTACATGGACTCAGACTCTGACTACACAGACCCAGACTGTGCCTATACAGACCCATACTGCGCTACACAGACCCAGACTGTGCCTGCACTGACCGAGACTATGCCTACACAGACACAGACTGTGCCTACACAAATCCAGACTGTGCTACACAGCCCCAGACTGTGCCTACACAGACACAGACAGTTCCTACACAGACCCAGACTGTGCCTACACAGACCCAGGCTGTGCCTATACAGACTCAGACTCTTCCTTCACAGACCAAACTGTGACTACACTGACCCAGGCTGTGCCTATACAGACTCAGACTCTTCCTTCACAGACCAAACTGTGACTACACTGACCCAGACTGTGCCTACGCAGACCCAGACTGTGCCTACACAGATCCAGACTGTGCTACACAGCCCCAGACTGTGCCTACACAGACCCAGGCAGTTCCTACTCAGACCCAGACTGTGTCTACACTGAACCAGACTGTGCCTACACAGATCCAGACTGTGCCTACACAGATCCAGACTGTGCTACACAGCCCCAGAATGTGCCTGCACAGGCTCTTCCTTCACAGACCAAACTGTGACTACACTGACCCAAACTGTGCCTACCAGACCCAGACTGTGCCTACAAAGATCCAGACTGTGCTACACAGCACCAGACTGTGCCTACACAGACTCTTCCTACACAGACCCAGACTGTGCCTACACTGACCCAGACTGTGCCTCCACGGACCCAGACTGTGCTACACAGCCCCAGACTGTGCCTACACAGATCCAGGCAGTTCCTACACAGACCCAGACTGTGTCTACACTGACCCAGACTGTGCCTACACAGACCTAGACTGTGCCTACACAGACCCAGGCTGTACCTACACAGAATCCGACTGTGTCTACACAGACCCAGACTGTGCCTACACAGACTCAGACGGTGCCTACACAGACCCAGACAGTTCCGACACAGAGCCAGACTATGCCTACACAGACCCAGACTGTGCCTACACAGACACAGACAGTTCCTACACAGACCCAGACTGTGCCTACACAAACCCAGACTGTGCCTACACTGACCCAAACTGTGCCTACACAGACCTAGACTGTGCCTACACTGACCCAGACTGTGCCGAAACAGAACCAGACTGTGCCTACACAGACCCAGACAGTTCCTACAGAGACCCAGACTGTGCCTACACAGACCCCGACTATGCCAAACAGACCCATACTGTGCCAAGCAGACCCAGAATCTGCCTACACAGAGCCAAACTGTGCCGACACAGACCAAAACTGTGCCTACACTGACCCATACTGTGCCAAACAGACCCAGAATGAGCTTACCCTGACTCAGGCTGCTCTTACGCACAGCGAGAAAGCTCCAAAAGGGACTGTTCCTACGCAGGCTCCTACTGCTTCTAAACAGATCCAGGACGCTCCTGTACAGAGCCAGGCGACTCCTATGCCAGCAGGTACTGTTCCTACACAGACCCAGAGAACTACTACACAGACCCAGACACTCATCTGCGGGCCCCAAATGCTCCAACATGGTCCCAGACTTCTTCTGCACAAACCAAGACATCAACTACACAGACCCAGCATCACCTACACTGAACCAAACATCCCATAACCAGCGCGAGACGACTCCTACACAGTTCAATGCAGCCCCACAGAGCCACAGACAGCCCACGACATGGATGGAAGCAGTTCATTTCACAGACACAGGCAGCTGCTACACAGATCCATAAGGCACAGGTTTGACCTAGACAGCTCCTACCGTGACCCAGGGAGCATATAAGCCTCCCCAAGTAGTCCCCACACTGATATAGACAGTTCCTACCCTAGCACAGATAGTTTACAGAAAGGACCGGACAGTTCCTACATGTTCTTAGATAGCTTCTTTGGGAGACCCGGACAGCTCATTTCACAGACCACGACAGCAACGACACTGAATTCAAAGCTTGAACCCAGATCCAGGCAGCTCCCACACTGACCCAGTGAGCTCCAGCAGAGACCGAGACATTCCACAGCAAAACAGGCGCTCCTCCGCAGACAGGATCATCTGCTGCATTGTCGCAGGCAACTCTTGAACCAACGCAGTCTGCTCCAGCCCTGACACCGCGAGCTGCAACACAGATAGCTGCTATACACAGACAGTGCGCTCCGACATCGACCCAGACAGCTCCGACACAGACCCGGGCAGCTATTAGATCTAGCCAGCCAGCTACCACACAGCCCCGGGCAGCATTTGCACAGACCCAGCTAGCATTTACACAGAGGCAGAAATCTTCTGTACTTTTCCAGGCAGCTTATTCGGAGAAACAAAAGCAAAATGAAGCAGATGCAGGAAAGCTGAACAAAAAATGGAAAATGTGTATATACTCAAGTGTATCAGGCAACACCTTGGTCGAGAGAAACAGAGTGAACTTTTCAGGTAGATGAACTTTCAGCTTCTTCATAGACTTTGGCTGCTCCAACACAAACTTAAAGCCAAACTGCACTGACTTAGATATAACATACTGACCTATACAGCTCCAACTCTCACACAAATAAATCTTGCACAACCCAGCGATCTACAACACAAACCCAGACAGCTGCTGCACAGAGCCTGGACATTCTACTGAGAGTCTGACAGTTGCTCCAGCTCATGCCCAGGCAATAGGTGAGATCAGCGAGGTCAGCATATAGCAGAGATGAAACCTGGACGTTACCTGTAGATTTTGGTTTTCTACCACACCAAGTAAGGTCAGCTAACACAACACGTGCCGTGGAATGATCATGGGCTCAAACTGCTCTGTGTGGGGCTCACTGCCACACCGTGCGCTATCTGCTGACTCAGCGCAGGTCAGCGATGAAGCCTGGACATTTCCTGTGTTGTATTGTCTCGGTAGCACACCTCATGAGGTGAATTAACGTACCACGGGCCGGGAATGAAGCCTGGGCCCAACTTGCTCTGTGTAGCTAAGTACCCACGGCGCCCCGCCACCCACAGCGCCCTCTACCTGCAGCACCTCCTACCTGTAGTGCCCTCTTAACTGCAGCACCCCCATTCACAGCGGCCCCGAATTGCAGAGCCCTGTAGCGTCCCCTACCTACAGTGTCCCCTCCTGCAGATCCCGCGACCTACAGCGCCCGCTATCCAGAATGCACCCACACACAGTGCCCCCTACCTGCAGCGCCCCTAGCTGCAGCACCCCCTCCCTGCAACACACCCTACCTGCAGTGCCCCATTCCTGCAACACTCCCGACCTGCAGCACCCCCTACCCTCAGCTCCCCCTACCGGCAGTGAGCCTACATGCAGCGCTCCCTACCCACAATGCCCCCTAACCATAGTATCCGCTACCCGCAGCGTCACTACCCGCAATGCCCTCGATCCACAAAGCCCGCGAACCAGAGCGCCTTCCACATGCAGCGCTCCCTGCCTTCAGTGCCATCTACCTGCAGCGGCACCGACCCGCAGCATCCCCTACCTGCAGCCGCCCCTAATTTCAACACCCCCTACCCGCAGCGCCCTCTACCTGCAGCGGCCCCTCCCTGCAATGCCCCCTACCTGCAGCAGCCCCTACCTGCTGCACCCCCTAACTGCAGTGCCCCCTACCTGCAGCACTCGCTATCCACAGCGTCCCCACAAACAGCGCCATCTACCTGCAGTGCTCCCTACCTGCAGCACCCCACCTGCAGAGCCCTCTGCCCACAGCACCTCCACCTGCAGCGCCCCTGTCTGCAGTGCCCCCTACCCGCAGCGCCCCAGAACAGCAGCTTCCCCAACCTGCAGCACCACCGACCCACAGAGCACCCTACCTCTGCGCCCCCTACTCTCAGCGCCCCCTATCTGCAGGTCCCCTTCCCGCAACGCCCTCTATCTGCAGTGCCCCCTACGCTGCGCACACCCTAACGGCAGTGCCTCTACCCACATCGGCCACTACACACTGGGCCCCATGAACATGATGCCTCGTACCTGCAGTGCCCCTACCTGCTGCTCCCCTCACCCACAGAGCCCCATAACCACAGAGCCCTCCAAATGCAGTGCTCTCGAGCCACAGCGCCATCTACCGGCAGCGACACGACACACAGCGCTCCGTACCCGCAGTGCCACTCACACACAGCGCCCCTACCTGCAGTGCCGCCAACCCGCAGCGCCCCTACCTGCAGTGCCGCCAACCCGCAGCGCCCCTATCTGCAACGCCCTGACCTGCAGCGCCCTCATCCCATTGCGCCCCAACCAACAGTGCCCCTTACCCGCAGCGCCCCTACCTGCAGTGCCCCTTACCCGAAACGCCCCTACCTGCAGTGCCACCAACCCGCAGCGCCCCTATCTGAAACGCCCCAACCTGCACCGCCCTCATCCCGTAGCGCCCCAACCAACAGTGCCCCTTACCCGCAGCGCCCCTACCTGCAGTGCCACCAACCCGCAGTGCTTCTATCTGCAGCGCCCCGACCTGCAGCGACCCCATCCCGCAGCGCCCCAACCCACAGTGCCCCCTACCTGCAGTGTCAGAACCTGCAGCGCCACTTACCTGCAGTGCTCCCTACCCACAGCCCCCCCCCACTTGCAGTGCCCCCTACCCGCTGCGGCCTCCCATCTGCAGCGCCCCCTACATGCAGCGCCTCTTAGCTGCAGCGCACCCTAACTGCAGCGCCCCTTACCTGCAATTGCCATCAACGGTAGTGCCCCTATCTACAATGCCCCCTACCCACAGTGCCTTCTCCATTTTTATAATATATATTTTCTTGCTTCATTGAGCAAGTGTGTCCTTCAGCGTCCACGTCACTACGAATAGGACAAATGAACGATATAAAATGTGCCTAGCCCCAGTTTGGACGATAAATGCAGCATGAGGATTCAAAGGCAAATACACAATTGTAACCGACGGTCAAAATCTCCAACAGAGTGTGGCGTGTAGCTGATAGACATTTGTGAGAGGCTGTGAGATTTGATTTTGAATTGGCTCAATGGATTAATTGTTTAAAGTACTTGTCAGGTAAGCAGGAGCTCCCAGATTCTATTCGCAGCGGGTGTGTGTTGAATATATGTTGTTTATAGTGTCTGTGAATTTCAGCAACAAATAATACACCAATGGTGGAGCGATTAAATGGGCCAAAATTAGAGAAACGCAAATATCTTGCGGGGTTGTGGGGCTGGAGGGGATTATGGAGATAGGAAGGGGCGAGGCCACGGGGGAGATTTTGATCCATTTATTTGAATTTTAAAATAGAGACATTGCTTAACAACGAGTTAATATTGGTCAGCAAGCACAGAGTGGATGGATGATCGCGACTTGGTTCTAGTTAGGACACGGGTGGCAGAGATTTGGATGATCTCAAATTTAAGGAGGATAGAACGTGGGCAGCTGGCCAGCATTACATTGGAATAGTCAAGTCTAGAGGTAATAAATGTATGGTTGAGCGTGTCAGCAGCAGCTGAGCGGAGGCAGCGGTGCAGTCAGATGGAAGTGGAAATAGGTGATCTTGGTGATAGAGTGAATGTGCAGTGGGAGGCTCATCTTGGGGTCAAATGTGACACCAAAGTTGCTAACCGTCTGTTTCAGCCTCAAAAAGTTGGCAGGTAGAGAACTGGACTGGATGGCTAGGAAACAGAGCTTGTTGTATGGAGTGAAAACAATGGCTTCAATATTCACAATATATAGTTGGAAAAAAATGTTAGCTCATCCAGCACTGGATGTGGGATATCTAATCATTTGCAGACAGTGGAGGGTGGAGAGCACTGGTGGTGATGTAAATCTGGGTGTCACCATTGTACATGTGGAATCTGACGCTCTGTTTCCTGATGATGTCGCCAGAGTGCAGCAGGTTGATGAATAGAGGAGGTGGCCAAAGATTGCTCCTTGGGAGAGTTAATAGTGCCAGAGCGGGATGAAAAGCTATTGCAGGTGATTCAGTGGCAACTACACGTTAGATGAAAATCAAACGAGGGGATTGCAGTCACATCCAGTTGGACGGCGGTGGAGATGCGTTGGAGGAGGATGGAGTGTTCAACACAGCAACTCCAGCAGATAAGTTGAGAAGGACGGCGCGGGACAGTTCACCTTTGTCACAGTCACATAGGACGTGACGTGTCACTGTTGCAAGAGTGTTTTCGGGACTATGGCAGGGGCGCAAACCAGATTGGCCGGATTTCACCTTTGAGTTCCAGGAAAGATGGGCTGGGATTTGGGAGCCGACAACACTTTCAAGGGCTTTGGAGAGAAAAAGGAGGTTGGAGGTGTGGCGGTAGTTTGCACGGTGGAGCAAATGCACAAAAAGGATGGAACTTATATATTTTAACAAAGAGCATTCTTTGGAATGATAGCGTCACTTGTGGGTAATGACAACTAGCGAGATTTGGTATTCATTGAATTTCATGATCAATCAACCGACGATTCATTTCACTGTTGGATATTTTATTCCCAGTGTGTAGAACAACCGTGGCAGGGAATCGAAGCTGAGAATACCATCAATGAAATTATAATCCATTAGTGCACGGGGCTGCTGTGTTTTTGGTCAAGCAACTGACCTTAAATATTCACACACTGTGATTGTATCTGTTTCAGCTCTGTTATCTGTGCGGTACAGTTACGCGTTGCTCCTGGGTCTCAGGGTCTGGTTCTCGCTTTGGGCTTTTACTGACCTAAATGTGTGAGGTCCCGGATTCCTGCCCCATTCCCTGCGCTTCCACCTCGCCGGCTCCTCACTCAGTCATTTTGTCCTGCCCTCTGGAAGTCTCTGACACTCAAACACGCTTCAAACCCACATCACAACTTAAAATTATACCGCAGCTTCAGGCTCAACCCACCTTTAACCGAATTCTGCCACCCAATCCGTCTCCTTTCTCGCTCGGACCCACCCTTTCTCTCCTTGTGGAAGCTCCGCGCAGTTTCCCTGAGGTTTGTGCCACGGATGTGAGGGGATTGAGTTACCTTCCTTCACTTATTTTATTCTCTGGAAATCAAATCGATGGAACGTTTGATACAGTCTTAACATTGTCTTTCTTTGCTCAGCGGTTTGCGTCACTTCTTAAATTTAATCTGATTGCTGAAATAATTTAATGAGACTTGCAACAGTGCATTGGCCGGGAATTGAACCCGGATATCCGGACCAGGGGTCAACAGTTCTATTTCTCAATACCAAGATTCACACTGTCAAGGCCACTTTCTTTTCAATTGTCACTTCATTTTCTGCGCTTTTCGTTGCACAAGGAGCAACTTCATAAAACACAAAGCAAAATACCACAGAAGCTGAGAATGGAATTATTTAGAACATTCTGGAAACACTCTGGAGGTCCAGGGGTCATAGTCTACGAATAAGGGGTGAGCCATTTATGACTGAGATGAGGAGAAACTTCTTCACTCAGAGAGTGGTTAACCTTTGGAATTCTCTACCGCAGAAAGTTGTTGATGCTAGTTGGTTGGATATATTCATAAGGGAATTAAATATGGCCCTTACGGCTAAAGGGATCAGGGGATATGGAGAGAAAGCAGGAAAGGTGTACTGAAGTTGCATGATCAGCCATGATCATATTGAATGGTGGTGCAGGCTCGAAGGGCCGAATGGCCTTCTCCTGCACCTATTTTCTATGTTTCTATGACCATCTGTGGAGAGGGGGACGCAGGTTTAACCTTTTAGCTCGATGAACCAAATATTGCAGATATTTTATTAAAATTATGTTTCCTTGTTCTGTTCCGTTTGAATTTCCTTCCAAACTTTACAGTTTATAAGTTGCCCACAGACAATAAAAAGTTAGTGAACTCCCCTCAGTCTGGAAAGCCTCATAATATGTTCAACACAGCAACGATGCAGATATGTCTCAAAACCACGCGTGGTGAACAATGGATCAGTAGTCTATCGGCTTATTTTGTTCAATTTGAATTCATTCTACATTAAATTAATTTACAAATCTTCATCATCACTTTGTATCATCTAAATCCATTCTGTCTTGCCGCACAGTCATTCCGCCACCACTTATTAACGACAAAACCTGAAGTTTACTGTATCTCCGATGACATTTACCAACCTATTGTACATTTAAAGCTGATCGTTATGTATTACTTAAAATTCCTTTCGGAACAGAACATCCACAGAGTCTTCTAATGATGTTTTATCATATATTTAAAATACTCTTTTTGGGTTATTCTCCTCCCCTTATCAAAAAAGACATCCTGCTTTGCACAATCACAAAGCTAGCCAAACTGAACATTAGATTTATCGCCACATTGCTAGACTCGGGTAGACCCTCCTGCACTCTCCATCTCAAAATTTAATACATGGGATTCCCATTTCCATTCTTCATACCCCACCAAGCAAAGAAATCTCACACAACTGTCGAACATAGTATCAGAATCACATAACTGAGGATATATCAGCAGTAAATGGGACAGTCACATCCCGTGTCCCACACACTGGGCAAGTTGCCACCTCCACTCGCCCAATCTTACATACAGCAATCATGGTAAAAATCCGGTTATGAACCAATTTGAAATCCATTTCAATCCACTCTGGACATTTAAAATTCACCAACACCCCTTTCCAAATCGTGTTGTAGTCCAGCTGCGGGGACATACTCTTCAAAACTCCTAATCAGCTGGAGCCTTGAAACTCCATTGTCTAAATATCCCAAAAAAAACCATGAGTGTTGCAGTTGTCTAATTAGAACATAAGAACATAAGAATTAGGAACAGGAGTAGGCCATCTAGCCCCTCGAGTCTGCTCCGCCATTCAATAAGATCATGGCTGATCTGGTCGTGGACTCAGCTCCACTTACCCGCCCTCTCCCCGTAACCCTTAATTCCGTTATTGCTTAAAAATCTATCTATCTTTGACTTGAAAACATTTAATGAGCCAGCCTCAACTGCTTCCTTGGGCAGAGAATTCCACAGATTCACAACCCTCTGAGAGAAGAAATTCTTTCTCAACTCGGTTTTAAATTGGCTCCTCCGTATTTTGAGGCTGTGCCCCCTAGTTCTAGTCTCCCCCACCAATGGAAAAAACCTATCTGCCTCTATCTTGTCTATCTTTTTCATGATTTTAAATGTTTCTATAAGATCACCCCTCATCCTTCTGAATTGCAAGGAGTAAAGACCCAGTCTACTCAATCTATCATCATAAGGTAACCCCCTCATTTCTCGAATCAGCCTAGTGAACCGTCTTTCTACCCCTTCCAAAGCTAGTATATTCTTCCTTAAGTAAGGTGACCAAAACTGCACGCAGTAGGCCAGGTGCGGACTTACCAATACCTTATACAGTTGCAGCAACACCTCCCTGCTTTTGTACTCCATCCCTTTCGCAATGAAGGCCAACATTCCATTTGCCTTCCTGATTACCTGCTGCACCTGCAAACTAACCTTTTGGGATTCATGCACAAGGACCCCCAGGTCCCTCTGCGCCACAGCATGTTGTTGCCGATGGAGTTGGTGTTGGAGATTGTGGAAGAGGTGTGCAGGGTGGGCATTAACAGGTGCCACACTTTACGGTGGATAAAATGCAAGGAGGGAATCGGGGATACAGGGGTTCGCAGAATAGTGTGGATGACATCCTTAATAAATAATGCAATAATGCAGAGAATGCCAGATGCTCCAAACTTCTGTCGAGTTCCATTCAGCCGCGCTAGCCCCGTAGTCCTGCAAGTTTATTTTCATCATGTGCCTAAACAACTTCATTTTAAAATCATCTATCGTTTCCGCTTCTACCATCCTCATCGGCAATGAATCCCAAGTCATTGCCATTCGCTGTGTAAAAGAGTTCTTCATCCCCTCCCCTCTGTATCTCCAGCTTGAATCAGCATCCCCTCGTCATTTTACCATCAGCGAATCGGAACAGCTGTCTCTGTCTACCTTATTCGATGCCATCATAATCTCGCACACCTCTATCCATTCTCCCCTCAAAGTCATTTACTCCAAAGAGAAGAACCCCAGCATCTCCAACCTAATCCTATAGCTAAAATCCCTCATACCCAGAACCGTTCTGGTAAATCTCCTCTGCAATATTTCAAGCAAATTTTCACGTCTTTACTAATATGTGGTGACCAGAACGGAATGCCATACTCGAGTTGTAGCCTAACCAGAGCTTTATAAAGGTTCAACGTAACTTCCTTGCGTTTGTACAAAATACCTTTCTTTATGAAGCCCAAGTTCTCATTTGCTTGGCAAACTACTCAATATATCCTGCCACCATCAAAGATTGATCCAATGAACACATTGGTGCCTCTGTAGCTGTAAACTATTTACAACTGTGCCACAATGTATCACCTCACACTTCTATGTATTAACTTCCAAATTTTTCTTGTCTGGGCATTCTGTGAGCCTAGCTTTGTCCTGTAGAAGTCGACTGGTATCATCTTCACTGTTTGCCACACCTCCAAGTTCGGTATCTTCGGCAAATTTTGTAGTTTTAGTCTATTGTAATATCTAAGTAATGTATCTACAACAGAAAAGCAGTGGTCCTAGCACTGACCCTTGGGAAAGAGCACAGTTTACCATCCTGCAGTCTGTAAAGCAACAATTGACCATGACTCGCTGTTTTTTGTCCTTAAGCCAATTTCTTCTCCAAGCTGACACTGGCCCTCCTATTACATCAGCTTCAATGTTGTTAACCAGCATTTGTCCATACTTTCTTAGGGTCTATATAGAAAACATCCACTGCGGTCCCTCATCCACCTTCTATGGTTCTGAATCAAAAAATGCAATTAGATTAGGCAAACACGATCTGCCTTTTAAAATCAGTGCTTGCTCTCCTTAAGTAGTTTCAGTCTCTCCAAGTGCCTGTTTATTTTTTACTTGATTATGGTTTCTAAAATCAGATGCACCACTGATGTTACACTGACCGCCGCGTTGCTGCGAGGATTGTCCAGACACCCTTGTCACATTTGCCAATTTCCAATCATCTGGCACCTCCACTGCATCTAGGGCAAAATGAAAGATCATGTCAAGCCCTTCCACGATCTCCACGACACTTCTCTTAGCAAGCTGAAATGCCTGACATCTGGACAGAAGACGTATGTACTCTCAGTTTATTCAGACTTTCCAGTACATCCTACCACTCAATTAGCTCCACCATCTCCGCTTCTACCAATATTTTGTCAGCATCTTCATCCTTTGTAAATACTAACACAAAGTACTCATTAAGTATTCTCACCATCACATGCGCCTCTCAGCAAATATCACCTTCTTTATCCATAATCGGCCACAAACCGCTTCTTATTATCCTATTACTATTTAAATGTCGGTAGAAGACTTTTGGCTTCCCTTTTATGTCAACTGCCATTCTATTCTCATATTATCTCTTTGACAGTTTTATTTTCCTCTTTACTTTTCCCCCTCAACTTCTTGTATTTGGCCCGGTTCTCACTTGACGAATTCTCCTGACTTGCATCATACACTCGCTTTTTTTGTTTAATCATATTATCGCATCATCCAAGGAGCCCTGCTCTTGGTTCCATTTTCTTTGCCTCTTGTTGGAATGTCCCTAGTCTGTACCTGAAACGTCTCCTCGTGATGTCCTGTTCCAGATTTTCCTGCTACTCTTTGGATCCACTTTACCCCGATAGATCCCCTCTCATCGCACTGAAGATTGCCGCGATCCAAACCAGAATTTCTACTTTAGATTGTACCTTGCTCTTCTCTGGTATTAATTTAAAGCTTATGATACGATGATCACTCTTACTCAAATGTTCACCCATTTACTGCCTCCAATCTGTCACACTCCTTTCTCAGATGCTTATGGGAGTTGGATAGAACCACAACCATGAAAAACATCCCTTGTAATACTGGAACCTTGGTACTCCCCGTCCTCCGGATCTGGGCTAACTCACTCATGGATCTGTATTTCCGGTGCGATTACTAACCCGCATTGTTAGGCCACCATATTACATCAAACGTGCATCACTATATTCGCCCAGAATCTCCATATTGCCGAATCTGCACTATACACGTCTATTTGACTAGAGTTGGGCAGTCCTGTCACCAAATCAGACATTAAAAGTCTTTATTAGTCGTAGTGTTGACACGGTCGCCAATTATGTTGAATCTATGGGATAGCCAATTATACTCCCACTTAACTCAAACTTGAGGACTGAGATGTCTGATTAATACACTTTCATTCTTAAATAATTGATACAACATTTACTTGCCATGTCCATGAGAGTGGTACCCAAATTTATTCACATGCAAGGGACTCATCTGATGTTGAATAAATTTAAAACAGATATAGACAGTTTCTTATACGATAAGGGAATAAGGGGTTACGGGGAGCGGGTGGGGTAGTGGAGCTGAGTCCATGATCAATGCAGCCATGATCATATTGAATGGTGAGCAGGCTCGAAGTGCTGTATGGCCTACTCCTGCTCTTATTTCTTATGCTCTTATCTTCTTATGTTCTTATGTAAGCTTGTGGTCTTAACTGCTCATGTTATTCTAAGTGGCCAGTGGCAAATCGTGCTTGATTAACTTGATTAATTTATTTGAGGAACTTTCAAAAGACATTTGATGAAGTGCCGCATAGTAGATTTGCTGGCAAAATTGAAGCCTATTGTATTTAAGGGACATTGGTTGCATAGCTACGAAATTGGCTGAGAGACGGAAAGCAGAGTGTTGTCGGGAACGTTATTATTCAGACTGGAGAGATGTATCCGGTAGTGTCCGACAGGTGGCGGTGTTGGGACCACTTCTCCTTTATGATACATATTAATGTCCTGGACTTCAGTACACAGGGCATTATGTCAAAGTTTGCAAATATCACAAATTTACGAATGTAGCAAATAGAGAGGAAACTATCAGACATCAGGGCGATATAGGCAGGCCAGTGAAATGGGCGGAAGCTTCGCTGTTGAAATTTAATGCAGATAATTGTGTACTGAAGCATATTAGTGGTCAAAGTCAGCAGGAGCAAAGTACATTAAGTGGTGCAATTTCAAAGGAGCTGTAGGAAGATGGAGACGTGTTACTTCACAGGTGCAAAAGGTTTGTGAGATTGAACCATGAAAGGTTTTGCTGGACTAGATAGACGGAAATTGTTTCCATTGGATGGAGGGTCAGAAACCAGAGCACACGGATTTAAGATAACTGACAAGAAATCTAGTGGGGAAATGTGAAGTTTTTTAACAAAACGAATTATTATCGTGAATGACCTGACTGGAAGGCTGGAGGAACCCGATGTAACACTAACTATGTGGGAAAAGCAACTGACTGGGATTAATTGTATAGCTCTTTCATTGAGCTGGTGAATGCGTGATGGGGCGAATTATATGTTATGTGCTATGTTAGTCTATGAAATGTTTCAGCGGGTATCCTTAGCTTATCGTTTTGACTGTTCATGTCATCTAGATCGAAAGAACTGAAATGATCCGGTGAGCTGTATATTTTATTAGGTTAATTATGTCCTCGTAATTTGATACTATAATGCCAACCAGTGCAAAATACGTCTATATAATATGTGATTGCATTAAACCACGACGTCCCCACATCAAGCCATGTTTCCTTAAACAAATCTGCCGCGATACCATCTATATTGAATTTACTTTGCTTTCTGCATGAGAAATCATGGATACCCGCTATGGACTTCTCGTTCTTCACATCTTTCGCTGCATCATGTAGATCGGGTCGTTGAGAACATGAACTAGAATTCAGTTGTACTGCTGGAACGTCTACTCATCTTTTAATGATTTTAACAATGAAGAAAGACGGACATTTTACCACATTCTTCAACTGCTCTCTGAACTTACTCTGTGTCATAGCATAAATATAAGTGTTTGTGCAGCAACTCAGGAGCTGGAGCATGAATCCTATTTCTTTTATGTAGTAAGATACATGTATAATATCATAACCTAAATGCAAAATCCGGTTCCAAATAGAAAAGAACAAAAACACAGCCCATAACATTATGAAATTCCACGAGATAACGAGCAGTAAAATGATGGATTTCATGCGTCTCTCCATCTCTATGTCACTGGGAATCCCCTCGCTGCTGTGATCCCGGAGTCTCCTGCGAGCTCTGCTGGCCACTAAAATGTGTCTGATAGTTAAAGCATTGAGTAGCAGGATCAGAACAAATGGGATGCACGGGTTTAGAATATAATGAAGAAGCTCGAGTGTTGCCCACAAATCTGAAACCATGACAAGAGCACTTACGTAACAGAACCAGTGTGTATTGCTCAACGTGTACCAAGGTACATACATAAAGTACCAGAAAATGCTCTTTAAAAAACTTAGCAAAGTCACTGTTACAAGAACCATAGCCGCGGTTTTCTCAGTGCAATATTTAGTTTTCAGCTTCTGGCAACAAATTGCCACGAATCGATCAAATGTGAAAGTGACGGTGAACCAGACAGAACAGTCTGTGGCTGCATAAAGCAGGACGGCGTGGATATTACACAGGGGGATTCGCTGCACAAAATACAGATGATGAGCAATTGGAATCTGCCTCAATATCAGGTCGGTGATAACGACCAGCAGATCTGCCGCTGCCATGGCCACCAAGTAGCGTGTGACGCATTTGGAGAGACCGCACATTCCACGAGACAGGATCACCATCGTCACTAAATTAGCTGTGAGGAATGGAAATCAACAGGAAATTAACACAGCAGGTTGAAAGTGAATTCATCGGGTTGATGGGGTTGGGGTAAAATTTCTACATTTGTTAGAGTGATGGAATTTAATAATGTTCCTGAGAAAGGACTTTCAGATGGAGACAGGGTGTACAATGCATTGTACACCTCACTAATCTGCAATGAATGGTAGACTGAACCGGGGAATGGGATTTAATTTTGCAAGAGTAATGTGCCATCTAATCAGAGGATTAATATTGAAGTGGTATTAGCCCTCATCTCCAGGTTTGTTGATTCATTGCCTGCTGCTGCAGGAACCCTGGAACCATCGACCTTCTGGGATTGTATTCCCAGTCTGCACCCAATCAGGAGTTAGTTTGGGAAATTTGGGAATGAATCAGTGACCGGGCGAGCGTTAGTCAGTGACGGGGAGAGTGAGTCAGTAACTGGGGGAGAGTGAGTCAGTGACCAGGGAGGGTGAGTCAGTGACCGGGGTGAGTGAGTCAGTGACCAGGGGAGAGTAATTCAGTGAACGGGGAGAGTGAATCAGTGACCAGTGGTGAGTGAATCAGTAACCAGGGAGAGTGAGTCAGTAACCAGGGAGAGTGAGTCAGTGACCAGGGGAGAGTGAGTCAGTAACCAGGGAGAGTGAGTCAGTAACCATGGAAGAGTGAATCAGTAACCAAGGAAAGTGAGTCAGTAACTAGGGGAGAGTGAGTCAGTAACCAGGGAAAGTGAGTCAATAACCAGGGGAGAGTGAGTCAGTGACCGGGGGAGAGTGAGTCAGTGACTGGGGGAGATTGAGTCAGTGACCGGGGGAGAGTGAGTCAGTGACTGGGGGAGAGTGAGTCAGTAACCAGGGGAGAGTGAGTCAGTGACCGGGGTGAGTGAGTCAGTAACCAGGGAGAGTGAGTCAGTAACCAGGGGAGAGTGAATCAGTAACCAGGGAAAATACATCAGTAACCAGGGAAAATACATCAGTAACCAGTGGAGAGTGAGTCAGTGACCTGGGGAGAGTGAGTCAGTCACCAGGGAGAGTGAGTCAGTGACCGGGGAGAATGAGTCAGTGACTGGGGGAGAGTGAGTCAGTGACCGGGGGAGAGTGAGTCAGTTACCAGGGCAGAGTGAGTCAGTGACCGGGGAGATTCAGTCAGTAACCAGGGGACAGTGAGTCATTCACCCTTGAGGTAGACCCTGGAAGAGCATGAACAAAATACGGGAGCAAAGCGAGTTTGGATATTGTGTGAAAATTGGGCTGTGATTCCCTCCGACTCGAATGCTTAGGGTATTCCTACGCGGTATCAGGGTACAAAAAGGAGCTTTTGTTTGAGGTTAGGAAGGGAAAAATATTTAACATATTAATCTGGCGTGAAAGCAACTGATAAATCAGAACAATGCTTCCACATGCATTTAAATCTAACATTTGACATCCCGTGAAAATAACACGTTATTAAATAACATTTTAGATGACATTGAACTCACCGATCCTCCAAATGGTTTCAAATAATCTAGACAATAAATGGTCTTGTACGACGACCAACCCTGTTTTGAGGATGGCACGCACCTGGCGTTTCCTTCTCTCCACAGATGCTCGGTCTGTTAAAATCTATCTGTCCTGGTGTAAAATGGGCAAAGTGGAACCAATCCAGTGTTATACATCCCGCATTAATGTGAAGGCAATGGGTGGTGGTGTATAACCGGCGGCTAATTCTAATTGTCCGATTTACAAAATCGCGCAGATCAAACTGTCCGCTGCTGTGTGATTAGACATTTTTTCTGATTGTGTTTAATATAACAAAGATTAAATTAACCACCGTGTGGTGTGTTAAAATCTCTGCATCCAATCAGATGATTTGTTTACCCGGAGTTCTATATCGGTGGTTGAGATTTAATTAAATATCTGAACCCAACTACATCAGCGCTAAACCAGAGTTCTGTATCTGTGGTTGAGATTTGATGGGACTCCAATTGACGCGTTGCATTTGCATCAATAAAGTGAACTCGCCGCTCATTGTTCTCCAGTGACAATCAACAAGAATCAGTTGCACGGAAGCAGAGCAAGAGATGGGGCAGAGTCAGATGAGGTCTCATTGAGAAATTCTCCTGAACTGTGCTTGATGGACACGCGGTGGGAGATTCCTTGTTCACAGATACGATCGGAAATCAATCTATTGATCTATAACTGGAGACACATTCAATCACGAATGAATTTGTAATCCCATCCTAACCTCCCAGAACACTGACTTATGCTGGGAAAGAGATTGTACAAAGGGGGACATCAGTGGTCCTGGATCAAGATGGACATTGTTGAACATTCACGGTGTGTTTCTGAGCTTTCTGCCACGACTGGTTTCCCTCACTTAGTATAATTCACTCTTCCCAGTGCACGGTGATGGATTCTGGAAACCCATGGACACATCTGTCCAATCGAATAGAATGCGGTCCACAGACGCAGACTATAAGAGATTCATCCAGTGAGATTGCTTGTGTTGGAAATTAACAAAAGATTCCGATCTCTATCTGACCCTATCACATTGAGAAAAGATATTGTCGATTCACTGCACTCAGACCACTCACATTGGGGAATCACAGAGCATTATCAGCCCCACAGCCAGAGAGAATATGTGGGTTCATTTAGTTTCTGGATGTTGTGACCTCAACAGATGTACTGGAGGGTTGCTAATATAACACCACTTTTTAAAAACGGAGGGAGAGAGAAAATGGGTAATTATAGACCAGTTAGCCTGACGTCATTAGTGGGGGAAATGTTGGAATCAATCATTAAGGATGAAATAGCAACTAATTTGGAAAGCAGTGACAGGATCGGACCAAGTCACCATGGATTTATGAAAGGGAAATCATGCTTGACGAATCTTCTGGAATTTTCTGAGAATGTAACTAGTAGAGTGGACAAGCGAGAACCAGTGGATGTGGTGTATTTGGAGTTTCAACAGGCTTTTGACAAGGTCCCGCACAAGAGATTGGTGTGCAAAATCAAAGCGCATGGTATTGGGGGTAATGTACTGATGTGGATAGAGAACTGGTTGGCAGACAGGAAGCAGAGAGTCGGGATAAATGCGTCCTTTTCAGAATGGCAGGCAGTGACTAGTGGAGTGCCGCAGGGCTCAGTGCTGGGACCCCAGCTCTTTACAATATACATTAACGATTTAGATGAAGGAATTGAGTGTTATATCTCCACGTTTGCAGATGACACTAAGCTGGGTGGCAGGGTGAGCTGTGAGGAGGATGCTAGGAGGCTGCAGGGTGACTGGTACTGGTTAGGTGAGTGGGCAAATGCGTGGCAGATGCAGTATAATGTGGATAACTGTGAGGCTTTACATTTTGGGGGCAAAAACAGGAAGGCAGAATATTATCTGAATGGCAGCAGATTAGGAAAAGGGGAAGTTCAATGAGCCCTGGGTGTCATGGTTCATCAGTCACTGAAAGTTGGCATGCAGGTACAGCAGGCGGTGAAGAAGGCAAATTATATGTTGGGCTTCATAGCTAGAGGATTTGAGTAAAGGAGCAGGGAGTTCTTACTGCCTTTGTACAGGGCCTTGGTGTGGCCTCATCTAAATATTGTGTTCAATTTTGCTCTCCTAATGTCAGGGAGTGCAGCGAAGGTTCAACAGACTGATTCCAGGGAGGACTCGACTGTCATATGAGGAGAGACAGGATCAACTGGGCCATTATTCACTCGAGTTTAGAAGGATGAGAGGGGATCTCATAGAAACGTAGAGATTCTGATGGGAGTGGACAGGTTAGATGCGGGAAGAATGTTCCTGATGTTGGGGAAGTCCAGAACCAGGGGACATAGTTTTAGGATAAGGGTAGACCATTTAGGTCTGAGATGAGGAGAAACTTCTTCACTCAGAGAGTTGTTAACCTATGGAATTCCGTGCTGCAGAGAGTTGTTGTTGCCAGTTCATTGGATATATTCAACAGGGAGTTAGATATGGCTCTTACGGCTCAGGGGATCAAGGGGTATGGAGAGAAAGCAGGAAAGGCGTACTGAGGGAATGGTCAGCCATGAACTTATTGAATGGCGGTGCAGGCTCCAAGGGCCGAATAGCCTACTCCTGCACATATTTTCTATGTTTCGATGTTTCACAGTTAAACATGGTCAACAGCATGTGTCGGCGGACATAGTTACTTACCAGGGACTCCGACAACAGCGAGAATGGGGTAGTATATCTTTTCTATCTCAAAAACGAATGCTAGTATCGTAAACTCGTTGATTCTGAAATACATTCTTCTCCTCTCAGTAGAGCCGCTGATCCCTGTGAGTGCCAGTGTTGATGTTCTCTGCGAGACTGTGGTACAACAGATTGAGGTGTTTGCCGTATTAATAGAAGAGACAACATCTCCAGTGATACAATTATGGTCCATGGAGAGGCGCATTAATAACAGTCACCGAACAAACACATTTAATTAATCTATGGGGTCTGATATCAATTACAGTCAATGAACAAGCACATTCAGTTAACCCCTTTTGAACCAACACTCCTCGCACCACTAAATACACTTATGGATGTACACTAGAATGTCCCATTGTTGAAAAGTTCTGTAATAATGAGCAAGGAAAAAAAAAGGTAAATCAACAGTCCGAGCACATTGATTGTCGATTTGATTTCTTCAAGCTTGCCAACTCAGTCGGCTCTCTTTTTGCGGTCACATACAAAGCCATCTCCGACAGCTTCATGCATTGCTCACCATGCACACCCCCTATTCACCCCCTATTCCATTCCAACCCCACTTCTAGCTGCATCTACGCACGTGGACAAATCTCCCCATAATTCACTTATGACCCTTGAGAACTCCTGACTGAATAAATTGTCCATTTTCCAAGGTAGTTCTGAGCCAGGCGTTCAGCTGTACCACTCATGCACTGAGAGTTTTGATGTCCTTGTCCCGGGTAAAACTCTTACCCTCTCCTACACTGGTCATTTTCTCAGGAATAGGTTCCATTGTAGCTCCCATAGGTCCAAGGCAATGATTTGATCGTATCTGGCTCACAACTGGTTTACTCATTTAATGTTGAAGCAGGCTTTTCACATACAGCCTTGTCAGATCCTGCATCTTTCACCCTAAGCAGATCCAATATCCAACCTTATCATGGAAAGCAAACATAGACCTTGGCTTCCTTTCAAAACTAACAACTATATTGTAAAATACCTCTGCCCTGTCCTTGCTACAAACACCTCCAAGATTAACTCCGAGGAATTGATGGAATTATTTGTCACTGATACAGAAATTATCTATTCACCTGTTTTTGGCTCATCTCCTTCCCCATCCCTATCAAGGAAAACATCTCCTACTCTATCTCTGAATTCTGATGCTTCGCTAGATTTTCAATATTTCCCCTCATGTCCTACCCGAGCTCATCGTGTCAATGAGACAGACCTTCTGCTATTGTGAACTAATTTCCAAAAACTCTGACATCCCAACTTCCCTTCTTGGTGCAAATATTAACTGCACATTTATAAACATATCCACCATCACATCAAAGCCTTCCTGTTAAAGAAGGCCCACCATCACCTCATGAACTGCCTGATGAAAGAGGATTTCCATCAAGTCTCTCTCGTTTAAAGAGAAAACCCATCATCACCTCAAGGCTTGTCCGGTTAAAGAGAATGCCCTGGATTACCACTGTGACTGCCTGTTTAAATAAGGTCCACTATCACGTCAGGATTTTTACCAGTTAAAGAGAAGGCCCACCTTCACTTCAAGGCCCACCCGTTGTTGTCGTTTTCGGGTCTATCTGTCTGTTCAATTGTTCAATATTGACACGACATTCCTTCTAATTATATGGCTTTATTTAGCATAAGCAAGAATTAATACTTTACAATATTTAAGCAGCAGTTTACAAAGTACAACGGAGAATAATATGATTCCTGTCCTTTCAGTAGAAGATGCGACCCAATCCTCATACCGGCTACACGCATACGCATGTTCCCCTGTCTGTTAACTCCGTGGATCTTCTACATTGAGAGAGAACCGAAAACCCTGGGATATACCCCAAAAACCGGAAATGTGGAGAAGTCCATCCAACCACAGAGATTGGTCTTAGGCCTCTGTCAGAAAGCTTTAGTTCATGATGAACCCACTGGGTTTTGACGACAATGAGACTTTTAGCTGTAAATAACCCTAGGTACAACCGGATTATTTCCACTAATTGTAAAAGAGGAGAAATTAAACTAAAGTAATGAAACTGTGGACTTGCAAACCAAACTAATCTGCAATCCAGCAAAACATAATCCTGAAGAATTAAAGCAGGGGAATATAACTGATTTTATTTCAACGCCTATCAAAAGTTCATAGTGGGCGTATCCACAATCAAAGATTAGAGATAAGAGTTAACTTCGATAACTTCGAGATAAGGCCGAAATCCAAACCATCGTCAACACCTTCACAGAAGCATAGGAGAGCACGTGCCTTAGACTAAACATCCATAAGACAAAGGTCCTCTCCAACCTGCAAACCGCCACAGAGTACCGCCCCAGATTATCAAAATCCACAATGAAGCCTTGGACAAAGTTTACCATTTTCCATACCTCGGGAGCCTACTGCCAACAAGGGTAGACTTCAATGACGGTCAAGCACCGCCTTCAGTGCACCAGCACAGCCATCGGCTGCCTGAGGAAGAGAGTGTTTGAAGACCAGGACGTCAAACCCGGCACCACGCTCATGGTATACATGGCATAGTAATAACCACCGTGCTTTATGTTTCAGAGACATGGACTATATATAGCAGGCATCTCACAGCACTGGAGAAGTTCCACCAAATCTGGATCCGCAAGATTCTGTAAATCCTTGGCAGGATAGGCGCACCAACGTCAGTGTTCTCTCTTGGGCCAACATCCCCAGCATTGAAGCATTGACCACGTTCGATCAGCTTCCATGGACTTGCCACATCAACTGCATGCCCGAGACGAGACTTCCAAAACAAGCACTCTACGCGGAGCTGCGACACGGCAAGCGAATCCCAGATGGGCAGAGGAAATGCTTCATGGACTCGCTAAAAACCATTTTAATTATGTGTAACTTCCCCACTGACACCTGAGAATCCCTGGCACAAGAACACTCAAAGTGGAGGAGAAGCATCTGGGAAGGTGTGGAACACTCCGAGTCTCTTCGCTGGGAGCAAGCGGAAACCAAGCTCAAGCAGTGGAACGAGTGCATGACAACCCAAGCACCCACCCACCAGTCCCTTCTTCCAGCGTCCCTTCAACCACCGTCTGTCCGACCTGTGACAGAGACTGGAGATCCCACATCGCAGTCATCAGTCACGGAAGAACTCGTCTTTGATTTGGAAGCAAGTCATCCTCGACTCTGAGGGACTGAGTAAGATGGAAAAGAGGTATTATTTAATAAAGCTTTTATAAAATCTCATATTATATACGTGGAATAGGAGATGATTCCAGGTAGGTTGCCGGAAGCGGTCGTGAGGAATATGGTTTACGAGGAGGATAAGGAAGTAGAGGAAAACGCAATGGGGAGAATGTATGAGAAGATTGTGAGGGCAATGCCACAGGATTCGATGGATGAAATAAATGAGAAAACCTCCAGAGGACGTCAAATGCATCCTGTATTTCGAAGCTTTCTGCTGGAGAGAGCAGAGGAGTCGGTCCAATTAGACCACTGCAACACTGATGGTTTCTTTGGGATATTTAGACCGTGGATTTTCAAGGCCTCGGCTGATATGGAGTTTTGGAAGAGTATGTCCTCACAGCTAGACCACAACACGCTTTCGAAAGGGGTGTGGGTGAATTTTAAATATCTAGAGTGGCTTGAAATGGATTTTAAATTGATTCATAAGCGGATTTTGACCATGATTGCTGTATGTAAGACTGGGCGAGTGGAGGTGGCAACTTGCCCAGTGTGTGGGACACGGGATGTGATTATCCCATTTACTGGTGATATGTCCTCAATTACGTGATTCTGATAATATGTCCGACAGATGTGTGAGGTTTCCTTGCTGGGTGGGGTATAAAGAATGGGAATGGGAATCCCATGTATTAAATTTTGAGATGGAGATAGCAGGAGAGTCTGCCTGAGCGTGGCAATGTGGCGATAAATTTAATGTTCAGTTTGGCTAGATTAGTGATTGTGCAAAGACGGAATCTCCTTTTTGATAAGTGGAGGAGCATAAACCTAAAGGAGTAAGTTACATATATGCTAAAACATCATTTGAAGACTCTGTGGATGTTCTGTTTGTAAAGGAAGTTTAAGTAATAGATAATGATCAGTTTTTAATGTAAAATAGATTGGTAAATGTTACAGGAGACACATTAAACTTCAGGTTTTGTGGTTAATAAGTGGTTGAGGAATGACTGTGCGGCGAGGCGGAATGGATTTGGATGATACAATGCAATGATGCCGATTTGTAAATGAATTTAATGTTGAATAAATCCAAATTGAAGAAAATAAGGCGATAGACTACTGATCCATTGTTCACCACGCGAGGTTTTGAGTCATATCCGCATTTTTGTAGTGTTCAATGCTTTATGAGGCTTCCCAGACTGAGGGTAGTTCATTAACTGTTTATTGCCTGTCGGCAAATTATAAACTGTGAAGTTTGGAGAAAAATTCAAAGGATCAGCACGTGAAAAAATAATGTTAATAAAAGTATCTGCAATATTTGGCTCATCGACCTGAAAGGGGAACCTGCGTTCCCCTCTCCACAGATGGTCATAGAAACATAGAAACATAGAAATTAGGTCCAGGAGCAGGCCATTCGGCCCTTCGAGCCTGCACTGCCATTCAATAAGATCATGGCTGATCATTCAACCTCAGTACCCCTTTCCTGCTTTCTCTCCATATCCCTTGATTCCTTTAGCCGTAAGGACCATATCTAACTCCCTTTTGAATATATCTAACGAACTGGCATCAACAACTTTCTGCAGCAGGGAATTCCACAGGTTAACCATTCTCTGAGTGAAGAAGTTTCTTTTCATCTCAGTCACAAATGCCTTACCTCTTATTCGTAGACTGTGACCCCTGGACCTCCAGAGTGTTTCCAGAATGTTCTGAATAATTCCATTCTCAGCTTCTGCGCTCTTTGGCTTTGTGTTTTATGAAGTTTCTCCTTGTGTAAGGAAAAGCGCAAAAAATACAGTGAAAATTGAAGAGAAAGTCGCCTTGACAGTGTGAGTCTTGGTATTCAGGAGTAGAATTGTCGGCCCCTGCTCCAGATACCCGGGTTCAATTCCCGGCCAATGCACTGTTGCAAGTCTCATTAAATTATTTCAGTAAACATATTAAATTCAAGAAGTTACACAAACCGCTGAGCTAAGAAAGGCAATGTTAAGACACTGTATCAAACGTTCCATTGATTTGATTTCCAGAGAAAAAAATGAGTGAAGGAAGGTAACTTAATCCCCTCACACCCGTGACACAAACCTCAGGGAAACTGCTCGGAGCATCCACAAGGAAAGAAAGGCTGGGCCCCGAGCGAGAATGGAGAAGGATTGGGTGGCAGGATTTCGGTTAAAGGTGGGTAGAGCCTGAAGCTGCGGTATAATTTTATGTTGTGATGTGGGTTTGAAGGGCGGTTGAGAGCCAGAGATGTCTAGAGGGCAGGACAACATGACTGAGTGAGGAGCCAGCGAGGTGGAAGCGCAGGGTCTGGAGCAGGAACTCGGGACCTCACACATTTATATCAGTAAAAGCCCAAAGCGAGAATCAGACCCCGAGACCCAGGAGCAGCGGGTAACTGTACCGCACAGATAACAGAGCTGACACAGATACAATCGCAGTTTGTGAATATTTAAGGGTCAGTAGCTTGCCCAAGGACACAGCAGGCCCGTGCACTCATGGATAATAATTTCATTGATGGTATTCTCAGTTTCGATTCCCTGCCACGGCTGTTCTACACACTGGGAATAAAATATCCAACAGTGAAATGAATGGTCGGTTTATTTATCGTGAAATTCAATGAATACCAAACCTCGCTAGTTGCCATTACCCGCAAGTGCCGCTATTGTTCCAAAGTATGCTCTTTGTTAAAATATATATGTTCCATCCTTTTTGTGCATTTGCTGCACCGTGCAAGCTACCGCCACACCTCCAACCTCCTTTTTCTCTCCAATCGCCTTGAAAGTGTTGTCGGCTCCCAAATCTCGGCACATCTTTCCTGGAACTCCAGGTTATATCCGTCCAATCTGCTTTGCACCACTGCCACAGTCCCGAAACGGCTCTTACAACAGTGACACATAACGCCCTATGTGACTGTGACAAAAGGTAAACTGTCCCGCGCCGTCCTTCTCAACTTATCTGCTGGAGTTGCCGTGTTGAACACTCCATCCTCCGCCAACGCCTCTCCACCGCCGTCCAGCTGGATGTGACTGCAATCCCCTCGGTCGATTTTTATCTAATGTGTATTGCCACAGAATCACCTGCAATAGCTTTTCATCCCACTCTGGCACGATTAACTCTGGTGTCCACCAAGGAGCAATCTTTGGCCCCCTCCTATATTCATCAACCTGCTGCACCCTGGCGACATCATCTGGAAACACAGCGTCAGATTCCACATGTACACTGGTGACAGTCAGATTTACATCACCACCAGCGCTCTCCACCCTCCACTGTCTCCAAATGATCACAGGTCCGACATCCAGTGCTGGATGAGCTAACATTTTTTCCAACTATATATTGTGAATATTGAAGCCATTGTTTTCAGTCCAGGCAACAAGCTCTGTTTCCTAGCCATCCAGTCCAGTCCTCTGCCTGCCAACTTTTTCAAGCTGATACATATGGTTGGCAACTTTGTTGTCATATTTGACCTCAAGATGAGCCTCCCACCACATATCCACTCTATCACCAAGATCACCCATTTCCACTTCCATCTGACTGCACCGCTGCCTCGGCTCAGCTGCTGCTGAAACCCTATCCCTGCCTTTGTTACCTCTAGACTTGACTATTCCAAAGCGATGCAGGTCGGCTGCCCACGTTCTATCCTCCTTAAATTTGACGTCATCCAAAACTCTGCCGCCCGTGTCTTAACTAGTACCCAGTCGCGATCATTCATCACCCCTGTGCTTGCTGACCAAATTGACTCGTGGTGAAGCAATGTCTCTATTTTAAAATTCAAATAAAAATTCCAAATCCCCCCCGTGGCCTCGCCCCTCCCTATCTCTATAATCTCCTCCAGCCCCACAACCCCGCAATATATCAGCGCTTTACTAGTTTTGGCCTCTTGAGTATCCCGGAGTTTAATCGCTCCACCTTTGGTTTATTATTTGTTGCTGAAATTCGCAGACAATATAAACAACATATATTCAGCACACGCCCGCTGAGAATAGGATCAGGGAGACATCCTTACCTGACAAGCCCTTTAACCAATTAATCCATTGAGCCAATTCAAAATCAAATCTCACAACCTCTCGCAAATTGCTATCAGCCACCCGTCACTCTCTGTTGGAGATTTAGACCGTCAGTTACACTTGTCTATTTGCCTTTGAATCCCGATGCTGCATTTATCGGCCAAACTGGGGCTATGTTCATTATAATTAGTTCACTTGTTGGATTCGCAGTGACGTGGACTCTGAAGGACCAACTTGCTCAATGAAGGAAGACAATATCCATAAAAAAATCGACACTGATAACAAATGCGGACCAGTTCACCATCGCTCAGTAAGTGGTCGGGGCCCAAAGGATGTGGAGACTGGGTTAGGTGTAAAATGTGTTGTTATCACATGATGGCAGGTTCGAGTTCTACCCCAGCGCATTTCACACACTGGGTGAGAATGTCTCCAGCGCGGGAGCGATCTCTTGTACACCCGACAGTTTCATAAATTCTCTGACCTGGTGTAATGGTAATACAAAAACTGGTTTCTCCAACAGAAGCTGACAGTTAATTTACAACATTGTTGATCTGTTCAAACGGGCTGGATTTTCAGCATAATGGTACCAGGACTCCAACGGTTGGAAGGGGCATGTGTTGCAATACTGCGCAGCGGCCAGAGAATGGTGCAGCAGTATCAGGTGTTGCTGTACTGTATTGCGCCCAGAAGTGCGAGCAGCTGTACCAGGTGGTGCAATACTGGTCAGCTGCCAGAGGAGGGAGCAGCAGTACCAGGTGGTGCAATACTGGACAGCGACCAGAGGAGGGAGCATCTGTAACAGATGGTGCAATACTGGACAGAATCATAGAACCATGGAAATTTATATAAAGAAGAAGGCTATTTCAGCATATCGTGTACACACCGGCCGACCAAGAGCTATCTAGCCTAATGTCACCTTCCAGCTCTTGGTCCCTAGTCCTGCACGTTACGGCACTTCAAGTGCACATCCAAGTGTTTTAAAATGTGGTGATGCTTTCTGCCTCTACCACTCTTTCAGGCACAGAGTTCCAGATTCCACCACCCTCTCGTTCAATAAGTTTCCCCTCATATCTCCTCTAAACCTTCCCTCAGTTATTTTCAATCTATGCCCCCTGCTGGATCACCGCTCTGTCAAGGGAAACAGGTCCTTCCCAACCTCTCTGACCAGGCCCTTCATAATTTTATATACCTCAATCAGGTCTCCCCTCAGTCTACTCTGTTCCTAATGAAACAGACACAGCATCTCCAATCTTTGCTCATGGCCAAAATTCTCCAGTACAGGCAATATTTTTGTAAATCTGCTCTGTACCCTTTCCAGTGCAATCACATCCTTCCTCCAATCTGGTGTCCAGAACTGCAGACAGTACCCCAGCTGCGGCCTTAACAGTGTATTAAAACGTTCTTGCTCTTGTGGTTTATGCCTCGCCTAACAAAGGCAAATATTCCATTGACATTCTGAAGCACCTTATCTTCCTGGCCTGTTAACTTCATGGAGACAGAGGAGGGAGCAGCTGCACAAGGTGTTGCAATACTGCACAGCGGCCAGTGGAGGGAGCAGCAGTACCCAACGCTCGCCGATCCTGTCGAACATACGCGGAGGCGGGAGGGGAGAGGGATTTTAACCCTTCCCGCGGGGTGTTCAAATCGATATCTTGAACAGTTTCGAATGCAGGCATCTGTAACATGGTATTACAGAGATATACAAGATGGTAACTTTTGTGCAATACTAGTTGAAATTACATTGTGGGAGAAAGACCAAGGTGGAACATGCTCAAAATTAATAGTGAATTCTTCAGGACTGACATCAGGAGAATGATCAGCACGTAGAGTGGACTCCAGGCAGAGCGGTGATGGTAAAATCCCGGACATGATTTAGGAAATAACTGGATTGAGCAATGGGGTGAAACATGCAGTTATTCAGGAGGGCTGAATTAGATTGGGAAGAATGGACTTCCTCACGGGTAAGGATCATGGGATCAGTACGGGAAGGTGTGAGAAATGTGTCTGCCCTCTCCAGTTGCGTCATTATTTACATGAATGACTGTCTGCAAACTGAATAAGACTGTGACGCCAATCACCCTGATCATTATTTAACCCTCAATCAACATAACAAAGGACAGATTACCTGGTCAATAGCATAATGCTGTATGTGGGAGCTTGCTGTGCGCAAATTGGCTGCCGCGTTTCCTACAATACAACAGTGACTACACTTCTGAAATGCTGCATTGGCTGTAATGCGCTTTGGGACGTCCGAGGGTCGTGAAATGAGCAAAAACCTGCACGTGTTGCATCTGCTTCAGTAAGAAGAAAGTGTAGTGCGGGTTAAAGATCGAAATCAAATTCCAACCAAACTCGCTGACAGAAAGTGTATGTTGTTGAGGAGGCATTACTCGGGATTATTTGCACTGGCCGTCTGCCCACAGCGCTTCAGATTCACGCAGTTTTAATTGGGAACTTCACCATTTTTCCACACCAATAACCCGCCTGCAGGGGTACGGACCTAGAGCTGGTAATTGGGATTAGACTGGATGAACTTTTGTTGGACATAGAAACATAGACACAGAAAATAGGTGCAGGAATCGGCCATTCGGCCCTTCTAGCCTACACCGCCATTCAATGAGTTCATGGTTGAACATGCAACTTCAGTATCCCCTTCCTGCTTTCTCGCCATACCCCTTGATCCCCCTCGTAGTAAGGATTCATCTAACTCCCTTTTGAATATATTTAGTGAATTGGCCTCAACAACTTTCTGTGGTAGAGAATTCCACAGGTTCACCACTCTCTGAGTGAAGAAGTTTCTCCTCATCTCGGTCCTAAATGGCTTACCCCTTATCCTTAGACTGTGACCCCTGGTTCTGGACTTCCCCAACATTGGGAACATTCTTCCTGCATCTAACCTGTCTAAACCCGTCAGAATTTTAAACGTTTCTATGAGGTCCCCTCTCATTCTTCTGAACTCCAGTGAATACAAGCCCAGTTGATCCAGTCTTTCTTGATGGGTCAGTCCCACCATCCCGGGAATCAGTCTGGTGAACCTTCGCTGCACTCCCTCAATAGTAAGAATGTCATTCCTCAAGTTAGAACGGCGCAGATATAATGGTAAGTACAACAGGGAATAGAATACGGCCAGGGTAATCTCCTGGACGAGTTTCGATCGATTGAATCGACTGGAGAGGAATTTTCCCAGATGTTTTCTCCCTAAATTGGCTTGGGTTTTTAACTGCTTTTTCCTTTCCCAGGAGCTCACATGGCTTCGGTTGGGGTGGAGTTTAGATGTTTTTAGTATAAGGGGTATAAGCAATGGAGTGGAGTGGACTGGTTTGGCTGGGAGCTCTTTGTCTTTCCGTCATTGTTTATGGGTTGGTATGGAACCTTCAGCGCTGCTGACAAAGGGCCGTGCGTCTCTTTGTCGGCCGGCGCGGACACGATGGGCCAGAATGGCCTCCTTCTGCGCTGTAAATTTCTATGTTTCAATGCTTCTAAGTTTCAACGGCAGTTAATTGTCAAAAATGGAGGGTAAAGGAGTGCTTTCTCTGGGATTTGAACCCAGGACCTCTCACATATTCCAGCCAATAAACGGGAAGTGAGAATCCTACCTCTGAACCAATGCTGGAGCCAAGCCCACTCAAGATGTACCCATAATCAAACCATGTGTTGGTCATTCGTGATAAACAAAGCGATTGAGACCGAGACTGCCCTGATTGCCTTTTCTACCTGCCTGTTGAAGTGCCGCACAATGCCGCTCCAGCAGTTATTGAGCACTGCGGACAGTAATGTATTGAAGCACCAAATGCCCATCGAGTGCAGCAGCAGAGTTGGTGGATTAATTTAGTGTGCGGCCTCAGATTTGGACAGTGTATCAGTAAAGGCACTGAGTTGACATGGAGGCAGCAAGTGATGCAACAACCGCCCCGGAACTGACTGTTTGAGTCTGCGACTGTGGCCTGTGTTGTTTGGACCAGGGGTTTACTGTCAGTTCATAACACTAAGCAGTATCGGCCCCATTATATTTTCGGCCACATCCGCAGATTAGTGGCCGATGTCAGACAGATTGTTCCCTGTCTCACGGGGGTTCGCTGAGGCTCCAGCTCCCCTGATCACCAACTTCCCCAGTCTGTAGACGTAAACATGAAAAACCAAATCTCAGCCCAAACACACAGGTCTGCCGATCGATAAAGATCAAAGCAGTTCCGGAATCGAGCAAGACAACTGCAAAATAGACTAAGGGAGGGCGGAAACAATCAGAATTAGACACAGGCACAGACTTTACCTAAATGACCCATACTCTGCCTACACACAAACAGGCAGTTCCTACACAGAGTTAGACTGTGCCTACACAGACCCAGGCTGTGCCTACACAGACTCCGACTGTGTCTACACAGACCCAGACTGTGTCTATACAGACCCAGACTGTGTCTACACAGAACTAGACGGTGCCTACACAGACCCAGACTGTGCATACACAGACCTAGACTGTGCCTATACAGACCCAGACTGTGCCTACACAGAACTAGACCGTGCCTACACAGACCTAGACCGTGCCTACACAGACACAGACTGTGTCGACACAGACTCAGACTGTGTCTACACAGCCCCAGAATATGCCTGCACAGACTCTTCCTACACAGACCCAGACTGTGCCTATACAGACCAATACTATGCTGACACAGACTCCGACTGTGTCTACACAGATCCAGACTGTGTCTATACAGACCCAGACTGTGCCTACACAGACCTAGACCGTGCCTACACAGACCCAGTCTGTGCCTATACAGACCTAGACTGTGCCTATACAGACACGGACTGTGTCTACACAGACTCAGACTGCGTCTACACAGCCCCAGACTGTGCCTACACAGACCTAGACCGTGCCTACACAGACCTAGACCGTGCCTACACAGACCCAGACTGTGTCGACACAGACTCAGACTGTGTCTACACAGCCCCAGAATATGCCTGCACAGACTCTTCCTACACAGACCCAGACTGTGACTACACTGACCCAGACTGTGCCTATACAGACCCAGACGGTGCTGACACAGACTCCGACTGTGTCTACACAGATCCAGACTGTGTCTATACAGACGCAGACTGTGCCTACACAGACCTAGACCGTGCCTACACAGACCCAGACTGTGCCTATACAGACCTAGACTGTGCCAATACAGACACAGACTGTGCCTACACAGACCCAGGATGTGCCTTTACAGACTCAGACTGTGTCTACACAGACTCAGACTGCGTCTACACAGCCCAAGACTGTGCCTACACAGACCTAGACCGTGCCTACACAGACCTAGACCGTGCCTACACAGACCCAGTCTGTGTCGACACAGACTCAGACTGTGTCTACACAGCCCCAGAATATGCCTGCACAGACTCTTCCTACACAGACCCAGACTGTGACTACACTGACCCAGACTGTGCCTATACAGACCCGGACGGTGCTGACACAGACTCCGACTGTGTCTACACAGATCCAGACTATGTCTATGCAGACGCAGACTGTGCCTACACAGACCTAGACCGTGCCTACACAGACCCAGACTGTGCTTATACAGACCTAGACTGTGCCTATACAGACACAGACTGTGCCTACACAGACCCAGGATGTGCCTATACAGACTCAGACTGTGTCTACACAGACCCAGACTGTGCCTACACAGATTTAGACCATGCCTACACAGAACCAGACTGTGCATGCACAGACCCAGACTCCGCCTACATGGACTCAGACTCTGCCTACACAGACCCAGACTGTGCCTGCACAGACCCAGACTGCGCTATACTGACCCAGACTGTGCCTACACAGATCCAGACTGTGCGACACAGCCCCACACAGTGCGTACACAGACTCTTCCTACACAGACCCAGACTGTGCACGCACTGACCCAGACTGTGCCTACACTGACCCAGACTGTGCCTACACAGATCCAGACTGTGCTACACAGCCCCAGACTGTGCCTACACAGACCCAGACAGTTCCTACACAGACGCAGACTGTGTCTACACTGACCCATACTGTGCCTACACAGACCTAGACTGTGCCTACACAGACCCAGGCTGTGCCTACACAGACTCCGACTGTGTCTACACAGACCCAGACTGTGTCTCTACAGAACCAGACCGTGCCTACACAGACCTAGACCGTGCCTACACAGACCCAGACTGTGTCTACACAGACTCAGACTGTGTCTACACAGCCCCAGAATATGCCTGCACAGACTCTTCCTACACAGACCCAGACTGTGACTACACTGACCCAGACTGTGCCTATACAGACCCAGACGGTGCTGACACAGACTCCGACTGTGTCTACACAGATCCAGACTGTGTCTATACAGACGCAGACTGTGCCTACACAGACCTAAACCGTGCCTACACAGACCCAGACTGTGCCTTTACAGACTTAGACTGTGCCTATACAGACACAGACTGTGCCTACACAGACCCAGGATGTGCCTATACAGACTCAGACTGTGTCTACACAGACCTAGACTGTGCCTACACAGACCCAGGCTGTGCCTACACAGACACCGACTGTGTCTACACAGGCCCATACTGTGTCTCTACAGAACCAGACTGTGCCTATACAGACCTAGACCATGCCTACACAGACCCAGACTGTGCCTACACAGACCTAGACTGTGCCTTTACAGACCCAGACTGTGCCTACACAGACCTAGACCGTGCCTACACAAACCTAGACCGTGTCTACACAGATCCAGACTGTGTCTATACAGACCCAGACTGTACCTACACAGACGCAGGCTGTGCCTACACAGATTCAGGCTGTTTCTACAAAGACCCAGACTGTGCCTACACAGACCCAGACCATGCCTACACAGACCCAGACTGTGCCTGCACAGACCTAGGCTCCGCCTACATGTGCTCAGGCTCTGCCTACACAGACCCAGACTGTGCCTACACAGACCCAGAATGCGCTATACTGACCCAGACTGTGCCTACACAGATCCAGACTGTGCTACACAGCCCCAGAATGTGCCTACACAGAATCTTCCTACACAGACCCAGACTGTGCCTGCACTGACCCAGACTATGCGTACACAGACCCAGACTGTGCCTACACAGATCCAGACTGTGTCTACTCAGACCCAGACTGTCTCTATACAGACCCAGACTGTGTCTACACAGACCTAGACGGTGCCTACACAGACCCAGGCTGTGCCTATACAGACTCAGACTATGTCTACACAGACCCAGACTGTGCCTACACAGACACAGACCATGCCTACACAGACGCAGACTGTGTCTACACTGACCCAGACTCAGCCTACATGGACTCAGACTCTGCCTACACTGACCCAGACTGGGTCTACATAGATCCAGACTGTGCTACACAGCCCCAGAGTGTGCCTACACAGACCCAGACAGTTCCTACACAGACGCAGACTGTGTCTACACTGACCCATACTGTGCCTACACAGACCTAGACTGTGCCTACACAGACCCAGGCTGTGCCTACACAGACTCCGACTGTGTCTACACAGACCCAGACTGTGTCTCTACAGAACCAGACTCTGCCTATACAGACCTAGACCATGCCTACACAGACCCAGACTTTGCCTACACAGACCTAGACTGTGCCTATACAGACCCAGACTGTGCCTACACAGACCTAGACCGTGCCTACACAGACCTAGACCGTGTCTACACAGACCCAGACTGTGTCTATACAGACCCAGACTGTACCTACACAGACCCAGGCTGTGCCTACACAGATTCAGGCTGTTTCTACACAGACCCAGACTGTGCCTACACAGACCCAGACCATGCCTACACAGACCCAGTCTGTGCCTGCACAGACCTAGACTCCGCCTACATGTGCACAGGCTCTGCCTACACAGACCCAGACTGTGCCTACACAGACCCAGAATGCGCTATACTGACCCAGACTGTGCCTACACAGATCCAGACTGTGCTACACAGCCCCAGAATGTGCCTACACAGAATCTTCCTACACAGACCCAGACTGTGCCTGCACTGACCGAGACTATGCGTACTCAGACCCAGACTGTGTCTATACAGACCCAGACTGTGTCTACACAGACCTAGACGGTGCCTACACAGACCCAGACTGTGCCTACACAGACCTAGACTCTGCCTATACAGACCCAGACTGTGCCTACACAGACCTAGACCGTGCCTACACAGACCTAGACCGTGCCTACACAGACCCAGACTGTGTCTACACAGCCCCAGAATATGCCTGCACAGAAACTTCCGACACAGACCCAGACTGTGACTGCACAGACCCAGACTGGGTCTATACAGTCCCAGACTGTGCCTACACAGACCCAGGCTGTGCCTATACAGACTCAGACTGTGTCTACACAGACCCAGACTGTGCCTACACAGACACAGACCATGCCTACACAGACCCAGACTGCACCTGCACAGACCCAGACTCCGCCTACATGGACTCAGACTCTGCCTACACAGACCCAGACTGTGCCTACACAGACCCATCCTGCGCTATACTGACACAGACTGTGCCTACACAGATCCAGACTGTGCTACACAGCCCCAGACTGTGCCTACACAGACCCAGACAGTTCCTACACAGACCCAGACTGTGTCTACACTGACCCAGACTGTGCCTACACAGACCTAGACTGTGCCTACACAGACCCAGGCTGTGGCTACACAGACTCCGACTGTGTCTACACAGACCCAGACTGTGTCTATACAGAACCAGACTGTGCCTACACAGACCTAGACCATGCCTACACAGACCCAGACTGTGCCTATACAGACCTAGACTGTACCTATACAGACCTAGACTGTGCCTACCCAGACCTAGACCGTGCCTACACAGACCCAGACTGTGCCTGCACAGACCCAGACTCCGCCTACATGGACTCAGACTCTGCCTACACAGACCCAGACTGTGCCTACACAGACCCATACTGCGCTATACTGACCCAGACTGTGTCTACACAGATCCAGACTGTGCTACACAGCCCCAGAATGTGCCTACACAGAATCTTCCTACACAGACCCAGACTGTGCCTGCACTGACCGAGACTATGCCTACACAGACCCAGACTGTGTCTACGCAGATCCAGACTGTGCTACACAGCCCCAGACTGTGCCTACACAGACTCAGACAGTTCCTACACAGACCCAGACTGTGTCTACACTGACCTAGACTGTGCCTACACAGACCCAGACTGTGGCTATACAGAACCAGACTGTGCCTACACAGACCTAGACCGTGCCTAAACAGACATAGACCGTGCCGACACAGACCCAGACTGTGTCTATAGAGACCCAGACTGTGTCTACACTGACATAGACCGTGCCTACACAGACACAGACTGTGCCTATACAGACCTAGACTGTGCCTATACAGACCCAGACTGTGCCTACACAGACCTAGACCGTGCCTACACAGACCTAGGCCGTGCCTACACAGACCCAGACTGTGTCTATACAGACCCAGACTGTGCCTACACAGACCCAGGCTGTGCCTATACAGACTCAGACTGTGTCTACACAGACCCAGGCTGTGCCTACACAGACACAGACCATGCCTACACAGACCCAGACTGTGCCTGCACAGACCCAGACTCCGCCTACATGGACTCAGACTCTGCCTACACAGACCCAGACTGTGCCTACACAGACCCAGAATGCGCTATACTGACCCAGACTGTGCCTACACAGATCCGGACTGTGCTACACAGTCCCAGAATGTGCCTACACAGATTATTCCTACACAGACCCAGCCTGTGCCTGCACTGACCGAGACTATGCGTACACAGACCCAGACTGTGCCTACACAGACCCAGGCTGTGGCTACACAGACCCAGGCTGTGCCTATACAGACCTAGACTGTACCTATACAGACCCAGACTGTGCCTAAACAGACCTAGACCGTGCCTACACAGACACAGACTGTGTCTATACAGAACAGACTGTGTCTACACAGACCTAGACCGTGCCTACACAGACACAGACTGTGCCTATACAGACCCAGACTGTGTCTACACAGACTCAGACTGTGTCTACACAGCCCCAGAATATGCCTGCACAGACTCTTCCGACACAGACCCAGACTGTGACTACATTGACCCAGACTGTGCCTATACAGACCCAGACGGTGCTGACACAGACTCCGACTGTGTCTACACAGATTCAGACTGTGTCTATACAGACGCAGACTGTGCCTACACAGACCCAGACTGTGCCTATACAGACCTAGACTGTGCCAATACAGACACAGACTGTGCCTACACAGACCCAGGATGTGCCTTTACAGACTCAGACTGTGTCTACACAGACTCAGACTGCGTCTACACAGCCCCAGACTGTGCCTACACAGACCTAGACCGTGCCTACACAGACCTAGACCGTGCCTACACAGACCCAGTCTGTGTCGACACAGACTCAGACTGTGTCTACACAGCCCCAGAATATGCCTGCACAGACTCTTCCTACACAGACCCAGACTGTGACTACACTGACCCAGACTGTGCCTATACAGACCCGGACGGTGCTGACACAGACTCCGACTGTGTCTACACAGATCCAGACTATGTCTATGCAGACGCAGACTGTGCCTACACAGACCTAGACCGTGCCTACACAGACCCAGACTGTGCTTATACAGACCTAGACTGTGCCTATACAGACACAGACTGTGCCTACACAGACCCAGGATGTGCCTATACAGACTCAGACTGTGTCTACAGAGACCCAGACTGTGCCTACACAGATTTAGACCATGCCTACACAGAACCAGACTGTGCATGCACAGACCCAGACTCCGCCTACATGGACTCAGACTCTGCCTACACAGACCCAGACTGTGCCTGCACAGACCCAGACTGCGCTATACTGACCCAGACTGTGCCTACACAGATCCAGACTGTGCGACACAGCCCCACACAGTGCGTACACAGACTCTTCCTACACAGACCCAGACTGTGCACACACTGACCCAGACTGTGGCTACACTGACCCAGACTGTGCCTACACAGATCCAGACTGTGCTACACAGCCCCAGACTGTGCCTACACAGACCCAGACAGTTCCTACACAGACGCAGACTGTGTCTACACTGACCCATACTGTGCCTACACAGACCTAGACAGTGCCTACACAGACCCTGGCTGTGCCTACACAGACTCCGACTGTGTCTACACAGACCCAGACTGTGTCTCTACAGAACCAGACCGTGCCTACACAGACCTAGACCGTGCCTTCACAGACCCAGACTGTGTCTACACAGACTCAGACTGTGTCTACACAGCCCCAGAATATGCCTGCACAGACTCTTCCTACACAGACCCAGACTGTGACTACACTGACCCAGACTGTGCCTATACAGACCCAGACGGTGCTGACACAGACTTCGACTGTGTCTACACAGATCCAGACTGTGTCTATACAGACGCAGACTGTGCCTACACAGACCTAAACCGTGCCTACACAGACCCAGACTGTGCCTATACAGACCTAGACTGTGCCTATACAGACACAGACTGTGCCTACACAGACCCAGGATGTGCCTATACAGACTCAGACTGTGTCTACACAGACCTAGACTGTGCCTACACAGACCCAGGCTGTGCCTACACAGACACCGACTGTGTCTACACAGGCCCATACTGTGTCTCTACAGAACCAGACTGTGCCTATACAGACCTAGACCATGCCTACACAGACCCAGACTGTGCCTACACAGACCTAGACTGTGCCTTTACAGACCCAGACTGTGCCTACACAGACCTAGACCGTGCCTACACAGACCTAGACCGTGTCTACACAGATCCAGACTGTGTCTATACAGACCCAGACTGTACCTACACAGACGCAGGCTGTGCCTATACAGATTCAGGCTGTTTCTACAAAGACCCAGACTGTGCCTACACAGACCCAGACCATGCCTACACAGACCCAGACTGTGCCTGCACAGACCTAGGCTCCGCCTACATGTGCTCAGGCTCTGCCTACACAGACCCAGACTGTGCCTACACAGACCCAGAATGCGCTATACTGACCCAGACTGTGCCTACACAGATCCAGACTGTGCTACACAGCCCCAGAATGTGCCTACACAGAATCTTCCTACACAGACCCAGACTGTGCCTGCACTGACCCAGACTATGCGTACACAGACCCAGACTGTGCCTACACAGATCCAGACTGTGTCTACTCAGACCCAGACTGTCTCTATACAGACCCAGACTGTGTCTACACAGACCTAGACGGTGCCTACACAGACCCAGGCTGTGCCTATACAGACTCAGACTATGTCTACACAGACCCAGACTGTGCCTACACAGACACAGACCACGCCTACACAGACGCAGACTGTGTCTACACTGATCCAGACTCAGCCTACATGGACTCAGACTCTGCCTACACTGACCCAGAGTGGGTCTACATAGATCCAGACTGTGCTACACAGCCCCAGAGTGTGCCTACACAGACCCAGACAGTTCCTACACATACGCAGACTGTGTCTACACTGACCCATACTGTGCCTACACAGACCTAGACTGTGCCTACACAGACCCAGGCTGTGCCTACACAGACTCCGACTGTGTCTACACAGACCCAGACTGTGTCTCTACAGAACCAGACTCTGCCTATACAGACCTAGACCATGCCTACACAGACCCAGACTTTGCCTACACAGACCTAGACTGTGCCTATACAGACCCAGACTGTGCCTACACAGACCTAGACCGTGCCTACACAGACCTAGACCGTGTCTACACAGACCCAGACTGTGTCTATACAGACCCAGACTGTACCTACACAGACCCAGGCTGTGCCTACACAGATTCAGGCTGTTTCTACACAGACCCAGACTGTGCCTACACAGACCCAGACCATGCCTACAAAGACCCAGTCTGTGCCTGCACAGACCTAGACTCCGCCTACATGTGCTCAGGCTCTGCCTACACAGACCCAGACTGTGCCTACACAGACCCAGAATGCGCTATACTGACCCAGACTGTGCCTACACAGATCCAGACTGTGCTACACAGCCCCAGAATGTGCCTACACAGAATCTTCCTACACAGACCCAGACTGTGCCTGCACTGACCAAGACTATGCGTACTCAGACCCAGACTGTGTCTATACAGACCCAGACTGTGTCTACACAGACCTAGACGGTGCCTACACAGACCCAGACTGTGCCTACACAGACCTAGACTCTGCCTATACAGACCCAGACTGTGCCTACACAGACCTAGACCGTGCCTACACAGACCTAGACCGTGCCTACACAGACCCAGACTGTGTCTACACAGCCCCAGAATATGCCTGCACAGAAACTTCCGACTCAGACCTAGACTGTGACTGCACAGACCCAGACTGGGTCTATACAGTCCCAGACTGTGCCTACACAGACCCAGGTTGTGCCTATACAGACTCAGACTGTGTCTACACAGACCCAGACTGTGCCTACACAGACACAGACCATGCCTACACAGACCCAGACTGCACCTGCACAGACCCAGACTCCGCCTACATGGACTCAGACTCTGCCTACACAGACCCAGACTGTGCCTACACAGACCCATCCTGCGCTATACTGACACAGACTGTGCCTACACAGATCCAGACTGTGCTACACAGCCCCAGACTGTGCCTACACAGACCCAGACAGTTCCTACACAGACCCAGACTGTGTCTACACTGACCCAGACTGTGCCTACACAGACCTAGACTGTGCCTACACAGACCCAGGCTGTGGCTACACAGACTCCGACTGTGTCTACACAGACCCAGACTGTGTCTATACAGAACCAGACTGTGCCTACACAGACCTAGACCATGCCTACACAGACCCAGACTGTGCCTATACAGACCTAGACTGTACCTATACAGACCTAGACTGTGCCTGCACAGACCTAGACCGTGCCTACACAGACCCAGACTGTGCCTGCACAGACCCAGACTCCGCCTACATGGACTCAGACTCTGCCTACACAGACCCAGACTGTGCCTACACAGACCCATACTGCGCTATACTGACCCAGACTGTGTCTACACAGATCCAGACTGTGCTACACAGCCCCAGAATGTGCCTACACAGAATCTTCCTACACAGACCCAGACTGTGCCTGCACTGACCGAGACTATGCCTACACAGACCCAGACTGTGTCTACGCAGATCCAGACTGTGCTACACAGCCCCAGACTGTGCCTACACAGACTCAGACAGTTCCTACACAGACCCAGACTGTGTCTACACTGACCTAGACTGTGCCTACACAGACCCAGACTGTGGCTATACAGAACCAGACTGTGCCTACACAGACCTAGACCGTGCCTAAACAGACCTAGACCGTGCCGACACAGACCCAGACTGTGTCTATAGAGACCCAGACTGTGTCTACACTGACATAGACCGTGCCTACACAGACACAGACTGTGCCTATACAGACCTAGACTGTGCCTATACAGACCCAGACTGTGCCTACACAGACCTAGACCGTGCCTACACAGACCTAGGCCGTGCCTACACAGACCCAGACTGTGTCTATACAGACCCAGACTGTGCCTACACAGACCCAGGCTGTGCCTATACAGACTCAGACTGTGTCTACACAGACCCAGGCTGTGCCTACACAGACACAGACCATGCCTACACAGACCCAGACTGTGCCTGCACAGACCCAGACTCCACCTACATGGACTCAGACTCTGCCTACACAGACCCAGACTGTGCCTACACAGACCCAGAATGCGCTATACTGACCCAGACTGTGCCTACACAGATCCGGACTGTGCTACACAGTCCCAGAATGTGCCTACACAGATTATTCCTACACAGACCCAGCCTGTGCCTGCACTGACCGAGACTATGCGTACACAGACCCAGACTGTGCCTACACAGACCCAGGCTGTGGCTACACAGACCCAGGCTGTGCCTATACAGACCTAGACTGTACCTATACAGACCCAGACTGTGCCTAAACAGACCTAGACCGTGCCTACACAGACCCAGACTGTGTCTATACAGAACAGACTGTGTCTACACAGACCTAGACCGTGTCTACACAGACACAGACTGTGCCTATACAGACCCAGATTGTGCCTACACAGACTTAGACCGTGCCTACACTTACCTAGGCCGTGCCTACACAGACCCAGGCTGTGCCTATACAGACTCAGACTGTGTCTACACAGACCCAGGCTGTGCCTACACAGACTCAGACCATGCCTACACAGACCCAGACTGTGCCTGCACAGACCCAGACTCCGCCTACATGCACTCAGACTCTGCCTACACAGATCCAGACTTTGCCTGCACAGACCCAGACTGCGCTCTACTGACCCAGACTGTGCCGACACAGATCCAGACTGTGCTACGCAGCCCGAGAAAGTGCCTACACAGACTCTTCGTACACAGACCCAGACTGTGCCTACACTGACCCAGACTCTGCCTACACAGACCCAGACTGTGCCTACACAGATCCGGACTGTGCTACACAGCCCCAGACTGTGCCTACACAGACTCTTCCTACACAGACCCAGACTGTGCCTACACTGACCCAGACTGTGCCTACACAGACCCAGACTGTGCCTACACAGATCCAGACTGTGCTACACAGTCCCAGACTGTGCCTACACAGACCCATACTGTGCCTACACAGAACTAGACTGTGTGTACACAGACCCAGGCTGTGCCTACACAGACTCCGACTGTGTCTACACAGACCAGACTGTGTCTATACAGAACCAGACTGTGCCTATACAGACCTAGACCATGCCTACACAGACCCAGACTGTGCCTACACAGACCTAGACTGTGCCTATACAGACCCAGACTGTACCTACACAGACCTAGACCGTGCCTACACAGACCTAGACCGTGTCTACACAGACCCAGACTGTGTCTATAAAGACCCAGACTGTGCCTACACAGACCCAGACCATGCCTACACAGACCCAGAAATGCCTGCACAGACCCAGACTTCGCCTACATGTACTCAGACTCTGCCTACACAGATCCGGACTGTGCCTACACAGACCCAGAATGCGCTATACTGACCCAGACTGTGCCTACACAGATCCAGACTGTGCTACACAGTCCCGGAATGTGCCTACTCAGACTCTTCCTTCACAGACCCAGCCTGCGCCTGCACTGACTGAGACTATGCGTACACAGACACAGACTGTGCCTACACAGACCCATACTGCGCTATACTGACCCAGACTGTGTCTACACAGATCCAGACTGTGCTACACAGCCCCAGAATGTGCCTACACAGAATCTTCCTACACAGACCCAGACTGCGCCTGCACTGACCGAGACTATGCCTACACAGACCCAGACTGTGTCTACGCAGATCCAGACTGTGCTACACAGCCCCAGACTGTGCTTACACAGACTCAGACAGTTCCTACGCAGACCCAGACTGTGTCTACACTGACCCAGACTGTGCCTACACAGACCTAGACTGTGCCTACACAGACCCAGGCTGTGGCTACACAGACTCCGACTGTGTCTACACAGACCCAGACTGTGGCTATACAGAACCAGACTGTGCCTACACAGACATAGACCGTGCCTAAACAGACCTAGACCGTGCCGACACAGACCCAGACTGTGTCTATAGAGACCCAGACTGTGTCTACACTGACATAGACCGTGCCTACACAGACACAGACTGTGCCTATACAGACCTAGACTGTGCCTATACAGACCCAGACTGTGCCTACACAGACCTAGACCGTGCCTACACAGACCTAGGCCGTGCCTACACAGACCCAGACTGTGTCTATACAGACCCAGACTGTGCCTACACAGACCCAGGCTGTGCCTATACAGACTCAGACTGTGTCTACACAGACCCAGGCTGTGCCTACACAGACACAGACCATGCCTACACAGACCCAGACTGTGCCTGCACAGACCCAGACTCCGCCTATATGGACTCAGACTCTGCCTACACAGACCCAGACTGTGCCTACACAGACCCAGAATGCGCTATACTGACCCAGACTGTGCCTACACAGATCCGGACTGTGCTACACAGTCCCAGAATGTGCCTACACAGATTATTCCTACGCAGACCCAGCCTGTGCCTGCACTGACCGAGACTATGCGTACACAGACCCAGACTGTGCCTACACAGACCCAGGCTGTGGCTACACAGACCCAGGCTGAGCCTATACAGACCTAGACTGTACCTATACAGACCCAGACTGTGCCTAAACAGACCTAGACCGTGCCTACACAGACCCAGACTGTGTCTATACAGAACAGACTGTGTCTACACAGACCTAGACCGTGCCTACACAGACACAGACTGTGCCTATACAGACCCAGATTGTGCCTACACAGACTTAGACCGTGCCTACACATACCTAGGCCGTGCCTACACAGACCCAGGCTGTGCCTATACAGACTCAGACTGTGTCTACACAGACCCAGGCTGTGCCTACACAGACTCAGACCATGCCTACACAGACCCAGACTCTGCCTGCACAGACCCAGACTCCGCCTACATGCACTCAGACTCTGCCTACACAGATCCAGACTTTGCCTGCACAGACCCAGACTGGCTCTACTGACCCAGACTGTGCCGACACAGATCCAGAATGTGCTACACAGCCCGAGAAAGTGCCTACACAGACTCTTCGTACACAGACCCAGACTGTGCCTACACTGACCCAGACTCTGCCTACACAGACCCAGACTGTGCCTACACAGATCCGGACTGTGCTACACAGCCCCAGACTGTGCCTACACAGACTCTTCCTACACAGACACAGACTGTGCCTACACTGACCCAGACTGTGCCTACACAGACCCAGACTGTGCCTACACAGATCCAGACTGTGCTACACAGTCCCAGACTGTGCCTACACAGACCCATACTGTGCCTACACAGAACTAGACTGTGTGTACACAGACCCAGGCTGTGCCTACACAGACTCCGACTGTGTCTACACAGACCAGACTGTGTCTATACAGAACCAGACTGTGCCTATACAGACCTAGACCATGCCTACACAGACCCAGACTGTGCCTACACAGACCTAGACTGTGCCTATACAGACCCAGACTGTACCTACACAGACCTAGACCGTGCCTAAACAGACCTAGACCGTGTCTACACAGACCCAGACTGTGTCTATAAAGACCCAAACTGTGCCTACACAGACCCAGACCATGCCTACACAGACCCAGAAATGCCTGCACAGACCCAGACTTCGCCTACATGTACTCAGACTCTGCCTACACAGATCCGGACTGTGCCTACACAGACCCAGAATGCGCTATACTGACCCAGACTGTGCCTACACAGATCCAGACTGTGCTACACAGTCCCGGAATGTGCCTACTCAGACTCTTCCTTCACAGACCCAGCCTGCGCCTGCACTGACCGAGACTATGCGTACACAGACACAGACTGTGCCTACACAGACTCCGACTGTGTCTACACAGACCCAGACTGTGTCTATACAGACCCAGACTGTGTCTACACAGACCGAGACCATGCCTGCACAGACCCAGACTGTGCCTATACAGACGTAGACTGTGCCTATACAGACCCAAACTGTGCCTGCACAGACCTAGACCGTGCCTACGCAGACCTAGACCGTGCCTACACAGATCCAGACTGTGTCTATACAGTCCCAGACTGTGCCTACACAGACCCAGGCTGTGCCTATACAGACTCAGACTGTGTCTACACAAACCCAGACTCCACCTACATGGACTCAGACTCTGCCTACACAGACACAGACTGTGCCTACACAGACCCACACTGCGCTATACTGACCCAGACTGTGCCTACAGAGATCCCGACTATGCTACACAGCCCCAGAATGTGCCTACACAGAATCTTCCTACACAGAACCAGACTGTGCCTACACTGACACAGACTTTGCCTACACAGACCCAGACTTTACCTACACAGATCCAGACTGTGCTACACAGCCCCAGACAGTTCCTACACAGACCCAGACAGTTCCTACACAGACCCAGACAGTGTCTACACTGACCCAGACTGTGCCTACACAGACCTAGACTGTGCCTACACAGATCCAGACTGTGCTACACAGCCCCAGACTGTGCCTACACAGACCCATACTGTGCCTACATAGACCTAGACTGTGTGTATACAGACCCAAGCTGTGCCTACACAGATTCCGACTCTGTCTACACAGAACCAGACTGTGCCTATACAGAACCAGACTGTGCCTATACAGACCTAGACCATGCCTACACAGACCCAGACTTTGCTACACAGACCTAGACTGTGCCTATACAGATCCAGACTGTGCCTACACAGACCTAGACCGTGTCTACACAGACCCAGACTGTGTCTGTACAGACCCAGACTGTGCCTACACAGACCCAGGCTGTGCCTACACAGACCCAGACTCTGCCTACACAGACTCAGACTGTGTCTACACAGACCCAGACTGTGCCTACGCAGACCCAGACCAGGCCTACACAGACCCAGACTGTGCCTGCACAGACGCAGACTCCGCCTACAGAGACCTAGACCGTGCCTACACAGACACAGACTGTGCCTATACAGACCTAGACTGTGCCTATACAGACCCAGACTGTGCCTACACAGACCTAGACCGTGCCTACACAGACCTAGACCGTGCCTACACAGACCCAGACTGCGTCTATACAGTCCCAGACTGTGCCTACACAGACCCAGGCTGTGCCTATACAGATTCAGACTGTGTCTACACAGACCCAGACTGTGCCTACGCAGACCCAGACCAGGCCTACACAGACCCAGACAGTGCCTGCACAGTCGCAGACTCCGCCTACATGGACTCAGACTCTGCCTACACAGACCCAGACTGTGCCTACACAGACCCAGAATGCGCTATACTGACCCAGAGTGTGCCTACACAGATCCAGACTGTGCTACACAGTCCCAGAATGTACCTTCACAGATTCTTCCTACACAGACCCAGCCTGTGCCTGCACTGACCGAGACTATGCGTACACAGACCCAGACTGTGCCTACACAGACTCCGACTGTGTCTACACAGGCCCAGACTGTGTCTATACAGACTCAGACTGTGTCTACACAGACCGAGACCGTGCCTACACAGACCCAGACCATGCCTACACAGACCCAGACTGTGCCAGCACAGACCCAGACTCCGCCTACATGGACTCAGACTCGGCCTACACAGACCCAGACTGTGCCTACACAGACCCAAACTGCGCTATACTGACCTAGACTGTGCCTACACAGATCCAGACTGTGCTACACAGCCCCAGAATGTGCCTGCACAGACACTTCCCACACAGACCCAGACTGTGTTTACACTGACCCAGACTGTGCATAAACAGACCTAGACTGTGCCTACACAGACCCAGGCTGTGGCTACACAGACTCCGACTGTGTCTACACAGAACAAGACTGTGTCTATACAGAACCAGACTTTGCCTACACAGACCTAGACCATGCCTACACAGACACAGACTGTGCCTATACAGACCTAGACTGTACCTATACAGACCCAGGCTGTGCCTACACAGACCTAGACCGTGCCTACACAGACCTAGACCTTGCTTACACAGACCCAGACTGTGTCTATACAGAGCCAGACTGGGTCTACAGAGACCTAGACCGTGCCTACACAGACACAGACTGTGCCTATACAGACCTAGACTGTGCCTATACAGACCCAGACTGTGCCTACACAGACCTAGACCGTGCCTACACAGACCCAGACTGTGCCGGCACAGACCCAGACTCCGCCTACATGGACTCAGACTCTGCCTGCACAGGCCCAGACTGTGCCTACACAGACCCATACTGCGCTATACTGACCCAGACTGTGCCTGCACAGATCCAGATTGTGCTACACAGTCCCAGAATGTGCCTACACAGAATCTTCCTACACAGACCCAGACTGTGCCTGCACTGACCGACACTATGCCTACACAGACCCAGACTGTGCCTACACAGATCCAGACTGTGCTACACAGCCCCAGACTGTGCCTACACAGACCCAGACAGTTCCTACACAGACCCAGACTGTGTCTACACTGACCCAGACTGTGCCTACACAGACCTAGACTGTGCCTACACAGACCCAGGCTGTGGCTACACAGACTCCGACTCTGTCTACACAGACCCAGACTGTGGCTATACAGAACCAGACTGTGCCTACACAGACCTGGACCATGTCTACACAGACCCAGGCTGTGCCTATACAGACCTAGACTGTACCTATACAGACCCAGACTGTGCCTAAACAGACCTAGACCGTGCCTACACAGACCCAGACTGTGTCTATACAGACCGAGACTGTGTGTACACAGACCTAGACCGTGCCTACACAGACACAGACTGTGCCTATACAGACTCAGATTGTGCCTACACAGACCTAGACCGTGCCTACACATACCTAGGCCGTGCCTACACAGACCCAGTCTGTGTCTATACAGACCCAGACTCTGCCTACACAGACCCAGGCTGTGCCTATACAGACTCAGACTGTGTCTACACAGACCCAGGCTGTGCCGACACAGACTCAGACAATGCCTACACAGACCCAGACTGTGCCTGCACAGACCCAGACTCCGCCTACATGCACTCAGACTCTGCCTACACGGATCCAGACTGTGCCTGCACAGACCCAGACTGCGCTGTACTGACCCAGACTGTGCCGACACAGATCCAGACTGTGCTACGCAGCCCCAGAAAGTGCCTACACAGAATCTTCGTACACAGACCCAGACTGTGCCTACACTGACCCAGACTGTGCCTACACAGACCCAGACTGTGCCTACACAGATCCAGACTGTGCTACACAGCCCCAGACTGTGCCTACACAGACCCATACTGTGCCTACACAGACCTAGACTGTGTGTACACAGACCCAGGCTGCGCCTACACAGACTCCGACTGTGTCTACACAGACCAGACTGTGTCTATACAGAACCAGACTGTGCCTATACAGACCTAGACCATGCCTACACAGACCCAGACTGTGCCTACACAGACCTAGACTCTGCCTATACAGACCCAGACTGCGCCTACACAGACCTAGACCGTGCCTACACAGACCTAGACCGTGTCTACACAGACCCAGACTGTGTCTATACAGACCCAGACTGTGCCTACACAGACCCAGACCATGCCTACACAGACCCAGACTCTGCCTACACAGACCCAGACTGTGCCGACACAGATCCAGACTGTGCTACGCAGCCCCAGAATGTGCCTACATAAACTCTTCCTACACAGACCCAGACTGTGCCTACACTGACACAGACTGTGCCTACACAGACCAAGACTGTGCCTACACAGATCCAGACTGTGCTACACAGCCCCACACTGTGCCTACACAGACCCATACTGTGCCTACACAGACCGAGACTGTGTGTATACAGACCCAAGCTGTGCCTACACAGACTCCGACTATGTCTACACAGAACCAGACTGTGCCTATACAGAACCAGACTGTGCCTATACAGACATAGACCATGCCTACACAGACCCAGACTCTGCCTACACAGAACTAGACTGGGGCTATACAGATCCAGACTGTGCCTACACAGACCTAGACCGTGCCTACACAGACCTAGACCGTGTCTACACAGACCCAGACTGTGTCTGTACAGACCCAGACTGTGCCTACACAGACCCAGGCTGTGCCTACACAGACTCAGGCTGTTTCTACACAGACCCAGACTGTGCCTACACAGACACAGACCATGCCTACACAGACCCAGACTGTGCCTGCACAGACCCGGACTCCGCCTACATGTACTCAGACTCTGCCTACACAGACCCAGACTGTGCCTACACAGACCCAGAATGCGCTATACTGACCCAGACTGTGCCTACACAGATCCGGACTGTGCTACACAGTCCCAGAATGTGCCTACACAGATTCTTCCTACACAGACCCAACCTGTGCCTGCACTGACCGAGACTATGCGTACACAGACCCAGACTGTGCCTACACAGACTCCGACTGTGTCTACACAGACCCAGACTGTGTCTATACAGACTCAGACTGTGTCTACACAGACCGAAACATTGCCTACACAGACCCAGACCATGCCTACACAGACCCAGACTGTGCCTGCACAGACCCAGACTCCGCCTACATGGACTCAGACTCGGCCTACACAGACCCAGACTGTGCCTACACAGGCCCAAACTGCGCTATACTGACCTAGACTGTGCCTACACAGATCCAGACTGTGCTACACAGCCCCAGAATGTGCCTGCACAGACTCTTCCTACACAGACCCAGACTGTGTCTACACTGACCCAGACTGTGCCTACACAGACCTAGACTGTGCCTACACAGACCCAGGCTGTGGCTACACAGACTCCGACTGTGTCTACACAGACCCAGACTGTGTCTATACAGAACCAGACTGTGCCTACACAGACCTAGACCATGCCTACACAGACCCAGACTGTGCCTATACAGACCTAGACTGTACCTATACAGACCCAGACTGTGCCTACACAGACCTAGACCGTGCCTACACAGACTTAGACCTTGCCTACACAGACCCAGACTGTGTCAATACAGACCCAGACTGGGTCTACAGAGACCTAGACCGTGCCGAGACAGACACAGACTGTGCCTATACAGACCTAGACTGTGCCTATACAGATCCAGACTGTGCCTACACAGACCTAGACCGTGCCTACACAGACCCAGACTGTGCCTGCACAGACCCAGACTCCGCCTACATGGACTCAGACTCTGCCTACACAGGCCCAGACTGTGCCTACACAGACCCATACTGCGCTATACTGACCCAGACTGTGACTACACATATCCAGACTGTGCTACACAGCCCCAGAATGTGCCTACACAGAATCATCCTGCACAGACCCAGACTGTGCCTGCACTGACCGAGACTATGCTTACACAGACCCAGACTGTGCCTACACAGATCCAGACTGTGCTACACAGCCCCAGACTGTGCCTACACAGACCCAGACAGTTCCTACACGTACCCAGACTGTGTCTACACTGACCCAGACTGTGCCTACACAGACCTAGACTGTGCCTACACAGACCCAGGCTATGGCTGCACAGACCCAGGCTGTGCCTATACAGACCTAGACTGTACCTATACAGACCCAGACTGTGCCTAAACAGACCTAGACCGTGCCTACACAGTCCAGACTGTGTCTAAACAGACCCAGACTGTGTCTACACAGACCTAGACTGTGCCTACACAGACACAGACTGTGCCTATACAGACCCAGATTGTGCCTACACAGACCTAGACCGTGCCTACACATACCTAGGCCGTGCCTACACAGACCCAGGCTGTGCCTATACAGACTCAGACTGTGTCTACACAGACCCAGGCTGTGCCTACACAGACTCAGACCATGCCTACACAGACCCAGACTCCGCCTACATGCACTCAGACTCTGCCTACACAGATCCAGACTTTGCCTGCACAGACCCAGACTGCGCTGTACTGACCCAGACTGTGCCGACACAGATCCAGACTGTGCTACGCAGCCCCAGAAAGTGCCTACCCAGATTCTTCGTACACAGACCCAGACTGTGCCTACACTGACCCAGACTCTGCCTACACAGACCCAGACTGTGCCTACACAGATCCAGACTGTGCTACACAGCCCCAGACTGTGCCTACACAGACTCTTCCTACACAGACCCAGACTGTGCCTAGACTGACCCAGACTGTGCCTACACAGACCCAGACTGTGCCTACACAGATCCAGACTGTGCTACACAGCCCCAGACTGGGCCTACACAGACCCATACTGTGCCTGCACAGACCTAGACTGTGTGTACACAGACCCAGGCTGTGCCTACACAGACTCCGACTGTGTCTACACAGACCAGACTGTGTCTATACAGAACCAGACTGTGCCTATACAGAACTAGACCATGCCTACACAGACCCAGACTGTGCCTACACAGACCTAGACTGTGCCTATACAGACACAGACTGTGCCTACACAGATCTAGACCGTGCCTACACAGACCTAGACCGTGTCTACACAGACCCAGACTGTGTCTATACAGACCCAGACTGTGCCTACACAGACCCAGACCATGCCTACACAGACCCAGACTGTGCCTGCACAGACCCAGACTTCGCCTACATGTACTCAGACTCTGCCTACACAGACCCAGACTGTGCCGACACAGACCCAGAATGCGCTATACTGACCCAGACTGTGCCTCCACAGATCCAGACTGTGCTGCACAGTCCCAGAATGTGCCTACACAGACTCTTCCTACACAGACCCAGCCTGCGCCTGCACTGACCGAGAGTATGCGTACACAGACCCAGACTGTGTCTATACAGACCCAGACTGTGTCTACACAGACCGAGACCGTGCCTACACAGACCTAGACTGTGCCTATACAGACGTAGACTGTGCCTATACAGACCCAGACTGTTGCTGCACAGACCTAGACCGTGCCTACGCAGACCTAGACCGTGCCTACACAGACCCATACAGTGTCTATACAGTCCCAGACTGTGCCTACACAGACCCAGGCTGTGCCTGTACAGACTCAGACTGTGTCTACACAGACCCAGACTCCGCTTACATGGACTCAGACTCTGCCTACACAGACCCAGACTGTGCCTACACAGACCCATACTGCGCTATACTGACCCAGACTGTGCCTACACAGATCCCGACTGTGCTACACAGCCCCAGAATGTGCCGACACAGAATCTTCCTACACAGAACCAGACTGTGCCTACACTGACACAGACTTTGCCTACACAGACCCAGACTTTACCTACACAGATCCAGACTGTGCTACACAGCCCCAGACTGTGCCTACACAGACCCAGACAGTTCCTACACAGACCCAGACTGTGTCTACACTGACCCAGACTGTGCCTACACAGACCTACACTGTGCCTACACAGATCCAGACTGTGCTACACAGTCCCAGACTGTGCCTACACAGACCCATACTGTGCCTACACAGACTTAGACTGTGTGTATACAGACCCAAGCTGTGCCGACACAGACTCCGACTCTGTCTACACAGAACCAGACTGTGCCTATACAGAACCAGACTGTGCCTATACAGACCTAGACCATACCTACACAGACCCAGACTCTGCCTACACAGACCTAGACTCTGCCTATACAGATCCAGACTGTGCCGACACAGACCTAGACCGTGCCTACACAGACCCAGACTGTGCCTACACAGATCCAGACTGTGCTACACAGCCCCAGACTGTGCCTACACAGACTCTTCCTACACAGACCCAGACTGTGCCTAGACTGACCCAGACTGTGCCTACACAGACCCAGACTGTGCCTACACAGATCCAGACTGTGCTACACAGCCCCAGACTGGGCCTACACAGACCCATACTGTGCCTACACAGACCTAGACTGTGTGTACACAGACCCAGGCTGTGCCTACACAGACTCCGACTGTGTCTACACAGACCAGACTGTGTCTATACAGAACCAGACTGTGCCTATACGGACCTAGACCATGCCTACACAGACCCAGACTGTGCCTACACAGACCTAGACTGTGCCTATACAGACCCAGACTGTGCCTACACAGACCTAGACCGTGCCTACACAGACCTAGACCGTGTCTACACAGACCCAGACTGTGTCTATACAGACCCAGACTGTGCCTACACAGACCCAGACCATGCCTACACAGACCCAGACTGTGCCTGCACAGACCCAGACTTCGCCTCCATGTACTCAGACTCTGCCTACACAGACCCAGACTGTGCTGACACCGACCCAGAATGCGCTATACTGACCCAGACTGTGCCTACACAGATCCAGACTGTGCTGCACAGTCCCAGAATGTGCCTACACAGACTCTTCCTACACAGACCCAGCCTGCGCCTGCACTGACCGAGACTATGCGTACACAAACACAGACTGTACCTACACAGACCGAGACCGTGCCTACACAGACCCAGACCATGCCTACACAGACCCAGACTGTGCCTGCACAGACCCAGACTCCGCCTACATGGACTCAGACTCGGCCTACACAGACCCACACTGTGCCTACACAGACCCAAACTGCGCTATACTGACCTAGACTGTGCCTACACAGATCCAGGCTGTGTTTACACTGACCCAGACTGTGCCTACACAGACCTAGACTGTGCCTACACAGACCCAGGCTGTGGCTACACAGACTCCGACTGTGTCTACACAGATCCAGACTGTGTCTATACAGAACCAGACTGTGCCTACACAGACCTAGACCATGCCTACACAGACCCAGACTGTGTCTATACAGACCCAGAATGGGTCTACAGAGACCTAGACCGTGCCTACACAGACACAGACTGTGCCTATACAGACCTAGACTGTACCTATACAGACCCAGACTGTGCCTACACAGACATAGACCGTGCCTACACAGACCTAGACCTTGCCTACACAGACCCAGACTGTGTCTATACAGACCCAGAATGGGTCTACAGAGACCTAGACCGTGCCTACACAGACCCAGACTGTGTCTATACAGACCCAGAATCGGTCTACAGAGACCTAGACCGTGCCTACACAGACACAGACTGTGCCTACACAGACCCAGACTGTGTCTATACAGACCCAGACTGGGTCTACAGAGACCTAGACCGTGCCTACACAGACACAGACTGTGCCTATACAGAACTAGACTGTGCCTATACAGACCCAGACTGTGCCTACACAGACCTAGACCGTGCCTACACAGATCCAGACTGTGCCTACACAGACCCATACTGCGCTATACTGACCCAGACTGTGCCTACACAGATCCAGACTGTGCTACACAGCCCCAGAATGTGCCTACACAGAATCTTCCTACACAGACCCAGACTGTGCCTGCACTGACCGAGACTATGCCTACACAGATCCAGACTGTGCTACACAGCCCCAGACTGTGCCTACACAGACCCAGACAGTTACTACACAGACCCAGACTGTGTCTACACTGACCCAGACTGTGCCTACACAGACCTAGACTGTGCCTACACAGACCCAGGCTGTGGCTACACAGACTCCGACTCTGTCTACACAGACCCAGACTGTGGCTATACAGAACCAGACTGTGCCTACACAGACCTGGACTATGTCTACACAGACGCAGGCTGTGCCTATACAGACCTAGACTGTACCTATACAGACCCAGACTGCGCCTAAACAGATCTAGACCGTGCCTACACAGACCCAGACTGTGTCTATACAGACCCAGACTGTGTCTACACAGAACTAGACCGTGCCTACACAGACACAGTCTGTGTCTATACAGACCCAGACTGTGCCTATACAGACCCAGGCTGTGCCTATACAGACTCAGACTGTGTCTACACAGACCCAGGCTGTGCCTACACAGACTCAGATCATGCCTACACAGACCCAGACTGTGCCTTACAGACCCACACTCCGCCTACATGCACTCAGACTCTGCCTACACAGATCCAGACTGTGCCTGCACAGACCCAGACTGCGCTGTACTGACCCAGACTGTGCCGACACAGATCCAGACTGTGCTACGCAGCCCCAGAAAGTGCCTACACAGAATCTTCGTACACAGACCCAGACTGTGCCGACACTGACCCAGACTCTGCCTACACAGACCCAGACTGTGCCGACACAGATCCAGACTATGCTACACAGCCCCAGACTGTGCCTACACAGACTATTCCTACACAGACCCAGACTTTGCCTACACTGACCCAGACTGTGCCTACACAGACCCAGACTGTGCCTACACAGATCCAGACTGTGCTACACAGCCCCAGACTGTGCCTACACAGACACATACTGTGCCTACACAGACCTAGACTGTGTGTACACAGACCCAGGCTGTGCCTACACAGACTCCGACTGTGTCTACACAGACCAGACTGTGTCTATACAGAACCAGACTGTGCCTATACAGAACTAGACCATGCCTACACAGACCCAGACTGTGCCTACACAGACCTAGACTGTGCCTATACAGACCCAGACTGTGCCTACACAGACATAGACCGTGCCTACACAGACCTAGACCTTGCCTACACAGACCCAGACTGTGTCTATACAGACCCAGAATGGGTCTACAGAGACCTAGACCGTGCCTACACAGACCCAGACTGTGTCTATACAGACCCAGAATCGGTCTACAGAGACCTAGACCGTGCCTACACAGACACAGACTGTGCCTACACAGACCCAGACTGTGTCTATACAGACCCAGACTGGGTCTACAGAGACCTAGACCGTGCCTACACAGACACAGACTGTGCCTATACAGAACTAGACTGTGCCTATACAGACCCAGACTGTGCCTACACAGACCTAGACCGTGCCTACACAGATCCAGACTGTGCCTACACAGACCCATACTGCGCTATACTGACCCAGACTGTGCCTACACAGATCCAGACTGTGCTACACAGCCCCAGAATGTGCCTACACAGAATCTTCCTACACAGACCCAGACTGTGCCTGCACTGACCGAGACTATGCCTACACAGATCCAGACTGTGCTACACAGCCCCAGACTGTGCCTACACAGACCCAGACAGTTACTACACAGACCCAGACTGTGTCTACACTGACCCAGACTGTGCCTACACAGACCTAGACTGTGCCTACACAGACCCAGGCTGTGGCTACACAGACTCCGACTCTGTCTACACAGACCCAGACTGTGGCTATACAGAACCAGACTGTGCCTACACAGACCTGGACCATGTCTACACAGACGCAGGCTGTGCCTATACAGACCTAGACTGTACCTATACAGACCCAGACTGCGCCTAAACAGACCTAGACCGTGCCTACACAGACCCAGACTGTGTCTATACAGACCCAGACTGTGTCTACACAGAACTAGACCGTGCCTACACAGACACAGTCTGTGTCTATACAGACCCAGACTGTGCCTATACAGACCCAGGCTGTGCCTATACTGACTCAGACTGTGTCTACACAGACCCAGGCTGTGCCTACACAGACTCAGATCATGCCTACACAGACCCAGACTGTGCCTTACAGACCCACACTCCGCCTACATGCACTCAGACTCTGCCTACACAGATCCAGACTGTGCCTGCACAGACCCAGACTGCGCTGTACTGACCCAGACTGTGCCGACACAGATCCAGACTGTGCTACGCAGCCCCAGAAAGTGCCTACACAGAATCTTCGTACACAGACCCAGACTGTGCCGACACTGACCCAGACTCTGCCTACACAGACCCAGACTGTGCCGACACAGATCCAGACTATGCTACACAGCCCCAGACTGTGCCTACACAGACTATTCCTACACAGACCCAGACTGTGCCTACACTGACCCAGACTGTGCCTACACAGACCCAGACTGTGCCTACACAGATCCAGACTGTGCTACACAGCCCCAGACTGTGCCTACACAGACACATACTGTGCCTACACAGACCTAGACTGTGTGTACACAGACCCAGGCTGTGCCTACACAGACTCCGACTGTGTCTACACAGACCAGACTGTGTCTATACAGAACCAGACTGTGCCTATACAGACCTAGACCATGCCTACACAGACCCAGACTGTGCCTACACAGACCTAGACTGTGCCTATACAGACCCAGACTGTGCCTACACAGACCTAGACAGTGCCTACACAGACCTAGACCGTGTCTACACAGACCCAGACTGTGTCTTTACAGACCCAGACTCTGCCTACACAGACCCAGACCATGCCTACACAGACCCAGACTCTGCCTGCACAGACCCAGACTTCGCCTACATGTACTCAGACTCTGCCTACACAGACCCAGACTGTGCCTAAACAGACCCAGAATGCGCTATACTGACCCATACTGTGCCTACACAGATCCAGACTGTGCTACACAGTCCCAGAATGTGCCTACACAGACTCTTCCTACACAGACCCAGCCTGCGCCTGCACTGACCGAGACTATGCGTACACAGACACAGACTGTGCCTACACAGACTCCGACTGTGTCTACACAGAACCAGACTGTGTCTATACAGACCCAGACTGTGTCTACACAGACCGAGACCGTTCCTACACAGACCCACACTGTGCCTATACAGAAGTAGACTGTGCCTATACAGACCCAGACTGTGCCTACACAGACCCAGGCTGTGCCTATAGAGACTCAGACTGTGTCTACACAGACCCAGACTCCGCCTACATGGACTCAGACTCTGCCTACACAGATCCAGACTGTGCATACACAGACCCATACTGCGCTATACTGACCCAGACTGTGCCTACACAGATCCCGACTGTGCTACACAGCCCCAGAATGTGCCTACACAGAATCTTCCTACACAGAACCAGACTGTGCCTACACTGACACAGACTTTGCCTACACAGACCCAGACTTTACCTACACAGATCCAGACTGTGTCTACACTGACCCAGACTGTGCCTACACAGACCTAGACTGTGCCTACACAGATCCAGACTGTGCTACACAGCCCCAGACTGTGCCTACACAGACCCATACTGTGCCTACACAGACCTAGACTGTGTGTATACAGACCCAAGCTGTGCCTACACAGACTCCGACTCTGTCTACACAGAACCAGACTGTGCCTATACAGACCCAGGCTGTGCCGACACAGACTCAGACAATGCCTACACAGACCCAGACTGTGCCTGCACAGACCCAGACTCCGCCTACATGCACTCAGACTCTGCCTACACAGATCCAGACTGTGCCTGCACAGACCCAGACTGCGCTGTACTGACCCAGACTGTGCCGACAGAGATCCAGACTGTGCTACGCAGCCCCAGAAAGTGCCTACACAGAATCTTCGTACACAGACCCAGACTGTGCCTACACTGACCCAGACTGTGCCTACACAGACCCAGACTGTGCCTACACAGATCCAGACTGTGCTACACAGCCCCAGACTGTGCCTACACAGACCCATACTGTGCCTACACAGACCTAGACTGTGTGTACACAGACCCAGGCTGCGCCTACACAGACTCCGACTGTGTCTACACAGACCAGACTGTGTCTATACAGAACCAGACTGTGCCTATACAGACCTAGACCATGCCTACACAGACCCAGACTGTGCCTACACAGACCTAGACTCTGCCTATACAGACCCAGACTGCGCCTACACAGACCTAGACCGTGCCTACACAGACCTAGACCGTGTCTACACAGACCCAGACTGTGTCTATACAGACCCAGACTGTGCCTACACAGACCCAGACCATGCCTACACAGACCCAGACTCTGCCTACACAGACCCAGACTGTGCCGACACAGATCCAGACTGTGCTACGCAGCCCCAGAATGTGCCTACATAAACTCTTCCTACACAGACCCAGACTGTGCCTACACTGACACAGACTGTGCCTACACAGACCAAGACTGTGCCTACACAGATCCAGACTGTGCTACACAGCCCCACACTGTGCCTACACAGACCCATACTGTGCCTACACAGACCTAGACTCTGCCTATACAGACCCAGACTGCGCCTACACAGACCTAGACCGTGCCTACACAGACCTAGACCGTGTCTACACAGACCCAGACTGTGTCTATACAGAACAAGACTGTGCCTATACAGACATAGACCATGCCTACACAGACCCAGACTCTGCCTACACAGAACTAGACTGGGGCTATACAGATCCAGACTGTGCCTACACAGACCTAGACCGTGCCTACACAGACCTAGACCGTGTCTACACAGACCCAGACTGTGTCTGTACAGACCCAGACTGTGCCTACACAGACCCAGGCTGTGCCTACACAGACTCAGGCTGTTTCTACACAGACCCAGACTGTGCCTACACAGACACAGACCATGCCTACACAGACCCAGACTGTGCCTGCACAGACCCGGACTCCGCCTACATGTACTCAGACTCTGCCTACACAGACCCAGACTGTGCCTACACAGACCCAGAATGCGCTATACTGACCCAGACTGTGCCTACACAGATCCGGACTGTGCTACACAGTCCCAGAATGTGCCTACACAGATTCTTCCTACACAGACCCAACCTGTGCCTGCACTGACCGAGACTATGCGTACACAGACCCAGACTGTGCCTACACAGACTCCGACTGTGTCTACACAGACCCAGACTGTGTCTATACAGACTCAGACTGTGTCTACACAGACCGAAACATTGCCTACACAGACCCAGACCATGCCTACACAGACCCAGACTGTGCCTGCACAGACCCAGACTCCGCCTACATGGACTCAGACTCGGCCTACACAGACCCAGACTGTGCCTACACAGGCCCAAACTGCGCTATACTGACCTAGACTGTGCCTACACAGATCCAGACTGTGCTACACAGCCCCAGAATGTGCCTGCACAGACTCTTCCTACACAGACCCAGACTGTGTCTACACTGACCCAGACTGTGCCTACACAGACCTAGACTGTGCCTACACAGACCCAGGCTGTGGCTACACAGACACCGACTGTGTCTACACAGACCCAGACTGTGTCTATACAGAACCAGACTGTGCCTACACAGACCTAGACCATGCCTACACAGACCCAGACTGTGCCTATACAGACCTAGACTGTACCTATACAGACCCAGACTGTGCCTACACAGACCTAGACCGTGCCTACACAGACTTAGACCTTGCCTACACAGACCCAGACTGTGTCAATACAGACCCAGACTGGGTCTACAGAGACCTAGACCGTGCCGAGACAGACACAGACTGTGCCTATACAGACCTAGACTGTGCCTATACAGATCCAGACTGTGCCTACACAGACCTAGACCGTGCCTACACAGACCCAGACTGTGCCTGCACAGACCCAGACTCCGCCTACATGGACTCAGACTCTGCCTACACAGGCCCAGACTGTGCCTACACAGACCCATACTGCGCTATACTGACCCAGACTGTGACTACACATATCCAGACTGTGCTACACAGCCCCAGAATGTGCCTACACAGAATCATCCTGCACAGACCCAGACTGTGCCTGCACTGACCGAGACTATGCTTACACAGACCCAGACTGTGCCTACACAGATCCAGACTGTGCTACACAGCCCCAGACTGTGCCTACACAGACCCAGACAGTTCCTACACGTACCCAGACTGTGTCTACACTGACCCAGACTGTGCCTACACAGACCCAGGCTGTGCCTATACTGACTCAGACTGTGTCTACACAGACCCAGGCTGTGCCTACACAGACTCAGATCATGCCTACACAGACCCAGACTGTGCCTTACAGACCCACACTCCGCCTACATGCACTCAGACTCTGCCTACACAGATCCAGACTGTGCCTGCACAGACCCAGACTGCGCTGTACTGACCCAGACTGTGCCGACACAGATCCAGACTGTGCTACGCAGCCCCAGAAAGTGCCTACACAGAATCTTCGTACACAGACCCAGACTGTGCCGACACTGACCCAGACTCTGCCTACACAGACCCAGACTGTGCCGACACAGATCCAGACTATGCTACACAGCCCCAGACTGTGCCTACACAGACTATTCCTACACAGACCCAGACTGTGCCTACACTGACCCAGACTGTGCCTACACAGACCCAGACTGTGCCTACACAGATCCAGACTGTGCTACACAGCCCCAGACTGTGCCTACACAGACACATACTGTGCCTACACAGACCTAGACTGTGTGTACACAGACCCAGGCTGTGCCTACACAGACTCCGACTGTGTCTACACAGACCAGACTGTGTCTATACAGAACCAGACTGTGCCTATACAGACCTAGACCATGCCTACACAGACCCAGACTGTGCCTACACAGACCTAGACTGTGCCTATACAGACCCAGACTGTGCCTACACAGACCTAGACAGTGCCTACACAGACCTAGACCGTGTCTACACAGACCCAGACTGTGTCTTTACAGACCCAGACTCTGCCTACACAGACCCAGACCATGCCTACACAGACCCAGACTCTGCCTGCACAGACCCAGACTTCGCCTACATGTACTCAGACTCTGCCTACACAGACCCAGACTGTGCCTAAACAGACCCAGAATGCGCTATACTGACCCATACTGTGCCTACACAGATCCAGACTGTGCTACACAGTCCCAGAATGTGCCTACACAGACTCTTCCTACACAGACCCAGCCTGCGCCTGCACTGACCGAGACTATGCGTACACAGACACAGACTGTGCCTACACAGACTCCGACTGTGTCTACACAGAACCAGACTGTGTCTATACAGACCCAGACTGTGTCTACACAGACCGAGACCGTTCCTACACAGACCCACACTGTGCCTATACAGAAGTAGACTGTGCCTATACAGACCCAGACTGTGCCTACACAGACCCAGGCTGTGCCTATACAGACTCAGACTGTGTCTACACAGACCCAGACTCCGCCTACATGGACTCAGACTCTGCCTACACAGATCCAGACTGTGCATACACAGACCCATACTGCGCTATACTGACCCAGACTGTGCCTACACAGATCCCGACTGTGCTACACAGCCCCAGAATGTGCCTACACAGAATCTTCCTACACAGAACCAGACTGTGCCTACACTGACACAGACTTTGCCTACACAGACCCAGACTTTACCTACACAGATCCAGACTGTGTCTACACTGACCCAGACTGTGCCTACACAGACCTAGACTGTGCCTACACAGATCCAGACTGTGCTACACAGCCCCAGACTGTGCCTACACAGACCCATACTGTGCCTACACAGACCTAGACTGTGTGTATACAGACCCAAGCTGTGCCTACACAGACTCCGTCTCTGTCTACACAGAACCAGACTGTGCCTATACAGACCCAGGCTGTGCCGACACAGACTCAGACAATGCCTACACAGACCCAGACTGTGCCTGCACAGACCCAGACTCCGCCTACATGCACTCAGACTCTGCCTACACAGATCCAGACTGTGCCTGCACAGACCCAGACTGCGCTGTACTGACCCAGACTGTGCCGACACAGATCCAGACTGTGCTACGCAGCCCCAGAAAGTGCCTACACAGAATCTTCGTACACAGACCCAGACTGTGCCTACACTGACCCAGACTGTGCCTACACAGACCCAGACTGTGCCTACACAGATCCAGACTGTGCTACACAGCCCCAGACTGTGCCTACACAGACCCATACTGTGCCTACACAGACCTAGACTGTGTGTACACAGACCCAGGCTGCGCCTACACAGACTCCGACTGTGTCTACACAGACCAGACTGTGTCTATACAGAACCAGACTGTGCCTATACAGACCTAGACCATGCCTACACAGACCCAGACTGTGCCTACACAGACCTAGACTCTGCCTATACAGACCCAGACTGCGCCTACACAGACCTAGACCGTGCCTACACAGACCTAGACCGTGTCTACACAGACCCAGACTGTGTCTATACAGACCCAGACTGTGCCTACACAGACCCAGACCATGCCTACACAGACCCAGACTCTGCCTACACAGACCCAGACTGTGCCGACACAGATCCAGACTGTGCTACGCAGCCCCAGAATGTGCCTACATAAACTCTTCCTACACAGACCCAGACTGTGCCTACACTGACACAGACTGTGCCTACACAGACCAAGACTGTGCCTACACAGATCCAGACTGTGCTACACAGCCCCACACTGTGCCTACACAGACCCATACTGTGCCTACACAGACCGAGACTGTGTGTATACAGACCCAAGCTGTGCCTACACAGACTCCGACTATGTCTACACAGAACCAGACTGTGCCTATACAGAACAAGACTGTGCCTATACAGACATAGACCATGCCTACACAGACCCAGACTCTGCCTACACAGAACTAGACTGGGGCTATACAGATCCAGACTGTGCCTACACAGACCTAGACCGTGCCTACACAGACCTAGACCGTGTCTACACAGACCCAGACTGTGTCTGTACAGACCCAGACTGTGCCTACACAGACCCAGGCTGTGCCTACACAGACTCAGGCTGTTTCTACACAGACCCAGACTGTGCCTACACAGACACAGACCATGCCTACACAGACCCAGACTGTGCCTGCACAGACCCGGACTCCGCCTACATGTACTCAGACTCTGCCTACACAGACCCAGACTGTGCCTACACAGACCCAGAATGCGCTATACTGACCCAGACTGTGCCTACACAGATCCGGACTGTGCTACACAGTCCCAGAATGTGCCTACACAGATTCTTCCTACACAGACCCAACCTGTGCCTGCACTGACCGAGACTATGCGTACACAGACCCAGACTGTGCCTACACAGACTCCGACTGTGTCTACACAGACCCAGACTGTGTCTATACAGACTCAGACTGTGTCTACACAGACCGAAACATTGCCTACACAGACCCAGACCATGCCTACACAGACCCAGACTGTGCCTGCACAGACCCAGACTCCGCCTACATGGACTCAGACTCGGCCTACACAGACCCAGACTGTGCCTACACAGGCCCAAACTGCGCTATACTGACCTAGACTGTGCCTACACAGATCCAGACTGTGCTACACAGCCCCAGAATGTGCCTGCACAGACTCTTCCGACACAGACCCAGACTGTGTCTACACTGACCCAGACTGTGCCTACACAGACCTAGACTGTGCCTACACAGACCCAGGCTGTGGCTACACAGACACCGACTGTGTCTACACAGACCCAGACTGTGTCTATACAGAACCAGACTGTGCCTACACAGACCTAGACCATGCCTACACAGACCCAGACTGTGCCTATACAGACCTAGACTGTACCTATACCGACCCAGACTGTGCCTACACAGACCTAGACCGTGCCTACACAGACTTAGACCTTGCCTACACAGACCCAGACTGTGTCAATACAGACCCAGACTGGGTCTACAGAGACCTAGACCGTGCCGAGACAGACACAGACTGTGCCTATACAGACCTAGACTGTGCCTATACAGATCCAGACTGTGCCTACACAGACCTAGACCGTGCCTACACAGACCCAGACTGTGCCTGCACAGACCCAGACTCCGCCTACATGGACTCAGACTCTGCCTACACAGGCCCAGACTGTGCCTACACAGACCCATACTGCGCTATACTGACCCAGACTGTGACTACACATATCCAGACTGTGCTACACAGCCCCAGAATGTGCCTACACAGAATCATCCTGCACAGACCCAGACTGTGCCTGCACTGACCGAGACTATGCTTACACAGACCATGACTGTGCCTACACAGATCCAGACTGTGCTACACAGCCCCAGACTGTGCCTACACAGACCCAGACAGTTCCTACACGTACCCAGACTGTGTCTACACTGACCCAGACTGTGCCTACACAGACCTAGACTGTGCCTACACAGACCCAGGCTATGGCTGCACAGACCCAGGCTGTGCCTATACAGACCTAGACTGTACCTATACAGACCCAGACTGTGCCTAAACAGACCTAGACCGTGCCTACACAGTCCAGACTGTGTCTAAACAGACCCAGACTGTGTCTACACAGACCTAGACTGTGCCTACACAGACACAGACTGTGCCTATACAGACCCAGATTGTGCCTACACAGACCTAGACCGTGCCTACACATACCTAGGCCGTGCCTACACAGACCCAGGCTGTGCCTATACAGACTCAGACTGTGTCTACACAGACCCAGGCTGTGCCTACACAGACTCAGACCATGCCTACACAGACCCAGACCCCGCCTACATGCACTCAGACTCTGCCTACACAGATCCAGACTTTGCCTGCACAGACCCAGACTGCGCTGTACTGACCCAGACTGTGCCGACACAGATCCAGACTGTGCTACGCAGCCCCAGAAAGTGCCTACCCAGACTCTTCGTACACAGACCCAGACTGTGCCTACACTGACCCAGACTCTGCCTACACAGACCCAGACTGTGCCTACACAGATCCAGACTGTGCTACACAGCCCCAGACTGTGCCTACACAGACTCTTCCTACACAGACCCAGACTGTGCCTAGACTGACCCAGACTGTGCCTACACAGACCCAGACTGTGCCTACACAGATCCAGACTGTGCTACACAGCCCCAGACTGGGCCTACACAGACCCATACTGTGCCTGCACAGACCTAGACTGTGTGTACACAGACCCAGGCTGTGCCTACACAGACTCCGACTGTGTCTACACAGACCAGACTGTGTCTATACAGAACCAGACTGTGCCTATACAGAACTAGACCATGCCTACACAGACCCAGACTGTGCCTACACAGACCTAGACTGTGCCTATACAGACACAGACTGTGTCTACACAGATCTAGACCGTGCCTACACAGACCTAGACCGTGTCTACACAGACCAAGACTGTGTCTATACAGACCCAGACTGTGCCTACACAGACCCAGACCATGCCTACACAGACCCAGACTGTGCCTGCACAGACCCAGACTTCGCCTACATGTACTCAGACTCTGCCTACACAGACCCAGACTGTGCCGACACAGACCCAGAATGCGCTATACTGACCCAGACTGTGCCTCCACAGATCCAGACTGTGCTGCACAGTCCCAGAATGTGCCTACACAGACTCTTCCTACACAGACCCAGCCTGCGCCTGCACTGACCGAGAGTATGCGTACACAGACCCAGACTGTGTCTATACAGACCCAGACTGTGTCTACACAGACCGAGACCGTGCCTACACAGACCTAGACTGTGCCTATACAGACGTAGACTGTGCCTATACAGACCCAGACTGTTGCTGCACAGACCTAGACCGTGCCTACGCAGACCTAGACCGTGCCTACACAGACCCAGACAGTGTCTATACAGTCCCAGACTGTGCCTACACAGACCCAGGCTGTGCCTGTACAGACTCAGACTGTGTCTACACAGACCCAGACTCCGCTTACATGGACTCAGACTCTGCCTACACAGACCCAGACTGTGCCTACACAGACCCATACTGCGCTATACTGACCCAGACTGTGCCTACACAGATCCCGACTGTGCTACACAGCCCCAGAATGTGCCGACACAGAATCTTCCTACACAGAACCAGACTGTGCCTACACTGACACAGACTTTGCCTACACAGACCCAGACTTTACCTACACAGATCCAGACTGTGCTACACAGCCCCAGACTGTGCCTACACAGACCCAGACAGTTCCTACACAGACCCAGACTGTGTCTACACTGACCCAGACTGTGCCTACACAGACCTACACTGTGCCTACACAGATCCAGACTGTGCTACACAGCCCCAGACTGTGCCTACACAGACCCATACTGTGCCTACACAGACTTAGACTGTGTGTATACAGACCCAAGCTGTGCCGACACAGACTCCGACTCTGTCTACACAGAACCAGACTGTGCCTATACAGAACCAGACTGTGCCTATACAGACCTAGACCATACCTACACAGACCCAGACTCTGCCTACACAGACCTAGACTCTGCCTATACAGATCCAGACTGTGCCGACACAGACCTAGACCGTGCCTACACAGACCCAGACTGTGCCTACACAGATCCAGAATGTGCTACACAGCCCCAGACTGTGCCTACACAGACTCTTCCTACACAGACCCAGACTGTGCCTAGACTGACCCAGACTGTGCCTACACAGACCCAGACTGTGCCTACACAGATCCAGACTGTGCTACACAGCCCCAGACTGGGCCTACACAGACCCATACTGTGCCTACACAGACCTAGACTGTGTGTACACAGACCCAGGCTGTGCCTACACAGACTCCGACTGTGTCTACACAGACCAGACTGTGTCTATACAGAACCAGACTGTGCCTATACGGAACTAGACCATGCCTACACAGACCCACACTGTGCCTACACAGACCTAGACTGTGCCTATACAGACCCAGACTGTGCCTACACAGACCTAGACCGTGCCTACACAGACCTAGACCGTGTCTACACAGACCCAGACTGTGTCTATACAGACCCAGACTGTGCCTACACAGACCCAGACCATGCCTACACAGACCCAGACTGTGCCTGCACAGACCCAGACTTCGCCTCCATGTACTCAGACTCTGCCTACACAGACCCAGACTGTGCTGACACCGACCCAGAATGCGCTATACTGACCCAGACTGTGCCTACACAGATCCAGACTGTGCTGCACAGTCCCAGAATGTGCCTACACAGACTCTTCCTACACAGACCCAGCCTGCGCCTGCACTGACCGAGACTATGCGTACACAAACACAGACTGTGCCTACACAGACCGAGACCGTGCCTACACAGACCCAGACCATGCCTACACAGACCCAGACTGTGCCTGCACAGACCCAGACTCCGCCTATATGGACTCAGACTCGGCCTACACAGACCCACACTGTGCCTACACAGACCCAAACTGCGCTATACTGACCTAGACTGTGCCTACACAGATCCAGGCTGTGTTTACACTGACCCAGACTGTGCCTACACAGACCTAGACTGTGCCTACACAGACCCAGGCTGTGGCTACACAGACTCCGACTGTGTCTACACAGATCCAGACTGTGTCTATACAGAACCAGACTGTGCCTACACAGACCTAGACCATGCCTACACAGACCCAGACTGGGTCTATACAGACCCAGAATGGGTCTACAGAGACCTAGACCGTGCCTACACAGACACAGACTGTGCCTATACAGACCTAGACTGTACCTATACAGACCCAGACTGTGCCTACACAGACATAGACCGTGCCTACACAGACCTAGACCTTGCCTACACAGACCCAGACTGTGTCTATACAGACCCAGAATGGGTCTACAGAGACCTAGACCGTGCCTACACAGACCCAGACTGTGTCTATACAGACCCAGAATCGGTCTACAGAGACCTAGACCGTGCCTACACAGACACAGACTGTGCCTACACAGACCCAGACTGTGTCTATACAGACCCAGACTGGGTCTACAGAGACCTAGACCGTGCCTACACAGACACAGACTGTGCCTATACAGAACTAGACTGTGCCTATACAGACCCAGACTGTGCCTACACAGACCTAGACCGTGCCTACACAGATCCAGACTGTGCCGGCACAGACCCAGACTCCGCCTACATGGACTCAGACTCTGCCTACACAGGCCCAGACTGTGCCTACACAGACCCATACTGCGCTATACTGACCCAGACTGTGCCTACACAGATCCAGACTGTGCTACACAGCCCCAGAATGTGCCTACACAGAATCTTCCTACACAGACCCAGACTGTGCCTGCACTGACCGAGACTATGCCTACACAGATCCAGACTGTGCTACACAGCCCCAGACTGTGCCTACACAGACCCAGACAGTTACTACACAGACCCAGACTGTGTCTACACTGACCCAGACTGTGCCTACACAGACCTAGACTGTGCCTACACAGACCCAGGCTGTGGCTACACAGACTCCGACTCTGTCTACACAGACCCAGACTGTGGCTATACAGAACCAGACTGTGCCTACACAGACCTGGACCATGTCTACACAGACGCAGGCTGTGCCTATACAGACCTAGACTGTACCTATACAGACCCAGACTGCGCCTAAACAGACCTAGACCGTGCCTACACAGACCCAGACTGTGTCTATACAGACCCAGACTGTGTCTACACAGAACTAGACCGTGCCTACACAGACACAGTCTGTGTCTATACAGACCCAGACTGTGCCTATACAGACCCAGGCTGTGCCTATACAGACTCAGACTGTGTCTACACAGACCCAGGCTGTGCCTACACAGACTCAGACCATGCCTACACAGACCCAGACTGTGCCTTACAGACCCACACTCCGCCTACATGCACTCAGACTCTGCCTACACAGATCCAGACTGTGCCTGCACAGACCCAGACTGCGCTGTACTGACCCAGACTGTGCCGACACAGATCCAGACTGTGCTACGCAGCCCCAGAAAGTGCCTACACAGAATCTTCGTACACAGACCCAGACTGTGCCGACACTGACCCAGACTCTGCCTACACAGACCCAGACTGTGCCGACACAGATCCAGACTATGCTACACAGCCCCAGACTGTGCCTACACAGACTATTCCTACACAGACCCAGACTGTGCCTACACTGACCCAGACTGTGCCTACACAGACCCAGACTGTGCCTACACAGATCCAGACTGTGCTACACAGCCCCAGACTGTGCCTACACAGACACATACTGTGCCTACACAGACCTAGACTGTGTGTACACAGACCCAGGCTGTGCCTACACAGACTCCGACTGTGTCTACACAGACCAGACTGTGTCTATACAGAACCAGACTGTGCCTATACAGACCTAGACCATGACTACACAGACCCAGACTGTGCCTACACAGACCTAGACTGTGCCTATACAGACCCAGACTGTGCCTACACAGACCTAGACAGTGCCTACACAGACCTAGACCGTGTCTACACAGACCCAGACTGTGTCTTTACAGACCCAGACTCTGCCTACACAGACCCAGACCATGCCTACACAGACCCAGACTCTGCCTGCACAGACCCAGACTTCGCCTACATGTACTCAGACTCTGCCTACACAGACCCAGACTGTGCCTAAACAGACCCAGAATGCGCTATACTGACCCATACTGTGCCTACACAGATCCAGACTGTGCTACACAGTCCCAGAATGTGCCTACACAGACTCTTCCTACACAGACCCAGCCTGCGCCTGCACTGACCGAGACTATGCGTACACAGACACAGACTGTGCCTACACAGACTCCGACTGTGTCTACACAGAACCAGACTGTGTCTATACAGACCCAGACTGTGTCTACACAGACCGAGACCGTTCCTACACAGACCCACACTGTGCCTATACAGAAGTAGACTGTGCCTATACAGACCCAGACTGTGCCTACACAGACCCAGGCTGTGCCTATACAGACTCAGACTGTGTCTACACAGACCCAGACTCCGCCTACATGGACTCAGACTCTGCCTACACAGATCCAGACTGTGCATACACAGACCCATACTGCGCTATACTGACCCAGACTGTGCCTACACAGATCCCGACTGTGCTACACAGCCCCAGAATGTGCCTACACAGAATCTTCCTACACAGAACCAGACTGTGCCTACACTGACACAGACTTTGCCTACACAGACCCAGACTTTACCTACACAGATCCAGACTGTGTCTACACTGACCCAGACTGTGCCTACACAGACCTAGACTGTGCCTACACAGATCCAGACTGTGCTACACAGCCCCAGACTGTGCCTACACAGACCCATACTGTGCCTACACAGACCTAGACTGTGTGTATACAGACCCAAGCTGTGCCTACACAGACTCCGACTCTGTCTACACAGAACCAGACTGTGCCTATACAGAACCAGACTGTGCCTATACAGACCTAGACCATGCCTACACAGACCCAGACTCTGCCTACACAGACCTAGACTGTACCTATACAGATCCAGACTGTGCCTACACAGACCTAGACCGTGCCTACACAGACCCAGACTGTGTCTGTACAGACCCAGACTGTGCCTACACAGACCCAGGCTGTGCCTACACAGACTCAGGCTGTTTCTACACAGACCCAGACTGTGCCTACACAGACCCAGACCATGCCTACGCAGACCCAGACTGTGCCTGCACAGACCCAGACTCTGCCTACATGTACTCAGATTCTGCCTACACAGACCCAGACTGTGCCTACACAGACCCAGAATGCGCTATACTGACCCAGGCTGTGCCTACACAGATCCAGACTGTGCTACACAGTCCCAGAATGTACCTACACAGATTCTTCCTACACAGACCCAGCCTGTGCCTGCACTGACCGAGACTATGCGTACACAGACCCAGACTGTGCCTACACAGACTCCGACTGTGTCTACACAGACCCAGACTGTGTCTATACAGACTCAGACTGTGTCTACACAGACCGAGACCGTGCCGACACAGACCCAGACCATGCCTACACAGACCCAGACTGTGCCTGCACAGACCCAGACTCCGCCTACATGGACACAGACTCGGTCTACACAGACCCAGACTGTGCCTACACAGACCCAAACTGCGCTATACTGACCTAGACTGTGCCTACACAGATCCAGACTGTGCTACACAGCCCCAGAATGTGCCTGCACAGACACTTCCTACACAGACCCAGACTGTGTTTACACTGACCCAGACTGTGCCTACACAGACCTAGACTGTGCCTACACAGACCCAGGTTGTGGCTACACAGACTCAGACTGTGTCTACACAGACCCAGACTGTGTCTATACAGAACCAGACTGTGCCTACACAGACCTAGACCATGCCTACACAGACCCAGACTGTGCCTATACAGACCTAGACTGTACCTATACAGACCCAGACTGTGCCTACACAGACCTAGACCGTGCCTACACAGACCTAGACCTTGCCTACACAGACCCAGACTGTGTCTATACAGACCCAGACTGGGTCTACAGAGACCTAGACCGTGCCTACACAGACACAGACTGTGCCTATACAGACCTAGACTGTGCCTATACAGACCCAGACTGTGCCTACACAGACCTAGACCGTACCTACACAGACCCAGACTGTGCCGGCACAGACCCTGACTCCGCCTACATGGACTCAGACTCTGCCTACACAGGCCCAGACTGTGCCTACACAGACCCATACTGCGCTATACTGACCCAGACTGTGCCTACACAGATCGAGACTGTGCTACACAGCCCCAGAATGTGCGTACACAGAATCTTCCTACACAGACCCAGACTGTGCCTGCACTGACCGAGACTATGCCTACACAGACCCAGACTGTGCCTGCACAGATCCAGACTGTGCTACACAGCCCCAGACTGTGCCTACACAGACCCAGACAGTTCCTACACAGACCCAGACTGTGTCTACACTGACCCAGACTGTGCCTACACAGACCGAGACTGTGCCTACACTGACCCAGGCTGTGGCTACAGAGGCTCCGACTCTGTCTACACAGACCCAGACTGTGGCTATACAGAACCAGACTGTGCCTACACAGACCTGGACCATGTCTACACAGACCCAGGCTGTGCCTATACAGACCTAGAATGTACCTATACAGACCCAGACTGTGGCTGCACAGACTCAGACTCCGCCTACATGGACTCAGACTCTGCCTACACAGAACCAGACTGTGCCTACACAGACCCATACTGCGCTATACTGACCTAGATTGTGCCTACACAGACCTAGACCGTGCCTACACATACCTTGGCCGTGCCTACACAGACCCAGTCTGTGTCTATACAGATCCAGACTGCGCCTACACAGACCCAGGCTGTGCCTATACAGACTCAGACTGTGTCTACACAGACCCTGGCTGTGCCTACACAGACTCAGACCATGCCTACACAGACCCAGACTGTGCCTGCACAGACCCAGACTCCGCCTACATGGACTCAGACTCTGCCTACACAGATCCAGACTGTGCCTGCACAGACCCAGACTGCGCTGTACTGACCCAAACTGTGCCGACACAGATCCAGACTGTGCTACGCAGCCCCAGAAAGTGCCTACACAGACTCTTCCTACACAGACCCAGTCTGTGCCTACACTGACCCAGACTCTGCCTACACAGACCCAGCTGTGCCTACACAGATCCAGACTGTGCTACACAGCCCCAGACTGTGCCTACACAGACTCTTCCTACACAGACCCAGACTGTGCCTACACAGACCCAGACTGTGCCTACACAGATCCAGACTGTGCTACACAACCCCAGACTGTGCCAACACAGACCCATACTGTGCATACACAGACCTAGACTGTGTGTACACAGACCCAGGCTGTGCCTACACAGACTCCGACTGTGTCTACACAGACCAGACTGTGTCTATACAGAACCAGACTGTGCCTATACAGACCTAGACCATGACTACACAGACCCAGACTGTGCCTACACAGACCTAGACGGTGCCTATACAGACCCAGACTGTGCCTACACAGACCTAGACTGTGCCTGCACAGACCCAGACTTCGCCTACATGTACTCAGACTCTGCCTACACAGACCCAGACTGTGTCTACACAGACCCAGAATGCGCTATACTGACCCAGACTGTGCCTACACAGATCCAGACTGTGCTACACAGTCCCAGAATGTGCCTACACAGACTCTTCCTACACAGACCTAGCCTGCGCCTGAACTGACCGAGACTATGCGTACACAGACACAGACTATGCCTACACAGACTCCGACTGTGTCTACACAGACCCAGACTGTGTCTATACAGACCCAGACTGTGTCTACACAGACCGAGACCGTGCCTACACAGACCCAGACTTTGCCTATACAGACGTAGACTGTGCCTATACAGACCCAGACTGTGCCTGCACAGACCGAGACCGTGCCTACGCAGACCTAGACCGTGCCTAACCAGACCCAGACTGTGTCTATACAGTCCCAGACTGTGCCTACACAGATCCAGGCTGTGCCCATACAGACTCAGACTGTGTCTACACAGACCCAGACTCCGCCTACATGGACTCAGACTCTGCCTACACAGACCCAGACTGTGCCTACACAGACCCATACTGCGCTATACTGACCCAGACTGTGCCTACGCAGAGCCCGACTGTGCTACACAGCCCCAGAATGTGCCTGCACAGAATCTTCCTACACAGAACCAGATTGTGCCTACACTGACACAGACTTTGCCTACACAGACCCAGACTTTACCTACACAGATCCAGACTGTGCTACACAGCCCCAGACTGTGCCTACACAGAACCAGACAGTTCCTACACAGACCCAGAATGTGTCTACACTGACCCAGACTCTGCCTACACAGACCTAGACTGTGCCTACACAGACCCAGGCTGTGCCTACACATACTCCGTCTGTGTCTACACAGACCCAGACTGTGCCTACACAGACCCAAACTGCGCTATACTGACCTAGACTGTGCCTACACAGATCCAGACTGTGCTACACAGCCCCAGAATGTGCCTGCACAGACACTTCCAACACAGACCCAGACTGTGTTTACACTGACCCAGACTGTGCCTACTAGACCTAGACTGTGCCTACACAGACCCGGGTTGTGGCTACACAGACTCAGACTGTGTCTACACAGACCCAGACTGTGTCTATACAGAACCAGACTGTGCCTACACAGACCTAGACCATGCCTACACAGACCCAGACTGTGCCTATACAGACCTAGACTGTACCTATACAGACCCAGACTGTGCCTACACAGACCTAGACCGTGCCTACACAGACCTAGACCTTGCCTACACAGACCCAGACTGTGTCTATACAGACCCAGACTGGGTCTACAGAGACCTAGACCGTGCCTACACAGACACAGACTGTGCCTATACAGACCTAGACTGTGCCTATACAGACCCAGACTGTGCCTACACAGACCTAGACCGTACCTACACAGACCCAGACTGTGCCGGCACAGACCCAGACTCCGCCTACATGGACTCAGACTCTGCCTACACAGGCCCAGACTGTGCCTACACAGACCCATACTGCGCTATACTGACCCAGACTGTGCCTACACAGATCGAGACTGTGCTACACAGCCCCAGAATGTGCCTACACAGAATCTTCCTACACAGACCCAGACTGTGCCTGCACTGACCGAGACTATGCCTACACAGACCCAGACTGTGCCTACACAGATCCAGACTGTGCTACACAGCCCCAGACTGTGCCTACACAGACCCAGACAGTTCCTACACAGACCCAGACTGTGTCTACACTGACCCAGACTGTGCCTACACAGACCGAGACTGTGCCTACACAGACCCAGGCTGTGGCTACAGAGGCTCCGACTCTGTCTACACAGACCCAGACTGTGGCTATACAGAACCAGACTGTGCCTACACAGACCTGGACCATGTCTACACAGACCCAGGCTGTGCCTATACAGACCTAGAATGTACCTATACAGACCCAGACTGTGGCTGCACAGACTCAGACTCCGCCTACATGGACTCAGACTCTGCCTACACAGACCCAGACTGTGCCTACACAGACCCATACTGCGCTATACTGACCTAGATTGTGCCTACACAGACCTAGACCGTGCCTACACATACCGTGGCCGTGCCTACACAGACCCAGTCTGTGTCTATACAGATCCAGACTGCGCCTACACAGACCCAGGCTGTGCCTATACAGACTTAGACTCTGTCTACACAGACCCTGGCTGTGCCTACACAGACTCAGACCATGCCTACACAGACCCAGACTGTGCCTGCACAGACCCAGACTCCGCCTACATGGACTCAGACTCTGCCTACACAGATCCAGACTGTGCCTGCACAGACCCAGACTGCGCTGTACTGACCCAAACTGTGCCGACACAGATCCAGACTGTGCTACGCAGCCCCAGAAAGTGCCTACACAGACTCTTGCTACACAGACCCAGTCTGTGCCTACACTGACCCAGACTCTGCCTACACAGACCCAGCTGTGCCTACACAGATCCAGACTGTGCTACACAGCCCCAGACTGTGCCTACACAGACTCTTCCTACACAGACCCAGACTGTGCCTACACAGACCCAGACTGTGCCTACACAGATCCAGACTGTGCTACACAACCCCAGACTGTGCCAACACAGACCCATACTGTGCATACACAGACCTAGACTGTGTGTACACAGACCCAGGCTGTGCCTACACAGACTCCGACTGTGTCTACACAGACCAGACTGTGTCTATACAGAACCAGACTGTGCCTATACAGACCTAGACCATGCCTACACAGACCCAGACTGTGCCTACACAGACCTAGACGGTGCCTATACAGACCCAGACTGTGCCTACACAGACCTAGACTGTGCCTGCACAGACCCAGACTTCGCCTACATATACTCAGACTCTGCCTACACAGACCCAGACTGTGTCTACACAGACCCAGAATGCGCTATACTGACCCAGACTGTGCCTACACAGATCCAGACTGTGCTACACAGTCCCAGAATGTGCCTACACAGACTCTTCCTACACAGACCTAGCCTGCGCCTGAACTGACCGAGACTATGCGTACACAGACACAGACTGTGCCTACACAGACTCCGACTGTGTCTACACAGACCCAGACTGTGTCTATACAGACCCAGACTGTGTCTACACAGACCGAGACCGTGCCTACACAGACCCAGACTTTGCCTATACAGACGTAGACTGTGCCTATACAGACCCAGACTGTGCCTGCACAGACCGAGACCGTGCCTACGCAGACCTAGACCGTGCCTAACCAGACCCAGACTGTGTCTATACAGTCCCAGACTGTGCCTACACAGACCCAGGCTGTGCCCATACAGACTCAGACTGTGTCTACACAGACCCAGACTCCGCCTACATGGACTCAGACTCTGCCTACACAGACCCAGACTGTGCCTACACAGACCCATACTGCGCTATACTGACCCAGACTGTGCCTACACAGAGCCCGACTGTGCTACACAGCCCCAGAATGTGCCTGCACAGAATCTTCCTACACAGAACCAGATTGTGCCTACACTGACACAGACTTTGCCTACACAGACCCAGACTTTACCTACACAGATCCAGACTGTGCTACACAGCCCCAGACTGTGCCTACACAGAACCAGACAGTTCCTACACAGACCCAGAATGTGTCTACACTGATCCAGACTCTGCCTACACAGACCTAGACTGTGCCTACACAGACCCAGGCTGTGCCTACACATACTCCGTCTGTGTCTACACAGACCCAGACTGTGCCTACACAGACCCATACTGCGCTACACTGACCCAGACTGTGCCTACACAGATCACGACTGTGCTACACAGCCCCAGAATGTGCCTCCACAGAATCTTCCTACACAAAACCAGACTGTGCCTACAGTGACACAGACTTTGCCTACACAGACCCAGACTTTACCTACACAGATCCAGACTGTGCTACACAGCCCCAGACTGTGCCTACACAGACCCAGACAGTTCCTACACAGACCCAGACTGTGTCTACACTGACCCAGACTGTGCCTACACAGACCTAGACTGTGCCTACACAGACCCAGGCTGTGCCTACACATACTCCGACTGTGTCTACACAGATCCAGACTGTGTCTATACAGAACCAGACTGTGCCTACACAGACCTAGACCATGCCTACACAGAGCCAGACTGTGCCTATACAGACCTAGACTGTGCCTATCCAGACCCAGACTGTGCCTACACAGACCTAGACCGTGCCTACACAGACCTAGACCGTGCCTACACAGACCCAGACTATGTCTATACAGACCCAGACTGTGCCTACACAGACCCAGGCTGTGCCTATACAGACTCAGACTGTGTCTACACAGATCCAGACTGTGCCTACACAGACCCAGACCATGCCTACACAGAACTAGACTGTGCCTGCACAAACCCATACTCCGCCTACATGGACTCAGACTCTGCCTATACTGACCCAGTCTATGCCTATACAGACCCAGACTGTGCCTACACAGACCTAGACCGTGCCTACACAGACCAAGGCCGTGCCGACACAGACCCAGACTGTGTCTATACAGACCCAGACTGTTCCTACACAGACCCACGCTGTGCCTATACAGACTCAGACTGTGTCTACACAGACACAGACTGTGCCTATACAGACCCAGAACATGCCTACATAGACGCAGACTGTGCCTGCACAGACCCAGACTCCGCCTACATGGATTCAGACTCTGCCTACACAGACCCAGACTGTGCCTGCACAGACCCAGACTGCGCTATACTGACCCAGACTGTGCCTACACAGATCCAGACTGTGCTACGCAGCCCCAGAATGTGCCTACACAGACTCTTCCTACACAGACCCAGACTGTGCCTACACAGACGCAGACTCTGCCTACACAGACCCAGACTGTGCCTACACAGATTCAGACTGTGCTACACAGCCCCAGACTGTGCCTACACAGACGCAGACAGTCCCTACACAGCCCCAGACTGTGTCTACACTGACCCATACTGTGCCTACACAGACCTAGACTGTGCGTACACAGACCCAGGCTGTGTCTACACAGACCTAGACAATGCCTACACAGACCCAGACTGTGCCTACACAGACCTAGACTGTGCCTATACAGACCCAGACTGTGCCTACACAGTCCTAGACCGTGCCTACACAGACCTAGACCGTGTCTACACAGACCCAGACTGTGTTTATACAGACCCAGACTGTGCCTAAACTGATCCAGGCTGTGCCTATACAGACTCAGGCTGTTTCTACACAGACCCAGACTGTGCTTACACAGACCCAGACCATGCCTACACAGACCCAGACTGTGCCTGCACAGACCCAGACTCCGCCTACATGTACTCAGACTCTGCCTACACAGACCCAGACTGTGCCTACATAGACCCAGAATGCGCTATACTGACCCAGACTGTGCCTACACATATCCAGACTGTGCTACACAGCCCCAGAATGTGCCTACACATAATCTTCCTACACAGACCCAGAGTCTGCCTGCATTGACCGAGACTATGCGTACACAGACCCAGACTGTGCCTACACAGACTCCGACTGTGTCTACACAGACCCAGACTGTCTATACAGACCCAGACTGTGTCTACACAGATCTAGGCCATGGCTACACAGACTCAGACTGTGCCTATACAGACCTAGACTGTGCCTATACAGACCCAGACTGTGCCTACACAGACCTAGACCGTGCCTACACAGACCTAGACCGTGCCTACACAGACCCAGACTGTGTCTATACAGTCCCAGACTGTGCCTACACAGACTCAGGCTGTGCCTATACCGACTCAGACTGTGTCTACACAGACCCAGACTGTGCCTACACAGACCCAGACCGTGCCTACACAGACCCAGACTGTGCCTGCACAGACCCAGACTCTGCCTACATGGACTCAGGCTCTGCCTACACAGACCCAGACTGTGCCTACACAGATCCAGACTGTGCTACACAGCCCCAGAATGTGCCTACACAGAATCTTCCTACACAGACCCAGACTGTCCCTGCACTGACCGAGACTATGCCTACACAGAACCAGACTGTGCCTACACAGATCCAGACTGTGCTACACAGCCCCAGACTGTGCCTACACAGATCCAGACAGTTCCTACACAGACCCAGACTGTGTCTACACCGATCCAGACTGTGCCTACACAGACCTAGACTGTGCCTACACAGACCCAAGCTGTGCCTACACAGACTCCGACTGTGTCTACACAGACCCAGACTGTGCCTATACAGATCCAGACTGTGCTACACAGCCCCAGACTATGCCTACACAGACCCATGTAGTTCCTACACAGACCCAGGCTGTACCTACACAGATTCCGACTGTGTCCACACAGACCTAGACTGTGTCTATACAGAACCAGACTGTGCCTACACAAACCTAGACCATGTCTACACAGACCCAGACTGTGCCTATACAGAACTAGACTGTGCCTGTACAGACCCAGACTGTGCCTACACAGACCTACACCGTGCCTACACAGACCTAGACCGTGCCTACACAGACACAAACTGTGTCTATACAGTCCCAGACTGTGCGTACACAGACCCGGGCTGTGCCTATACAGGCTCAGACTGTGTTTACACAGACACAGATTGTATCTACACAGACCCAGACCATGCCTACACAGACCCAGACTGTGCCTGCACAGACCCAGACCCAACCTACATGGACTCAGACTCGGCCTACACAGACCCAGACTGTGCCTAGACAGACCCAAACTGCGCTATACTGACCCAGACTGTGCCTACACAGATCCAGACTGTGCTACACAGCCCCAGAATGTGCCTGCACAGACTCTTCCTACAGAGACCCAGACTGTGACTAAACTGACCCAGACTGTGCCTACACAGACCTAGACCGTGCCTACACAGACCCAGACTGTGCCTACACAGACTCCGACTGTGTCTACACAGACCCAGACTGTGTCTATACAGACCCAGACTGTGTCTACACAGACCTAGACCGTGCCTACACAGACCCAGACTGTGCCTATACAGACTTAGACTGCGCCTATACAGAACCAGACTGTGCCTACATAGACCCAGGATGTGCCTATACAGACTTAGACTGTGTCTACACAGACCCAGACTGTGCTTACACAGACCCAGACTGTGCTTACACAGACCCAGACTGTGTCTACACAGATCTTGGCCGTGCCTACACAGACCCAGACTGTGCCTATACAGACCTAGACTGTGCCTATACAGACCCAGACTGTGCCTGCACAGACCCAGACTCCGCCTACATGTATTTAGACTCTGCCTACACAGACCCAGACTGTGCCTACACAGACCCAGAATGCGCTATACTGACCCAGACTGTGCCTACACAGATCCGGACTGTGCTACACAGCCCCAGAATGTGCCTACACAGAATCTTCCGAAACAGACCCAGACTCTGCCTGCACTGACCGAGACTATGCGTACACAGACCCAGACTGTGCCTACACAGACTCCGACTGTGTCTACACAGACCCAGACTGTGTCTATACAGACCCAGACTGTGTCTACACAGATCTTGGCCGTGCCTACACAGACCCAGACTGTGCCTATACAGACCTAGACTGTGCCTATACAGACCCAGACTGTGCCTACACAGACCTAGACCGTGCCTACACAGACCTAGACCGTGCCTACACAGACCCAGACTGTGTCTATACAGTCCCAGACTGTGCCTACACAGACCCAGGCTGTGCGTATACAGACTCAGACTGTGTCTACACAGACCCAGACTGTGCCTACACAGACCCAGACCGTGCCTACACAGACCCAGACTGTGCCTGCACAGACCCAGACTCTGCCTACATGGACTCAGACTCTGCCTACACAGACCCAGACTGTGCCTACACAGATCCAGACTGTGCTACACAGCCCCAGAATGTGCCTACACAGAATCTTGCTACACAGACCCAGACTGTCCCTGCACTGACCGAGACTATGCCTACACAGAACCAGACTGTGCCTACACAGATCCAGACTGTGCTACACAGCCCCAGACTGTGCCTACACAGATCCAAACAGTTCCTACACAGACCCAGACTGTGTCTACACCGATCCTGACTGTGCCTACACAGACCTAGACTGTGCCTACACAGACCCAGGCTGTGCCTACACAGACTCCGACTGTGTCTACACAGACCCAGACTGTGCCTATACAGATCCAGACTGTGCTACACAGCCCCAGACTGTGCCTACACAGACCCAGGTAGTTCCTACACAGACCCAGGCTGTACCTACACAGACTCCGACTGTGTCCACACAGACCTAGACTGTGTCTATACAGAACCAGACTGTGCCTACACAAACCTAGACCATGTCTACACAGACCCAGACTATCCCTATACAGACCTAGACTGTGCCTGTACAGACCCAGACTGTGCCTACACAGACCTACACCGTGCCTACACAGATCTAGACCGTGCCTACACAGACACAAACTGTGTCTATACAGTCCCAGACTGTGCCTACACAGACCCAGGCTGTGCCTATACAGACTCAGACTGTGTTTACACAGACACAGATTGTGTCTACACAGACCCAGACCATGCCTACACAGACCCAGACTGTGCCTGCACAGACCCAGACTCCACCTACATGGACTCAGACTCGGCCTACACAGACCCAGACTGTGCCTAGACAGACCCAAACTGCGCTATACTGACCCAGACTGTGCCTACACAGATCCAGACTGTGCTCCACAGCCCCAGAATGTGCCTGCACAGATTCTTCCTACAGAGACCCAGACTGTGACTACACTGACCCAGACTGTGCCTACACAGACCTAGACCGTGCCTACAAAGACCCAGACTGTGCCTACACAGACTCCGACTGTGTCTACACAGACCCAGACTGTGTCTATACAGACCCAGACTGTGCCTACACAGACCTAGATCGTGCATACACAGACACAGACTGTGCCTATACAGACTTAGACTGCGCCTATACAGAACCAGACTGTGCCTACACAGACCCAGGATGTGCCTATACAGACTCAGACTGTGTCTACACAGACCCAGACTGTGCCTACACAGACCCAGACCATGCCTACACAGACCCAGACTGTGACTGCACAGACCCAGACTCCGCCTACATGGACTCAGATTCTGCCCACACAGACCCAGACTGTGCCTGCACAGACCCGAACTGCGCTATACTGACCCAGACTGTGCCTACACAGATCCAGACTGTGCTATGCAGCCCCAGAATTTGCCTACACAGACTCTTCCTACACAGACCCAGACTGTGCCTACACTGATCCAGACTCTGCCTACACCGACCCAGACTGTGCCTACAGAGATCCAGACTGTGCTACACAGCCCCAGCCTGTGCCTACACAGACCCAGACAGTTCCGACACAGACCCAGACTGTGTCTACACTGACCCATACTGTGCCTACACAGACCGAGACTGTGCGTACACAGACCCAGGCCGTGCCTACACAGACTCCGACTGTGTCTTCACAGACCCAGACTGTGTCTATACAGAACCAGACTGTGCCTTTACAGACCTAGACCATGCCTACACAGACCCAGACACTGCCTACACAGACCTAGACTGTGCCTATGCAGACCCAGACTGTGCCTACACAGACCTAGACCGTGCCTACACAGACCTAGACCGTGTCTACACAGACCCAGACTGTGTCTATACAGAACCAGACTGTGCCTACACAGACCCAGGCTCTGCCTATACAGACTCAGGCTGTTTCTACACAGACCCAGACTGTGCCTACACAGACCCAGACCATGCCTACACAGACCCAGACTTTGCAAGCACAGACCCAGACTCTGCCTTCATGTACTCAGACTCTGCCTACACAGGCCCAGACTGTGCCTACACAGACCCAGAATGCGCTATACTGACCCAGATTGTGCCTACACAGATCCAGAATGTGCTACACAGCCCCAGAATGTGCCCACACAGAATCTTCCTACACAGACCCAGACTGTGCCTGCACTGACCGAGACTATGCGTACACAGACCCAGACTGTGCCTACACAGACTCCGATTGTGTGTACACAGATCCAGACTGTGTCGAGACAGACCTGGACTGTCTCTGCACAGACCTAGACCGTGCCTACACAGACCCAGACTGTGCCTATACAGACCTAGCCTGTACCTATACAGACACAGACTGTGCCTACACAGACCTAGACCGTGCCTACACAGACCTAGACCGTGCCTACACAGACCCAGACTGCGTCTATACAGTCCCAGACTGTGCCTACACAGACCCAGGCTGTGCCTATACAGACTCAGACTGTGTCTACACAGACCCAGACTGTGCCTACACAGACCCAGACCATGCCTACACAGACCCAGACTGTGCCTGCACAGACGCAGACTCCGCCTACATGGACTCAGACTCTGCCTACACAGACCCAGACTGTGCCTACACAGACTCATACTGCGCTATACTGACCCAGACTGTGCCTACACAGATCCAGACTGTGCTACACAGCCCCAGAATGTGCCTACACAGACACTTCCTACACAGACCCAGCCTGCGCCTGAACTGACCGAGACTATGCGTACACAGACACAGACTGTGCCTACACAGACTCCGACTGTGTCTACACAGACCCAGACTGTGTCTATACAGACCCAGACTGTGTCTACACAGACCGAGACCGTGCCTACACAGACCCAGACTTTGCCTATACAGACGTAGACTGTGCCTATACAGACCCAGACTGTGCCTGCACAGACATAGACCGTGCCTACGCAGACCTAGACCGTGCCTACACAGACCCAGACTGTGTCTATACAGTCCCAGATTGTGCCTACACAGATCCAGAATATGCTACACAGCCCCAGAATGTGCCTACACAGAATCTTCCGACACAGACCCAGACTCTGCCTGCACTGACCGAGACTATGCGTACACAGACTCCGACTGTGTCTACACAGACCCAGACTGTCTATACAGACCCAGACTGTGTCTACACAGATCTTGGCCGTGCCTACACAGACCCAGACTGTGCCTATACAGACCTAGACTGTGCCTATACAGACCCAGACTGTGCCTACACAGACCTAGGCCGTGCCTACACAGACCTAGACCGTGCCTACACAGACCCAGACTGTGTCTATACAGTCCCAGACTGTGCCTACACAGACCCAGGCTGTGCGTATACAGACTCAGACTGTGTCTACACAGACCCAGACTGTGCCTACACAGACCCAGACCGTGCCTACACAGACCCAGACTGTGCCTGCACAGACCCAGACTCTGCCTACATGGACTCAGGCTCTGCCTACACAGACCCAGACTGTGCCTACACAGATCCAGACTGTGCTACACAGCCCCAGAATGTGCCTACACAGAATCTTGCTACACAGACCCAGACTGTCCCTGCACTGACCGAGACTATGACTACACAGAACCAGACTGTGCCTACACAGATCCAGACTGTGCTACACAGACCTAGACTGTGCCTACACAGACCCAGGCTGTGCCTACACAGACTCCGACTGTGTCTACACAGACCCAGACTGTGCCTATACAGATCCAGACTGTGCTACACAGCCCCAGACTGTGCCTACACAGACCCAGGTAGTTCCTACACAGACCCAGGCTGTACCTACACAGACTCCGACTGTGTCCACACAGACCTAGACTGTGTCTATACAGAACCAGACTGTGCGTACACAAACCTAGACCATGTCTACACAGACCCAGACTGTCCCTATACAGACCTAGACTGTGCCTGTACAGACCCAGACTGTGCCTACACAGACCTACACCGTGCCTACACAGATCTAGACCGTGCCTACACAGACACAAACTGTGTCTATACAGTCCCAGACTGTGCCTACACAGACCCAGGCTGTGCCTATACAGACTCAGACTGTGTTTACACAGACACAGATTGTGTCTACACAGACCCAGACCATGCCTACACAGACCCAGACTGTGCATGCACAGACCCAGAGTCCACCTACATGGACTCAGACTCGGCCTACACAGAACCAGACTGTGCCTAGACAGACCCAAACTGCGCTATACTGACCCAGACTGTGCCTACACAGATCCAGACTGTGCTCCACAGCCCCAGAATGTGCCTGCACAGACTCTTCCTACAGAGACTCCGACTGTGTCTACACAGACCCAGACGGTGTCTATACAGACCCAGACTGTGCCTACACAGACCTAGATCGTGCCTACACAGACACAGACTGTGCCTATACAGACTTAGACTGCGCCTATACAGAACCAGACTGTGCCTACACAGACCCAGGATGTGCCTATACAGACTCAGACTGTGTCTACACAGACCCAGACTGTGCCTACACAGACCCAGACCATGCCTACACAGACCCAGACTGTGACTGCACAGACCCAGACTCCGCCTACATGGACTCAGATTCTGCCCACACAGACCCAGACTGTGCCTGCACAGACCCAAACTGCGCTATACTGACCCAGACTGTGCCTGCACTGACCGAGACTATGCGTACACAGACCCAGACTGTGCCTACACAGACTCCGATTGTGTGTACACAGATCCAGACTGTGTCGAGACAGACCTGGACTGTCTCTGCACAGACCTAGACCGTGCATACACAGACCCAGACTGTGACTGCACAGACCCAGACTCCGCCTACATGGACTCAGATTCTGCCCACACAGACCCAGACTGTGCCTGCACAGACCCGAACTGCGCTATACTGACCCAGACTGTGCCTACACAGATCCAGACTGTGCTATGCAGCCCCAGAATTTGCCTACACAGACTCTTCCTACACAGACCCAGACTGTGCCTACACTGATCCAGACTCTGCCTACACCGACCCAGACTGTGCCTACAGAGATCCAGACTGTGCTACACAGCCCCAGCCTGTGCCTACACAGACCCAGACAGTTCCGACACAGACCCAGACTGTGTCTACACTGACCCATACTGTGCCTACACAGACCGAGACTGTGCGTACACAGACCCAGGCCGTGCCTACACAGACTCCGACTGTGTCTTCACAGACCCAGACTGTGTCTATACAGAACCAGACTGTGCCTTTACAGACCTAGACCATGCCTACACAGACCCAGACACTGCCTACACAGACCTAGACTGTGCCTATGCAGACCCAGACTGTGCCTACACAGACCTAGACCGTGCCTACACAGACCTAGACCGTGTCTACACAGACCCAGACTGTGTCTATACAGAACCAGACTGTGCCTACACAGACCCAGGCTCTGCCTATACAGACTCAGGCTGTTTCTACACAGACCCAGACTGTGCCTACACAGACCCAGACCATGCCTACACAGACCCAGACTTTGCAAGCACAGACCCAGACTCTGCCTTCATGTACTCAGACTCTGCCTACACAGGCCCAGACTGTGCCTACACAGACCCAGAATGCGCTATACTGACCCAGATTGTGCCTACACAGATCCAGAATGTGCTACACAGCCCCAGAATGTGCCCACACAGAATCTTCCTACACAGACCCAGACTGTGCCTGCACTGACCGAGACTATGCGTACACAGACCCAGACTGTGCCTACACAGACTCCGATTGTGTGTACACAGATCCAGACTGTGTCGAGACAGACCTGGACTGTCTCTGCACAGACCTAGACCGTGCCTACACAGACCCAGACTGTGCCTATACAGACCTAGCCTGTACCTATACAGACACAGACTGTGCCTACACAGACCTAGACCGTGCCTACACAGACCTAGACCGTGCCTACACAGACCCAGACTGCGTCTATACAGTCCCAGACTGTGCCTACACAGACCCAGGCTGTGCCTATACAGACTCAGACTGTGTCTACACAGACCCAGACTGTGCCTACACAGACCCAGACCATGCCTACACAGACCCAGACTGTGCCTGCACAGACGCAGACTCCGCCTACATGGACTCAGACTCTGCCTACACAGACCCAGACTGTGCCTACACAGACTCATACTGCGCTATACTGACCCAGACTGTGCCTACACAGATCCAGACTGTGCTACACAGCCCCAGAATGTGCCTACACAGACACTTCCTACACAGACCCAGCCTGCGCCTGAACTGACCGAGACTATGCGTACACAGACACAGACTGTGCCTACACAGACTCCGACTGTGTCTACACAGACCCAGACTGTGTCTATACAGACCCAGACTGTGTCTACACAGACCGAGACCGTGCCTACACAGACCCAGACTTTGCATATACAGACGTAGACTGTGCCTATACAGACCCAGACTGTGCCTGCACAGACATAGACCGTGCCTACGCAGACCTAGACCGTGCCTACACAGACCCAGACTGTGTCTATACAGTCCCAGATTGTGCCTACACAGATCCAGAATATGCTACACAGCCCCAGAATGTGCCTACACAGAATCTTCCGACACAGACCCAGACTCTGCCTGCACTGACCGAGACTATGCGTACACAGACTCCGACTGTGTCTACACAGACCCAGACTGTCTATACAGACCCAGACTGTGTCTACACAGATCTTGGCCGTGCCTACACAGACCCAGACTGTGCCTATACAGACCTAGACTGTGCCTATACAGACCCAGACTGTGCCTACACAGACCTAGACCGTGCCTACACAGACCTAGACCGTGCCTACACAGACCCAGACTGTGTCTATACAGTCCCAGACTGTGCCTACACAGACCCAGGCTGTGCGTATACAGACTCAGACTGTGTCTACACAGACCCAGACTGTGCCTACACAGACCCAGACCGTGCCTACACAGACCCAGACTGTGCCTGCACAGACCCAGACTCTGCCTACATGGACTCAGGCTCTGCCTACACAGACCCAGACTGTGCCTACACAGATCCAGACTGTGCTACACAGCCCCAGAATGTGCCTACACAGAATCTTGCTACACAGACCCAGACTGTCCCTGCACTGACCGAGACTATGACTACACAGAACCAGACTGTGCCTACACAGATCCAGACTGTGCTACACAGACCTAGACTGTGCCTACACAGACCCAGGCTGTGCCTACACAGACTCCGACTGTGTCTACACAGACCCAGACTGTGCCTATACAGATCCAGACTGTGCTACACAGCCCCAGACTGTGCCTACACAGACCCAGGTAGTTCCTACACAGACCCAGGCTGTACCTACACAGACTCCGACTGTGTCCACACAGACCTAGACTGTGTCTATACAGAACCAGACTGTGCGTACACAAACCTAGACCATGTCTACACAGACCCAGACTGTCCCTATACAGACCTAGACTGTGCCTGTACAGACCCAGACTGTGCCTACACAGACCTACACCGTGCCTACACAGATCTAGACCGTGCCTACACAGACACAAACTGTGTCTATACAGTCCCAGACTGTGCCTACACAGACCCAGGCTGTGCCTATACAGACTCAGACTGTGTTTACACAGACACAGATTGTGTCTACACAGACCCAGACCATGCCTACACAGACCCAGACTGTGCATGCACAGACCCAGAGTCCACCTACATGGACTCAGACTCGGCCTACACAGAACCAGACTGTGCCTAGACAGACCCAAACTGCGCTATACTGACCCAGACTGTGCCTACACAGATCCAGACTGTGCTCCACAGCCCCAGAATGTGCCTGCACAGACTCTTCCTACAGAGACTCCGACTGTGTCTACACAGACCCAGACGGTGTCTATACAGACCCAGACTGTGCCTACACAGACCTAGATCGTGCCTACACAGACACAGACTGTGCCTATACAGACTTAGACTGCGCCTATACAGAACCAGACTGTGCCTACACAGACCCAGGATGTGCCTATACAGACTCAGACTGTGTCTACACAGACCCAGACTGTGCCTACACAGACCCAGACCATGCCTACACAGACCCAGACTGTGACTGCACAGACCCAGACTCCGCCTACATGGACTCAGATTCTGCCCACACAGACCCAGACTGTGCCTGCACAGACCCAAACTGCGCTATACTGACCCAGACTGTGCCTGCACTGACCGAGACTATGCGTACACAGACCCAGACTGTGCCTACACAGACTCCGATTGTGTGTACACAGATCCAGACTGTGTCGAGACAGACCTGGACTGTCTCTGCACAGACCTAGACCGTGCATACACAGACCCAGACTGTGCCTATACAGACCTAGCTTGTACATATACAGACACAGACTGTACCTACACAGACCTAGACCGTGCCTACACAGACCTAGACCGTGCCTACACAGACCCAGACTGCGTCTATACAGTCCCAGACTGTGCCTACACAGACCCAGGCTGTGCCTATACAGACTCAGACTGTGTCTACACAGACCCAGACTGTGCCTACACAGACCCAGACCATGCCTACACAGACCCAGACTGTGCCTGCACAGACGCAGACTCCGCCTACATGGACTCAGACTCTGCCTACACAGACCCAGACTGTGCCTACACAGACTCATACTGCGCTATACTGACCCAGACTGTGCCTACACAGATCCAGACTGTGCTACACAGCCCCAGAATGTGCCTACACAGACTCTTCCTACACAGACCAAGCCTGCGCCTGAACTGACCGAGACTATGCGTACACAGACACAGACTGTGCCTACACAGACCCAGACTGTGTCTATACAGACCCAGACTGTGTCTGCACAGACCGAGACCGTGCCTACACAGACCCAGACTTTGCCTATACAGACGTAGACTGTGCCTATACAGACCCAGACTGTGCCTGCACAGACCTAGACCGTGCCTACGCAGACCTAGACCGTGCCTACACAGACCCAGACTGTGTCTATACAGTCCCAGACTGTGCCTACACAGAACCAGGCTGTGCCTATACAGACTCAGACTGTGTCTACACAGACCCAGACTCCGCCTACATGGACTCAGACTCTGCCTACACAGAGCCCGACTGTGCCTACACAGACCCATACTGCGCTATACTGACCCAGACTGTGCCTACACAGAGCCCGACTGTGCTACACAGCCCCAGAATGTGCCTACGCAGAATCTTCCTACACAGAACCAGACTGTGCCTACACTGACACAGACTTTGCCTACACAGACCCAGATTTTACCTACACAGATCCAGACTGTGCTACACAGCCCCAGACTGTGCCTACACAGAACCAGACAGTGCCTATACAGACCTAGACTGTACCTATACAGACCCAGACTGTGCCTACACAGAGCCAGACAGTGCCTACACAGACCCAAACTGCGTCTATACAGTCCTAGACTGTGCCTACACAGACCCAGGCTGTGCCTATACAGACTCAGACTGTGTCTACACAGACCCAGACTGTGCCTACACAGACCCAGACCATGCCTACACAGACCCAGACTGTGCCTGCACAGACGCAGACTCCGCCTACATGGACTCAGACTCTGCCTACACAGACCCAGACTGTGCCTACACAGACTCATACTGCGCTATACTGACCCAGACTGTGCCGACACAGATCCAGACTGTGCTACACAGTCCCAGAATGTGCCTACACAGACTCTTCCTACACAGACCCAGCCTGCACCTGAACTGACCGAGACTATGCGTACACAGACACAGACTGTGCCTACACAGACTCCGACTGTGTCTACACAGACCCAGACTGTGCCTATACAGACCCAGACTGTGCCTGCACAGACCTAGACCGTGCCTACGCAGACCTAGTCCGTGCCTACACAGACCCAGACTGTCCCTGCACTGACCGAGACTATGCCTACACAGAACCAGACTGTGCCTACACAGATCCAGACTGTGCTACACAGCCCCAGACTGTGCCTACACAGATCCAGACAGTTCCTACACACACCCAGACTGTGTCTACACCGATCCAGACTGTGCCTACACAGACCTAGACTGTGCCTACACAGACCCAAGCTGTGCCTACACAGACTCCGACTGTGTCTACACAGACCCAGACTGTGCCTATACAGATCCAGACTGTGCTACACAGCCCCAGACTATGCCTACACAGACCCAGGTAGTTCCTACACAGACCCAGGCTGTACCTACACAGATTCCGACTGTGTCCACACAGACCTAGACTGTGTCTATACAGAACCAGACTGTGCCTACACAAACCTAGACCATGTCTACACAGACCCAGACTGTGCCTATACAGACCTAGACTGTGCCTGTACAGACCCAGACTGTGCCTACACAGACCTACACCGTGCCTACACAGACCTAGACCGTGCCTACACAGACACAAACTGTGTCTATACAGTCCCAGACTCTGCGTACACAGACCCGGGCTGTGCCTATACAGACTCAGACTGTGTTTACACAGACACAGATTGTGTCTACACAGACCCAGACCATGCCTACACAGACCCAGACTGTGCCTGCACAGACCCAGACCCAACCTACATGGACTCAGACTCGGCCTACACAGACCCAGACTGTGCCTAGACAGACCCAAACTGCGCTATACAGACCCAGACTGTGCCTACACAGATCCAGACTGTGCTACACAGCCACAGAATGTGCCTGCACAGACTCTTCCTACAGAGACCCAGACTGTGACTACACAGACCCAGACCATGCCTACACAGACCCAGACTGTGACTGCACAGACCCAGACTCCGCCTACATGGACTCAGATTCTGCCCACACAGACCCAGACTGTGCCTGCACAGAACCAAACTGCGCTATACTGACCCAGACTGTGCCTACACAGATCCAGACTGTGCTATGCAGCCCCAGAATTTGCCAACACAGACTCTTCCTACACAGACCCAGACTGTGCCTACGCTGATCCAGACTCTGCCTACACCGACCCAGACTGTGCCTACAGAGATCCAGACTGTGCTACACAGCCCCAGCCTGTGCCTACACAGACCCAGACAGTTCCGACACAGACCCAGACTGTGTCTACACTGACCCATACTGTGCCTACACAGACCGAGACTGTGCGTACACAGACCCAGGCCGTGCCTACACAGACTCCGACTGTGTCTTCACAGACCCAGACTGTGTCTATACAGAACCAGACTGTGCCTTTACAGACCTAGACCATGCCTACACAGACCCAGACTGTGCCTACACAGACCTAGACTGTGCCTATACAGACCCAGACTGTGCCTACACAGACCTAGACCGTGCCTACACAGACCTAGACCGTGTCTACACAGACCCAGACTGTGTCTATACAGACCCAGACTGTGCCTACACAGACCCAGGCTCTGCCTATACAGACTCAGGCTGTTTCTACACAGACCCAGACTGTGCCTACACAAACCCAGACCATGCCTACACAGACCCAGACTTTGCCTGCACAGACCCAGACTCTGCCTTCATGTACTCAGACTCTGCCTACACAGACCCAGACTGTGCCTACACAGACCCAGAATGCGCTATACTGACCCAGATTGTGCCTACACAGATCCAGAATGTGCTACACAGCCCCAGAATGTGCCTACACAGAATCTTCCTACACAGACCCAGACTGTGCCTGCACTGACCGAGACTATGCGTACACAGACCCAGACTGTGCCTACACAGACTCCGATTGTGTGTACACAGATCCAGACTGTGTCGAGACAGACCTGGACTGTCTCTGCACAGACCTAGACCGTGCCTACACAGACCCAGACTGTGCCTATACAGACCTAGCCTGTACATATACAGACACAGACTGTGCCTACACAGACCTAGACCGTGCCTACACAGACCTAGACCGTGCCTACACAGACCCAGACTGCGTCTATACAGTCCCAGACTGTGCCTACACAGACCCAGGCTGTGCCTATACAGACTCAGACTGTGTCTACACAGACCCAGACTGTGCCTACACAGACCCAGGCTGTGCCTATACAGACTCAGACTGTGCCTACACAGATCCAGACTGTGCTACACAGCCCCAGAATGTGCCTACACAGACTCTTCCTACACAGACCAAGCCTGCGCCTGAACTGACCGAGACTATGCGTACACAGACACAGACTGTGCCTACACAGACCCAGACTGTGTCTATACAGACCCAGACTGTGTCTGCACAGACCGAGACCGTGCCTACACAGACCCAGACTTTGCCTATACAGACGTAGACTGTGCCTATACAGACCCAGACTGTGCCTGCACAGACCTAGACCGTGCCTACGCAGACCTAGACCGTGCCTACACAGACCCAGACTGTGTCTATACAGTCCCAGACTGTGCCTACACAGAACCAGGCTGAGCCTATACAAACTCAGACTGTGTCTACACAGACCCAGACTCCGCCTACATGGACTCAGACAGTTCCTACACAGACCCAGACTGTGTCTACACTGACCCAGACTCTGCCTACACAGACCTAGACTGTACCTACACAGACCCAGGCTGTGCCTACACATACTCCGACTGTGTCTACACAGACCCAGACTGTGCCTACACAGACCCATACTGCGCTACACTGACCCAGACTGTGCCTACACAGAGCCCGACTGTGCTACACAGCCCCAGAATGTGCCTCCACAGAATCTTCCTACACAGAACCAGACTGTGCCTACACTGACACAGGCTTTGTCTACACAGACCCAGACTTTACCTACACAGATCCAGACTGTGCTACACAGCCCCAGACTGTGCCTACACAGACCCAGACAGTTCCTACACAGACCCAGACTGTGTCTACACTGACCCAGACTGTGCCTACACAGACCTAGACTGTGCCTACACAGACCCAGGCTGTGCCTACACATACTCCGACTGTGTCTACACAGATCCAGACAGTGTCTATACAGAACCAGACTGTGCCTACACAGACCTAGACCATGCCTACACAGAGCCAGACAGTGCCTATACAGACCTAGACAGTACCTATACAGACCCAGACTGTGCCTACACAGAGCCAGACAGTGCCTACACAGACCCAAACTGCGTCTATACAGTCCCAGACTGTGCCTACACAGACCCAGGCTGTGCCTATACAGACTCAGACTGTGTCTACACAGACCCAGACTGTGCCTACACAGACCCAGACCATGCCTACACAGACCCAGACTGTGCCTGCACAGACGCAGACTCCGCCTACATGGACTCAGACTCTGCCTACACAGACCCAGACTGTGCCTACACAGACTCATACTGCGCTATACTGACCCAGACTGTGCCGACACAGATCCAGACTGTGCTACACAGTCCCAGAATGTGCCTACACAGACTCTTCCTACACAGACCCAGCCTGCGCCTGAACTGACCGAGACTATGCGTACACAGACACAGACTGTGCCTACACATACCTAGACTGTGCCTACACAGACCCAGGCTGTGCCTATACAGATCCAGACTGTGCTACACAGCCCCAGACTGTGCCTACACAGACCCAGGTAGTTCCTACACAGACCCAGGCTGTACCTACACAGACTCCGACTCTGTCCACACAGACCTAGACTGTGTCTATACAGAACCAGACTGTGCCTACACAAACCTAGACCATGTCTACACAGACCCAGACTGTCCCTATACAGACCTTGACTGTGCCTGTACAGACCCAGACTGTGCCTACACAGACCTACACCGTGCCTACACAGATCTAGACCGTGCCTACACAGACACAAACTGTGTCTATACAGTCCCAGACTGTGCCTACACAGACCCAGGCTGTGCCTATACAGACTCAGACTGTGTTTACACAGACACAGATTGTGTCTACACAGACCCAGACCATGCCTACACAGACACAGACTGTGCCTGCACAGACCCAGACTCCACCTACATGGACTCAGACTCGGCCTACACAGACCCAGACTGTGCCTAGACAGACCCAAACTGCGCTATACTGACCCAGACTGTGCCTACACAGATCCAGACTGTGCTCCACAGCCCCAGAATGTGCCTGCACAGACTCTTCCTACAGAGACCCAGACTGTAACTACACTGACCCAGACTGTGCCTACACAGACCTAGACCGTGCCTACAAAGACCCAGACTGTGCCTACAGAGACTCCGACTGTGTCTACACAGACCCAGACTGTGTCTATACAGACCCAGACTGTGCCTACACAGACCTAGATCGTGCCTACACAGACACAGACTGTGCCTATACAGACTTAGACTGCGCCTATACAAAACCAGACTGTGCCTACACAGACTCAGGATGTGCCTATACAGACTCAGACTGTGTCTACACAGACCCAGACTGTGCCTACACAGACCCAGACCATGCCTACACAGACCCAGACTGTGACTGCACAGACCCAGACTCCGCCTACATGGACTCAGATTCTGCCCACACAGACCCAGACTGTGCCTGCACAGAACCAAACTGCGCTATACTGACCCAGACTGTGCCTACACAGATCCAGACTGTGCTATGCAGCCCCAGAATTTGCCAACACAGACTCTTCCTACACAGACCCAGACTGTGCCTACGCTGATCCAGACTCTGCCTACACCGACCCAGACTGTGCCTACAGAGATCCAGACTGTGCTACACAGCCCCAGCCTGTGCCTACACAGACCCAGACAGTTCCGACACAGACCCAGACTGTGTCTACACTGACCCATACTGTGCCTACACAGACCGAGACTGTGCGTACACAGACCCAGGCCGTGCCTACAGAGACTCCGACTGTGTCTTCACAGACCCAGACTGTGTCTATACAGAACCAGACTGTGCCTTTACAGACCTAGACCATGCCTACACAGACCCAGACTGTGCCTACACAGACCTAGACTGTGCCTATACAGACCCAGACTGTGCCTACACAGACCTAGACCGTGCCTACACAGACCTAGACCGTGTCTACACAGACCCAGACTGTGTCTATACAGACCCAGACTGTGCCTACACAGACCCAGGCTCTGCCTATACAGACTCAGGCTGTTTCTACACAGACCCAGACTGTGCCTACACAAACCCAGACCATGCCTACACAGACCCAGACTTTGCCTGCACAGACCCAGACTCTGCCTTCATGTACTCAGACTCTGCCTACACAGACCCAGACTGTGCCTACACAGACCCAGAATGCGCTATACTGACCCAGATTGTGCCTACACAGATCCAGAATGTGCTACACAGCCCCAGAATGTGCCTACACAGAATCTTCCTACACAGACCCAGACTGTGCCTGCACTGACCGAGACTATGCGTACACAGACCCAGACTGTGCCTACACAGACTCCGATTGTGTGTACACAGATCCAGACTGTGTCGAGACAGACCTGGACTGTCTCTGCACAGACCTAGACCGTGCCTACACAGACCCAGACTGTGCCTATACAGACCTAGCCTGTACATATACAGACACAGACTGTGCCTACACAGACCTAGACCGTGCCTACACAGACCTAGACCGTGCCTACACAGACCCAGACTGCGTCTATACAGTCCCAGACTGTGCCTACACAGACCCAGGCTGTGCCTATACAGACTCAGACTGTGTCTACACAGACCCAGACTGTGCCTACACAGACCCAGGCTGTGCCTATACAGACTCAGACTGTGCCTACACAGATCCAGACTGTGCTACACAGCCCCAGAATGTGCCTACACAGACTCTTCCTACACAGACCAAGCCTGCGCCTGAACTGACCGAGACTATGCGTACACAGACACAGACTGTGCCTACACAGACCCAGACTGTGTCTATACAGACCCAGACTGTGTCTGCACAGACCGAGACCGTGCCTACACAGACCCAGACTTTGCCTATACAGACGTAGACTGTGCCTATACAGACCCAGACTGTGCCTGCACAGACCTAGACCGTGCCTACGCAGACCTAGACCGTGCCTACACAGACCCAGACTGTGTCTATACAGTCCCAGACTGTGCCTACACAGAACCAGGCTGAGCCTATACAAACTCAGACTGTGTCTACACAGACCCAGACTCCGCCTACATGGACTCAGACAGTTCCTACACAGACCCAGACTGTGTCTACACTGACCCAGACTCTGCCTACACAGACCTAGACTGTACCTACACAGACCCAGGCTGTGCCTACACATACTCCGACTGTGTCTACACAGACCCAGACTGTGCCTACACAGACCCATACTGCGCTACACTGACCCAGACTGTGCCTACACAGAGCCCGACTGTGCTACACAGCCCCAGAATGTGCCTCCACAGAATCTTCCTACACAGAACCAGACTGTGCCTACACTGACACAGACTTTGCCTACACAGACCCAGACTTTACCTACACAGATCCAGACTGTGCTACACAGCCCCAGACTGTGCCTACACAGACCCAGACAGTTCCTACACAGACGCAGACTGTGTCTACACTGACCCAGACTGTGCCTACACAGACCTAGACTGTGCCTACACAGACCCAGGCTGTGCCTACACATACTCCGACTGTGTCTACACAGATCCAGACAGTGTCTATACAGAACCAGACTGTGCCTACACAGACCTAGACCATGCCTACACAGAGCCAGACAGTGCCTATACAGACCTAGACTGTACCTATACAGACCCAGACTGTGCCTACACAGAGCCAGACAGTGCCTACACAGACCCAAACTGCGTCTATACAGTCCCAGACTGTGCCTACACAGACCCAGGCTGTGCCTACACAGACCCAGACCATGCCTACACAGACCCAGACTGTGCCTGCACAGACGCAGACTCCGCCTACATGGACTCAGACTCTGCCTACACAGACCCAGACTGTGCCTACACAGACTCATACTGCGCTATACTGACCCAGACTGTGCCGACACAGATCCAGACTGTGCTACACAGTCCCAGAATGTGCCTACACAGACTCTTCCTACACAGACCCAGCCTGCGCCTGAACTGACCGAGACTATGCGTACACAGACACAGACTGTGCCTACACAGACTCCGACTGTGTCTATACAGACCCAGACTGTGTCTATACAGACCCAGACTGTGTCTACACAGACCGAGACCGTGCCTACACAGACCCAGACTTTGCCTATACAGACGTAGAATGTGCCTGTACAGACCCAGACTGTGCCTGCACAGACCTAGACCGTGCCTACGCAGACCTAGACCGTGCCTACACAGACCCAGACTGTGTCTATACAGTCCCAGACTGTGCCTACACAGACCCAGGCTGTGCCTATACAGACTCAGACTGTGTGTACACAGACCCAGACTCCGCCTACATGGACTCAGACTCTACCTACACAGACCCAGACTGTGCTATACTGACCCAGACTGTGCCTACACAGAGACCGACTGTGCTACACAGCCCTAGAATGTGCCTACACAGAATCTTCCTACACAGAACCAGACTGTGCCTACACTGACACAGACTTTGCCTACACAGACCCAGACTTTACCTACACAGATCCAGACTGTGCTACACAGCCCCAGAATGTGCCTACACAGAATCTTCCTACACAGACCCAGAGTCTGCCTGCATTGACCGAGACTATGCGTACACAGACCCAGACTGTGCCTACACAGACTCCGACTGTGTCTACACAGACCCAGACTGTGTCTATACAGACCCAGACTGTGTCTACACAGATCTAGGCCGTGGCTACACAGACCCAGACTGTGCCTATACAGACCTAGACTGTGCCTATACAGACCCAGACTGTGCCTACACAGACCTAGACCGTGCCTACACAGACCTAGACCGTGCCTACACAGACCCAGACTGTGTCTATACAGTCCCAGACTGTGCCTACACAGACCCAGGCTGTGCCTATACCGACTCAGACTGTGTCTACACAGACCCAGACTGTGCCTACACAGACCCAGACCGTGCCTACACAGACCCAGACTGTGCCTGCACAGACCCAGACTCTGCCTACATGGACTCAGGCTCTGCCTACACAGACCCAGACTGTGCCTACACAGATCCAGACTGTGCTACACAGCCCCAGAATGTGCCTACACAGAATCTTCCTACACAGACCCAGACTGTCCCTGCACTGACCGAGACTATGCCTACACAGAACCAGACTGTGCCTACACAGATCCAGACTGTGCTACACAGCCCCAGACTGTGCCTACACAGATCCAGACAGTTCCTACACACACCCAGACTGTGTCTACACCGATCCAGACTGTGCCTACACAGACCTAGACTGTGCCTACACAGACCCAAGCTGTGCCTACACAGACTCCGACTGTGTCTACACAGACCCAGACTGTGCCTATACAGATCCAGACTGTGCTACACAGCCCCAGACTATGCCTACACAGACCCAGGTAGTTCCTACACAGACCCAGGCTGTACCTACACAGATTCCGACTGTGTCCACACAGACCTAGACTGTGTCTATACAGAACCAGACTGTGCCTACACAAACCTAGACCATGTCTACACAGACCCAGACTGTGCCTATACATACCTAGACTGTGCCTGTACAGACCCAGACTGTGCCTACACAGACCTACACCGTGCCTACACAGACCTAGACCGTGCCTACACAGACACAAACTGTGTCTATACAGTCCCAGACTCTGCGTACACAGACCCGGGCTGTGCCTATACAGACTCAGACTGTGTTTACACAGACACAGATTGTGTCTACACAGACCCAGACCATGCCTACACAGACCCAGACTGTGCCTGCACAGACCCAGACCCAACCTACATGGACTCAGACTCGGCCTACACAGACCCAGACTGTGCCTAGACAGACCCAAACTGCGCTATACTGACCCAGACTGTGCCTACACAGATCCAGACTGTGCTACACAGCCCCAGAATGTGCCTGCACAGACTCTTCCTACAGAGACCCAGACTGTGACTACACTTTCCCAGACTGTGCCTACACAGACCTAGACCGTGCCTACACAGACCCAGACTGTGCCTACACAGACTCCGACTGTGTCTACACAGACCCAGACTGTGTCTATACAGACCCAGACTGTGTCTACACAGACCTAGACCGTGCCTACACAGACCCAGACTGTGCCTATACAGACTTAGACTGCGCCTATACAGACCAGACTGTGCCTACACAGACCCAGGATGTGCCTATACAGACTCAGACTGTGTCTACACAGACCCAGACTGTGCTTACACAGACCCAGATCATGCCTACACAGGCCCAGACTGTGCCTGCACAGACCCAGACTCCGCCGACATGTATTCAGACTCTGCCTACACAGACCCAGACTGTGCCTACACAGACCCAGAATGCGCTATACTGACCCAGACTGTGCCTACGCAGATCCGGACTGTGCTACACAGCCCCAGAATGTGCCTACACAGAATCTTCCGACACAGACCCAGACTCTGCCTGCACTGACCGAGACTATGCGTACACAGACCCAGACTGTGCCTACACAGACTCCGACTGTGTCTACACAGACCCAGACTGTGTCTATACAGACCCAGACTGTGTATACACAGATCTTGGCCGTGCCTACACAGACCCAGACTGTGCCTACACAGACCTAGACCGTGCCTACACAGACCTAGACCGTGCCTACACAGACCCAGACTGTGTCTATACAGTCCCAGACTGTGCCTACACAGACCCAGGCTGTGCGTATACAGACTCAGACTGTGTCTACACAGACCCAGACTGTGCCTACACAGACCCAGACCGTGCCTACACGGACCCAGACTGTGCCTGCACAGACCCAGACTCTGCCTACATGGACTCAGACTCTGCCTACACAGACCCAGACTGTGCCTACACAGATCCAGACTGTGCTACACAGCCCCAGAATGTGCCTACACAGAATCTTGCTACACAGACCCAGACTGTCCCTGCACTGACCGAGACTATGCCTACACAGAACCAGACTGTGCCTACACAGATCCATATTGTGCTACACAGCCCCAGACTGTGCCTACACAGATCCAAACAGTTCCTACACAGACCCAGACTGTGTCTACACCGGTCCAGACTGTGCCTACACAGACCTAGACTGTGCCTACACAGACCCAGGCTGTGCCTATACAGATCCAGACTGTGCTACACAGCCCCAGACTGTGCCTACACAGACCCAGGTAGTTCCTACACAGACCCAGGCTGTACCTACACAGACTCCGACTCTGTCCACACAGACCTAGACTGTGTCTATACAGAACCAGACTGTGCCTACACAAACCTAGACCATGTCTACACAGACCCAGACTGTCCCTATACAGACCTTGACTGTGCCTGTACAGACCCAGACTGTGCCTACACAGACCTACACCGTGCCTACACAGATCTAGACCGTGCCTACACAGACACAAACTGTGTCTATACAGTCCCAGACTGTGCCTACACAGACCCAGGCTGTGCCTATACAGACTCAGACTGTGTTTACACAGACACAGATTGTGTCTACACAGACCCAGACCATGCCTACACAGACACAGACTGTGCCTGCACAGACCCAGACTCCACCTACATGGACTCAGACTCGGCCTACACAGACCCAGACTGTGCCTAGACAGACCCAAACTGCGCTATACTGACCCAGACTGTGCCTACACAGATCCAGACTGTGCTCCACAGCCCCAGAATGTGCCTGCACAGACTCTTCCTACAGAGACCCAGACTGTAACTACACTGACCCAGACTGTGCCTACACAGACCTAGACCGTGCCTACAAAGACCCAGACTGTGCCTACAGAGACTCCGACTGTGTCTACACAGACCCAGACTGTGTCTATACAGACCCAGACTGTGCCTACACAGACCTAGATCGTGCCTACACAGACACAGACTGTGCCTATACAGACTTAGACTGCGCCTATACAGAACCAGACTGTGCCTACACAGACTCAGGATGTGCCTATACAGACTCAGACTGTGTCTACACAGACCCAGACTGTGCCTACACAGACCCAGACCATGCCTACACAGACCCAGACTGTGACTGCACAGACCCAGACTCCGCCTACATGGACTCAGATTCTGCCCACACAGACCCAGACTGTGCCTGCACAGACCCAAACTGCGCTATACTGACCCAGACTGTGCCTACACAGATCCAGACTGTGCTATGCAGCCCCAGAATTTGCCAACACAGACTCTTCCTACACAGACCCAGACTGTGCCTACACTGATCCAGACTCTGCCTACACCGACCCAGACTGTGCCTACAGAGATCCAGACTGTGCTACACAGCCCCAGCCTGTGCCTACACAGACCCAGACAGTTCCGACACAGACCCAGACTGTGTCTACACTGACCCATACTGTGCCTACACAGACCGAGACTGTGCGTACACAGACCCAGGCCGTGCCTACACAGACTCCGACTGTGTCTTCACAGACCCAGACTGTGTCTATACAGAACCAGACTGTGCCTTTACAGACCTGGACCATGCCTACACAGACCCAGACTGTGCCTACACAGACCTAGACTGTGCCTATACAGACCCAGACTGTGCCTACACAGACCTAGACCGTGCCTACACAGACCTAGACCGTGTCTACACAGACCCAGACTGTGTCTATACAGACCCAGACTGTGCCTACACAGACCCAGGCTCTGCCTATACAGACTCAGGCTGTTTCTACACAGACCCAGACTGTGCCTACACAAACCCAGACCATGCCTACACAGACCCAGACTTTGCCTGCACAGACCCAGACTCTGCCTTCATGTACTCAGACTCTGCCTACACAGACCCAGACTGTGCCTACACAGACCCAGAATGCGCTATACTGACCCAGATTGTGCCTACACAGATCCAGAATGTACTACACAGCCCCAGAATGTGCCTACACAGAATCTTCCTACACAGACCCAGACTGTGCCTGCACTGACCGAGACTATGCGTACACAGACCCAGACTGTGCCTACACAGACTCCGATTGTGTGTACACAGATCCAGACTGTGTCGAGACAGACCTGGACTGTCTCTGCACAGACCTAGACCGTGCCTACACAGACCCAGACTGTGCCTATACAGACCTAGCCTGTACATATACAGACACAGACTGTGCCTACACAGACATAGACCGTGCCTACACAGACCTAGACCGTGCCTACACAGACCCAGACTGCGTCTATACAGTCCCAGACTGTGCCTACACAGACCCAGGCTGTGCCTATACAGACTCAGACTGTGTCTACACAGACCCAGACTGTGCCTACACAGACCCAGGCTGTGCCTATACAGACTCAGACTGTGCCTACACAGATCCAGACTGTGCTACACAGCCCCAGAATGTGCCTACACAGACTCTTCCTACACAGACCAAGCCTGCGCCTGAACTGACCGAGACTATGCGTACACAGACACAGACTGTGCCTACACAGACCCAGACTGTGTCTATACAGACCCAGACTGTGTCTGCACAGACCGAGACCGTGCCTACACAGACCCAGACTTTGCCTATACAGACGTAGACTGTGCCTATACAGACCCAGACTGTGCCTGCACAGACCTAGACCGTGCCTACGCAGACCTAGACCGTGCCTACACAGACCCAGACTGTGTCTATACAGTCCCAGACTGTGCCTACACAGAACCAGGCTGTGCCTATACAAACTCAGACTGTGTCTACACAGACCCAGACTCCGCCTACATGGACTCAGACTCTGCCTACACAGACCCAGACGGTGCCTACACAGACCCATACTGCGCTATAGTGACCCAGACTGTGCCTACACAGAGCCCGACTGTGCTACACAGCCCCAGAATGTGCCTACGCAGAATCTTCCTACACAGAACCAGACTGTGCCTACACTGACACAGACTTTGCCTACACAGACTCAGACTTTACCTACACAGATCCAGACTGTGCTACACAGCCCCAGACTGTGCCTACACAGAACCAGACAGTTCCTACACAGACCCAGACTGTGTCTACACTGACCCAGACTCTGCCTACACAGACCTAGACTGTACCTACACAGACCGAGGCTGTGCCTACACATACTCCGACTGTGTCTACACAGACCCAGACTGTGCCTACACAGAGCCCGACTGTGCTACACAGCCCCAGAATGTGCCTCCACAGAATCTTCCTACACAGAACCAGACTGTGCCTACACTGACACAGACTTTGCCTACACAGACCCAGACTTTACCTACACAGATCCAGACTGTGCTACACAGCCCCAGACTGTGCCTACACAGACCCAGACAGTTCCTACACAGACCCAGACTGTGTCTACACTGACCCAGACTGTGCCTACACAGACCTAGACTGTGCCTACACAGACCCAGGCTGTGCCTACACATACTCCGACTGTGTCTACACAGATCCAGACAGTGTCTATACAGAACCAGACTGTGCCTACACAGACCTAGACCATGCCTACACAGAGCCAGACAGTGCCTATACAGACCTAGACTGTACCTATACAGACCCAGACTGTGCCTACACAGAGCCAGACAGTGCCTACACAGACCCAAACTGCGTCTATACAGTCCCAGACTGTGCCTACACAGATCCAGGCTGTGCCTATACAGACTCAGACTGTGTCTACACAGACCCAGACTGTGCCTACACAGACCCAGACCATGCCTACACAGACCCAGACTGTGCCTGCACAGACGCAGACTCCGCCTACATGGACTCAGACTCTGCCTACACAGACCCAGACTGTGCCTACACAGACTCATACTGCGCTATACTGACCCAGACTGTGCCGACACAGATCCAGACTGTGCTACACAGTCCCAGAATGTGCCTACTCAGACTCTTCCTACACAGACCCAGCCTGCGCCTGAACTGACCGAGACTATGCGTACACAGACACAGACTGTGCCTACACAGACTCCGACTGTGTCTATACAGACGCAGACTGTGTCTATACAGACCCAGACTGTGTCTACACAGACCGAGACCGTGCCTACACAGACCCAGACTTTGCCTATACAGACGTAGACTGTGCCTATACAGACCCAGACTGTGCCTGCACAGACCTAGACCGTGCCTACGCAGACCTAGACCGTGCCTACACAGACCCAGACTGTGTCTATACAGTCCCAGACTGTGCCTACACAGACCCAGGCTGTGCCTATACAGACACAGACTGTGTGTACACAGACCCAGACTCCGCCTACATGGACTCAGACTCTACCTACACAGACCCAGACTGTGCTATACTGACCCAGACTGTGCCTACACAGAGACCGACTGTGCTACACAGCCCTAGAATGTGCCTACACAGAATCTTCCTACACAGAACCAGACTGTGCCTACACTGACACAGACTTTGCCTACACAGACCCAGACTTTACCTACACAGATCCAGACTGTGCTACACAGCCCCAGACTGTGCCTACACAGAACCAGACAGTTCCTACGCAGACCCAGACTGTGTCTACACTGACCCAGACTCTGCCTACACAGACTTAGACTGTGCCTACACAGACCCAGGCTGTGCCTACACAGACCCATACTGCGCTACACTGACCCAGACTGTGCCTACACAGATCCCGACTGTGCTACACAGCCCCAGAATGTGCCTCCACAGAATCTTCCTACACAGAACCAGACTGTGCCTACACTGACACAGACTTTGCCTACACAGACCCAGACTTTACCTACACAGATCCAGACTGTGCTACACAGCCCCAGACTGTGCCTACACAGACCCAGACAGTTCCTACACAGACCCAGACTGTGTCTACACAGACCCAGACTGTGCCTACACAGACCTAGACTGTGCCTACACAGACCCAGGCTGTGCCTACACATACTCCGACTGTTTCTACACAGATCCAGACTGTGTCTATACAGAACCAGACTGTGCCTACACAGACCTAGACCATGCCTGCACAGAGCCAGACCGTGCCTATACAGACCTAGACTGTGCCTATACAGACCCAGACTGTGCCTACACAGACCTAGACCGTGCCTACACAGACCTAGACCGTGCCACACAGACCCAGACTATGTCTATACAGACCCAGACTGTGCCTACACAGACCCAGGCTGTGCCTATACAGACTCAGACTGTGTCTACACAGATCCAGACTGTGCCTACACAGACCCAGACCATGCCTACACAGACCCAGACTGTGCCTGCACAAACCCATACTCCGCCTACATGGACTCAGACTCTGCCTATACTGACCCAGACTGTGCCTATACAGACACAGACTGTGCCTACACAGACCTAGACCGTGCCTACACAGACCTAGGCCGTGCCTACACAGACCCAGTCTGTGTCTATACAGACCCAGACTGTTCCTACACAGACCCACGCTGTGCCTATACAGACTCAGACTGTGTCTACACAGACCCAGACTGTGCCTATACAGACCCAGACCATGCGTACATAGACGCAGACTGTGCCTGCACAGACTCAGACTCCGCCTACATGGATTCAAACTCTGCCTACACAGACCCAGACTGTGCCTGCACAGACCCAGACTGCGCTATACTGACCCAGACTGTGCCTACACAGATCCAGACTGTGCTACGCAGCCCCACAATGTGCCTACACAGACTCTTCCTACACAGACCCAGACTGTGCCTACACTGACGCAGACTCTGCCTATACAGACCCAGACTGTGCCTACACAGATCCAGATTGTGCTACACAGCCCCAGACTGTGCCTACACAGACGCAGACAGTTCCTACACAGCCCCAGACTGTGTCTACACTGACCCATACTGTGCCTACACAGTCCTAGACCGTGCCTACACAGACCTAGACCGTGTCTACACTGAACCAGACTGTGTTTATACAGACCTAGACTGTACCTATACAGACCCAGACTGTGCCTACACAGAGCCAGACAGTGCCTACACAGACCCAAACTGCGTCTATACAGTCCCAGACTGTGCCTACACAGACCCAGGCTGTGCCTATACAGACTCAGACTGTGTCTACACAGACCCAGACTGTGCCTACACAGACCCAGACCATGCCTACACAGACCCAGACTGTGCCTGCACAGACGCAGACTCCGCCTACATGGACTCAGACTCTGCCTACACAGACCCAGACTGTGCCTACACAGACTCATACTGCGCTATACTGACCCAGACTGTGCCGACACAGATCCAGACTGTGCTACACAGTCCCAGAATGTGCCTACACAGACTCTTCCTACACAGACCCAGCCTGCGCCTGAACTGACCGAGACTATGCGTACACAGACACAGACTGTGCCTACACAGACTCCGACTGTGTCTATACAGACCCAGACTGTGTCTATACAGACCCAGACTGTGTCTACACAGACCGAGACCGTGCCTACACAGACCCAGACTTTGCCTATACAGACGTAGACTGTGCCTATACAGACCCAGACTGTGCCTGCACAGACCTAGACCGTGCCTACGCAGACCTAGACCGTGCCTACACAGACCCAGACTGTGTCTATACAGTCCCAGACTGTGCCTACACAGACCCAGGCTGTGCCTATACAGACTCAGACTGTGTCTACACAGACCCAGACTCCGCCTACATGGACTCAGACTCTACCTACACAGACCCAGACTGTGCTATACTGACCCAGACTGTGCCTACACAGAGACCGACTGTGCTACACAGCCCTAGAATGTGCCTACACAGAATCTTCCTACACAGAACCAGACTGTGCCTACACTGACACAGACTTTGCCTACACAGACCCAGACTTTACCTACACAGATCCAGACTGTGCTACACAGCCCCAGACTGTGCCTACACAGAACCAGACAGTTCCTACGCAGACCCAGACTGTGTCTACACTGACCCAGACTCTGCCTACACAGACTTAGACTGTGCCTACACAGACCCAGGCTGTGCCTACACATACTCCGACTGTGTCTACACAGACCCAGACTGTGCCTACACAGACCCATACTGCGCTACACTGACCCAGACTGTGCCTACACAGATCCCGACTGTGCTACACAGCCCCAGAATGTGCCTCCACAGAATCTTCCTACACAGACCCAGCCTGCGCCTGAACTGACCGAGACTATGCGTACACAGACACAGACTGTGCCTACACAGACTCCGACTGTGTCTATACAGACCCAGACTGTGTCTATACAGACCCAGACTGTGTCTACACAGACCGAGACCGTGCCGACACAGACCCAGACTTTGCCTATACAGACGTAGACTGTGCCTATACAGACCCAGACTCTGCCTGCACAGACCTAGACCGTGCCTACGCAGACCTAGACCGTGCCTACACAGACCCAGACTGTGTCTATACAGTCCCAGACTGTGCCTACACAGACCCAGGCTGTGCCTATACAGACTCAGACTGTGTGTACACAGACCCAGACTCCGCCTACATGGACTCAGACTCTACCTACACAGACCCAGACTGTGCTATACTGACCCAGACTGTGCCTACACAGAGACCGACTGTGCTACACAGCCCTAGAATGTGCCTACACAGAATCTTCCTACACAGAACCAGACTGTGCCTACACTGACACAGACTTTGCCTACACAGACCCAGACTTTACCTACACAGATCCAGACTGTGCTACACAGCCCCAGACTGTGCCTACACAGAACCAGACAGTTCCTACGCAGACCCAGACTGTGTCTACACTGACCCAGACTCTGCCTACACAGACTTAGACTGTGCCTACACAGACCCAGGCTGTGCCTACACATACTCCGACTGTGTCTACACAGACCCAGACTGTGCCTACACAGACCCATACTGCGCTACACTGACCCAGACTATGCCTACACAGATCCCGACTGTGCTACACAGCCCCAGAATGTGCCTCCACAGAATCTTCCTACACAGAACCAGACTGTGCCTACACTGACACAGACTTTGCCTACACAGACCCAGACTTTACCTACACAGATCCAGACTGTGCTACACAGCCGCAGACTGTGCCTACACAGACCCAGACAGTTCCTACACAGACCCAGACTGTGTCTACACAGACCCAGACTGTGCCTACACAGACCTAGACTGTGCCTACACAGACCCAGGCTGTGCCTACACATACTCCGACTGTTTCTACACAGATCCAGACTGTGTCTATACAGAACTAGACTGTGCCTACACAGACCTAGACCATGCCTGCACAGAGCCAGACTGTGCCTATACAGACCTAGACTGTGCCTATACAGACCCAGACTGTGCCTGCACAGACCTAGACCGTGCCTACGCAGACCTAGACCGTGCCTACACAGACCCAGACTGTGTCTATACAGTCCCAGACTGTGCCTACACAGACCCAGGCTGTGCCTATACAGACTCAGACTGTGTCTACACAGACCCAGACTCCGCCTACATGGACTCAGACTCTACCTACACAGACCCAGACTGTGCTATACTGACCCAGACTGTGCCTACACAGAGACCGACTGTGCTACACAGCCCTAGAATGTGCCTACACAGAATCTTCCTACACAGAACCAGACTGTGCCTACACTGACACAGACTTTGCCTACACAGACCCAGACTTTACCTACACAGATCCAGACTGTGCTACACAGCCCCAGACTGTGCCTACACAGAACCAGACAGTTCCTACGCAGACCCAGACTGTGTCTACACTGACCCAGACTCTGCCTACACAGACTTAGACTGTGCCTACACAGACCCAGGCTGTGCCTACACATACTCCGACTGTGTCTACACAGACCCAGACTGTGCCTACACAGACCCATACTGCGCTACACTGACCCAGACTGTGCCTACACAGATCCCGACTGTGCTACACAGCCCCAGAATGTGCCTCCACAGAATCTTCCTACACAGAACCAGACTGTGCCTACACTGACACAGACTTTGCCTACACAGACCCAGACTTTACCTACACAGATCCAGACTGTGCTACACAGCCGCAGACTGTGCCTACACAGACCCAGACAGTTCCTACACAGACCCAGACTGTGTCTACACAGACCCAGACTGTGCCTACACAGACCTAGACTGTGCCTACACAGACACAGACTGTGCCTACACAGACTCCGACTGTGTCTATACAGACCCAGACTGTGTCTATACAGACCCAGACTGTGTCTACACAGACCGAGACCGTGCCGACACAGACCCAGACTTTGCCTATACAGACGTAGACTGTGCCTATACAGACCCAGACTGTGCCTGCACAGACCTAGACCGTGCCTACGCAGACCTAGACCGTGCCTACACAGACCCAGACTGTGTCTATACAGTCCCAGACTGTGCCTACACAGACCCAGGCTGTGCCTATACAGACTCAGACTGTGTCTACACAGACCCAGACTCCGCCTACATGGACTCAGACTCTACCTACACAGACCCAGACTGTGCTATACTGACCCAGACTGTGCCTACACAGAGACCGACTGTGCTACACAGCCCTAGAATGTGCCTACACAGAATCTTCCTACACAGAACCAGACTGTGCCTACACTGACACAGACTTTGCCTACACAGACCCAGACTTTACCTACACAGATCCAGACTGTGCTACACAGCCCCAGACTGTGCCTACACAGAACCAGACAGTTCCTACGCAGACCCAGACTGTGTCTACACTGACCCAGACTCTGCCTACACAGACTTAGACTGTGCCTACACAGACCCAGGCTGTGCCTACACATACTCCGACTGTGTCTACACAGACCCAGACTGTGCCTACACAGACCCATACTGCGCTACACTGACCCAGACTGTGCCTACACAGATCCCGACTGTGCTACACAGCCCCAGAATGTGCCTCCACAGAATCTTCCTACACAGAACCAGACTGTGCCTACACTGACACAGACTTTGCCTACACAGACCCAGACTTTACCTACACAGATCCAGACTGTGCTACACAGCCGCAGACTGTGCCTACACAGACCCAGACAGTTCCTACACAGACCCAGACTGTGTCTACACAGACCCAGACTGTGCCTACACAGACCTAGACTGTGCCTACACAGACCCAGGCTGTGCCTACACATACTCCGACTGTTTCTACACAGATCCAGACTGTGTCTATACAGAACTAGACTGTGCCTACACAGACCTAGACCATGCCTGCACAGAGCCAGACTGTGCCTATACAGACCTAGACTGTGCCTATACAGACCCAGACTGTGCCTACACAGACCTAGACCGTGCCTACACAGACCTAGACCGTGCCACACAGACCCAGACTATGTCTATACAGACCCAGACTGTGCCTACACAGACCCAGGCTGTGCCTATACAGACTCAGACTGTGTCTACACAGATCCAGACTGTGCCTACACAGACCCAGACCATGCCTACACAGACCCAGACTGTGCCTGCACAAACCCATACTCCGCCTACATGGACTCAGACACTGCCTATACTGACCCAGACTGTGCCTATACAGACACAGACTGTGCCTACACAGACCTAGACCGTGCCTACACAGACCTAGGCCGTGCCTACACAGACCCAGTCTGTGTCTATACAGACCCAGACTGTTCCTACACAGACCCACGCTGTGCCTATACAGACTCAGACTGTGTCTACACAGACCCAGACTGTGCCTATACAGACCCAGACCATGCCTACATAGACGCAGACTGTGCCTGCACAGACTCAGACTCCGCCTACATGGATTCAAACTCTGCCTACACAGACCCAGACTGTGCCTGCACAGACCCAGACTGCGCTATACTGACCCAGACTGTGCCTACACAGATCCAGACTGTGCTACGCAGCCCCACAATGTGCCTACACAGACTCTTCCTACACAGACCCAGACTGTGCCTACACTGACGCAGACTCTGCCTATACAGACCCAGACTGTGCCTACACAGATCCAGACTGTGCTACACAGCCCCAGACTGTGCCTACACAGACGCAGACAGTTCCTACACAGCCCCAGACTGTGTCTACACTGACCCATACTGTGCCTACACAGTCCTAGACCGTGCCTACACAGACCTAGACCGTGTCTACACTGACCCAGACTGTGTTTATACAGACCCAGACTGTGCCTACACTGATCCAGGCTGTGCCTATACAGATTCAGGCTGTTTCTACACAGACCCAGACTGTGCTTACACAGACCCAGACCATGCCTACACAGACCCAGACTGTGCCTGCACAGACCCAGACTCCGCCTACATGTACTCAGACTCTGCCTACACAGACCCAGACTGTGCCTACACAGACCCAGAATGCGCTATACTGACCCAGACTGTGCCTACACAGATCCAGACTGTGCTACACAGCCCCAGAATGTGCCTACACAGAATCTTCCTACACAGACACAGACTCTGCCTGCACTGACCGAGACTATGCGTACACAGACCCAGACTGTGCTTACACAGACTCCGACTGTGTCTACACAGACCCAGACTGTGTCTATACAGATCTAGGCCGTGCCTACACAGGCCCAGACTGTGCCTATACAGACCTAGACTGTGCCTATACAGACCCAGACTGTGCCTACACAGACCTAGACCGTGCCTACACAGACCTAGACCGTGCCTACAGAGACCCAGACTGTGTCTATACATTCACCGGACTGTGCCTACACAGACCCAGGCTGTGCCTATACAGACTCAGACTGTGTCTACACAGACCCAGACTGTGCCTACACAGACCAAGACCGTGCCTACACAGACCCAGACTGTGCCTGCACAGACCCAGACTCTGCCTACATGGACTCAGACTCTGCCTACACAGACCCAGACTGTGCCTACACAGATCCAGACTGTGCTACACAGCCCCAGAATTTGCCTACACAGAATCTTCCTACACAGACCCAGACTGTCCCTGCACTGACCGAGACTATGCCTACACAGAACCAGACTGTGCCTACACAGATCCAGACTGTGCTACACAGCCCCAGACTGTGCCTACACAGATCCAGACAGTTCCTACACAGACCCAGACTGTGTCTACACCGATCCAGAATGTGCCTACACAGACCCAAACTGTGCCTACACAGACTCCGACTGTGTCTACACAGACCCAGACTGTGCCTAAACAGATCCAGACTGTGCTACACAGCCTCAGACTATGCCTACACAGACCCAGGTAGTTCCTACACAGACCCAGGCTGTACCTACACAGATTCCGACTGTGTCCACACAGACCTAGACTGTGTCTATACAGAACCAGACTGTGCCTACACAAACCTAGACCATGTCTACACAGACCCAGACTGTGCTTATACAGACCTAGACTGTGCCTGTACAGACCCAGACTGTGCCTACACAGACCTACATCGTGCCTACACAGACCTAGACCGTGCCTACACAGACACAAACTGTGTCTATACAGTCCCAGACTGTGCGTACACAGACCCGGGCTGTGCCTATACAGACTTAGACTGTGTTTACACAGACACAGATTGTGTCTACACAGATCCAGACCATGCCTACACAGACCCAGACTGTGCCTGCACAGACGCAGACTCCACCTACATGGACTCAGACTCGGCCTACACAGACCCAGACTGTGCCTAGACAGACCCAAACTGCGCTATACTGACCCAGACTGTGCCTACACAGATCCAGACTGTGCTACACAGCCCCAGAATGTGCCTGCACAGACTCTTCCTACAGAGACCCAGACTGTGACTACACTGACCCAGACTGTGCCTACACAGACCTAGACCGTGCCTTCACAGACCCAGACTGTGCCTACACAGACTCCGACTGTGTCTACACAGACCCAGACTGTGTCTATACAGACCCAGACTGTGCCTACACAGACCTAGACCGTGCCTACACAGACCCAGACTGTGCCTATACAGACTTAGACTGCGCCTATACAGACCCAGACTGTGCCTACACAGACCCAGGATGTGCCTATACAGACTCAGACTGTGTCTACACAGACCCAGACTGTGCCTACACAGACCCAGACCATGCCTACACAGACCCAGACTGTGACTGCACAGACCCAGACTCCGCCTACATGGACTCAGACTCTGCCCGCACAGACCCAGACTGTGCTATACTGACCCAGACTGTGCCTACACAGATCCAGACTGTGCTATGCAGCCCCAGAATTTGCCTACACAGACTCTTCCTACAAAGACCCAGACTGTGCCTACACTGATCCAGACTCTGCCTACAGAGATCCAGACTGTGCTACACAGCCCCAGCCTGTGCCTACACAGACCCAGACAGTTCCCACACAGAACAAGACTGTGTCTACACTGACCCATACTGTGCCTACACAGACCTAGACTGTGCGTACACAGACCCAGGCCGTGCCTACACAGACTCCGACTGTGTCTTCACAGACCCAGACTGTGTCTATACAGACCCAGACTGTGTCTACACAGACCTAGACCGTGCCTACACAGTCCCAGACTGTGCCTATACAGACCTAGACTGTACATATACAGACCCAAACTGTGCCTACAAAGACCTAGACCGTGCCTACACAGACCTAGAACGTGCCTACACAGACCCAGACTGCGTCTATACAGTCCCAGACTGTGCCTACACAGACCCAGGCTGTGCCTATACAGACTCAGACTGTATCTACACAGACCCAGACTGTGCCTACACAGACCCAGACCATGCCTACACAGATCCAGACTGTGACTGCACAGACCCATACTGCGCTATACTGACCCAGACTGTGCCTACACAGATCCAGACTGTGCTACACAGCCCCAGAATGTGCCTACACAGAATCTTCCTACACAGACCCAGACTGTGCCTGCAATGACCGAGACTATGCCTACACAGACCCAGACTGTGCCTACACAGACCAGACTGTGCTACAAAGCCCCAGACTGTGCCTACACAGACCCAGACAGTTCCTACACAGACCCAGACTGTGTCTATACAGAACCAGACTGTGCTTACACAGACCTAGACCATGCCTACACAGACCCAGACTGTTCCTATACAGACCAGACTGTGCCTATAGAGACCTAGACTGTGCCTACACAGACCTAGACCGTGCCTACACAGACCTAGACCGTGCCTACACAGACCCAGACTGTGTCTATACAGACCCAGACTGTGCCTACACAGATCCAGACTGTGCCTACACAGACGCAGACCATGCCTATACAGACCCGGACTGTGCCTGCACAAACTCAGACTCCGCCTACATGGACTCAGACTCTGCCTATACTGACCCAGACTGTGCCTACACAGATCCAGACTGTGCTACACAGCCCCAGAATGTGTCTGCACAGATTCTTCCTACACAGACCCAGACTGTGCCTGCACAAACCCAGACTCCGCCTACATGGACTCAGAATCTGCCTATACTGACACAGACTGTGCATACACAGACCCAGACTGTGCCTACACAGATCCAGACTGTGCTACACAGCCCCAGACAGTGCCTACACAGACCCAGGCAGTTCCGACACAGACCCAGGCTGTACCTACACAGACTCCGACTTTGTCCACACAGACCCAGACTGTGTCTATACAGAACCAGACTGTGCCTACACAGACGTAGACCATGCCTACACAGACCCAGACTGTGCCTATACAGACCTAGACTGTGCATGTACAGAACCAGACTGTGCCTACACAGACCTACACCGTGCTTACACAGAACTAGACCGTGCCTACACAGACTCAAACTGTGTCTATACAGACCCAGACTGTGCCTACACAAACGCAGGCTGTGCCTATACAGACTCAGACTGTGTTTACAAAGACCCAGACTGTGCCTACACAGACCTAGACTGTGCCTACACAGACCCAGGCTGTGCCTACACAGACTTAAACTGTGCCTATACAGACCCAGACTGTGCCTACACAGACCTAGACCGTGCCTACACAGACCTAGACTGTGTCTACACAGACCCAGACTGTGTCTATACAGACCCAGACTGTGCCTACACAGACCCAGGCTGTGCCTATACAGACTCAGGCTATTTCTACACAGACCCAGACTGTGCCTACACAGACCCAGTCCATGCCTACACAGACCCAGATTGTGCCTGCACAGATCCAGACTCCGCCTACATGGATTCAGACTCTGCCTACACAGACCCAGACTGTGCCTACACAGACCCATACTGCGCTATACTGACCCAGACTGTGCCTACACAGATCCAGACTGTGCTACACAGCCCCAGAATGTGCCGACACAGAATCTTCCTACACAGACACAGACTGTGCCTGCAATGACCGAGACTATGCCTACACAGACACAGACTGTGCCTACACAGATCCAGACTGCTACACAGCCCCAGACTGTGCCTACACAGAACCAGACAGTTCCTACACAGACACAGACTGTGTCTACACTGACCCAGACTGTGCCTACACAGACCTAGACTGTGCGTACACAGATCCAGGCCGTGCCTACACAGACTCCGACTGTGTCTTCACAGACCCAGACTGTGTCTATACAGACCCAGACTGTGTCTACACAGACCTAGACCGTGCCTACACAGTCCCAGACTGTGCCTATACAGACCTAGACTGTACCTATACAGACCCAAACTGTGCCTACAAAGACCTAGACCGTGCCTACACAGACCTAGACCGTGCCTACACAGACCCAGACTGCGTCTATACAGTCCCAGACTGTGCCTACACAGACCCAGGCTGTGCCTATACAGACTCAGACTGTGTCTACACAGACCCAGACTGTGCCTACACAGACCCAGACCATGCCTACACAGACCCAGACTGTGACTGCACAGACCCATACTGCGCTATACTGACCCAGACTGTGCCTACACAGATCCAGACTGTGGTACACAGCCCCAGAATGTGCCTACACAGAATCTTCCTACACAGACCCAGACTGTGCCTGCAATGACCGAGACTATGCCTACACAGACCCAGACTGTGCCTACACAGACCAGACTGTGCTACAAAGCCCCAGACTGTGCCTACACAGACCCAGACAGTTCCTACACAGACCCAGACTGTGTCTATACAGAACCAGACTGTGCTAACACAGACCTAGACCATGCCTACACAGACCCAGACTGTGCCTATACAGACCAGACTGTGCCTATAGAGACCTAGACTGTGCCTACACAGACCTAGACCGTGCCTACACAGACCTAGACCGTGCCTACACAGACCCAGACTGTGTCTATACAGACCCAGACTGTGCCTACACAGATCCAGACTGTGCCTACACAGACGCAGACCATGCCTATACAGACCCGGACTGTGCCTGCACAAACTCAGACTCCGCCTACATGGACTCAGACTCTGCCTATACTGACCCAGACTGTGCCTACACAGATCCAGACTGTGCTACACAGCCCCAGAATGTGCCTGCACAGATTCTTCCTACACAGACCCAGACTGTGCCTGCACAAACCCAGACTCCGCCTACATGGACTCAGAATCTGCCTATACTGACACAGACTGTGCATACACAGACCCAGACTGTGCCTACACAGATCCAGACTGTGCTACACAGCCCCAGACAGTGCCTACACAGTCCCAGGCAGTTCCTACACAGACCCAGGCTGTACCTACACAGACTCCGACTTTGTCCACACAGACCCAGACTGTGTCTATACAGAACCAGACTGTGCCTACACAGACGTAGACCATGCCTACACAGACCCAGACTGTGCCTATACAGACCTAGACTGTGCATGTACAGAACCAGACTGTGCCTACACAGACCTACACCGTGCTTACACAGAACTAGACCGTGCCTACACAGACTCAAACTGTGTCTATACAGACCCAGACTGTGCCTACACAAACGCAGGCTGTGCCTATACAGACTCAGACTGTGTTTACACAGACCCAGACTGTGCCTACACAGACCTAGACTGTGCCTACACAGACCCAGGCTGTGCCTACACAGACTCCGACTGTGTCGACACAGACACAGACTGTGTCTATACAGAACCAGACTGTGCCTATACAGACCAAGACCATGCCTCCACAGACCCAGACTGTGCCTACACAGACTTAAACTGTGCCTATACAGACCCAGACTGTGCCTACACAGACCTAGACCGTGCCTACACAGACCTAGACTGTGTCTACACAGACCCAGACTGTGTCTATACAGACCCAGACTGTGCCTACACAGACCCAGGCTGTGCCTATACAGACTCAGGCTATTTCTACACAGACCCAGACTGTGCCTACACAGACCCAGACCATGCCTACACAGACCCAGACTGTGCCTGCACAGATCCAGACTCCGCCTACATGGATTCAGACTCTGCCTACACAGACCCAGACTGTGCCTACACAGACCCATACTGCGCTATACTGACCCAGACTGTGCCTACACAGATCCAGACTGTGCTACACAGCCCCAGAATGTGCCGACACAGAATCTTCCTACACAGACACAGACTGTGCCTGCAATGACCGAGACTATGCCTACACAGACACAGACTGTGCCTACACAGATCCAGACTGCTACACAGCCCCAGACTGTGCCTACACAGAACCAGACAGTTCCTACACAGACACAGACTGTGTCTACACTGACCCAGACTGTGCCTACACAGACCTAGACTGTGCCTACACAGACCCAGGCTGTGCCTACACAGACTCCGACTGTGTCTACACAGACCCAGACTGTGTCTATACAGAACCAGACTGTGCTTACACAGACCTAGACCATGCCTACACAGACCCAGACTGTGCCTATACAGACCAGACTGTGCCTATACAGACCTAGACTGTGCCTACACAGATCCAGACTGTGCCTACACAGACTCATACCATGCCTATACAGACCCAGACTGTGCCTGCACAAACTCAGACTCCGCCTACATGGACTCAGACTCTGCCTATACTGACCCAGACTGTGCCTACACAGATCCAGACTGTGCTACACAGCCCCAGAATGTGCCTGCACAGATTCTTCCTACACAGACCCAGACTGTGCCTGCACAAACCCAGACTCCGCCTACATGGACTCAGAATCTGCCTATACTGACACAGACTGTGCATACACAGACCCAGACTGTGCCTACACAGATCCAGACTGTGCTACACATCCCCAGACTGTGCCTACACAGACCCAGGCAGTTCCTACACAGACCCAGGCTGTACCTACACAGACTCCGACTTTGTCCACACAGACCCAGACTGTGTCTATACAGAACCAGACTGTGCCTACACAGACGTAGACCATGCCTACACAGACCCAGACTGTGCCTACACAGACCTACACCGTGCCTACACAGAACTAGACCGTGCCTACACAGACTCAAACTGTGTCTATACAGACCCAGACTGTGCCTACACAAACCCAGGCTGTGCCTATACAGACTCAGACTGTGTTTACACAGACCCAGACTGTGCCTGCACAGACCCAGACTCCGCCTACATGGACTCAGACTCGGCCTACACAGACCCAGACTGTGCCTACACAGACCCAAACTGCGCTATACTGACCTAGACTGTGCCTACACAGATCCAGACTGTGCTACACAGCCCCAGAATGTGCCTGCACAGACTATTCCTACACAGACCCAGACTTTGACTACACTGACCCAGACTGTGCCTATACAGACACAGACTGTGCCTACACAGACTCAGACTGTCTCTACACAGACCCAGACTGTGTCTATACAGACCCAGACTGTGCCTACACAGACTCTTCCTACACAGAACCATACTGTGCCTACACTGACCCAGACTGTGCCTACACAGACCCAGACTGTACGTACACAGCCCCAGACTGTGCTTACACAGACCCAGACAGTTCCTACACAGACGCAGACTGTGTCTACACTGACCCAGACAGTTCCTTCACAGACCCAGACTGTGTCTACACTGACCCAGACTGTGCCTACACAGACCTAGACTGTGCCTATACAGACCCAGACTGTGCCTACACAGACCTAGACCGTGACTACACAGACCTAGACCGTGTCTACACAGACCCAGACTGTGTCTGTACAGACCCAGACTGTGCCTACACAGACCCAGGCTGTGCCGATACAGACTCAGGCTGTTTCTACACAGACCCAGACTGTGCATACACAGAACCAGACCATGCCTACACAGACCCAGACTGTGCCTGCACAGACCCAGACTCTGTCTACATGTACTCAGACTCTGCCTACACAGACCCAGACTGTGCCTACACAGACCGAGAATGCGCTATACTGACCCAGACTGTGGCTACACAGATCCAGACTGTGCTACACAGCCCCAGAATGTGCCTACACAGAATCTTCCTACACAGACCCAGACTGTGCCTGCACTGACCGAGAATATGCGTACACAGACCCAGACTGTGCCTACACAGACACCGACTGTGTCTACACAGACCCAGACTGTGTCTATACAGACCCAGATTGTGTCTACACAGACCTAGACCGTGCCTCCACAGTCCCAGACTGTGCCTATACAGACCTAGACTGTACCTATACAGACCCAGACTGTGCCTACATAGACCTAGACCGTGCCTACACAGACCTAGCCCATGCCTACAAAGACCCAGACTGCGTCTATACAGTCCCAGACTGTGCCTACACAGACCCAGGCTGTGCCTATACAGACTCAGACTGTGTCTACACAGACCCAGACTGTGCCTACACAGACCCAGACCATGCCTACACAGATCCACACTGTGACTGCACAGACCAATACTGCGCTATACTGACCCAGACTGTGCCTACACAGATCCAGACTGTGCTACACAGCCCCAGAATGTGCATACACAGAATCTTCCTACACAGACCCAGACTGTGCCTGCAATGACCGAGACTATGCCTACACAGACCAAGACTGTGCCTACACAGATCCAGACTGTGCTACACAGCCCCAGACTGTGCCTACACAGACCCAGACAGTTCCTACAGAGACAAAGACTGTGTCTACACTGACCCAGACTGTGCCTACACAGACCTAGACTGTGCCTACACAGACCCAGGCCGTGCCTACACAGACTCCGACTGTGTCTACACAGACCCAGACTGTGTCTATACAGAACCAGACTGTGCTTACACAGACCTAGACCATGCCTACACAGACCCAGACTGCGCCAATACAGACCTAGACTGTGCCTATACAGACCTAGACTGTGCTTACACAGACCTAGACCGTGCCTACACAGACCTAGACAGTGCCTACACAGACCCAGACTGTGTCTATACAGACCCAGACTGTGCCTACACAGAACTAGGCTGTGCCTATACAGACTCAGACTGTGTCTACACAGATCCAGACTGTGCCTAAACAGACCCAGACCATGCCTATACAGACCCAGCCTGTGCCTGCACAAACCCAGACTCCGCCTACATGGACTCAGACTCTGCCTATACTGACTCAGACTGTGCCTACACAGATCCAGACTGTGCTACACAGCCCCAGAATGTGCCTGCACAGATTCTTCCTACACAGACACAGACTGTGACTACACTGACACAGACTGTGCATACACAGAACCAGACTGTGCCTCCACAGATCCAGACTGTGCTACACAGCCCCAGACTGTGCCTACATAGAACCAGGCAGTTCCTACAAAGACCCAGGCTGTACCTACACAGACTCCGACTTTGTCCACACAGACCAGACTGTGTCTATACAGACCCAGACTGTGCCTACACAGACCTAGACCATGCCTACACAGACCCAGACTGTGCCTATACAGACCTAGACTGTGCCTGTACAGACCCAGACTGTGCCTACACAGACCTACACCGTGCCTACACAGAACTAGACCGTGCCTACACAGACTCAAACTGTGTCTATACAGACCCAGACTGTGCCTGCACAGACCCAGACTCCGCCTACATGGACTCAGACTCGGCCTACACAGACCCAGACTGTGCCTACACAGACCCAAACTGCGCTATACTGACCCAGACTGTGCCTACACAGATCCAGACTGTGCCTGCACAGACTCTTCCTATACAGACCCAGACTTTGTCTACACTGACCCAGACTGTGCCTATACAGACACAGACTGTGCCTACACAGACTCCGACTGTGTCTACACAGACCCAGACTGTGTCTATACAGACCCAGACTGTGCCTACACAGACATAGACCGTGCCTACACAGACCCAGACTGTGCCTATACAGACCTAGACTGCGCCTATACAGACCCAGACTGTGCCTACACTGACCCAGACTGTGCCTGCACAGATCCAGACTTTCCTACACAGATCCAGACTGTGCTACACAGCCCCAGACTGTGCCTACACAGACTCTTCCTACACAGAACCAGACTGTGCCTACACTGACCCAGATTGTGCCTGCACAGACCCAGACTGTACGTACACAGCCCCAGACTGTGCTTACACAGACTCAGACAGTTCCTACACAGACCCAGACTGTGTCTACACAGATCCAGACTGTGCCTACACAGACCTAGACTGTGCCTACACAGACCCAGGCTGTGCCTACACAGACTCCGACTGTGTCGACACAGACACAGACTGTGTCTATACAGAACCAGACTGTGCCTATACAGACCTGGACCATGCCTCCACAGACCCAGACTGTGCCTACACAAACCTAAACTGTGCCTATACAGACCCAGACTGTGCCTACACAGACCTAGACCGTGACTACACAGACCTAGACCGTGTCTACACAGACCCAGACTGTGTCTATACAGACCCAGACTGTGCCTACACAGACCCAGGCTGTGCCTATACAGACTCAGGCTGTTTCTACACAGACCCAGACTGTGCCTACACAGACCCAGACCATGCCTACACAGACCCAGACTGTGCCTGCACAGATCCAGACTCCGCCTACATGGACTCAGACTCTGCCTACACAGACCCAGACTGTGCCTACACAGACCCATACTGCGCTATACTGAACCAGACTGTGCCTACACAGATCCAGACTGTGCTACACAGCACCAGAATGTACCTGCACAGACTCTTCCTTCACAGACCAAACTGTGACCACGCTGACCCAGACTCTGCCTACACAGATCCAGACTGTGTTACACAGCCCCAGACTGTGCCTACACAGACACAGACAGTTCCTACACAGACAAAGACTGTGTCTACACTGACCCAGACTGTGCCTACACAGACCTAGACTGTGCCTACACAGACCCAGGCTGTGCCTACACAGACTCCGACTGTGTCTACACAGACCCAGACTCTGTCTATACAGAACCAGACTGTGTCTACACAGATCCAGACTGTGCCTACACAGACCCAGACCATGCCTATACAGACCCAGACTGTGCCTGCACAAACCCAGACTCCGCCTACATGGACTCAGACTCTGCCTATACTGACCCAGACTGTGCCTACACAGATCCAGACTGTGCTACACAGCCCCAGAATGTGACTGCACAGATTCTTCCTACACAGACACAGACTGTGACTACACTGACCCAGACTGTGCATACACAGACCCAGACTGTGCCTCCACAGATCCAGACTGTGCTACACAGCCCCAGACTGTGCCTACACAGACCCAGGCAGTTCCTACAAAGACCCAGGCTGTACCTACACAGATTCCGACTTTGTCCACACAGACCAGACTGTGTCTATACAGACCCAGACTGTGCCTACACAGACCTAGACCATGCCTACACAGACCCAGACTGTGCCTATACAGACCTAGACTGTGCCTGTACAGACCCAGACTGTGCCTACACAGACCTACACCGTGCCTACACAGAACTAGACCGTGCCTACACAGACTCAAACTGTGTCTATACAGACGCAGACTGTGCCTACACAGACCCAGGCTGTGCCTGCACAGACCCAGACTCCGCCTACATGGACTCAGACTCGGCCTACACAGACCCAGACTGTGCCTACACAGACCCAAACTGCGCTATACTGACCCAGACTGTGCCTACACAGATCCAGACTGTGCTACACAGCCCCAGAATGTGCCTGCACAGACTCTTCCTACACAGACCCAGACTTTGTCTACACTGACCCAGACTGTGCCTATACAGACACAGACTGTGCCTACACAGACTCCGACTGTGTCTACACAGACCCAGACTGTGTCTATACAGACCCAGACTGTGCCTACACAGACATAGACCGTGCCTACACAGACTCAGACTGTCTCTACACAGACCCAGACTGTGTCTATACAGACCCAGGCTGTGCCTACACAGACTCTTCCTACACAGAACCAGACTGTGCCTACACTGACCCAGACTGTGCCTACACAGACCCAGACTGTACGTACACAGCCCCAGACTGTGCTTACAAAGACCCAGACAGTTCCTACACAGACGCAGACTGTGTCTACACTGACACAGACAGTTCCTACACAGACCCAGACTGTGTCTACACTGACCCAGACTGTGCCTACACAGACCTAGACTGTGCCTATACAGACCCAGATTGTGCCTACACAGACCTAGACCGTGCCTACACAGACCTAGACCGTGTCTACACAGACCCAGACTGTGTCTATACAGACCCAGACTGTGCCTACACAGACCCAGGCTGTGCCTATACAGACTCAGGCTGTTTCTACACAGACCCAGACTGTGCCTACACAGACCCAGACCATGCCTACACAGACCCAGACTGTGCCTGCACAGACCCAGACTCTGCCTACATGTACTCAGACTCTGCCTACACAGACCGAGACTGTGCCTACACAGACCGAGAATGCGCTATACTGACCCAGACTGTGGCTACACAGATCCAGACTGTGCTACACAGCCCCAGAATGTGCCTACACAGAATCTTCCTACACAGACCCAGACTGTGCCTGCACTGACCGAGAATATGCGTACACAGACCCAGACTGTGCCTACACAGACACCGACTGTGTCTACACAGATCCAGACTGTGTCTATACAGACCCAGACTGTGTCTACACAAACCTAGACCGTGCCTACACAGTCCCAGACTGTGCCTATACAGACCTAGACTGTACCTATACAGACCCAGACTGTGCCTACATAGACCTAGACCGTGCCTACACAGACCTAGACCGTGCCTACAAAGACCCAGACTGCGTCTATACAGTCCCAGACTGTGCCTACACAGACCCAGGCTGTGCCTATACAGACTCAGACTGTGTCTACACAGACCCAGACTGTGCCTACACAGACCCAGACCATGCCTACACAGATCCAGACTGTGACTGCACAGACCCATACTGCGCTATACTGACCCAGACTGTGCCTACACAGATCCAGACTGTGCTACACAGCCCCAGAATGTGCCTACACAGAATCTTCCAACACAGACCCAGACTGTGCCTGCAATGACCGAGACTATGCCTACACAGACCCAGACTGTGCCTACACAGATCCAGACTGTGCTACACAGCCCCAGACTGTGCCTACACAGACCCAGACAGTTCCTACAGAGACAAAGACTGTGTCTACACTGACCCAGACTGTGCCTACACAGACCTAGACTGTGCCTACACAGACCCAGGCTGTGCCTACACAGACTCCGACTGTGTCTACACAGACCCAGACTGCGCCTATACAGACCTAGACTGTGCCTATACAGACCTAGACTGTGCCTACACAGACATAGACCGTGCCTACACAGACCTAGACCGTGCCTACACAGACCCAGACTGTGTCTACACAGATTCAGACTGTGCCTACACAGACCCAGCCCATGCCTATACAGACCCAGACTGTGCCTGCACAAACCCAGACTCCGCCTACATGGACTCAGACTCTGCCTATACTGACCCAGACTGTGCCTACACAGATCCAGACTGTTCTACACAGCCCCAGAATGTGCCTGCACAGATTCTTCCTACACAGACACAGACTGTGACTACACTGACCCAGACTGTGCATACACAGACCCAGACTGTGCCTCCACAGATCCAGACTGTGCTACACAGCCCCAGACTGTGCCTTCACAGACCCAGGCAGTTCCTACAAAGACCCAGGCTGTACCTACACAGACTCCGACTTTGTCTACACTGACCCAGACTGTGCCTATACAGACACAGACTCTGCCTACACAGACTCCGACTGTGTCTACACAGACCCAGACTGTGTCTAACAGACCCAGGCTGTGCCTACACAGATATAGACCGTGCCTACACAGACCCAGACTGTGCCTATACAGACCTAGACTGCGCCTAGACAGACCCAGACTGTGCCTACACTGACCCAGACTGTGCCTGCACAGATCCAGACTTCCCTACACAGATCCAGACTGTGCTACACAGCCCCAGACTGTGCCGACACAGACTCTTCCTACACAGAACCAGACTGTGCCTACACTGACCCAGACTGTGCCTGCACAGACCCAGACTGTACGTACACAGCCCCAAACTGTGCTTACACAGACTCAGACAGTTCCTACACAGACCCAGACTGTGTCTACACAGATCCAGACTGTGCCTACACAGACCTAGACTGTGCCTACACAGACCCAGGCTGTGCCTACACAGACTCCGACTGTGTCGACACAGACACAGACTGTGCCTATACAGACTCAGGCTGTTTCTACACAGACCCAGACTGTGCCTACACAGACCCAGACTGTGCCTGCACAGATCCAGACTGTGCTACACAGCCCCAGAATGTGCCTGCACAGACTCTTCCTTCACAGACCAAACTGTGACTACACTGACCCAGACTGTGCCTACACGGACACAGACTGTGCCTACACAGATCCAGACTGTGCTACACAGCCCCAGACTGTGCCTACACAGATCCAGGCAGTTCCTACACAGACCCAGACTGTGTCTACACTGACCCAGACTGTGCCTACACAGACCCAGGCTGTGCCTACACAGACTCCGACTGTGTCTACACAGACCCAGACTGTGTCTATACAGAACCAGACTGTTCCTACACAGACCTAGACCATGCCTACACAGACCCAGACTGTGCCTATACAAACCTAGACTGTGCCTATACAGACCCAGACAGTGCCTACACAGACCTCGACCGTGCCTACACAGACCTAGACCGTGCCTACACAGACCCAGACTGTGTCTATACAGACCCAGACTGTGCCTACACAGACCCAGGCTGTGCCTATACAGGCTCAGATTGTGTCTACACAGACCCAGACTGTGCCTGCACAAACCCAGACTCCGCCTACATGGACACAGACTCTGCATATACTGACCCAGACTGTGCCTATACAGACCCAGACTGTGCCTACACAGACCTAGACCGTGCCTACAAAGACCTAGGCCGTGCCTACACAGACCCAGACTGTGTCTATACAGACCCAGACTGTTCCTACACAGACCCAGACTGTGCCTACACAGACCCAGACTGTGCCTGCACAGACCCAGACTCCGCCTACATGGACTCAGACTCTGCCTACACAGACCAAGACTGTGCCTGCACAGACCCAGACTGCGCTATATTGACCCAGACTGTGCCTACACAGATCCAGACTGTGCTACGCAGCCCCAGAATGTGCCTACACAGAGTCTTCCTACACAGACCCAGACTGTGCCTACACTGACCCAGACTCTGCCTTCCCAGACCCAGACTGTGCCTACACAGATCCAGACTGTGCTACACAGCCCCAGACAGTGCCTACACAGACGCAGACAGTCCTACATAAACCCAGACTGTGTCTACACTGACCCATACTGTGCCTACACAGACCTAGATTGTGCGTACACAGACCCAGGCTGTGCCTACACAGACTACGACTGTGTCTTCACAGACCCAGACTGTGTCTATACAGAACTAGACTGTGACTATACAGACCTAGACCATGCCTACACAGAGGCAGACTGTGACTACACAGACCTAGACTGTGCCTATACAGACCCAGACTGTGCCTACACAGTCCTAGACCGTGCCTACACAGATCTAGACCGTGTCTACACAGACCCAGACTGTGTGTATACAGACCCAGACTGTGCCTACACTGATCCAGGCTGTGCCTATACAGACTCAGGCTGCTTCTACACAGACCCAGACTGTGCCTACACAGATCCAGACCATGCCTACACAGACCCAGAGTGTGCCTGCACAGACCCAGACTCCGCCTACATGTACTCAGACTCTGCCTACACAGACCCAGACTGTGCCTACACAGATCCAAAATGCGCTATAATGACCCAGACTGTGCCTACACAGATCCAGACTGTGCTACACAGCCCCAGAATATGCCTACACAGAATCTTCCGACACAGACCCAGACTCTGCCTGCACTGATCCAGACTATGCGTACACAGACCCAGACTCTGCCTACACAGACTCCGACTGTGTCTACACAGACCCAAACTGTATCTATACAGACCCAGACTGTGTCTACACAGACCTAGACCGTGCCTACACAGACCCAGACTGTGCCTATACAGACCCAGACTGTGCCTACACAGACCCAGACCGTTGCTACACAGACCTAGACCGTGCCTACACAGACCCAGACTGTGTCTATACAGTCCCAGACTGTGCCTACACAGACCCAGGCTGTGCCTATACAGACTCAGACTGTGTCTACACAGACCCAGACTGTGCCTACACAGACGCAGACCGTGCCTACACAGACCCAGACTGTGCTTGCACAGACCCAGACTCTGCCTACATGGACTCAGACTCTGCCTACACAGACCCAGACTGTGCCTACACAGACCCATACTTCGCTATACGGACCCAGACTGTGCCTACACAGATCCAGACTGTGCTACACAGCCCCAGAATGTGCCTGCACAGAATCCTCCTACACAGACCCAGACTGTGCCTACACAGATCCAGACTGTGCTACACAGCCACAGACTGTGTCTACACAGATCCAGACAGTTCCTACACAGACCCAGACTGTGTCCACACTGACCCAGACTGTGCCTACACAGACTTAGACTGTGCCTACACAGACCGAGGCTGTGCCTACACAGACTCCGACTGTGTCTACACAGACCCAGACTGTGCCTACACAGATCCAGACTGTGCCTACACAGACCGAGGCTGTGCCTACACAGACTCCGACTGTGTCTACACAGACCCAGACTGTGCCTACACAGATCCAGACTGTGCTACACAGCCCCAGACTGTGCCTACACAGACCCAGGTAGTTCATACACAGACCCAGGCTGTACCTACACAGACTCCGACTGTGTCCACACAGACATGGACTGTGTCTATACAGAACCAGACTGTGCCTACACAGACCGAGACCATGCCTACACAGACCCAGACTGTGCCTATACAGACCTAGACTTTGCCTGTACAGACCCAGACTGTGTCTACACAGACCTACACCGTGCCTACACAGACCTAGACCGTGCCTACACAGACACAAACTGTGTCTATACAGACCCAGACTGTGCCTACACAGACCCAGGCTGTGCCTATACAGACTCAGACTGTGTTTACAAAGACACAGACTGTGTCTACACAGACCCAGACCATGCCTACACAGACCAGACTGTGCCTGCACAGACCCAGAGTCCACCTACATGGACTCAGACTCGGCCTACACAGACCCAGACTGTGCCTACACAGACCCAAACTGCGCTATACTGACCCAGACTGTGCCTACACAGATACAGACTGTGCTACACAGCCCCAGAATGTGCCTGCACAGACTCTTCCTACAGAGACCCAGACTGTGACTACACTGACCCAGACTGTGCCTATACAGACACAGACTGTGCCTACACAGACTCCGACTGTGTCTACACAGACCCAGACTGTGTCTATACCGACACAGACTGTGCCTAGACAGACCTAGACCGTGCCTACACAGACCCAGACCGTGCCTACACAGACCTAGACTGCGCCTATACAGACCCAGACTGTGCCTACACAGACCCAGGATGTGCCTATACAGACTCAGACTGTGTCTACACAGACCCAGACTGTGCCTACACAGACCCAGACTGTGCCTACACAGACCCAGACTGTGACTGCACAGACCCAGACTCCGCCTACATGGACTAAGACTGTGCTACACAGCCCCAGAATGTGCCTGCACAGACTCTTCCTACACAGACCAAGACTGTGACTACACTGACCCAGACTGTGCCTATACAGACCCAGACTGTGCCTACGCAGACTCCGACTGTGTCTACACAGACCCACACTGTGTCTATACAGACCCAGACTGTGCCTAGACAGACCTAGACCGTGCCTACACAGACCCAGACTGTGCCTACACAGATCCAGACTGTGCTACACAGCCCCAGAATGTGCCTGCACAGAATCTTCCTACACAGACCCAGACTGTGCCTGCAATGACCGAGACTATGCCTACACAGACCCAGACTGTGCCTACACAGATCCAGACTGTGCTACACAGCCGCAGACTGTGCCTACACAGATCCAGACAGTTCCTACACAGACCCAGACTGTGTCTACACTGACCCAGACTGTGCCTACACAGACCTAGACTGTGCCTACACAGACCGAGGCTGTGCCTACACAGACTCCGACTGTGTCTACACAGACCCAGACTGTGCCTACACAGACCCAGGTAGTTCTTACACAGACCCAGGCTGTACCTACACAGACTCCGACTGTGTCCACACAGACATGGACTGTGTCTATACAGAACCAGACTGTGCGTACACAGACCTAGACCATGCCTACACAGACCCAGACTGTGCCTATACAGACCTAGACTTTGCCTGTACAGACCCAGACTGTGTCTACACAGACCTACACCGTGCCTACACAGACCTAGACCGTGCCTACACAGACACAAACTGTGTCTATACAGACCCAGAATGTGCCTACACAGACCCAGGCTGTGCCTATACAGACTCAGACTGTGTTTACACAGACACAGACTGTGTCTACACAGACCCAGACCATGCCTACACAGACTCAGACTGTGCCTGCACAGACCCAGAGTCCACCTACATGGACTCAGACTCGGCCTACACAGACCCAGACTGTGCCTACACAGACCCAAACTGCGCTATACTGACCCAGACTGTGCCTACACAGATACAGACTGTGCTACACAGCCCCAGAATGTGCCTGCACAGACTCTTCCTACACAGACCCAGACTGTGACTACACTGACCCAGACTGTGCCTATGCAGACTCAGACTGTGCCTACACAGACACCGACTGTGTCTACACAGACCCAGACTGTGTCTATACAGACCCAGACTGTGCCTAGACAGACCTAGACCGTGCCTACACAGACCCAGACTGTGCCTACACAGACCTAGACTGCGCCTATACAGACCCAGACTGTGCCTACACAGACCCAGGATATGCCTATACAGACTCAGACTGTGTCTACACAGACCCAGACTGTGCCTACACAGACCCAGACCATGCCTACACAGACCCAGACTGTGACTGCACAGACCCAGACTCCGCATACATGGACTCAGACTCTGCCCACACAGACCCAGACTGTGCCTGCACAGACCCAAACTGCTCTACACAGACCCAGACTGCGTCTATACAGTCCCAGACTGTGCTATGCAGCCCCAGAATGTGCCTACACAGACTCTTCCTACACAGACCCAGACTGTGCCTACACTGATCCAGACTCTGCCTACACAGACCCAGACTGAGCCTACACAGATCCACACTGTGTTACACATCCCCAGACTGTGCCTACAGAGACCCAGACAGTTCCTACACAGACACAGACTGTGTCTTCACAGACCCAGACTGTGTCTATACAGAACCAGACTGTGCCTATACAGACCTAGACCATGCCTACACAGACCCAGACTGTGCCTACACAGACCCAAACTGCGCTATACTGACCCAGACTGTGCCAACACAGATACAGACTGTGCTACACAGCCCCAGAATGTGCCTGCACAGACTCTTCCTAAACAGACCCAGACTGTGACTACACTGACCCAGACTGTGCCTATACAGACCCAGACTGTGCCTACACAGACTCCGACTGTGTCTACACAGACTCAGACTGTGTCTATGCAGACCCAGACTGTGCCTAGACAGACCTAGACCGTGCCTACACAGACCCAGACTGTGCCTATACAGACCTAGACTGCGCCTATACAGACCCAGACTGTGCCTGCACAGACCCAAACTGCGCTATACTGACCCAGACTGTGCCTACACAGATCCAGACTGTGCTATGCAGCCCCAGAATGTGCCTACACAGACTCTTCCTACACAGACCCAGACTGTGCCTACACTGATCCAGACTCTGCCTACACAGACCCAGACTGAGCCTACACAGATCCACACTGTGTTACACAGCCCCAGACTGTGCCTACACAGACACAGACAGTTCCTACACAGACACAGACTGTGTCTTCACAGACCCAGACTGTGTCTATACAGAACCAGACTGTGCCTATACAGACCTAGACCATGCCTACACAGACACAGACTGTGCCTACACAGATCTAGACTGTGCCTATACAGACCCAGACTGTGCCTACACAGACCTAGACCGTGCCTACACAGACCTAGATCTTGTTTACACAGACCCAGACTGTGTCTATACAGAATCAGACTGTGCCTACACAGACCCAGGCTGTGCCTATACAGACTCAGGCTGTTTCTACACAGACCCAGACTGTGCCTACACAGACCCAGACCATGCCTACACAGACACAGACTGTGCCTGCACAGACCCAGACTCCGCCTACATGTACTCAGACTCTGCCTACACAGACCAAGACTGTGCCTACACAGACCCAGAATGCGCTATACTGACCCAGACTGTGCCTACACAGATACAGACTGTGCTACACAGCCCCAGAATGTGCCTGCACAGACTCTTCCTACACAGACCCAGACTGTGACTACACTGACCCAGACTGTGCCTATACAGACCCAGACTGTGCCTACACAGACTCCGACTGTGTCTACACAGACCCAGACTGTGCTTATACAGACCCAGACTGTGCCTAGACAGACCTAGGCCGTGCCTACACAGACCCAGACTGTGCCTACACAGACCTAGACTGCGCCTATACAGACCCAGACTGTGCCTACACAGACCCAGGATGTGCCTATACAGACTCAGACTGTGTCTACACAGACCCAGACTGTGCCTACACAGACCCAGACCATGCCTACACAGACCCAGACTGTGACTGCACAGACCCAGACTCCGCCTACATGGACTCAGACTCTGCCCACACAGACCCAGACTGTGCCTGCACAGACCCAAACTGCGCTATACTGACCCAGACTGTGCCTACACAGATCCAGACTGTGCTATGCAGCCCCAGAATGTGCATACACAGACTCTTCCTACACAGACCCAGACTGTGCCTACACTGATCCAGACTCTGCCTACACAGACCCAGACTGAGCCTACACAGATCCACACTGTGTTACACAGCCCCAGACTGTGCCGACACAGACCCGGACAGTTCCTACACAGACACAGACTGTGTCTTCACAGACCCAGACTGTGTCTATACAGAACCAGACTGTGCCTATACAGACCTAGACCATGCCTACACAGACCCAGACTGTGCCTACACAGACCCAAACTGCGCTATACTGACCCAGAATGTGCCTACACAGATACAGACTGTGCTACACAGCCCCAGAATGTGCCTGCACAGACTCTTCCTACACAGACCCAGACTGTGACTACACTGACCCAGACTGTGCCTATACAGACCCAGACTGTGCCTACACAGACTCCGACTGTGTCTACACAGACCCAGACTGTGTCTATACAGACCCAGACTGTGCCTAGACAGAACTAGACCGTGCCTACACAGACCCAGACTGTCCCTATACAGACCTAGACTGCGCCTATACAGACCCAGACTGTGCCTGCACAGACCCAAACTGCGCTATACTGACCCAGACTGTGCCTACACAGATCCAGACTGTGCTATGCAGCCCCAGAATGTGCATACACAGACTCTTCCTACACAGACCCAGACTGTGCCTACACTGATCCAGACTCTGCCTACACAGACCCAGACTGAGCCTACACAGATCCACACTGTGTTACACAGCCCCAGACTGTGCCTACACAGACACAGACAGTTCCTACACAGACACAGACTGTGTCTTCACACAGACTGCGTCTATACAGAACCAGACTGTGCCTATACAGACCAAGACCATGCCTACACAGACCCAGACTGTGCCTACACAGACCTAGACTGTGCCTATACAGACCCAGACTGTGCCTACACAGACCTAGACCGTGCCTACACAGACCTAGACCTTGTCTACACAGACCCAGACTGTGTCTATACAGAATCAGACTGTGCCTACACAGACCCAGGCTGTGCCTATACAGACTCAGGCTGTTTCTACACAGACCCAGACTGTGCCTACACAGACCCAGACCGTGCCTACACAGACACAGACTGTGCCTGCACAGACCCAGACTCCGCCTACATGTACTCAGACTCTGCCTACACAGACCAAGACTGTGCCTACACAGACCCAGAATGCGCTATACTGACCCAGACTGTGCCTACACAGATCCAGACTGTGCTACACAGCCCCAGAATGTGCCTGCACAGAATCTTCCTACACAGACCCAGACTGTGCCTGCACTGACCGAGACTATGCGTACACAGACCCAGACTGTGCCTACACAGACTCCGACTGTGTCCACACAGATCCAGACTGTGTCTATACAGACCCAGACTGTCTCTACACAGACCTAGACCGTGCCTACACAGTCCCAGACTGTGCCTAGACTGACCTAGACTGTACCTATACAGACCCAGACTGTGCCTACACAGACGTAGACCGTGCCGACACAGACCTTGACCGTGCCTACACAGACCCAGACTGCGTCTATACAGTCCCAGACTGTGCCTACACAGACCCAGGCTGTGCCTATACAGATTCAGACTGTGTCTACACAGACCCAGACAGTGCCTAAACAGACCCAGACCATGCCTACACAGACCCAGACTGTGCCTACACAGACCCAGAATGCGCTATACTGTCCCAGACTGTGCCTACACAGATCCAGACTGTGCTACACAGCCCCAGAATGTGCCTACATAGAATCTTCCGGCACAGACCCAGACTGTGCCTGCACTGACCGAGACTATGCGTACACAGACCCAGACTGTGCCTACACAGATTCCGACTGTGTCTACACAGACCCAGACTGTGTCTATACAGACCCAGACTGTGTCTACACAGACCTAGACCGTGCCTACACAGTCCCAGACTGTGCCTATACAGAGCTAGGCTGTACCTATACAGACCCAAACTGTGCCTATAAAACCTAGACCGTGCCTACACAGATCTAGACCGTGCCTACACAGACCCAGACTGCGTCTATACAGTCCCAGACTGTGCCTACACAGACCCAGGCTGTGCCTATACAGACTCAGACTGTGTCTACACAGACCCAGACTATGCCTACACAGACCCAGACCATGCCTACACAGAGCCAGACTGTGACTGCGCAGACCTATACTGCGCTATACTGACCCAGACTGTGCCTACACAGATCCAGACTGTGCCACACAGCCCCAGAATGTGCCTACACAGACCCAGACAGTTCCTACACAGACCCAGACTGTGTCTACACTGACCCAGACTGTGCCTACACAGACCTAGACTGTGCCTACACAGACCCAGGCTGTGCCTACACAGACTCCGACTGTGTCTACACAGACCCAGACTGTGTCTATACAGACCTAGACTGTGCTTACACAGACCTAGACCATGCCTACACAGACCCAGACTGTGCCTACACAGACCTAGACTGTGCCTATACAGACCTATACTGTGCCTACACAGACCTAGACCGTGCCTACACAGACCTAGACCGTGCCTACACAGACCCAGACTGTGTCTATACAGACCCAGACTGTGCCTACACAGAACTAGGCTCTGCCTATACAGACTCAGACTGTGCCTACACAGATCCAGACTGTGCTACACTGCCCCAGAATGTGCCTGCACAGATTCTTCCTGCACAGACCCAGACTGTGACGACACTGACCCAGACTGTGCATACACAGACCCAGACTGTGCCTTCACAGATCCAGACTGTGCTACACAGCCCCAGACTGTGCCTACACAGACCCAGGCAGTTCCTACACAGACCCAGGTTGTACCTACACAGACTCCGAATTTGTCCACACAGACCCAGACTGTGTCTATACAGAACCAGACTGTGCCTACACAGACCTAGACCATACCTACACAGACCCAGAATGTGCCTATACAGACCTAGACTGTGCCTGTACAGACCCAGACTGTGCCTACACAGACCTACACCGTGCCTACACAGACCTAGACCGTGTCTACACAGACCCAGACTGTGTTTATACAGACCCAGACTGTGCCTACACTGATCCAGGCTGTTCCTATACAGACTCAGGCTGTTTCTACACAGACCTAGACCGTGCCTACACAGACCTAGACCTTGTCTACACAGACCCAGACTGTGTCTATACAGAATCAGACTGTGCCTACACAGACCCAGGCTGTGCCTATACAGACTCAGGCTGTTTCTAAACAGACCCAGACTGTGCCTACACAGACCCAGACCGTGCCTACACAGACACAGACTGTGCCTGCACAGACCCAGACTCCGCCTACATGTACTCAGACTCTGCCTACACAGACCAAGACTGTGCCTACACAGACCCAGAATGCGCTATACTGACCCAGACTGTGCCTACACAGATCCAGACTGTGCTACACAGCCCCAGACTGTGCCTGCACAGAATCTTCCTACACAGACCCAGACTGTGCCTGCACTGACCGAGACTATGCGTACACAGACCCAGACTATGCCTACACAGACTCCGACTGTGTCCACACAGATCCAGACTGTGTCTATACAGACCCAGACTGTTTCTACACAGACCTAGACCGTGCCTACACAGTCCCAGACTGTGCCTACACAGACCTAGACTGCGCCTATACAGACCCAGACTGTGCCTACACAGACCCAGGATGTGCCTATACAGACTCAGACTGTGTCTACACAGACCCAGACTGTGCCTACACAGACCCAGACCATGCCTACACAGACCCAGACTGTGACTGCACAGACCCAGACTCCGCCTACATGGACTCAGACTCTGCCCACACAGACCCAGACTGTGCCTGCACAGACCCAAACTGCGCTATACTGACCCAGACTGTGCCTACACAGATCCAGACTGTGCTATGCAGCCCCAGAATGTGCATACACAGACTCTTCCTACACAGACCCAGACTGTGCCTACACTGATCCAGACTCTGCCTACACAGACCCAGACTGAGCCTACACAGATCCACACTGTGTTACACAGCCCCAGACTGTGCCGACACAGACCCGGACAGTTCCTACACAGACACAGACTGTGTCTTCACAGACCCAGACTGTGTCTATACAGAACCAGACTGTGCCTATACAGACCTAGACCATGCCTACACAGACCCAGACTGTGCCTACACAGACCCAAACTGCGCTATACTGACCCAGACTGTGCCTACACAGATACAGACTGTGCTACACAGCCCCAGAATGTGCCTGCACAGACTCTTCCTACACAGACCCAGACTGTGACTACACTGACCCAGACTGTGCCTATACAGACCCAGACTGTGCCTACACAGACTCCGACTGTGTCTACACAGACCCAGACTGTGTCTATACAGACCCAGACTGTGCCTAGACAAAACTAGACCGTGCCTACACAGACCCAGACTGTCCCTATACAGACCTAGACTGCGCCTATACAGACCCAGACTGTGCCTGCACAGACCCAAACTGCGCTATACTGACCCAGACTGTGCCTACACAGATCCAGACTGTGCTATGCAGCCCCAGAATGTGCATACACAGACTCTTCCTACACAGACCCAGACTGTGCCTACACTGATCCAGACTCTGCCTACACAGACCCAGACTGAGCCTACACAGATCCACACTGTGTTACACAGCCCCAGACTGTGCCTACACAGACACAGACAGTTCCTACACAGACACAGACTGTGTCTTCACACAGACTGTGTCTATACAGAACCAGACTGTGCCTATACAGACCAAGACCATGCCTACACAGACCCAGACTGTGCCTACACAGACCTAGACTGTGCCTATACAGACCCAGACTGTGCCTACACAGACCTAGACCGTGCCTACACAGACCTAGACCTTGTCTACACAGACCCAGACTGTGTCTATACAGAATCAGACTGTGCCTACACAGACCCAGGCTGTGCCTATACAGACTCAGGCTGTTTCTACACAGACCCAGACTGTGCCTACACAGACCCAGACCGTGCCTACACAGACACAGACTGTGCCTGCACAGACCCAGACTCCGCCTACATGTACTCAGACTCTGCCTACACAGACCAAGACTGTGCCTACACAGACCCAGAATGCGCTATACTGACCCAGACTGTGCCTACACAGATCCAGACTGTGCTACACAGCCCCAGAATGTGCCTGCACAGAATCTTCCTACACAGACCCAGACTGTGCCTGCACTGACCGAGACTATGCGTACACAGACCCAGACTTTGCCTACACAGACTCCGACTGTGTCCACACAGATCCAGACTGTGTCTATACAGACCCAGACTGTCTCTACACAGACCTAGACCGTGCCTACACAGTCCCAGACTGTGCCTAGACTGACCTAGACTGTACCTATACAGACCCAGACTGTGCCTACACAGACGTAGACCGTGCCTACACAGACCTTGACCGTGCCTACACAGACCCAGACTGCGTCTATACAGTCCCAGACTGTGCCTACACAGACTCAGGCTGTGCCTATACAGATTCAGACTGTGTCTACACAGACCCAGACAGTGCCTAAACAGACCCAGACCATGCCTACACAGACCCAGACTGTGCCTACACAGACCCAGAATGCGCTATACTGTCCCAGACTGTGCCTACACAGATCCAGACTGTGCTACACAGCCCCAGAATGTGCCTACATAGAATCTTCCGGCACAGACCCAGACTGTGCCTGCACTGACCGAGACTATGCGTACACAGACCCAGACTGTGCCTACACAGATTCCGACTGTGTCTACACAGACCCAGACTGTGTCTATACAGACCCAGACTGTGTCTACACAGACCTAGACCGTGCCTACACAGTCCCAGACTGTGCCTATACAGAGCTAGGCTGTACCTATACAGACCCAAACTGTGCCTATAAAACCTAGACCGTGCCTACACAGATCTAGACCGTGCCTACACAGACCCAGACTGCGTCTATACAGTCCCAGACTGTGCCTACACAGACCCAGGCTGTGCCTATACAGACTCAGACTGTGTCTACACAGACCCAGACTATGCCTACACAGACCCAGACCATGCCTACACAGACCCAGACTGTGACTGCGCAGACCTATACTGCGCTATACTGACCCAGACTGTGCCTACACAGATCCAGACTGTGCCACACAGCCCCAGAATGTGCCTACACAGACCCAGACAGTTCCTACACAGACCCAGACTGTGTCTACACTGACCCAGACTGTGCCTACACAGACCTAGACTGTGCCTACACAGACCCAGGCTGTGCCTACACAGACTCCGACTGTGTCTACACAGACCCAGACTGTGTCTATACAGACCTAGACTGTGCTTACACAGACCTAGACCATGCCTACACAGACCCAGACTGTGCCTACACAGACCTAGACTGTGCCTATACAGACCTATACTGTGCCTACACAGACCTAGACCGTGCCTACACAGACCTAGACCGTGCCTACACAGACCCAGACTGTGTCTATACAGACCCAGACTGTGCCTACACAGAACTAGGCTCTGCCTATACAGACTCAGACTGTGCCTACACAGATCCAGACTGTGCTACACTGCCCCAGAATGTGCCTGCACAGATTCTTCCTGCACAGACCCAGACTGTGACGACACTGACCCAGACTGTGCATACACAGACCCAGACTGTGCCTTCACAGATCCAGACTGTGCTACACAGCCCCAGACTGTGCCTACACAGACCCAGGCAGTTCCTACACAGACCCAGGTTGTACCTACACAGACTCCGAATTTGTCCACACAGACCCAGACTGTGTCTATACAGAACCAGACTGTGCCTACACAGACCTAGACCATACCTACACAGACCCAGAATGTGCCTATACAGACCTAGACTGTGCCTGTACAGACCCAGACTGTGCCTACACAGACCTACACCGTGCCTACACATACCTAGACCGTGTCTACACAGACCCAGACTGTGTTTATACAGACCCAGACTGTGCCTACACTGATCCAGGCTGTTCCTATACAGACTCAGGCTGTTTCTACACAGACCTAGACCGTGCCTACACAGACCTAGACCTTGTCTACACAGACCCAGACTGTGTCTATACAGAATCAGACTGTGCCTACACAGACCCAGGCTGTGCCTATACAGACTCAGGCTGTTTCTAAACAGACCCAGACTGTGCCTACACAGACCCAGACCGTGCCTACACAGACACAGACTGTGCCTGCACAGACCCAGACTCCGCCTACATGTACTCAGACTCTGCCTACACAGACCAAGACTGTGCCTACACAGACCCAGAATGCGCTATACTGACCCAGACTGTGCCTACACAGATCCAGACTGTGCTACACAGCCCCAGAATGTGCCTGCACAGAATCTTCCTACACAGACCCAGACTGTGCCTGCACTGACCGAGACTATGCGTACACAGACCCAGACTGTGCCTACACAGACTCCGACTGTGTCCACACAGATCCAGACTGTGTCTATACAGACCCAGACTGTTTCTACACAGACCTAGACCGTGCCTACACAGTCCCAGACTGTGCCTAGACTGACCTAGACTGTACCTATACAGACCCAGACTGTGCCTACACAGACGTAGACCGTGCCTACACAGACCTAGACCGTGCCTACACAGACCCAGACTGCGTCTATACAGTCCCAGACTGTGCCTACACAGACCCAGGCTGTGCCTATACAGATTCAGACTGTGTCTACACAGACCCAGACAGTGCCTAAACAGACCCAGACCATGCCTACACAGACCCAGACTGTGCCTACACAGACCCAGAATGCGCTAAACTGTCCCAGACTGTGCCTACACAGATCCAGACTGTGCTACACAGCCCCAGAATGTGCCTACATAGAATCTTCCGGCACAGACCCAGACTGTGCCTGCACTGACCGAGACTATGCGTACACAGACCCAGACTGTGCCTACACAGATTCCGACTGTGTCTACACAGACCCAGACTGTGTCTATACAGACCCAGACTGTGTCTACACAGACCTAGACCGTGCCTACACAGTCCCAGACTGTGCCTATACAGACCTAGACTGTACCTATACAGACCCAAACTGTGCCTACAAAACCTAGACCGTGCCTACACAGATCTAGACCGTGCCTACACAGACCCAGACTGCGTCTATACAGTCCCAGACTGTGCCTACACAGACCCAGGCTGTGCCTATACAGACTCAGACTGTGTCTACACAGACCCAGACTATGCCTACACAGACCCAGACCATGCCTACACAGACCCAGACTGTGACTGCACAGACCTATACTGCGCTATACTGACCCAGACTGTGCCTACACAGATCCAGACTGTGCTACACAGCCCCAGAATGTGCCGACACAGAATCTTCCTTCACAGACCCAGACTGTGCCAGCAATGAACGAGACTATGCCTACACAGACCCAGACTGTGCCTACACAGATCCAGACTGTGCCACACAGCCCCAGACTGTGCCTACACAGACCCAGACAGTTCCTACACAGACCCAGACTGTGTCTACACTGACCCAGACTGTGCCTACACAGACCTAGACTGTGCCTACACAGACCCAGGCTGTGCCTACACAGACTCCGACTGTGTCTACACAGACCCAGACTGTGTCTATACAGACCTAGACTGTGCTTACACAGACCTAGACCATGCCTACACAGACCCAGACTGTGCCTACACAGACCTAGACTGTGCCTATACAGACCTATACTGTGCCTACACAGACCTAGACCGTGCCTACACAGACCTAGACCGTGCCGACACAGACCCAGACTGTGTCTATACAGACCCAGACTGTGCCTACACAGAACTAGGCTCTGCCTATACAGACTCAGACTGTGCCTACACAGATCCAGACTGTGCTACACAGCCCCAGAATGTGCCTGCACAGATTCTTCCTGCACAGACCCAGACTGTGACGACACTGACCCAGACTGTGCATACACAGACCCAGACTGTGCCTTCACAGATCCAGGCAGTTCCTACACAGACCCAGGCTGTACCTACACAGACTCCGAATTTGTCCACACAGACCCAGACTGTGTCTATACAGAACCATACTGTGCCTACACAGACCTAGACCATACCTACACAGACCCAGAATGTGCCTATACAGACCTAGACTGTGCCTGTACAGACCCAGACTGTGCCTACACAGACCTACACCGTGCCTACACAGAACTACACCGTGCCTACACAGACTCAAACTGTGTCTATACAGACCCAGACTGTGCCTACACAGACCCAGGCTGTGCCTATACAGACTCAGACTGTGTTTACACAGACCCAGACTGTGCCTGCACAGACCCAGACTCCGCCTACATGGACTCAGACTGTGCCTACACAGACCCAGACTGTGCCTACACAGACCCAAACTGCGCTATACTGACCCAGACTGTGCCTACACAGATCCAGACTGTGCTACGCAGCCCCAGAATGTGCCTGCACAGACTCTTCCTACACAGACCCAGACTTTGACTACACTGACCCAGACTGTGCCTATACAGACCCAGACCGTTCCTACACAGACTCCGACTGTGTCTACACAGACCCAGACTGTGTCTATACAGACCCAGACTGTGTCTACACAGACCTAGACCGTGCCTACACAGACCCAGACTGTGCCTATACAGACCTAGACTGCGCCTATACAGACCCAGACTGTGCCTACACAGAACCAGGATGTGCCTATACAGACTCAGACTGTGTCTACACAGACCCAGACAGTGCCTACACAGACCCAGACCATGCCTACACAGACCAATACTGTGCCTGCACAGACCCAGACTCCGCCTACATGGACTCAGACTCTGCCTACACAGACCCAGACTGTGCCTGCACAAACGCAGACTGCGCTATACTGACCCAGTCTGTGCCTACACAGATCCAGACTGTGCTACGCAGCCCCAGAATGTGCCTACACAGACTCTTCCTACACAGACCCAGACTGTGCCTACACTGTCCAAGACTGTGCCTACACAGATCCAGACTGTGCCTACACAGATCCAGACTGTGCTACACAGCCCCAGACTGTGCCTACACAGACTCTTCCTACAAAGAACCAGACTGTGCCTACACTGACCAGACTGTGCCTACACAGACCCAGACTGTACGTACACAGCCCCAGACTGTGCTTACACAGACCCAGGCAGTTCCTACACAGAACCAGACTGTGTCTACACTGACCCAGACTGTGCCTACACAGACCTAGACTGTGCCTACACAGACCCAAGCTGTGCCTATACAGACTCCGACTGTGTCTACACAGACACAGACTGTGTCTATACAGAACCAGACTGTGCCTATACAGACCTAGACCATGCCTACACAGACCCAGGCTGTGCCTACACAGACCTAGACTGTGCCTATACAGACCCAAACTGTGCCTACACAGACCTAGACCGTGCCTACACAGACCTAGACCGTGTCTACACAGACCCAGACTGTGTCTATACAGACCCAGACTGTGCCTACACAGAACCAGGCTGTGCCTATACAGACTCAGGCTGTTTCTACACAGACCCAGACCATGCCTACACAGACCCAGACTGTGCCTACACAGACCCATACTGCGCTATACTGACCCAGACTGTGCCTACACAGATCCAGACTGTGCTACACAGCCCTAGAATGTCCCTGCACAGACTCTTCCTTCACAGACCAAACTGTGACTACACTGACCCAGACTGTGCCTACACAGACCCAGACAGTGCCTACACAGATCCAGACTGTGCTACGCAGCCCCAGACTATGCCTACACAGACCCAGGCAGTTCCTACACAGACCCAGACTGTGTCTACACTGAACCAGACTGTGCCTACACAGATCCAGACTGTGCTACACAGCCCCAGAATGTGCCTGCACAGACTCTTCCTTCACAGACCAAACTGTGACTACACTGACCCAGACTGTGCCTATACAGACCCAGACTGTGCCTACACAGATTCAGACTGTGCTACACAGCCCCAGACTGTGCCTACACAGATCCAGGCAGTTCCTACACAGACCCAGACTGTGTCTACATTGACCCAGACTGTGCCTACACAGACCTAGACTGTGCCTACACAGACCCAGGCTGTACCTACACAGAATCCGACTGTGTCTACACAGACCCGACTGTGCCTACACAGACTCAGACGGTGCCTACACAGACCCAGACAGTTCCGACACAGACCCAGACTATGCCTACACAGACCCAGACTGCGCCTACACAGACCCAGACAGTTCCTACACAGACCCAGACTGTGCCTACACAGACCCAGACTGTGCCTACACTGACCCAAACTGTGCCTACGCAGACCTAGATTTTGCCTACACTGACCCAGACTGTGCCGAAACAGAACCAGACTGTGCCTACACAGACCCAGACAGTTCCTACAGAGACCCAGACTGTGCCTACACAGACCCAGACTATGCCAAACAGACCCATACTGTGCCAAACAGACCCAGAATCTGCCTACACAGAGCCAAACTGTGCCGACACAGACCGAAACTGTGCCTACACTGACCCATACTGTGCCAAACAAACCCAGACTGAGCCTATCCTGACTCAGGCTGCTCTTACGCACAGCGAGAAAGCTCCAAAAGGGACTGTTCCTACGCAGGCTCAGACTGCTCCTAAACAGATCCAGGACGCTCCTGTACAGAGCCAGGCGACACCTATGCAAGCAGGTACTGTTCCTACACAGACCCAGAGAACTACTACACAGACCCAGACACTCCTCTGCGGGCCCCAAATGCTCCAACATGGTCCCAGACTCCTTCTGCACAGACCAAGACATGAACTACACAGACCCAGCATCACCTACACTGAACCAAACATCCCATAACCTGCCCCAGACGACTCCTACACAGTTCAATGCAGCCCCACAGAGCCACAGACAGCCCCGACATGGATGGAAGCAGTTCATTTCGCAGACACAGGCAGCTGCTACACAGATCCATAAGGCCCAGGTTTGACCTAGACAGCTCCTACCGTGACCCAGGGAGGATATAAGCCTCCCCAAGTAGTCCCCACACTAATATAGACAGTTCCTACCCTAGCACAGATAGTTTACAGAAAGGACCGGACAGTTCCTACATGTTCATGGATAGCTTCTTTGGGAGACCCGGACAGCTCATTTCACAGACCACGACAGCAACGACACAGAATTCAAAGCTTGAACCCAGATCCAGGCAGCTCCCACACTGACCCAGTGAGCTCCAGCAGAGACCGAGACATTCCACAGCAAAACAGGCGCTCCTCCGCAGACAGGATCATCTGCTGCATTGTCGCAGGCAACTCTTGGACCAACACAGTCTGCTCCAGCCCTGACACCGCGAGCTGCAACACAGATAGCTCCTATACACAGACAGTGTGCTCCGACATCGACCCAGACAGCTCAAACACAGACCCGGGCAGCTATTACATCTAGCCAGCCAGCTACCACACAGCCCCGGGCAGCATTTGCACAGACCCAGCTAGCATTTACACAGAGCCAGACATCTTCTGTACAAATCCAGGCAGCTTATTCGGAGAAACAAAAGCAAAATAAAGCAGATGCAGGAAATCTGAACAAAAAATGGAAAATGTGTATATACTCAGTGTATCAGGCAACACCTTGGTCGAGAGAAACAGAGTGAACTTTTCAGGTAGATGAATTTTCAGCTTCTTCATAGACTCTGGCTGCTCCAACACAAACTTAAAGCCAAACTGCACTGACCTAGAGATAACATACAGACCTATACAGCTCCAACCCTCACACAAATCGATCTTGCACAACCCAGCGATCTACAACACAAACCCAGACAGCTGCTGCACAGAGCCTGGACATTCTACTGAGAATCTGACAGTTGCTCCAGCTCATGCCCAGGCAATAGGTGAGATCAGCGAGGTCAGCATATAGCAGAGATGAAATCTGTATGTTATCTGTAGATTTTGGTTTTGTACCACACCAAGAGAGGTTAGCTAACACAACACGTGCCGTGGAATGATCATGGGCTCAAACTGCTCGGTGTGGGGCTCAGTGCCACGCCGTGCGATATCTGCTGACTCAGCGCAGGCCAGCGATGAAGCCTGGACATTTCCTGTATTGTATTGTCTCGGTAGCACACCTCGTGAGGTGATCTAACGTACCACGGGCCGGGAATGAAGCCTGGGCCCAACTTGCTCTGTGTAGCTAAGTACCCACGGCGCCCCGCCACACACAGCGCCCCCTACCTGCAGCACCTCCTACCTGTAGTGCCCTCTTAACTGCAGCACCCCCATTCACAGCGGCCCCGAATTGCAGAGCCCACAACCTGCAGCGTCGCATACCTGTAGCGTCCCCTACCTACAGTGCCCCCTCCTGCAGAGCCCGCTACCTACAGCGCCCGCTATCCAGAGTGCACCCACACACAGTGCCCCCTACCTGCGCCCCTAGCTGCAGCACCCCCTCCCTGCAACACACCCTACCCGCAGTGCCTCCTTCCTGCAACACTCCCGACCTGCAGCACCCCCTACCCTCAGCGCCCCCTACCGGCAGTGAGCCTACATGCAGCGCTCCCTACCCACAATGCCCCCTAACCATAGTATCCGCTACCTGCAGCGTCACTACCCGCAATGCCCCCGACCCACAAAGCCCCCGAACCAGAGCGCCTTCCACATGCAGCGCTCCCTGCCTTCAGTGCCACCTACCTGCAGCGGCCACGACCCGCAGCATCCCCTACCTGCAGCCGCCCTTAATTTCAACACCCCCTACCCGCAGCGCGCCCTACCTGCAGCGGCCCCTCCCTGCAGTGCCCCCGACCTGCAGCAGCCCCTACCTGCTTCACCCCCTAACTGCAGTGCCCCCTACCTGCAGCACTCGCTATCCACAGCGTCCCCACACACAGCGCCATCTACCTGCAGTGCTCCCTACCTGCAGCACCCCACCTGCAGAGCCCGCTGCCCACAGCACCTCCACCTGCAGCGCCCCTGTCTGCAGTGCCCCTACCCGCAGCGCCCCTGAACAGCAGCTTCCCCAACCTGCAGCACCACTGACCCACAGAGCCCCCTACCTCTGCGCCCCCTACCCTCAGCGCCCCCTATCTGCAGGTCCCCTTCCCGCAACGCCCTCTATCTGCAGTGCACCCTACGCTGCGCACACCCTAACGGCAGTGCCTCTACCCACAGCGGCCACTACCCACTGGGCCCCATGAACATGATGCCTCGTACCTGCAGTGCCCCTACTTGCTGCTCCCCTCACCCACAGAGCCCCATAACCACAGAACCCTCCAAATGCAGTGCTCTCGAGCCGCAGCGTCCCCTACCTGCAGCGGCCCCTACATACTGTGTTCTCTACCTTCAGCACCCCCTAACCAAAATGCCCCCACCACCTGCAGCACACCAAACCCACAGCGCCGCCTACCTGCAGCGGCCCTTATCTGCAATGCTCTCTACCCAGAGCGCCAACTATCTGCTGCTCCCCTCATACACAGCGCCCCATACCTGCAGCGCCCCCTATCTACTCCACCGCCCACATGCAGTGCCCCCTACCTGCAGCGCCCCCTACATTCACCGCCCCTACCCATAATACTTCCCATCCACAGCGCCACCTACCGGCAGCGACACGACACACAGCGCTCCGTACCCGCAGTGCCACTCACACACAGCGCCCCTACCTGCAGTGCCGCCAACCCGCAGCGCCCCTACCTGCAGTGCCGCCAACCCGCAGCGCCCCTATCTGCAACGCCCCGACCTGCAGCGCCCTCATCCCGCAGCGCCCCAACCCACAGTGCCCCCTACCTGCAGTGTCCCAACCTGCAGCGCCACTTACCTGCAGTGCTCCGACCCGCAGCCCCCCCCCACTTGCAGTGCCCCCTACAAGCAGCGGCCCCCATCTACAGCGCCCCCTACATGCAGCGCCTCTTAGCTGCAGCGCACCCGAACTGCAGCGCCCCTTACCTGCAATGGCTATCACCGGTAGTGCCCCCTATCGACAATGCCCCCTACCCACAGCGCCTTCTCCATTTTTATAATAGATATTTTCTTGCTTCATTGAGCAAGTGTGTCCTTCAGGGTCCACGTCACTACGAATAGGCCAAATGAACTATATAAAATGTGCCTAGCCCCAGTTTGGACGATAAATGCAGCATGAGGATTCAAAGGCAAATACACAATTGTAACCAACGGTCAAAATCTCCAACAGAGAGTGGCGTGTAGCTGATAGACATTTGTGAGAGGTTGTGAGATTTGATTTTGAATTGGCTCAATGGATTAATTGGTTAAAGTACTTGTCAGGTAAGCAGGAGCTCCCAGATCCTATTCTCAGCGGGTGTGTGTTGAATATATGTTGTTTATATTGTCTGCGAATTTCAGCAACAAATAGTACACCAATGGTGGAGCGGTTAAATGGGCCAAAATTAGAGAAACGCAAATACCTTGCGGGGTTGTGGGGCTGGAAGGGATTATGGAGATAGGAAGGGGCGAGGCCACGGGGGAGATTTTGAACCATTTATTTGAATTTTAAAATAGAGACATTGCTTAACAACGAGTCAATATTGGTCAGCAAGCACAGGGTGGATGGATGATCGCGACTTGGTTCTAGTTAGGACACGGGTGGCAGAGATTTGGATGATCTCAAATTTAAGGAGGATAGAACGTGGGCAGCCGGCCAGCATTGCATTGGAATAGTCAAGTCTAGAGGTAATAAATGTACGGTTGAGCGTGTCAGCAACAGCTGAGCGGAAGCAGCGGTGCAGTCAGATGGAAGTGGAAATAGGTGATCTTGGTGATAGAGTGGATGTGCAGTGGGAGGCTCATCTTGGGGTCAAATGTGACACCAAAGTTGCTAACCGTCTGTTTCAGCCTCAAAAAGTTGGCAGGTAGAGAACTGGACTGGATGGCTAGGAAACAGAGCTTGTTGTATGGACTGAAACGAATGGCTTCAATATTCACAATATATAGTTGGAAAAAATGTTAGCTCATCCTGGATGTGGGATATCTAATCATTTGCAGACAGTGGAGGGTGGAGAGCACTGGTGGTGATGTAAATCTGGGTGTCACTAGTGTACATGTGGAATCTGACGCTCTGTTTCCTGATGATGTCGCCAGAGTGCAGCAGGTTGATGAATAGAGGAGGTGGCCAAAGATTTCTCCTTGGGGGAGTTAATAGTGCCACAGCGGGATGAAAAGCTATTGCAGGTGATTCAGTGGCAACTACACGTTAGATGAAAATCAAACGAGGGGATTGCAGTCACATCCAGTTGGACGGCGGTGGAGATGCGTTGGAGGAGGATGGAGTGTTCAACACAGCAACTCCTGCAGATAAGTTGAGAAGGACGGCGCGGGACAGTTCACCTTTTGTCACAGTCACATAGGACGTTACGTGTCACTGTTGCAAGAGTCTTTTCGGGACTATTGCAGGGGCGCAAACCAGATTGGACGGATTTCACCTTTGAGTTCCAGGAAAGAACGCTTCTCCCGGAGCTCTGATAGCAATAAAGTTGTCTCTCCTACCTCACCAGAGTCTATGTGAATTTATTTTCACGAACAGTGTACTGAGGGAATGATCAGCCATGATCTTATTGAATGGTGGTGCAGTCTTGAAGGGCCGAATGGCTTACTCCTGCACCTATTTTCTATGTTTCTATGTTTCTACGTTTCTATGAGTACATTGTCGGAAAGTTTGAGGTCATACACTTCGGGAGAAAAAAAATCAAAGAGCAAGTTATAATTTAAATGGAGAAAAATTGCAAAGTGCTGCAGTACAGCGGGACCTGGGGGTCCTTGTGCATGAAACACAAAAGGTTAGTATGCAGGTACAGCAAGTGATCAGGAGAAAAACAGGACACTCGCCCCACAGTATCTAATATATCGCCCACAGTACAAGAGTAAGGATGTCTTGCTACAATTGTAGAGGGCCCTGGTGAGACCAAACCTGGAGTACTGCACACAGTTTCTGAGGAAGGATATACTTGCCTTGGAGGTGGTACAGCGGAGATTCACCAGATTGATTCCTTGGATGAGAGGACTGTTCTATGGTGAAAGATTGTGTAGAATACGCCGATACTCTCTGGAGTTCAGAAGAAAGAGAGGTGATCTCATTGAATCCGACAATATTCTGAAGGGCATTGACAGGATAGATGTTGAGAAGCCTGGCTAGCTCAGTCGGCAGAGCACAAGATTGTTCATCTCAGAGGCGTGGGTTCGAGCCACATGTTGGGAGAATTATTTTCCTTGAACTTTTATGTTGCTTTCACCGGAAAACATTATTAATGAACCCATAATCTTCTTTTGCACAATGAAAGAAATGTCAAGTGATGGAGAGTTGATAAATTAATCATTTGTTCTGTTCACTGCATAAGAACACAAGAACCAGGAGCAAGAGTCGGCCATTTGGCCCTTCGAGCCTGCCTTCTTTTGCACTGAAGCAAATTAGTACCCTGTTTTTAAATTCGCTGTACGAGATATTTAGAGGGCATCTTTCAATGCTTCACAAAACCATTCCTTTTGCTACAGCCACCCCGGATCGATTCCAGGTTTGGGAAGTAACTTTGATATCACCGTTTGTAATTGAAGTGGAGTCATTTTATGAAGTTAGATGGATATCCCAAATCACTTCAGAGTGGTGTCAAAACAAATGAGTTTGTAATTTAAAACAATGAACGTCAGAATTGGGATTCAAACCGCTGCCTCCAGAAAACACTGCACTACTGAATACAGTTCCTTCGACTGCTCAGCCATCCTGACTACTGAGCATTGCAGTTGCAAGTTATTACTCTGGAGATTTTCAGACCGAGCACTTGTTCAGTGTTGCTGAAAGGCCCATTGACCGGGATATCCTCTCCCCCGGGGTTTTCCTGAGCTTGTGCTCGGTGCACGGGGAGCATTGGCCCGGGTCCGAGGTAGCTTGCATCCTAGGGATCGACAATAACCCTCTGAGCTCTGGAACTGGGGAAAAGCGAATAATTAATGAGTTGTTTGTGGGTTTCAAATACAGCTTTAATCTGCTGCTATAAACCGATAGCGTTGTTTAGTAGAATGAAAGAAATGCTAACAGGGACAGTCGAAACTTCAATAACTGAACTTTAATAATTCGTGAAACTTTAATCCTTGATGAAGTTTTATCCGCAATCTGACTTTACACACTCTGTATTTGAGGAGACTGGTTTTCAATGTTCATTGCTCATGCGACAATGTACCCCGGACTGCTTTTGTTCAATTTCCGTGCAGGCAAGTTTTTGCTTCAAAAATAATGTTTCCACCCGGGCTCGAACCAGAAACCTTGCAGATGTGAGGCGAACATGAAAACCGCTGCACAACAGAAACTGCTGTTTCGCTTAATACCCAGATCGAGCTGTTCAGCAACAAGCTGAAATGCTCAATCCCTCTCTCGATAAAAAGTTCCTCTCACAAACATTTCTCTGACCGGAACTGTACCAAACAACAATGTTCTCCTTTCAAATTCATTAAACTCCCCAATTTCCGTGTCTGCAATTTTAAGGACAAGGACTGAAAGCATTTTGCGATCAGAAAATTGCTGGAAACCCCTGTGGTTAAAGACCGGGCTTTTGATGGTTGATTTCTGTACACACCTTGTACTATGTATTTAACCCTTGGTAACCTGTATCACTCCACCAACAGAGGGCTTACCTGCTGGAGTCCCAAGAGATCCCAGCATCCCTTGGGAGCACGTTATATAAGCAGGCGACCCAGGTAGTACCTGCACCCTGGAGTATTATTAAAGGAGCGAATGTCACATTTACTCATTGTTCACAGTTCTCAATTTCATCCTTTATTATTAGCATATCAATTGGCAACGAGACAACGAACAACCGCGTGAAAATGCAAGGAACAGTTGGTATCCTGGGGAAGTTTTCAGAAGGAGATGATTGGGAGGCCTTCGTGGAGAGCCTCGACCAATACTTCGTTGCCAATGAGCTGGAAGCGGACGAGAACGCTGTTAAATGAAGGGCGATTCTCCTTACTTTCTGTGGAGCAACAACCTATAGCCTCATGAAGAATCTTCTGGCTCCGGTAAAACGAACAACTAAGTCCTGTGAAGAATTGTGTACGCTGGTCCGTGAGCACCTAAATTCTAAAGAAAGCGTTCTGATGGTGAGGTATCGATTCGACACGTGCCAACGAAGCCAGGAAGCGGCGAGCTATGTCACCGAACTAAGGCGCCTCGCAGGACATTGCAAATTTGAGGGATTCCGAGAACAAATGCTGAGACTTTTTTGTGTTTGGCATTGGCCATGAGGTAATCCTTCGCACACTGTTGGTTGTTGAAACTCAGAATCTGAGCAAAGCCAAAACGATAGCCCAGGCAATTTCCACCAGTTCCTTTAAACCCAATAACATCATTCATTTCTAGTGGGCTGGATGGAGGAACATGATCCATATAAAATGTTTTTAATCATTTTACATGAAATGAATGCTCATAAAAGTATTGGAGTGGGAACTCACTGGTTAACAGCACAGCTGGCAATATTTGCAGAATATATTCGTGCAGGCAAAACGCACAATGACAACCAGGAACTGTGCGGCACCGAATCCTCGGGGACAAACAGTTAAACACTTCGTCCCTGAGTCGAACCTCCAACCTTTCGGGTTAGCAACCAAACACGCTAACCCATTGCGTCACAGAGACTAACGCAAGTGCATGTTGCAAAACATCCCAAACCAATGTTTCAGTCATTTAAAGCTTCAGATTGCTCCGACCGGAATGGAACGTGTCCACTCTCAGTTGTACTTTTCCCAAATAAAGGGAGGGACACTCATTGTGAATGTGTGGAAGCAATCTGGTCCCGCACACTGCAGACACTTCCATGTCACCACCAACCAGCTCTCGTGCAATCGGCGTGATCTAATTCCAGCCTTCCGGTGCCTTGTCTATGATGAAGTATTCTGATTGTCATGAAGCCGGTATTAGGTTTTAATTCCTTTTCAGTGCCTGACTGCGGATATTCTGTGATTAAACACGAACACAATGTTTACAGGGACAGTTGAATTCACCGTTTCTTTGATTGGTGAGATTTCAAAGATTCAAAGTGACACACATCAACCCCAAACCTCGTCACCTACTCACTAACCACTACACGCTGCTCCCGTGAGATGGAAGCCCAGTTGCTGTTTCAAGCTTGAATGCAGGTACAAGCAGAACTCATTCAAAGAAAGTCCAAGTCCCTGAAGCACCTGATTATTTGCACCGAATTCCTTCGCAAAGAGTTGAGGTTCATGTGGAGTGATTTGGGCACATTTTTCCCCACACTGCAACACTTCAAACATAACTCAACAGCTGCAAAGCGCTTTGGGGCGTCATGAGTTCCTGAAAGGCTCTGCAGAAACGCAAGTCCTTCTTTGCAAAATTTCAATATTATGGGCTCGTCCAGGATTTGAACCGAGGACTTCTGGCCATTTTTGAATTAACAATTCCCCTGAGCAAGAATCATGTCCGCAGAACAAGCAACCAACGGTTGAACAAATGTGGAGATAAGGTGTAACCATTATAAGAGCATTTTTTGAGTGTAACTATTTTGATTAGAGGAGCACATGAGACCGAATCAGTGACTTTGCTTTTTCGACCTGTCTTCTGAAGCGCCGCACGGTCCCACTCCAACAGTCAATGAGCTGTTGGGACGTTAGTGTATCCAGGCTGCGGGTGGCTACCCCGAGCGCAGCAGATGGGTTTCTGCATTAGTTCTGGGTGGAGACAATATCTTTCCCCTTCTCTCTTCCTCTTGTCTGAATCCCGCTGCTTTGTTTTCTGTATTTATTCCCCGGCCTCATTTTATGTGTTTAAAAGGGAACAAAAGATGAAGTGGGTGACACTCTGGAACAATTTCTCTCAGTCAAACATATCTATTTAGTGAAGTGAAATAAAGAGCAATTAAAGAATAAGGGAGAAGCCACTGTCGCCCCGTTGACAGCAGAATAAACTCGCCCAAGGCTGTTCATCCACAGCAAGTTTAAACATAATCTTCCTGCACGGGATCCTTTCACGTGGAAAGCAAACGTGATAACGGCTCCACTGCGGAAACCACTCTGACCAGAAGTACAGCAGAGGGCAGCTGACCAGTGAATGCCTTCTGTGCTGATCGGGAATGTGTTGGCTCACCATAAACAACTTCTGCCCCTCACTGACAGCTGTCAATCCTTCTTCACCGCTGCCATTTACACAAACATGTCACTGATCCCCACACAACACCCCACATCCCGATCGTGTTATCATCCATGTTAGCACAGTGGGGCCGCGGAGGCAGCTCCTCTCTCCCCGCAGTTCGTGAACTCAGTCAGTCTGTAAAATTAAAGGGGAACAAGTGTCCCACAAAGGATAGGGGAAGGAAGGGAGTCTGTAACCTCGGTTTAATTGTTTGTCAAAGGCTACCCATCCTGTTGTGTATTTCCAGCAGTTTCCTACTTTCACAGGTGGAGATACCGGGGCTGGACCATGTTCCTAAAATACAATGAGGTCGGGATAAAAGTTCCTCACATACTCAGGGCAAAATAAATGATTGAAGTTTTACAATGGATTAATTAAAGATTTTTAAATCAATAAATCTTTTTTCTACACGAGATACATGTAACTTTTTCTTATCAGGTTATAATTTTAATGGAAGTGCAATTTCTCTGGCCAGGATTTGACCCAAGGCTGTGGTGGTGAAAGCGCCGATTCCTAATCACTGGACCACCAGGGAATGCTGCATTGCTGCATCACAATGCTTGCTGTCATTATTGTCCTTTTCAATCCACTTGTTTCACACCCAAACAAATTGTAACCATGATCTGAATTTAACGCCACGTGATTCTTTGAAATCACCTTTAAATGATTCGATAAAACACTCCTTATACCACAGTAAAACAGCTTCGATTCCAGGTCAGCGTGGTAACTTTTGTAACGTTGTTTTAAAATTCAAACCCTTACAAATTGATGACATTCAGCGAATGTAAAAAATAAAAATTCATTTAATCACCGTTAATTAACCGATAATCATTTGCAGAATTAATCTGTCTAACTCTGCCTTAAATATATTCAACGACCCAGCCTCCATGGTTCTCTGGGGCAGAAATTTCCATAGATTTACAACTGTCTGAGAGAATAAATTCCTCCTCATCTCAGTATTAAATGGGCGCTCCCTTATTCTGAAACTATGCACGTAAATTCGAGATTCCACCATTAGTGGAAACATCCCATCTGTATCTATCTTGTCGAGCACCCTCATTGTCTTATATGTTTCAACTTGAATGAAGGAATAGATATTTGTTTATCTGCTTTGCACATAACAACAAAAACAGCAACACATATTGATAAGCCGGCTTTAACGTTGTGAACTGCCCCAAGGTGCTTCAAGGAGTATTATGCGCTAAACAATTGACAGCGAACCGCATACGTAGAACTTAACGCAGGTGGCCAATAGCTAGATCAAAGCATTATGTTTCAAGGAATGTCTTGAAGGAGGAAAGAGAGGTAAAGAGGTGGAGAGGTTTGGGCAGCGAGTTTCAGAGATTGCGGCCCAGGAAACATAAGGCACGGCCACCAATGGGTGAGCGATTGTAAGCAGGGATGCCCATCAGAGCAGAATTAGAGGAGTGCAGCCATCTCGGGGTGTTGTGGGGTTGGGGGGGATTAAAGAGATAGGGAGGAACGAGGCGATGTTGAAATTTGAAAAAAAAGGATGGGATTTTTAACTCGAGGTGTTGCTTAACCGGTAGCATTGTTGGTCAGCGAGCACAGTTGTGGTGGGTGAGTCGGACTTGGTGCGAGTTCGGACACCAGCGGCTGAGTTTTGTATCACCTCTAGTTTATGCAGGTAAAATCTGGGAAGTGAGCCAGGATTGCTTTGGAGTAGACAACTCTAGAGATCGCAAAGGCATGAATGAGGGCTGCAGCAGGGGATGAGCTGAGGCAAGGGCGGAGACGGTTGATGTGCATAGGTGGAAATTGGAGGTCTTATAGGGACATTGACAGATCCACTGCGCGGGCAAAACTGTTGTTGAATCTCTGAAAGTGTGAGATGTTCATCATTACAGTCCAAGAATTACAAACCTAATATTTACTAAATGGTGAGAGATGAGCAAATGCTTTGAAAGTCCCTATAAAACAATGACTGGGAATTACACATTGCAGGGTAGAACAGATTAAAAAATAATAGATAGGAGAAAGTGGGGGGTGTGAATAGCTGTACTTATTAGCAGTAACATAATTGTAGTAGAAAAAAGTGTTGCCCGCTATAAGCAAGACAGAAAGAGACTACATGTGAATATGATCAAAGATAATAAAGGATCAAACACACTAATAGGTGTAGTATACACTCCATCCAATAGTGGAAGGGAGGTGGTGGAAAAAATATGCCAACAAATGATGGAAGAGTAAAACACATAAAATAGTACCTATGTGATTTCAACTCCACCAATATTAATTGTACAGAAGAGTTAGGTAACGGGGTTAAGGGAATGGAGTTCCGACCATTTGGACACGACTCCTTTCGAACCCACGATTTAAAAAGCACAACAGTAGAGGATTCGCTTTTGGAATTACTAATGAGGAATGAACCAGAGAAGATACGGGAAGCAAAATTGGGGAGAATCGAGGCAAAGGTGACCATAGTATAATAAGATAATAATTCAGAACGACGAAAGTATGAGACCAGGATAAAGGATTGGAGAAAAGCTGATTTTGAGGGGGTGAGTATGGAACATAGCAAAATAAAATGAACAACAATATTGGCAAACAATGACAGAGAACAGCAATGGGAAATATTAAAAATGTTGTTCAGCAGCGTTCGAGAACAATTTACTCCGTTAAAAACATGAACATGCTAAACACGAATTAGACACCATGGACGAATGATACAATGGACATAAAGGAACAACATAGGTAAGGAAATAATCCTGAACTAAGCACATGGATAGCATGATCAGGGAAAATATGAAGAGATTAGGAAAGGCCAATAAAGTACTGAGGAAGGAAAAGAGGAAGTAAGAAATTAAAATTATTAAGGAACATAAAACAATATAATAAACTATTTTAAAAGGCACATCAATAAAAAATAGGGATATGAATCGAATAACGAAGTAATGGACCGCTCAATACCATAGGTAACGATAGAGAGCTGGAAGACATATTCAATAATTATTTTGCTTCAATATTTACCAGGGAGCTCGAACATTTTGACGCGACATTGATGATGAGATTAGTAATGAGATAAGTACATTTAAAATAAAATGAGTGTTGAAATTATTGAATGGCGGTGCAGGTTCGAGGGTCTGGGTGGCTTACTTCTGCTCATATTTCTTGTGTCATGGTCTTATGTAATTAATCATAGTCAAAGACGATGAAACCCCTGGTCAGGATGGATTATATTATCGCATTTTAAAATAATCCAGGAAAGAAATTGCAGAGGCATTACTCTACACGTTAAATAACTCATTCGAAAAGGTTATCGTGCCAGTGGACTCGCAGATAGCTAACGTAATACTTATATTAAAAAGGAAGAAAGATTATGTTCAGAGAACTGTAAAGCAGACAACGTAACATCAGAGGTAGAAAAAAACAACGAAATCCCTACTAAAAGAGAAATTAGAAGATCATCTAGAACCCAAAAATTTAATAATGAAAAGTCAGCATGGATTTTAAAATGGGTTGCTTGGGCAACCTCACTGACTTTATTGAAGATCTAACAGAGGCAGTCGACAATAGTAATGCAGTAGATCTAATATACATAGCTTTAAAAGGCATTCGATAAAGTACCACATAATAGACTAGTGAATAAGGTCAGAGAATATGGACTTTTGGTACAAATAGCAGAATGGATAGTTAGCTGGCTTCAAGACAGAAAGCATAGGATGGAGGTAAAGTGCAGCGATTCATCGTGGCAGCAGTCAGGACGTGGTGTTCGACAAGGATCAGCCCTCGAACCACAGTTGTTCACAGTTTATGTTAAAGATTTAGACTTTGGAACCAAAACAGAATTTTTAAATTAGCTGATGACACCTCATTGTAGGGCATAGTCAATAGAGAGAAGACCAGCAACAAATTACAGGAGGATAGACTGTAAAATCTGATATAAGTATGCAAAAAGGAAAAGATTAGAGAAAGTAAAAATGGGTCTCTTAGTGGGTGAGACAGGAGAAATTATAACGTGTAATTAGAAATGGCAGAACAATTAAACACATACTTTGTGTCTTCATGAAAAAAGGTACAAAAAACCTCGCAGAAATAGTGGTGAACCAAGGTTCTGGCGAGAATGAGTAACTGAAAGAAAATAATACTGGAGAAATTAGTGGGACTGAAAGCCGATAAATCCCGTGGATCTGATGGCTTACATCCTAGGGTTTTGAATTCGATGGCTATAGAGATAGTGGCTGCATTGGTTTTCATCTTCTAAACTGCCATAGATTCTAGAATGTTTCCTGTGCATTGGAAGGTAGCAAATGTAATCCCCACCCCCCGATTTAAGAAAGGAGGGGGAGAGAAAACGGGGAACTACAAAGCAGTTAACCTGATATCAGTAGAAGTTAGCTAGAATATATTAGTCAGGACTTGGTAACAGGGCACTTAGAAAAAAATAATAGGATTGGGAAGAGCGAACACAGGGTTTAGAGAAACATAGAAAATAGGTGCAGGAGTACGCCATTCGCCCCTTCGAATCTGCACCACCATTCAATAAGATTATGGCTGATCATGCAACTTCAGTACCCCATTCCTGCTTTCTCGACATACCCCCTGACCGCGTTAGCCCCAAGGGCCATATCTAACTCCCTCTTGAATATATCTAACGAACTGGCATCAACAACTTTCTGTGGTAGAGAATTCCACAGGTTAACAACGCTCTGAGTGAAGAAGTTTCTCCTCATCTCGGTCCTAAATGGCTTACCACTCATACTTAGACTGTATCCCCTGCTTCTGGACTTCCCCAACATCGGGAACATTCTTCCTGCATTTAACTTGTCCAATCCCGTCAGAATTTTATATGTTTCTATGAGATCTCCTCTCATTCTTCTAAATCCCAGTGAATATAAGCCTAGTCGATCCACTCTTTCTTCATATGTCACTCCTGCCATCCCGGGAATCAGTCTGGTGAACCTTCGCTGCACTCCCGCAATAGCAAGAATGTCCTTCCTGAGATTAGGAGAACAAAACTGTGCACAGTATTCAAGGTGAGGCCTCACCAAGGCCTTATACAACTGCAGTGAGACCTTCCTGCTCCTAAACTCAAATCCCTTCCATTCCATTTTGCTTACAGCTACCAGTCCTTCTTTTCATTGTGGACCGTAACCTGTAGGAATATTGTACAGTTCTTAATCATGAAAACCCCCTCACAATCAGTAGACAGACGAAATTCTCATTCCTATCTAGGCCTCCAATCATTTTGAAAGGGAAATCAGGTTTGTCGCATCTGATTGAGATTTCTGAGGTTGTAAGTAACAGAATAGATAAGGGGGAGAGCAGTAGATGTGATATATTTGGATTTTCAGAAGGCATTCAATAAGGTACCACACAAGATGTTACCAAACAAAAATTAGGGCCCATGGGATTGGTCGTAATATTCCAGCATGGATTGAGGATTGTTTAACGGGGGAAAAAAAAACAGAGAGCAGGAATACAACAGTCATATTTGGGTTGGCAGGATGTAACTAATGGTGTACCACAAGGATCAGGGCTTGGGTCTCAGTTATTCACAATCTATATCAATAATTTGGATGAGACTTCCGAATGTACTATATACAAGTTTGTTGATGATACAAAGCTAGGTGGGAAAGTAAGCTGTGACGTTGATGCAAAGAGGCTTCAAAGGGATATAGACAAGATAAGTAAGTGGCCAAGATCATGGAAATTGAAAGATAATGTGGAGACATGGGAATGTGTCTACTTTGGGGAACAAAATGGAAGAGTGGAGGGTTATTTAAATGGTGAGAGATTGTGAAAAGTTGGTGTTCATAGGGACCTGGATGCCCTTTTATACGAATCACTAAAAGATAACATGCAGGTACCAAAGGAAGGACATACATGGCATTGAGGGAATGCAGCGAAGGTTCACCAGGCTGATTCCTGGGATGGCGGGATTGTCACGTGTGGAGAGATTGAGTAAACTATGCCTATATTCTCTAAAGTTTAGAAGAATGATTGAAACATACCAAATTCTTACAGGGCTTGACAGCATAGACAGGGAGGATGGTTCCCCTGGATGGGGTTTCTCGAATACGAGGTCACAGTCTCAGAATAAGGGGTCGGCCATTTGGGACAGAGATGAGCAGAAATGTCATCACTCAGAGGATGGTGAATGTTTGGAATTCTTACCCCAGGGGTCTGTTGAAGCTCATTCGTTGAGTATAGTCAACACAGAGATCGCTAGATGTTTGGATATTAAGGGAATCAAGGCATATAGGGATAGTGCATGACAGATGGGTTTTTACTACAATCCAGTAGGTGCACGGTCAACCTTACCGATATTATCTTTTCATTCCAGTTTATTTAATTGCATTTAAGTTCCACAGCTGCCATGGTGAGATTTCAACTCAGGTCTCTGGATCATTCGTCCGGGCCTCTGGATTACTAGTCCTGTAAAATAACCACTATGCTGCCGTACTTGATTATTTAAAGTGTCAAAGATCCTGCATGCGTTTTTTGCAATCTTATCAAGTTGTCTTTCAAGGAGTAGTATACGTAAACAATTAAGTCTGTCGATCTGCACCCTATTTAAAATTGCACCATTCAGTTTATATTGCCACTCCTCATTTTTCCTCCCAAAATGTATCACTTCACACTTGTTAAATTTTACCTGTCGTGTGTCTGTCCAATTCAGCAGACGTTCTATGCTCCCCTGAACTCTGCTCCCCTCCTCACTGTTTACTACATTTCTGAGTTCCATATCATCTGCAAACTTTGAGATTATGCCTTTAGACATGTCCAGGCCATCATGCTCGATCAGAAGAAGCCCTGCCATTAATATAGAACCATGATTGAAAGGGGTTAACTGAAACTGGTTGTTCACTTACTGTAATTAATGTCAGTCTCCACGGGGTAACAGAAACTGTTTGTTCAGTGACTGTACCTAATGTCAGTCTCCACAGAGACTAATTGTATCAGTGCAGATTTTACATGTTCTATTAAAAAAGGACTCCTTTCAATGTGTTTTCCCATAGTGTCAGTGTGAGCATCCCCTCCAGCACTATCAGGGGTTTGCATGCTGCTCCACAGAAAGGGAGACAGAATCTGAAAAAACTGGATCAGAATGATACAGCAATGGATCGGAATCTGAAAACAGTGCATTGGAATATTACAACGATGGACAGGAGTTTCATCTTGCTTTTTAACGTTCTTGTTGAAAATTATGATAGATTGCCATTAGAATTGCGAATCAGTGGTGTACTTCAGACTATTGAATACCTTTACTATCCGCTCCTTGCTGCTGTTGGTGTTCCTGGTAAGTCTCTGTGCCCAACTGTTAACTCTGCAAACCTTTGCTAACTGTATCACTGTCCTTGTAATTTACTCTCCCCTCTTTGCTGCTATCGGTGTCCCTGGTAATTCTCTATAACCGACTATTAGATTTGTAAACCATGAATAACTGCATTACTGTGTGTGTCATTTAAATCTTGGAGCACCCAAGTCATTGCCTTCAGTCCTCGTCACAAACTCGGTTATCTATCAAACAACTCAGCCCCCTCACTGGCAAATGTCTGAGGCTGAACGAGACTGTTCAAAACCTGAGCGATCTATTTGAACCTGAGCAGAGTTCCGAACTCATATCATATGAAAGCAAAACAATGCAGATGCTGGAACCTGAAATACGAACAGAAAAGGCTGGAAATCTCAGCGGGTCAGGCAGCATCTGTGGAGTGAAGCAGATGTAACATATCAGTTCGTTCACCCTTCGTCAGAAGTGGCAAATTTTCAAAATGAACAAATTGTTAAGGATCACTGAAAGGAGGAGGGGAGAAAAGAACAAAATGGATGATCTGTAATGGGGTGGAAGACAGGAGAGATTTGAGAGACCAAAGGCATGATTGGCCAACTTGAGATGATAGTATCGGAAGTTAGAAAAAGATTAGCTGAGATAGAATGCAAAGGGGAGGATAATTATAAGCTGCCATGGGAAACAAAGTGAGAGAAAAAATATATCAGAGTAAAATATGGGTAAAGTTTAATCTCTAAAATTGTTGAACTCGATTTTGAATCCAGAGGGCATAAAAGTTCTTAAAGGAAAGGTGAGGTTCCTCGAACTTGCATTGAACTTCATTGGAACAGTGCAGGAGTCAGAGGATGGACCTATCAGGGTGGGACTGGAGTCGAGAATTAAAGTGACAGGCGAATGGTTGTTTGGGGTCACACATACCGATGAATGAAGGTGTTGTAAAAAGCAGTCAACCAATTTGCATGTGGTCTCCCCAATATTGCGGGGACCATATCGTGAGCAGCAAATATTGTTTACTAAATTGAAAGAAGTACATGTAAATCGCAGTTTCACCTGGAACGAATATTTGGGGCACTGGACAATAGGAAGGAAAGAGATAAGATGGCAGGTATTGCATCTCCTGTGCTTGCACGGGAATGTACCATGGGAAGAGGAGGTGGTGCTTGACGTGATTGTGGAATGGACCAGGGTGTTGCGGATGGAGCAATCCCTTCAGAATGCTGAGAGTGGGAGGGGAAGATGTGATTGGTGGTGGGTCACGCTGGAGCTAGCAGAAATGGTGGAGGATGATCCCTTGAACGTGGAGGCTGGTGGGGTGAAAGGTGAGGACGAAGGGAGACCTGTCATGGTTCTAAGAGAGAGGGGAAGGTTCCAAGAGGGAGGGGAAAGTGTGTGAGCAGAGGTCCACGAAGTAGAATAGGCATGGTAGAGAGCCATGTTATCCGTGGGGAATGGGAATCCTTGGTTGAGAAAAGAACGAAGACATTTCAGAGGCAATAGTGTGGAAGGTGGCATCGTCAGAGCAGATGCGATGCAGATCAAGCAACTGGGAGAATGGAATGGAGTCCTTACAGGATTCCAGGTGGGTGGAAGTGTAGTCCAGGTAGCTGTGGGAGTCAGTGGGCTTAAAGTCAATGTTTGTCAATAGTCTATCACCAGAAATGGAGACAGAGAAGTCGAGGAATGGAACGGAAGAGTCGGAGGTGGATCATGTTATGCTGAGGGAAGGGTGGAAATTGGATGCAAAGTGAACAAAATGTTCAAATTTAGGGCGAGAGCAAGAAAAGGTATGGATACAGTCATCAATCTATCGGAAAACCTTGGTGTGGGAGGGGACCGGATTTGGAGTGGAAAAAATATTCCACATCTTCCGTGAACAGAAGGCATAGCAAGGACCCATGCAGGTTCGCGTAGCAACACCTTTAATTTGGAGGAATTGAAGGGAGTTAAAGACGAACTGTTCAAGATGACAACAAGTTCAGTCAGGTGGAAGAGGGTGTTGGTGGTGGGGAACTGATTGGGCCGCTGCTTGAGGAAGGAGCAGAGCGCCCTCAGGCCATGCTGGTGGGCGATGGACATGCAGAGGGATTGGACGTCCATGGTGAAAAGGAGATGGTTGCTGCCACAAAACTGGAAACTGTTAAAGTGACAGAGGGCATCGAAGGAGTCGCAAATGTCGATGAGAAGAGGGAGCAAAGGGGGAAAAAGTAGAGTCGACAAAGGAAGCAATCCATTCCATGGGTCAAGAACAGCTGCAACGATGCGTCTATCGGGTAAGTCCTATTTGTGGATCTCGGGAAAGAGGTAGAAGTGGGCTGAGCGGGTTTGGGGAACTATGAGGTTGCTGGCTGTGGAGGTAAGGTTCCAGATGAGATGAGGTCAGTGACGGACTGGGAAATGGTGGCTTGATGTTCGGTAGTGGGGTCATGGTGCAGGAATAGGTAGGATGAGGTGTCAGAGATTACGAGATCAGCCTCTGCAAGATAGAGGTCGGTTCACCAAACAGCAGCACCGCCACCCTTGTCAGTGATAGTGAGTAAGATAGCTGTAGACTGCAGGACGATATCAATGGACTTGTCAGTTTGGCAAAGCAGTGGCACATGGAATTCAATCTGGAGAAGTGAGAGGTAATACATTTGGGGAATGCTCACAAGGCAAGGGAATACACAGTAAATGGTAGGATACTGAGAAATGCAGAGGAACAACGGGACCATGTTGTGCATCCCACAGATCCCTGAAGGTACCAGGACAGGCAGATCAGCTGTTTAAGATGACCTATGGAATGCTTGCCTTTATTAGCCGAGCCAAGGATATAAGAGCAGATAGATTATGCTAGAACTGTAAAAATCATTAGTTAGGCCACAGCTTCAATTCTTGCGTACAATTCTTGTCAGAGCATTACAGGAAATATGTGCTTGAACTGGAGAGAGTACAGACGAGAATTAAAAGGATTTTGACAAAACTAGAAATTTATATCTATGAGCAAATATTGGACAGGCTGGCGCTGTTTTCTTTGGAACAGAGGAGTGTGAGGGGAATCTTCATTGAGGTGTACACAATGATGAAGGGCCGACGTATAGTGGATTGGAAGGAGCAATTTCCAGTAACAGCGAGGTCAGTAACCAGTGGCCATATATTTAAGGTAATTGATAGAAGGATTAGAAGGGAGTTGAGCAGATTTTATATTACCAAGTGTGTGGTGTGGGTCTGGAAATCACTGCCTGAAATGATGGTGGAGGCAGATAATCTTATTACATTTAAAAAGTACTTGTATAGTCATTTGAAGTGCGGTAACCTGCAAGGGTATGAACCAAAACCACTGAAACGTTATTAGGTTGATAACTCTTCGTCGACAGTGGCAGACTTGAAGGGCCGAATGGCCTCGTTCTGTGCTGTAAATTTCTATGATTCTATTAATTCTCACATCCCACGTGCCATTCTGGTAACATCCTCTGCACCCACTCTTATCCTTGACATCATTGATAATATGTCCTTCTCAGAATTAGACGGAACACTCCAGCTGGGGCCGAGCAAATGATTTCTAAAAGGTTGATGTTCGGTAGTGGATTTGTGTTACACCATGTCTCTGTTTTAAAGCCAAGAACTCCGTATGCTTTTTTAACAGCTATCGCAACGTGTCCTAGCACCTTCAAATATTTATGTAGGGATTTCCCATGTCTCTCTGATCTTGTACCCACTTTAAACTTTTACCGTTTAGTTTAGTTTGCTTCTGCTCATATTTCCTACCAAAATCTATCACTTCACACTTTTCTGTGCCAAATTGCATCTGCCATGTGTCTGCCCAATTCAACAGTCTGTCTGTGACTTCCTGAAATTCAGAATCATTGATTTTATTCTCATTTTATTATTGGATTTATTTGCTTGCAGACTAGGTGTGATGCTGTTACAGCCGGTGTTAATTGCACATGCATAGTTACCCATGAGAAAATGGCTGGCGTTCATCTAGAGCTGCTGCAGTCCATGTGGTGAAGGTGCTCACACAATGCTGATGCTGAAGGAATTTCACGATTTTGAACTAGTGACGATGAAGGAACGACGCGAGATTTGAAGCATATGGTAGCATAGTGCTTATGATGCTTGACTAGTAATCCAGATACATGGATGAATGAATCAGAGTAATCACATACTCGGGGGAATTTTAATTAAATTAAATAAACAAATCAGGATTAAAAAGCAATATCAGTCATGGTAACCATGAAACTAATGGATTGTAGTAAAAAAAAACGATCTGATTCACTAACGTCCTTTTGGGAAGGAAATGTGCTGTCTTTACCCATTCTGACCAAAATGTGACTCCAGACCACAGTAATGTGCTTGACTCTGAAATGGTCGAGCAAGCCATTCAATTGTATAAGGTGGCTCACCACCATCTTCTCAAAGGCAATTAGGGATAGGCAAAAAATGCTGGTCTTGCCAGTGATGCCCTCATCCCAAGAATGGATTTAAGGAAAAGTCGATGTCTGGATGATGTGTGACTTTGAGGGGAGAATTAGAGTTCGTGTTGTTTTGTGCTGCAGTCCGAGCTGAATTACAGCCCCTCCCGGGTGCCTCATCCCCTTGATGCCAATTGTAAGCATGCAATTGCTGCCTGGGGGCGGGGGGTGAAAAGTATTTATGGTAAAATACTAAACATAAAAAAACTAACGTTTGCATTTTCGGGATGCAAATCCTTTACTGGACATGTGGCAATGAGTTGGGCCTTGAACACGAGGATGAAAAGTTTAAAATCGAGGCATTATCGGACTGGGCACCGTTGTCGGTCACCGAGCAACGGGCGGGGTGGTTGGGTGAGCTAGGTTTGGAGTGAGTTAGGACACGGGCAGCAGAGTGTTGGCTGAGACAGAAATAGTTGTAATTACTTTTAGATTTAACTCACATCTCCCCACACCTGGAACAATTTACCTCGGAGGATAACAAATGACTGTGAATTGGTTTCAAGCCAAGCCTTTGAGAGGCAAAATCTTAGTCCAATTAATCAGCACGCTGTGATGTTTGATATCTGCCGAGGTCTGCAGACAAGGACGGAGACATTTCTCCGGGCAGTGGAGCTAAACGGGCGGTATCTGATCGGGCGCCCGTTACACTCAGCACCGGATATTTAGTTGTACTGCAGTGAATGACGGATTTCTAGGCATAGGTCTTCAATTATCAACACTATTTTCCAGCAAAGGTGTCTTCGCAACTCTGTGAAGCCACTTCTGTGTCACAGAACTAATCTCAGTAATTCTGCACCATCGACACACCTGTCGTCCCAAAATCCATCGTCCTCTTTAAAAAAAAACATTACGGCTCTACTCGAGATAAGTTTCTCATTGTATAACATGCAATGTGCCTCAAAACAGGAGGGCGGACAAACAGCCAGTAATTGTACAACATGCAGTGAGCCCCTAAACAGCAGGGCGGAGTGACACAGAAACACTGTCACTGTCGTTTTAAAGATAAAGGACAAGTCACATTTGATTTTTAAAGAGACAGAACCAGTAATACGGATTTTTACACAAGTCATACAGGCTTTGTATAGGGACAGGACCAGTCTCACAGGCTTTTAAACGAGACAGGACCTGTCACACAGGCTTTTTTAAAGAAGGGCTAGTCACACAGGCTTTTTGCTGAGACAGTACCAGTCACACAGGCTGTTTAACGAGCCAGGAGCAGTGACATAGGCGCTTTAAAGAGACAGGACACGTCTCTGCAATTATACATGGCATTTGTGATACCACACTTGGTAAACATAAGAACATAAGAAATAGGAGCAGGAGTAGGCCATGCGACCCTTCGAGCCTGCTCCGCCAATTAATACGATCAGGGCTGATCCGATGATGGAATCAGTTCCACTTCCCTTCCCGCTCCCCATAACCCCTTATTCACTTATCGTTTAAGAAATTATATATCTCTGTCTTAAATGTATTGAATGTCCCGGCATCCGCAGCTCTCTGAGGCAGCGAATTCGACAAATTTGCAACCCGCTGAGAGAAGAAATTCCTCCTCATCTCAGTTTAAATTGCACGGCCCCTTATTCTAAGACCATGCCCCCTAGTTATAGTCTCCCCCATCAGTGGAAACATCCTCTCTGCATCCACCTTGTCAAGCCCCCTCATAATCTTATGCATTTCGATAAGATCACCTCTCTTTCTTCTGAATTCCAATGAGTAGAGGCCCAACCTACTCAACCTTTCCTTATAAGTGAACCCCCTCATCTCCGGAATCAACCTAGTGAACCTTCTCTGAACTGCCTCCAAAGCAATTATATTCTTTCACAAATATGGAAACCAAAACTGCACGCAGTATTCCAAGCGTGGCGTCACCAAAACCCTGTGGAACTGTAGCAAGACTTCCCTGCTTTTATAATCCATCAACTTTGCAATAAAGCCGAGATTTCTTTGGCATTCCTCATCACTTGCTTTGGCTGCATACTAACCTTTGCTGTTTCATGCACAAGTAACGCCAGATCCCGCTGTATTGCAGCACTTTGCATTTTTTCTCCATTTAAATACTAACTTTCTTGTGACATTTTTCTGCCTCAACACTTTCCAACATTATACTAAATCTGCCAAATGTGTGCCCACTCACTTAGCCTGTCTATGTCCTTTGGCAGATTTTTTGAATCCTGCTCACACATTGCTTTTCCTCCCATCTTTATATCATCAGCATATTTGGATATATTACACTCGGTCCTTTCTTCGAAGCAGTTAATATAGAGTGTAAATAGTTGGGTTCCCAGCACTGATCCCTGCAGCACCCCATTAGTTGCTGATTGCCAACCCGAGAATTAACCAATTATCCCGACTCTCTGTTTTCATTTAATTAGCCAATCCTCTATCCTTGCTACTCTATTACCCGCAACAACGTGAACTTTTAGCTTGTGCAGTAACCTTTTATTTGGCACCTTGTCAAATTCCTTCTCGAAATCCAAATACACCACACCCACTGATTCCCCGTTATCCACCCAGTTCGTTACATCCTCAAATAATTCCAGCAAATTTGTCAGACATGAGTTCTCTTTCATAAATCCATGCGAACTCTGCCTGACCAAATTATGCTTTTACAAATGTCCCGCTACTGCTTGATTAATAATGGATTCCAACATTTTCCCAGCCACAGATGTTAGGCTAACTGGTCTATAGTTTCCTGCTTTTTGTCTGCCTCCTTTTTTAAAAAGGGGCGTTACATTTGCAGTTTTTCAATCTGCTGGGACGTCCCCAGAATCCAGGTGATTTTTCTAAATTACAACCAATGCATCCACTATCCCTGCCACTACTTCTCTGAAGACCCGAGGATGCAAGCAATCAGGTCCAGGGGTTTTATCCGCCTGTATTCCTATTATCTCACTGAGTACCACCTCCTCAGTGATTGTGATTGTGTTAAGTTCCTCCCACCCCATTTGCCCCTTGACTATCCACTGTTGGGAATTTGTTTGTATCCTCTACCGTAAAGACTGATACAAAATATTTGTTAATAGTTTCTGCCTTGTCCATGTTCCCCATTACTAATTCCCCAGTCTCATACTCTAAGGGACCCGGATTACCTTTAGCCACTCTTTTTCTTTTTATATACCTGTAGAAATTCTTGCTATCTGTTTATATTTAGTGCTAGTTTAATTTCATTATCTATCATCCCTTTCTCATTCATTTTATTGTCATTCTTTGCTGATTTTTGAAAGCTTCCCAATCTTCTGTCCTCTCACTAGTTTTGGCCACTTTGTATGCCTTTGTTTTTAATTGGATACCGTCCTTTATTTCTTTAGTTAAACACAGATGGCTAGCTTTTCTTTGACACCCTTTTCTTCTCACTGGAATATATTTTTCTTGAGAGTTGTGAAATATCTCCTTATATTTATGACACTGTTTATCAACCGTCCTAAACTTTAATCTATTTCCTCAGTCCAATTTAGCCAACTCTGGTGTACTGTGTCCTTGTCTGGTCACCTTACCTAAGTGAAGTGAAGGTTCATTAGATTGGAACCTGGCATGAGGGCATTGCCCAATGTGAAGCGTTTGAGTAGATTAGGCCTATATTTCGTAGAGTTTAGAAGAATGAGTGGTAATCTAATTGAAAAATATATAACCCGTAACAGTCTTGACAGGGTTAATGCTGGGCAATCTAAAACACGGGGTCACAGTCTCAGAAGAATGGCTCGGTCATTTAGGATTAAAATAAGGAGATATCTTTTCACTCAAATAGTTGTGAATCTTTGGAATTTTCTATCCCAGAGGCATGTGGATGCTGAGTTTTTGAGTACATTCCTGACAGAGTTCGATATATTTTTGGCAACTAGGAGAATTACGGGATATGAGGATAGTGCCAGAAAGTGGAGTTGTGTTAGAAGATTAGCCATGATCTTGTTGAATGGCAGAGCAGGCAGAATGTGTCAAATGGGCTAGGGGCAGCACGGCCTGACTGCACTGCAATTTGTGTGTGCACTAGGTCCATGCAGCAGAGCAGGTCTCCAGTTGCCCTGGTTAACCCTTGCCACTGGTTAAAGACCTAGCTCTGTCAAGCCCGTGTGATGGCTGATGTGCCACGGTCATCACACGTTAAAACATCCACGCACAGGCATCTTCCACCCCTGGAGTTCAGGACTGGAACATCGGGTGCTGCATTGAAACATCTATGAATTTCAGCCTTCTGCTGTGGAAGCAAGTCATCCTCGTTTTCGGGACGACCTATGATGATGACTCCAGATCGTATTTCGTATCTTCTTCTGCCGCACAGGCGAGAAAAGCGATAGGACAAGTCACACATGTCTTTTGAAAGAGACAAGAGCCGTCACACATGCATTTACGGAGAATAAACTCTAAAAAGACGGGCTTGAAATTCGTCTCCTGATTCTGATCACCTCTTTCAAATCTCCTCCCAATCTTCTCTGTGCCAAGGAGAACAACCTCAGCTTCTCCAGTCTACCCATGAAACTTAAATCCCTCTAAGGGGGCCGCACAGAACAGATAGTTTTGGATCGGTAATTCAGAGCGTAAATTCTAGGCCCTCATATAGTTCTTACAGATTATTATACCATTAATGTTCATTCACAGATACCAATCTTGTCATGAATATGACACTTTAGAAACTCTTATCTTGCAGACTCCTTTTAATATATTTAATTGTCCATAGTATTGTGAAATATTTAATATGAAATAGTAGGGTTTTACCCACATGTCCTAAGAATGTCTACAGATAGCAATCCATAACGTAACTGTGTGCTTTAAGTGCTGGAGACACTTGGTGGAGTCATGAGTCATTGCAGAATACCCAGCCTCTGGCCTGCTGTAGTCGCCACAACATTCATGTGGCTGGTCCAGTTAAGTTTCTGATTAATGGCGACCCTGAGGATTTTGATGGTGGAGTATTCGGGGATGATTTTCCCGTGGACGAAGTTAGACTATCGCTTGTTGGAGGTGGTCATCGTCTGCCGCTTGTGTGGAGAGAATTTATCATAGACATCAGGGATGAGGATTTCAGTTATGTGGGGAGACGAGAGACGCTGGGTTTGGTTTACTTCTTGTAGAGACGTTCAGAGGGAGATTGAATAGAAGTGTTCAAAATTATGAGGGTTTGCTCCAATGGCCACAATGTCATGAGCAAAGTTACACTGGTATAAGATTATTGGTAAATTAAACATAGAATCATAGAATGGTTAGAGCACAGGAGGAATCCATTCTTCCCCTCAAGCCCGTGCTGGCTCTGTGCATTCTTGATTACAACCACTTGCTGCATAAACAGTGTTTCCTCATGTCGCCTTTGATTCTTCTGACATTCACCTTGAATATTTTTTACACAATGAGTGGTTAGGATCTGGAATGCGCTGCTTCAAATGCTAGTGGAGGTAGATTAAATCGTAGCTTTCAAAAGGGAATCGGGTAACTACTTGAAATAAAATGAATCAGGGCTACGGGGAGAGGGCGGGGGATTGGGACGACCTGAAGTGCTACTGAACAGAGCTAGCACGGCTTCGGGGGCCGAATTACATCCTTCTGTGCTGTAAACATTCTATGATTCTCCAAATATTTACTATCCCATCCTTGATATTGTTGGTGTTACTAGTAAGTATGTCAGTCCCTATATTATTTCTATAAACCATGTTACACTGTAATATTATTCTTACTATTACCCGTGGGATACTCTCTGATTAATGGTACACTGTGGTTCTAGTTACTGCTTCTTTCTTACAACATGGGTAGTAGTTTAAAATTACTGGAACATCCTTGCTTCTGTTTGTGTCCCTGCTAAGTCTATTTGCACAGCAATGTTGCTATAAATAATGTTTATTGTGTTTCTCTCCTTGTCATTCCCAATCCCATCCACGCTGCTGTCGGTTATCGATTCTGAACGTTGTTCAATGTTACCAAGATTCAAATGTTCTATATTTAACTCAGCCGATTATATTGGTCGAGACTCTTTATTTAACGAATTACAGCCTGTTTTCTGCACTCAAAATGTGTAACAGATCAGAATAATGTTGTCTTGGTTCATAAGATTTTTCACCTAATGATGACAGGGCATGGAACTGAAACATTAACTCTGTTTCTCTCTCCACCGATGCTGCGTGACTTGCTGAGAATTTCCAAAATGTCCTGTTTCCATTTCAGATTTCCAGCAACCGCAGTATTTTGCAGTTGTTTTCACCCAATGTTCGGTATGGTTATTTACACAGAGATACAGGGAAATTTGCTAGCAGATCATAGGCACAGGTTTACATGTCTGAAATATCCGCTAATCATTCAGTTTATCGCTATTTCCTTTATTGATGCCACAATAAACCCTGTATTCCGCTCCACGGGTAATATACTTGACGATATCGATTAATAATGGTAATGCATTACAGACATCACCCCAAATCTAATTAAACTGTTGCTCTTGCTCCCAACCTGATATATAATTTTCCTGCTTTTTTTCCCCTCCCTCACAGTGAACTTAGTGACGATTGTGATCCTGTCTCGGGGAAAGTGCGGTCTCTCCAAATGTGTAACTCGGTACCTGGTGGCCATGGCAGTGGCCGATCTACTGGTCGTTATCCTCGATCTGATATTGAGGCACATTCCGGTTGTTTATTGGCGGCAGTTTCAATTTGTACGGTCCCTCCCCGTGTGTAATATCCACGCCGTCCTGCTGTATGCAGTCACAGACTGTTCTGTCTGGTTCACCGTCACTTTCACCTTTGATCGATTTGTGGCCATTTGTTGTCAGAAGCTGAAAACTAAATATTGCACCAAGAAAACAGCGGCTGTGGTTCTGGGAACAGTGACTGTACTGAGCGGTTTAAAAAACATTTTCTGGTATTTTATGCTGAACCGTTGGTATTTGCTTGTGAACGTCCCCTGGTTTTGTGTTGTATCAGTGGCTGTTCTGCATTCGCCGGTCTGGACAGCAATCGAGTTCCTACATAATATCCTAACCCCGGGTGTCCCGTTTGTTCTGATTCTGCTGCTCAATACAGTCACCGTCAGACATATTTTAGTGGCCAGCAGAGCCCGCAGGAGACTCCGGGGTCCCAGCAGTGGGGAGAGGCCCAGAGACCCAGAGATGGCGAGCCGCAAAAAATCGATAATTTCACTGTTTGTTATCTCCGGAAATTTCATCCTGTTATGGGCGGTATTTATGTTGTATTCTATATATTACCGGATGTGGTGGTTCGGGTATAAGTCTGTCAAAATACCTGATTATGTAAGTGTACTTGGATTCATGCTGCAGATGCTGAGTTGCTGCACAAACACTGGTATTTATGCCGTGACCCAGGCAAAGTTCAGAGTGCAGCTCAAGAATTTGGCAAAATATCCCTTTACTGTGCTTGTGAAATTCATTAAACGATGAGAAGAAGCAGAGACTTTGGAGCCTCAGACTCCATGTGGTGTGATATTGTTAGCGAGCTGCTCTCCCACGCCCGTCCACTGGGCGAGTGATCCGGGTGAATATTGACAATCGCACACACTACACATGGATCCCTATGAGGGGCCAGTGATTTGGGTGAATATTAACTCACTCACACACTGTCTACACTGGGCTCATTGTGTGAGGCCTGTGATCAGGGTGAATATTAACACACACACTCACACACTGTCTACACTGGGCTCCCTGTGTGAGGCCTGTGATCCTGGTGAATATTAACACACTCACTCACACACTGTCTACACTGGGCTCCCTGTGTGAGGCCTGTGATCAGGGTGAATATTAACACACTCACTCACACACTGTCTACACTGGGCTCCCTCTGTGAGGGATCTGTGATCAGGGTGAATATTAACACACTCGGTGACACACTGTCTACACTGGGCTCCATGTGTGAGGCCTGTGATCAGGGTGAATATTAACGCAGTCACTCACACACTGTCTACACTGGGCTCACTGTGATGAGGCCTGAGATCAGGGTGAATATTAACACACTAACTCACACACTGTCTACACTGGGCTCCCTGTGTGAGGCCTGTGATCCCGGTGAATATTAACACACTCACACACACACTGTCTACACTGGGCTCCCTGTGTGAGGCCTGTGATCCCGGTGAATATTAACACACTCACTCACACTGTCTACACTGGGCTCCCTGTGTGAGGCCTGTGATCAGAGTGAATATTAACACATTCACTACACACTGTCTACATTGGGCTCCCTGTGTGAAGCCTGTGATCATGGTGAAAATTTACACACTCGGTGACACACTGTCTACACTGGGCTCCATGTGTGAGGCCTGTGATCAGGGTGAATATTAACACAGTCACTCACACACTGTCTACACTGGGCTCACTGTGATGAGGCCTGAGATCAGGGTGAATATTAACACACTAACTCACACACTGTCTGCACTGGGCTCCCTGTGTGAGGCCTGTGATCCCGGTGAATATTAACACACTGACTCACACACTGTGTACACTGGGCTCCCTGTGTGAGGCCTGTGATCAGGGTGAATAGTAACACACTCACTCACGCACTATCTACACTGAGCTCCCTGTGTGAGGCCTGTGAGCCAGGTGAATATTAACACACTCACTTACACACTGTCTAAACTGGGTCCCTGTGTGAAGCCTGTGATCATGGTGAATATTTACACACTCACTCACACACAGTCTACACTGGGCTCCGTGTGTGAGACATGTGATCAGGATGAATATTGACACATTCACTCACACACTGTCTACACTGGGCTCCCTGTGTGAGGCCTGTGATCAGAGTGAATATTAACACACTCACTACACACTGTCTACACTGGGCTCCCTGTCAGAGGCCTGTGATCAGGGTGAATATTGACACATTCACTACACACTGTCTGCACTGGGCTCCCTGTGTGAGGTCTGTGATCAGAGTGAATATTAACACACTCACTCACACACTGTCTACACTGCATTCGCTGTGTGGGGCCAGTGATCAGGGTGAATATTAATATGCTCACTCACACACTGTCTACACTACGTTCGCTGTGTGGGGCCAGTGATCAGGGTGAATATTAACATGCTCACTCACACACTGTCGACACTGGACTCACTGAGAGTGGCAGTGATCCGAGTGAATAACAAAATGCTCATTCACACACTGTCTAATTGGGCTCGCTGTGAGCAGCCAGTGATCCGGGTGAATATTAATAGGCTTACTCGAACACACTTTACACTGGACACCCGGTGGGGGATGCAGATGAATATTAACACACTCCCTCTCACACCCATTACACCAGCTTCCTTCGAGGGTTCGGTAATCAGTGTGAATATTAACACACTCACCCACACAGTTTTTCCACTGGGCTCACATTGACGGGCCAGTGATCCGGGTGAATTTTAATAAGCTCAGTCAAACAGCGCCTACACTGGGCTCCCAATTACTGACCAGTGATCCACGTGAATATTAACAGGCTCACGGATACATTGTGTACACTGGGCTCACTGTGAGGCACCAGTGATCCAGCTAATGTTAACTCGCTCACTCACACAATCTACACTGGGCTCCCTGTGACGGGCCAGTGCTCCTGGTGAATATTAACACACTAACTCACATATTGTGTATACTGGTCTCCCAGTGAATACTGCTGATCCAGCTAATATTAACACGCTCACTCACACTGTCTGTTCTGGGCTCCCTGTGACAGGCCCAGTGCTCCTGCTGTATTTTAACTAACTCACTCACACAATGTCTACACTGGGCTCCCTATGAGGGGCCAGTGATCTAGGTGAATATTAAGAGGCCCACATAAACAAAGTTTACATTTGGCACGCTGTGAGGGGCCAGTGATCATGGTGAATGACAACACGTTCACTTACACACTGTGTACACTGGGCACCGTGTGAGGTGCCAGTGATCCGGGGGAGTACAATCACACTCATTAACACTCTGTCTACACCAGCTCCCCTGCGAGTAGGCAGTGATCTGGAAGAATTTTAACACACTTCCTCATACATTATCTATATTGGGCTCTCTGTGTGGGGCCAGTGTTACGAATTAATATTAACACACTCACTCACACACTGTCCACACTGAGCTCCCTGTGTGAGGTCTGTGATCAGGGTGAATATTAACACACTCACTCACACACTGTCTACACTGGGCTCCTTGTGTGAGGCCTTCGATCAGGGTGAATATTAATACACCCACTCACACAGTGTCTACACTGGGCTCGCTGTGTGAGGCCTGTGATCAGGGTGAATATTAACACACTCACTCACACACTGTCTACACTGTGCTCCCTGTGTGTGGCCCTGTGATCAGGGTGAATATTAACACACTCACTCACATGCTGTATACACTAGGCTCCCTGTGTGAGGCCTGCGATCAGGGTGAATATTAACACACTCACTCTCACACTGTCTACACTGGGCCCTCTGTGATGAGGCCTGAAATCAGGGTGAATATTAACACACTCACTCACACACTGTCTACACTGGGCTCCCTCAGACTGGCCAGTGATCCGAGTGAATACTAACATGCTCACTCACACACTGTCTACACTCTGCTCCCTGTGTGTGGCCCTGTGATCAGGGTGAATATTAACACGCTCACTCACACGCTGTATACACTGGGCTCCCTGTGTGAGGCCTGCGATCAGGATGAATATTAACACACTCACTCTCACACTGTCTACACTGGGCCCCCTGTGATGAGGCCTGAGATCAGGGTGAATATTAACACACTCACTCACGCACTGTCTACACTGGGCTCCCTCAGACTGGCCAGTGATCCGATTGAATACTAACATGCTCACTCACACACTGTCTGCACTGAGCTCCCTGTGAGGGGCCAGTGATGCGGGTGAATATTAACGCACTAACTCTCACAATGTCTACACCGGCTCCCTTCAAGGGTTTGTTAATCACTGGGAATATTGACACGCTCATCCACACAGTTTTTTCACTGGTCTCCCTTTGAGGGGCCTGTGATCCAGGTGAATATTAACTTGCTCACTCACACATTGTGTACACTGGGCTCACTGTGAGGGGCCAGTGATCAGAGTGAATAATAACACATTCGCTCACGCACTTTCTACACTGTGCTGCCTGTGAGGCATAGACGCATAGAAGCATAGAAGTTAGGTGCAGAATCATGCCATTCGGCCCTTCGAGCCTGCATCGCCATTCAATAGGATCATGTCTGATCATTCAACCTCAGTACCCCTTTCCTGCTTTCTCTCCGTACCCCTTGATCCCTTTGGCTGTAAGGGCCACATCTAACTCCCTTTTGGATATATCTAACGACCTTGTCTCAACAACTTTCTGCTGTAGAGAATTCCACAGGTTAAGCACTCTCTGAGTGAAGAATGTTCTCCTCATCTCGGTCCTAAATGGCTTACCCCTTATTCTTCAACTATGAACCCTGGTTCTCGAACTCGCCCGCAAAGTGAACATTCTTCCTGCCTCTAACCTGTCAGATCCCGTCAGAATTTTATGTTTCTATGAGATCCCTCTAATTCTTCTAAACTCCAGTGGATAAAGGCCCAGTTGATCCACTCTCTCCTCGTGTATCAGTCCTGCCATCCCAGGAATCAGATTGGTGATCCTTCGCTGCACTCCCTCAATAGCAACAGTGTTCTTCCTCAGATTAGGAGACCAAAACTGTGCACAATATTCAAGGTGTGGCCTCACCAAGGCCCCGTACAACTGCAGCAAGACCACCCTGCTGCTATACTCAAATCCCCTCGCTATGTAGGCCAACATACCATTTGCCTTCTTCACTGCTGGTTGTACCTGTATGCCAACTTTCAATGACTGATGTACCATGACACCCAGGTCTCGTTGCACCTCCCCTTTTCCTAATCTGCTGCCATTCAGATAATATTCTGTCTTCACGTTTTTGCCCCCAAAGTGGATAACGTCACATTTATCCACATTCTACTGCATCTGCCATGCATTTGCCCACTCACCTTACCTGTCCAAATCACCCTGCAGCCTCTTAACATCCTCCTCACAGCTCACATCGCCACCTAGTTTAGTGTCATCTGCAAACTTGGAGATATTACACGAATTCCTTCATCTAAATCATTGATGTATATTGCAAAGAGCTGGGGTCCCAGCACTGAGCCCTGCGGCACTCTACTCGTCACTGCCAGCCATTCTGAAAAGGATGCATTTATCCCGACTCTGCTTCCTGTCTGCCAACCAGTTCTCTATCCACGTCAGTAAATTACCCCCAGTACCATGTGCTTTGATTTTGCACACCAATCTCTTGTGTGGGACCTTATCAAAAGCCTTTTGAAAGTCCAAATACACCGCATCCACTGGTTCTACCTTGTCCACTCTGCTAGTTACATCCTCAAAAAATTTCAGAATATTCGTCAAGCATGATTTCTCTTTCATAAACCCATGCTGACTTGGACCGATCCTGTCACTGCTTTCCATATCCAAGTGTGGGCTGGCCTGAGCTGCCCTGGGGCCCTCGCCTCCTCTGAGCCCCAAACTCACGCCTCTCTTGGGCCCCAGTCACTTCCATCTACAAACTCTGGCCACTCCTTCGCACCAACCTGGCCCCGCACTGCAATCAGCGACCTGGCTTTGCAGCCGTCGCCCTCCTGCAGCAGCACGGTTCCGGCCGGCAATACCATCAGCAGGCCGCGCCCATTGGAAGGAGCAGCGTGCGGTGGCCCGGCCCGGAAATCGGTGCGGTACCGGCCGGCAAGACCATCAGCTAATTGAAAGGTTCAATGATAAATGGAGATTAGAATTCTGAAAGTTGCAGGTCTGATAGATAGAGACCAATGAAAGCGGGTCTGATGGATTGGAATCTGATTGATGGGGTTCTAATAAATGGAGGTTATTAGCGTGTTAGATTATGTCTAATACAGGCAACTCTCGATTATTCATACACGGATCTAACTGAGAACCCGCTGCAACGGCACTTTTAAAAACTGTGATTCTGTCCCGTGTACACGACCATTAAACCCACCCCACACACATTCCTGCGCTGACACACAGCATTATCACTACACACAGAGGAAGGGCTTTATTTTCTAATAAAGTTTAATGCTGTATCGACCTTAAAGGAATCCTTGTAGAGTAACATTTGTACTTATTTTTTACGCAGTTCGGGAGTCAAGCCTATGCACATGGATCACTTCTGAATTCCGATTTATATATTTAGAAAACTTCCAATCAATCTCGTCAATCAAGTTAACTCAGATCTGGACAGTCTGTCCGCTCATACTGCGACCCATCCTCACGTTATCAGATCGAAGGCATTGCTCCCAAATCCGCTCTTTTAAGGCACTGTCCAGATCATCACGCTGGAAGTAAGTTCAAAGGGGCCAAAGATTTATCCAACTCTTCCTCTCTTCCCTGCCGTTTTTCCGTTTACTGACACTTCTGCAACTCTATTCATAGGCAATCAGATCAGCAGACTGTCACTTCGGAACTCCTCTCCAAACATAAAGAAATTGGGATAAATCTTGGTGAATGTGCTCTTGTTTAGTCTGGAGTATCACTGAGGGTGCCGCCCGGCCTCGCGGGTAAGAAAAGCCGAGTCTCATTCGACCTCCAGGACCCAAGCATTCTCGGCAAGTACGTGCACTCGCCCTAGCGGCAAAATTGTTTACAAGGAATAGCCCGATCCCGGAGGGCCTCAGATAATCGAGAGTTGCCTTGTAGATGAAAATTTGATGATTAGAGGCCTAATGGATAGGAATCTGCTTGATGTGGTCTGATTGCGGCCTGACTGATGGGAGTCTGACTGATAGGTGTCCAATAGATATGGGCACCGCAGATGGGATCAGATGGATGTGGTTTGATTGAAGTCAACCTGATGACGGGTGTCTGATTGATGGTCATCCAAGAGATGGGCCTAATTGGACGTGACTGTGAAGGATGGCGGTCTTACTAATGCGGGTATTGCAGCTGGGTCTATCTGAATGGGTATCGGTGAGAAAACATAGGAACACAAGACTAGGATTAGGTCATTTAGCCCCTCGAGCCTGTTCTGCCACTCAATGAGATCGTGGCTGATCTGTGCCCAAAATCCTTAGAACCACATTTGCCCCATATCCCTGAAAACCTTTGCTTGGTTAGACTTAACATTATCAATTGATCTAACACGAATTGCCGCTTGTGGAAGAGGATCTGATAGCTAGGGTGCGATACGGCTTTGGTTGATGGAGACCCGACTGTTGGAGGTGTTGTTGATGATCGTTTCATAAATGGAGGTTTGATTTCTGTGCGTCTGATTGATGTGGGTGTGATTGATGGGGTCTGTTTGATGTACGTCTGATTGATGGGGGCCTGATTGATGTGGGTGTGATTAGGGTCTAATTGCTGTGATGTGATTGATTGAGCTGCGGTTAATGGGGGTGTGATAGATGCGGATCTGATTGCTGATGTTCTGATTGATCGGGGTTTTATTGATAATAATCTGATAGTCAAAGCTGCTCACTTCTTGCCTCATGTTCCGCCTTGGACACAAAGGACCAATCAGCGCTCAGCACCTTCAAACCTTCAGTGTTTCTGTTTCCACAAGCAACCGCAGCCCTTTATCTCACCGACCAATCAGAGGCCGATTTGACTGAATAGCAGCGTTCTGACCCGCGCGGTATAAATAGCGGGAGCGGCGACACCCGCCACATTTTCTGGAGCTGCGAGAATACACGGAGATCATAGTGAGTGGGCGCGGGGGGAAATGCAGAGGGCGACGGTGTTGTACCGAGAGAGAGGGATTCACAGGGAAAGCGAAGCCAGGGGGAGAATGCACTGACACAGCGGGAATGCACTGGAATGCGGGGATCGATGGAGACCGGAATAATCCACGGGAATGAGAGAGATCGTCCCAAAGACGAGCTCCCTCTGACGCTGGAGGTGGAATTCTCAGTTTCAATCCTTGAATGCAGCCCTGAGTGTCCGAGGAGAGGTCGTGCATTGGAACGAGGAAAAAGCCTCCTGAAATTCAAGCACACTTTGTTGTAGATGAGGTAAGGAATTGATTGGGCTCCTGAATGCAGTCACATGACACAGTGAGCTTACACCAAAAACTGAAGGTATAAAACTGGGGAAAAGCCCAGTGAATGACCCGGGCCAGAATTTTGTTCAGTGAAACTCTTTCCTAAATTTATCTTTCTGTAAATGAAGTGCCTGCCAACAGATGTGATTTTGAAGCTGCTTTTTCTGCAACTGAAATCTAACGTATTCTCTTTCCCCCACAGGTTGGCATCAACTACCAGCCCCCGACGGTGGTGCCAGGGGGCGATCTGGCAAAGGTGCAGCGCGCTGTTTGTATGCTGAGCAACACCACCACCATTTCCTTGGCTTGGACCCGCCTCAACCTCAAATTCGACAAGACGTACGCCAAGCGGGGCTTTGTCCACTGGTACGTGGGAGAGGGGCTGGAGGAAGGGGAGTTCCAGGACGCACGGGAGGACATGGCCTCACTCGAGAAGGATTACGAAGAGGTGCGGGTCGATTCTTCGGATCTCGACAAAAAG